>NC_132979.1:11371666-12635000 GCF_047496725.1 Anoplolepis gracilipes | reverse complement strand
ATAAGTATTACTATGTCATCTGCGTAAGCAATCGTCTCTGTTTCTTTCATGGATATATCGTTCATATTATTTAAAAGAGTATCCATGCACCAGTTCCAGGCTATGGGTCCAAATATTGAGCCTTGTGGACATCCTCTCTCCATTACTTTTGTCACGCTTTCAAATTTCGATTTAATTGTAGTCTTTCGATTTTTAAAATAAGAATTTACTAATTTTAATAATGTGCTGCTGCAGTTTGTCTGGATTAGTCTTTCTTTGATGGATGGCCACCATAGGTTGTCAAAAGCTCCTTGTATGTCTATGAATATTGCCACTACATATTTTTTGTCCGAATTTCTTGAGCCGTGTATTAGATGCAGAATTGCATCCTCCGTAGATTTTCCTTTTCTAAATCCATATTGATTTTTACTTTCTAAGTTGGCCTCTTTGTAGAGAGTCTCAATTCTGCTTATTATTATTTTCTCAAGCACTTTGCTCATAGTTGATATTAGTGAGATTGGTCTATATGAGTTCAACTGTGTCTTGTCTTTTTCTTTTCCTTTTATAATAATTTTTAGCTGAGCCTTTTTCCACTCCTTAGGGAAGGTGCAATTTCTCATACAGTTGTTTAATAAAGTGCTAATAGCTTCAGGATTGCTTTTCCATAACTCTTTTATTATTTCTGTTGTTAGATTGTCTATTCCAGGTGCTGCGTTGTTTCGGAGGTTTCTTATCGCTTTGTCTATTTCTGCGTTTTGTATGCGGTCTTCAACATTACAGTTTTTGTATTTATTATTTTTAACCTAACGTCCTTGTGAGATGTGCTCTCGTCCTCGGTATTATCCTCTGGCACAGACTTCTTCATTAATGCCGTTGCTGATTCTTTCCACGTATTTGTGTTTGATCCGTCCGGTAAGGTCAGTGAGGACATTACATTTGGCTCAACTATTTTTCCTCGTATAATTTTATAAGGTAAACTCCAAGGATCTTTATTAAATTCTGTTGTTACAAAATTTTGCCACGATTCTTTTTTTGCTTTCTTTATTGCTGTTGTGTACTTATTTCTTTTTTGTTTGTAACTTGTTACAGCCGCTTCAATGTAATTGCCTTGGTCGAAAGTACGTACTCTATATAAGTAGTTTTTTGCAGAAAAATAATCTTTTCTTAATTTTGTCAGTTCCTCACTCCACCACGGGACTGCATGGCTACATGTTTTCTTTCTTGGAATCGTTCTTGTACAAATGCTTGTCATTATTTTATTAAAAGTTTTTACTGCTCTATCCGGTTTCTCATTACTTAGTCTGGTTTTTATATTGTCAGTAAATTCTTCTTTTGCAATCTTTCTAAACTCATTCCAGTTTGCCTTTTTGGTGTTGAATCTTTGTTGTTTCTTAAATACCCTGTCTTGTGTTCTTTTCATGTTTATGTCGAAGGTAATTAGGTTGTGATCGCTTACGACTTTTGTAGTATGTACTTTCCAATTTGAGTACCTTGAAAGCATAGTCTCACTCACCATTGTCAAATCGATGTTTGTTTGTCCGTGTACTGATTGGTATGTTGGTGCTTCGTTAGCTTCGTTTATTGTGTATAATTTGTTTGTTATTAAAAACTCTTCTATTCTCTTCCCTCTTTCGTCCACTTCATTTGCATGCCATATGTTGGATTTAGCGTTTGCATCCATAGTTATTACAAAATTGTTAGTGTTTAACTTTCTAATTATTATCTCTATTTCATTTAAGATAGGCTCAATTTCCAGAGAAAACTGACAATACGCATTTATTATATATAAATTGTCTTCTTTTGTTATCACTTGAAAGCACATTATGTGTTTTGTATCGAAGTGGCTGATGTGGAATGCTTCGATCTTATTGCTATTTATTATTGCCGCAACCCATGGGTTTTCTTGAAATGGCTGTATTTTTATTAGGGCAGGAGCCGTGTATCCATTTACCCGTTTTCTTTTAATATATGGCTCTTGTAGACATAGAACATCCACATCGAGCTCCTTTATTATTTGTTCCAAGTTTGTTGTGGCTGCTATTGCTCTTTGTGCATTTATTTGTGCAATTTTCATGCCCAATCTATTCTGGTTTTATACCTCTCTATCTGTTTTATTAATTCTGGGCACTCTTTACTGCGTACATGGTGATTGGTTTCTCTTCTTTTTGCTTTGTAGCAATTAATGCACTTTATTAAGTCTTTCTTATCACAGTCTTTCTTTAGGTGGTCCTTACTTCCGCATGTTTCGCATAGTTGGTCCGTGCTGCTGCAATTTTTTGCAATGTGTCCATAGCCATGACATTTGAAACATCTTGTTACGTTTATATATTCTCTCACTCTGTATGTTCTCCACTGCATGAATACTCTTTGTGTGGATATTATCTTATTCATGTATCTTCCTGGTATTTGTACTATCCAGTTTACTTTGTCTTCTTTTGTTTTAAAATTGTGCCTAAAGTTTACTTTATATTTAAGTTCTGCTCGTTCAATTGATGTTAGGTCATTAAAGTTCTTTGCAATAAAGTCCTCTTTTAATTCTTCTGCTTTTGCCTCTTTTTCGATATCGTATATGACGATGGAGGGAAGCATTTTCTTAGGCTTTTCGATCTTTAATCCTGCTGCCTCCATATTAACTTTGTTAATTAATTCTACGTCATCCTTATCTTGCACTTCTACTACAATACCTTTTTGTCTCATCTGTCTAATACTTTTGACTTTTATTTTTGTCTTTATTTCGCTTAGCTGTTGTATTGCGGCTGTTTTGATTTCATCGTTGTTTCTCTTGTCTTTCTCATCTATAGGTTTCAGCAGTATTACTTCTGTTATGTCTTTTGTTATCGTTTTCATTGGTCCCTTTGTGATTCGTGTTTGTGTGCCAGACGCTGTTACTTGTGAGTAGGTCTTTACATCTACATTACGTGCATTCTGATTTAATGTCGCTAGTCTCTTATTTTCTATTATTTCATCCTGTAATTTGGCCTCCATTATAGCCCATTTTCCTAGGATGAATTTAGCTGCGCTTTTGCTTATTTTGTTGTTATCGTTAAAAAGAAATTCTTCCAGCTTCGTTCGTTCTTTTCTTATTTCTTCTAACGTTGTATTTTCTGTTTCAGGTTCTTCTTCCATCTTCTTCCTTTTTCTTGATTCTCTATCCTCTCCATTAGAGGAAATCGAGCTTGATCGGCTTTTACCTGTTTGGTAAGTATTGTCTGTCTTTGATGTTGTTTCGTCTTCATTTGTTTTGTTTTTGTGTTTGAATTTTTGTAATAAATCTTCCATTTTGTTCCCACGAGTATGGTAGGTCAGTATGTCCGTCCAGGCAGAGCCTCCTTGTCTGGATAAGGCGGCTAATATACCTCTGAGGTGGCGCCAGGTGCCCCAGGGGGATCGTTTGAGACCGTCCTGTTTTCCATCCTAACGGCCATGCAGCCCTCAGCACGCTGCCTCCCACCTTGGCTTCCAGATTTTGACTATACGCATTATCGCTTGATCATATTGATTAGTCTTTGGACCCACCTGATGTTCGGGGGATATATGAAAGCAAGCGTCGCCGTAACGTCTTTAGCCATCTACAAGTAGATGTTACCAGGAGCAACCACGCGGAGGTAGCCGTACGACTTGGTTGTGAGAGGCTATTTGAGTCGCGTCACTAACCCTACTATGTCTCTCTTAAGGTCCCCTTATTTATTATGTTGATGAAAGTAGTGGGTGTTAATAAATAAATAAATAAATTAATGAAAAATAAATAATAAATAATAAAATAAATAAATAAATAATAATTAAAATAGTAAAATAAAATAAGTTAAACTGAAGCAAAATTGTAATACACTATGTTTCATCGCGGCGTGTTGCTTTCGCCGAGTAAATAGCAAAACAGAGAAGCACTGATCACTAGGTTGGTAATAGTGATTATTCAATTGAGTAAAAATAAAAATAAAATAAAATAAAAATAAAATATAAATAAAATAAAAATAAAAATAAAAAAATAAAATTTTTGAAATTCGAATCGATCTCTCTCTTTCCAGCATAAATTAAATAAATGACTTAATAAGTTGTATATAATTCTAAATAAATGGTTAGATTGATTGTGTTGAACACATGACTAGATGGTGTATGTATTATTGAGCATGTTTGTATTTGTATGTATATGCATGTATATATGTGTATGTATGTATTTGTATTTATATTGAGCCATTTTTCTAAATTTGGGCTCGGGGTGGTTTCCGATACCCTCTCCAGCTTTCCTACTCCCACTGCAAGCGGCGCACCGCAGCAGAAGTATTCCAGCTCTTTAGCCTCTCCTACTGAGCGAAGTTCCAACCGAGGCAAATGCACTAGCATGAGACAGACGCCGCGTCTCGAAATACTTCGAAACCTGTCCAGCCTATGCATCCAACCTCAAGGTACGGAAACAACGCCCAGCACGTCTGGAGACGGCTAGCTTCTTTTTACTGGGAGCCACCATCCGGGCAGACGACGAGCCTTGCCACAGCGATGTTAAGCAGCTACCAGCATCACAGACCTGTTTTTGCTTGTTAACTTTCTAGTCATATATTCTCATTTCAACTTTCGTTCTTATCATTTTCTTCATTTCATTACTTTGCTTTCTTCATTCTTTCGCTATTCACGTAAGAGAGTCGATTCGCATTCCAGCACTCATACTTTGTTTCTACTTTCTCTGTTTTGCTTGCCCTCGCTAGATAGGGACAGTTAATTAGATGACGAGGCATTTGGCTATTTGTTTCAGCGGTCTCTCATCGCACTCCCATAGTAGAGAAGCACGAGCGAGCGACCGGTGATATTGTAAGGGCTAAAACATCTTACTGTTTGCTGTTGGCGGTCGCAAATCGCCCTCATTCATTCGAGTCAACTAGTGACTCATTCGCATTCATACGTGCGGTGCAGCGTGCGGTCCCACGCCCCCAATCAGAAGCGCCGTCTCTCAGGCTCTATCTGCGGTCGATTGCCGCCTGTTATCAAAACGGGTTGTAATACCGTTGAATCTACGCCAGTTCATCCACGAGCCCCACAGGACCCGAGTTGTGAGCGTCCTCAGCTGAGCTGTTGTTAACCCAAGCTGTCTCAACTCACTCTCGCTGTCAGAGCTCCAGACACCTCGCCATGAGATCGTAATGGCGGTAAAACGAACATTATTACGTGGTACTCCAGCGTGCTCCGCCACGCGGCTCACTAGATCCTCATTTGATCGGTACTTTTCCACCTTGCGAATGTGAGCCTCTCTCAACGCAGATTCGCTAGAAACTACTTGCGCGTCCACGACGACCGCCTCACCACCCCTGGCGATCGTCAGGTCGGGTCTCCGTCTGCCGGCAGAGGTTGGATACGCTAGTTCCGCATCAACATGCCATCCCTTCTGCTGAAGAAAGCCACCGACTTGACGGCACAGGTCGTTATGCCGCAGGATCCTTCCGCCATGCGTCCTGAAGCATCTCTGCACACAGTGCGCCGGCGTCTCGATATCGGGACATCCAGCGCGACAGTGCACATCGCGCCCCGAACGACCTCGGGCGGATCTCGCCTTCGACGGCAAGCAATTGGCACGCACGTGGTGGTAATGCACATAGTCTGCACCGGGAACGGATCCGGCACCGCCGGCCACCCAGTGGGAACTCAGTTTGGAGGCATCAGCCTCCCTGAGACCACTTCCATCACAAGACTCGTGCAGCCATGCCGCACACTGCCGTCTCAGCTCAACGGTGGTCGTAACTCTGCTTGCACGAACACGCATCTGGTTTTCACACCAGGCCAACTGTCTAGCCACATACGTGGTTTCGGCAGCGGCCGACGCGGCCGGCAGCGAGCTCCCACACAGCCGTTGCAGTCGGTTGTACTTTAGAATAGGGATAAAAGCTCTCAAAAGAGGCATCCCGAGACCGCCACTCTGTATCGGCGCATGAAAGTAGCCGGCAGGCACATCGTGGGGAAGTCGCAACCAGCGTCGAACCGCAGTTCTTACTGTCACATCCGCCCTTTTCAACGTTTTGGCGCAGACTGAACCCACCACCCATCGGTGATAATACCTCTGGAGGAGGCAGTCTCGCAGCAACCGTATCCTCTGTTGAGGTTTTAACGGTGCTTTCGTGAGTAGCTCGACGGCCAGAGCTAACGGCGGGATGTGTGCATATTCCCTAGCACCTTGGTAGTCATTGCCCAGGTACGTCCAAATCTCCGTTGGGGATCTCTGCGGTATCACCACTCCCCCCAGTGTGAAGCTTGGTGTTGTTTCCACTTTAACCTTCTTGTCTCGTCCTGAAGGCACTAGAGATAGGACGCCTGTCTTTTTAGCGTTAATACTGAGCCCACATCGCTCTAAGGCTTCATGCAGCCGAGTCAAATTCTCCTGCAAGCCAACTTTGGTAGATGACAGGAGTACAATGTCGTCAGCGTAACCCAGCACGTCGACCACCCTTCCACCGATTCTATACCCAACATCCTCCGAGAGAAGCCCAAGTGTCCGATCCACGACCAGATTGAACAGTAGGGGCGACAGAGGATCTCCTTGTCTCACACCACGTCCCAGCTGCATCCTCGACACTACACCATCGGCGCCTTGGATCACCGTGGCGGCATTATCATATGCGGCTCTGACATACTCTCGGAAGGCCAATGGCAACCCTGCTTCCTCGAGTGTCTTATGTATGGCGTTATGCGATACCGTGTCGAATGCCTTCGACAGGTCCACACACGCCACATGGAGTGCCCTCTTGCTCCTTTTAGCGTCGCCCAGCAATGCCGTCAATGTCGTGACGTTTTCGCAAACGCCATCGACCGGCCGAAATCCTCGCTGACGCTTATCAAATATGTCAAGAGCCGATAGTCTCTTTGCCAGTATCTTGTGTAAGTGTCTCAACACAACGGAGCCTATACTCAGAGGTCGATAGTCCGACGGCTTAGGCCGTTCCGGCATCTTCCCCTTTCCCAGGAACACCGTCCTGGTAGTGGTGATCGAGGCGGGAGCCTCTCCTGCTAGGAGCAACAGGTTGAACAGCAAGGCCCGGATCGGAGCCGGAACGGCATTCCAAACACGAGGCACTATGCCATCCAAACCTGGCGCAGAACCAATCCTTACGGAAACCCGACTAACCTCAGAAACTGAGATCGGGTCCCAGAGCGAGGACTTATCGGCCGGTGGGTTGCTAGACCCAGCCGCGCCCTCACCGACGCCTTCGAGATGAATCCCTCTGGCCATCGGTGGATGTCTCCGGGTGGAACTGGCTCGTGTCCTTGACTCTCCGTACCGCTCCCGCAACGACGCCAAGTCTCCATCCGCACCACTGGACGCCTCCATAATGGGACGCCAGTATTCGCGGAATTCAACTTCGGACGGTCGTGTACGTTCGGAGTTTCCATCGAGTATTCTCGCAAGACACGTCTTGAGGTTTTTCCTATATAGAGATTGCACAATTGCATATTCTCTAATCCTCATTTGCTTCCTACTACTCTCTTTGTTCTTTGGAGGATTGCGCCTCGCTGTCTTTGCTCGTCGAGGAGAGCGCGTCGTCTGTACCGGGAAGACCTTGCCCAGCCATCTCTCAATGGCATGGACGTCGTATCTTCCCTCCAGAAATTCTCCAGCCGTAGCCAATAGAGAACCAGCCTCGTAGCTACGGAAGCGTCGGACCTGCTCTATGAGCTCCTCCACCGCGCTTCGAAGCCTCTCAACACCCGTACTTGGGTCGTGAGGTAAAGGCTGCGACGCCGCCATCATACCAGGGTTTTCCCCTTCGTCCGTCTCAATGGCGGCAGGGCCAGCGACTCCTGTCATCATCGCTTCTGCCCTGTTGCCTGTGCCGTCCACGTCTGGTCCTGACGCGATTTCCTGGCTGAACTGAAGGACCAGCCTCCGGTAAGCCTCTTGTCGACGCTTACCTTTGACCGCTTCCAACGTTCTATGGGGGAACATCTCCTGGAGGTGTTGGTTCATGAAGAGAACCCCCGCTGAGGCGGCTGTTGCCTCACTCCTCGCCATGAGACGGATTTCCTCCTCTGACCATCTGGCCCTGACTCGCTCGACATTGATAGCGCTGTTGGCTTCCTCGGGGTGGGCACGTACAACGTGTAACCCCAGGCCACGCGTGCTCCGAAACTCCCTTCCGCAGTGCTCACAGTGAACTGGGTTCGTCTGAGACGCCTGCATGTTGGCATTATCGCTATTAACCGCGGGAGAATCGTCGCCTCCAACGGGGGTCGCTACACCACCCGCCACACCGCCTCTAGCACGCAGTGCCCGGGCCATCCGAGAACCCGGGCGGTGAGATTCTCTTTCATTTGTACTCATCATATTTACTGCGTGGTGGGGAGCAAACGGTATATCAACCGAGAGTCCCCGAAAAGCCTCACCTTTCTTGGCCCCACAACTCACCATAGGATTCGGCACATGGGCACAAGACCCTTTAGGGCGCACTAACGCTGAGACACCATTTAGCCGCTACGCAATTAAGCCGCAGCGTTACCAGGAGTACCACGAGGAGGTAGGATGCTCAACTTGAACGTGAGAGGCTGTTTGAGGCGCATCACGTTCCAATAAACTACGCCCTCTTACCGGAGCCAGCGTTGCTAGCCGGAGGGACTCGTCCGACACCGAAGTCCCATCGCGGCGTGTTGCTTTGCCGGCTCGGAAAAGAGACATAGCCACCACGCTCTCTTACCAGTCTTCGCTCCGCTCAGCCGGAGGGACACGTCATTCGACAATGTCCCATCGCGGCGTGTTGCTTTGCTAAACGGAAGAGAGTCATAGTTACTCCCTTAAGAGAGTCATAGTTACTCCCGCCGTTTACCCGCGCTTGCTTGAATTTCTTCACGTTGACATTCAGAGCACTGGGCAGAAATCACATTGCGTCAACACCCGCGAGGGCCATCGCAATGCTTTGTTTTAATTAGACAGTCGGATTCCCCTAGTCCGTGCCAGTTCTGAGCTGAGCGTTGAATGGCGGCCGAAGAGGACGACCACGACGGCTCGCGCCGCCACGGAAGCCTCGCAGCAAGGAAGATCCGCGGGAGGCCAAGGCACGGGACCGAGCTCGGATCCCGGGACCGGCGCGAGAACGCCGACCGTTCACCTCGCCCAGGCCCGGCACGTCAGCCAGACCCGCTTCCCGACCAAGCCCGACACGCCCCGCTCCTCAGAGCCAATCCTTATTCCGAAGTTACGGATCCAATTTGCCGACTTCCCTTACCTACATTATTCTATCGACTAGAGGCTCTTTACCTTGGAGACCTGCTGCGGATATGGGTACGAACCGGCGCGACACCTCCACGTGGCCCTCTCCTGGATTTTCAAGGTCCGAGGGGAAGATCCGGACACCGCCGCAACTGCGGTGCTCTTCGCGTTCCAAACCCTATCTCCCTGCTAGAGGTTTCCAGGGAACTCGAACGCTTATACAGAAAAGAAAACTCTTCCCGGATCTCCCGACGGCGTCTCCAGGTCATTTTGGGTTACCCCGACGAACACTCTTACGAGGGCCCGAATTGTATGCGGTTCCGCTGCCGGGTTCCGGAATAGGAACCGGATTCCCTTTCGCCCGACGGGCGTGTGTCATCGACAACGACGAACAACGACAAAATTTTTTCTTTCGAAAAACTTTGCGCGTTCCTCTGTCCGATATATAAATATATATTTATATTTAATATATATCGAGGTTTCTCTTAGACACTCGAGTATATTGTACGCCGTCATTGACATAGGATTTCTCCTAGGGCTTAGGATCGACTGACTCGTGTGCAACGGCTGTTCACACGAAACCCTTCTCCACGTCAGTCCTCCAGGGCCTCGCTGGAGTATTTGCTACTACCACCAAGATCTGCACCGACGGCGGCTCCAGGCAGGCTCACGCCCAGACCCTTCTGCGCTCACCGTCGCGACCCTCCTACTCGTCAGGGCTTCGTGACGACGCGAGAGGCGCGGTTCGGCGCGAGGCCTCGCCGCGCGCTGCCCGTTGCCGCCCCACTTGCCGCTGACGGCAGAGTATAGGCTCGACGCTTCAGCGCCATCCATTTTCAGGGCTAGTTGCTTCGGCAGGTGAGTTGTTACACACTCCTTAGCGGATTCCGACTTCCATGGCCACCGTCCTGCTGTCTTAAGCAACCAACGCCTTTCATGGTGTCCCATGAGCGTCGAGTTGGGCGCCTTAACTCTGCGTTTGGTTTATCCCACAGCGCCAGTTCTGCTTACCAAAAATGGCCCACTTGGCACTCTGATCCGAAGATGCTCGTGGCTTCATAATTCAAGAAAGCCAGAGATCTCACCCATTTAAAGTTTGAGAATAGGTTGAGGTCGTTTCGGCCCCAAGGCCTCTAATCATTCGCTTTACCAGATGAGACTCGCGCGCGTTCCGTGCGGAACGGCCGAGTGCCAGCTATCCTGAGGGAAACTTCGGAGGGAACCAGCTACTAGATGGTTCGATTAGTCTTTCGCCCCTATACCCAGTTCCGACGATCGATTTGCACGTCAGAATCGCTACGGACCTCCATCAGGGTTTCCCCTGACTTCGTCCTGACCAGGCATAGTTCACCATCTTTCGGGTCCCAACGTGTACGCTCTGGGTGCGCCTCTTCTCGCGATGAGAACGAGACGCCCCGGGAGTGCGAGGCCGCATCGCGACGCGGCCCATCCTCCCTCGGTCGACGGCCAGGGCCGACCTTCACTTTCATTGCGCCTTTAGGTTAGGTAGCACCCCCTCAACCTGGAGTTTGCTCGCCTGTTGCTTGTAAACGAAGCCCCAGGGCTCCCGGTTGCCGTGCGATGTGACGAACTTCCGCCAGCTTGCGAGTTTCGCCCGCCTCACCCCCCTACAGTACTGCCTTTGTGAAGAACGATACTCCAGCAGCACCCGGAGGTAAGTAGGGTCCTCTCGCCCTCCCTGAAGGGCACGACGCAATCTATATACCTGTTTCTTCATTATAGTTAATTTTTTAGTCCACCACGGGTTGGACTTCCTAAATTTGCGCTTCCTAGGCATTGACGCGACACAGGTCTCCGTGAGCACCACTGTGAGCGTTTCTGCCATTTTCTCTACTTCTATTGTGGAGCACAGATCGATAGCCTCCAGTTGCGATCTTGAAAGATCTGTCAGGGTGACAGAGAACCGTTCCCAGTCGGCCCGACTTGTGTCGAACCTCGTGTTCCCAGCGCCCCGATCGGCACCTGACTCTTTCGGCAATCTCAATCTTATGTCCACGGCCCTGTGGTCACTGGTGGTCCAGTCACACCTTACCTTCCAGTCACAGATGAACTTGTTCATGGAGGGCGACGTCAGGGTTACGTCGATGAATGACGAACCCCTTGTCGTCCAAAAGGTGGGCGGCTGTCCAGCATCGTTGACCACTGACAAGCCAAATGCCCTGATGAGGTCCTCGAATCTGGCACCTCTATCGTCTGTCTCTTAGGGACCCCAGAGTGACGATCGAGCATTGGCGTCTACACCTATAATAAGTCTCTCCCCCCTCAGTGAACGAAGCACCGTTTCGAGATGGCTGAGGTGCTTCTCAATCTCGTCGCTGTACTGGAAGTAGCACGAGACAACGTAGAAAGAGAAGCTGGGGGCCCGCACTTCCACGCAGACACAATGCGTAGTGCTAAGCTGCGAGACGAAAACCGTATCTAAATTGGGATTGCAGATTACCACTGCTGCCCACGGACGTTGTGAGCGCACTGCGGCAACCCTCATCCCTATGCCTAATCCTACGACTTTGTAACCCGAACCTTGTTTCCCGACGTGTGGTTCCTGCAGTGCTAAGACGTCAAGTCGCTTTTCGACTACGAGTTGACGTACCTCACCCGTTACTACAGCCGAACGTCGCATGTTCAGCTGCAGCATCCTAACACCCGTGGACGCACTACCTAAGCTAGAGCTTATCCTACCTAATTCCTGTGGCGCCGGGCCACTCGCTGTGTGGGGTGGGGTTGGGTCCGCGAATCTAACCGTCTTTCGCACCGTTGTCGCAATGTTCGCGGATCTAAGCGCGGGTCTAATCGCGGGCCTAATCGCGGACTTTTCTATCTCGCGCGCTATTTGTTTTACGCCGGTCTCCGATTCTCGCGCTGAATTGACCGACGTCGACCTAATCGTAGTAATTAGACATCGCTCTAATACGACGTACGCGGCTCTAATCCCGGTTGTTTCGCGATTCACGAACGCGGTTCTAGCGGCAGGAAGGCCGCAATCTCGGGGCTGTGCGCCATCGCGTATTGTGTCACGGGCCCGCCCGCGCACAGCTCGGTGAGGCGCTCTCGAGGAGGCGGAGGCCGCCACCGAGCACGCGGTCGAGCAGACCCGCGACTCAACGACGGAGACACCCCGCGCTTCCCTACTCGCGGCCGCGCCAGACCGGAAGCGGTCGGCCAGGCGGGCACTCCTCCTCACCACGTTAAAGATTTTATTGAGTTTCATTTTGATTCCCACGAGTACGGTGGAAGGGGTGGTCGAGCGACGTAGAGCCACCTTTACGCCGCCAAGCCTAGATACTCCGGGAGGACGGCAGGTATCCCGGAGCGGACCGTTCGCGACCGCGACATTTAACGTCTACGCGATCATGCAGACCCTAAGCACGGTTCCTAACACCTTAGTCTTTAGACGTTTTGCGGGCCCGACCTCTACGAAAGCGACCGCGACGACAACGACGACCTAACGACCGCCCCAGCCGACGAAGCCACAGACGGCAACATCCGAAACCCGATTGTACCTGAAAATAAAATTCCTGAAAGAATTAGTGAACACACACACACTCACACGTGGGAGTCACTGGGATCGGGGTGGTCCCCGCCTCTGGCCCGGCGGGTGACTGAGTCACCCATCCAGTCCTTCGGGCGAGGGTCCCGACCGGCTCCCACTTTTCCCCACTGAGGGACGCTTCACGGCAGGAGCACCCACCGCTCCGCACCCTCATCCCGCGGGAGCACCCGCATGAAATTGGGAGGGAAAAAAAAAAAAAAAAAAAAAAAAAAAAAAAAAGGGGGGGGGGACGGCCGTAGACCGTCTGAACAACGCACGCAGTGCGCTTGCCACATAAGAGCCATTCGTTCAGCAAGCTGACACCGACTCGTGGCAATGCTGTTTGGGCACGTTGGCTTCACCTTTCGGTTACTAGGCCCCCTCACCACGACAAGGTGTGCCCACGAGGGGGTCCTCCGCTGGACAGGGAAGGGGACTCGGGCGGGAAACCTGGGTCTCTTTTCATCCAACCTCTCCAGTGAAGGGTGGCGGAGTGATTGGTGCACACTCCGCCATTGGGCCATTAAATAGGCCAGTAAAGAAAATGTGGCCCAACAACATCTGGGCTACAGTGAAGGGAGTTCCCTCTTGGGGTGAACTCAGGCCAGGGAAGGATCGCGGGATAATGCCGCTGGCATGGAACGCATAAGAAAGAGGGAGAGATCAGGCGGGTCATCCCCCCTATACTCCCCGTGGACCCTGACCCCCCCGTGGTTCAGTGACGAAGGTAGCGGGGAGGAGGCGAGGAAGGGGAGAGAGCGGATGATGTTAAGAGGGGAGAGGAGTAACTCCCCTCTCATATCCCCCCTTTGGTGCATCGTCTTTATTACCCCTTCCCCTTTCTCTATTAAGCCTCCTCTCTTGCCATAAAAGAGCCGTAAAGTCGGGGTTTACCTCGAATTGGTAACTCCTCGCCCCGACACATAGCCGCCGGGGAAGGGTTGGATGGGATGGAAGAGGCTTTCCCCCCTGTTAATCCGTCTGGCCTCCAACCTCTATTAAGCTGGATCCCCCACCATCTCCAAATAAGATCGCACCTATCAAGTCTGGATTTTGTTACTCTTATCGTTTAGCAGGAATTTACGTTCAAAACGGGGGAGGGGGCCAGCTTGACATTAAGCTAGCCCCTCCCATAATGAAAAAAAATATATAGAGTGTTCGAAACAAAAAATCGTTTGCACTAGAATTTGTTGCTATTTTGTTGCTCTAAGATAATGTGAAAAGAATTTTAAAAAATTATATAGAAATATGAAAACTTGATATCTTGTCGTTGTGTAACAGATACGCCGCGCACTAAAATCATTATAATTCCATAAAAAATGTGTTGCCAGCATGTATATGGTATTAAACTAATCTGTGAGCAATATACTATCGAAATATATATGTTATTGAATTTGTTGCTCGTTATAAAGTATCGAAAATCGACACTTTGTCGTGATACCGACTCTGTAACGACAAAGTGTCGATTTTCGACACTTTAAAACGAGCAACAAATTCAAAAACGTATATGTTTCGATAGAATATTGTCCACAGATTATTTTGCTACCAATAACACACGAGCAATCAATTTTTTTAATTAACTAAAGCGATAATAAGACGCGCCGCGTAGGGTCTGCGACGACAAAGTGTCGCTTTTCGACACTTTAAAACGAGTAACAAATTCAAATAAAATTTTCATTTATGACGGAGGAATATATTCTTGCTGGGATAGTTAATTTCAAGCCACCTGCAAAACAAACAAGAAATACTATGGATCAAAATATTGGCCATTATACTGCCATTAATTATCGACGAAATAAGTGGATAGAGTACGATGATTGTAAAGAAGCAGAAACAATTTTAAAAGATAGTAGTATTGTTTGCCCACATAGAATTTTATATACAGCATAATTATAAAAAAGAGGTATTAAATATTACACACAAATGCACGCGCACGTACATGCACACGCACGCACACACAACAAGCACGCATATATATATATATATATATATATATATGTATATATATATATATATATATGTGTATATATATATATGTATATATATATATATATATATGTATATATATATATATGTGTATATATATATATGTATATATATATATATATATATATATATATATATATATATATATATATAGACATATGTGTATATAGTAATACTTGTCATACCTTATGTTTTTAGATTATTACTTTTTCAACAATTACACTAAGAGAAAGTCTTCTATGTAGATTTACATGTTGATATATAAAATTAACTTAGAAAATATATTAACTTATATGGATTTGCATATATATATATATATATATATATATATATATCTGAAAGCTAGTATGCATATACCTTTTGAAATATGCTTTACTAAATAGTATTTCTTTTTTCTTATCATTTATTTTTTATAATAATTATGAAAATGTAAGATTTATAATTGATAAAGTGATTGTTAGTATGTTTTAATTTTGATATACTAACATAATTAATTTGCAAGTATTTCTCTTACGATCGCGTAATTTATTTATTGAATTTCAACGATTCTTATTATAGTAATATATATATATATTTTTATATATTTTAATAGAGAAAATTTTTACTTCTATTTAGAAAATCAATATATAGTAGTACAATGATTGCAATTTTATAAATTTTTTTTTATTGATAAGGGTCAGTATTATTTTGTTAATACTTCTATGTAAGCAAGCAATATCCAATTTAATAGCTATATAATATTTTGCTCGATTAAATATTTTATTAAGCTGAATTTGAGAGATATACGTATATCTCATAGCATGTTTTATAATAATTCTAGCGGTATGTTTATTTTTTGAAAAATTTAATTTGAAATTTTTTTTGCGAGACGTTACACGATGTAGATTTACATGTTGATATATAAGATTAACTTAGAAAATATATTAACTTATATGGATTTGCATATATATATATATATATATATATATATATATCTGAAAGCTAGTATGCATATATCTTTTGAAATATGCTTTACTAAATAGTATTTCCTTTTTTCTTTATTATTTATTTTTTTATTAATAATTATGAAATTGTAAGATTTGTAATTGATAAAGCGATCGTTAGTATGATTTAATTTTGCTATAATAATATAATTGATTTCCAAATATTTCTATTACAATCGCGTGATCTATTTATTGAATTTCAACGATTCCTATATTTTAATGAAGAAAATTTCAACTTTTATTTAGAAAATCAATATATAGTAGTCTGATGATTGCAATTTTATGATTTCTTTACTGATAAGAGTCAGTATTATTTTGTTAATATTTCTATAAGCAAGCAATATCCAATTTAAGGGGATACCGTACCGTACTACCTTACCGATCAAAATGATTGTTTAGTTTTTAAAAGAAATTATTAAATTGGTTACACAGAATTAAAAATGCTTCTCCATGATTAAAGTACATATAATAACGAACCAGGTTATGTTCAATTTTCAGTTAAAAACAAGAAAAAAAAAATTACAGTTTTAAATTATCAACTGCTAGCGTCAAGTCATTCATATATTTGTTTAATGTAAAAGTTTTGCAATTTGCACGTACAAAATAAGATAGATTCCCGCTTGGAAATGCATGAAAGAATATATGTAAACTTTTAGAAATGATTTTGAAATCTAGTAAAAATAATTTCGTTTTAAAACACTTTCGTGTATATTATCATATGAAAATCGAGGATAAATGGATAAAAAAGAGCAGTAGATTAGTGCACCAGCAGATTGACTGGTGTCGCGATAGTCAGAGCTCTAATCTTTTTCTGTGACAAGGAAGGACAATAGTACTATCCTTGTCTGTTTCATGCGTAGAGTAATATACATGCACGCCGGTGATACCGAACCGGACCCGTATGACACACACACAAGCGCGAGCCGTTTACATGTGAGCTTGGCACGTGCGCGGTGCCACATATACACGACTCGCGCTTGTGTGTACGTCATACGGAAAGTGAGCCATGCATCTAATTTGGCATTACTGATGCACGCTCTAATATCGTTTAGTGTAGTGAAGTTATTTGTGTAGTGTTAGTTATTTATGGGTCAACAGCACGATTGGAAATATTTGTCTCTCTGTCAACGTAGAGTTTTCTTCAAGGAAGGCTGGATGAAAAGGTTAATATTTTCATTTATATAAAAGGAAATGTTTTAATGTTGTTATATCATATGTTATTTATTATATTATATTGTTATCCAAATATGTTATGGCATATCGTTTTCGAATGAAAGATTTCATTACTCAAAGAGCGATCTTATTTTCCAATAAATTTATATTTTTTATCAAATATGAATTTTGATTCATAAGTTATATATAAATAATATATACATATACAGGGTGTCCCATAATTCGCGAACCACCTGTTACGTGCAGGTAGAGTAGGTTAAACTGAGTAAAAAAATTATCTACCATTTTGCAATTTTCGCAATAGTTAATGAGATATTAATTATAAGAAATCAGCCAATCGGCGCTCGGCAGGAGCGCGCGGCACAAAGGAGCCTCCCATTGTTACTTGATACTAGGCACGCCGACGAAGTGGTGGGAGGAATGCTCTGCATTGATAACATGAAGAGTCACACACATAGTCACACACACATATCGGCGCGCCTAGTATCAAGTAACAGTGAGAGGCTTCTTCGTACCGCGCGTTCTTGCCGAGCGCCGATTGACTAATCTCTTATAATTAATATCTCATTAACTATTGCGAAAATTGCAAAATGGTAGATAATTTTTTTACTTAGTTTAATCTACTCTACCTGCACGTAACGGGTGGTTCGCGAATTATGGGACACCCTGTATAATATGTATATATATATATATATATATATATATATATATATATATATATATATATATATATATGTAAAATATAATAATATATAATATTATTTAAATAATATAATATATATAGAGAAAGTTACAATGTCCCATTTGACACTTTCACTTTTATAAAGCACATACTTTATTCTCTAATAATTAAATTATCAAAATAATAAAATAATGTTATAATGTTCTTGAAATTGTCCATTGATCTAAAAATCCAAATATTTCTATTAACACAAGACGGATTTTTAACGTCATTAATCACACTTTTTGAGTGATGACTTGTATCATTTGAAAACGATAATATTTCATAATTTGACTTCCATAAAGTCCATTAAAACATTAGTATTATGAAAATTGTTTTACATTTTTTTCCAAATTATATCTTTAAAACAATTCCTAAATAAAACATATAAGTAGTATATAAAGTCTATTATTAAAATGTGGTTTGCATGTGCGCATTAGTTAAAAAATAATCCCAGAGGCAATTTAGTCGTAATCTGGTTGCAATATTTTATGCCAGATGCGGTTTGCAAAACGCACTGGTTAAAAAATTATCCCAGAGGCGATTTATTCGTGAGCTGGTTGTAATATTTCGTACTAAATGCGGTTTGCATGTGCGCATTGGTTAAAAAATAATCCCAGAGGCGATTTATTCGTGAGCTAGCTGCATTTTATGCCAGATGCGGTTTGCATGTGCGCACTGGTTAAAAAATTATCTTAGAGGCGATTTAGTCGTAATCTGGTTGCAATATTTTATGCCAGATGCGGTTTGCAAAACGCACTGGTTAAAAAATTATCCCAGAGGCGATTTATTCGTGAGCTGGTTGTAATATTTCGTACTAAATGCGGTTTGCATGTGCGCACTGGTTAGAAAATGATCCCAGAGGCGATTTATTCGTGAGCTGGTTGCATTTTATGCCAGATGCGGTTTGCATGTGCGTACTGGTTAAAAAATAATCCCAGAGGCGATTTATTCGTGAGCTGGTTGCATTTTATGCCAGATGCGATTTGCATGTGACATTTTGCGCTGCAATTGTAAAGAACATTTTGTTCCCTCCCTCTATCGATACCGCGGCTATGAAATATAGTTGCGAGAGGAAAAAAATTGCAAAAAAAATTGGACAAAAAATAAGAAAAAGAAGATTAAAACTTGCGGATTATTCATTGATGTTAAAAATCCATGCTTGGGTGCTTCTCCTGATGGGCTCATAGATAAAGATGGCCTGGTAGAAATAAAATGTCCTCTATCAGCTGAATATTTAACAGCGGAAGAGGCTATAAAGACGCTGCCTCAATTAAAAAGCGTTTTTGATAAGAAAAATCTAGATAAGATGAATCCAAAACATCGATTTTTCTATCAAGTTCAAGGCCAGTTAAGTGTAACGCAGCGAGAATATTGTATTTTCACTGTGTGAACGCCAAGGAGCTTAAAAATAGTAAGTGTTAATAGCGACAATGTATTTTGGAATACTGCCCAAATGCTGCCCTTTTTAACACGTTTCTATTATGATTGCATGCTGCCCGAAATCTTGGATAATCGACATAATAGACATATGCCTATTAGAAATCCTAAATATATAATAGAAGCTCAAGAAGCAGCCCAAAATTTACTGGTCAAAAAAATCGTCGACAATATAATATAGACGAAAATATTATCGAAGAAAGTCAATGTTGCGAATCCAATATTTTACCAATGGAAGCAACTAATACTACTGTTACTGTTCTGACAAATGCGGAACAAGATGACGATTGCATCATTGTTAGTTATTCACAAAATAAAGAAGAACTAACTGAAGATGATATAGCGAGACATAAAGAATTTCTCGATAAACAGATTATTCCTTTTATAGCCCAGTAAAATTGCTCGATATTTCACGATTTGGAAAAAATAATTGAACAAATGCTGCAATTTTGTGGAGAGGTCTGTTTTAGAATGCTTTTTGACATATCAAAAGTCCCCATGCGTGGAAGCTACGGAAAACTCACACTGGTGATAAAAAGGTCCAAAAAACCGGTTTTTCGTAAATAATTCGAAAAGTATCAAGTTTACGAGCAAAAACATGAATATCAAAATTGTAGCTAATAAAATTCCGCACAATTTGGTTTTTTATAGAACTCCGTACGACCAATAGAAGTCGAGATAGAATTTTTTTAAATTTGGGTCATTTTGCGACGCGACGAAAACGCGCTTGCGCGTCATGCATTTTTCGTTAATATTTCGAAAATGGCCATTTGGATCGCAAAATCATTTAAATGAAAGTTGTAGAGCACTAAATTGCAAATAAATTGCGTTTTTTTATTCCTGTGCGATCGATATTTGCGGAGATACGAATATTTAAAAATTTTTTAAGTGCGCTGTTAGTGGCTAAAACTACAATTTTCGTGTGAAAAAGTCGATTATAACTCAGAAAATACTGATCGTACGCATATAGCATGTATTATAAAAGTAATAGGGAATAAAATTTTGAAACTTTACATGTATATTTAAATTCATTTTGGTAATGAGTGTATGAGATAAACGCAAGAAAGTTGCAAAATTTGAATTTTGAAAGGTATTTTGCAAAATAGCTCACTTCCGGTTGACTGTAGGCTATAATAACATATACATTAATTAAAGATAATTAAATTATCTTTAAAATGAGCCGTGGCAGACCCTTCTACGATAAATCGTTTATGAGTTATAGGTGTTTAAAGATAAAGGCCAATATATATTTTTATTAATAATTACAGTTATAGCGCAAAAACGTATGCGTAACAATTTTTTAAAAATTAGTTTTAACTTATTTTTATTAGTTCATATAAAATAAGAATAATATAATCGGCAATAAAGAGCAGGTAAGAGTCATGTAGAATCGGAATGAATAATAAATAATACGAATTAATAATTAACCATTGTTAGGTGTAAGTTATAATTAAAAATTACATAATTTTTGAAAAAATATGTTAACCAAATACGTATAGTTGCATGAAATAAAATGCTACAACTTTTAACATAATTAAAACTTAAAGTTATAAATAAGAATACATCTAATTAATTTTAATGCGGACGTTGCGAGCTCAAATCTGAGTCTTCTTCAGCGCGATATTTTAATTATAATAATAAAAATTTTTTACATAAAATCATCAATAATCTATACATAAACTTATAACTACGCCTTCGACTGACTCGCATAAAAACATCTCCGATGATATGTATTAGTGTTTATCAGAGAGCGGAGTCAACATTAGATTGAAGTCACTGACCTGGTAATATTGTTAGTGGAAAAACAATGTTCGTTGCAATCTGCAAAATTGATGAAGTTTTAGACTAAAAATAAGTGAAAAACTGTATATATTAATCACCATTCACTAACTGTTGAACGATCACTCACTCTTTTAACAATATTTTGTGTCGGTGGATAGTACTTTCTTGACTCAACTCCTTGTGTTGTGGAGGTCGCTCGGATAGTGTCAAATAATGATATAAATTATCTGTTTATATAGTGTTATTCCCACCACTATATTTTTGGAAGGGTATTAATGATATCATGATAGACACTTGGTAAATTTTCAGTATCAATTTGCAGATTCAGTCCGTTCTTCTGTCTTTTGATAAATAGTATTTCAGAGATAAACCTCTTGGTATAAAAAGGAGCCTCAAGGATTCTAACGTTATCCCAATCTAAATCATGGTCAAATTCTCTTCTCTGGTTAGTGATTACCAAAGTTGTGTTAGTATTATGATGTATATGTCTTTTATGCTCTGTAATTCTAGTTTTTAACTTACGGGAAGTTTGACCAACATATGAGGCATCACAATGGCTACACTTAATTTTATATATGACGTTAGTTTTTAATTCTGTTGGAATATTATCTTTGTGAGCTCTAATTAATTTGTTCATTTTGTTAAGACTATGGTGAGCAAGTTTCATTCTTGAATTTTTCGTTATACTGTTAAATTTTTCAGTTAAACCTTGTATATAAGGTATCGTGAAATAAACCGGTTTCACGTCCTTTGGTGTATCATTTGTGAGGGTTTTGTTGTGAATGATATATTTTAAACGCGACCGAATAACATTAAAAATCAGTTTTAACGGGTAATTATTATCTAAAAGAACTCTAATAATCATGTATAAATTTTTACTGTGATATTTTGGATTTGAGAGGAAAATTGCTCTGTCTACTAACCCGATGATTGTGCCCCGTTTCTGGTGGAAAGGGTGATGTGAGAAATAGTTAAGATATCTCCCTGAAAAGGTAGGTTTATGATACCAACCCAACGAATTAATAAATTTCATATTCTCATCTAAGTGGGTGTATTCAGCTTATTAACAATATCAAAGCTATTCTTCACATAACTAGGAGGGGTCAAGAAATTATTAACCATGATCTTATGTAAATAAATGGCTAAAGAGTGTAGTGGGCTATTTATGGAAGATACTATTAGTCTGTACGGTGTATTCGGTTTATGGATTTTAGGTAAACCGTAAGCACGTGGTAATGTGCCATCAGTGAATAATAACGATTTATACGTGGCTGTTGAGATGTGTCCGCTATTCTTCCATCTGACTAATAAGTCTCTAAGATTTGAAATTAATTTCTTTATTGGATCTTTCTTAACGATACTATATGTTGATTCATCCGCAAATAAATTTTCTATTTTAGTAACATATTCGTTTTTATCGAGGGCCACTGTCACATTTCCCTTATCAGCTCTTGTAAGAATTACATTTTTATTGTTATTTAGGAATTGTATTGTGGAGGAATATGAATTATTTAACCAATCATCAGAATCACTCTTAGGATAAGAATAAGATGAGATAGTTTTTATGATGTCTCTGGAGAAATTTCTCATTTGTATTCTCTCATCTACAGGAAGTTTATTTATGCTATTCTCAACATTTTTTATAAATTCAATCGTTAATGACGTTTTGTTGGTAAAAGGAAGACTGAAATTTGATCCTAGTTGTAAAAAACATTGAATATCATGGGGAATAGGTGTTCCTGAGAGGTTCATAAACCATTTATCTTTGATCTTATTTAAACTAGGTTGTAAGTTTTTATAATTAGTGGATTCAATGTGAACTGTCATGGTCTTGTTTGTCTGTCTTTTGTTGTAGAGATTATTATGTAAAATTAGGCTATAATCAGTTCGAGTTCTTTGGTAAACATTGGTGACGTTGTGGTTTTGAAAACAATAATAATGTATAGGCTCAATATTGTCATTTTTTCGTTGTTTTGTCAACATAAACCTAAACTTTTCGTCAAATCTCTTTTTTTGTTTTTTAAATATGAAAATAATGGTCGACTCTGCATGTTAAAGAAATTATTACATATAACCATTGGTAAGGCCTTATATATTTCCATTGAGATAAGAAATATTCTATCAATAGATCGTCTTAGGAAAGAGTACGAATCTCTTAGTTCGATGTTTAATATTCTTTTAAAAAATGTGTTTTTTGCCCTATTAAAGTGATGTCATGATCTAATGTTATTTAGGTTACATTTGAATTTCGATAATAACTTTTCAATATGTGGTGGGAATACATTGTGAGTTATACAATTCTTAAAGGATTTTATCCTAATTTTATGTATCATGATGAGTCGTCGAAGACTAATTTATGACTTAAGTAGTTTTACAGTTCTATCATTAAAACTATATTTAATATAAGCGAAGAACGAACAATTATTAACACGCATTTTCAGCCTGCGTACAGATAAATAAATAATTAAAGTCAGTGCTCTCTTAGATATAAAATAAGAATAATATAATTGGCAATAAAGAGCAGGTAAGAGTCATGTAGAATCGGAATGAATAATAAATAATACGAATTAATAATTAACCATTATTAGGTGTAAGTTATAATTAAAAATTACATAATTTTTGAAAAAATATGTTAACCAATTTCATTTTTATTCCTTTTCTTATCTATATCTTCATTTCTATCAACTTTACAAAGAAAATGCACACGACCTAAATTGAAGGAAATTTTGTTACCTTCAATTTAGGTCCTGTGCATTTTCTTTGTAAAGTTGACAGAAATGAAGATATAAATAAGAAAAGGAATGAAAATGAAATTGGTTAACATATTTTTTCAAAAATTATGTAATTTTTAATTAAAACTTACACCTAATAATGGTTAATTAAAGAAAAAGGACACATGCACCTTTATGATAGATTCCGGTTCTGATTTAAATTTAATTAAGGAACAATACGTCAATTCTAATATTTTTCCGGATAAAAGAAATATTCAATCATTGCAAGGAATAGCATCCGAACCCATTAATACTTTAGGTGCAATTTACATATCAGTACTAGGAAAACAAACTGAATTTCACATAGTTTCCAACGACATACTTTTCTCGCAACACGGTATTCTTGGTAATCCGTTTTTAAAAAATAGAAATGCAATTGTTGATTTTAAAACAAAACAATTACTACTTAAAAATACTTACCGAGGTAAGCTACTTCTCGTCGCAAAAATTTACATTTGTCGGGTTGTAATTTTAAATTAGCTTCGCGTAATCTTCTCATTAATTTGTTAAATTTCACTTATGTCCGAGGACATATTATCGGATCCGACGGCGTACGACCAGACCCTACCAAAGTTACCGCTGTCCATGATTTTCCTCCTCCCAAGAATCCTAAAAACATAAAACAATTTCTAGGATTAGTTGGTTATTATCGACGATTTATTCCAAGCTTTTAAAAAATCGCTAAACCTTTAACTGATTTACTTAAGAAAAATAATTGTTTCAAATGGCAATAGATCAAGAATACGCGTTTAATAATCTCAAGGACCAATTATGCAACAAACCGATATTACAATATCCAGATTTTAGTAAACCTTTTAACTTAACAACCGATGCATCCGGATATGCAATCGGCGGAGTATTAAGTCAAGGACCAATCGGAAAAGATCTTCCAATCGCCTATACATCAAGAGTACTTAATAAAGCAGAGCAAAATTATTCGACCATCGAGAAAGAATGTTTAGCTATGGTATATTGTACGAATCATTTTAGATCTTATTTATATGGCACTAAATTCACCATCGTGACAGATCATAAACCTCTAGTATGGTTACATTCTATCAAAGATCCAACTTCAAGACTTTTAAAATGGCGAATCAAATTAGTCGAATATGACTATGATATACGATACAAAAAAGGAACGTTAAATAATAATGCTGATGTATTATCAAGGAACCCAACTATCCAAGTCCTACCCTTTAGAAAAAGCTCCTCTCTTCCACCTGATCCTGACTCTGACTCTGACGAATCTCTATTTTCAATGCCACAACCTCCTGTTCAAACCTCCGTGGAAGTTATCCCCCATACTCTCCCACCTGTAATAACGCGTCCTAATATACCTATAAATGAACCAATTTCTGACTCAATGATTATTGAAGATTACAATAGTAATGAAAGCATTATTAGTAATGAAGATTTAGAAACAAGCAGCGATGAAAGCGACGCAGAGTTAATGCCAACCGATATTTTGCCATACGTAGAAGTACCCACTGACTCTAAAGCTAAAGTTTTAATAAGCCGCGACAGATTGTTAAAACATAATGATAATTACGTAATCTTTATAACTCTGAACGGTGAACCCCTTGATAATGATGCAAGAGAGCTACAAGAATCTAATCTCCTACCTACATACAAAGATGTAACCTACGAAAGAACAAAAATAAATATATTATACTCTAAGACCTTAATATCCTTACCATTAAAACTCAATCATTGTACGTTAATAGAGCCAGACAACATTAAAAATTGTATTAAATCATTAATAGACGTTTTAAAATGAATTACAATTAGAGTCTATCTCAATTAAGAAAACTAACTTTTTCGATAATATCCCTTGGGCTTATGAAAAACAATTAATTAAACATGTAAATGACATTAATATTCGCGTAACTATATGCAAGGATCTTATTCAAACACCAAATATAGAAGACAGATCAGCTCTTATCCGCGAATACCACGATTCAGCAATAGGTGGACATAAAGGAATAACTAAAACCTACAATCGATTACGAATGTGACGTTTCGTTATTTCTTCGAATCCAAAAATTTAATTTCTTATATAATATAATAATCACAACCTAAAAATTGCATAAGAATAATTATCTCTTTATTATTATTATTTGCTTATTACATATATAATCACGCTCTTATTAATCACACTAATATTAATCTTAAATATTCAATATTACATTATTAATTATATTATAAAATATTAAAGAATAACAGTAGAAGTAGATTATCGTATAGAATATAACAAACTATACTTGCAAACTATAACTTATGAGGCAAGAATTTGATATAATAGCAATGCGAAATAAGTATTCTTGTACTTTAATTTAATTAAAACTTGCCTAAGAAGTCAAATGGAAGCATCAGGATAGATCCATCCTTTATTAAAGTCAACGGTAATAATGATGCATATATAAAATTTATTTAAATATATAAAAGAATTTAAAGTTATTAATATTATCCTGATGGTTTCAATTGAAAATATTGATTCAACTTATACTATCGTTCGTTAGACATCGTTATGTCTTCAATCATACAGCTATCCGAAAATTTAAAAATTTATTACTAACAATTATTTTTAATAACAAATGAAGAAAACGACCTAGATCTTTGAAACACAGCTAACGTGATCAGTACTTCAAGTAGAGTAAAAAGAAATTAATCCGTTCCCTCTAGGCCCAACCAGTAAAAACAAGATGGCGGACCTCTTATAAACAAATGAAAATTTCTCTTAAACTAATGTACGAAATAAAACGAAATTTAAACAGCATCATATACAAAGGCCTCTTTGTAAGACCTGACTAGTTGCACACTGATTCGTTAATCCAGTAAAAACAAAATGACCGTCACTTTGTTTAAATTAATTCCGATTTTCACGAAACTTTCCATAGATGTTATACTTAAAGATTTATACATGATTTAGCTAGTTTCGAACTTCTAAGTCTAAAGATAAAAAAATCCAAAATGGCGATTTTTAAAGTTGCTCCAAATCAGCTGAGACTTTACATAGACCTTAGTTTTATTACTTTAAGGCCAGCCAACATATTTTCGATCCTTTAAGTTTAAAAACAAAAAAGTTAAAAATGGCGGCCAAAAATCTTAAAATTGCCTAAAACGCATACTCTCAAAGTTTCAAGTCATTTGGAGGTATACAACTAAAACCCCTTAATTGTTAATTAACAATTAATAATTTTACTCTTAAAATATTATTTTTATCAATATTAAGAATGAGCACCACTGATAAGTACATAATTACAATAATGCCCCTATGATATCTTAATAAATAATTAATTAACAAGTTCTCTCTGCAACCATTAAGAAGCCATAACTATATTAGCACATATTAGTAAATAATTAATATTGAATAAATTTAAATTTAATTTCAAGGTTACCAAATAATTTTAGAATGTGAACCACTGGCATCAATAATTGTTGCAAAAAGAAAGAAAGCGTAAATAAAAATTGTAATACATTATATTATAATTGAGCGTCTTAATATATAATTATTATATATAATAATTATATATATTAAATAATTAATTAACATTTATATATGAAAATTTTATGTTTACTAAGAACTTTACAACTTTTATTAAAACTCTCCATTATAAAATAATGTAAAAATCGAACAATGTATTATTTAAATATTATTAATACTTTATTCTAGCGAAAATATTTTATAATAATTATTTTATAATAATCTTTATTCATTATAAAATTAACAAAAACCAAATTGTATTTACAAAAAGGTCGATTGTTAATTGTAATTAATTAATTAACGTAGAAGCATCATTTATTAATTATAACAATAATGAGAATATTAACCATATTCAATTTGACTAAAGCATATACATATATATATATATGTATATATATATATATTTATACGCTTTGATCTTTTTATAAAATTTAATACGTAAATAAGCTATGCGAACTTATATTATTTCTCTTATAATAGCTCGGAATCCAAAATACTAAAATAATTAGTTGTTCTTATATCAAAAGGTAGAGTAACAATTCCTGAGTTCATACATATATATTCATAAAATAATTGATAATTACTTCAATATAAGAAAAAGAAAATTAGAGTTATAAAAGAAATTTATATGTTAAAATATTATACGCTTATAACGAATGACCTTTGAATAACCTTCATTATACTACAAGAAAATTAAATATCGGAATAATTATTCGATTCTTATATCAAAATGTAAAGCAAAAATTCCTGAATCGATACATATATATATATATATGTTTATAAAATTATTAACGATTTCCCTGCTATTAATAAAAAAAATTAGCGTTATAAAAGAAATTATGTATTAAATATTATTGTATAAGGCCTTAGTGCAAGAAAAGTATCAGGTTTTATCTTGCACGTGCGTCACCTTGAAAGATTGTTTAGACGGCGGCATCTCTTTGTAAGCCGCCGCGCTCGAAAAAGTATCAGGTTACAAGCTGCACGTGCGTCACCTTGAAAGATTGTTTAGACAGCGGCATCCTTTGTAAGCCGCCGCGCTCAATACCGAGAATTACCTCTGCACATACCGAAGGGGCCCACAAGCTCGATATCCCCGATCCCCGCGGCCCACATTCAATCTGAATATAAGGCGCGTCCGCGGACGGCCAGACTATTCAGTCGGAAATTTTCAAGAGAACAACTACAAGTAAAGACTATTCAGTCGGAAATTTTTGAGAGAGCTGCAACAAGAAAGAACTATTCAGTCGGGAATTTTTTAACAAGCAACTACAAGCAAAGACTATTCAGTCGGAAATTTTCAAGAGAGCAACAACTAGAAAAACTATCCAGTCGGAACCAGCAACTACTAACTAGCAGCTAAACTTGTAAGTAAAATTGTACTAAGTATTATACTGAATAAAGACTTATAAAATTTTCAATCTTCGAACTTAGAATTATTTTTATACTTAGAAATATTTCTTCAATCTTCGGACTTAGAATTATTTTCACACTTAGAAATATTTTATGCTCTTCGGACTTAGAATATTTTCATACGTACTAATACTCATACTATTTTATGCCGCTGAATCCATTGAATCTTATACTTATAATATTTCACTGACTCTTTTGATAGAATAATTCTGAGATAGAATTATTTCATGAATAATACTTTAATTTTATAGATTCAATGTTACATTTTTACAATTAATACTTATATTTTATTTCGATACCGACACTTATATTATTTTATTTCTTATTTCATATTTGATAATATTTCGACCTTCACTGATCTTTAATCGATACTTGTATCTCACACTCTTATCCTATATTACCTATTACCTTATAACATAATACTACCTCTCTTATTTTTCAGTCGTTATTTAATCTAATTTCAAATCATTATAGTTACCTTAAATTATTTTATTGTTTGATATAATTCAATTGATGAATTATTAAATTATTCCAACGATATCCTGTCATAAGGTAACCTCTGTGTGATACGTTCATTGCATGTGCAATATTTGTCATGGTGTCATGGAGTTCCTAGAATTTCCTCAGCCTCTCGTTAGTGCCGAGTGAATTGTATTCTGACCACCCGACTATATCAAACATACAATAATGAGATTCAGCGCGCCGCATCCACCTGAGCAGTAAAGAGGTGCCGTGTAGAGTAAGCTCCTACAAAGGCGTTGCGCCTGGAGTCCAGCGGGACTACCTCCTGAATCGTCATTGATTAGCAGTGACATTTCACCTTCATTAAATAGGGTCATCTTCCCTATTTGGAGAAACAGAGTTTTATTGCAACACCGAATGACAGTGATTTTTCTTTTCTTTTCTTAAAATTACTACAGCACGTATTTGCCAAACAATTGAATATTCGATTTATACTCATACGAGTTATCTAACTCGTACTAGATTAATTAAAATCAATTTAATTAAATAGCTACATTAAACCGGATTTGCGTAGTGAGTTCAGATGAGGACAGCTTATGACTAGGTCGCACGCTCTCACCTCACAGTGAGTCCAGATGAGGATAGCGTATGACTGGGCCGCACGCTCTCACGGCAGAAGCAATATTCAACAGAATTTGTGGAAGCATACAATCCCCGGCGATAGATTGTGGCAGTTAACTCAGAGAAATCTGCGTTGATTACAGCCGATACGAATCTTGTGTGAAACATTCGTGGAAGCAACACAAACTGAAATTAAGTTATGCCAAAAACCCGACGTGTTGGTAGAAAACATATAAGGCGATTGAAATCTCGTCTTCTTAAAGCTATAAACGACTATCTTTCTAATTCCACAACCGATTCTGAACGAATTCCTCTTATCGAACCTCCCTCTTCCAATCAAGAATCTTCTTTTTATATAATAAATTGCAAAGACAATTCCATACATCCTATCGATACCGATATAGGTCCCCGTCCTTTAATAATAAATCCTGCTACCATCGGAGAATTAATAAATAAAAGATTTATTGCTAATCCCTCTGACCTTGAATTTTCTTGTAACAAAGAAAGTTAAGATATTAGTAGATTTTGCAAAGCAACACGCCGCTTTTCAGCTTGTGACCTGAAGGCGATGCGTCATTATTCAAACTCAGAATTGTTCCATCAACTCTATTCCGATCTTTTTCTTATTCTCGAATAGAATTCAATAATTTATTAATAGACAACCGGTTACTTAATTACGATTATACTTAGCAACATTTTTTCTTCAACAAAGTAAGTTCATTATTAATTATTTTGTAACTACCCTTTATTTCTGAAGTCTTGTCAGGTACGCAGACTCTTTAATACCCATCACAAGGAAATAATATACACAAGAATTATTATAACCATCTTTATTCTTTTTCCAACAAATATACAGGCTTTATGTACCACTCATAATAAAATATAATATTACATATATATAATATTAAATCAATAAATACTTCATTTTACCTTGTGTCAATCCGTTTCTACCTGCACTGAAATAAAAGATTCTAGCTCTCGGAGTCCCTGGGTATAGCCGGTGCATTGCAGGTTGCCCATAAAAATAGAGAGAACCCTTCGTTGGTCTTCTCCAAGGAAAGATCGACAAGGAACGTCACTGGACATGACACGAACCTTCTATTACTGGAATACAATGAAAAAAGATATTCAAATTTTTATTCGGAATTGTCAAACCTGTCAATTAAAAAAATTAACTAGAGTAAAAACTAAACAGCCTATAGTAATCACCGATACTCCCGGATCGGCTTTCGATAAAATATCAATGGACATTGTAGGTCCATTACCCATATCTGATAACGGAAACGTTTACATTCTCACTATGCAAGATTTACTAACAAAATATTCAGTTGAGTACCATTAAAAGAAGCCACATCATTAACAATCGCCGTCGCCTTTACTAAGAATTTTATATGTGTTTACGGTGCCCCACAAGCCATTTTAACCGTTCTAATTTCTTAACGACCTTAATGAGAAACTTAGCGAAAAGGTTTAGCATCAAACAATATCATACTACCGCGTATCATCTTCAGTCTAACGGATCAATAGAAAGGTCTCATCACGTCCTAACAGAATATCTAAAAACACAAATTAACAAAGATTCAAATTGGGATGATCATCTTGCCCTAGCAATGTTTTCATACAATACGAGCATACATGAAAGCACTAAATTCTCCCCTTTTGATTTAATTTTTGGAAGAATAACACGATTACCTTCATCCAACACTATAGTGGAAGAAAATATAGACCCTACATATACCGAATATTTAACAGATTTATTTAATCAATTGCGCGACACGCAAGAAGAAGCGCGGCAAAATTTAATTCAATCCAAAAACAGAAGCAAGCACTACTACGATAAACATATTCACGTACAAGAATTTAAACAAGGAGATCACGTATTTTTATTGAAAGAACCAGCTAAAGGAAAATTTTCTGATCAATATATTGGACCCTTTGAAGTACTTGAAATATTGCCTAACAATAACGTCAAAATTTTATTTAAAAACTCATCAAGAGTTGTTCACGCAGATAAATTGAAGATAGCTCATATTTAACCAGGATGAAATGTTAAGAACGACTTTTTGGTTTCATATGTGTTGACCCCGCCAACGACCAACAATAGATCCTTTATACAAAACTTCACCCGCTTTCTCACGAGTACAACAATGATTACACATTACATGGTGCGTTAAAGCCACCGGATAATACCCACACCAGACGCGGATACTTAATCTGCGCAACCTGTTACTCCTCTCTGCTGTCTGAATTTTATAGATGGTTCTATAAATTCTTTCATTGTCATTATCTTGTAATTACAAATAGCTACGAATCAATAATATGCAAAATATGTAAAGCCTTTAGTTACGCTAAGAACATTAAGACAATGCTCTCTGTGTAACGATGCACATCTGTCATACGCGACCCGTTCAGAAGAAGAACAAATTGATACAGAAGACAATATATTAATTCGTATAAGTGGATACTTTGAATAAGCTATTAAATAGCTATCGACCTTTTTTGCACTATTCTTTTCTCTCTTTATAGAATGAGCTCAAAAAACCATACTACTAGGCTACAATTCAACACAACAATACAACCTAGTTTTAATCCATGTCAAAAACTTTCAATCGCGCGATGCTATAAATCTTTTGGGTATAGACACATCGTGTCAGGATTTGCTTACTGCACTCAGTGTTATCACATTTACCAACCACGATATCAAGATCAATATGAGTGGATAGTGTCACACCACTTGATTTCCGGCGAACACTTCCGTGAAATAATCTGCGCGCGGTGTAATACCGATATCACCATAGTCAAACCCATATATCAATGCGACCAATGTTTACTGAGGTTTTTAGAATACATATTGTATTGCGATGAGAGACAAATCAATACTCTTCCTAACCCGCTCATATTACATGTAAACGGAGCTAGATACTACTAATCAAATTCAGACAACAAGATGCATCATTCATCGCACAGTCAGCCAAGTTCCTCACAATCATCTTCCTGACACCCTTCCGTAGAAGCTCTTCAAAAGTTATATACCGTACATTGTTTCAAAACTCACTCCTATCAAAAGATATATGATGCACATGTCACTTTATGCGTCACATGTTATACTAAACTAATTCCTGAATCAGTGAAGTCATATTACCAGGAAACTAAGAGACATCAGTGCGTAGATGGCACAAAATTCTACAGAAATAAATGTTATGCATGCGAAAATCACATGGGAGCTATCCAACCTATAGCTCATTGTAATCCCTGTATCAATCGGTATTTCGATTTCACTACCGAAATGGAACAACTACACCGCACAATTAACTATTATGAGGACCCTATAATATTAGCAGTCATCGACGACTGAAAGCGAAAAACATATACACACGTACATATAAAAGATTCAGTTAGATATAATCACAAGATAGTAATACTAATATAAGGAAGAAAAAAAGAGAGAAAATACAATCAACACCTAACACATAAAATACGAAAATATGAAAAATAAATATAATAAACAATACCAATATATATATATAGATATAAGGAAGAATAGATATAAAACAATAGACAATAGAGTTATATATAAGTGTTTAGATTAAGAAATATATATATACAAGTATCATCTTTTCAGTAGGAGAATCCATTTCTCAGAGACATTGACGACCTGAGCTTGGCCTGGTCCATAATAATAATAATAATAGTAATAACTTCTAAATACATATAATATATATATATATATATATATATATATATATATATATATATATATATTTCTACGTAGCAATAATAATTCATAAAAATGTGTAGACCTTATAGATATAAGCCACCTATATATTTTGACGCATTGCCCTGGAATTTTCTCTTATCATTGTTATAACACTCAGTATATTAAAGTCGAAGATAATCGATATTGCGTCACCTGCTTCAGATTAATTCAACAAAATTTTCAAGCGAATGGACTTATACAATTCCACGGCATGTATAGTGGTATTTTTCGAGAAGAAAGATGTTATATTTGCGGAAAGGATATAATTACCTATACTTCTGTAAAAAAATGTTCAATTTACTTCATGCATTATTTAGCAATATGTTGCGTACTCAGAGAAAGAGAATTAGATCTAAATAATGTAGACGAGTTGTTATATGATTGCGATAATACAGAAGTAAGGATACTATTGATGTCTGAACCAACAAATAATATGGAAATCCCATGAAATAAAATAAAAATATATATATATTATATTCATACAAATATACAGGTATAAATAATAAATTGTATCTGCTTACTTACAGAAATGACATATCATTTAGTATTATTATTCACTGCGCAAACCTCCCTCGCCCTTCTCGGTTTTGATTGCAGAGGGCGACATTTAAATATTACATCGGTTTCATTGTTGGATGTGGGAGAATGCAATATTCCACATAAAACATCAAACTCTACGGATACTTATATCCAACTCCTTCAATTATCTGACTATAATCATGCGTATATAATACAATGTAAGGTTGAAATTTCAAGAACTATATATTATTGTGGCATGCATTCACATGTTTCCATCGTGCATAACGGACGTGCTGACTATACACATGAAACCGGACACTCACAGTGCAAACGAATGTTTCGCGATGGTATTCTTTCGTTAGGAACAAGAGTTTTAATCGACGGCATCCGAGTCAACCAAACCGCCTCCTACAGCATCACTATGGCTGGAAGCGTAAGCAACGATGGGAAATGCAAAGGCACGCAGTATTCCGACCATTATGGAACATGGGACGACGTTGTCGTGCAAGCTGTTGCCAGAATAATCTTTGAAATCAGCCTATGTCCCCGTGAAACTAAATACTGGAAAAATAATGCTAAAATCAGGAACCATTTGTACACTCAGTGAAAGATTTTGCATCGATTCAGAGGATGGATATACCTATTGGGAACCGATGCCTACCTCTTCATGTAATTTTCATCAATACGACGTTCTATATAAAGGACCTGCTATCAAAACCACGGACGATACCAGCGAAGGAAAATCACCTATTGTATACAGCCTGACAACACAAGACATAATTTTCGCTCTGACAAGAACGCAAGAACAGCCACTGTGCGGATACACACTTTTTCGTACAGAGCACCCCAAACTCTTTATACTGGAAACTAAAAAGGGAGACGCTTTCGCCGAAAGAGGAACAATCCCAATTGACAATCTTGATATTTTTGCATATATGAACTCGAAGTTTGTATATGTAGAGAAACACATACGACATCTCTTTACCACAATGTCATTCAACAGAAATGCGAACTGGAAAAAGTAATAACTAACACCTTATCATTTGCCACATTACAGCCTGACGAATTAGCCTATCGATTAATGAAAGGACCAGGATACATGGCTGTCACTGCAGGAGAAGCAATTCATGTAATAAAATGTATTCCCGTTGACGCTATAATCCGTAGAACAGAAGAATGCTACGCAGAGCTCCTTGTAACAATAAAAAACGCTTCACTATTTCTAACGCCAAAATCAAGGATACTCACCAAATTCGGAACTCAAAAGGAAAGTAGCTTTGAACTACCAACACTCTACCGTATAGATGATACATGGATCCAGCTCACCCCTGATCCACAAGTCATACAATTACCTCCACAACGATTACATCCGATGACCTCTTTGAGTTGGAAATATCTCACCCCGGGTCCATTAGCCATTAGTGGAATTATATACTGAAACAGTTATAGAAAAATTACGAGATCATATTATGTTTCCTGCAAAGAAACCGGCATTTCTAAATCTCATAGCCTGTGGGATGACAGGACAAGCTGTCGTACCCGGAGAAGTCTCCATATACAGTCTGCTAGATGAGGAATTACTCCAGAAAATAGCTTCGAATACTGTCTCAAGAATTTGGGACGGATTTGTAACCTTCGGATCAGCAACGGCCGGAATTCTTGGAGTATTTCTAATTATACGACTCATTAAATTGACTATTGACACAGCAATCCATGGATACGCCCTTCACGCCGTGTACGGATGCAGTCTGCACTTGCTAGGCACCGTATGGAGCTCTCTCACACACCTCTTACTTTACTTAGCACGAGGACCCGTGAATCAACGAGGAATAGAGCCAGAAGAAGATCAATCTCCCTTGGAGCCAATGAATCCCATGTCACGTTTCGCGATCCACTGTTATTGTCCACCTCGGTGTCAATACCAAGGTTGCTCTCTATTTAGTTTTTTAGGGCAACCTGTTTAAACCGGCTATACCCAGGGAACCGTCGAGAGCTAAGACTTGACCCTTTTGATAATCGGGAGATTTTTTTTTTTTACTGATCGGGAACCACTACAATTGAGGCTTGGTTCATTAGTTCAATAATAATATCGTCTCAATTATAAATAATGTTTTCTTTATTTTCTTCCAAAAATTGTATTAGTATTTCTATTATGGTGTCAGGTTCTTGAGAAGTATTCTGTTGTATTTCAGCGTCGGTTGCTTGTGGTTTCATTAATTATTAATTTATTTGAGACTAATATAGAGAGATAGAGATAAAAAGTTTTATGTTTATTGAGTGCACGTATTGAGTATATTGTAGATATTTAAATTTTAAATTTCTATGATCAATGATTTTTAGACACCCGGTATATAAGATATGTATATAGGGTGGCTTTAAAGTAGGATTTTGTCTCTATTATTCAATAATGACTATTAAGTATTATCCTAACTTATTACTTAAGAAATTTTATAACTTTTATAATTAATTCATTTAATTAATTATTATAGGGAGTGATTTGGAGAGTCGAGATTGAGGACAGATTATCGTCAGTTCAAGTCCTTTATAATGGAATTGGTCCGGTCTTCCTAGGATGGACCAGTAAGAACAAGATGGCTGACGTCTTATAAACAAATAGAAGTATTTCGGAACCGATTAGGGATGAGTTTACGAAAATTTGGTTATAAGATCTACAGGAAATACTGCATAAAATAGACGAGTTAAATTTGTACTTTTACAGGTGCAAAACTGTGATCTATTGAATAGTAAAATTCTAAAGTTGTCTTAATTTAATCAAAGTTTTGCATAAATCTTAGTTTAGTACTAATAAGAATTTTTAAAGGTATTTGGTATCATTAAGTCCAAAAAATCAAAAATGGCGGCCAAAATGTGTAAAATTAGTTAAAAAGTGTATCCTCAAAGTTTCAAGCAAATTAGAAATTTTGTTAATTATTTATTTATTTTGTAATAAATTTTTGTGTTTTTTTTTATTGTTATTATATAACGTTATTGTTAATTAATCATTAGAAAAAAAATTTTGGTTGGAGATTATTAATTTACAAGTAGAATAGAATAACTGAGAAAAATTCTAATTTTGTATCTCCAATAGATTCGTTATTATTTAATTTTACAAGTAACTTGTAAATTAACTTATGTTGGAAAAATAATTTTTTGTAATTATAAAAGAGTCTAATTATAATGACTTGACTAAATTTTCGATGAGAAAGATAAGGTATTGTTTATAAATTATTGTTAATTAACAAACGGATTACTTATAAGTATATGTGTATGGAGGGTTTTAATATATATAATTACTCTAATATGCAATTATATATTAAAATTATTATCTTAGTACGTCAATTGATTATTTATTTATAAACAAATTGACTCAGTTTTATTATAAATTGCGAAAAAGGGGATGAAAATTTAGTTCGGGGGTTGTTGTTAGGGGTGTCCAAATATGGTACCTTTATTTTCTGTTTTTTGGGAGGTGAGAGGTTTTTTATTATGCGTCCCTGTGAATGTCCCGAAAACTGCCGCTGGACATATATGTATATATGTATACATATGTCCAAGGGTGCCTTTCAGGACACCAAGTTTCCTGTCAATTTTCTTTTTATTTTATTGTTATGAAGGATCTTGTGATAATGGAATTTCTGCTATGGAGTATCTACCTTTGTTGGAACATAACAATAAAGTTAAAATTGATTGTTTATATATTTTTATAAATTAAAATCTAAAAGGTCGTTTTCGATAAATAGGTATGTATATGTATAAGTGAGTATATATATGTGTTAATGGGTATACATAGAATTTTAATATTTATTTTCTGGTTCTTCAGGTCGAGTTTAATTGGTGGACTAAATTTGATTTCTCAATGTAAAATGGTGTAAGAGTGGTAAATCTATAAAGTTATATAGTCTATGGCTTATGGAGGAACATATAATTTAAGATGTTGTCAGAAGTATTTATTATTTTAACAAAGAAATCGGCAGTAATTTATGAATCTTCAAATAAGGAGGTAAGATATACGATTAATAGTTTTAAATGGAATATAAATTTTATTATTTAAACAATTATTGTCGCCTGTATTAATGAATTATATGAAGGTAGATTAACTGTACTAATTGTTATGGTGAAATTTAGAACTTCATTATGATGTTTTATATTTAGTAAAACTGATATTTTATTTAATAAGACTTATAATTAATGTGAAAATGACAATTTTATTATATATATATATATATATATATATATATATATATATATATATATAGATTTTATGTATGTATAGGTGTGTTCGTAATTGAGTCTAGTGAAAAAATATTACTAAAGGGTATATAAAGTTGAGAGTATAATAAATATTGATAATTATTATATTTATTGGTTATATTTATTGTTCTTGAAGAGGATAAAATTATCTCAATATAATTTGTTAATTAATTTGATATGAATTAATATATAATTTTGGACAAGTTATATAGTAATGAGTATGAGAGAATTGGTTATTTTAATTATATAGGAGATTTTGTGATTCATGAATACTTTGAATGGATTTCCTTATTTTGTAATAAAGTAATTATTATTATTATTGTTAAGGTTATCCTTATAAATAGATATATATATATATATATATATATATATATATATATATATATATATATATATATTAAATAAAATATATATATTTTTGCAGATTTAATATTACGAGGGAAAGTGACATCCAAATAAATAAATTTACACTGGAATATGGTTCATTAGAGGCCGGCGCTATTATTTATTTAAAAAGTCACCGTCTCCGATGGAAAAGGGAAGTGATAGTATAAGAAGGATGCTCCTTATTTGCTCACATCATTTATTAAGATAAGTATCGTGGATCTTCCTATTTATATATATATTTCTATTTATTTATTCTCTTTCTATTTATTTATTCTCTATTATAATTATGAAAATCAATAATTAATAATTTAATATTAATTTATAGATAAAAATAAAATTTATTATTTTCATAAATGCTTATACATATGTCTTGGAAAGATTTTTATTAATACTTTATTTATCTCAAAAGCCTCATTATGAAAATCTATTGCTATAGTTAATTATTTTAGTAATATATATATATATATATATATATATATATATATATATATATATATAATAAAAAGTGATTTTTTTTCTTCTTTTTTTTGTGAGTTATATCTGAGAGCTAAGGATGGAACAGTTTATTATATGAACAGTAATATAAATGTACTTGCAAATGTATTACTATTACTATGTTTTTATTTATTATATTATTTATATATATATATATATATATATATATATATATATATATATATAATGAAGTTTTACGTATTCTATATTTGAGATAATATTGTTAAATGATAGAGAAAATGCTTTAATATAGTGAAAGCAATTGGAAAAAATTTCTAAATTTTATTTATAATAATTTTAATGATATAAGGATAAAGTAGTAATATGATTACTAACGTGCAATTAAAATAATGTTCAATTAAAATAATATTAAGCGACATAAAGTAGTATATATTGTTTTTAAAAATATATATATATTTATTATTATTTATTAAGACTTTAAGATTATTAGTTAAATTAAATTATTGCAAGGATTATATATTTAATTGAATTATTTTCAATGATATTGCAATACGAGAGAAATATAATAGAAATATTTATTATTCTATTAGTTATTTTAATTCTGATTTCTCTTTTTCCTTTTTTTTTCAATTATGTATATAATTTCATTAAAATATTTTCTTTATGTACATACCTATATATATTTATATATATATATATATATGTATATCCGTAAGTGTGACTTACTTTAATAATATTTTATTATTGCGAATTTTCCTGTCTTCTTGCGTGCTGTTCTCCGTGGATCACCTTCGGGGATGTCTGCGACAAAGATCTCAGAAAGAAATAATTCGATCTGCGCCAGTGGTCCAGGCCATCCAATGAACTCGAAGGTTCTTCGGGTGCTGGGAATTTCGACTGGCTCTAAAGCCCGCGGCCACTCGAAGAGTTCAACAACAATCCTTTGATTATTTGGTATATCTACTGTAAGTTCTTCACTATTTTCAGTTATTTGATTGAAATTGTTAATTTGTTTTTGAATTTATTATTGTCGGCGTAAAGCGGCGCATAACTGTTTGTACTTTTTACCGGCGCGGCGAGTACCAGGCATCTACTATAAATTATATCGTAAATTTATTTTTGATTTTGCTAAATTAATATTTGTTAATAATCTGGATTAAACGACGCCCAGACAGCTCATCGACTAAGTCTCAGCTCTGCCTGAACTGTAACGAGGGGCACGTCAGCTTGCTCTTTCCCAGGCTCGGGACTCGCTATTGCTTTATTCAGATAGAATAAATGATGAAAATTCTAATATCGTTGATATTTAGTCAATATTTGTTAATAATTTGTATAATATCTAATTGTTTATAGTAAATGTTGGCTCTGGAATGTAGGAACACTGGATATAACAATTCACTTATAATAATGCAAGAATAAACTAATATATTTCAAATATCAAAATAATTTTAGAAAAATTGCAAGTATATAGATTGCTATAATAATGTACAGGAATCTATTAATTAAAACGAAAGGTACATCCGCACTGTACCGAGATTAAAAGTATGAATAGTAATATAGTGTTAAATCTAAGTTTAATTTAAAATGAATCGCGAAGTAAAAAATCTTAAAGTATTAAAAGACTCTACCTCGACGGCACAAAGTAGTAGTCGGAAAAACTAAGTTGAATTTTATTCTAGGACGCAGCGAACAAAGACTCAGAGATTCTTAGGACGACTTCTTCACGACTCCTGAATTACGACTGACTAGCAGTCCACACGCTCGACTGACTCCTGAGGTTCGTCCCCACTCTCAATCTCTCCTTCCACTAGTCATCAGAAGGGCCCAAGTTCCTTCAGGTTGGTTGATCTTGTTCGTATGAAGTTGAACTTTGGTTTGGAGAGGGAAGTCTCCTCCTCTGGAGTTATTGAAACCGAGTGAGTTCTTCGATATCTTAATTTCGATAAGATGATGCGAACTTTATAATCAAGTATCCATTGTTATATTTCGAGGAAGCTCTCGCGATTATACTCAAGCGATTTCTTTATAATCACTTGCTTCAACTGAAATGGTAATCGAGTATCGGTTTATTAGATTAAGAAGAAGCTTCTTCGAGGTGGCTGAGGTGCTTCTCAATCTCGTCGCTGTTACTGGAAGTAGCACGAGACAACGTAGAAGGAGAAGCTGGGGGCCCGCACTTCCACGCAGACACAATGCGTAGTGCTAAGCTGCGAGATGAAAACCGTATCGAAATTGGGATTGCAGATTACCACTGCTGCCCACGGACGTTGTGAGCGCACTGCGGCAACCCTCGTCCCTATGCCTAATCCTACGATCGTGTAACCCGAACCCTGCTTCCCGACGTGTGGTTCCTGCAATAATAAAACGTCAAGTCGCTTTTCGACTACGAGTTGACGTACCTCACCCGTTACTACAGCCGAACGTCGCATGTTCAGCTGCAGCATCCTAACACCCGTGGACGCACTACCTAAGCTAGAGCTTATCCTACCTAATTCCTGTGGCGCCGGGCCACTCGCTGTGTGGGGTGGGGTTGGGTCCGCGAATCTAACCGTCTTTCGCACCGTTGTCGCAATGTTCGCGGATCTAAGCGCGGGTCTAATCGCGGGCCTAATCGCGGGCTTTTCTATCTCGCGCGCTATTTGTTTGACGCCGGTCTCCGATTCTCGCGCTAAATTGACCGACGCCGACCTAATCGTAGTAATGAAACAACGCTCTAATACGACGTACGCGGATCTAATCCCGGTTGCTTCGCGATTCACTAACGCGGTTCTAGCGGCAGGAAGGCCGCAATCTCGGGGCTGTGCGCCATCGCGTATTGTGTCACGGGCCCGCCCGCGCACAGCTCTATGAGGCGCTCTCGAGGAAACGGAGGCCGCCACCGAGCACGCGGTCGAGCAGACCCGCGACTCAACGACGAAGACACCCCGCGCTTCCCTACTCGCGGCCGCGCCAGACCGGAAGCGGTCGGCCAGGCGGGCACTCCTCCTCACCACGTCGAAGATTTTATTTTTATACGCCATAACTGTTCCCACGAGTATGGTGGAAGGGGTGGTCGAGCGACCTTTACGCCGCCAAGCCTAGATACACCGGGAGGACGGAAGGTATCCCGGGACGGACCGTTCGCAACCGCGACATTTTACGTCTACGCGATCATGCAGACCCTAGGCACGGTTCCTAACACCTTAGTCTTTAGACGTTAACCCGATAGTACCTGAAAATAAGAATCCTGAAAATAAATAAATTATTAATCTCACTCACACGTGGGAGTCACTGGGATCGGGGTGGTCCCCGCCTCTGGCCCGGCGGGTGACTGAGTCACCCATCCAGTCCTTCGGGCGAGGGTCCCGACCGGCTCCCACTTTTCCCCACTGAGGGACGTTTCACGGCAGGGGCACCCACCGCTCCGCACCCTCATCCCGCGGGAGCACCCGCATAAAATTGGGAAGGGAAAAAAAAAAAAAAAAAAAAAGGGGGGGGGGGGCGGCCGTCGACCGTCCAAACAACGCACGAAGTGCGCTTGCCACATAGGAGCCATTCGTTCAGCAAGCTGACACCGGCTCGTGGCAATGCTGTCTGGGCACGTTGGCTTCACCTTTCGGTTACTAGAGCCCCCTCACCACGTCAAGGTGTGCCCACGAGGGGGAGGGATGCAGGACAGTGGGTAACTATGTAGCGTATGCCTGCAAGGGCGAGGTAGCACGTGCTCGCCGTCTTCGGGCGGCAGCACACACAATAGTTGTCTGCCGCACCTGCACCCCCGCGTCCCTGGAGAAGGGACACGTAGGGGAGTTAGAGGACGTGGGCGTTATACGCCCGCATCCTCGTTCCCCCCTCCTTCTCCGAGAGGGAGGGGCATTGGGATCCGCCTCTCTCTCTCTTTCGGCCGCCTCCTTCCGGGACATGACGTCCCCACAGAAGGAGGCGGCCGCCTTCCATTGGTCCTCCCCGACCACCATGGCTTTCACCATGGCGGCCAGGGAGACCTCCTCTCCTATGGCGTCCCGGAGGACACCCCGCTGTTCACTCCACGCCTGGCATTCAGCCAGGATGTGCTCAGCGGTGTCCTCCGGGGCGCCACAGTGGTGGCACGTGGCCGACCGCTCTCTTCCTATTCGGTGCAGGTACTCCCCGTAGCAACCGTGCCCCGTGAGCACCTGCACCGTCCTGAAATTTAGGGCGCCGTGTCGTCGGTCTACCCATTCATAGAAGAATGGGCGGATAGCCTCGACGGCGCGTAGACCTGTCCTGGCATTGAACAGGTCCTCTTCCCATTCTGAGAGTTTGCGCCGCCGAGCCTGGAGTCTGAGCCTCGCAACTACCCTTGGTGGCAGGGGTCCTAAATCCGGATCCCCCCGGCGGACCACGCGTATCCGATACATCTCGGTACGCGCCCGCCGTGAAGATCCAGGACATGATCCCGGCCACCAGACACGCCGCCTCAAATGCGACGGTCCGATACCCCCGTATGACGCGGATGGGCAGCCTCCTCTGCATGCTCCGTAGAGCATGCAGATTCTTACTGCTGGCCATTACTGCATTGTGCCATACGGGGGGGGGGGAGGCGTCCAACCCTCTTTAACCCTGTCCAACCTTTTTAACTATAAGTGTGCATTCTCCTTGAGGTATGCTCTACTAAATAATTTTTTTTTTTTAGATTTTTTTTCAATATGATAATTGAAGAAAATGCAAGATTTATAATTGATAAAGCGATTTTTAGTATAATTTGGTATTGACATACTAATATAATAATTTTAAAAGTATTATTGTTACGATCGCATAATTTATTTATTAGATTTTAGCGATTCTGATATTATGGTAACATATATTCCTATATATTTTAATAGAGAAAATTTTAACTCTTATTTAGAAAATCAATATATATAGTAGCCTAATGGTTGCAATAACAATATATGATTTCCTTTACTGATAAGGGTCAGCATTATTTTGTTAACACTATGTAAGCAAGCAATATCCAATTTAATAGTTATATAATATTTTGCTTGATTAAATATTTTATTAGGCTGAATTTGAGATATATATGTATATCTCATACCTTGTGTTCATATTTCTAGCGGTACGTTTATATTTTGAAAAATTTAATTTGAAATTTTTGGCGGGACGTCACAATGTTTGATATAGTCTAGTGGTCAGATTACAATTCATTCGGTACTAACGAGAGGCTGAGGAAGTTCTAGGAACTCCATGACACCATGACAAATATCGCACATGCAATGAACGTATCGCACAGAGGTTACCTTATGACAGGATATCGTTGGAATAATTTAATAATTCATCAATTGAATTATATTAAACAATATAATAATTTAAAATTAACTAAAATAATTTGAAATTAGATTAAATAATGACTGAAAAATAAAAGAAGTAGTATTATGTTATAAGGTAATTGGTAATATAGGATAAGAGTGTGGGATACAAGTATCGATTAAAGATCAGTGAAGGTTGAAATATTGTCAAGTATGAAATAAAATAATATAAGTGTCGGTATTGAAATAAAATATAAGTATTAATTGTAAAAATGTAACATTGAATCTATAAAATTAAAGTATTATTCATGAAATAATTCTATCTCAGAATTATTCTATCAAAGGAGTCAGTGAAATAATATAAGTATAAGATTCAATGGATTCAGCGGCATAAAATAGTATGAGTATTGGTACGTATGAAAATATTCTAAGTCCGAAGAGCATAAAATATTTCTAAGTGTGAAAATAATTCTAAGTTTGAAGATTGAAAATTTTATAAGTCTTTATTCAGTATAATACTTAGTACAATTTTACTTACAAGTTTAGCTGCTAGTTAGTAGTTGCTGGTTCCGACTGGATAGTTCTTCTAGTTGTTGCTCTCTTGAAAATTTCCGACTGAATAGTCTTTGCTTGTAGTTGCTTGTTAAAAAATTCCCGACTGAATAGTTTTTTCTTGTTGCAGCTTTCTCAAAAATTTCCGACTGAATAATTTTTACTTGTAGTTGTTTTCTTGAAAATTTCCGACTGAATAGTCTGGCCGTCCGCGGACGCGCCTTATATTCAGATTGAATGTGGGCCGCGGAGATCGGGGATCTCGAGCTTGTGGGCCCTCTCGGTAGAGGTAATTCTCGGTATTGAGCGCGGCGGCTTACAAAGGATACCGCTGTCTAAACAATCTTTCAAGATGACGCACGTGCAGCTTGTAACCTGATACTTTTTCGAGCGCGGCGGCTTACAAAAAGATGCCGCCGTCTAAACAATCTTTCAAGGTGACGCACGTGCAAGATAAAACCTGATACTTTTCTTGCACTAAGGCCTTATAATATTTAATACATAATTTCTTTTATAACGCTAATTTTTTTTATTAATAGCAGGGAAACCGTTAATAATTTTATAAATATATATATATATGTATCGATTCAGGAATTTTTGCTTTACATTTTGATAGAAGAATCAAATAATTATTCCGATATTCAATTTTCTTGTAGTATAATGAAGGTTATTCAAAGATCATACGTTATAAGCGTATAATATTTTAACATATAAATTTCTTTTATAACTCTAAATTTCTTTCTCTTATATTGAAGTAATTATCAATTATTTTATGAACATATATATATGTATGAAATCAGAAATTTTTACTCTACCTTTTGATATAAGAATTAACTAATTATTTTGATATTTTGGATTCCGTGTTATTATAAGAGAAATAATATAAGTTCGCATAGCTTATTCACGTATTAAATTTTATAAAAAGATCGAAGTATATATATAGGTATATATATAATATTCCTTTTGTACTTAATAAATTATGCTTCTACATTAATTAATTAATTAACAATCGATTTTTTTATAATTACAATTTGGTTTTTGTTAATTTTATAATGAATATAGATTATTATAAAATAATATTTTCGCTAGAATAAAGTATTAATAATATTTAAATAATACATTGTTCGATTTTTACATTATTTTATAATGGAGAGTTTTAGTAAAAGTTGTAAAGTTCTTAAAGAACATAAAATTTTCATATATAAATGTTAATTAATTATTTAATAAAATGTTTAATTATTTAATATATATATAATTATTATATATAATAATTATATATGAAGACTCTCGACTATAATATAATATTACAATTTTATTTACGCTTTCTTTCTTTTTGCAACAATTATTGATGCCAGTGGTTCACATTCTAAAATTATTGACCTTAAAATTAAATTTAAATTTATGCAATATTAATTATTTATTAATATATGCTAATGTAGTTATGGCTTCTTAATGGTTGCAAAGAGAATTTGTTAATTAATTATTTATTAAGATATCATAGGTGCATTATTGTAATTATGTACTTATCAGCTGTGCTCATTCTTAATATTGATAAAAATAATATTTTAAGAGTAAAATTATTAATTGTTAATTAACAATTAAGGAGTTTTAGTTGTATACCTCCAAATGATCTGAAACTTTGAGGGTATGCGTTTTTGGCAATTTTAAGATTTTTTGCCGCCATTTTTAACTTTTTTGTTTTCAGACTTAGAAAATCGAAAATATGTTGGCTGACCTTAAAGTAATAAAACTAAAGTCTATGTAAAGTCTCAATTGATTTGGAGCAACTTTAAAAATTGCCATTATGGATTTTTTTATCTTTAAACTTAGAAGTTCAAAACTGGCTAAATCGTGTATAAATCTTTAAGTATAACATCTATGGAAAGTTTCGTGAAAATCGGAATTAATTTAAACAAAGTGACGGTCATTTTGTTTTTACTGGATTAACGAATCAGCGTGCAACTACTCAGTCTTACAAAGGAACCTTCATAGATGGCGCTGTTCTAATTTCGTACCATTTCGTACATTAATTTAAGAGAAATTTTCATTTGTTTATAAGAGGTCCGCCATCTTGTTTTTACTGGTTGGGCTTAGAGGGAACGGATTAATTTCTTTTTACTCTACTTGAAGTACTGATCACGTTAGCTGTGTTTCAAAGTTCTAGGTCGTTTTCTTCATTTGTTATTAAAAATAATTGTTAGTAATAAATTTTTAAATTTTCGGATAGCTGTATGATTGAAGACATAACGATGTCTAACGAACGATAGTATAAGTTGAATCGATATTTTCAATTGAAACCATCAGGATAATATTAATAACTTTAAATTCTTTTATATATTTAAATAAATTTTATATATTATGCATCATTATTACTGTTGACTTTAATAAAAAATGGATCTATCTTGATGCTTCCATTTGACTTTTTAGGCAAGTTTTAATTAAATTAAAGTACAAGAATACTTATTTCGCATTGCTATTTTATCGAATTCTTGCCTCATAAATTATAGTTTGCAAGTATAGTTATATTCTATGCGATAATCTACTTCTAAAGTTATTCTTTAATATTTTATAATATAATTGATAATGTAATATTGAATATTTAAGTATAATTAATAAAAGCGTGATTATATATGTAACAAAGCAAATAATAATAATAAAGAGATAATTATTCTTCTGCAATTTTAGGCTGTGATCATTATATTATATAAAAAATTAAATTTTTGGATTCGAAAAAATGACGGGACGTCACACCCTTTAGAAAAAGCCCTTCTCTTCCACCTGATCCTATCTCTGACTCTGACGAATCTCTATTTTCAATGCCACAACCCCCTGTCCAAACCTCCGTGGAAGTTATCCCCCATACTCTCCCACCTGTAATAACGCATCCCAATATACCTATAAATGAACCAATTTTTGACTCAATGATTATTGAAGATTACAATAGTAATGAAAGCATTATTAGTAATGAAGATTTAGAAACAAGCAGCGATGAAAGCGACGCAGAGTTAATGCCAACCGATATTTTGCCATACGTAGAAGTACCCATTGACTCTAAAGCTAAAGTTTTAATAAGCCGCGACAGTTAAGGCATAATGATAATTACGTAATCTTTATAACTCTAAACGGTGAACCCCTTGATAACGGTGCAAGAGAGCTACAAGAAGCTAATCTCCTGATCTTATTCAGACATTAAATATAGAAGACAGTTCAGCTCTTATCCGCGAATACCACGATTCAGCAATAAGGTGGACATAAAAGAATAACTAAAACTCACAATCGATTACGAACCTTCTATTACTGAAATACAATGAAAAAGGATATTCAAATTTTATTCAGAATTGTCGATCCTGTCAATTAAAAAAATTAACTAGAGTAAAAACTAAACAGCCTATGGTAATCACCGACACTCCCGGATCGGCTTTCGATAAAATATCAATGGACATTGTAGGTCCATTACCCATATCTGATAACGGAAACGTTTACATTCTCACTATGCAAGATTTACTAACAAAATATTCAGTTCAGTGGACTACCTTTATCTACGTCGCGCGCCTCTCTCAGGGCGAACGACTCTCATCTCTGAGAAGCGTCTCTTTCAGGGCATTCCGCCTCCTAGCGTGCAGTGTGCCTCTCTCAGGGCGATCTGCCTCCTCTCAGTCCACGAACCGCGCCTCTCTCAGGGCGTCTCTCACAATTCCTCCGATCGCTCTTCTTGGTCTGAAATATAAAATAAATATTAAATTAAAGTAAATTCATTAAGGCTCACCCTGTCCCAACAACCCCTCAGATAAAGTCAAGTTAACTCGTTTAGCAATTTACATTAGCGCGTGTACGAGCCCCTTATCACCTATCATAACTGACCCCCTTGGTTATGTGTGTATGTTTTTTTTTCTTTTCCCTTTTTCATCACTCGCGTTACTATCCCTAACTCCTGTCTATATTCCTCCGTGTATTCAACCATGGCTTTGATTATAATTTCGCTTACCTCCTTAGCTGCATCATGGGTCGGTCACGTCGATCAGGGCGCGCTCATCAACTGAAGCGCCTCATCCGGTCGCTATACCAAGGCGGCTCTTATTTAACGGTCCGAACGGCCGCGTCTCCACCGGATAGTCAGAACCCAGCATCCGTCGGATATTTCACATACCCTCCACCGGGAAACCATATGGCGGAGTCCTCGGCTCCTGACCCGTTCCACGACGCTGTCACTCCACCGGCATCCAGCAGCGGGGCCGTCGCTTCCTCGTACAGGCCCTTACCGCCTATCGAATACCGTCCGTGGCCCGTGCCCCCGCTGTTGATAGACTTCGGGATTACGCAACCAAGGATCTTTTCCTCTCAGCCTTTCTTCAGGCGAGTACGCATCTTGCCGGCCGCTGAAGTATCTATCAGTTCGCCTCCCGATACTCGTCCGTGATTTAGTCGTCCACTCGTCTTGTAAAATATAAGAAAATATAACTGTATATGTATGTTTAGTATAAAATAATGATAAATACATAAAAATTAGTATACGTAAACAATCTGTACTCATTGTCTACTCACTTCACATCCTCCTCATTACCCATTACGTCCCGACCGCCAGCTTCCGGTGCACTGCTACGCTGATCGTGACAGGTTTACCGCTCGGCCACCGCGATCCGCGTACACCAACCACCGCAACCGCACCTCGCTCGCGATCCAGGACGTAACACGGTATTTGTTTAGATATCGTTTTTAGTAAGTCTAAACATTATTTGATAATAACGGTTCTTTTCTATTGCGCAACCAGTTTTTTGTGGCCGATCGGACGATTATTGTTCATTTCGTGGGAGAAAAAACGTGGAGTCGACAGGACGTAACACAAGGAGATCACGTATTCTTATTGAAAGAACCAGCTAAAGGAAAATTCTCTGATCAATATATTGGACCCTTTGAAGTACTTGAAATATTGCCCAACAATAACGTCAAAATTTTATTTAAAAACTCATCAAGAGTTGTTCACGCAGATAAATTGAAGATAGCTCATATTGAACCAAGATGAAATGTTAAGAACAACTTTTTGGTTTCAGATGTGTTGGCCCCGCCAACGACCAACAATAGATCCTTCATACAAAACTTCACCCGCCTTCTCACGAGTACAACAATGATTACACATTACGTGGTGCGTTAAAGCCACCGGATATACCTACACCCAACGCGGATACTTAATTTGCGCAACCTGTTATTCCTTCCTGCTATCTGAATACTATAGGTGGTTCCATAAATTTTTACATTGTCGTTATCTTGTAATTACAAAAAGCTACGAGCCAATAATATGTAAAATATGTAAAATACCTTTAGTTACGCTAAGAACATTGAGACAATGTTCTCTGTGTAACGATGCATACTTGTCATACTCAACTCGTTTAGAAGAAGAACAAATTGATACAGAAGACAATACATTAATTCGTATAAGTGGATACTTCTATTAAATAAGCTATCGACCTTTTTTGCACTATTCTTTTCTCTCTTTATAGAATGAGCTCAAGAAACCATACTACTGGGCTAGAATTCAGCACAACAATACAACCTAGCTTCGACCCATGTCAAATACTTTCAACCTCGCGGTGCTATAAATCTTTTGGGTATAGACACATCGCGTCAGGATTTGCTTACTGTACTCAGTGTTATCACATTTACCAACCACGATATTTTCACGTCCAGCGCCTCCGCTTGACACCAGTCGCCATCCGTTAACTCCATACGTCATCTGTTAAGTAGACATAGTAAGCGTTAAGCCCCTATAAAATTTCTTTTTCTTTTTCTTTTTATATATATACATATAGTTATTATCAAAAATAGATTAAGCCGATAAATACCTTTTTATTATGTTTCCGGCTAGAACATTTTTTTTTCTCTTTCTTGTTTTATCCCCATCACTGGTTCTCCCCTACCTAAAAATAAAGGATAATAATTAATTAGTTGTCCAATGAAAATTCTTACCTATTTTCCGGCCACCCGGTATATCACCTTCTGGTCCGCATTCTCAGCACCTGAAAAAAGGAAGAGAAACGGCCTACCAAATCGGTCAAACATCTTAATTTTATTATAATTACCCATTTAGTTTTGTCACTCTAGTTGCAGTACCTGAAAAATAAAAAGGAAACATAATAATAAGTACGCGTCAATAGAATAGCATAAATTAAGTGATAGCGATAATATAAGTCAATGTTCACTCCACCTCGCCGTCATCACTCTTACTAAACACAAACATACACGTACACATCACCATAGACACACGCATCGAGAATTAACCACCACCCGGTATAACAAAAATATAAAGAAAATCTATATAACAAGCTAAAATCACGCAAGGAAAGAGATCACAACTACGAATAAGCGGAAATACAACTCCCGACACATGTTCACCTTAATAAATTGACACCCGGTATATAAACTAACATTGTCATATTATCCAAACATTAGTATAAAATAGTGTTTAACAACCGACCGATTCATTTGGTTAAATTCCATAAGCCTCATATGATAAACTCCGATCGGTACTTTTGGGACACCCTATATATGAACTTCCATTAATTATTAAAACTGAGCAAGCCAAGTAACTCGTATGTGCAATTGCAACTTCCTATGCACAGTCTAAATCACTTTTCTCAATATATCAAAAGTTGTCGCAACATCGAAAAGCACCCAATTTTTTTTTTTTTAACGGTTTAAACATCACATAAAAAACTCGCCCAGTGACCTTAATTATTTTCTGGCGCCTTGACTCATAAGGAACCAAAAAAAAGTAGCAACTTATAGGGCTACAGCCCCGCCATAAAAAGTTAAGCGCACATTGTTATAGACCCATTTTACTCCAGGAACATCTCATATTTTCAACTTTAATAATTCATTTATTTTAATCCGCACCTCCAATATATAATTATGCCTTCACTATTAAATGCAGTTTTATATCCCAAAGCCGAATTAATACCACAGTAACGTACATATCTAATGATTCTGTCACCCAAATATAATAACTTGTCAATTTTACTCATACTCCACCGCAGCGCAGTGATTTCAGTAAATTCAAATTTTAACAACAATAAAAGATTCGATCAAACCCATCATCTGCATAATAATTCCTTACCATAAATCCAATTTGGTTTGCCAATAAAAATCCGGTCAGCTATCATTTATAATTATTTCATATATCAACCATGAAGATAACTCGGTGCATACACATATACATACATATATATATATATATATATATATATATATATATATATATATGCGACTCGCTGCAGAAATCATAATCCACAGATGTTTTAAAGGCAAATTATAATGACCTGACAAGAACTCCTCGAGGCTCAGACAACATTTAAGTGATCAATTAAAATCAATAATAATTAAAATGAACCACTCATGATACATATATATATATATATATATACATATTATAGTGAAAACAATATAAATATCCCATAAAGAGTTTAAAACGAATAAAGCTCTGAAAGATAACGAAAGTTAGATAGTCACTCAAATATATACAATTACTTAATTAACTTTTACTTATGCAAGGTGTCTGAAATAACTTGAACGTGATAATATTCTCAAAACTTCTTTATCATTTTATTGAGGATGAATGATAATTACAATATACATATGCATAGTAAACAAAATGACCATACCTATATATACGGTGGTACAATAATACACACATCATACACTACATAAACCAAGTATAAACGCATAATGAACACCCAGAAATAATTACATAGATACACGCTCCTTAATAAACACACCATAAAATTATATAACAATAGTCACCTAATATACCCGGTGATACAAAAGTACGCGCGTTATAAACTTATCATCTACACAATGTTTAATCAGTATCTGACTATTATAGACATATTATCCACCCAGTAACACGCAAATACACACACTCTATAAATAATTTATATACATAGTGACGCATTAGTACGCACAAACAAAGCACTCTCAATAAACCTATTATAAACTTATTACAGGCATATTCATATATTAACATACGCATAATCAATGTATCATATACATGGTAACACAATAGTTTCGGATCTTATAGCTAATTCATACATATTCCATGCGCATTATTTAAATTACACACTCAATCTCTCACAATATAAACTTGTCTTAAATTTATGCATTTATACACACTTACACACTTCTCATCCATTCATTGTAAATATATCACGGCATATTACATGTACATTTATACCATTATTACTTATTACTACTAGTTATAATAATATACATACATATAGTTATATAATAGCGAGTTTAACGTCTGTAGACTAATTTAGACCTTGTAATCCACGAATAACATTATGCGACATCATAGATAATTGTTAATTAATAAGTTAATTAGCGAAATGCTCTCATATCTCTACAATTATCTAAGTACAACGCTATAATACAATGCGGCGATAAGTAATTAATCAGATAAGTTATCGTAACGCTAGTAATAATTGCGATATATCTAGAAATAACGATATAAATATTATATTACATTGCTAGTCCCGAAGCTTCTAGAACATTCAGGAACCGCCGGATCACGTGAAAATTTCGGACAAACACCGTGACCGCTTACTATTGCCCGGCGCGTGATACCCGTGACAAACAAGCGTGGCCAGGATCGGACCACGTTGCGCGCGCTACAATTCAGAAGGTCGGAGCCCTCAGCGACCACGGGTATATAAACGGGAGCACCGTGCGCTCAACATTGAGTATTCAGTTCTCGCCCAGACAGTTCAGATCATATTGAGTATTCGGCTTTCGCCCCGACAGTAAAATCAGTTTGTACGGTTCATTCTGACAATTCAGTTTTCGCTCAGGCAGTATTCGACCAGCAGTCAATATTCGATCAGTTAGACAGTTTACCCAGTATTCATACTCGGTTCATATGGTACTCAGTAAATTCACTGTACGTACAGACAGTCATTCGTACGATTTAATAATCGGTTATCTTAATAGCATTCGATCATACATACGCTCTTACAAATTTTCACACAGTGTAATTAATATTATATCTTCAAATCAGTGTTTCTAGTTCATTACTCGGTATTATTCACACAAAATCATTAATTCAGAGAGACTTCGAGACTAGCATATCGCGAATACTATTAATTAGCTTTCAGTTCTCGCGTTTACTGTCGTATAAATTTATTCTTGATTAATTGTTTCCACTGTCACTATTATATTTCCTTTCTTTTTTTCGATTTTCACGGCGCTCACAATACATATCGAATTCTATCTATCACTTTCAAAGACATTTTATCTTAATTTTCATTCGCAGTAAATTACTTCTATCAACAATATAAGCGTTATATCTTTTCTTCTCTAGACAATCAGATTATTATTAATGCCACCTATTTAATATTGTTTAAGCGTCCGAAACCTGTCCGCGCGTGAAATCATAGTCAAAGGAAAGTTCTATTAACTGATGTTGTAATCCTAATATTATTGTAGATCCACATTCTCGTATACACCCGTGTGACAGTGTGTTCCCCAGTGGTTCCTGTAACACATAATAATTTAGTGAAGTGAGTACGTTGTCGTTATTATTAAGATATATTCGTGTAATCATTAATCATATTGTTCACGTGTAATTTACTCGAAATATACATACCTGTGTCAGTTCGCGGCCCCTGTCCATTCCGGGCGTCGGTCATCTTTTCGGTGTCAATTCTTCTCGCCGTTAATCTCTCGTGTCCACACCTGTAAATATAGAGACAAGCTTTCTATTCTTATTTTAATACTGAAATTATCGGGCAAATTAGTGCTACTTATCTGACGAGGTCATCCTTCCTTCACGCCTACTTCGGGCTCTCTCTTTCATCCTGCGGCGATGCGCGCCTCCTCCAGGGCGTTCTTGTATTCCTTATAGCTTCTTCTTTTAATTTTTTTTTTCTTTTTCCTTATCCGCTCACCAGTGACAAGGTCCGCGACGTCCGCCTTGACATACCCAGAGCCTCAGATATCTATAACTTATAATTGAAGAGATTAATATTTTATTCGGACGTCTTCATAGGGAGTGTCATTAGACAGAGAGCGATAACCATCCTTACCTACACCGTAGTGCGCCTCCTCCAGGGTGATCTACATCCTTCCTACGTAGTGCGCCTCTTTCAGGGCGACTCTACGTTCCTTCTAGCAGTGCGCCTCTTTCAGGGCTGTTCTGCCTTCATCCCTCGTAGTGCGCCTCCTTCAGGGCCGGACTACCTCTATCTACGTCGCACGCCTCTCTCAGGGCGAACGACTCTTATCTCCGAGGAGCGCCTCTTTCAGGGCATTCCGCCTCCTAGCGTGCAGCGCGCCTCTCTCAGGGCGATCTGCCTCCTCTCAGTCCACGAACCGCGCCTCTCTCAGGGCGTCTCTCACAATTCCTCCGATCGCTCTTCTTGGTCTGAAATATAAAATAAATATTAAATTAAAGTAAATTCATTAAGGCTCACCCTGTCCCCGCAACCCGTCAGATAAGGTCAACTCGTTTAGCAATTTACGTTAACGCGTATATGTTTTTTTTTTCTTCTTTCTTTTTCCTTTTTCATCACTCGCGTTACTATTGCTAACCCCTGTCTATATCCCTCCGCGTATTCAACCATGGCGTTGATTATAATTTCGCTTACCTCCTTAGCTGCGTCATGGGTCGGTCACGTCGAGCAGGGCGTGCTCATCAATTGAAGCGCTTCATCCGGTCACTATACCAAGGCGGCTCCTATCTAACGGTCCGAACGGCTGCGTCTCTACCAGATAGTCAGAACCTAGCATCCGTCGGGTACTTCACATACTCTCCACCGGGAAACCATACAGCGGAGTCGTCAGCTCCTGACCCGTTCCACGACGCTGTCACATATATGTTTAGTATAAAACAATGATAAATACATAAAAATTAGTATACGTAAACAATCTGTACTCATTGTCTACTCACTTCACATCCTCCCCATTATCCATTACGTCCCGACCGCTAGCTTCCGGTGCACCGCTACGCTGATCGTGACAGATTTACCGCTCGGCCACCGCGATCCGCGTACACCAACCACCGCAACCATACCTCGCTCGCGATCCAGGACGTAACAATATCGAGATCAATATGAGTGGATAGTGTCACACCACTTGATCTCCGGCGAACACTTCCGTGAAATAATCTGCGCACGGTGTAATACAGATATCACCATAGTCAAACCCGTATATCAATGCGACCAATGTTAATTGAGGTTCTTAGAATTCATATTCTATTGCGATGAGAGACAAATAAATACTCTTCCTAATCCGCTCATATTACATGTAAATGGAGCTAGATACTACTAATTAAATTCAGGCAAAAAGATGCATCATTCAACGCACAATCAGCCAGGCTCTCACCATCATCTTTCTCACACCCTTCCGTAGAAGCTCTTCAAAAATTATATACCGTACATTGTTTCAAAACTCACTCCTATCAAAAAATATATGATGCACATGTCACTTTATGCGTCATATGTTATAATAAACTAATTCCTGAATTAGTAAAGTCATACTACCAGGAAACTAAGAGACATCAGTGAGTAGATGGCACAAAATTCTACAGAAATAAATGTTATGCATGCGAAAATCACATGGGAACTATTGTCACGTGTAGTGACCCACTGTTATCGTCTACTTAGGTGTCACAATAACAGGGTTGCTCTGTATTTAGTTTATTGGGTAATCTGTCTAAATCGGCTATATCCAGGGCTCCGCCGAGAGTAGGATCAATATGTTCTAAGAACTAATAAATCAGGGGATTTTTTTACTGATCTGGGATTATGTTAATAGAAGCTTGGTTTAAAAATTCTTTAATAATATTATCTAAATTGTAAATAATATTTTCTTTATTTTCTTCCATAAATTGGATTAAGGTCTCCAATATAACTTCAGGGTCAACAAAGGTGTCTTGTTGAATTTCAGTATCAGTTGTTTGAGGTCTTATTTATTCTTAATTTATTTGGAGCTAATTAAAAGAGATAGGGATAAGATTTATATGTCTTTAGCATGTAGGTGTTGGGAATATTATAAATGTTTGAATTTTAAAATTTAACGAGTAATGATTTTTTGACACCCGGTATACAAAAGATGTATATAGGGTGGCTTTAAAGTAAGATATCGTCTCTATTATTCAGTAATGGCTATTAGGTATTATCTTAACTTGTTAATAAGAAATTTGATAATTCTTATTATTAATTTATTTAATTAACTATTATAGGGAGTGATTTGGCGAATTGAGGTTGGGGACAGATTATCGTCAGTTCGAGTTTATTACAATGGAATTGGTCCGGTCTTCTTAGGATGGACCAGTAAAAACAAGATGGCTGACGTCTTATAAACAAATGGAAGTATTTCGGAACCTATTAGGGGTAAGTTTACGAAATTTTGTCTATAAGGTCGTCAGGAGATATTGCATAAAATAGACGTTTCAAATTATATTTTTGCAGATGCAAAACTGCGATCTATTGAATAGTAGAATTCTAAAGCTGTCTCAATTTAGTTGAAATTTTGTATAAATCTTAGTTTAATAGTAGTAAAGGTATTTAAGGGTATTTAGAATCCTTAAGTCAAGAAATAAAAAATTTAAAAATGGCGGCTAAAATGTGTAAAATAGGCTAAAAAGCATATCCTCGAAGTTTCGGGCAATTTAGAAATTTTTGTTAATTTTTTATTTATTTTGCTATAAATTTTATGTTTTTTTATTGTTATTATAAAATACTATTGTTAATTGATCATAAGGAAAAAATTTGTTGGAAATTATTAATTTACAAGTAGAATAGAATAAATGATAAAGCGATGGTCTCAACCCTTTTTAACCCTGTCCAACCTTTTATATATAATGTGTGCATTCCCCTTGTGGTATGCTTTACTAAATAATTTTTCTTTTTTTTTCTAATTTTTTTTATTATGATAATTAAGAAAATGCAAAATTTATAATTGATAAAGCGATTTTCAGTATGATTTGGTATTGACATACTAATATAATGGTTTTAAAAAGTATTATTGTTACGTTTGCATAATTTATTTATTAGATTTTAACGATTCTGATATTATAGTAACATATATTCCTATATATTTTAGTAGAGAAAATTTCAATTTTTATTTAGAGAGTCAAATGGTAAAGTAGTCTAATGGTTGCAATTATATAATTTCCTTTACTGATAATGGTAAATATTATTTTGTTAACACTATGTAAGCAAGCAATATCCAATTTAATAGCTATATAATATTTTGCTCGATTAAATATTTTATTGCGCGAATTTGAGAGATATACCTATATCTTATACCTTGTGTTCATATTTCTAGCAATACGTTCATATTTTGAAAATTTTAATTTGAAATTTTTGGCGGGTCGTCACATCCCCCCCCTTAATTAAGAACGAATTCCCGATGTTATCGAAGGGATTTGTTCGATATCGTTCAATCGCTCTCGAAGGTCAGTGTAAACAATGGGAATAGGGATGGTTGTATTTACCGCTGTTGCATTAACGATAGTTGACTCGATTTTGGGTGCTGTCGGTGTTACTGGTGAGGGACTCATTGTCTCCAGGGGAGATTGATCTTCTGGCTCTATTCTTCGTTGATTCACGGGTCCTCGTACTAAGTGAAGTAGGAGATGTGTGAGAGAACTCCATACGGCGCCTAGCAGGTGCAGACTGCATCCGTACACAGTGTGAAGGGCGTATCCATAGATTGCTGTGTCAATAATCAATTTAATGAGTCGTATAATTATATTATGTTTCCTGCAGAGAAACCAGCACTTCTAAATTTCATAGCCCGTGGGATGACAGGACAAGCTGTCATACCCGGAGAAGTCTCTACAGAGTGTCCTATAATTCGCGAACTACCCGTTACGTGCAGGTAGAGTAGGTTAAACTGAGTAGAAAAGTTATGTGCCATTTTGCAATTTTCGCAATATTTAATAAGATATTAATTATAAGAGATCAGCCAATCGACGCCCGGCAAGAGCGCGCCGGCGAAGCGGGCACAAAGAAGCCTCCCACTGTTACTCGATACTAGGCGCGCCGGCGAAGCGGGAGGCGGAACGCTCTGCATTGACAATCTGAAGAGTCACACACATAGTGCGCGCTTCGTTTAATGGCGTCTGCCTTTTTAGTTGTCAGTATGTACGAGCGGCGTGTAAAAATGTTAGAAATAAATAAATAATAAATAATGAAATAATGAATATTAGAGCAATAGAAATTATTTTAAAATAATAAAATCGAAAAGACTTTGTTATACAAATACAAATTCGAAATATGAAAGGCTATTAATAAAAGTTTGAAAGCCCTTTATACCCGAATTTGTATTTGTATATCAGAGTCTTTCCAATTATTATTATAAAATAATTCTTAATTATAATATTTAACATTTATTCCTAGTTTTCTCTATTGTGCTCAGAGACTAACGCTGAAGTTTTGCATCGAAAAATTATTTTCTCTCTCTCTCTCTCTCTCTCTTCCCCTCTCTCTTCCCCTCTCTCTCTCGTACGCGCGCACGCAGCAAATTAATAAAAATATAAATAAATTAAATAAATAAATAAAAAATGTGCTATCGTTTCCTCACCACCTTGCGGTAGATAGCAAGGCGCATTTTTTTTATAGTGGTATTCCCAATAGGTCTAATCCACTCATTATTTAAAGCTAAAATTGTTCGAAGTGCCTTCCTCGTTCTCGTACACAGAGTTCGGCCCTTCGAATAATATTGCGCGTCGCGCGATACGCCATATCCGGCGTGATGGTATTAAAAGCTGCGAGAATTGCTTCTCGCATTTCCGCTTCTGTACCATTACGCCGGTGTTCGACCAAATCTTTGATATATGCTGCAAACTGCTGGTGCACCAATGCAGTATGGTGTAAATGATGAGGAGAGGGTTCTCGGAGCAGAGGAGGATAATCCTCAGATTAGTGTGCGCTGTTTGGCTAGGATGCTTGGTCTCTCGCGAAACATAGTGCATCGTATCTTGCGCCAAAATGGATTACATCCATTTCATTTTCAACGAGTACAGCAACTTTTGCCGAGAAACCGAGAACCACGCATCTATTTTTGTGAAGGTATTTTTATTTATTTATTTAATGTATTTTCCTGTTATTTTTAATAAATATTAATAGTCGGCGAAACATGCACAGGGTTTCTTGCACAATGTCAGCGGGATGATTCTTTTCCCGACCGCATTCTATGGACCGATGAGGCCACCTTCACGCCCAACGGTATTTTTAATAGACGTAATTTTTTATTATGGGCGGAAGAAAATCCGCACGCCATTCGAGAACACGCTTTTCAATATCGTTGGGCAATTAATGTATGGGCAGGAATAACGGCGAACAAAATCGTAAGTAATAAATTTACAGAGTAATCTAAAAAAATTTTTTCTTGCAGCTTCACTAAATTATTTATTTCGACAATTTTCAGATTGGTCCCTACTTTCTACCACCTCGTTTAAATGGAGAAGCATATACAAATTTCTTCCAAAATCAATTGCCTGTACTTTTGGAAAATATTCCCCTCCGCGCAAAAGCGCAACTAATTTTCCAGCACGACGGGGCACCTGCACATTTTTCGCGACAGGCACGCGAATTTTTAAACGCGCATTATCCGGACAGGTGGATGGGTCGAGGTGGCCCAATCATCTGGCCGCCGCGATCGCCAGATCTAAATGTATTAGATTATTTTGTATGGGGATATATCAAAGATTTGGTCGAACACCGGCGTAATGGTACAGAAGCGAAAATGCGAGAAGCAATTCTCGCAGCTTTTAATACCATCACGCCGGATATGGCGTATCGCGCGACGCGCAATATTATTCGAAGGGCCGAACTCTGTGTACGAGAACGAGGAAGGCACTTCGAACAATTTTAGCTTTAAATAATGAGTGGATTAGACCTATTGGGAATACCACTATAAAAAAAATGCGCCTTGCTATCTACCGCAAGGTGGTGAGGAAACGATAGCACATTTTTTATTTATTTATTTAATTTATTTATATTTTTATTAATTTGCTGCGTGCGCGCGTACGAGAGAGAGAGGGGAAGAGAGAGGGGAAGAGAGAGAGAGAGAGAGAGAGAAAATAATTTTTTGATGCAAAACTTCAGCGTTAGTCTCTGAGCACAATAGAGAAAACTAGGAATAAATGTTAAATATTATAATTAAGAATTATTTTATAATAATAATTGGAAAGACTCTGATATACAAATACAAATTCGGGTATAAAGGGCTTTCAAACTTTTATTAATAGCCTTTCATATTTCGAATTTGTATTTGTATAACAAAGTCTTTTCGATTTTATTATTTTAAAATAATTTCTATTGCTCTAATATTCATTATTTCATTATTTATTATTTATTTATTTCTAACATTTTTACACGCCGCTCGTACATACTGACAACTAAAAAGGCAGACGCCATTAAACGAAGCGCGCACTATGTGTGTGACTCTTCAGATTGTCAATGCAGAGCGTTCCGCCTCCCGCTTCGCCGGCGCGCCTAGTATCGAGTAACAGTGGGAGGCTTCTTTGTGCCCGCTTCGCCGGCGCGCTCTTGCCGGGCGTCGATTGGCTGATCTCTTATAATTAATATCTTATTAAATATTGCGAAAATTGCAAAATGGCACATAACTTTTCTACTCAGTTTAACCTACTCTACCTGCACGTAACGGGTAGTTCGCGAATTATGGGACACTCTGTAGAGACTTCTCCGGGTATGACAGCTTGTCCTGTCATCCCACGGGCTATGAAATTTAGAAGTGCTGGTTTCTCTGCAGGAAACATAATATAATTATACGACTCATTAAATTGATTATTGACACAGCAATCTATGGATACGCCCTTCACACTGTGTACAGATGCAGTCTGCACCTGCTAGGCGCCGTATGGAGTTCTCTCACACATCTCCTACTTCACTTAGTACGAAGACCCGTGAATCAACGAAGAATAGAGCCAGAAGATCAATCTCCCCTGGAGACAATGAGTCCCTCACCAGTAACACCGACAGCACCCAAAATCGAGTCAACTATCGTTAATGCAACAGCGGTAAATACAACCATCCCTATTCCCATTGTTTACACTGACCTTCGAGAGCGATTGAACGATATCGAACAAATCCCTTCGATAACATCGGGAATTCGTTCTTAATTAAGGGGGGGGGATGTGACGACCCGCCAAAAATTTCAAATTAAAATTTTCAAAATATGAACGTATTGCTAGAAATATGAACACAAGGTATAAGATATACGTATATCTCTCAAATTCGTGCAATAAAATATTTAATCGAGCAAAATATTATATAGCTATTAAATTGGATATTGCTTGCTTACATAGTGTTAACAAAATAATATTTACCATTATCAGTAAAGGAAATTATATAATTGCAACCATTAGACTACTTTACCATTTGACTCTCTAAATAAAAATTGAAATTTTCTCTACTAAAATATATAGGAATATATGTTACTATAATATCAGAATCGTTAAAATCTAATAAATAAATTATGCAAACGTAACAATAATACTTTTTAAAACCATTATATTAGTATGTCAATACCAAATCATACTAAAAATCGCTTTATCAATTATAAATTTTGCATTTTCTTAATTATCATAATAAAAAAAATTAGAAAAAAAAAGAAAAATTATTTAGTAAAGCATACCACAAGGGGAATGCACACATTATATATAAAAGGTTGGACAGGGTTAAAAAGGGTTGAGGCCATCGCTTTATCAATTATAAATTTTGCATTCGCAATTATCATAATGAAAAAAAATTAGAAAAAAAAAGAAAAATTATTTAGTAAAGCTTACCTCAAAGGGAATGCACACATTATATATAAAAGGTTGGACAGTGTTAAAAAGCTCCTCGGAGGATGCGTAACGCATTTCCTCACGTTAGAAAAAAAAAAAAAAAAAAAAGAGGGTTGAGGCGCCTCCCCCCTCCGAACCCAGGACCCACCCATTTCAACCACAGTGCAGAGAACCACCGTCTGGTTTTTAGTGGATATACCCCGTCTATAGGTGGAGTCCCACATACCCCCGGGGAGTTCCCGCTCCTCGGGGGATGCGTAAAGCATTTTCCAGACGTTAAAAAAAAGCCTCCCCCCCGACGGCGCACCACCTTGACGTAGTGGGGGGGCTCACCTGGAGGGTGATCCCAGCGTGGTTGTCGGGTCCTAGGACCCACAACCCCCGGGTGATCCCGAAGGGTGCTAAGAGTGCGCCAAAAAATTGATGGGTAAAAAACGGCGGTCGAACGCCACTGTTTCGGATGCGGTGGACCGGCAGGGGGGGGAGATCGTCCCCGTTCCCCCCTCGTCGTCATCATGTGAGGGGCCACCCGGGGGTTTGTCAACGAGGCCCCCGGGGGCATCAGCTATCGTCTGGCTGAATAAAATTCGGGAGTCGAGGGAGTCCACGTACTCGGGGCTCTACGTCCTCCAGCAAAGGGAGGACTGGGACGGGGCCAACGAGTTCGTGGACAAACTCGAAGACCTCATGGATCACCTTCACGTCCTAAACCAGCTCTTTGAGCAACGGGACGTGCGGGTGTTTCTGAGGGGGTACTCCCAGGTGGACGCCTCCACGCAAGTGGAGACGTCCGCGAGGAGTGCGGGAGTGTAGGCACGGCCTGCCCCTCCAAAGATCGAGGACGTGGGGGTGCAGGTCGTACCTGTCCTTCCCAACAAAATGGAAGTGGGCCTCCAGACCATCATAGAAACCCCTAAGGCCGCGGAGGTCCCAGATTCCTGCGTGGATGTGGAGTCCCTCCGCGGCCTTGTGAGGAGTGAGGTGGAGTCCGCTCTGGCCTTAGGACTAAGCAGACTCCACCAAGAACTAGGGGCACGTCATCGCCCATCCTCCTCTGCCCCTAGTGAGGGGGCCACCGTGCCGCCCTCTTGGGCAGTGGTAGCGGCGAAAGGGGGTGGAGGAAGGAGTAAGAGGAAGAGTCTGGTCCCGGAGAAATCCCCCCCCCCCTTTAAAAGGAGAAAGGGATCTCCGGGCCGGACTTCTTCCTCTCCTGTGAAGGAGAGGAAGAAGAAGAGAGGGGACACATCGGTGCCGCCTGCAGGTCCGAGGTGTCCTGGGGCGACCGGTGCGGCGTCCCCGGACACCTCGGATGGGGGTGTGCACTGTGCGCTGATCTGGGTGTTCCCTCCGACCACGCCCTGGGCGGGGGCGTTCAGTGTTCCTCTCCTCCTATGGAGGGGAGGAAGAGGGGGAAAAGGAGAAGGGGACCCTCACCGAGTGCGGAGAAGGTGTCTCCCCCGGTGATGGTGGCCCCGGAGGTTGCCAGGGTCCCTGGTGCGGGGAGTGGGGGGGTTGTTTTAACACCCCCCTCCCCAGGAATAGCTGAGGAAGTCTCCTTTATGGAGGTCGAGGTATGTCCCCGCCCAGGGGAAAGACCCCCTCATAATTGAGGAGGATGTGGGGGAGTAGGAAGGGGTAAGACATAGTCTTCCCCCCTCTCCCCCACGGGGCAGTGAACTCGGAGAGTCTTTGACCCCCCTCGCCCCAAAACGGCTTTCCATCAGGCCATTAATGAGGGGAGGTGAGAATTAGTTCACACTTCCCCCCAGGGTCCAAGGGGGGGTGGGTGCGGGAACACCCACTCCCCATTGCATCTTGGCCTCAGGGAAGGCGGCGGGGTTGCGTGGTGGTCCCGCAACGCCGTTGTTGATGCGTCGCTGAGGTTCTACTTAGTGGCGCATCAAAAGGTAGGAACCTCCCCCCGACCATCTGGGGGAGGCAGGCAGGGGTGGGTCCTGGTAGAATGCGAAAGCGACCCCAGGGCCCACCCGCCAACCGCCGAGAGGACCATCGTAAGGTTTTAGTGGGTATACCCCGATAAATAGGGGGGAGTTCCACATACCCCCGGCGAGTTTCCGCTCCTCGGGGGAAGCGTAACGCATTTCCTCACGTAAAAAAAAAAAAAAAAAAAAGGGTTGCGCCTCAACTCCTTTTTCTCATAATAAAATGTAAATCTACATGGAAGACTCTTTTCTCAGTGTAACTAATAAGGAACTAATAATTTCGAAGCATATGACAAGCATTACTATACACACACATATACATATATACTTATATGTATACCTATATATATATATATATATATATATATATATATATATATATATATATATATATATATATATATATATAGGAAAAGAACTAGTCTTCTATGCTAAAGTAAAAGTGTAAAGAGCCAAGAGAAAATCATAAATTCATAAATGATAGTAACAAATTGTGATAATTGAATTATAATAATAATTCTCTTCCATATAGATGCTATAAAAAAAAAGTAAAATGTCAATAAGAAATATGTAATACAACAAGAGAGGAAACTAAAAGAAATTCAAATATGAAATGTAATTAATAAGTAAAAAGAAAATAATTAATGATGAGATATAATAATTACAAGAATGAATATTAACTTTTACTATAGTTAAATTAATAAGTCTCTCTTGCTGTAAAATGAATTATAATATAAGGTACGAAATTATTTTATAAGACAAAGAGTCTCTCATTCGCGTATCAAAAAATCAATAATTAGACGACGGCGAGAAAGACTCGATGAAACCGAATATTATTCTTATCTATCGACGCAGAGATTCAACAAAGCTAAATATTATAACAACTCGCTTTTGAAATTTACCGCTAGATACCAACTTATAAACTTTGCAATTTTCATTGAACCTATTAAGATTATGAAGAGCTCGCCGCTTCTGACGTCTTCGAAGGCGGAGAATTCCCTCACCAGGATCCAAAAATCCATCTCCATTCGGACGAAGTAGCCAACTCGGGAAATCTTGAGTCCACTGGATGCCTGGAGGGAGGTGACCCCGCAGTGGAGACGGACCGCAGGAAGTCAGTCGATCTTGCGGACGGAGACAGTCGAAATTCAGCAGTCATATTAAACCATCGCAATAAGAAAGTCGTCTCCGAGTCTTTATTCACTGCGTCCTAAAATCTATTTGAACTTAGTTCGTCAGCTACTTTGTGTCGTCAAGGTAGATCTTTAATAATATTTTATTTTCTCGTCTTCGCGACTCGTCTTATATTATAATTTAGAGCTGCGACTCACTCTACTTTATAATTTAGAATTACTACTTTATTGTTAATTAATTTCCAATTTCTGGTACAATGCGGTTGTACCCTTTTACTTTTATACTATACTCGCAATCTGTAAAATTTTCAAGCTTTTAAAATACAAAGTCGCTTATTTCACGATATTCACAAGTTCATTATTTCAAAATAGTGATCCTTCACCCTCAACCAGTATTTACTATCAGTAATTTAATATTGATTAAATATTTAACGTACGTCTGGATCTTAAGCGTTAGCGAGACCCGTGCCTGGGATAGAGCAGAGTGACGTACCCCTCGTGTTAGTTCGAGCAGAGCTGAGACTTAGTCGATGAGCTGCTTGAATGTCGCTTGATCCAGATTGTCAGCCTATAATGAATAATACTTTCTCAAATTAGAATAAAATTTTGATTATAATTTATAGTAAATGCCTGGTTCCTGTCGCGCTGGTAAACGACATAGACAATTACGTGCCGCTTTACGACGACAGAGACAGATTTTGAATAGTGATAACAGCCTCGGCCAAGTAGCGAAAGACATAAAAGACAATCCAGTTAGCGTACCAGACAATCGAAGAATTGTCGTGGAACTTTTCGACCAACTTCCTACATCTGACTCAGTCGAAGTTCCCATCTCGCGAAGAACCTTCGAATTTATTGGCTGGCCCGGACCGTTGGTTGAAATCGAGTTGTGTCCTGCCTCAACCCTTGCTAGTGACATCCCTGAGGGAGATCCACGACAACCAGTGTACGAGAAGAAAACCCAGGAAAATCAGCAAAGCTAGAAGCATTAATAAATGTAAAGTCATAATTTCAAACACACACGCACACACCACATTATATACATCCTTATTATTGATTTATCATATTCAAAATTGAATATCACTCAAATAATATAACCAACTGCTTTCACTATATTAAAGTATTATCAATATAATTTCATAGTAATATTTTCGAATATAAAACACGTAAAATTTTGTTAAATATATATATAAAGAAAATATAATAAATAAAACATAATAATAGTAATACTTTTACAACAAATACATTTATACTACTGCTCATATAATAAACTGTTCCACCCTTAACTCCTCTCTCTCTCTCTCTCTCTCTCTCTCTCTCTCTCTCTCTATATATATATATATATATATATATATATATATATATATATATATCTAACCCATAAAACAAAAAAAATATATATATATTTTATAAAAATTTTTTATTAACGATAATAATAATTTCATATAAAACCTTTAAGATAAATAAAATATTATTCAAATTTTTAAGACAAACGTATAAGTACTTATGAAACAATAAATTTTATTCTTATCAATAAAATTAATATTAAATTATTAATTATTGATTTTTCTAATTATAATAAGAAAATAAACAAATAAAATATAATAAAAAGGAAGATTCATGATACTTATCTTAATAAATAACGATATGAATAAATAAGGAGCATCCTTCTTATACTCATTTCCCTTTTCCATCGGAGGCGGTGATTTTTAAATAAATAATATCGCCGGCCTCCAATGAACCATATTCCAGTGTGAATTTATTTATTTTGTATGACACCTTCCCACTTAATATCAAATCTGCAAAGACATATATTTTATTTAGTACATATATACTTAATCATAAGAATAATAATAATATTAATAATAATAATTGCTTTACTATAGAATAAAAAATTAATTCAAAGTATTCATGAACCATAAAATCTCTCATACAAATAAAATAATTGATTCCCTTATATTCGTTACTATACAGATATAACTTGAGAACTGAATACTCAATGTTGAGCGCACGGTGCTCCCGTTTATATACCCGTGGTCGCTGAGGGCTCCGACCTTCTGAATTGTAGCGCGCGCAACGTGGTCCGATCCTGGCCACGCTTGTTTGTCACGGGTATCACGCGCCGGGCAATAGTAAGCGGTCACGGTGTTTGTCCGAAATTTTCACGTGATCCGGCGGTTCCTGAATGTTCTAGAAGCTTCGGGACTAGCAATGTAATATAATATTTATATCGTTATTTCTAGATATATCGCAATTATTACTAGCGTTACGATAACTTATCTGATTAATTACTTATCGCCGCATTGTATTATAGCGTTGTACTTAGATAATTGTAGAGATATGAGAGCATTTCGCTAATTAACTTATTAATTAACAATTATCTATGATGTCGCATAATGTTATTCGTGGATTACAAGGTCTAAATTAGTCTACAGACGTTAAACTCGCTATTATATAACTATATGTATGTATATTATTATAACTAGTAGTAATAAGTAATAATGGTATAAATGTACATGTAATATGCCGTGATATATTTACAATGAATGGATGAGAAGTGTGTAAGTGTGTATAAATGCATAAATTTAAGACAAGTTTATATTGTGAGAGATTGAGTGTGTAATTTAAATAATGCGCATGGAATATGTATGAATTAGCTATAAGATCCGAAACTATTGTGTTACCATGTATATGATACATTGATTATGCGTATGTTAATATATGAATATGCCTGTAATAAGTTTATAATAGGTTTATTGAGAGTGCTTTGTTTGTGCGTACTAATGCGTCACTATGTATATAAATTATTTATAGAGTGTGTGTATTTGCGTGTTACTGGGTGGATAATATGTCTATAATAGTCAGATACTGATTAAACATTGTGTAGATGATAAGTTTATAACGCGCGTACTTTTGTATCACCGGGTATATTAGGTGACTATTGTTATATAATTTTATGGTGTGTTTATTAAGGAGCGTGTATCTATGTAATTATTTCTGGGTGTTCATTATGCGTTTATACTTGGTTTATGTAGTGTATGATGTGTGTATTATTGTACCACCGTATATATAGGTATGGTCATTTTGTTTACTATGCATATGTATATTGTAATTATCATTCATCCTCAATAAAATGATAAAGAAGTTTTGAGAATATTATCACGTTCAAGTTATTTCAGACACCTTGCATAAGTAAAAGTTAATTAAGTAATTGTATATATTTGAGTGACTATCTAACTTTCGTTATCTTTCAGAGCTTTATTCGTTTTAAACTCTTTATGGGATATTTATATTGTTTTCACTATAATATGTATATATATATATATATATATGTATCATGAGTGGTTCATTTTAATTATTATTGATTTTAATTGATCACTTAAATGTTGTCTGAGCCTCGAGGAGTTCTTGTCAGGTCATTATAATTTGCCTTTAAAACATCTGTGGATTATGATTTCTGCAGCGAGTCGCATATATATATATATATATATATATATATATATATATATATATGTATGTATATGTGTATGCACCGAGTTATCTTCATGGTTGATATATGAAATAATTATAAATGATAGCTGACCGGATTTTTATTGGCAAACCAAATTGGATTTATGGTAAGGAATTATTATGCAGATGATGGGTTTGATCGAATCTTTTATTGTTGTTAAAATTTGAATTTACTGAAATCACTGCGCTGCGGTGGAGTATGAGTAAAATTGACAAGTTATTATATTTGGGTGACAGAATCATTAGATATGTACGTTACTGTGGTATTAATTCGGCTTTGGGATATAAAACTGCATTTAATAGTGAAGGCATAATTATATATTGGAGGTGCGGATTAAAATAAATGAATTATTAAAGTTGAAAATATGAGATGTTCCTGGAGTAAAATGGGTCTATAACAATGTGCGCTTAACTTTTTATGGCGGGGCTGTAGCCCTATAAGTTGCTACTTTTTTTTGGTTCCTTATGAGTCAAGGCGCCAGAAAATAATTAAGGTCACTGGGCGAGTTTTTTATGTGATGTTTAAACCGTTAAAAAAAAAAAATTGGGTGCTTTTCGATGTTGCGACAACTTTTGATATATTGAGAAAAGTGATTTAGACTGTGCATAGGAAGTTGCAATTGCACATACGAGTTACTTGGCTTGCTCAGTTTTAATAATTAATGGAAGTTCATATATAGGGTGTCCCAAAAGTACCGATCGGAGTTTATCATATGAGGCTTATGGAATTTAACCAAATGAATCGGTCGGTTGTTAAACACTATTTTATACTAATGTTTGGATAATATGACAATGTTAGTTTATATACCGGGTGTCAATTTATTAAGGTGAACATGTGTCGGGAGTTGTATTTCCGCTTATTCGTAGTTGTGATCTCTTTCCTTGCGTGATTTTAGCTTGTTATATAGATTTTCTTTATATTTTTGTTATACCGGGTGGTGGTTAATTCTCGATGCGTGTGTCTATGGTGATGTGTACGTGTATGTTTGTGTTTAGTAAGAGTGATGACGGCGAGGTGGAGTGAACATTGACTTATATTATCGCTATCACTTAATTTATGCTATTCTATTGACGCGTACTTATTATTATGTTTCCTTTTTATTTTTCAGGTACTGCAACTAGAGTGACAAAACTAAATGGGTAATTATAATAAAATTAAGATGTTTGACCGATTTGGTAGGCCGTTTCTCTTCCTTTTTTCAGGTGCTGAGAATGCGGACCAGAAGGTGATATACCGGGTGGCCGGAAAATAGGTAAGAATTTTCATTGGACAACTAATTAATTATTATCCTTTATTTTTAGGTAGGGGAGAACCAGTGATGGGGATAAAACAAGAAAGAGAAAAAAAAATGTTCTAGCCGGAAACATAATAAAAAGGTATTTATCGGCTTAATCTATTTTTGATAATAACTATATGTATATATATAAAAAGAAAAAGAAAAAGAAATTTTATAGGGGCTTAACGCTTACTATGTCTACTTAACAGATGACGTATGGAGTTAACGGATGGCGACTGGTGTCAAGCGGAGGCGCTGGACGTGAAAATATCGTGGTTGGTAAATGTGATAACACTGAGTACAGTAAGCAAATCCTGACGCGATGTGTCTATACCCAAAAGATTTATAGCACCGCGAGGTTGAAAGTATTTGACATGGGTCGAAGCTAGGTTGTATTGTTGTGCTGAATTCTAGCCCAGTAGTATGGTTTCTTGAGCTCATTCTATAAAGAGAGAAAAGAATAGTGCAAAAAAGGTCGATAGCTTATTTAATAGAAGTATCCACTTATACGAATTAATGTATTGTCTTCTGTATCAATTTGTTCTTCTTCTAAACGAGTTGAGTATGACAAGTATGCATCGTTACACAGAGAACATTGTCTCAATGTTCTTAGCGTAACTAAAGGTATTTTACATATTTTACATATTATTGGCTCGTAGCTTTTTGTAATTACAAGATAACGACAATGTAAAAATTTATGGAACCACCTATAGTATTCAGATAGCAGGAAGGAATAACAGGTTGCGCAAATTAAGTATCCGCGTTGGGTGTAGGTATATCCGGTGGCTTTAACGCACCACGTAATGTGTAATCATTGTTGTACTCGTGAGAAGGCGGGTGAAGTTTTGTATGAAGGATCTATTGTTGGTCGTTGGCGGGGCCAACACATCTGAAACCAAAAAGTTGTTCTTAACATTTCATCTTGGTTCAATATGAGCTATCTTCAATTTATCTGCGTGAACAACTCTTGATGAGTTTTTAAATAAAATTTTGACGTTATTGTTGGGCAATATTTCAAGTACTTCAAAGGGTCCAATATATTGATCAGAGAATTTTCCTTTAGCTGGTTCTTTCAATAAGAATACGTGATCTCCTTGTGTTACGTCCTGTCGACTCCACGTTTTTTCTCCCACGAAATGAACAATAATCGTCCGATCGGCCACAAAAAACTGGTTGCGCAATAGAAAAGAACCGTTATTATCAAATAATGTTTAGACTTACTAAAAACGATATCTAAACAAATACCGTGTTACGTCCTGGATCGCGAGCGAGGTGCGGTTGCGGTGGTTGGTGTACGCGGATCGCGGTGGCCGAGCGGTAAACCTGTCACGATCAGCGTAGCAGTGCACCGGAAGCTGGCGGTCGGGACGTAATGGGTAATGAGGAGGATGTGAAGTGAGTAGACAATGAGTACAGATTGTTTACGTATACTAATTTTTATGTATTTATCATTATTTTATACTAAACATACATATACAGTTATATTTTCTTATATTTTACAAGACGAGTGGACGACTAAATCACGGACGAGTATCGGGAGGCGAACTGATAGATACTTCAGCGGCCGGCAAGATGCGTACTCGCCTGAAGAAAGGCTGAGAGGAAAAGATCCTTGGTTGCGTAATCCCGAAGTCTATCAACAGCGGGGGCACGGGCCACGGACGGTATTCGATAGGCGGTAAGGGCCTGTACGAGGAAGCGACGGCCCCGCTGCTGGATGCCGGTGGAGTGACAGCGTCGTGGAACGGGTCAGGAGCCGAGGACTCCGCCATATGGTTTCCCGGTGGAGGGTATGTGAAATATCCGACGGATGCTGGGTTCTGACTATCCGGTGGAGACGCGGCCGTTCGGACCGTTAAATAAGAGCCGCCTTGGTATAGCGACCGGATGAGGCGCTTCAGTTGATGAGCGCGCCCTGATCGACGTGACCGACCCATGATGCAGCTAAGGAGGTAAGCGAAATTATAATCAAAGCCATGGTTGAATACACGGAGGAATATAGACAGGAGTTAGGGATAGTAACGCGAGTGATGAAAAAGGGAAAAGAAAAAAAAACATACACACATAACCAAGGGGGTCAGTTATGATAGGTGATAAGGGGCTCGTACACGCGCTAATGTAAATTGCTAAACGAGTTAACTTGACTTTATCTGAGGGGTTGTTGGGACAGGGTGAGCCTTAATGAATTTACTTTAATTTAATATTTATTTTATATTTCAGACCAAGAAGAGCGATCGGAGGAATTGTGAGAGACGCCCTGAGAGAGGCGCGGTTCGTGGACTGAGAGGAGGCAGATCGCCCTGAGAGAGGCACACTGCACGCTAGGAGGCGGAATGCCCTGAAAGAGACGCTTCTCAGAGATGAGAGTCGTTCGCCCTGAGAGAGGCGCGCGACGTAGATAAAGGTAGTCCACTGAACTGAATATTTTGTTAGTAAATCTTGCATAGTGAGAATGTAAACGTTTCCGTTATCAGATATGGGTAATGGACCTACAATGTCCATTGATATTTTATCGAAAGCCGATCCGGGAGTGTCGGTGATTACCATAGGCTGTTTAGTTTTTACTCTAGTTAATTTTTTTAATTGACAGGATCGACAATTCTGAATAAAATTTGAATATCCTTTTTCATTGTATTTCAGTAATAGAAGGTTCGTAATCGATTGTGAGTTTTAGTTATTCTTTTATGTCCACCTTATTGCTGAATCGTGGTATTCGCGGATAAGAGCTGAACTGTCTTCTATATTTAATGTCTGAATAAGATCAGGAGATTAGCTTCTTGTAGCTCTCTTGCACCGTTATCAAGGGGTTCACCGTTTAGAGTTATAAAGATTACGTAATTATCATTATGCCTTAACTGTCGCGGCTTATTAAAACTTTAGCTTTAGAGTCAATGGGTACTTCTACGTATGGCAAAATATCGGTTGGCATTAACTCTGCGTCGCTTTCATCGCTGCTTGTTTCTAAATCTTCATTACTAATAATGCTTTCATTACTATTGTAATCTTCAATAATCATTGAGTCAAAAATTGGTTCATTTATAGGTATATTGGGATGCGTTATTACAGGTGGGAGAGTATGGGGGATAACTTCCACGGAGGTTTGGACAGGGGGTTGTGGCATTGAAAATAGAGATTCGTCAGAGTCAGAGATAGGATCAGGTGGAAGAGAAGGGCTTTTTCTAAAGGGTGTGACGTCCCGTCATTTTTTCGAATCCAAAAATTTAATTTTTTATATAATATAATGATCACAGCCTAAAATTGCAGAAGAATAATTATCTCTTTATTATTATTATTTGCTTTGTTACATATATAATCACGCTTTTATTAATTATACTTAAATATTCAATATTACATTATCAATTATATTATAAAATATTAAAGAATAACTTTAGAAGTAGATTATCGCATAGAATATAACTATACTTGCAAACTATAATTTATGAGGCAAGAATTCGATAAAATAGCAATGCGAAATAAGTATTCTTGTACTTTAATTTAATTAAAACTTGCCTAAAAAGTCAAATGGAAGCATCAAGATAGATCCATTTTTTATTAAAGTCAACAGTAATAATGATGCATAATATATAAAATTTATTTAAATATATAAAAGAATTTAAAGTTATTAATATTATCCTGATGGTTTCAATTGAAAATATCGATTCAACTTATACTATCGTTCGTTAGACATCGTTATGTCTTCAATCATACAGCTATCCGAAAATTTAAAAATTTATTACTAACAATTATTTTTAATAACAAATGAAGAAAACGACCTAGAACTTTGAAACACAGCTAACGTGATCAGTACTTCAAGTAGAGTAAAAAGAAATTAATCCGTTCCCTCTAAGCCCAACCAGTAAAAACAAGATGGCGGACCTCTTATAAACAAATGAAAATTTCTCTTAAATTAATGTACGAAATGGTACGAAATTAGAACAGCGCCATCTATGAAGGTTCCTTTGTAAGACTGAGTAGTTGCACGCTGATTCGTTAATCCAGTAAAAACAAAATGACCGTCACTTTGTTTAAATTAATTCCGATTTTCACGAAACTTTCCATAGATGTTATACTTAAAGATTTATACACGATTTAGCCAGTTTTGAACTTCTAAGTTTAAAGATAAAAAAATCCATAATGGCAATTTTTAAAGTTGCTCCAAATCAATTGAGACTTTACATAGACTTTAGTTTTATTACTTTAAGGTCAGCCAACATATTTTCGATTTTCTAAGTCTGAAAACAAAAAAGTTAAAAATGGCGGCAAAAAATCTTAAAATTGCCAAAAACGCATACCCTCAAAGTTTCAGATCATTTGGAGGTATACAACTAAAACTCCTTAATTGTTAATTAACAATTAATAATTTTACTCTTAAAATATTATTTTTATCAATATTAAGAATGAGCACAGCTGATAAGTACATAATTACAATAATGCACCTATGATATCTTAATAAATAATTAATTAACAAATTCTCTTTGCAACCATTAAGAAGCCATAACTACATTAGCATATATTAATAAATAATTAATATTGCATAAATTTAAATTTAATTTTAAGGTCAATAATTTTAGAATGTGAACCACTGGCATCAATAATTGTTGCAAAAAGAAAGAAAGCGTAAATAAAATTGTAATATTATATTATAGTCGAGAGTCTTCATATATAATTATTATATATAATAATTATATATATATTAAATAATTAAACATTTTATTAAATAATTAATTAACATTTATATATGAAAATTTTATGTTCTTTAAGAACTTTACAACTTTTACTAAAACTCTCCATTATAAAATAATGTAAAAATCGAACAATGTATTATTTAAATATTATTAATACTTTATTCTAGCGAAAATATTATTTTATAATAATCTATATTCATTATAAAATTAACAAAAACCAAATTGTAATTATAAAAAAATCGATTGTTAATTAATTAATTAATGTAGAAGCATAATTTATTAAGTACAAAAGGAATATTATATATATACCTATATATATACTTCGATCTTTTTATAAAATTTAATACGTGAATAAGCTATGCGAACTTATATTATTTCTCTTATAATAACACGGAATCCAAAATATCAAAATAATTAGTTAATTCTTATATCAAAAGGTAGAGTAAAAATTTCTGATTTCATACATATATATATGTTCATAAAATAATTGATAATTACTTCAATATAAGAGAAAGAAATTTAGAGTTATAAAAGAAATTTATATGTTAAAATATTATACGCTTATAACGTATGATCTTTGAATAACCTTCATTATACTACAAGAAAATTGAATATCGGAATAATTATTTGATTCTTCTATCAAAATGTAAAGCAAAAATTCCTGAATCGATACATATATATATATATTTATAAAATTATTAACGGTTTCCCTGCTATTAATAAAAAAAATTAGCGTTATAAAAGAAATTATGTATTAAATATTATAAGGCCTTAGTGCAAGAAAAGTATCAGGTTTTATCTTGCACGTGCGTCACCTTGAAAGATTGTTTAGACGGCGGCATCTTTTTGTAAGCCGCCGCGCTCGAAAAAGTATCAGGTTACAAGCTGCACGTGCGTCATCTTGAAAGATTGTTTAGACAGCGGTATCCTTTGTAAGCCGCCGCGCTCAATACCGAGAATTACCTCTACCGAGAGGGCCCACAAGCTCGAGATCCCCGATCTCCGCGGCCCACATTCAATCTGAATATAAGGCGCGTCCGCGGACGGCCAGACTATTCAGTCGGAAATTTTCAAGAAAACAACTACAAGTAAAAATTATTCAGTCGGAAATTTTTGAGAAAGCTGCAACAAGAAAAAACTATTCAGTCGGGAATTTTTTAACAAGCAACTACAAGCAAAGACTATTCAGTCGGAAATTTTCAAGAGAGCAACAACTAGAAGAACTATCCAGTCGGAACCAGCAACTACTAACTAGCAGCTAAACTTGTAAGTAAAATTGTACTAAGTATTATACTGAATAAAGACTTATAAAATTTTCAATCTTCAAACTTAGAATTATTTTCACACTTAGAAATATTTTATGCTCTTCGGACTTAGAATATTTTCATACGTACCAATACTCATACTATTTTATGCCGCTGAATCCATTGAATCTTATACTTATATTATTTCACTGACTCCTTTGATAGAATAATTCTGAGATAGAATTATTTCATGAATAATACTTTAATTTTATAGATTCAATGTTACATTTTTACAATTAATACTTATATTTTATTTCAATACCGACACTTATATTATTTTATTTCATACTTGACAATATTTCAACCTTCACTGATCTTTAATCGATACTTGTATCCCACACTCTTATCCTATATTACCAATTACCTTATAACATAATACTACTTCTTTTATTTTTCAGTCATTATTTAATCTAATTTCAAATTATTTTAGTTAATTTTAAATTATTATATTGTTTAATATAATTCAATTGATGAATTATTAAATTATTCCAACGATATCCTGTCATAAGGTAACCTCTGTGCGATACGTTCATTGCATGTGCGATATTTGTCATGGTGTCATGGAGTTCCTAGAACTTCCTCAGCCTCTCGTTAGTACCGAATGAATTGTAATCTGACCACTAGACTATATCAAACATTGTGACGTCCCGCCAAAAATTTCAAATTAAATTTTTCAAAATATAAACGTACCGCTAGAAATATGAACACAAGGTATGAGATATACATATATATCTCAAATTCAGCCTAATAAAATATTTAATCAAGCAAAATATTATATAACTATTAAATTGGATATTGCTTGCTTACATAGTGTTAACAAAATAATGCTGACCCTTATCAGTAAAGGAAATCATATATTGTTATTGCAACCATTAGGCTACTATATATATTGATTTTCTAAATAAGAGTTAAAATTTTCTCTATTAAAATATATAGGAATATATGTTACCATAATATCAGAATCGCTAAAATCTAATAAATAAATTATGCGATCGTAACAATAATACTTTTAAAATTATTATATTAGTATGTCAATACCAAATTATACTAAAAATCGCTTTATCAATTATAAATCTTGCATTTTCTTCAATTATCATATTGAAAAAAAATCTAAAAAAAAAAAATTATTTAGTAGAGCATACCTCAAGGAGAATGCACACTTATAGTTAAAAAGGTTGGACAGGGTTAAAGAGGGTTGGACGCCTCCCCCCCCCCGTATGGCACAATGCAGTAATGGCCAGCAGTAAGAATCTGCATGCTCTACGGAGCATGCAGAGGAGGCTGCCCATCCGCGTCATACGGGGGTATCGGACCGTCGCATTTGAGGCGGCGTGTCTGGTGGCCGGGATCATGTCCTGGATCTTCACGGCGGGCGCGTACCGAGATGTATCGGATACGCGTGGTCCGCCGGGGGGATCCGGATTTAGGACCCCTGCCACCAAGGGTAGTTGCGAGGCTCAGACTCCAGGCTCGGCGGCGCAAACTCTCAGAATGGGAAGAGGACCTGTTCAATGCCAGGACAGGTCTACGCGCCGTCGAGGCTATCCGCCCATTCTTCTATGAATGGGTAGACCGACGACACGGCGCCCTAAATTTCAGGACGGTGCAGGTGCTCACGGGGCACGGTTGCTACGGGGAGTACCTGCACCGAATAGGAAGAGAGCGGTCGGCCACGTGCCACCACTGTGGCGCCCCGGAGGACACCGCTGAGCACATCCTGGCTGAATGCCAGGCGTGGAGTGAACAGCGGGGTGTCCTCCGGGACGCCATAGGAGAGGAGGTCTCCCTGGCCGCCATGGTGAAAGCCATGGTGGTCGGGGAGGACCAATGGAAGGCGGCCGCCTCCTTCTGTGGGGACGTCATGTCCCGGAAGGAGGCGGCCGAAAGAGAGAGAGAGGCGGATCCCAATGCCCCTCCCTCTCGGAGAAGGAGGGGGGAACGAGGATGCGGGCGTATAACGCCCACGTCCTCTAACTCCCCTACGTGTCCCTTCTCCAGGGACGCGGGGGTGCAGGTGCGGCAGACAACTATTGTGTGTGCTGCCGCCCGAAGACGGCGAGCACGTGCTACCTCGCCCTTGCAGGCATACGCTACATAGTTACCCACTGTCCTGCATCCCTCCCCCTCGTGGGCACACCTTGACGTGGTGAGGGGGCTCTAGTAACCGAAAGGTGAAGCCAACGTGCCCAGACAGCATTGCCACGAGCCGGTGTCAGCTTGCTGAACGAATGGCTCCTATGTGGCAAGCGCACTTCGTGCGTTGTTTGGACGGTCGACGGCCGCCCCCCCCCCCTTTTTTTTTTTTTTTTTTTTTTCCCTTCCCAATTTTATGCGGGTGCTCCCGCGGGATGAGGGTGCGGAGCGGTGGGTGCCCCTGCCGTGAAACGTCCCTCAGTGGGGAAAAGTGGGAGCCGGTCGGGACCCTCGCCCGAAGGACTGGATGGGTGACTCAGTCACCCGCCGGGCCAGAGGCGGGGACCACCCCGATCCCAGTGACTCCCACGTGTGAGTGAGATTAATAATTTATTTATTTTCAGGATTCTTATTTTCAGGTACTATCGGGTTAACGTCTAAAGACTAAGGTGTTAGGAACCGTGCCTAGGGTCTGCATGATCGCGTAGACGTAAAATGTCGCGGTTGCGAACGGTCCGTCCCGGGATACCTTCCGTCCTCCCGGTGTATCTAGGCTTGGCGGCGTAAAGGTCGCTCGACCACCCCTTCCACCATACTCGTGGGAACAGTTATGGCGTATAAAAATAAAATCTTCGACGTGGTGAGGAGGAGTGCCCGCCTGGCCGACCGCTTCCGGTCTGGCGCGGCCGCGAGTAGGGAAGCGCGGGGTGTCTTCGTCGTTGAGTCGCGGGTCTGCTCGACCGCGTGCTCGGTGGCGGCCTCCGTTTCCTCGAGAGCGCCTCATAGAGCTGTGCGCGGGCGGGCCCGTGACACAATACGCGATGGCGCACAGCCCCGAGATTGCGGCCTTCCTGCCGCTAGAACCGCGTTAGTGAATCGCGAAGCAACCGGGATTAGATCCGCGTACGTCGTATTAGAGCGTTGTTTCATTACTACGATTAGGTCGGCGTCGGTCAATTTAGCGCGAGAATCGGAGACCGGCGTCAAACAAATAGCGCGCGAGATAGAAAAGCCCGCGATTAGGCCCGCGATTAGACCCGCGCTTAGATCCGCGAACATTGCGACAACGGTGCGAAAGACGGTTAGATTCGCGGACCCAACCCCACCCCACACAGCGAGTGGCCCGGCGCCACAGGAATTAGGTAGGATAAGCTCTAGCTTAGGTAGTGCGTCCACGGGTGTTAGGATGCTGCAGCTGAACATGCGACGTTCGGCTGTAGTAACGGGTGAGGTACGTCAACTCGTAGTCGAAAAGCGACTTGACGTTTTATTATTGCAGGAACCACACGTCGGGAAGCAGGGTTCGGGTTACACGATCGTAGGATTAGGCATAGGGACGAGGGTTGCCGCAGTGCGCTCACAACGTCCGTGGGCAGCAGTGGTAATCTGCAATCCCAATTTCGATACGGTTTTCATCTCGCAGCTTAGCACTACGCATTGTGTCTGCGTGGAAGTGCGGGCCCCCAGCTTCTCCTTCTACGTTGTCTCGTGCTACTTCCAGTAACAGCGACGAGATTGAGAAGCACCTCAGCCACCTCGAAGAAGCTTCTTCTTAATCTAATAAACCGATACTCGATTACCATTTCAGTTGAAGCAAGTGATTATAAAGAAATCGCTTGAGTATAATCGCGAGAGCTTCCTCGAAATATAACAATGGATACTTGATTATAAAGTTCGCATCATCTTATCGAAATTAAGATATCGAAGAACTCACTCGGTTTCAATAACTCCAGAGGAGGAGACTTCCCTCTCCAAACCAAAGTTCAACTTCATACGAACAAGATCAACCAACCTGAAGGAACTTGGGCCCTTCTGATGACTAGTGGAAGGAGAGATTGAGAGTGGGGACGAACCTCAGGAGTCAGTCGAGCGTGTGGACTGCTAGTCAGTCGTAATTCAGGAGTCGTGAAGAAGTCGTCCTAAGAATCTCTGAGTCTTTGTTCGCTGCGTCCTAGAATAAAATTCAACTTAGTTTTTCCGACTACTACTTTGTGCCGTCGAGGTAGAGTCTTTTAATACTTTAAGATTTTTTACTTCGCGATTCATTTTAAATTAAACTTAGATTTAACACTATATTACTATTCATACTTTTAATCTCGGTACAGTGCGGATGTACCTTTCGTTTTAATTAATAGATTCCTGTACATTATTATAGCAATCTATATACTTGCAATTTTTCTAAAATTATTTTGATATTTGAAATATATTAGTTTATTCTTGCATTATTATAAGTGAATTGTTATATCCAGTGTTCCTACATTCCAGAGCCAACATTTACTATAAACAATTAGATATTATACAAATTATTAACAAATATTGACTAAATATCAACGATATTAGAATTTTCATCATTTATTCTATCTGAATAAAGCAATAGCGAGTCCCGAGCCTGGGAAAGAGCAAGCTGACGTGCCCCTCGTTACAGTTCAGGCAGAGCTGAGACTTAGTCGATGAGCTGTCTGGGCGTCGTTTAATCCAGATTATTAACAAATATTAATTTAGCAAAATCAAAAATAAATTTACGATATAATTTATAGTAGATGCCTGGTACTCGCCGCGCCGGTAAAAAGTACAAACAGTTATGCGCCGCTTTACGCCGACAATAATAAATTCAAAAACAAATTAACAATTTCAATCAAATAACTGAAAATAGTGAAGAACTTACAGTAGATATACCAAATAATCAAAGGATTGTTGTTGAACTCTTCGAGTGGCCGCGGGCTTTAGAGCCAGTCGAAATTCCCAGCACCCGAAGAACCTTCGAGTTCATTGGATGGCCTGGACCACTGGCGCAGATCGAATTATTTCTTTCTGAGATCTTTGTCGCAGACATCCCCGAAGGTGATCCACGGAGAACAGCACGCAAGAAGACAGGAAAATTCGCAATAATAAAATATTATTAAAGTAAGTCACACTTACGGATATACATATATATATATATATATAAATATATATAGGTATGTACATAAAGAAAATATTTTAATGAAATTATATACATAATTGAAAAAAAAAGGAAAAAGAGAAATCAGAATTAAAATAACTAATAGAATAATAAATATTTCTATTATATTTCTCTCGTATTGCAATATCATTGAAAATAATTCAGTTAAATATATAATCCTTGCAATAATTTAATTTAACTAATAATCTTAAAGTCTTAATAAATAATAATAAATATATATATATTTTTAAAAACAATATATACTACTTTATGTCGCTTAATATTATTTTAATTGAACATTATTTTAATTGCACGTTAGTAATCATATTACTACTTTATCCTTATATCATTAAAATTATTATAAATAAAATTTAGAAATTTTTTCCAATTGCTTTCACTATATTAAAGCATTTTCTCTATCATTTAACAATATTATCTCAAATATAGAATACGTAAAACTTCATTATATATATATATATATATATATATATATATATATATAAATAATATAATAAATAAAAACATAGTAATAGTAATACATTTGCAAGTACATTTATATTACTGTTCATATAATAAACTGTTCCATCCTTAGCTCTCAGATATAACTCACAAAAAAAAGAAGAAAAAAAATCACTTTTTATTATATATATATATATATATATATATATATATATATATATATATATATATTACTAAAATAATTAACTATAGCAATAGATTTTCATAATGAGGCTTTTGAGATAAATAAAGTATTAATAAAAATCTTTCCAAGACATATGTATAAGCATTTATGAAAATAATAAAATTTTATTTTTATCTATAAATTAATATTAAATTATTAATTATTGATTTTCATAATTATAATAGAGAATAAATAAATAGAAAGAGAATAAATAAATAGAAATATATATATAAATAGGAAGATCCACGATACTTATCTTAATAAATGATGTGAGCAAATAAGGAGCATCCTTCTTATACTATCACTTCCCTTTTCCATCGGAGACGGTGACTTTTTAAATAAATAATAGCGCCGGCCTCTAATGAACCATATTCCAGTGTAAATTTATTTATTTGGATGTCACTTTCCCTCGTAATATTAAATCTGCAAAAATATATATATTTTATTTAATATATATATATATATATATATATATATATATATATATATCTATTTATAAGGATAACCTTAACAATAATAATAATAATTACTTTATTACAAAATAAGGAAATCCATTCAAAGTATTCATGAATCACAAAATCTCCTATATAATTAAAATAACCAATTCTCTCATACTCATTACTATATAACTTGTCCAAAATTATATATTAATTCATATCAAATTAATTAACAAATTATATTGAGATAATTTTATCCTCTTCAAGAACAATAAATATAACCAATAAATATAATAATTATCAATATTTATTATACTCTCAACTTTATATACCCTTTAGTAATATTTTTTCACTAGACTCAATTACGAACACACCTATACATACATAAAATCTATATATATATATATATATATATATATAATAAAATTGTCATTTTCACATTAATTATAAGTCTTATTAAATAAAATATCAGTTTTACTAAATATAAAACATCATAATGAAGTTCTAAATTTCACCATAACAATTAGTACAGTTAATCTACCTTCATATAATTCATTAATACAGGCGACAATAATTGTTTAAATAATAAAATTTATATTCCATTTAAAACTATTAATCGTATATCTTACCTCCTTATTTGAAGATTCATAAATTACTGCCGATTTCTTTGTTAAAATAATAAATACTTCTGACAACATCTTAAATTATATGTTCCTCCATAAGCCATAGACTATATAACTTTATAGATTTACCACTCTTACACCATTTTACATTGAGAAATCAAATTTAGTCCACCAATTAAACTCGACCTGAAGAACCAGAAAATAAATATTAAAATTCTATGTATACCCATTAACACATATATATACTCACTTATACATATACATACCTATTTATCGAAAACGACCTTTTAGATTTTAATTTATAAAAATATATAAACAATCAATTTTAACTTTATTGTTATGTTCCAACAAAGGTAGATACTCCATAGCAGAAATTCCATTATCACAAGATCCTTCATAACAATAAAATAAAAAGAAAATTGACAGGAAACTTGGTGTCCTGAAAGGCACCCTTGGACATATGTATACATATATACATATATGTCCAGCGGCAGTTTTCGGGACATTCACAGGGACGCATAATAAAAAACCTCTCACCTCCCAAAAAACAGAAAATAAAGGTACCATATTTGGACACCCCTAACAACAACCCCCGAACTAAATTTTCATCCCCTTTTTCGCAATTTATAATAAAACTGAGTCAATTTGTTTATAAATAAATAATCAATTGACGTACTAAGATAATAATTTTAATATATAATTGCATATTAGAGTAATTATATATATTAAAACCCTCCATACACATATACTTATAAGTAATCCGTTTGTTAATTAACAATAATTTATAAACAATACCTTATCTTTCTCATCGAAAATTTAGTCAAGTCATTATAATTAGACTCTTTTATAATTACAAAAAATTATTTTTCCAACATAAGTTAATTTACAAGTTACTTGTAAAATTAAATAATAACGAATCTATTGGAGATACAAAATTAGAATTTTTCTCAGTTATTCTATTCTACTTGTAAATTAATAATCTCCAACCAAAATTTTTTTTCTAATGATTAATTAACAATAACGTTATATAATAACAATAAAAAAAAACACAAAAATTTATTACAAAATAAATAAATAATTAACAAAATTTCTAATTTGCTTGAAACTTTGAGGATACACTTTTTAACTAATTTTACACATTTTGGCCGCCATTTTTGATTTTTTGGACTTAATGATACCAAATACCTTTAAAAATTCTTATTAGTACTAAACTAAGATTTATGCAAAACTTTGACTAAATTAAGACAACTTTAGAATTTTACTATTCAATAGATCACAGTTTTGCACCTGTAAAAGTACAAATTTAACTCGTCTATTTTATGCAGTATTTCCTGTAGATCTTATAACCAAATTTTCGTAAACTCATCCCTAATCGGTTCCGAAATACTTCTATTTGTTTATAAGACGTCAGCCATCTTGTTCTTACTGGTCCATCCTAGGAAGACCGGACCAATTCCATTATAAAGGACTTGAACTGACGATAATCTGTCCTCAATCTCGACTCTCCAAATCACTCCCTATAATAATTAATTAAATGAATTAATTATAAAAGTTATAAAATTTCTTAAGTAATAAGTTAGGATAATACTTAATAGTCATTATTGAATAATAGAGACAAAATCCTACTTTAAAGCCACCCTATATACATATCTTATATACCGGGTGTCTAAAAATCATTGATCATAGAAATTTAAAATTTAAATATCTACAATATACTCAATACGTGCACTCAATAAACATAAAACTTTTTATCTCTATCTCTCTATATTAGTCTCAAATAAATTAATAATTAATGAAACCACAAGCAACCGACGCTGAAATACAACAGAATACTTCTCAAGAACCTGACACCATAATAGAAATACTAATACAATTTTTGGAAGAAAATAAAGAAAACATTATTTATAATTGAGACGATATTATTATTGAACTAATGAACCAAGCCTCAATTGTAGTGGTTCCCGATCAGTAAAAAAAAAAAATCTCCCGATTATCAAAAGGGTCAAGTCTTAGCTCTCGACGGTTCCCTGGGTATAGCCGGTTTAAACAGGTTGCCCTAAAAAACTAAATAGAGAGCAACCTTGGTATTGACACCGAGGTGGACAATAACAGTGGATCGCGAAACGTGACATGGGATTCATTGGCTCCAAGGGAGATTGATCTTCTTCTGGCTCTATTCCTCGTTGATTCACGGGTCCTCGTGCTAAGTGAAGTAAGAGGTGTGTGAGAGAGCTCCATACGGTGCCTAGCAAGTGCAGACTGCATCCGTACACGGCGTGAAGGGCGTATCCATGGATTGCTGTGTCAATAGTCAATTTAATGAGTCGTATAATTAGAAATACTCCAAGAATTCCGGCCGTTGCTGATCCGAAGGTTACAAATCCGTCCCAAATTCTTGAGACAGTATTCGAAGCTATTTTCTGGAGTAATTCCTCATCTAGCAGACTGTATATGGAGACTTCTCCGGGTACGACAGCTTGTCCTGTCATCCCACAGGCTATGAGATTTAGAAATGCCGGTTTCTCTGCAGGAAACATAATATGATCTCGTAATTTTTCTATAACTGTTTCAGTATATAATTCCACTAATGGCTAATGGACCCGGGGTGAGATATTTCCAACTCAAAGAGGTCATCGGATGTAATCGTTGTGGAGGTAATTGTATGACTTGTGGATCAGGGGTGAGCTGGATCCATGTATCATCTATACGGTAGAGTGTTGGTAGTTCAAAGCTACTTTCCTTTTGAGTTCCGAATTTGGTGAGTATCCTTGATTTTGGCGTTAGAAATAGTGAAGCGTTTTTTATTGTTACAAGGAGCTCTGCGTAGCATTCTTCTGTTCTACGGATTATAGCGTCAACGGGAATACATTTTATTACATGAATTGCTTCTCCTGCAGTGACAGCCATGTATCCTGGTCCTTTCATTAATCGATAGGCTAATTCGTCAGGCTGTAATGTGGCAAATGATAAGGTGTTAGTTATTACTTTTTCCAGTTCGCATTTCTGTTGAATGACATTGTGGTAAAGAGATGTCGTATGTGTTTCTCTACATATACAAACTTCGAGTTCATATATGCAAAAATATCAAGATTGTCAATTGGGATTGTTCCTCTTTCGGCGAAAGCGTCTCCCTTTTTAGTTTCCAGTATAAAGAGTTTGGGGTGCTCTGTACGAAAAAGTGTGTATCCGCACAGTGGCTGTTCTTGCGTTCTTGTCAGAGCGAAAATTATGTCTTGTGTTGTCAGGCTGTATACAATAGGTGATTTTCCTTCGCTGGTATCGTCCGTGGTTTTGATAGCAGGTCCTTTATATAGAACGTCGTATTGATGAAAATTACATGAAGAGGTAGGCATCGGTTCCCAATAGGTATATCCATCCTCTGAATCGATGCAAAATCTTTCACTGAGTGTACAAATGGTTCCTGATTTTAGCATTATTTTTCCAGTATTTAGTTTCACGGGGACATAGGCTGATTTCAAAGATTATTCTGGCAACAGCTTGCACGACAACGTCGTCCCATGTTCCATAATGGTCGGAATACTGCGTGCCTTTGCATTTCCCATCGTTGCTTACGCTTCCAGCCATAGTGATGCTGTAGGAGGCGGTTTGGTTGACTCGGATGCCGTCGATTAAAACTCTTGTTCCTAACGAAAGAATACCATCGCGAAACATTCGTTTGCACTGTGAGTGTCCGGTTTCATGTGTATAGTCAGCACGTCCGTTATGCACGATGGAAACATGTGAATGCATGCCACAATAATATATAGTTCTTGAAATTTCAACCTTACATTGTATTATATACGCATGATTATAGTCAGATAATTGAAGGAGTTGGATATAAGTATCCGTAGAGTTTGATGTTTTATGTGGAATATTGCATTCTCCCACATCCAACAATGAAACCGATGTAATATTTAAATGTCGCCCTCTGCAATCAAAACCGAGAAGGGCGAGGGAGGTTTGCGCAGTGAATAATAATACTAAATGATATGTCATTTCTGTAAGTAAGCAGATACAATTTATTATTTATACCTGTATATTTGTATGAATATAATATATATATATTTTTATTTTATTTCATGGGATTTCCATATTATTTGTTGGTTCAGACATCAATAGTATCCTTACTTCTGTATTATCGCAATCATATAACAACTCGTCTACATTATTTAGATCTAATTCTCTTTCTCTGAGTACGCAACATATTGCTAAATAATGCATGAAGTAAATTGAACATTTTTTTACAGAAGTATAGGTAATTATATCCTTTCCGCAAATATAACATCTTTCTTCTCGAAAAATACCACTATACATGCCGTGGAATTGTATAAGTCCATTCGCTTGAAAATTTTGTTGAATTAATCTGAAGCAGGTGACGCAATATCGATTATCTTCGACTTTAATATACTGAGTGTTAGAACAATGATAAGAGAAAATTCCAGGGCAATGCGTCAAAATATATAGGTGGCTTATATCTATAAGGTCTACACATTTTTATGAATTATTATTGCTACGTAGAAATATATATATATATATATATATATATATATATATATATATATATATATATATATTATATGTATTTAGAAGTTATTACTATTATTATTATTATTATGGACCAGGCCAAGCTCAGGTCGTCAATGTCTCTGAGAAATGGATTCTCCTACTGAAAAGATGATACTTGTATATATATATTTCTTAATCTAAACACTTATATATAACTCTATTGTCTATTGTTTTATATCTATTCTTCCTTATATCTATATATATATATTGGTATTGTTTATTATATTTATTTTTCATATTTTCGTATTTTATGTGTTAGGTGTTGATTGTATTTTCTCTCTTTTTTTCTTCCTTATATTAGTATTACTATCTTGTGATTATATCTAACTGAATCTTTTATATGTACGTGTGTATATGTTTTTCGCTTTCAGTCGTCGATGACTGCTAATATTATAGGGTCCTCATAATAGTTAATTGTGCGGTGTAGTTGTTCCATTTCGGTAGTGAAATCGAAATACCGATTGATACAGGGATTACAATGAGCTATAGGTTGGATAGCTCCCATGTGATTTTCGCATGCATAACATTTATTTCTGTAGAATTTTGTGCCATCTACGCACTGATGTCTCTTAGTTTCCTGGTAATATGACTTCACTGATTCAGGAATTAGTTTAGTATAACATGTGACGCATAAAGTGACATGTGCATCATATATCTTTTGATAGGAGTGAGTTTTGAAACAATGTACGGTATATAACTTTTGAAGAGCTTCTACGGAAGGGTGTCAGGAAGATGATTGTGAGGAACTTGGCTGACTGTGCGATGAATGATGCATCTTGTTGTCTGAATTTGATTAGTAGTATCTAGCTCCGTTTACATGTAATATGAGCGGGTTAGGAAGAGTATTGATTTGTCTCTCATCGCAATACAATATGTATTCTAAAAACCTCAGTAAACATTGGTCGCATTGATATATGGGTTTGACTATGGTGATATCGGTATTACACCGCGCGCAGATTATTTCACGGAAGTGTTCGCCGGAAATCAAGTGGTGTGACACTATCCACTCATATTGATCTTGATATCGTGGTTGGTAAATGTGATAACACTGAGTGCAGTAAGCAAATCCTGACACGATGTGTCTATACCCAAAAGATTTATAGCATCGCGCGATTGAAAGTTTTTGACATGGATTAAAACTAGGTTGTATTGTTGTGTTGAATTGTAGCCTAGTAGTATGGTTTTTTGAGCTCATTCTATAAAGAGAGAAAAGAATAGTGCAAAAAAGGTCGATAGCTATTTAATAGCTTATTCAAAGTATCCACTTATACGAATTAATATATTGTCTTCTGTATCAATTTGTTCTTCTTCTGAACGGGTCGCGTATGACAGATGTGCATCGTTACACAGAGAGCATTGTCTTAATGTTCTTAGCGTAACTAAAGGCTTTACATATTTTGCATATTATTGATTCGTAGCTATTTGTAATTACAAGATAATGACAATGAAAGAATTTATAGAACCATCTATAAAATTCAGACAGCAGAGAGGAGTAACAGGTTGCGCAGATTAAGTATCCGCGTCTGGTGTGGGTATTATCCGGTGGCTTTAACGCACCATGTAATGTGTAATCATTGTTGTACTCGTGAGAAAGCGGGTGAAGTTTTGTATAAAGGATCTATTGTTGGTCGTTGGCGGGGTCAACACATATGAAACCAAAAAGTCGTTCTTAACATTTCATCCTGGTTAAATATGAGCTATCTTCAATTTATCTGCGTGAACAACTCTTGATGAGTTTTTAAATAAAATTTTGACGTTATTGTTAGGCAATATTTCAAGTACTTCAAAGGGTCCAATATATTGATCAGAAAATTTTCCTTTAGCTGGTTCTTTCAATAAAAATACGTGATCTCCTTGTTTAAATTCTTGTACGTGAATATGTTTATCGTAGTAGTGCTTGCTTCTGTTTTTGGATTGAATTAAATTTTGCCGCGCTTCTTCTTGCGTGTCGCGCAATTGATTAAATAAATCTGTTAAATATTCGGTATATGTAGGGTCTATATTTTCTTCCACTATAGTGTTGGATGAAGGTAATCGTGTTATTCTTCCAAAAATTAAATCAAAAGGGGAGAATTTAGTGCTTTCATGTATGCTCGTATTGTATGAAAACATTGCTAGGGCAAGATGATCATCCCAATTTGAATCTTTGTTAATTTGTGTTTTTAGATATTCTGTTAGGACGTGATGAGACCTTTCTATTGATCCGTTAGACTGAAGATGATACGCGGTAGTATGATATTGTTTGATGCTAAACCTTTTCGCTAAGTTTCTCATTAAGGTCGTTAAGAAATTAGAACGGTTAAAATGGCTTGTGGGGCACCGTAAACACATATAAAATTCTTAGTAAAGGCGACGGCGATTGTTAATGATGTGGCTTCTTTTAATGGTACTCAACTGAATATTTTGTTAGTAAATCTTGCATAGTGAGAATGTAAACGTTTCCGTTATCAGATATGGGTAATGGACCTACAATGTCCATTGATATTTTATCGAAAGCCGATCCGGGAGTATCGGTGATTACTATAGGCTGTTTAGTTTTTACTCTAGTTAATTTTTTTAATTGACAGGTTTGACAATTCCGAATAAAAATTTGAATATCTTTTTTCATTGTATTCCAGTAATAGAAGGTTCGTGTCATGTCCAGTGACGTTCCTTGTCGATCTTTCCTTGGAGAAGACCAACGAAGGGTTCTCTCTATTTTTATGGGCAACCTGCAATGCACCGGCTATACCCAGGGACTCCGAGAGCTAGAATCTTTTATTTCAGTGCAGGTAGAAACGGATTGACACAAGGTAAAATGAAGTATTTATTGATTTAATATTATATATATGTAATATTATATTTTATTATGAGTGGTACATAAAGCCTGTATATTTGTTGGAAAAAGAATAAAGATGGTTATAATAATTCTTGTGTATATTATTTCCTTGTGATGGGTATTAAAGAGTCTGCGTACCTGACAAGACTTCAGAAATAAAGGGTAGTTACAAAATAATTAATAATGAACTTACTTTGTTGAAGAAAAAATGTTGCTAAGTATAATCGTAATTAAGTAACCGGTTGTCTATTAATAAATTATTGAATTCTATTCGAGAATAAGAAAAAGATCGGAATAGAGTTGATGGAACAATTCTGAGTTTGAATAATGACGCATCGCCTTCAGGTCACAAGCTGAAAAGCGGCGTGTTGCTTTGCAAAATCTACTAATATCTTAACTTTCTTTGTTACAAGAAAATTCAAGGTCAGAGGGATTAGCAATAAATCTTTTATTTATTAATTCTCCGATGGTAGCAGGATTTATTATTAAAGGACGGGGACCTATATCGGTATCGATAGGATGTATGGAATTGTCTTTGCAATTTATTATATAAAAAGAAGATTCTTGATTGGAAGAGGGAGGTTCGATAAGAGGAATTCGTTCAGAATCGGTTGTGGAATTAGAAAGATAGTCGTTTATAGCTTTAAGAAGACGAGATTTCAATCGCCTTATATGTTTTCTACCAACACGTCGGGTTTTTGGCATAACTTAATTTCAGTTTGTGTTGCTTCCACGAATGTTTCACACAAGATTCGTATCGGCTGTAATCAACGCAGATTTCTCTGAGTTAACTGCCACAATCTATCGCCGGGGATTGTATGCTTCCACAAATTCTGTTGAATATTGCTTCTGCCGTGAGAGCGTGCGGCCCAGTCATACGCTATCCTCATCTGGACTCACTGTGAGGTGAGAGCGTGCGACCTAGTCATAAGCTGTCCTCATCTGAACTCACTACGCAAATCCGGTTTAATGTAGCTATTTAATTAAATTGATTTTAATTAATCTAGTACGAGTTAGATAACTCGTATGAGTATAAATCGAATATTCAATTGTTTGGCAAATACGTGCTGTAGTAATTTTAAGAAAAGAAAAGAAAAATCACTGTCATTCGGTGTTGCAATAAAACTCTGTTTCTCCAAATAGGGAAGATGACCCTATTTAATGAAGGTGAAATGTCACTGCTAATCAATGACGATTCAGGAGGTAGTCCCGCTGGACTCCAGGCGCAACGCCTTTGTAGGAGCTTACTCTACACGGCACCTCTTTACTGCTCAGGTGGATGCGGCGCGCTGAATCTCATTATTGTATGTTTGATATAGTCGGGTGGTCAGAATACAATTCACTCGGCACTAACGAGAGGCTGAGGAAATTCTAGGAACTCCATGACACCATGACAAATATTGCACATGCAATGAACGTATCACACAGAGGTTACCTTATGACAGGATATCGTTGGAATAATTTAATAATTCATCAATTGAATTATATCAAACAATAAAATAATTTAAGGGAACTATAATGATTTGAAATTAGATTAAATAACGACTGAAAAATAAGAGAGGTAGTATTATGTTATAAGGTAATAGGTAATATAGGATAAGAGTGTGAGATACAAGTATCGATTAAAGATCAGTGAAGGTCGAAATATTATCAAATATGAAATAAGAAATAAAATAATATAAGTGTCGGTATCGAAATAAAATATAAGTATTAATTGTAAAAATGTAACATTGAATCTATAAAATTAAAGTATTATTCATGAAATAATTCTATCTCAGAATTATTCTATCAAAAGAGTCAGTGAAATATTATAAGTATAAGATTCAATGGATTCAGCGGCATAAAATAGTATGAGTATTAGTACGTATGAAAATATTCTAAGTCCGAAGAGCATAAAATATTTCTAAGTGTGAAAATAATTCTAAGTCCGAAGATTGAAGAAATATTTCTAAGTATAAAAATAATTCTAAGTTCGAAGATTGAAAATTTTATAAGTCTTTATTCAGTATAATACTTAGTACAATTTTACTTACAAGTTTAGCTGCTAGTTAGTAGTTGCTGGTTCCGACTGGATAGTTTTTCTAGTTGTTGCTCTCTTGAAAATTTCCGACTGAATAGTCTTTGCTTGTAGTTGCTTGTTAAAAAATTCCCGACTGAATAGTTCTTTCTTGTTGCAGCTCTCTCAAAAATTTCCGACTGAATAGTCTTTACTTGTAGTTGTTCTCTTGAAAATTTCCGACTGAATAGTCTGGCCGTCCGCGGACGCGCCTTATATTCAGATTGAATGTGGGCCGCGGGGATCGGGGATATCGAGCTTGTGGGCCCCTTCGGTATGTGCAGAGGTAATTCTCGGTATTGAGCGCGGCGGCTTACAAAGGATGCCGCTGTCTAAACAATCTTTCAAGGTGACGCACGTGCAGCTTGTAACCTGATACTTTTTCGAGCGCGGCGGCTTACAAAGAGATGCCGCCGTCTAAACAATCTTTCAAGGTGACGCACGTGCAAGATAAAACCTGATACTTTTCTTGCACTAAGGCCTTATACAATAATATTTAATACATAATTTCTTTTATAACGCTAATTTTTTTTATTAATAGCAGGGAAATCGTTAATAATTTTATAAACATATATATATATATATGTATCGATTCAGGAATTTTTGCTTTACATTTTGATATAAGAATCGAATAATTATTCCGATATTTAATTTTCTTGTAGTATAATGAAGGTTATTCAAAGGTCATTCGTTATAAGCGTATAATATTTTAACATATAAATTTCTTTTATAACTCTAATTTTCTTTTTCTTATATTGAAGTAATTATCAATTATTTTATGAATATATATGTATGAACTCAGGAATTGTTACTCTACCTTTTGATATAAGAACAACTAATTATTTTAGTATTTTGGATTCCGAGCTATTATAAGAGAAATAATATAAGTTCGCATAGCTTATTTACGTATTAAATTTTATAAAAAGATCAAAGCGTATAAATATATATATATATACATATATATATATATGTATATGCTTTAGTCAAATTGAATATGGTTAATATTCTCATTATTGTTATAATTAATAAATGATGCTTCTACGTTAATTAATTAATTACAATTAACAATCGACCTTTTTGTAAATACAATTTGGTTTTTGTTAATTTTATAATGAATAAAGATTATTATAAAATAATTATTATAAAATATTTTCGCTAGAATAAAGTATTAATAATATTTAAATAATACATTGTTCGATTTTTACATTATTTTATAATGGAGAGTTTTAATAAAAGTTGTAAAGTTCTTAGTAAACATAAAATTTTCATATATAAATGTTAATTAATTATTTAATATATATAATTATTATATATAATAATTATATATTAAGACGCTCAATTATAATATAATGTATTACAATTTTTATTTACGCTTTCTTTCTTTTTGCAACAATTATTGATGCCAGTGGTTCACATTCTAAAATTATTTGGTAACCTTGAAATTAAATTTAAATTTATTCAATATTAATTATTTACTAATATGTGCTAATATAGTTATGGCTTCTTAATGGTTGCAGAGAGAACTTGTTAATTAATTATTTATTAAGATATCATAGGGGCATTATTGTAATTATGTACTTATCAGTGGTGCTCATTCTTAATATTGATAAAAATAATATTTTAAGAGTAAAATTATTAATTGTTAATTAACAATTAAGGGGTTTTAGTTGTATACCTCCAAATGACTTGAAACTTTGAGAGTATGCGTTTTAGGCAATTTTAAGATTTTTGGCCGCCATTTTTAACTTTTTTGTTTTTAAACTTAAAGGATCGAAAATATGTTGGCTGGCCTTAAAGTAATAAAACTAAGGTCTATGTAAAGTCTCAGCTGATTTGGAGCAACTTTAAAAATCGCCATTTTGGATTTTTTTATCTTTAGACTTAGAAGTTCGAAACTAGCTAAATCATGTATAAATCTTTAAGTATAACATCTATGGAAAGTTTCGTGAAAATCGGAATTAATTTAAACAAAGTGACGGTCATTTTGTTTTTACTGGATTAACGAATCAGTGTGCAACTAGTCAGGTCTTACAAAGAGGCCTTTGTATATGATGCTGTTTAAATTTCGTTTTATTTCGTACATTAGTTTAAGAGAAATTTTCATTTGTTTATAAGAGGTCCGCCGTCTTGTTTTTACTGGTTGGGCCTAGAGGGAACGGATTAATTTCTTTTTACTCTACTTGAAGTACTGATCACGTTAGCTGTGTTTCAAAGATCTAGGTCGTTTTCTTCATTTGTTATTAAAAATAATTGTTAGTAATAAATTTTTAAATTTTCGGATAGCTGTATGATTGAAGACATAACGATGTCTAACGAACGATAGTATAAGTTGAATCAATATTTTCAATTGAAACCATCAGGATAATATTAATAACTTTAAATTCTTTTATATATTTAAATAAATTTTATATATGCATCATTATTACCGTTGACTTTAATAAAGGATGGATCTATCCTGATGCTTCCATTTGACTTCTTAGGCAAGTTTTAATTAAATTAAAGTACAAGAATACTTATTTCGCATTGCTATTATATCAAATTCTTGCCTCATAAGTTATAGTTTGCAAGTATAGTTTGTTATATTCTATACGATAATCTACTTCTACTGTTATTCTTTAATATTTTATAATATAATTAATAATGTAATATTGAATATTTAAGATTAATATTAGTGTGATTAATAAGAGCGTGATTATATATGTAATAAGCAAATAATAATAATAAAGAGATAATTATTCTTATGCAATTTTTAGGTTGTGATTATTATATTATATAAGAAATTAAATTTTTGGATTCGAAGAAATAACGAAACGTCACATTCGTAATCGATTGTAGGTTTTAGTTATTCCTTTATGTCCACCTATTGCTGAATCGTGGTATTCGCGGATAAGAGCTGATCTGTCTTCTATATTTGGTGTTTGAATAAGATCCTTGCATATAGTTACGCGAATATTAATGTCATTTACATGTTTAATTAATTGTTTTTCATAAGCCCAAGGGATATTATCGAAAAAGTTAGTTTTCTTAATTGAGATAGACTCTAATTGTAATTCATTTAAAACGTCTATTAATGATTTAATACAATTTTTAATGTTGTCTGGCTCTATTAACGTACAATGATTGAGTTTTAATGGTAAGGATATTAAGGTCTTAGAGTATAATATATTTATTTTTGTTCTTTCGTAGGTTACATCTTTGTATGTAGGTAGGAGATTAGATTCTTGTAGCTCTCTTGCATCATTATCAAGGGGTTCACCGTTCAGAGTTATAAAGATTACGTAATTATCATTATGTTTTAACAATCTGTCGCGGCTTATTAAAACTTTAGCTTTAGAGTCAGTGGGTACTTCTACGTATGGCAAAATATCGGTTGGCATTAACTCTGCGTCGCTTTCATCGCTGCTTGTTTCTAAATCTTCATTACTAATAATGCTTTCATTACTATTGTAATCTTCAATAATCATTGAGTCAGAAATTGGTTCATTTATAGGTATATTAGGACGCGTTATTACAGGTGGGAGAGTATGGGGGATAACTTCCACGGAGGTTTGAACAGGAGGTTGTGGCATTGAAAATAGAGATTCGTCAGAGTCAGAGTCAGGATCAGGTGGAAGAGAGGAGCTTTTTCTAAAGGGTAGGACTTGGATAGTTGGGTTCCTTGATAATACATCAGCATTATTATTTAACGTTCCTTTTTTGTATCGTATATCATAGTCATATTCGACTAATTTGATTCGCCATTTTAAAAGTCTTGAAGTTGGATCTTTGATAGAATGTAACCATACTAGAGGTTTATGATCTGTCACGATGGTGAATTTAGTGCCATATAAATAAGATCTAAAATGATTCGTACAATATACCATAGCTAAACATTCTTTCTCGATGGTCGAATAATTTTGCTCTGCTTTATTAAGTACTCTTGATGTATAGGCGATTGGAAGATCTTTTCCGATTGGTCCTTGACTTAATACTCCGCCGATTGCATATCCGGATGCATCGGTTGTTAAGTTAAAAGGTTTACTAAAATCTGGATATTGTAATATCGGTTTGTTGCATAATTGGTCCTTGAGATTATTAAACGCGTATTCTTGATCTATTGCCATTTGAAACAATTATTTTTCTTAAGTAAATCAGTTAAAGGTTTAGCGATTTTTTAAAAGCTTGGAATAAATCGTCGATAATAACCAACTAATCCTAGAAATTGTTTTATGTTTTTAGGATTCTTGGGAGGAGGAAAATCATGGACAGCGGTAACTTTGGTAGGGTCTGGTCGTACGCCGTCGGATCCGATAATATGTCCTCGGACATAAGTGAAATTTAACAAATTAATGAGAAGATTACGCGAAGCTAATTTAAAATTACAACCCGACAAATGTAAATTTTTGCGACGAGAAGTAGCTTACCTCGGTAAGTATTTTTAAGTAGTAATTGTTTTGTTTTAAAATCAACAATTGCATTTCTATTTTTTAAAAACGGATTACCAAGAATACCGTGTTGCGAGAAAAGTATGTCGTTGGAAACTATGTGAAATTCAGTTTGTTTTCCTAGTACTGATATGTAAATTGCACCTAAAGTATTAATGGGTTCGGATGCTATTCCTTGCAATGATTGAATATTTCTTTTATCCGGAAAAATATTAGAATTGACGTATTGTTCCTTAATTAAATTTAAATCAGAACCGGAATCTATCATAAAGGTGCATGTGTCCTTTTTCTTTAATTAACCATTATTAGGTGTAAGTTTTAATTAAAAATTACATAATTTTTGAAAAAATATGTTAACCAATTTCATTTTCATTCCTTTTCTTATTTATATCTTCATTTCTGTCAACTTTACAAAGAAAATGCACAGGACCTAAATTGAAGGTAACAAAATTTCCTTCAATTTAGGTCGTGTGCATTTTCTTTGTAAAGTTGATAGAAATGAAGATATAGATAAGAAAAGGAATAAAAATGAAATTGGTTAACATATTTTTTCAAAAATTATGTAATTTTTAATTATAACTTACACCTAATAATGGTTAATTATTAATTCGTATTATTTATTATTCATTCCGATTCTACATGACTCTTACCTGCTCTTTATTGCCAATTATATTATTCTTATTTTATATCTAAGAGAGCACTGACTTTAATTATTTATTTATCTGTACGCAGGCTGAAAATGCGTGTTAATAATTGTTCGTTCTTCGCTTATATTAAATATAGTTTTAATGATAGAACTGTAAAACTACTTAAGTCATAAATTAGTCTTCGACGACTCATCATGATACATAAAATTAGGATAAAATCCTTTAAGAATTGTATAACTCACAATGTATTCCCACCACATATTGAAAAGTTATTATCGAAATTCAAATGTAACCTAAATAACATTAGATCATGACATCACTTTAATAGGGCAAAAAACACATTTTTTAAAAGAATATTAAACATCGAACTAAGAGATTCGTACTCTTTCCTAAGACGATCTATTGATAGAATATTTCTTATCTCAATGGAAATATATAAGGCCTTACCAATGGTTATATGTAATAATTTCTTTAACATGCAGAGTCGACCATTATTTTCATATTTAAAAAACAAAAAAAGAGATTTGACGAAAAGTTTAGGTTTATGTTGACAAAACAACGAAAAAATGACAATATTGAGCCTATACATTATTATTGTTTTCAAAACCACAACGTCACCAATGTTTACCAAAGAACTCGAACTGATTATAGCCTAATTTTACATAATAATCTCTACAACAAAAGACAGACAAACAAGACCATGACAGTTCACATTGAATCCACTAATTATAAAAACTTACAACCTAGTTTAAATAAGATCAAAGATAAATGGTTTATGAACCTCTCAGGAACACCTATTCCCCATGATATTCAATGTTTTTTACAACTAGGATCAAATTTCAGTCTTCCTTTTACCAACAAAACGTCATTAACGATTGAATTTATAAAAAATGTTGAGAATAGCATAAATAAACTTCCTGTAGATGAGAGAATACAAATGAGAAATTTCTCCAGAGACATCATAAAAACTATCTCATCTTATTCTTATCCTAAGAGTGATTCTGATGATTGGTTAAATAATTCATATTCCTCCACAATACAATTCCTAAATAACAATAAAAATGTAATTCTTACAAGAGCTGATAAGGGAAATGTGACAGTGGCCCTCGATAAAAACGAATATGTTACTAAAATAGAAAATTTATTTGCGGATGAATCAACATATAGTATCGTTAAGAAAGATCCAATAAAGAAATTAATTTCAAATCTTAGAGACTTATTAGTCAGATGGAAGAATAGCGGACACATCTCAACAGCCACGTATAAATCGTTATTATTCACTGATGGCACATTACCACGTGCTTACGGTTTACCTAAAATCCATAAACCGAATACACCGTACAGACTAATAGTATCTTCCATAAATAGCCCACTACACTCTTTAGCCATTTATTTACATAAGATCATGGTTAATAATTTCTTGACCCCTCCTAGTTATGTGAAGAATAGCTTTGATATTGTTAATAAGCTGAATACACCCACTTAGATGAGAATATGAAATTTATTAATTCGTTGGGTTGGTATCATAAACCTACCTTTTCAGGGAGATATCTTAACTATTTCTCACATCACCCTTTCCACCAGAAACGGGGCACAATCATCGGGTTAGTAGACAGAGCAATTTTCCTCTCAAATCCAAAATATCACAGTAAAAATTTATACATGATTATTAGAGTTCTTTTAGATAATAATTACCCGTTAAAACTGATTTTTAATGTTATTCGGTCGCGTTTAAAATATATCATTCACAACAAAACCCTCACAAATGATACACCAAAGGACGTGAAACCGGTTTATTTCACGATACCTTATATACAAGGTTTAACTGAAAAATTTAACAGTATAACGAAAAATTCAAGAATGAAACTTGCTCACCATAGTCTTAACAAAATGAACAAATTAATTAGAGCTCACAAAGATAATATTCCAACAGAATTAAAAACTAACGTCATATATAAAATTAAGTGTAGCCATTGTGATGCCTCATATGTTGGTCAAACTTCCCGTAAGTTAAAAACTAGAATTACAGAGCATAAAAGACATATACATCATAATACTAACACAACTTTGGTAATCACTAACCAGAGAAGAGAATTTGACCATGATTTAGATTGGGATAACGTTAGAATCCTTGAGGCTCCTTTTTATACCAAGAGGTTTATCTCTGAAATACTATTTATCAAAAGACAGAAGAACGGACTGAATCTGCAAATTGATACTGAAAATTTACCAAGTGTCTATCATGATATCATTAATACCCTTCCAAAAATATAGTGGTGGGAATAACACTATATAAACAGATAATTTATATCATTATTTGACACTATCCGAGCGACCTCCACAACACAAGGAGTTGAGTCAACAAAGTACTATCCACCGACACAAAATATTGTTAAAAGAGTGAGTGATCGTTCAACAGTTAGTGAATGGTGATTAATATATACAGTTTTTCACTTATTTTTAGTCTAAAACTTCATCAATTTTGCAGATTGCAACGAACATTGTTTTTCCACTAACAATATTACCAGGTCAGTGACTTCAATCTAATGTTGACTCCGCTCTCTGATAAACACTAATACATATCATCGGAGATGTTTTTATGCGAGTCAGTCGAAGGCGTAGTTATAAGTTTATGTATAGATTATTGATGATTTTATGTAAAAAATTTTTATTATTATAATTAAAATATCGCGCTGAAGAAGACTCAGATTTGAGCTCGCAACGTCCGCATTAAAATTAATTAGATGTATTCTTATTTATAACTTTAAGTTTTAATTATGTTAAAAGTTGTAGCATTTTATTTCATGCAACTATACGTATTTGGTTAACATATTTTTTCAAAAATTATGTAATTTTTAATTATAACTTACACCTAACAATGGTTAATTATTAATTCGTATTATTTATTATTCATTCCGATTCTACATGACTCTTACCTGCTCTTTATTGCCGATTATATTATTCTTATTTTATATGAACTAATAAAAATAAGTTAAAACTAATTTTTAAAAAATTGTTACGCATACGTTTTTGCGCTATAACTGTAATTATTAATAAAAATATATATTGGCCTTTATCTTTAAACACCTATAACTCATAAACGATTTATCGTAGAAGGGTCTGCCACGGCTCATTTTAAAGATAATTTAATTATCTTTAATTAATGTATATGTTATTATAGCCTACAGTCAACCGGAAGTGAGCTATTTTGCAAAATACCTTTCAAAATTCAAATTTTGCAACTTTCTTGCGTTTATCTCATACACTCATTACCAAAATGAATTTAAATATACATGTAAAGTTTCAAAATTTTATTCCCTATTACTTTTATAATACATGCTATATGCGTACGATCAGTATTTTCTGAGTTATAATCGACTTTTTCACACGAAAATTGTAGTTTTAGCCACTAACAGCGCACTTAAAAAATTTTTAAATATTCGTATCTCCGCAAATATCGATCGCACAGGAATAAAAAAACGCAATTTATTTGCAATTTAGTGCTCTACAACTTTCATTTAAATGATTTTGCGATCCAAATGGCCATTTTCGAAATATTAACGAAAAATGCATGACGCGCAAACGCGTTTTCGTCGCGTCGCAAAATGACCCAAATTTAAAAAAATTCTATCTCGACTTCTATTGGTCGTACGGAGTTCTATAAAAAACCAAATTGTGCGGAATTTTATTAGCTACAATTTTGATATTCATGTTTTTGCTCGTAAACTTGATACTTTTCGAATTATTTACGAAAAACCGGTTTTTTGGACCTTTTTATCACCACTGTGAGTTTTCCGTAGCTTCCACGCATGGGGACTTTTGATATGTCAAAAAGCATTCTAAAACAGACCTCTCCACAAAATTGCAGCATTTGTTCAATTATTTTTTCCAAATCGTGAAATATCGAGCAATTTTACTGGGCTATAAAAGGAATAATCTGTTTATCGAGAAATTCTTTATGTCTCGCTATATCATCTTCAGTTAGTTCTTCTTTATTTTGTGAATAACTAACAATGATGCAATCGTCATCTTGTTCCGCATTTGTCAGAACAGTAACAGTAGTATTAGTTGCTTCCATTGGTAAAATATTGGATTCGCAACATTGACTTTCTTCGATAATATTTTCGTCTATATTATATTGTCGACGATTTTTTTGACCAGTAAATTTTGGGCTGCTTCTTGAGCTTCTATTATATATTTAGGATTTCTAATAGGCATATGTCTATTATGTCGATTATCCAAGATTTCGGGCAGCATGCAATCATAATAGAAACGTGTTAAAAAGGGCAGCATTTGGGCAGTATTCCAAAATACATTGTCGCTATTAACACTTACTATTTTTAAGCTCCTTGGCGTTCACACAGTGAAAATACAATATTCTCGCTGCGTTACACTTAACTGGCCTTGAACTTGATAGAAAAATCGATGTTTTGGATTCATCTTATCTAGATTTTTCTTATCAAAAACGCTTTTTAATTGAGGCAGCGTCTTTATAGCCTCTTCCGCTGTTAAATATTCAGCTGATAGAGGACATTTTATTTCTACCAGGCCATCTTTATCTATGAGCCCATCAGGAGAAGCACCCAAGCATGGATTTTTAACATCAATGAATAATCCGCAAGTTTTAATCTTCTTTTTCTTATTTTTTGTCCAATTTTTTTTGCAATTTTTTTCCTCTCGCAACTATATTTCATAGCCGCGGTATCGATAGAGGGAGGGAACAAAATGTTCTTTACAATTGCAGCGCAAAATGTCACATGCAAATCGCATCTGGCATAAAATGCAACCAGCTCACGAATAAATCGCCTCTGGGATTATTTTTTAACCAGTACGCACATGCAAACCGCATCTGGCATAAAATGCAACCAGCTCACGAATAAATCGCCTCTGGGATCATTTTCTAACCAGTGCGCACATGCAAACCGCATTTAGTACGAAATATTACAACCAGCTCACGAATAAATCGCCTCTGGGATAATTTTTTAACCAGTGCGTTTTGCAAACCGCATCTGGCATAAAATATTGCAACCAGATTACGACTAAATCGCCTCTAAGATAATTTTTTAACCAGTGCGCACATGCAAACCGCATCTGGCATAAAATGCAGCTAGCTCACGAATAAATCGCCTCTGGGATTATTTTTTAACCAATGCGCACATGCAAACCGCATTTAGTACGAAATATTACAACCAGCTCACGAATAAATCGCCTCTGGGATAATTTTTTAACCAGTGCGTTTTGCAAACCGCATCTGGCATAAAATATTGCAACCAGATTACGACTAAATTGCCTCTGGGATTATTTTTTAACTAATGCGCACATGCAAACCACATTTTAATAATAGACTTTATATACTACTTATATGTTTTATTTAGGAATTGTTTTAAAGATATAATTTGGAAAAAAATGTAAAACAATTTTCATAATACTAATGTTTTAATGGACTTTATGGAAGTCAAATTATGAAATATTATCGTTTTCAAATGATACAAGTCATCACTCAAAAAGTGTGATTAATGACGTTAAAAATCCGTCTTGTGTTAATAGAAATATTTGGATTTTTAGATCAATGGACAATTTCAAGAACATTATAACATTATTTTATTATTTTGATAATTTAATTATTAGAGAATAAAGTATGTGCTTTATAAAAGTGAAAGTGTCAAATGGGACATTGTAACTTTCTCTATATATATTATATTATTTAAATAATATTATATATTATTATATTTTACATATATATATATATATATATATATATATATATATATATACATATTATACAGGGTGTCCCATAATTCGCGAACCACCCGTTACGTGCAGGTAGAGTAGATTAAACTAAGTAAAAAAATTATCTACCATTTTGCAATTTTCGCAATAGTTAATGAGATATTAATTATAAGAGATTAGTCAATCGGCGCTCGGCAAGAACGCGCGGTACGAAGAAGCCTCTCACTGTTACTTGATACTAGGCGCGCCGATATGTGTGTGTGACTATGTGTGTGACTCTTCATGTTATCAATGCAGAGCATTCCTCCCACCACTTCGTCGGCGTGCCTAGTATCAAGTAACAATGGGAGGCTCCTTTGTGCCGCGCGCTCCTGCCGAGCGCCGATTGGCTGATTTCTTATAATTAATATCTCATTAACTATTGCGAAAATTGCAAAATGGTAGATAATTTTTTTACTCAGTTTAACCTACTCTACCTGCACGTAACAGGTGGTTCGCGAATTATGGGACACCCTGTATATGTATATATTATTTATATATAACTTATGAATCAAAATTCATATTTGATAAAAAATATAAATTTATTGGAAAATAAGATCGCTCTTTGAGTAATGAAATCTTTCATTCGAAAACGATATGCCATAACATATTTGGATAACAATATAATATAATAAATAACATATGATATAACAACATTAAAACATTTCCTTTTATATAAATGAAAATATTAACCTTTTCATCCAGCCTTCCTTGAAGAAAACTCTACGTTGACAGAGAGACAAATATTTCCAATCGTGCTGTTGACCCATAAATAACTAACACTACACAAATAACTTCACTACACTAAACGATATTAGAGCGTGCATCAGTAATGCCAAATTAGATGCATGGCTCACTTTCCGTATGACGTACACACAAGCGCGAGTCGTGTATATGTGGCACCGCGCACGTGCCAAGCTCACATGTAAACGGCTCGCGCTTGTGTGTGTGTCATACGGGTCCGGTTCGGTATCACCGGCGTGCATGTATATTACTCTACGCATGAAACAGACAAGGATAGTACTATTGTCCTTCCTTGTCACAGAAAAAGATTAGAGCTCTGACTATCGCGACACCAGTCAATCTGCTGGTGCACTAATCTACTGCTCTTTTTTATCCATTTATCCTCGATTTTCATATGATAATATACACGAAAGTGTTTTAAAACGAAATTATTTTTACTAGATTTCAAAATCATTTCTAAAAGTTTACATATATTCTTTCATGCATTTCCAAGCGGGAATCTATCTTATTTTGTACGTGCAAATTGCAAAACTTTTACATTAAACAAATATATGAATGACTTGACGCTAGCAGTTGATAATTTAAAACTGTAATTTTTTTTTTCTTGTTTTTAACTGAAAATTGAACATAACCTGGTTCGTTATTATATGTACTTTAATCATGGAGAAGCATTTTTAATTCTGTGTAACCAATTTAATAATTTCTTTTAAAAACTAAACAATCGTTTTGATCGGTAAGGTAGTACGGTACGGTATCCCCTTAAATTGGATATTGCTTGCTTATAGAAATATTAACAAAATAATACTGACTCTTATCAGTAAAGAAATCATAAAATTGCAATCATCAGACTACTATATATTGATTTTTTAAATAAAAGTTGAAATTTTCTTCATTAAAATATAGGAATCGTTGAAATTCAATAAATAGATCACGCGATTGTAATAGAAATATTTGGAAATCAATTATATTATTATAGCAAAATTAAATCATACTAACGATCGCTTTATCAATTACAAATCTTACAATTTCATAATTATTAATAAAAAAATAAATAATAAAGAAAAAAGGAAATACTATTTAGTAAAGCATATTTCAAAAGATATATGCATACTAGCTTTCAGATATATATATATATATATATATATATATATATGCAAATCCATATAAGTTAATATATTTTCTAAGTTAATCTTATATATCAACATGTAAATCTACATCGTGTAACGTCTCGCAAAAAAAATTTCAAATTAAATTTTTCAAAAAATAAACATACCGCTAGAATTATTATAAAACATGCTATGAGATATACGTATATCTCTCAAATTCAGCTTAATAAAATATTTAATCGAGCAAAATATTATATAGCTATTAAATTGGATATTGCTTGCTTACATAGAAGTATTAACAAAATAATACTGACCCTTATCAATAAAAAAAAATTTATAAAATTGCAATCATTGTACTACTATATATTGATTTTCTAAATAGAAGTAAAAATTTTCTCTATTAAAATATATAAAAATATATATATATATTACTATAATAAGAATCGTTGAAATTCAATAAATAAATTACGCGATCGTAAGAGAAATACTTGCAAATTAATTATGTTAGTATATCAAAATTAAAACATACTAACAATCACTTTATCAATTATAAATCTTACATTTTCATAATTATTATAAAAAATAAATGATAAGAAAAAAGAAATACTATTTAGTAAAGCATATTTCAAAAGGTATATGCATACTAGCTTTCAGATATATATATATATATATATATATATGCAAATCCATATAAGTTAATATATTTTCTAAGTTAATTTTATATATCAACATGTAAATCTACATAGAAGACTTTCTCTTAGTGTAATTGTTGAAAAAGTAATAATCTAAAAACATAAGGTATGACAAGTATTACTATATACACATATGTCTATATATATATATATATATATATATATATATATATATATATATATATATATATACATATATATATATACACATATATATATATATACATATATATATATATATATATATACATATATATATATACACATATATATATATATATATACATATATATATATATATATATATATGCGTGCTTGTTGTGTGCGCGTGCGTGTGCATGTACGTGCGCGTGCATTTGTGTGTAATATTTAATACCTCTTTTTTATAATTATGCTGTATATAAAATTCTATGTGGGCAAACAATACTACTATCTTTTAAAATTGTTTCTGCTTCTTTACAATCATCGTACTCTATCCACTTATTTCGTCGATAATTAATGGCAGTATAATGGCCAATATTTTGATCCATAGTATTTCTTGTTTGTTTTGCAGGTGGCTTGAAATTAACTATCCCAGCAAGAATATATTCCTCCGTCATAAATGAAAATTTTATTTGAATTTGTTACTCGTTTTAAAGTGTCGAAAAGCGACACTTTGTCGTCGCAGACCCTACGCGGCGCGTCTTATTATCGCTTTAGTTAATTAAAAAAATTGATTGCTCGTGTGTTATTGGTAGCAAAATAATCTGTGGACAATATTCTATCGAAACATATACGTTTTTGAATTTGTTGCTCGTTTTAAAGTGTCGAAAATCGACACTTTGTCGTTACAGAGTCGGTATCACGACAAAGTGTCGATTTTCGATACTTTATAACGAGCAACAAATTCAATAACATATATATTTCGATAGTATATTGCTCACAGATTAGTTTAATACCATATACATGCTGGCAACACATTTTTTATGGAATTATAATGATTTTAGTGCGCGGCGTATCTGTTACACAACGACAAGATATCAAGTTTTCATATTTCTATATAATTTTTTAAAATTCTTTTCACATTATCTTAGAGCAACAAAATAGCAACAAATTCTAGTGCAAACGATTTTTTGTTTCGAACACTCTATATATTTTTTTTCATTATGGGAGGGGCTAGCTTAATGTCAAGCTGGCCCCCTCCCCCGTTTTGAACGTAAATTCCTGCTAAACGATAAGAGTAACAAAATCCAGACTTGATAGGTGCGATCTTATTTGGAGATGGTGGGGGATCCAGCTTAATAGAGGTTGGAGGCCAGACGGATTAACAGGGGGGAAAGCCTCTTCCATCCCATCCAACCCTTCCCCGGCGGCTATGTGTCGGGGCGAGGAGTTACCAATTCGAGGTAAACCCCGACTTTACGGCTCTTTTATGGCAAGAGAGGAGGCTTAATAGAGAAAGGGGAAGGGGTAATAAAGACGATGCACCAGAGGGGGGATATGAGAGGGGAGTTACTCCTCTCCCCTCTTAACATCATCCGCTCTCTCCCCTTCCTCGCCTCCTCCCCGCTACCTTCGTCACTGAACCACGGGGGGGTCAGGGTCCACGGGGAGTATAGGGGGGATGACCCGCCTGATCTCTCCCTCTTTCTTATGCGTTCCATGCCAGCGGCATTATCCCGCGATCCTTCCCTGGCCTGAGTTCACCCCAAGAGGGAACTCCCTTCACTGTAGCCCAGATGTTGTTGGGCCACATTTTCTTTACTGGCCTATTTAATGGCCCAATGGCGGAGTGTGCACCAATCACTCCGCCACCCTTCACTGGAGAGGTTGGATGAAAAGAGACCCAGGTTTCCCGCCCGAGTCCCCTTCCCTGTCCAGCGAAGGATTGCCGAGAATCCCTCTGGCTGAAGGGATACGAATCGTAGATTATATATTAGGTAGGTCCGTTGTTCAACCGAAGAGGTCGGAGCCTTCAGGTATGGGGGTGTGACCCCGTAATCTTCTCGGGACAACCACGCTTTTGAGCGGCGTTCGCGTCGCGTTAGAAAAAGAATTAGGTAGGATTCCACTTTACCTTAACACGCCCACCTATCCCACTACTCCCTTCGCCCAACAGGGTCAGAAGCGTTCATCCAGGTCGGGATGCAAATGGACAGGCCTCCCCGTGGTCCCCGTGGGCACGACGGATAAGATAGCGGGGTGAAGGAGTCGGATAGTGGCGAATGCCAGCCGGCGGAGTTTATGTCACCCTAAGGAAGGAAGGATGGGCTTATTCGTCGTGGCCAAACTGTCCATCCTGCACAAACAAACCAGCAGGCGCTACTGGATTTTTCCATCGCCCGTCTCGGGGCGGTTCCGATAGACAGTGGATGTAAAAATGTGGCGTATGCCTGAAAGGGCGAGGTAGCACGGGCCTTTCCCATTCGTGGGAACGGCTCACACATTAACTGTCCAGCGGAGGAGGGAGTCAGAGCCCAGAAGCGCACGCTTACGCGTTAACTCGCCGTGCCCCGATCCTCCACCCCTGCCTACACGCGCCGCAGGATTGGTGTTCCGGAAGAGGGGAGACAGGAGGGGACACTGGGGTGTGCTCCCCCAGCGCGCTCCCCATTTGCGACCGGCTCCCCCGGCAGAGAGGCGAGAGGTCGACATATTAAATATACCGACCCTGTGTTCACTGCCCCTCCCCAACCCCATGAGACGCCCGCCGAAGTGGGATGCAGACACGTCACCACAAGGAAGGAAGGACAGGGAAAGCAGGGAGGGACACCGGTTTGACGGCTTAGCCGTCCTCGCTCTCGTTCCCTCTCCCTTCTGGCCTCCTCGCCACTACTCTCCACTCATCCCCACCACCGGTTCTCCTAGATAGCGGGCGGAGAGGATCCTTTTGCGGTATCACCCTCAGGGAACGGGAGCATAGTCCCCCTTCCCCAAAGGGTGAGCAGCCGGGACTCCAAAGTCCCCGCAGAGGCGTCAGGATGGAAGTGTCTCCTGCACCCACCTCACGACAGGTGCCACCGCTGCCCTGGGGCTACGACGGGACTGCGTCTCTCTACAACGACGGGGGAGGTATCCATCCCCTCCGAAGACAAAGATGCCGCCCCCCCTCCAGAGAGGGATCGGTTCCCCCGGAGACACTCCCACCCCCCAAAGGAGGATGAGAGCCCCGCGGGCTCTTCGAAGGGATCGTCCCACTCCTCACTGATAGGGGGAGGTACTCATCCTCTCCGAAGAGGAAAATGAGTCCCTCCATCCAAAGAGGGACCAATCTTTCCGGGGGAACTAACACCCCCCAAAGGAGGGCGGGAGTCCCGCGGAGAGGGAGTCTCTCTCTTCTTCCTCCTCTTTTGAGGAGGAGAAGGAAGAGGGAGAGACAAACCTCCCCAAAGGGTGGCGCCTCCATCTCCATAGGAACGGGGCCACTCGGTGATGACCCCGTTTCTGACATGATGGTCGTGTTCTCTTTTAGAGGAAGAGGACGTGTGGGTCCATCCAGCCTTTCAGCAAGGATGAGCCCTACCTCCTCTCTGATCAGGCGCCACAACGCCTCCTTTACTTCCGTGAACGCTCCCACATCAGTGGGGGTGTCCACTGCTGTTGCCTCCGTTTGTGTAGAGGCATCTCTCGAGGGGGCCTCAGTGTCACTGTGTAATGAGGGATCCTTACACAAGCGCCATCCACTAAAGCCTTTCCTTAGAAATTCTGTGAGGTATATGACCGCCTCCAGGATATCCTCGCCTGCCCTCACAAGACCAAGGGCACACTCGCGGGTCTCCTCGTCCGGGTCAAGCCCACAGAATTTCCTCCATCTCTTCCGGATCGTGGTTTCAAGATCCGCCCCTTTCAAATATCCCTTGAAGTATGTCCTCAAGGCCATATCAATGAGAACCATGGGGTTCCTCGTCTCATTGGCAATAACCCATGCCCCCGGGGGACTCGCCGTCAATCCCTAGGTGGCCCTTCGCAGGATGACGACAAAGGGAGGGCAGGGACGATACCCCCTTCCGCCGGTCCGTAGCATCCGAAACTACGAAGGTCTTCACAATTGGTGTGACTTTCATGGTGCTTCTTCTCTTTGGTGCGCTCTTAGCACCCCTCTGAATCGCCCAGGGGTCGTGAGTCCTAAGATTCGATGATCACACCGGGGTCACCTTCGGGGTGAACTCCCCTACCACGACAAGGTGGCGCACCGTCAGGGTGGTGCAGCCTCCGAAGAGGGTCGATAGATGGCCCGTATGGTCCGGCCACGTACACGGTGGTGCGGGCCGTGCCGTTTGACCGGACCGGGCGATATCCCCTTTGGCTCCTAGCTCGCTCGGACCACACCGCTTTTCGCATCCTCCAAGTGACACCCCTGGCGTTCTGTCTCCAGTGTACACCCTCGGAGGATAGCCGTTTCGCGTGCGTCTTTCGATTTTTATAGTGGGCGAGACGAGTTACCACTAGACGGACGCCTGTGTTGACAGACCGGTCGCCACCTTCACGGGTCCCCACCTTGATAAGGTTCATCCACAGAGCCCTGCTTTTGCAGAAACCCCTCTCGGGGTTCCATTACTAACAGGTACCCGTTTCAGGTCCCCGATCCAGCAGGGCGCTTCCCCTTGGACGAGTTCCCAGGGAAGGAGTCGAGACAAACTGGCCCAAGGGTATTTTTGGCCCAGTGGGTTTTCTGTGCAACGACGCCCAAATCCGGTACGTGCCGATTGCCGCCGGTCAGGTCATATCATTTCCAGGATGTTATCGCATGCCGATAAACATCCTGTCCCGAACGCCTCCGAGTTTTTATACAGGGGGTAAGCGTACCCCTGTGCAAACCGTGTGTAGCATCGGGACCATTGTCCGTCAATCCACATCGGGCTTCCTAACCCGTGTCCCCGCCTCCGCGTTTTTTACGAGGGAGGAAGGCGGATCCTTGTGCGTACCGTGTGTACCATCGGGATCGTAGTCCTTCAACCCACATCGGGCGTCTTGCCACCGGACCTTTCGACATTTCTTTATACAGGGGAAAAGGAACCCCTGTTGCGGTGTTGAGTGACTTTGGGACTCGAATTTAGCCGAAGATCCCTCTATCACCCACCACCAGAACCACCGAATCAGGGGGGAATTGACCTCTGATGCCTTGTCCTGTTGTCAAGCCAACAGGTCGAGGTCCCACTTAAACCCTACATCGTAGAGTGTACGTCTACTTTAAAACGACCGCATAGTGCCGGTGAGACCCGCCATCCCCAAATGGACGACAGACCTCCCACCACCGGGCGGCTCGGAAACAACGACCGTCCCAGGAGGCTCGTCGGTACCCGAAGCTCCGCCTCCCCCAAGAAGCCGTGTCCCAACCGTTTGCCTCCCGTCCAGTTGGGTTTAGGCGACACGTAAGCCTCACCTCAAGATCAGAACCCGGGAGCCTTAAGCTTCGCGCGCCTCTCTATCCGATCGGCTCTTCTGAAGAGGACTCCTCCGGAAGGAAGGACGCTCTTCAGGCGGGCACGCTAAGGCCCTCGCGTAGTGTCTTCGTTACTCCCCAGCCCCCGCCCAGCCACGCTCCGGCTTAAGGGATTCCGCCCCGATGTCCTATGTGACGTTCGCCATCATTTCGGCCGTGACCGTCACGTCCGTAGCGGAGACCGAGTCGTACTCGTCCGACACCCAGGTATGCATGCCGGTGCTATCCATCCTGTCCGAGCCGGGGCCCACGAAGGTATCCGGCTATCGGTGCGCTCTTAGCTATCCTTACACCCTGGTTTCCCGGAGCTTCGGGACAGAGTCCCTCCACCACGTCAAGGTGGCGCACTATTGAAGGGGCCGCCAGTTGACCTCGCTGCGGACCATAGCTTGCACCACGGCCCGCAGATCGAGGTCATCGCCGATCTGGTCGATAAGAACCCGGCGAAGCTCGCTCCACGCCAAGCAGTACTCGAGCGTGTGCTGTGCCGAGTCCACCGCCCCCGTCATGATACCACTGACGCCAAAGAAATTGAAGTCAGTGGTATCATTTCTCGCTCCACAGTGGTGGCACCGTAGTGTGGGCTTCTTCTCAATGCGACACAGGTATTCCCCGAAGCACCTATGCCCGGAAATCACCTGCGTCATTTAGTAGGACGTGCCATCAAAGGCCTTGTCCACTCATTCTGGTAGATAGAGCCCAATCGCGTCGGCGATCCTGTGGCCCGGCTAGCCGGGGCCAACGTGGAGCAGCTGGTCTTGCCAGCTCTCCAACAGGCATCGCCGAGCGCGACGCTTCACCGCCTGCCACACCCTGGTAAGGGATAATGGTGTTGGGTCCCGCCCCTTCACGGAGCTCCCGTATACGCCGATATACGTCGGCGTACATTTGGGCTAGGAGCTCCGCGGGCGAAGTCCCCGCCAGGGCTACGGCGGCTGTATGGGCGACGGTCCTATACGCCCAGGCGGCCCGCAGGGCCACCTTGCGCTGGACCCTGCATAAAATCGGGAGAACTGAAAGGTTCTTCCGTATATCGGCCGCCCATACCGGGGCCCTATAAAGAGCCATGGCCAGGACCGTCCACCCATACAGCTTTCTTACACGCCCGTCCGGACCACCGAGGTTGGGCAGCAGGCGACCCAATGAGGCCGCCGCTGCGTCAAGCCTCGGGGCCAGACAGGTAAAATGGGCGATGAAGCGCCATTGTCCAGGATGAGGTCCAGCCACGCGGGAAATGACAGTGCAGGCCTCCCTTTGTGGAGGCATCGCGGGTCGGGGGGGAGGTCTGTGACTTTATGTCACAGACCTCCCCCGATATTTGCGATGGAGCGACTCAGATGCGAGGAGGGATGTGCGACGTCATGTTGCAAACCTCCCCCGCTGAGGTCGCTAAGGATTAGTGCCTGCTGCCTCCGCACCGGAGGGAGAGTCTTCCTCCCTCCAATGGTTGCGGAGGTAAACATGGCCGAGTCCGACCGGAGAACTCGGGGTCAGAGGTCGACCACCCGACCATCCTGCCACTGTTCACACCGGGAGAGGTTCCCGGCCAAAACGAGCGAAAAGCAAGGACGGGGTCGGATGACTCACGTCCGCGGGGGCGGCGAAGGGTCCTTAAGGTCCCTTTCCTTCTCCCTCCAGTAGGGTCAGGTGGAAGGAGGTAGTGGCCCTCCCATTATAAAAGCGAGATGACCATTATGGAAGGTAGAGGATTGCCTTCCTATCCTTCCCGAGAAGATTTCCTTATTTGGGAGAGGGCGCGCGAGGCTCCTGAAGTAATGCAAGTGCACGTTCCGGGAGTCCCCCACTAAACGCCAGGGATAGGCCACTCAAGGAGGTTTTAGTGGGTATTCCCTTCCGTATAATAGCGGAAGGGCGAGTTCCATATACCCCGGCCCACCGTCACCGTACCGGGGATGCGTAAAGGCATTTCTTCCTTGTAAAAAAAAGGAGGAGGCCCAGATATGACATTTTTTTTTTTGCGACAGGAAGGAAAATGCATTTACGCATACCTTGCCGTCCTTCCGGCGGGGGTGTATCGGATTCGCCGCCGAGCAGGAAAGTGCCTCGGACGGAATACCGACTAAGAACCCTCCTGTGCAGGACCACCATTTTGTCTTGTAGCCAGAGTCACGGGCTCTGCTTTCCGCATGACTACTGTGACCCCGGCAGACCGCCATTTGGCGCTCCCTTCCTGGATCTTCCCACCGCTTTCCAGACCCATCCCTTCCCTATCCCTATTCCCCGTACCCAAACCCCAGTCCCAATCCCAATCCACCCACCAATCTTCCCACCCGCTCCAGCCCCGTCCCAACCTCTCAACCATTCCCTTTCTCCAAAGGAGAGGCTCACTTCCCTTTCTCATCCCAAACCCCATTCCAATCTCAGCCCACCCACCACCCATCCCACCCACGCCATTCCCGGCCCATCTTCCCCACCTTAATCCCCCCTGTGGGAGTGGCACAGCAATGTGTCACCCCCACCCGTCCGTTACTGCTTGTATCATTTCCTGCGGGACCATCTTCCAAACTGTCGCCAGGACCCCATCTGGCCCAGGAGCTGAGTTCTTAATGTCTCTCCTCGTTAGGATTGCTCGCGTTTTGCAGGTCTTAATTTCCTACTCTTCATTCCACTCCCAAGTATTGTCCCAACGTTCGGATGGATTGGATGCCTCATCCCACGGGAATAGACAGTTCAACAGGAGGTTTAAGTTTCTTTCCTCTATGGTCTCTGTAAGGCCAGGAGAGGCCCTGCGCAATCTGTTAAGGACCACCTTGCAAAGAAGCCCCAGGGATCCTGCTCAATGGTCTGCAGAAGTTTCTGCCATGCCGCAGACTTGGCTTTTTTTATCTCAAGTCTAAAGGCGTTCCTGGCTAACTTGTAGTTCCTAGCACAAGATTCCCTCTCGTCCGTGTTTTGCCTCCTTTTATTTTTGGACCACAACCTTTTGGCTCTGCAACACTTTTGTCTCGGGTGAGTTATCGTAGAATTCCACCAATATGCAGACCTTTTAGGGTTGCCATTCTTAATCCTTGGCGCGGCTGAATCACAAGCGTCCCTCATTGTTTTCCGCAGCCATCCCTCTCTACCTTTAGCGTTGATGGTATCGCCTTCCAGTTGAGAGCCATCACAGCAACTCCATTCCAGGGAGACGATGAATTTGTCAATATCCATCCTGCGCCAGTTCCATCTCGGGAACACGTTCTTATGCGTTTTTGCTGTCTTACGGGGTAATATTAATTTTAAACGAGATGTAACAGTGATCAGATAGGTCTCCGTTTCCTGTAGCACCTTCCAATCTCTGATATATGATGCTGGTCATACCAGCAAGGCTGTATGATGCCCAAGTGAAGTCCACCACAGATGACCCTTGGGGTCGCACACATGTTGGTGTGGAGCCTACATTTATCAATTGGAGGTCGCACTCCGCGGCCCACGCTTTGACGAGATGTCCTCTACTATTGGAGGTGGTAGATCCCTATAAGATAAACGCCGTGTTAAAGTCTCCGCATACCAGAACCTTAGTCCCCAAACGCGTGATCACTTTTCACAACTCATCCAGGAACCCTGAGAAGACCACGCTGGTAGTATTGGACAAGATGTAACATGAGACTATGTGGAAGTCCTCACATTTGGCCACAACAAAATCCTTACATTTCTTCACCAACATACAAGGTGTTGATGTGAGCTCCGGTTTCCAGTGGATGGCCGCAAGGCCGTTCTCGCTGGCTAACCAAAACTGAGAGTCCGGGACGTGTCTGAGTTCCGAGACAGCACACACACCGATCTTCGCCTCTAGCATGTGCTGAGCCATAAGGTCATCATGGGCACGCCAACTGTGGTTAAGGTTGCATTGCAGTAACCGTACCATCATTGGTCTCCATTTCTCAGTCCTCCACTCTATGAGATGGTTCACTCAATTTGGAAGCTGATTATACCTTTAGCTCCTTGGTCGCTTCGCAGATGTTAGATTCTAGACGATGTCCAGGCTCTCTACCGGATTTAAAACAGACCACACACCTGGGGATCCGCTGGCAGACTTTCGCCGGGTGATTAACTTCCCCGCAGCGGAAACAAGATCTACTACGGTCTATCTCGGCCTTGCATACTTCCTTAATATGTCCGAATCTCGAGCCTTTATAGCATTAGACTGGTCTCGCTTTCAAGATTTCAGCCCTTACTATGGTCCAGCCTAGTCGGATCTTTCCTACCTTTGAGATCTTCAATGCCGCGGTAAGTGGGCACTTGACCCAGATGATGTTGAGGCCATTGGTCAGTCTCCTAATTGGCCGATTCGTGACATCGTCCACAGCACACGATCCTGCCTCTGCAATAGCGTGTATCATTTCCTCTGAGTTCACCGAAACATCAAACCCGGAGATTTTTAGCTCTCTATTAATTGTTGCTCTCGCTATCTTGGCAATGCCTAGTAGGACTTCCTTCAGCTGGGCGGCCAAGGAGTCCGCTTTTCGAGCTTCACCCGTCTCTGGGATTTCAATAATGATCCTATCATTTGCCGCATTGCGAATCCTTGATGACTGGATTCCCAGCTTGTCCAAGGAGATTCTCTCGCGTGCGGTGCGTAAAGCTTCTGCGTACGAGAAGTCCTCCGTGCACCCCTTAATGGACACTGCTGCGGTTTTGGGTAGTCTTCTCCTTTTAGTGGCCCTCTCCTTTTTGGCCGCACTGAGACCCTTGGCGGGATTCCTATTGGTCTCCGCGGGTGTCTGGCGAGACTTGGAGACGGGTCGACTTCTTGCCGGAGCTTGTTCCTGCTTTTTCCTTTTCTTCCTGGATCTCTCGACCTCTACCCAATCCGCATCGCTGCCAGCAGCAACCTCTTTGGGTTAGCAGTCTGTCGTGGGGGGGCAACCTGAACGTTATCTACCACCTTGATCCCCTTATTTTTACCTTTCGCAGGTCTCGGGGGGAGTCCCTGGGGGACTGCAAATTCGACGGCAGGCTCAGCGGTGATAGCTTCTCCGACCTCCTTCTTTATACTCACAAGATTAGCAATCTGCTTACTCAGCTCAGCCTCACGGGCCTTGTCGCTGAGGACAGAGGTACTAGGCTGTGTATGGGGTGGCCTGGCCACGCCACCAAGGGTGGGCCAGCTGGCATCTTCATTTTTTGGATCTAACTTCTTAGATTCCGCATAGACGGACCGCGGTGTGGGAGTATAATCCTCCTCTACCTTGCCAATTTTTTTGTGATATTTCCGTTTTTTGAATCCTCTTTTATTTTATCGAGAAGTCTATCCCTTTCGGTTTCTAACTCAAGCCTATCCTTCCTCTCCTTCTTAAGCTCTCTAAAGAGGCGTTGCTCTTCTCTGGTGGCCGTCGCAAGTTTTGCTTTCAACTTTTGGTTCTTCTTCCTAAGGAGTTCCCCATCTCCTTGAGCCTCCACTTTGCCCGTTAGAGTTTCGACCACCTCGATAAGTCCGTAGACTCTGGACTTTATAATTCCGCTGCCCTGTAGCTTGCCTGAGTTCTTTCGGACTTCGTTTATTTCGTCCAGCCATTCAATGGCCAGATCGCACAGGACAGGTGCCGTCATCTCCATGATATCCATGGATCCAAACTTATATAAGTCGTAGATTAAAACCTTCAAAATCAGTATATATTTGAAATTACTCCGACGGTGAATTCTACTATACAACAACAGTAAGTACTTAATCCCTCATAATTATCATCGCAAACCACCTTAATCCTTATCCCAATTTTAATATAATTGAAAATTTGTCGAATTAATCACAATCTATTTATAATTTCAAACCGAACTTTTCTAATCATAATTATTACTCCAACTTAAAATTGAATAAATTCAGAACTATTACAGATATAATTTTAGAATTTTATTTTATCTTTAATTGACTCGAGTGTCATTGTGCGTCACGTTCATTGCATACATGATAATCGTCATGGTGTCATGGAGTTCCTAGAACTTCCTCAGCCTCTCGTTAGTGCCGAGTGAATTGTATTCTGACCACCAAACTATATCAAATATACAATAACGGGATTCAACGCATTTGCTTAACATTCTTAATCATTTTCAAACACATATGTCATAAATTTAATCACTTTATTTTCAACTTTCTTAATTTTTTTTTCTTGTCAAATAAAATAAAATAAATGAGGCCTCAGACAACTGATTCTGAATTTCAACAAAATCCTTTCGTTGACCCTGAAGTCATATTAGAAACGTTAATTCAATTTATAGAAGAAAATAACGAAAATATTATTTACAATTTAGACAATATCATAAAAGAGTTTTTAAATCAAGCCTCTATTATCATCATTCCAGATCAGTAAAAAAATCCCCTGATTTATTAGTTCCTAGTACACATTGATCCTGCTCTCGGCGGAGCCCTGGGTATAGCCGATTTAGACAGATTACCCAAAAACTAAATAGAGAGCAAACCTGTTATTGACACCTAGGTAGACGATAACAGTGGGTCACAGCACGTGACACTATTAAAGTGCGGTGGTTAAGTTTTAGGGGTAATGATATTAGAGTTTTTGAACGTATTGTATTTATTTTTGCCCTTTCATAAGTTATATCCTTATACACGGGTAAAAGGTTGGCTTCCTGTAGTTCTTTTGCTCCGTTATCGAAAGGTTCACCTTTTAATGTTATAAAAATTATATAGTTATCATTATGTTTTAGCAATCTATCTCGGCTTATTCGGGCTTTGACTTTATGCTTGGTAGGTATTTCCACGTAGGGTACATTGTCAGCGGATATTAATTCGTCGTCACTTTCTTCGCTATTTGTTTCTAGGTCTTCATTACTAATTATGCTTTCGTTCTCGTCACTATTATATTCTTCAATAGTTAGAGGTTCTGTTACAGGTGTATCTACATGTGTTAACAAGAAGGTATCTTCGTTTAATTCCTTTTCGGTCACAGGTGGGGGATTATGGGGGTTAATTTCTACATTGGTTTGAATCAGAGGTTGACGGGCTGAGAATAAAGATTCATCAGAATCGGAATCAGGGTCTGGAGGAAGAGGATGAGTTTTCTTAAAAGGTAAGATTTTAACGGTTGGGTTTTTAGATAGTGCATCGGCATTATTATTTAGTGTTCCCTTTTTATATTGTATATTGTAATCATATTCAGCTAATTTGATTCTCCATTTTAAAAGTCTCGAAGAAGGATCTTTAATAGAATGTAGCCATACTAGGTTTATGGTCTGTCACGATAATAAATTTAGTACCGTATAAATAAGATCTAAAATGGTTTGTACAGTATACCATTGCTAAACATTCTTTTTCGATAGTTGAATAATTTTGTTTTGCTTTATTAAGTACTCTTGATGTATATGCGATGGGAAGATCTTTTCCGATTGGTCCCTGACTTAATACTCCGCCGATTGCATATCCGGATGCGTCAGTAGTTAAATTAAAGGGTTTGCTAAAATCGGGATATTGTAGTATTGGTTTGGTACATAATTGTTCTTTGAGATTATTAAAAGCGTATTCTTGATCTTTTTGCCATTTGAAACAGTTGGTTTTCTTAAGCAAATCAGTTAAAGGTTTAGCGATTTTTGAGAAATTTGGAATAAATCGCCGATAGTATCCAACTAATCCGAGAAATTGTTTTATGTTTTTAGGATTTTTGGGGGAAGGAAAATTATGAACAGCTGTGACCTTTGTAGGGTCAGGTCGTACGCCATCGGATCCGATAATATGACCGAGGTAAGCTACTTCTCGTCGCAAAAATTCGCATTTGTCGGGTTGTAATTTTAAATTAGCTTCACGTAATCTTTTCATTAGTTTGTTAAATTTCACCTCATGTTCTTTTAAAGATCGTGCATAAATGACTATATCATCCATGTAAACAAAAAGTTCATTACCTTGTAACCCAGATAGGACGTTATCCATTAATCTTTGAAATGTTGCAGGGGCATTTTTCAGTCCGAAAGGCATTCGTTTAAACTGATAATGGCCGTAAGGGGTGGAGAATGCTGTTTTGGGAGCGTCATTTGGATTCATGGGTATCTGGTGGAATCCTGAAGCGAGGTCAAGAACGGAAAAATATTTAGCGCTTCCTAATTGATCAAGTATGTCGGTTATATTAGGAAGAGGGTAAGCGTCTCCTATTGTTTTTTCATTTAGAGTGCGGTAATCAATAACCATTCTCCATTTTTTATTTCCAGATGAGTCGGGTTTCTTAGGAACTATCCACACTGGTGAATTATAAGGCGAGAGTGAATATTCTATCATGTCGTCTTTCAGTAATTTAGTAACTTGTTTATCTATTTCTTCTTTGTGCATGGGAGGAAACCGGTATTGCTTGGTGTGGATTGGAAAGTCGTCTGTAGTGTAAATGGAGTGGTGAGTCACGTGTGTGGTTCCTAACTTATCGTTGGGTAAGTGGAATCTGTCTAGATTATTGGAGATTAATGTTTTAAGATTAGTCTTTTCTTCCTCATTTAAGTGTTCTAATCTTAGGAGTTGTAGAGTAAGTTCCGCACGTTCTGGCGGCGTTTCAAAAAATATTTCTTCTGACTGAGACGGATTTTGGTTTAAAGGATAGTTCGCGCTTATCTGATGCCCTCGGGAATCGATAACACCGCAAAAACTTCCGTGAGACGTAGGAAAATTAACTTCGTCTTCCTCAGAAGAAGAAGTGGGCTGACAAGTGGAGTCAAGATCAGTGATACAATGACCAGAGGCCTCGGATGACCCTAAGGTTCCGTTGGCTTCACAAGGAGAATATTGATTCTCTTGGATGTCGATGGTATCAAATTCTTGCAATGGAAATGAAGGTATTTCTATTTCATACTCTTCATTAGTAGTGTTAAAAAGAGGCAAATGGACCTTGCCATGAATATTAGAGACTAATGCGTCTCCGAGGTATATTCCTTTTATGGAGGTTATTAATGGAAGATATCCTGTTTTTATTTCAGGATTCGTGATTTTAATAAAGAAGGGAGTAACTGACTTTGGTTTGACATTGACATGTTCAGTCTTATCAAACGGAATGGATGTATTTTCTAGAAGTAAGTGCTTTGTTTTAAAATCAACATTTGTATTTCGATCTTTTAAAAATGGGTTGCCAAGAATTCCATGCTGCGAAAAGAGTATATCGTCGGGGACTACATGAAATTCTGTTTGTTTTTCCAGTAATGAAATGTGAATAGCACCTAATGTTTTTATGGGTTCGGATGCTATTCCTTGCAATAATTGGATATTTTCTTTATCCGAAAAAATGTGAGAATTAATATATTGTTTTTTTATTAAATTCAGATCAGAGCCTGAGTCTATCATAAAAGTGCATATTTCTTTTAAATCGAGAGACGACAAGGTGACGGTAGGGGCGCAGGTGCTTCCTGCAAAACGATGCTTATTTACTTTTGTGTTTCCAGATTTTGACTGTCCAGCTCTGCGAATCGTACGACTCGAGAGGGGAGTGGGCGTTCCTGTTGAACAGCGTCCCGGCGAACGCCTCCTTGGACCGGAGCGCTCTGACCGTTTCCCTGGTTATCAAGGGGTTGACTAGAAGAACTCGTTCCTTCTGTAAGTGATTTCTTATATGCTAATTTTCGACATTCAGTAATTAAGTGTCCGGGGGATTTACAATAACGACATATTTTTTCAGTAGGGTAATTCGGACCAGGTTGTCCAGGAATTAAAGGTTTAATAAAAGGGGCGTTATTATTACGCGTATCGTATACTCTGGGTGTAGTAATGGGAGTAGCCGTTGGGCTGCGTGATGGATTCTGGAGGATGTGGGGCGTATAAGTAGGGTCTGCGCGAGGAATTAATGTGGGTCGTGTGGGGAAAGCAGCCCTTTTGCGCTGATTTTCGGTTTCTAAAGTCTTACTTAATTGAATGGCTCCAACGATCGCATCTTCGAGGCAATAATATCCTTCTAGTTTGACACGAATCAATAATTCCGGCGGAAGGCCGTTAATAAAACTTTCTAAAGCTCTTGTTTCAATATTATAGCGAAGTTGTTCGCTCAAATTCCCGTGAATCGTCAGTTCTCCATCTATAATGGCGGATCTTAATTCTTTAACTCTCTCTATATAATCAAAAATATTTTCATTCGGTTTCATGTAAACATTAGCGAGTTCTCCGCGATATTGGTCAACCGATTTGTTAGGACCGAATACTCTTTTTAATCGATTAGTTAGATCCGTCAAATTATGATATTCTATTCCTTCTATTGCCGCGTACGCATGTCCTTGTAGTTTGTTTACTATTAGTGGTAATAAAAATTCCTCTTGCCAGGAAGGGATCAAATTTAATGCTCGTTCGCATGTTTTACAGAACTGAAATACGGACATCTTATGGCCGTCATATTTGGGAATGGAGTCAATGATGTCTTTAATACGAATGGGAGAGGCTAATTGGATATGGTCCATATTCAGAGGGGCATTTCTTGAAACGGGTGGAGGAGGAAGATTGCCATTGTTAACTGGAGATTTCGGGATTGCATTATCAGGTAAAGTATTATTATTATCTTGTTGAGGCAAACTTCTTATGTAATCTTGTACATGTAGATTAGGCAAGCCTTGTTGTCGCATTTCGGATACCTTTTGTTCTAGATTGTTTAATTGATTTGGTAAGGTTTTTAAAGAGGAAACTTCTTGTCTTAATGAGCTTAATATTGAAGTGAGACTGTTTATGTCAACAGCAGCGTTTTGTTCAGCGTCAAATTTTTCTCTCAAAGATTCAAATTCTTTTTGTTGCGTATTTAAAGCAGTTTGTTGTTCCCGTACGAGTTTTTCTTTATTCCGTAATTGTTGCATCATAACCTCAATTTCGGCTTATTGTTTTTGTAAAGGAGTAATGATAGTAGTATCACTATCACTATGTTCAGAGGCAGTTCTGGAGGATTGAGATCGAGTATTCATTATCGTTATAGGTCAAGTCTTTTAGGCGAGAATTTCTTACTATAATGGTTTATCCTTTCGGAAATCCAGTATAGTATCCCACCGCTGCCACCAATTTTGTTACGTGCTCGCACGTCTCGCGATCCACTGTTATCGTCCACCTCAGTGTCAATACCAGGGTTGCTCTCTATTTAGTTTTTAGGGCAACCTGTTTAAACCGGCTATACCCAGGGAGCCGCCGAGAGCTAAGTCTTGACCCTTTTTGATAATCAGGAGATTTTTTTACTGATCGGGAACCACTATAATTGAGGCTTGGTTCATAAGCTCAATAATAATATCGTCTAAATTATAAATAATGTTTTCTTTATTTCCTTCCAAGAATTGTATTAATATTTCTAGTATAGTGTCAGGTTCTTGGGAAGAATTTTGTTGTATTTCAGAGTCGGTTACTCTTGGTTTCATTGATTATCAATTTATTTGAGGCTAATATAGAGAGATAGAAATAAAAATTTTATGTTCGTTGTGAGTACGTATTGAGTGTATTGTAGATATTGAAAATTTAAATTTCTATGATCAATGATTCTTTGACACCCGGTATATGAGATGTGTATATAGGGTGGTTCTAAAGTAGGATTTTGTCTTTATTATTTAGTAATGACTGTTAAGAATTATCCTAACTTATTATTTAAGAAATTCTATAACTCTTATAATTAATTCATTTAATTAATTATTATAGGGACTGATTTGGAGAGGCGAGATTAAGGACAGATTATCGTCATTTCAAGTCCTTTATAATGGAATTGGTCCGATCTTCCCAGGATGAACCAGTAAGAACAAGATGGCTGACGTCTTATAAACAAATGGAAATATTTTGTAACCAATTAAGGGTGAGTTTACGAAATTTTGGTTATAAGATATACAGGGAATACTGCATAAAATAACCCAGTTAAAGTAGTACCTTTACAGGTGCAAAATTGTGATTTATTGAATAGCAAAAATTCTAAAGTCGTCTTAATTTAATCCAAGTTTTGCATAAATCTTAGTTTAGTGGTAATAAGAAGTTTTAAGGGTATTTGGGATCATTAGGTCCGGAAATAAAAAAAATTCAAAATGGCGGTCAAAATGTGTAAAATTGGCTAAAAAGTGTATTCTCAAAGTTTCAAGCAAATTGGAAATTTCGTTAATTATTTATTTATTTTGTAATAAAATTTTATGGTTTCTATTGTTATTACATAACGTTATTGTTAATTAATCATGAGGAGGAAAATTTGTTAGAAATTATTAATTTACAAGTAGGATAGAATAACTGAGACAATTTCTAATTTCGTATCTCCAATAGATTCGTTATTATTTGATTATACAAGTAATTTGTAAATTAAATTATGTAAGAAAAATAATATTTGGTAATTACAAAGGAGTCTAATTATAATAATTTGACTAAAATTTTGATGAGAAAAATATGATATCGTTTATAAATTATTGTTAGTTAACAAATGGATTGGTTATAAGTATATGTGTATGGAGGGTTTTAACACACACACACACACACAATTGCCCTAATGTGCAAATGTATGTTAAAATTATTATCTTAACATGTCACTTGATTGTTTATTTATAAACAAATTGACTCGGTTTTATTATAGATTGAGAAGAAAGGGATGAAAACTTTCTCAATATGATTTGTTAATTGCTTGATATGAATTAATATATAATTTTGAACAAGTTATACTCATATAGTAATGAGTATGAGAAAGAATTGATTATTTTTAATTATGTAGGGGATTTTGTGACTCATGAATACTTTGAATGGATTTTCTTATTTAATAATAAAATGATAATAATATGCTAAATAATAATAATGTGTTGAATAAGGTATGTTTTAATTTTTGTGTTTTTTTTTTCTTTTTTTTTTCAAGGGAAGATGGTGTACAAATAAATGAATTTACACTGGAATATGGTTAATTAGAGGCCGGTGCTATTATTTATTTAAAAAGTCACCGTCTCTGATGGAGAAGGAAAGTGGTAGTTATAAGAAGGATGCTCCTTATGACATTATTTATTAAGATAAGTATCGCGGATCTTTCTTTTATATATATATGTTTCTATTTATTTATTTGTTTCTTTGTCATAATTAGAAAAATTAATAATTAGTAATTTAATGTTAATCTATAAATAAGGTTAAAATTCATTGTTTTCATAAATACTTATACATGATTGGAAAGATTCTTATTAATACTTTATTTGTCTAAAAGCTTATTATGAAGATTTATTGTTATAGTTAATTATTTAGTGAAGCATAGATATATATATATATATATATATATATATATATATATATATATATATGTATACGTTGCTACTTTATACGTGAGTTATATCTAGGAGCTAAGGGAGGAACAGTTTATTGTATGAACAGTAATATATATATATATGTGTACTTACAGTTGTATTAACTATTACTGTGTTTTATTTATTATATTATATATATATATATATATATATATATATGTATGTATATAATGAAATTTTTACGTATTTTATATTTGAAATAATATTATTAAATGATATAGAAAATGCTTTAATATAGTGAAAGCAATTGCAAATAAAATTTTCTAAAAATTTTATTATAATTTTAATGATTATAAGATAAAGTAGTAATATGGTTACTAATGTGTAATTAAAATAATGTTGAATTAAAATAATATTAAGAGGTAAAAGAAAAGAAAAAATATGTGTATATATATATATATATATATATTTATATGTGTGTGTGTGATTTACTTTAAAGTATTTTATTGTTGTGAATTTTCCTGTGTCTTCTCACGTGCTGTTCTTCGTGGATCAGATTCGGGGATGTCTGCGACAGAGATCTCAGGAAAAAATAGTTCAATCTGCGCTAGTGGTCCGGGCCATCCAATGAACTCAAAGGTTCTTCGGGTGCTGGGGATGTCAACTGGCTCTAAGGCCTGCGGTCACTCGAAGAGTTCAACAACGATTCTTTGATTATTCGGTATGTCTATAATAAGTTCTTCACTATTTCCAATTGTTTGATTAAAAACATTAATTTGGTTTTGAAGTTGCCGTTGTTGGCGTAAAGCGGCGCGTAACTGTTTGTACCTTTTACCGGCGCGGCGAGTACCAGGCATCTACTATAAATTATCGTAAATTATTTTTTTATTTTGCTAACTTAACTTTTGTTAACAATCTGGATTAAACGACGCCCAGACAGCTCATCGACTAAGTCTTAGCTCTGCCTGAACTGTAACGAGGGGCACGTCACTTTGCTCTTTCCCAGGCTCGGGACTCGCTATCGCTTTATCCAGATAGAGTAAATAATAAAATTCTAATGACTTTAATATTTAGTTAATATTGTAGTAATAAATTTGTATAATATCTAATTGTTTATAGTAAATGTTGGCTCTGGAATGTAGGAACACTGGATCTAACAATTCACTTGAAGTAATGCAAGAATAAGCTAGTATATTTCAAATGTCAAAATAATTTTACAAAGCTGCAAGTATATAAGTTGCTATGATAATGTTATTAATTAAAACGAGAGGTACATCCGCACTGTACCGAGATTAAAGATATCAATGGTAATATAGTATTAAATCTAAGTTAATTTAAAACGAGTCGCGGAGTAGATGAATCTTAAAATATTAAAAGACTCTACCTTGACGACACAAAGTAGTAGTCAGAAAAACTAAGTTGAATTATATTTTAGGACGCAGCGAACAAAGACTCAGAGATTCTATCACTTAGGATGACTTCTTCACGTCTACTGTTTAACTTATGATGAACGACTTATTAAAATGATGAGTGGTTAGCGATTTTTAGGTTGAAGGTAGGAAGACGACTGTTTTAGATGACCGGTGGTGAACGACTGCCTCTGTCCGCAAGCTCGACTGACGTTCTGCGCTCCGTCCCCACTTTCGGGTCTCTCCCTCTAGGCGTCCGGTGGATCCAAGACTTCCCGGGTTGGCTATGTCATCCGGTGGAGATGGATTCTTGATCTTGGTGAGGGAACTCTCCTCCTTCGAAGACGTCAGAAGCGGTGAGCTTTTCTTAATCTCAGTTTGATATTCAACGTGAATATCAAGAGGCACGTTGTTATAATATTTAGTTTCGTCGAGTCTCTGTGTCAATAGATAAGAATAATATTCGGTTTCATTCAATCTTTCTTCGTCAAGAGATAAGTATAATATTCGATTTCATCGGGTCTCCGCGTCAAGAGATAAGAATAATATTTGATTTCACTCAGTTTTTCTCGCCGTCGCTTATTGCGTCATCATGCGAATGAAAGGCTCTTTGTATTATAAAATAATTTCGCACTCTTATATTATAATTCTTTTTACAGCAAGAGAGACTTATTGATTCAAGCATAGCAAGAGTTAGTATTTCTTTTCGAAATTATTATGTCTCATCATTAATATTCCTTTTCTTTTCACTTGTTAATTTATACTTTTATATTTAAATTTCTTTTAATTTTCTCTCTTGTTGTATCACATATTTCATCTTAACATATCCGCTTTTATAATAGTATCTATATGGAAGATGCAGTCTAATACTGTTATTTTAATTTATAATTTTTTCTATATTGATTCTTTATGATTTTTATTTTAGCATAGGAGAATAGCTCTCTTTTACATATGTATATATATATATATATGTATGTATAATACTTGTCATGTGTTATCTTTTTAGAATATTACTTTTTCATTAGTTACATTAAGAGAAAGTCTTCCATGTAGATTTACATGTTGATATATATATATAAAATTAGTTTATTAATATTATTAAATAAATTAGCTTATATAGATTTGCTTATATATATATATGTATCTCTTAACGCTAGTGTGCATATGCTTTTTGAAATGTTCTTTACTGAATGATATTTCTTTTTCTTTTTTATTTCTTTACTGACAAGGGTCAGTATTATTTTTGTTTTAATTTTTATAAGAAGTTAATTTGTTTTAAATTTATATTTATTAGTATGAATATATAAAAATATATATTTTTTTTGAATATATATATATATATATATATATATATATATATATAGATATATATAACCGTAAGAATTCTTGACTTTTAATTTTTAATTAATACTTGATATAATATAATTGAATAGCTATGATTGTATAATTAATTTTATATTCATTAAGGACAATATTACTTAATTATGATTTTGTATAAGCAAGCATTTGGTAATATGCCGAATTATATATATATATATGTATATAGCGTAGATTTTATAATTGAGCAGTATATTTGTTTTTGAAAATTATTTTTTTTTTTTATTTTTGGCGGGACGCCACACCCCTCGTGTTAGTTTGAGCAGAGCTGAGACTTAGTCGATGAGCTGCTTGAATGTCGCTTGATCCAGATTGTCAAACTGAAATGAATAACTTTTTAAATTAGAATAAAATTTTGGTTATAATTTATAGTAAATGCCTGGTTCTCGTCGCGCCGGTAAACAACATAGACAACTTCGTGCCGCTTTACGCCGACAGAGACAAATTTCGAACAGTGATAACGGTCTCAGCCAAGCAGAAAAAGACAATCCAATTAACGTACCGGACAATCAAAGAATTGTCGTAGAACTTTTCAATCAGCTTCCTGCATCTGACTCAGTTGAAGCTCCCATCTCGCGAAGAACCTTCGAATTTATTGGCTGGCCCGGACCTTTGGTTGAAATCAAGCTGCATCCTGCCTCAACCTCTACCACCGACATCCCTGAGGGAGATCCACAAAGTCCAGAGTACGAGGAAAAGGCCCAGGAAAATCAGCAAAACTAGAGTCAGTAATAAAGGTAAATCACTATTTTAAATACATACACGCACATGCGCATATGATCAAGCAAGAAAATACTACTATTTTTAATAAAAAAAAAAGAAAACGCACTCATATTCCAACAAAATATAATAAAAAAGAAAAGAATTCCGACTTGAACTACTATTTTTAACACATCGTGTTTGACATTTATATGACATCTTACTACTCTAACAATTTCAATTTCGCAAAACAATTATAATTACAATTTAGACATATGCTTCTACGACTAATGCAATAAACTGTTCCACCTTCAAGCTCCGAAATAAAAATCTTTTATACAGTTAACTAGACATACATACAAGATATATATATATATATATATATATATATATATCTCACTCTTTTGAATAACGCACAGTTCAGACTATTGACTTTTAAAATTACAAATTGACTCACATTTTGATACCACTCTCAAGAATTATAAAGTTAAAATACTATACCAAGAAATTTGCAAATTTAGAATAAAATAAAATAATCGATCTAAGAGAATTAACTACTCGTTACACTTAATTTAATAATAATAATAACGGAGCATCCCTTGTTTAATCTCTTCTTCCTATTTTCCATCGGAGACAGTGATTTTGACAACAATAAATTATATCACTGGCCTCCACCACACCATATTCCAGTTGTACATTTCTTTATATGACACCTCACCACACAGTGCTGAATCTGCAAGGAACCATACTCTTATTAACATATATATATATATATCTATATAAGAGCAATAAAATTTTAATGATCTTTTCTTATTACGTGAATAGATGCATCAACGATATTTATGAAAAATAAAATCATAGTGCAACAGTTGACTTTCTCTTAAAGAAAGAGATATCTACATTCAATATAAATCCAAATCATTTAAATTTCTCAATTTAATTTTGTTCTTCATATTAAAGCAGTCATTAATTACTGGGAAATTTGCTCTTACATTATACAAGTCGTAAATTAAACCTTTCAAAATCAGTATATATTTGGAATTGCTCCGACGGTGAATTCTACTATACAACAACAGTAAGTACTTAATCCCCCACCATTACTATCACAAACCACCTTAACCCTTATCTCAATTTTAATATAATTGAAAATTTGTCAAATTAATCACAATCTATTTATGATTTCAAAGTTGAAATTTTCCAATCATAATTATTGCCTCAACTAAAAATCGAATAAATTCAGAACTATTGCAGTTATAATTTTAGAATTTTATTTTCTCTCATCTTTAATTGACGCGAGTGTCATTGTGCGTCACGTTCATTGCATACGCGATAATTGTCATGGTGTCATGGAGTTCCTAGAACTTCCTCAGCCTCTCGTTAGTGCCGAGTGAATTGTATTCTGACCACCAGACTATCAAATATACAATAACGAGATTCAACGCGTTTGCTTAATATTCTTAATCATTTTCAAATACATATGTCATAAATTTAATCTTTTTATTTTCAACTTTCTTAATTTTTCTTGTCAAATAAAATAAAATAAATGAGGCCTCAGACAACTGATTCTGAATTTCAACAAAATCCTTTCGTTGACCCTGAAGTCATATTAGAACCTTTAATCCAATTTATAGAAGAAAATAAAGAAAATATTATTTACAATTTAGACAATATCATAAAAGAGTTTTTAAATCAAGCCTCTATTATCATCATTCCAGATCAGTAAAAAAATCCCCTGATTTATTAGTTCCTAGTACATATTGAAAATGCTCTCGGCGAAGCCCTGGGTATAGCCGACTTAGACAGATTACCCAAAAACTTAAATAGAGAGCAACCCTGTTATTGACACCTAGGTAGACGATAACAGTGGGTCACAGCACGTGACACTCTCGGCGGAGCCCTGGGTGTAGCCGTTTTAGACAGATTACCCAAAAACTAAATAGAGAGCAACTCTGTTATTGACACCTAGGTAGACGATAACAGTGGGTCACAGCACGTGACAGCGTGATTATGAGAAATGCTGGCTGGAGTGAGCCAACTATTGTGGATGGACACTTTAATTTTTGCGTACCGCTCTACATGTTATTGGGATTTTGCGAGGATTACAGACGCATAGTAATTAACGCTCGTCACGAATTAATCTTAATACGATCGCGCAATCACAATTGTCTGCTTAGAGCTTTGACGCTGGAGCCTGTGATCAACATATTCAAGATACAATGGCGAATGCCACATGTGTTGTTGAGTGAAATTAAAAAGCTGTCTATGCTGCGCGCTCTGGAAAGCGGACGCTACCTCAGCATGGGTTTTCGCTCGTGGGATCTGTACGAGTTTCCACTGTTGCAGCGTACAACCAAACATTCGTGGGCCATTAAGACCGCGACTCAGCTGGAGAAACCACGATACGTTATCTTTGCTCTGCAGACAGGCCGGAAGAATGTTATGTCCGAGGATGCGAGTAAATTCGACGATTGTAAATTAACAAACGTGAAACTCTATCTGAACTCGGAATGTTATCCGTACGATGACATGAATCTGGATTTCGATAAAAACAGATGGTCGATTCTGTACGACACGTATGCGCGTTTCTGCAAAAACTATTACGGGTACGAGTACCTCGAACCGAGTCTCACTGTCTCACTGTTTCTACAGTACGGTCCGTTTGTGATCATCGATTGTTCTCGACAAAACGAATCGGTCAAGAGTGCAACCGTGAATGTGCGATTGGAATTTGAGTGTAAGGAGAATGTGGCTAATAATACGACTGCGTACTGTCTCATCATACACGATCGCGTAATCCAGTACAACCCGTTGACCAACGTTGTGCGCAAAATTACCTAAGTGTTTGCGACAATAATTTAGAGAGAGGGAAAGCTGGATATAAATCCGAGTGTTACGAGATGGTTGTCATTCTTCTTAACTGACGAAAAGAGATCTCATCATGTCTGTACCAACGTTTGTCGATCTGCAAGGATTTGTTTCGAATAAATTCATCGCAAAGGAGGTGGCGGTGCTGAGAAGAGAAACTGTTCTCGCACACTACATTTTTCGGAGTCCTATACCATGGTATCTCCTTACAAAATCCGAAAAGTGTCAAGCTTCATGGCGAATCATCATGGACTACAAATGGGAGGATGGAATCGTTGCGTACAGCATGGCGAAACGATTGATTACAACAGCTGTAGTTGAAGAAGAAGATGATAAAATGCAGTGTATCGTATACGTTAAAGGATGCCAGAAACGAGAATGGCTTGCTAATATGCTCGGCGACGATGCGAGAGAAAATTTAATCATTGAGACCTTGAATGCTGATTACGACGATATCGAATCTCTAAATAATCTAGATGTTAAAAATACTATACGATGTGAAAAACATGTTAAGAATTGCGCATTACAAAATGTATTCAAAATATTTAACTGGTGGTCGCAACGCCAGAAAGAATTGCAAGATTTGGAAAAATAAAATATTTAAACACTAATATATTTTATTTCTTATTCCCCCTCCTCATTCCCTCCCTCCCTCCCACCCTCACAAGTCATTTAAGAATTCTTTTTATCCGAGTATCGTCTCTCTCTCCCTTCTAAAAATTTCAGAGCACTAAAGTATTCTAGAATCTCCCACCACATTTACCACTAATCTCCCACTACTTTGAAAAACGGGATGTCACGTATATTTGATTCTTCATATGGTCAGTGTTGCGTTAACCGTTCGTGAAAGTGGTCCACTTTTGAAATCTGGAAATATGTACTACGTCAAAAGAACCAGTGGCGGCCCTAGCAGAAGCGTGAATAATTACGTACCGAATCGTTATGAAACTCCATCGTTTGAGAACAAATGTGACAAGTAAGTTTTTGTTTAACTTCTTTCTATTTTTTCACAAATTGTTTTTAAACTAATTTTTTTATTTTATTTTTCTACAGCATTTCGTTGAAGCGTCGTGCGATTCGTATACTAAGTAGACGATACGCATTGACAACCACGGAATTCAAATTCCTTGAAATTGGTATCAACGTGGGTACACCGAGTTACGTGGAAATTGTCATAGGAGATCATCAAGGAAAGGAACTGGTATTATCTCTCGAAACGTGGAAGGGACTCTACAAGCAACGTCGCAATATTCACGATTTACTGCGAAAGGACTCTAAAGATACCTATAATTTTATAAGCGTTGGACCGCTAACAGTGCGAGTTCATACGATTAACGATACTAAACTTATAAGTCTCGAATCTTTAAACGTACGCATGATGATGATTGAACCGACGTTACACCGTATGTTTGATCTCGATCAATGCATCGATGTAACCTTTGATCGATTGGTTAGAATCACCGAGACAGTCGATACTAAGTTTACACAATTCTCCAATATTGCGTCCACTATAACGGATAATAAAAAAGTGTCAAATGTAATATGCGCCAGCGACGCCTTTAATAAACATTAACTCGTCGATTGCGAACTGGTGGCTTTAGTTTTTAGTCACAATATGTAATAAAAAAAAAAAAAAAAAAAATATATATATAAAAGAGAAGAATAAAGTTTTTTTAAATTTAAATTATGATATAATTTACTCGCACGCATTTCCCATCCGTGCTTCCTCCCACCCGTAAACAGTCCCAGTTCTCATATATAGCTCGTTGCGGGGAATGACGTCATGCTGGGACCGCGAGAGAGTAAGCGCTAGGAAAGAAAGAGATAGCGCGAGGCGAAGGAGAGCGAGAGAGTAAGTGCTAGGAAAGAAAGAGATAGCGCGAGGTGAAGTAGAGCGAGAGAGTAAGTGCTAGGGAAGAAAGAGATAGCGCGAGGCGAAGGAAAGCGAGAACGCAAACAGAAATTTTTTTTCTTTTTTTTTTCTTTTTATAATTTTTTTCTTTTTATAATTTTTTTCTTTTTATTATTTTTTTCTTTTTATTATTTTTTTCTTTTTTTTCTTTTTATATTTTTTTTTATATTAAATATTAAGTTATTATATCTAATTATATTTAGTATATGAAGGAAGAAGGATGGGATAGATGAAGGAAGCGCAAGCAAGCAATTATATGTGTTTAACATAATTTCTTTTTTATTTAAAAAGTGTGTTTATTTACAAAATCTGTGTGTGTGTGTGTGTGTGTGTGTGAATTTAAAAATAAAAAGAAAAAGATATAAAAAAAAATATATAAAAGATTGCACGCCGATGGTCGAGGGGTACGGCACGACGACGACTGCTGCTGCGAGGCACTGGAGGAAATGACCGGGCGGTGGTAGTGGCGTCCAGGCAGGGCTCTTGCATAACAGAAAAAAAAAAATTTATTAATATTTTCATAATTTGAAAAAGAATCTTACACATCAAGAATTACTTACAATTACTGATCAGAATCAGTATCAGAATCTGGATCATTGTCGATGACATGTTGTAGATACAACATGTTATCGATATGTTGACGGATTTCCCGATGGATTTCTTGTAACTGCTCAGGACATGCTTGCCGATTTCCGCTTGGTAAACAGCAATTCTTGCAAGGCTTTCCCCTTAGTCTGTTGTTTTCATTCGTCCATATATAACTTTGTAGTTTAAAGATCACTGTTGAGGAATTTTTTATGTCAAGTTCGCGATTTCGTTGAAACTCCACCACCGGATTTAATAGTTTTTCGGTCACCATTTTTCACAGCACTTAGTCCTAGCAAATGTCTACAAAAGTTTATTGCTGCACACAAAAACGACACACACTACATGCTATTACTTGGCACAGTGAGTGTTCACAATTATTACATGAGTTCCAACCGTGATAAATATATTGTCCAGTTTCATGTTTATACACAATTTTACCTTGTGTATATGAATCTTGAACTTCAATGAAACATCCCGAACAAAATTTTTCACTATTTTCCTCGTCGTTGTCATACTTTTTTTACTTCGTAATAAAATATGATGTTACACATTTCCTGCCGTTCAGTTATAATTCGTAAATCTTCACGCACTAACGGCACTACTTGTTTATTCAAATAGTCTTCCGGATCACTCTCATAATCAGAGTCATTCACTATTTCCACTTCTTCATCGCTGTCGTCGATGATAACCACATCTTCATTGTCTTCATTGTCTTCGATGACAATCACATCTTCTATATTCATTTTAGCACTAAATCGAAAGACACTCGACGACTGTTGAATACGTTTTAACGCGGAGACAGATTCTCAAATTCGAGCAGCCGAATGTTGGCGCTGGTGCGTTGCATTCTTTCCTTAAAAATTATGGAAGATGTTTCGCTCCAGTTTTATGGAAGATTTTCCGCGAAGGTACAAAGCTGCCGAACGTCGGCGCTTAAAATCTCTTTTTCCATAATATTCTAATAGTCATAAAATGATCATAAAAAATTAGAAAAAAAAAGAAAAAAAAACACTTTTATGGTTTCTAAAATGTCCCCCGGCTATAAATAAACTACAAAGATAAACACCTTGCAGTTGCAGTTCTTTCCCTAAAAATTATGGAAGATATTTTGCTCCAGTTTTATGGGAGATTTTCCGCAAGGGTACAAAGCTGCCGAACGTCGGCGCTTAAAATCTCTTTTCCCATAATATTCTAATGGTCATAAAATAATCATAAAAAATTAGAAAAAAAAAGAAAAAAAACACTTTTATGGTTTCTAAAATGTCCCCCGGCTATAAATAAACTACAAAGATAAACACCTTGCAGTTGCAGTTCTTTCCCTAAAATTATGGAAGATATTTTGCTCCAGTTTTACGGGAGATTTTCCGCAAGGGTACAAAGCTGCCGAACGTCGGCGCTTAAAATCTCTTTTTTCATAATATTCTAATGGTCATAAAATGATCATAAAACTAGAAAAAAAAACAGTTTTATGACTTCTAAAATACCCCGGCTATAAAATCATTTGCAAAGATAAACATCTACTTTCAAACGTGTGTAGGACCATTTCCCCCCCCCCTTTCCCTAACAGACCCCTCGCGCCTCTCAGATACCCCCGTCCCCGCACCCCCCTCAGCGCCCCATGGCTTAGAATCCCCACTATAACACTACTGTAATCTTATAATTATTATTCTTATTGTATAGTATATATTCTTTATATATATATTTATTTTATATTTTATTTTTAATCATCATTTATTATTAGTATTACCGGGGTCTTCATAATCATAAATGTTCTGGTGTTGTTGTTCTATTTCGATGATGAATTCAAGATATCGATTGGCACATAGATTGCAATGAACTATAGATCGAATTGTTTCTAGGTAATTTTCACAAATGTAGCATTTACTTCTATTAAATCTTGTGCCGTCTACACAATGGTGTTTCTTGAATTCTTCGTAGTAAGGCTTTACGGATTCCAAAAGCAATGTATCGTAGCATCTAGGGCATAAAATGACATGCATATTATTTATTTTTTTATAAAAGCGTGTTTTAATACATTGTACTATATATAGTCTTTGAAGCGCTTCTGCAGGACGAGATGAGGAGTGTGATTGTGAAAGGGTTGAGGAGTTCTGTGACGAGTAACACATCTTATATTGTTTTATTAGGGTACTAATAGTATCGAAAACCGCTCACGTATAATATGAGTGGATTAGGGATAATGTTAAGGTCGATGTGTCTCTCATCGCAGTTTAACAAAAATTCTAAATATTTCAGAAGGCACTCATCGCATTGATACATAAGTCTGGTTATTGTGATATTGGCGTTGCAACGTGCACAAATGATTTCGCGAAACCGTTCACCAGAAATCATGTGGTGTGACACTATCCATTCGTATTGACTTTGATATTGCGGTTGGAAAAGGCTATAACATTGGGTACAGTATGCGAATCCTGAGGCTATGTGTCGGTACCCAAGAGATTTAGTGCATCGTGTGATTGATAGTAATGAGAATAGGTCGGTATTAGGCTGTAATGCTGTGCTGAATTGTAGCCCTGTAGATTGGCCTTGCGAGTTCATTCTATAAAGAGAAAAAAGGTAGTGCAGAAAGGGAAATTGACCGATTTTTATTTATTCAAAGTATCCATGTATACGAACTAACACAGATTCTTCTGTATCAGTTTGTTCTTCATCTTCTTCTAAATTTGTTCAGTAAGAAAAATATGTATCATGACATAGAGGGCATTCTCTTAATGATCTTAATGTGACTAAAGGTACCTTACATATTTTGCATATTATTGGTTCATAATAACTTGTGATTATAAGATAATGGCATTTAAAATATTTATAAAACCTAACCTAACCATCTATAATATTCAGAAGGTAAAAAGTGGTAGCATTCTGTACAAATCAGATTTCCACGTTTGATATGGGAAAATCCGATAGCTCTAACGCACCATGTAATGTCTAATCGCTGTTGTACTTGTGAGAAAGCAGGTGACGATTTGTATATGGGATTTATTGTTGGTCGTTGGCAATGCCAACACATCTGAAACCAAAAATTTAGACTTAATGTATTTCATCCTGGCTCTATATGAGCGATTTTCAATTTGTCCGCGTGGACAATTTTTGTAGTATTTTTGAATGAAATTTTAATATTGTTTTTTGGTAGTATTTCAAGTATTTCAAAAGGTCCAATATATTGGTCTGAGAATTTACCTTTATTTGGTTCTTTTAATAAAAATACATAATCTCCTTGTTTAAATTCTTGTACATGAGTACGTTTGTCATAATAATATTTGCTTTTGGTTTTAGATTGTATTAAGTTTTGCTTCTTCTTGCGTGTCACGCAATCGATTGAATAGGTTTGTTAAATATTCAGTGTATGTAGGGTCTATATTTTCCTCTATAATAGTATTAGACGAAGGTAATCGCGCTATTTTTCCGAAGATTAGTTCAAAAGGAGAAAATTTTGTGCTTTCGTGTATACTTGTATTATATGAAAACATGGCTAAAGCGATATGATCATCCCAGTTCGAGTCTTTATTAATTTGTGTTTTTAAATATTCCGTTAAAATGTGATGAGATTTTTCTATCGATCCGTTAGACTGGGGGTGATAAGCAGTTGTGTGGTATTGTTTAATTCTGAATTTTTTTGCTAAGTTCTTCATCAAGGCGGTTAGGAAATTGGATCCTTGATCGGTTAGAATGGCTTGGGGAGTTCCATAAATACAAATAAAATTTTTTATAAAGGCGTCTGCTATGGTTAATGACGTGGCTTCTTTTAAAGGTACTGCGACTGAATATTTTGTCAATAAATCTTGTATCGTGAGTATGTAAATATTTCCATTATCGAATATGGGTAATGGACCTACAATGTTCATTGATATTTTGTCGAAAGCTGATCCGGGAGTGTCGGTTATTATCATTGGTTGTTTTGTTTTTATTCTTGTTAATTTTTTTAATTGACAAGTCCGACAATTTCGAATAAAATTTTGAATGTCTTTTTTCATCGTATTCCAATAATAATAAGATCTTAATCTGTTATAGGTTTTAGTTATTCCTTTGTGGCCGCCAATTGTTGAGTCATGATATTCACGGATAAGGGAAGATCTTACCTCTATATTTGGCGTTTGAATAATATCTTTACATATAGTTATGCAAATATTTATGTCATTCATATGTTTGATTAATTGTGATTCTACATAAGCCCATGGGACAGTGTCAAAAAAATTAGTTTTCTTTATTGAAATGGATTCTAATTGCAATTCTTGTACGACATCCAGCAATGATTTGATACAGTTTTTTATATTATCCGGTTCTATTAAAGTGCGGTGGTTAGGTTTTAGGGATATTAGAGTTTTTGAACGTATTGTATTTATTTTTGCCCTTTTATAAGTTATATCCTTATACACGGATAACAGGTTGGCTTCCTGTAGTTCCTTTTGTAGCTCCGTTATCGAAAGGTTCAACATTTAATGTTATAAAAATTATATAGTTATCATTATGTTTTAGCAATCTATCTCGGCTTATTCGGGCTTTGACTTTATGCTTGGTAGGTACTTCCACGTAGGGTACATTGTCAGCGGGTATTAATTCATCATCACTTTCTTCGCTACTTGTTTCCAGGTCTTCATTACTAATTATACTTTCGTTTTCGTCACTATTATATTCTTCAACAGTTAGTGGTTCCGTTACAGGTGTATCTACATGTGTTAACAAGGAGGTATCTTCGTTTATTTCCTTTTCGGTCACAGGTGAAGGATTATGGGGGTTAATTTCTACATTGGTTTGAATCAGGGGTTGACGGGCTGAGAATAAAGATTCATCAGAATCGAAATCAAGGTCTGGAGGAAGAGGATGAGTTTTCTTAAAAGGTAAGATTTTAACGGTTGGGTTTTTAGATAGTGCATCGGCATTATTATTTAGTGTTCCCTTTTTATATTGTATATTGTAATCATATTCAGCTAATTTGATTCTCCATTTTAAAAGTCTCGAAGAAGGATCTTTAATAGAATGTAGCCATACTAGGTTTATGGTCTGTCACGATAATAAATTTAGTACCGTATAAATAAGATCTAAAATGGTTTGTACAGTATACCATTGCTAAACATTCTTTTTCGATAGTTGAATAATTTTGTTCTGCTTTATTAAGTACTCTTGATGTATATGCGATGGGAAGATCTTTTCCGATTGGTCCCTGACTTAATACTCCGCCGATTGCATATCCGGATGCATCGGTAGTTAAATTAAAGGGTTTGCTAAAATCGGGATATTGTAATATTGGTTTGGTACATAATTGTTCTTTGAGATTATTAAAAGCGTATTCTTGATCTTTTTGCCATTTGAAACAGTTATTTTTCTTAAGTAAATCAGTTAAAGGTTTAGCAATTTTTGAGAAATTCGGGATAAATCGCCGATAGTATCCAACTAATCCTAGAAATTGTTTTATGCTTTTTGGGAGGATTTTTGGGAGGAGGAAAATCATGGACAGCGGTAACTTTGGTAGGGTCTGGTCGTACGCCGTCGGATCCGATAATATGACCGAGGTAAGCTACTTCTCGTCGCAAAAATTCACAATAATCGGGTTGTAATTTTAAATTAGCTTCGCGTAATCTTTTCATTAGTTTGTTAAATTTCACTTCATGTTCTTTTAAAGATCGTGCATAAATGACTATATCATCCATGTAAACAAAAAGTTCATTACCTTGTAACCCAGATAGGACATTATCCATTAATCTTTGAAATGTTGCAGGGGCATTTTTCAGTCCAAAAGGCATTCGTTTAAATTGATAATGGCCTTAAGAGGTGGAGAATGCTGTTTTAGGAGCGTCATTTGGATTCATGGGTATCTGGTGGAATCCTGAAGCGAGGTCAAGAACGGAAAAATATTTAGCGCTTCCTAGTTGATCAAGTATGTCGGTTATATTAGGAAGAGGGTAAGCGTCTCCTATTGTTTTTTCATTTATAGAGTGCGGTAATCAATAACCATTCTCCATTTTTTATTTCCAGATGAGTCGGGTTTCTTAGGAATTATCCATACTGGTGAATTAAGGTGAGAGTGAACATTCTATCATGTCGTCTCTCAGTAATTTAGTAACTTGTTTATCTATTTCTTCTTTGTGCATGGGAGGAAACCGGTATTGCTTGGTGTGGATTGGAAAGTCGTCTGTAGTGTAAATGGAGTGGTGAGTCACGTGTGTGGTTCCTAGCTTATCGTCGGGTAAGTGGAATCTGTCCAGATTATTGGAGATTAATGTTTTAAGATTAGTCTTTTCTTCCTTATTTAAGTGTTCCAATCTTAGGAGTTGTAGGGTAAGTTCCTAATGTTTTTATGGGTTTGGATGCTATTCCTTGCAATAATTGGATATTTTCTTTATCCGAAAAAATGTGAGAATTAATATATTGTTTTTTAATTAAATTCAGATCAGAGCCTGAGTCTATCATAAAAGTGCATATTTCCTTTAAATCGAGAGATGACAAGGTGACGGTAGGGGCGCAGGTGCTTCCTGCAAAACGATGCTTATTTACTTTTGTGTTTCCAGATTTTGACTGTCCAGCTCTGCAAATCGTACGACTCGAGAGGGGAGTGGGCGTTCCTGTTGAGCAGCGTCCCGGCGAACACCTCCTTGGACCGGAGCGCTCTGACCGTTTCCCTGGTTATCAAGGGGTTGACTAGAAGAACTCGTCCCTTCTGTAAGTGAATTCTTATACGCTAATTTTCGACATTCAGTAATTAAGTGTCCGGGGGATTTACAATAAAGACATATTTTTTCGGTAGGGTAGTTCGGACCAGGTTGTCCAGGAATTAAGGGTTTAATAAAAGGGGCATTATTATTACGCGTATCATATACTCTGGGTGTAGTAATGGGAGTAGCCGTTAGGCTGCGTGATGGACTCTGGAGAATGCGGGGCGTATAAGTAGGGTCTGCGCGAGGAATTAATGTGGATCGTGTGGGAAATGCAGCTCTTTTGCGATAATTTTCGGTTTCTAAAGTCTTACTTAGTTGAATGGCTCCAACGATTGCATCTTCAAGGCAATAATATTCTTCTAGCTTGCCACGAATCAATAATTCCGGTGGAAGGCCGTTAATAAAATTTTTTAAAGCTCTTGTTTTAATATTATAGCGAAGTTGTTCGCTCAAATTACCGTGAATCGTCAGTTCTCCATCTATAATGGCGGATCTTAATTCTTTAACTCTCTCTATATAATCAAAAATATTTTCATTCGGTTTCATGTAAACATTAGCGAGTTCCCCGCGATATTGGTCAACCGATTTGTTAGAACCGAATACTCTTTTTAATCGATTAGTTAGATCCGTCAAATTATGATATTCTATTCCTTCTATTGCTGCGTACGCATGTCCTTGTAGTTTGTTTACTATTAGTGGTAATAAAAATTTCTCTTGCCAGGAAGGCATCAAATTTAATGCTCGTTCGCATGTTTTACAGAACTGAAATACATCTTATGGCCATCATATATGGGAATGGACTCAATGATGTCCTTAATACGAATGGGAGAGACTAATTGGATATGATCCATATTCAGAGGGGCATTTCTTGAAACGGATGAAGGAGGAAGATTGCCATTGTTAACTGGAGGTTTCGGGATTGCATTATCAGGTAAAGTATTATTATTATCTTGTTGAGGCAAACTTCTTATGTAATCTTGTACATGTAGATTAGACAAGCCTTGTTGTCGCATTTCGGATACCTTTTGTTCTAGATTGTTTAATTGATTTGGTAAGGTTTTTAAAGAGAAAACTTCTTGTCTTAATAAGCTTAATATTGAAGTAAGACTGTTTATGTCAACAGCAGCGTTTTGTTCAGCGTTAAATTTTTCTCTCAAAGATTCAAATTCTTTCTGTTGCGTATTTAAAGCAGTTTGTTGTTCCCGTACGAGTTTTTCTTTATTCCGTAATTGTTGCATCATAACCTTAATTTCGGCTTGTTGTTTTTGTAAAGGAGTAATGATAGTAGTATCACTATCACTATGTTCAGAGGCAGTTCTGGAGAATTGAGATCGAGTATTCATGATTCAAAATTATCGTTATAGGTCAAGTCTTTTAGGCGAGAATTTCTTACTAGAATGGTTTATTCTTTCAGAAATCCAATATAGTCATCCCACCGCTGCCACCAATTTTTGTCTCGTGCTCGCACGTCTCGCGATCCACTGTTATCGTCCACCTCAGTGTCAATACCAGGGTTGCTCTCTATTTAGTTTTTTAGGGCAACCTGTTTAAACCGGCTATACCCAGGGAGTCGCCGAGAGCTAAGTCTTGATCCTTTTGATAATCAGGAGATTTTCTTTATTGATCGGAAACCACTACAATTGAGGCTTGGTTCATAAGCTCAATAATAATATCGTCTAAATTATAAATAATGTTTTCTTTATTTTCTTCTAAAAATTGTATTAATATTTCTAGTATAGTGTCTTGGGAAGTATTCTGTTGTATTTTAGCGTCGGTTATATGTGGTTTCATTAATTATTAATTTATTTGAGGCTAATATAGAGATAGAGATAAAAATTTGAAAAATAATTAAAATTTTTTTTTTGTAGTTATAAAGGAGTCTAATTTAGATGAGAAAAATAGGATATTGTTTATATAAATTATTGTTAATTAACAAATGGATTGTTTATAAGTATATGTGTATGGAGGGTTTTAACAATTACCCTAATGTGCAAATGTATTTTAAAATTATTATCTTAACATGTCACTTGATTGTTTATTTATAAACAAATTGACTCGGTTTTATTATAGATTGAGAAGAAGGGGATGAAAACTTTCTTAATATAATTTGTTAATTACTTGATATGAATTAATATATAATTTTGAACAAGTTATACTCATATAGTAATGAGTATGAGAAAGAATTGATTATTTTTAATTATGTAGGGGATTTTGTGACTCATGAATACTTTGAATGGATTTTCTTATTTCATAATAAAATGATAATAATATGCTGAATAATAATAATGTGTTAAATAAAGTATGTTTTAATTTTTGTTTTTTTTTTTCAAGGGAAGATGGTGTAGAAATAAATGAATTCACACTGGAATATGGTTAATTAGAGGCCGGTGCTATTATTTATTTAAAAAGTCACCGTCTCTGATGGAGAAGGAAAATGGTAGTTATAAGAAGGATGCTCCTTATGACATTATTTATTAAGATAAGTATCGCGAATCTTCCTTTCATTTATATATATTTCTATTTTTTTTCTTTTATTATAATTAGAAAGACTAATAATTAATAATTTAATATTAATCTATAAATAAAGAAAAAGTTTATTGTTTTCACAAATACTTATACGTATGCTTAAAAAGATTCTTATTAATACTTTATTTGTCTTAAAAACCTTATTATGAAGATTTATTGTTATGGTTAATTATTTAGTGAAATATGTGTATATATGTATACGTTGCTTCAAATTTTTTTTTTATTTCTTCGCGAGTTATATCTAGGAGCTAAGGGTGGAACAGTTTATTACATGAACAATAATATATATACGTGTACTTATAATTGTATTGCTATTACTATGTTTTATTTATTATATTATATTATATATATATATAATGAAAATTTTAAGTATTCTATATTTGGAATAATATTATTAAATGATAGAGAAAATGCTTTAATATAGTGAAAGCAATTGCAAATAAAAAAATTTACTTATATTTTTATTTTTTTTTTTTATAATTTTAATGATATAAAGATAAAGTAGTAATATGATTACTAACGTGCAATTAAAATGGTGTTGAATTAAAATAGTATTAAACAAAAAAAAATATATGTGTGTGTGACTTACTTTAATAATATTTTATTGTTGTGAATTTTCCTGTGTCTTCTCGCGTGCTGTTTTTCGTGGATCAGATTCAGGGATGTCTGCGACAGAGATCTCAGGAAGAAATAGTTCTATCTGCGCCAATGGTCCAGGCCATCCAATGAACTCGAAAGTTCTTCGGGTGCTGGAGATGTCAACTGGCTCTAAGGCCTGCGGCCACTTGAAGAGTTCAACAACGATTCTTTGATTATTTGGTATGTCTATAATAAGTTCTTCACTATTTCCAGTTATTTGATCAGAAGCATTAATTTGATTTTGAAGTTGCCGTTGTTGGCGTAAAGCGGCGCGTAACTGTTTGTACTTTTTACCGGCGCGGCGAGTACCAGGCATCTACTATAAATTATCGTAAATTATTTTTATTCTGCTAAATTAACTTTTGTTAATAATCTGGATTAAACGACGCCCAGACAGCTCATCGACTAAGTCTCAGCTCTGCCTGAACTGTAACGAGGGGCACGTCACTTTGCTCTTTCCCAGGCTCGAGACTCGCTATCGCTTTATCCAGATAGAGTAAATGATAAGATTCTAATGACTTTGATATTTAGTTAATATTGTAGTAATAATTTGTATAATATCTAATTGTTTATAGTAAATGTTGGCTCTGGAATGTAGGAACACTGGATTTAACAATTCACTTAAAGTAATGCAAGAATAAGCTGGTATATTTCAAATATCAAAATAATTTTACAAAGTTGCAAGTATATAAGTTGCTATGATAATGTTATTAATTAAAACGAGAGGTACATCCGCACTGTACCGTGATTAAAGATATCAATGGTAATATAGTATTAAATCTAAATTAATTTAAAATGAGTCGCGGAGTAGAAAAATCTTAAGATATAAAAAGACTCTACCTTGACGACACAAAGTAGTAGTCAGAAAAACTAAGTTGAATTATATTTTAGGACGCAGCGAACAAAGACTCAGAGATTCTATCACTTAAGATGACTTCTTCACGTCTACTGTTTAACTTATGATGAACGACTTATTAAGATGATGAGTGGTTAGCGACTTTTAGGTTAAAGGTAGGAAGACGACTGTCACACTTCGGATGTTATAATGCGACTTTTAGGTTGAAGGTAGAAAGACGACTGTCACGCTTTGGATGTTATAATGCGACTTTTAGGTTGAAGGTAGGAAGACGACTGACTCCGTCCGCAAACTCGACTGACGTTCTGCGCTCCGTCCCCACTTTCGGGTCACCTCCCTCTAGACGTCCGGTGAATCCAAGGCTTCCCGGGTTGGCTATGTCATCCGGTGGAGATGGATTTTTGATCTTGGTGAGGGAACTTTCCGTCTTCGAAGACGTCAGAAACGGTGAGCTCTTCTTAATCTCAATTTGATATTCAACGTGAATATCAAAAGGCACATTGTTATAATATTTAGTTTCATCGAGTCGCTGCGTCGAGAGATATGAATAATATTCACTAGTCTCTTCGTCAATAGATAGAAGTAATATTCGATTTCACTAATCTCTGCGTTGATAGATAGTATTTAGTCTCGCTGAGTCTTTGTGTCAATAGATAAGTATAATATTCGATTTCATCGGGTCTCTGCGTCAAGAAATAAGAATAATATTCGATTTCACTGAGTCTTTCTCGCCGTCGCTTATTGTGTCATTATGCGAATGAAAGGTTCTTTGTATTATAAAATGATTTCGCACTCTTATATTATAATTCTTTTTACAGCAAGAGAGACTTATTAATTCAAGTATAGCAAGAGTTAATATTCCTTTTCGAAATTATTATGTCTCATCATTAATATTCCTTTTCTTTTCACTTATTAATTTATGCTTTTATATTTGAATTTCTTTTAATTTTCTCTCTTGTTGTATCACATATTTCATCTTAACATATCCGCTTTTATAATAGTATATATGGAAGATGCAGTTTAATACTGTTATTTTAATTTATAATTCCTTTCTATCGTGATTCTCTATGGTTTTACTTTAGCATAGGAGACTAGCTTTCCTTTACATATATATAAATATATATATATATATATATGTAGACATACATGTATAATACTTGTCATGTGTTATCTTTTTAGAATATTACTTTTTCATCCATTACACTAAGAGAAAGTCTTTCATGTAGATTTACATGTTGATATATAAAATTAGCTTAATATTATTAAAATTAATATTATTAATATTATTAAATAAATTAGCTTATATAGATTTGCATATATATATGTATCTCCTAACGCTAGTGTGCGTATGCTTTTTGAAATGTACTTTACTGAATGATATTTCTTTTTCTTTATTATTTTTTTTTTGTTATAGTTATGAAAATGTAAGATTTATAAAGCGATTGTTAGTATGATTTAATTCTAATATAACTAATTTGCAAGTGTTTCTGTTACAATCGTGTAATTGAATTTCAATGATTCTGATACTATAGTAGTGTTTATTTCCATATATTTTAGTAGAGAGAATTTTAACTTTTACTTGAAAATTTAATATATGGTAATCTAATGATTACAATTTTTTATTTCTTTACTGATAAGGGTCAGTATTATTTTTGGTCTAATTTTTATAAGAAGTTAATTTGTTTTAAATTTATATTCATCCATGTGAATATAAATAAACATATATATATTTAGAATATATATATAACTGTAAGAGACTTTGACTTTAAATTTTAATTAATATTTAATATAATTGAATAACTATGATTGTATGATTAATTTTTATTCATTAAGAACTATATTACTTAATTATGATTTTATATAAGCAAGCATTTAGTAATATACCGAATTGTATATATATATAGCGTACATTTTATAATTGAACAGTATATTTGTGTTTTTGAAAATTTTATTTTTGGCAAGACGTCACAGAATTCCATGTTGCGAAATGAATATATCGTCGGGGACTACATGAAATTCTGTTTGTTTTCCCAGTAATGAAATGTGAATAGCACCTAATGTTTTTATGGGTTCGGATGCTATTCCTTGCAATAATTGGATATTTTCTTTATCCGAAAAAATGTGAGAATTAATATATTGTTTTTTAATTAAATTCAGATCAGAGCCTGAGTCTATCATAAAAGTGCATATTTCCTTTAAATCGAGAGATGACAAGGTGACGGTAGGGGCGCAGGTGCTTCCTGCAAAACGATGCTTATTTACTTTTGTGTTTCCAGATTTTGATTGTCCAGCTCTGCGAATCGTACGACTCGAGAGGGGAGTGGGCGTTCCTGTGTGACGTCTCACCAAAAATTTCAAATTAAATTTTTCAAAATATAAACGTACCGCTAGAAATATGAACACAAAGTATGAGATATACATATCTCAACTTGAACTTAATAAAATATTTAATCAAGCATAGTATTATATAGCTATTAAATTGGACGTTGCTTGCATAGAAATATTAACAAAATAATACTGACCTTATCAGTAAAGAAATAGAAAAAAAATTGTAATCATTAGACTACTATATATTAGTTTTCCAAATAAAAGCTAAAATTCTTTTTACTAAAATATATGGAAATAAAATATTACTGTAATATCAGAATCGTTGAAATTCAATTACGGGATTGTAACAGAAACCACCCCCGCCTTTCTCCCCCAGATGGTCGGAGGAGATTCCTGCCTTTTGATGCGTCACTGAGAGAAACTTCAGTGACGCATCAACGGCGGCGTTGCGGGACCACCACGCAACCCCGTCGTCTTCCCTGGGGCCAAGGTGCAATGGGGAGTGGGTGTTCCCGCACCCACTCCCCCTTGACCCCTGGGGGAAGTGAGAGTTATTTCCCACTTCCCCCGCTAAGATCAGATGTTCGGTCTGGATCAGGGGCGAGGGGAGTCCAAGGACCCCCCGAGTTCACTGCCCCGTGGGGGAGAGGGGGGAAAGACTACGTCTAACTCCTTCCTGCTCCCTCACGACCCTTTCATCTGTGAGAGGGTTTTTTCCCCGGGCGGGGACACCTCATCCACCTCTATAATAGAGGCGTCCTCAATCGTCTCTGGGGAGGGGGGGGGTGTTAAAGCAACATCCCCCCCACTTTCCACACCAGGGGCCTTTACCGCATCCAAGGCCACCTTCACCGGGGGAGACACCTTCTCCGCACCCGGTGGGGGACCCTTTCTTCTCCTCCTCTCCTCCAATACAGGAGGGGAAGAGCACTCGACGCCCCCGCCCAGGGCATGGTTGGAGGGAACACCCAGATCTGCGCATAATGCGCATTTGGGTGTCCCCCGACACCCCCATCCGAGGTGTCCGGGTACGCCGCACTGGTAACACCGGTCGCCCCGGAACACCTCGGATCTGCAGGCACCACCAATGTGCCCCCCCTTGAGGCACTTAAAGCACCTCAAGGGAGCACCAGTGCCGCGCCCTCTGCCCTTCTTCCTCCCGTCACCAGGGGAGGAAAACTGGTTCGAAGGTCCCTTATTCCTTTTAACAGGAGAGGATCCCTTTGGAACCAGCTCTTCCCTCTTTTTCCCCTCACCCCCTTTGGCTGTTACCATCGCCCAGGTGGGTAGCGCGGTCGCCCCTTCACTAGAGATGGGGGATTCCGGACATACGGGTCCCCCCCGAGTCGTCCGGACCTCTTGGTGGAGTCCGCTTAGCCCTAAGGCCAGAGCAGACCCCACCTCTTTCCGGAGGATTGAGGCCTTTTTTTTTTTTTTTTTACGTTGGGAAATGCTTTACGCATCCCTCTGGGAGCGGGGACTCCCAGAGGGTATGTGGGACTCGCCCGACCAATTAGTTATGGTCGGGCACACCCACTAAAACCCAACGGTGGTCCACGCTGCGGTTATGGACGGGCTCCGGGGTCGCTTTCGCATTCGACCGGGATTCGCCCCCGCTGGGTCCCCGTCCTTCGGCCCTGTTGAGGGTCGAAGGAGGGAGGACCCTTCTTCCGCGCGGGCGGCATCGGGCGTTCTAAAACGCCCAATGCCGCACCGATGGCGACGTTGCGGGACCACCACGCAACGTCGCCTCTTCGTTGGGTCGCGGTGCAATGGGGTGCAGGTGTCCGCCGCACCTGCATCTCCGCGGCCCTGGAGAAGGGACACCTAGGGGGGTTAAAGGATGCGAGCGTTATACGCCCGCATTCTCGCTCCCCCGCTCCTTCTCCGAGAGGGAGGGGCATTGGGATCCGCCTCCCTCTCTCTTTCGGCCGCCTCCTTCCGGGACATAACGTCCCCACAGAAGGAGGCGGCCGCCCTCCACTGGTCTTCCCCATCTACCATGGCTCGCACCATGGCAGATAGGAAGACCTCCTCTCCTATGGCGCTCCGGAGGGCACGGCGTTGCTCTTCCCACGCCTGGCACTTGGCCAGGGTGTGTTCAGCCGTGTCCACCGGGGCGTCACAGTGGTGACACGCGGTCGACCGTTCCCTTCCTATTCGGTGCAGGTACTCCCCAAAGCAACCATGCCCCGTGAGCACCTGCATCGTCCTAAAATCGAGGGCGCCGTGTTGCCGATCCACCCAGTCGATCAGGACTGGACGGCGCGTAGGCTTGTCCTTACGTTGAACAGGCCCTCTTCCCATTTGGCTAGCTTGCGTCGCCGAGCCTGGAGCCTGAGCCTCGCCATAACTCTTGGTGGCAGGGGTCTTCTTACTTCCGGATCCGGGTCCTCCCGTCGGGCCACGCGCATCCGATACATGTCGGAATATGCCCCCGCCGTGAGGATCCAGGGCAAGACCCCGGCCACCACGCACGCCGCCTCAAAGGCGACGGTCCTGTACCCCCGTATGACGCGGATGGCCAGCCTCCTCTGCATACCCCTTAAAGTCTGCAGATTCTTGTTGCTGGCCAATACCGCTTCGTGCCACACGGGGGCTCCGTACAATGCTACGAATTGGACCGCCGTCATGTACAGGCGGCGCGCTCCATCCCCCGGCCCCCCCAGATTGGGCATGAGTCTGCCAAGACTGGCAGCTACTGCTCGCACTCGGGGAGCCAGTTTGGTCATTAAAGGCCCAAAGCTCCACCGACTGTTGAAAACGAGGCCCAGGTATTTTAGCTGGGTCCCTACCTCGACCACGACACCCTTCATTTCAATTTTAGCTAGATCTCGAGGCGGTCCCCTTTTTTTGCCGGGGGCGAACCAAATCGCTTCCGTCTTCTGTAGTGCCACTTCGAGACCCATCCTCCGGATCCGGCCGACCACGTGCCTGGTTCCTACCCCCGCTAGGCGGATGGTGCTGCCCCAGTCCCTCTCCCAGGACAAGACCAGCGTGTCATCTGCGTAACACACCAGTTCCTGTCCCGGGAGAAGGGCCCCCCGTAGGACCCAATCGTACCCTAGGTTCCACAGGAGTGGGCCTAAGACCGACCCCTGTGGAACCCTTTGGTGGACCTCCCTCCTAATGGTTCTTTGGTGCCGCCCCTGGTACACAATTTCCCTGTCCTTGAAGTAATCCCATATGACTTCTTGTATATACGCGGAGACTCTGTGATAATTCAGGGCCCCGCCTATCCCTTCCCAGGGAAGGGTGTTAAATGCGTTGGCGATGTCAAGAGACACCGCCACCACCATCCTCCCCCTCTCCATGGCTTGTTCCGCGAGGGTCTTCACGCGCATGATTGCGTCGATCGTTGATAGACCCTCGCGGAACCCGAACTGGCGTTTAGCCAGGTCGGGACCACTCCGGGACAGGTGCCTCCTCAGGCGGGCAGCGATAATTCTCTCAAACAGTTTGCCCGCTTCATCGAGGAGGCAGATGGGGCGGTACGCGGAGGGAGATCCAGCCGGCTTCCCCTCTTTGGGGAGCAGCACCATCCGCGCTTTCTTCCATTCCCTAGGGAACTCCTCCTTTTTCAGGCACTCTGTAAAGAGCTGCCTGATCAGCCCTGATGTGACCTCCGCGGTCAAGGCCAGCGCTCTGGCGGGAATTCCGTCCAGACCCGGGGCCATTTTCTTGCCTCGGATCTTTCTGACCTCCCGCATGAGCTCATCCTCGTCGACCCCCAGGTCTTCTGTCCAGGGGGCGCGTTCGACCATCCGATATCGAAAGATATCATCGGTGCGACTTGCGCCCCCTGGGAAGAGGGTGGATACCACCCTCTTCAGCATCTGTGGATCTAATTTCTCGGCGATCGGTGGGCCGCCCGCACTGAGTTTTTTTCGAGCGATTTTGTACGGGCGCCCCCACGGATCGCCGTCAATCGATTGGATGAGCTCATCCCAAGCCCTGGCCTTGGCCGCTTTAATGGCCCGCTGAAGGGTTTTCTTTGCACTTATGTATGCCTCCCTCAGCGGTGCCGCCATTTGGGCTCCGTCCCGTCTTCTCATTTGTCGCGTGTATTGGCGGCGCTCCCTATTGCACGCTGAACGTAGTTCCGCGAGCTCAGACGACCACCAATACACGCTTCTCTTCAGGGGGGCGACTCTTCTCCGGGGCATTGACGCATCGCAAAGATCCGTCAATATTTCCCGGAGCCGATCCGCCCCCTCGTTTACATCCATGACGGGACGAGCCATTTCTTCTGTCGCCGACTTGGCAATGGCGGCTGCCATTAGGAGGTCACGGTCCATCCTTTTCAAACACCATTCCCGTGGGCGTGTACCCCTCCTTTCGGTGGGCCTCCCCGGCATGGCACCCATGGACGGGTCGAAGACGTCGAACCTAATGTATTTGTGGTCAGACATTGTCTCCGTAGTCCACAACGCGCCAAACAGAGACCATGCGCGTGACACGGGGGCATCCAAAGGTCACATCTATGATAGACCCCCCACTGCCGCGAACACATGTGAGGACCCGACCCTGGTTTAATATTGCCAGGTCGAGCTCCTCGGCCCACTCTTCTAGGGTTGTGCCTCTCGTATCGGTTACCAAAGACCCCCAAGCATGCGATTTCGCATTGGGGTCCCCAGCAACCAGAACCGGACGAGGCAGGAACCGCCTGACGACGTGTCCCACCCCGTCCAGCACCCTTTCCAAATTGGCACAACCCCTGTTTGGTGAGGCGTACACCCCCACAACTAGTACTTCCCCCCACATGGCGGCCACAAAGCCCCTTCCCCTCGCCACAGGAGCGAAAGGAAGGGAGCCCGGCCGGCCACTGGACATTATGACGACCGAGCCGCTCTCGTCCCCCGCCCAAATTGTTTTGTTCGGGGGAACCGAGCACGGCTCAGCCGCCACCACCAGGTCTATCGACCACTCCGCCGCGTGCTGACACAACATGTCCTGCGCAGCGGCGGAGTGGTTCAAATTGGCCTGGAGGACGCGATGAACAGTCATTTACGACGTGTCCATCGCCCCCTCCAGACTTCTACCCTTGCTATTGCTTGTTCCCCCTTTTTCCTCTGCTATTGCAGGGGGGGTGGGTTTTACCTCTTTCCCAATGTTTGGGGAGGATGCTTTCTTGGGTTTTCCCTTTTTGCCTTCTTTGTTTTGCGGCAGGGGTTGTGGCTTGAGTGATCCCCCCTCCGCACCTTCCTTTTTCTTGTCTTTGGCCTTATTCTTGTTGTCCGGCTTAGATTTGGTTCCTGTTTTCCCTTTTTTCCCCCTATTTTCTCTTCCTTTGAACGTTGAGGATAGGGGGCAGGCCTTTCCACCCATTCTATGCCTCTCGTCACCGCCCTTTGCGATGCACAGGAGGCATCGTGGTGTGGACTCGCATGATGCGGCTTTGTGTCCCGACTGACCGCATCTGTAACATATGTCACTGCGGTCCTCCGGGGCAGTGCATTTAGCTTTTACATGGCCAAATGCCATGCATCGGTGGCACTGGAGTGGTCGAGATTCCAGCGCCACCACCCTGGCCATTGTCTATCCCACTCTTATCTTCCCTGCCTTGGTCAGCTTCTGGGCCGCTGCCTTCGGGCATTTGACCCATATCATCCACAGGCCTTCTGGTGCTTTCCTCATTAGGCCCGTTTTAACTTCTCTTTCGGGAACTCCTCCTTCCTCTGCCACCACCTTCGCTACTTTATTCATGGTGGCCGCGTCGTCCAGACCAATGATCCGCAATTCCGACATCGCCACTGGTCTAGCAATGCGTACCTCCGGCCTGTTCTTCATGATCTCGGCCATTTTCTTCGCTAGAAGGTCCGCTTTGGCGGCGCTGTTCTCTCCGGGGATCTCTATGACCAGACCCCCTGTGGCGGCCCTTTTGGGCCGCACATGATCTACACCACATTCCTTTAGATTTATTTTGGTGCATATCTCCTCCATAGCTTTTGCTAGTGAGATGACTTTTACCCCTTCCTTTTGCGGAAATACATTAAGCGTAATCGCTGCAGTTTTCTTCCTTTTAATTATTGCCCCTTTTTTGGGTATAACCTTCTTCCCGCCCGGGCTGAGCCCACCACTTTTTGGGGTGGATGAAGCCCCGGTTGGGGGGAGAGAGCCACCCTTTTTGGGGGTTTCCTCCTTCTCCTCTCTTTCTTTCCCTCTCTTTTTCCTGTTCACATTCTCCCAATTGCCTTGTGTAGACCGTGTACTTTGGGGAGGGAGTGGGACGTTCTGTGCTTGGATTGCTTGATTCACTGTGCCTATTTTATCCCTTTTTCTGTTTTTGTTTTTGTTTCCTCCCTTTGCTTGCGTCTCAGGGTTTTTTGTGACATCCGCTTTGGGATTCTCTGCTTTCTGCTTCTTCCCCTTACCCTCTTGGGTTTTGTATGTGGTCACTTCATTGTGGCCAGTACTGCTCGTATTAAGCTGTTCCGTCTTTTTTTGCAAAAGTCTAAATTTGTGAGCCTCTTCCTTGGGCAATCTATCCTCTAGCACCTCTAGACGGGCCGATATCATATCTCCCGTCTGTCGAAGGATGTCTTTTGTCCATTTGTCCCGAGTATTCTCTAGGTCCGCAAGCAGTGTGAGAGCTTGCTTACTTTCTTCCTTAAGGGGGGGTCCGTCCTCTCCCTGTTCTTTCCGAAAACAAATATATCCGTTTCGGGCAGGCGGTTAGATGTTTGTGCGTGTTGTTGGTGTTTCAACTTCCACAGGTCTTCCTTGATTTTCCCTAGTTCCTGTTCCAGGGAGTTTATTTTGTCTTGGAGGGTTTGGTTTTTCTTTTCTAGAGTCCTTTTGTCCTTTTCTAGGGCTCTATTCTCCTCCGTGGCAGATAGACTTCCTAGCTGTTGTGCAGCTTGTTTCATATTATCCGCCGTGGTTTTTAGGATGCCTGCGAGCCTTCCTTTCAAACTCTTGGAGACTTTTGCAACCAACAGGCAGGATTCGGCACAGTCTTCCGCCAATTTTAGGTTGGCAATTCGTCTTGCTTCCTTCGCTTTACTCGGGTCACGGGATACCTCCTCTTCCAAACTTGCGTATAGAGCATTTCTTGTAATTATCTTAGACCTCTCTTGTTCTATACACATCTGCTCGAAGGCATCTAAAGCAGCCTTTTCTTCTTCTTCAGCCAACTCTCTTTTGGCTTTGGCTTTTCCCACATGTTCACCTGTTGTGGGAGGTGAACATGTGGGAAAAGCCTGCCTTGTTTTTTCTGCTGCTCTTTTACATTCCGCGCACCTTTGCAAACTTCTACGTAGGTTGGATTATTGTTGTCCGAGATTACTTCCGTGTCTGTGTCCTCGTCTGACTCAATCACTTTTTCCTTGCTCTCGGCAATCCGTTTTTTACGCGTGTTTCCAGCCTCTTCCTCAGTGTCCGAGGACACTACGGACCGTTGGGCTCTGATCTTCCTTTTCTTCTTTCGCTTGTCCCGAGTGTTCGGAGCTGAAGGGTTAGAAGAGGTTTCAAACGAGGGGATGTTGGGGGTAGGGAGAAAATCTTCCATGGTAACCTCCCTCTTTTTAAAGGAGGCAGGACCTGTTCGGTCTCCCAACATTACTCTGCAATTGAGAGTTCTAACCGCGATTATTTGCGGCTTTGAGGTGCCTTCCATGTTTTTTGGAACCTTAACCTCACCCTCTTCGTCTATTGCTCCGCCCATGTCCTCTACAGCTTGAGATTTCTCAAGTGCCTTCTCTTCAGAGATTTGCGACACATAGTCGCAGATGTTCAAATCTGTTTTGTGGGAAATTGTGCTACTCATTTTTTTTAGTATTTCCCACTCCCCGCTGCGGCTCCGCCACCCAGGGTGTACCCTCTCCCGCCGCAAAGTGTCCCGAAACATGACCGGCAACACTCTACGACGGGGCCCCAAGTTCCCCCGGGGGGTGGCATACGACACGGGCCGGGGGATGGGCATCCCCGGCACTGGTCCCCAACCCCCTACTGACCCATGGAGGTTTTTACTCCTCCATGGGCTTTCAGGGGTTCCCGGCCTCCGACCTCCGGGATACCGCAGCAGGTGGTGCCAACCGGGGGACTCCATGGACGGTTAAGACTGGGTCGCCGTTCCCCGGCCCAGTTTTACCCGCTATGGCAGCCAGCGTACCGTGTTACACCCTCTCCGAGATAATCCTCGGAGAGGGCACCGACGGAGCACGGCTTCGGAAGAGGAAACGGTCGCGATGCACCGCCGGTGGCACGCATTTTCGCTGCCAGACCCAAACCTCGGAATAAGTCCGAGCGGCCCTGGCAGCTGGACCGACCCGGAGTCGCCGGGCTGTGCCCGTTTACGACCCGCGCCGGCCCCTCCGCCATCCCGACCCCGACCTCGGAATAAGTCCGAGCGGCTCGGGACGGCCCAGCCCGATAGGCCTGGGAGTTCCGGAACCATACCGGCCCGTCCGGCCCGATGGGCCCGGGAGTTCCGGGACACCATCGGCCCACACGGCTCCCCCTCGCGACCGCGCACTTGAGGGCAAACCACCCCCAAGCCGCTTGTCCACGAGGAAGGAACCTCCCCCACCGTGGGACACCGGTCGAAGCCGGCACCCACATCCCCCCCGAGGGACGCTGCGTGGCAGGAGCACCCACACGCACAGCACCCTCATGGGGCCGGGAGCACCCAGCCGTGTCGCGGGCGGGGAGCAGACCTCCCCCAACGGTGCCGCGCCACCGGGCAATTGAAGTCGGGGCTGCCTACCCCTACCAGCGATTGGGATGACACTTTAAACCACCCCAGAGGGTGGGTGTCATCCCTGAGGGAGTCGCTGGGTCTCCTCTTGTACCCTTGGAAAGGATACTGTGCGCTCTTAGTTCCCCTTCCACCCCGGAGGTTCACCCAACTTGGCCGAAGCCTTGCGGGTGTTCCATGGGGTTTCAGGGTTAAGTCTCCTCACCACGACAAGGTGGCGCACGACGAGGAGGTGCACCCCCTGTGGAACAAAGGGCCGATAGATGGCCCCATAGTGGTCCGGCCGCGTACACGGTGGTGCAGGCCGTGTCGTTTGGCCAGACCGGGGCGATATCCCCTTTCGGCCCTAAACTCGCCCGGACCAGCCACCTCTTTGGCATCCCCCGGGTGACATCCCTGGCTCACGCCCTTGCCTCCGGTGTCCACCCTCGGAGGATAGCCATTCGCATGCGTCTTTCGGTTATTATAGTGGCCAAGACGAATCACCACTAGGCGGACTCCTGTATTGGCGGTCCGGCCGCACTTCATGGGTCCCCACCTTGACGAGAACCTTCCACAGGGCCCTGGTTTCGCAGAACCCCTCCTGAGTTCCACTACTAACAGGTTCCCGCTTCCAGTCTTCGATCCAGCAGAGCCCTTTCCCTTGGACAAGTTCCCAGGAAAAGAGTCGAGACACGTACTAGCCCCAACGGCAGTTGGCCCGGAGGGGTCTTCAGTGCAACGACGCCCCAATCAGCGCGAACCGGTTTCCCCCGGTCAGGCACCAGCCATTTCACAGGATGTTATCGCATTGTCGATCAACATCCTGCCCCGAACGCCTCCGTGTTTTGTACAGGGAGTAGGCGCACCCCTGCTCGAACCGTGTGTAGCATCGGGACGGTAATGTCGTTCAACCCACATCGGGCTTCCTCACCCGTGTCCCCGCTTCCGCGTTTTTATACGAGGGGGAAGGCGGACCCCTGTGCGTACCGTGTATAGCATCGGGACTGTTGTCCGACAACTCACATCGGGCGTCCTGTTAACCGTGTCAGGGGAAGCGACCCCTGAGTACCTTGTCAGTTATTTCCACGTGGAACCAACTGCTAAGGTTCTACCCGCACCCACATTGTAGAGTGAAGAACTACCTTATACCTATAGGCAGGGTGCCATCGCATGCTGATAGACACCCTGCACCGGGCGCCTCCGTGTTTTGTACAGGGAGTAGGCGCACCACTGTTCGAGCCGTGTGTAGCATCGGGACGGTAATGTCCTTCAACCCACATCGGGCTTCCTAACCCGTGTCCCCGCCTCCGCGTTTTTATACGAGGGGGAAGGCGGACCCCTGTGCGTACCGTGTATAGCATCGGGACTGCGGTCCTTCAGCCTACATCGGGCGTCCTGTTAACCGATCCGTCTTTCGAGATTCCTATACAGAGGAAAGAGGACCCCTGTTGCGGTATTTGGTGACTTTGGGACTCGAATCCAGCCGAAAATCCTTCCATCACCCACCACCAAAACCCGAATCAGGGGTGAGCGACCCCCTGATGCCTCGCCCTGCTGTCAAGCCAACAGGTCGAGGTCCTACCCAACCCTGCATCGTAGGATGGCGATCTACCCTACAACGACCAAAGCGATGCCGGCGAAACCCGCCGCCCCCGAAGAGCCGGCGGATCCCCCGACACCGAGATGGCCCGGAAGCCCCGACCGTCCCAGGAGGCTCGTCGGCACCCGTAGGTCCGGCTCCCCCCAAGAAGCCGTGCGCCGAACGCTCGCTTCCCGTCTTATTGGGATTTGCGACGCGTAAGCCTCACTTTAGGATCGACACCCGGGAAGCCCGATCAGCCTCGGTTGCCTCTCCATCCGATCGGCTCTTCTGAAGAGGACTCCTCCGGAAGGGAGGACGCTCTTCAGGCGGGCACGCTAAGGCCCTCGCGTAGTGTCTTTGTTACTCCTCAACCCCCGCCCAGCCACGCTCCGGCTTAAGGGCTTTCGCCCCCGGCGTACTATGTGGCATTCACCATCATTTCCGCCGCGACCGTCGCGCCTGTAGCAGGAACCGATTCGTACGCGTCCGACACCCAGGTATGCATGCCGGTGCTATGCATCCTGCCCGAGCCGGGGTCCAAGAGAAAATCCGGCTAAAGGTGCGCTCTTAGCTATCCCTCCATTCCGGTTTCCCGGGGCTTCGGGACAGCCTCCCCACCACGTCAAGGTGGCGCACCATCGAGGAGGGGAGGATTGAGGCCTACCTCAACCCTTTTTAACCCTGTCCAATCTTTTTAACTATAAGTGTGCATTCCCCTTGAGGTATGCTCTGCTAAATAATTTTTCTCTATTTTTCTAATTTTTTTTTTTTTTTTTTTTATTATGTTAATTAAGAAAACGCAAAATTTATAATTGATAAAGCGATTTTTAGTATGATTTAGTATTGACATACTAATCTAATGGTTTTAAAAGTATTATTGTTACGTCCGCATAATTTTTTTATTTTTTTTTTTATTGGATTTTTGCGATTCTGATATTATAGTGACATATATTTCTATATATTTTAATAGTAAAATTTTTCAACTATTATTTAGCGAGTCAAATGGTAAAGTAGTCTGATGGTTGTAATTATATTCTTTACTGATAAGGGTCAGTATTTTTTTTTTGTTAACAATATGTAGGCAAGTTTTATCCAATTTAATAGCTATATAATATTTTGCTCGATTAAATATTTTATTAAGCTGAATTTGAGATATATATGTATATCTCATACTTTGTGTTCATATTTCTAGCGGTACGTTTATATTTTGAAAAATTCAATTTTAAATTTTTGGCGGGACGTCACATCCCCCCCCCTTATTTAAGAACAAATTCCCGATGTTATCGAAGGGATTTGTTCGATATCATTCAATCGCTCTCGAAGGTCAGTGTAAACAATGGGCATAGGGGTGGTTGTATTTACCGCTGTTGCATTAACGATAGTTGACTCGATTTTGGGTGCTGTCGGTGTTACTGGTGAGGGACTCATTGGCTCCAGGGAAGATTGATCTTCTTCTGGCTCTATTCTTCGTTGATTCACGGGTCCTCGTGCTAAGTGAAGTAGGAGATGTGTGAGAGAACTCCATACGGCGCCTAGCAGGTGCAGACTGCATCCGTACACGGTGTGAAGGGCGTATCCATGGATTGCTGTATCAATAGTTAATTTAATGAGTTGTATAATTAGGAATACTTCTAGAATTCCGGCCGTTGCTGATCCGAAGGTTACAAATTCACCCCGAATTCTTGAGACGGTATTCGAAGCTATTTTCTGGAGTGATTCCTCATCTAGCAGACTGTATATAGAGACTTCTCCAAGTATGACAACTTGTCCTGTCATCCCACGGGCTATGAAATTTAGAAGTGCTGGTTTCTCTGCAGGAAACATAATATGATCTCGTAACTTTTCTATATCTTTTTCCGTATATATTCCACTAATGGCTAATGGACCTGGGGTGAGGTATTTCCAACTCAAAGAGGTCATCGGACGTAATCGTTGTGAAGGTAATTGTATGACTTGTGGATCAAGGATGAGCTGGATCCATGTATCATCTATGCGGTAGAGTGTTGGTAGTTCAAAGCTACATTCCTTCTGAGTTCCGAATTTGGTGAATATCCTTGATTTTGGCGTTAGAAATAGTGAAGCGTTCCTTACTGTTACAGGGAGCTCGGCATAACATTCTTTTGTTCTCCAAATTATGGCGTTAACGGGAATACATTTTATTACATGAATTGCTTCTCCTGCAGTGACAGCCATGTATCCTGGTCCTTTCATTAACCGATAGGCGAATTCGTCAGGCTGTAAAGTGGCAAATGATAAGGTGTTAGTTATTACATCTTTTTCCAGCTCGCATTTCTGTTGAATGACATTGTGGTAAAGAGATGTCATTTGATGTCGTATGTGTTTTTCTACATATACAAACTTCGAGTTCATATATGCAAAAATATCAAGATTATCAATTGGGATTGTTCCTCTTTCGGCGAAGACGTCTCCCTTTTTAGTTTCCAGTATAAAGAGTTTGGGATGCTCTGTACGAAGAAGCGTATCCGCACAGTGGCTGTCCCGTGTTCTTGTCAGAGCGAAGGTTATGTCTTGTGTTGTCAGGCTGTATACAATAGGTGATTTTCCTTCACTGTTATCGTCCGTGGTTTTGATAGCAGGTCCTTCATATAGAACGTCGTATTGATGAAAGTTACATGAAGAGGTAGGCATCGGTTCCCAATAGGTATATCCATCCTCTCAATCGATGCAAAATCCTTCACTGAGTGTACAAATGGTTCCTGATTTTAGCATTATTTTTCCAGTATTTAGTTTCATGGGGACATAGACTGATTTCAAGGATATTCTGGCGACAGCTTGCACGACAACGTCGTCCCATGTTCCATAGTGGTCGGAATACTGGGTGGCTTTGCATTTTCCATCGTTGCCTACGCTTCCAGCCATGGTGATGCTGTAGGAGGCGGTTTGGTTGACTTGAATGCCGTCGATTAAAACTCTTGCTCCTAGTGAAAAAGTACCATCACGAAACATTTGTTTGCACTGTGAGTGTCCGGTTTCATGTATATAGTCAGCACGTCCGTTATGCACAATGGAAACATGTGAGTGCATGCCACAGTAATATATAGTTCTTGAAATTTTGACCTTACATTGTATTATATACGCATGATTATAGTCAGATAATTGAAGGAGTTGGATATAAGTATCCGTAGAGTTTGATGTTTTATGCGGAAGATTGCATTCTCCCACATCCAACAACGAAACCGATGTGATATTTAAATGTCGCCCTCCGCAATCAAAACCGAGAAGGGCGAGGGAGGTTTGCGCAGTGAATAATAATACTAAATGATACATCATTTCTGTAAATAAGCAGATACAATTTATTATTTATACATGTATATTTGTATGAATATATTATATATATTTATATATTTTTACTTTATTTCATGGTATTTCCATCTCATTTGTTAGTTCATACATTAATAGTATCTTTACTTCTGTATTGTCGCAATCATACAACAACTCTTCTACATTATTTGGGTCTAATTTTCTTCCTCTGAGTACGCAACATATCGCTAAATAATGCATGAAGCAAGTAGAACATTCTTTTACGGAAGTATAAGTAATTATATCATTTCCGCAAATATAACAATTTTTTTCTTGAGAAATACCACTATACATGCCATGAAATTGTATAAGTCCGTACGCTTGAAAATTTTGTTGAATTAATCTGAAGCAAGTGACGCAATATCGATTATCTTCCACTTTAATATACTGAATATTATAACAATGATAAGAGAAAATTCCAGGGCAATGCGTCAAAATATAAGGCCGCTTATATCTATAAGGTTTAGGTCTGCACATTTTGTCACGTGCTGTGACCCGCTGTTATCGTCTACCTAGGTGTCAATAACAGGGTTGCTCTCTATTTAGTTTTTTGGGTAATCTGTCTAAATCGGCTATACCCAGGGCTCCGCCGAGAGCAGGATCAATATGTACTAGGAACTAATAAATCAGGGGATTTTTTTTACTGATCAGGAATGATGATAATAGAGGCTGTGAAGTCCCGCTAAAAATAAAATTTTCAAAAACACAAATATACTGTTCAATTATAAAATGTACGCTATATATATATATATATATATATATATATATATATATATATATATACAATTCGGCATATTACCAATTGCTTGCTTATACAAAATCATAATTAAGTAATATTGTCCTTAATGAATATAAAAATTAATCATACGATCATAATTATTCAATTATATTATATTAAGTATTAATTAAAAATTAAAGTCAAAGTCTCTTACGGTTATATATACATATATTCTAAATATATATATATTTATATATATTCATATTTATAAATATAAATTTTAAACAAATTAACTTCTTACAATATTAGACCAAACTTATCAAACTAGAAGTAAATATCACCTATTCTCAAAAGGACAACTAGTAGTTAAATACATATAAAGACACAAGAGCCCTGACGATACTCGAATAAAATACATCTATCCGTATACATATATATAATATAATATATATGTACAAAATATATAAATACTGCCGATATTAATCTGCGTCCACTAAAAATGTAAATTTATTTATATGGAAGATTTATTTTTTTTATTTTACAAAGCAATAGTTGTTGGAACTAAAATTAAAAATCACCTTATATATATATATCTTATATACTGGGTGTCAAAAGGGTATTATCAAAATTAAAATTAAATATTTGCTCAAGAGTTAACTTTCGCAGCTGAATAAAATCAATATTAGAAAAACAAAAGCACCATATGTCAAAATAAATTCAATAAAATATAGAAATAAGAATATAGTCTCCCAAATAAATATTTTCAAACATGTAAAATTAATCAATAAAACAAATGTGATGCAACGAGAGAGAAAGTATTCAAAATTCTTATAACTAATATTATGTTGAGAAATAAATTATATATAACAATAATAGTCATTAAATCTCTCTCTCTCGCTGCAATACGAATAAGTCTTAGCGTTGTATAAAAAAACGATAATTAATATGACGCACGCGATAACAGCGACACAAAGACTCATGAAATCACCTATAATTAAGTAGCCTAAACATCTTGACGATCAGCGAAGAAGCTTCTTCTTAATCTAAAAAACCGATACTTGATTACCATTTCAGTTGAAGCAAGTGATTATAAAGAAATCGCTTGAGTATAATCGCGAGAGCTTCCTCGAAATATAACAACTGATATTTGATTATAAAGTTCGTATCATCTTATCGAAATTGATATCGAAGAACTCACTTCCAATAACTCCAGAGGAGGAGACTTCCCTCTCCAAACCAAAGCCCATCTCCATACGAACAAGATCAACCAACCAGAAGGAACTTGAGTCCTTCTGATAACTAATGGAAGGAGAGATTGAGAGTGGGGACGAACCTCAGGAGTCAGTTGAGCGTATGGACTGCTGAGCAGTCGTAATTCAGGAGTCGTGAAGAAATCGTCCTAAGTTGTAGAATCTCTGAGTCTTTGTTCGCTGCGTCCTAAAATATAATTCAACTTAGCTTTTCTGACTACTACTTTGTGTCGTCAAGGTAGAGTCTTTTAATATTTTAAGATTTTTCTACTCCGCGACTCATTTTAAATTAACTTAGATTTAATACTATATTACCATTGATACCTTTAATCTCAGTACAGTGCGGATGTACCTCTCGTTTTAATTAATAACATTATTATAGCAACTTATATACTTGCAACTTTGTAAAATTATTTTGATATTTGAAATATACCAGCTTATTCTTGCATTACTTTAAGTGAATTGTTAGATCCAGTGTTCCTACATTCCCGAGCCAACATTTACTATAAACAATTAGATATTATACAAATTATTACTACAATATTAACTAAATATCAAAACCATTAGAATTTTATCATTTATTCCATCTGGATAAACAATAGCGAGTCCCGAGCCTGGGAAAGAGCAAAGTGACATGCCCCTCGTTACAGTTCAGGCAGAGCTGAGACTTAGTCGATGAGCTGTCTGGGCGTCGTTTAATCCAGATTATTAACAAATGTTAATTTAGTAAAATAAAAAATAATTTACGATAATTTATAGTAGATGCCTGGTACTCGCCGTGCCGGTAAAAGGTACAAACAGTTACGCGCCGCTTTACGTCAACAACGGCAACTTCAAAAACAAATTAATGCTTTTAATCAAATAACTAGAAATAGTGAAGAACTTACTATAGATATACCAAATAATCAAAGGATCGTTGTTGAACTCTTTGAGTGGCCGCAGGCCTTAGAGCCAGTTGACATTGCCAGCACCCGAAGAACCTTCGAGTTCATTGGATGGCCTGGACCACTGGCGTAGATTGAACTATTTCTTTCTGAGAACTCTGTCGCAGACATCCCCGAAGCTGATCCACGAAGGACAGCACGCGAGAAGACACAGGAAAATTCACAACAATAAAATATTATTAAAGTAAGTCACGCATATATATATATATATATTTATATATTTTTTTTTATCGTTTAATATTATTTTAATTCAACATTATTTTAATTGCACGTTAGTAATCATATTACTACTTTATCCTTATATCATTAAAATTATTATAAAAAAATTTTAGAAATTTTTTGTAATTGCTTTCACTATATTAAAGCATTTTCTCTATCATTTAATAATATTATTTCAAATATAGAATACGTAAAAATTTCATTATATATATATATATATACATAATATAATATAATAAATAAAAACATAGTAATAGTAATACAATTGTAAGTACACATATATATATATATTACTGTTCATATAATAAGCTGTTCCACCCTCAGCTCCTAGACATAACTCACGAAAAAAAAGGAGGAGCAACGTATATATATATATATATATTTCACCAAATAATTAACTATAACAATAAATCTTCATAATAAGGCTTTTAAGACAAATAAAGTATTAATAAGAATTTTTCCAAACATACGTATAAGTATTTATGAAAACAATAAATTTTATCCTTATTTATAGACTAATATTAAATTATTAATTATTAATTTTTTTTAAATCATAATAAGAGAATAAATAAATAGAAATATATATATATGAAAGGAAGATTCGCGATACTTATCTCAATAAATGATGTCATGAGAAATAAGGAGCATCCTTCTTATACTATCACTTTCCTTCTCCATCAGAGACGGTGACTTTTTAAATAAATAATAGCACCGGCCTCTAATTAACCATATTCCAGTGTGAATTCATTTATTTGTACGCCATCTTCCCTCGAAAAAAGAAACATTTTATTTAGCACATTATTATTATTTAGTACATTATTATTATTTTATTATTAAATAAAAAAATCCATTCAAAGTATTTATGAGTCACAAAATCTCCTACATAATTAAAAATAATCAATTCTTTCTCATACTCATTATTATATAAGTATAACTTGTCCAAAATTATATATTAATTCATATCAAAGTAATTAACAAATTATATTGAGATAATTTTATCCCCTTCAAGAACAACCAATAAAGATAATATATATCAATATTTATTATACTCTCGACTTTATGTACTATTTAGTAATTATTTTTTTTTCTTCTTTTACTAGACTCAATTACGAACATACCTATAAATACATAAATTTTATATATTTATAATAGAATTTATCATTTTCTTATTAGTTGTAAGCCTTACTAAATAAAATATCAATTCTATCAATTGTAAAATACCATAATAAATTTATAAATAACAATTAGCATAATTAACCTACCCTCATATAATTCCTCAATACAGGCTACAATAATTATTTAAATAATAAAACTTATATTTCATTTAAAACCATTAATCATATACCTTACCTCCTTATTTGAAGATCCATAAATTACCATAAATTATTTCTTTGTTAAAATAATAAATACTTCCGACAACACCTTAAGTCATATGTTCCTCCATAAGCCATAGACTATGTAACCTTATAGATTTTACCACTCTTACACCTTTTTAAATTGAAAGATCAACTTTAGTCCACCAATTAAACTCGACCTGAAGAACCAGAAAATAAATATTAAAATTCTATGTATACCCATTAACACATATATATACTCGCATTTACATATATATATATATATATATATATATATATTTATCAAAACGACCTTTTAGATTTTAATTTTTAAATATATATATATAATCAATTTTAACCTTATTATTACTTCCCAACATAGTAAATACTCCATAACAAAAATCCCATTATCACAAGACCTTTCATAACAGTAAAATAAGAAAGAAAACTGACAGAAAACTTGGTGTCGTCAAAAGTACCCTTGGACATATATATATATATGTCCAGCGGCAGTTTCCGCGACATTCACAGGGACGCATAACAAAAAACCTCTCACCCCTTTAAAAACATAGAAAATAAAGGTGCCAGAACCCCATATTTGGACACTCCTAACAACAACCCTCGAACCAAATTTTCATCCCCTTTTTCTCAATTTATAATAAAACCGAGTCAATTTGTTTATAAATAAATAATCAAGTGACATACTAATAATTTTAATATATATTTTCATATTAGAGTAATTATATATATTAAAACCCTTCATACACATATACTTATAAACATGCCGTTTGTTAACTAACAATAATTTATAAACAATATCATATTTTTCTCATCGAAATTTTAGTCAATTCATTATAATTAGACTCTTTTATAATTACAAAAAATTATTTTTCTTACATAAGTTAATTTACAAATTACTTGTAAAATCAAATAATAACGAATCTATTGGAGATACGAAATTAGAATTTTTCTCAGTTATTCTATCCTACTTGTAAATTAATAATCTCTAACAAATTTTTCTCCTCATGATTAATTAACACTAACGTTATATAATAACAATAAAAGCCACAAAATTTTATTACAAAATAAATAAATAATTAACAAAATTTTTAATTTGCTTGAAACTTTGAGGATTCACTTTTTAGCCAATTTTACACATTTTGGCCGCCATTTTGATTTTTTTTATTTCCGGACCTAATGATCCCAAATACCCTTAAAATTTCTTATTACTACTAAACTAAGATTTATGCAAAACCTTGACTAAATTAAGACAACTTTAGAATTTTGCTATTCAATAGATCAAAATTTTGCACCTGTAAAGGTACAAATTTAACTAGTTTATTTAATGCAGTATTTCCTGTAGATCTTATAACCAAAATTTCGTAAACTCACCCTTAATCGGTTACAAAATATTTCTATTTGTTTATAAGACGTCAGCCATCTTGTTCTTACTGGTCCATCCTGGGAAGACCGGACCAATTCCATTATGAAGGACTTGAACTGGCGATAATCTGTCCTTAATCTCGTCTCTCCAAATCACTCCCTATAATAATTAATTAAATGAATTAATTATAAGAGTTATAAAATTTCTTAAATAACAAGTTAGGATAATACTTAATAGTCATTACTGAATAATAGAGACAAAATCCTACTTTAAAGCCACCCTATATACACATCTTATATACCGGGTGTCTAAGAATCATTGATCATAGAAATTTAAAATTTCAATATCTACAATATACTCAATACGTGCACACAATAAACATAAAACTTTTTATCTCTATCTCTCTATATTAGTCTCAAATAAATTAATAATTAATGAAGCCACAAGTAACCGACGCTAAAATACAACAGAATACTTCTCAAGAACCGGACGCTATACTAGAAATATTAATACAATTTTTGGAAGAAAATAAAGAAAACATTATTTATAATTTAGACGATATTATTATTGAACTTATGAACCAAGCCTCAATTGTAGTGGTTCCTGATCAGTAAAGAAAATCTCCTGATTATCAAAAAGGATCAAGACTTAGCTCTCGGCGACTCCCTGGGTATAGCCGGTTTAAACAGGTTGCCCTAAAAAACTAAATAGAGAGCAACCCTGGTATTGACACTGAGGTGGACGATAACAGTGGATCGCGAGACGTGCGAGCACGTAACAAAATTGGTGGCAGCGGTGGGATACTATACTGGATTTCCGAAAGGATAAACCATTCTAGTAAGAAATTCTCGCCTAAAAGACTTGACCTATAACGATAATTTTGAATCATGAATACTCGATTTCAATCCTCCAGAACTGCCTCTGAACATAGTGATAGTGATACTACTATCATTACTCCTTTACAAAAACAACAAGCTGAAATTGAGGTTATAATGCAACAATTACGGAATAAAGAAAAACTCGTACGGGACTCGAACAACAAATTGCTTTAAATATGCAACAAAAAGAATTTGAATCTTTGAGAGAAAAATTTGACGCAGAACAAAACGCTGCTGTTGACATAAACAGTCTCACTTCAATATTAAGCTCATTAAGACAAGAAGTTTCCTCTTTAAAAACCTTACCAAATCAACTAAACAATCTAGAACAAAAGGTAATCGAAATGCGACAACAAAGCTTGTCTAATCTACATGTGCAAGATTACATAAGAAGTTTGCCTCAACAAGATAATAATAATACTTTACCTTGATAATGCAATCCCGAAACCTCCAGTTAATAATGGCAATCTTCCTCCTCCATCCGTTTCAAGAAATGCCCTTCTGAATATGGATCATATCCAATTAGCCTCTCCCATTCGTATTAAAGACATCATTGACTCCATTCCCAAATACGATAGTCATAAGATGTCCGTATTTCAGTTCTGTAAAACATGCGAACGAGCATTAAATTTGATCCCTTGTGACGTCCCGCCAAAAATTTCAAATTAAATTTTTCAAAATATAAACGTACCGCTAAAAATATAAACACAAGGTATGAGATACACATATATATCTCAAATTGAACTTAATAAAATATTTAATCGATAGTATTATACAGCTATTAAATTGGACACCGCTTACATGGAAGTATTAACAAAATAATATTGACCCTTATCAGTAAAGAAATCAAAAAAATTGTAATCATTAGACTACTATATATTAATTTTCTAAATAAAAGTTAAAATTCTCTCTAAAATATAATCGTTGAAATTCAATAAACAAATTACGCGATCGTAACAGAAATACTTGCAAATTAATATAGCAAAATTAACAATCGCTTTATAAATCTTACATTTTCATAATTATAATGAAAAGGAAAATAATAGAAAAAAAAAGAAATATTATCTAGTAAAGCACATTTCAAAAAGGTATACACACACTAGCATTTAGAGATATATATACGCAAATCCATATAAGTTAATATATTTAATAAGCTGATTTTATATATCAATATGTAAATCTACATGGAGGACTTTCTCTTAGTGTAATTGATGAAAAAGTAATAATCTAAAAAATAACGTATGACAAGTATTACTATATACATATATGTCTATATATATATATATATATATATATATATATATATATGTAAAAGAGAGCTAGTCTCCTATGCTAAAGTAAAACCATAAGGAATCATGATAGAAAAGAATTATAAATTAAAAATAACAGTATTAAATTGCATTAATTAAATCTTCCATATAGATATTATAATAAAAACAGATATGTCGATATGAAATATGTGATACAACAAGAGAGAACATTAAAGGAAATTTAAATATAAAAGCATAAATTAATAAGTGAAAAGAAAAAGAAATATTAATGATTAGACATAATAATTTTGAGAATAAATATTAACTCTTGCTATAGTTAAATTAATAAGTCTCTCTTGCTGTAAAAAGAATTATAATATAAAAGTGCGAAATTATTTTATAATACAAAGAGCCTTTCATTCGCATGATGACGCAATAAGCGACGGCGAGAAAGACTCAGTGAAATCGAATATTATTCTTATCTATTGACGCAGAGACCCGATGAAACCGAATATTATTCTTATCTATTGACGCAGAGACTCAGCGAGACTAAATATTATGTCAACGCAGAGACCAGTGAAACCGAATATTATTCCTATCTCTCGACGCAGCGACTCGACGAAACTAAATATTATAACAACAGCCTTTTGATATTCACCGCTGAATATCAACTTGAGATTAAGAAGAGCTCGCCGCTTCTGACGTCTTCGAAGGCGGAGAGTTCCCTCACCAAGATCAAGAATCCATCTCCACCGGATGAGTAGCCAACCCGGGAAGTCTTGGATCCACCGGACGCCTAAAGGGAGGTGACCCGAAAGTGGGGACGGACCGCAGAACGTCAGTTGAGTTTGCGGACGAAGTCAGTCGTTCACCATCAATTAAACAGTTCAGTCGTCAATACCCCCTCATCATAAACAGTCGTTCACCATCAGTTAAACAGTTCAGTCGTTTTCCAATCCTCATCATAATAAGTCACTTTAACATCTCTCCGAAACGTTAGTCCGACGTCGTGAAAAGTCGTCTCTGTGTCTTTGTACATTCACTGCGTCCTAAAATCAATTTTAACTTAATTTTCTCAGCTACTTTGTGTCGTCAAGGTAGATCTTGAATAATACTTTACTTCCTCGTCTTCGCGACTCGTCTTATATTATAATTTAGAGCTTCGACTCACTCTACATTATAATTTAGAATTACTACTTTATTGTTAATTAATTTCCAATTTCTGGTACAGTGCGGTTGTACCTTTTACATTCAAATTGTGACCAACATTTATAATCATTACTTGTAATCTCTGTAAAATCTTCAAGCTTTTAAAATACATAGTCGCTTATTTCAGAATATTCACAAGTTCATTATCTTAATATAGTGTTCCTTCACCCCCAACCAGTATTTACTATATTTAATTTAATATCGATTAAATATTTAACGTACGTCTGGATCTTGAGCGTTAGCGAGGCCCGTGCCTGGGATAGAGCAAAGTGACGTGCCCCTCATGTTAGTTCGAGCAGAACTGAGACTTAGTCGATGAGCTGCTTGAATGTCGCTTGATCCACATTGTCAAACTGAAATGAATAATTTTTCAAATTAGAATAAAATTTTGATTATAATTTATAGTAAATGCCTGGTTCTCGTCGCGCCGGTAAACGACATAGACAACTACGTGCCGCTTTACGCCGACAGAGACAAATTTCGAACAGTGATAACGGTCTCAGCCAAATAGAAAAAGACAATTTAATTAACGTACCGGACAATCAAAGAATTGTCGTAGAACTTTTCGATCAGCTTCCTGCATCTGACTCAGTCGAAGTTCCCATCTCGCAAAGAACCTTCGAATTTATTGGCTGGCCCGGACCTTTGGTTGAAATCAAGCTGCATCCTGCCTCAACCTCTACCACTGACATCCCTGAGGAAGATCCACGACGTCCAGAGCACGAGGAAAAGGCCCATGAAAATCAGCAAAACTAGAGACATTAATAAAGGTAAATCACTATTTTAAATACCTACACACACACGCGCATATGATCGATCAAGAAGAATATCACTATTTTAATAAAAAGAAAAATGTACTCATCTTCCAACAAAATATAATAAAAAAGAAAAGAATTTTGAATTGAACTACTATTTATATAACACATCGTGCTTGACATTTATATAACATCATATTACTCTAGCAACTTCGATTTTGCAAAACAATTATAATTACAATTAGACATATGCTTTTACAACTAATGCAATAAACTGTTCCACCCTCAAGCTCCGAAACAAAATGTTTATACAGTTAACTAAACATACATACAAGATATATATATATATATCTCACTCTTTTGAATAACTCACAATTCAGGCTATTGACTCTTATAAAATTACAAATTGATTCACATTCTGATACTACTCTCAAGAATTATAAAGTTAAAATACAATATCAAGAAATTTGCAAATTTAGAATGAAATTAAATAATCGATCTATCAATGTAAGAGAATTAACTACTGGCTATACTTAATTTAATAATAAAAATAACGGAGCATCCCTTGCTTAATCTCTTCTTCCTATTTTCCATCGGAGACAGTGATTTTGAAACAATAAATTATATCGCTGGCCTCCACCACACCATATTCCAGTGTACATTTCTTTATATGACACCTCACCACACAGTGCTGAACCTGCAAAGAACCATACTCTTATTAACATATATATATATCTACATAAGAGCAATAACAATTTTAATAATCTTTTCTTATTACATGAATAGATGCATCAACGAAATTCATGAAAAATAAAATCATATTACAACAGTTGACTTTCTTTTAAGGAAAGAGGTATCTACATTCAATACAATCCAAATCGTTTAAATTTCTCAATTTAACTTTGTTCTCCATATTAAAGCAGTCATTAATTAATGAGAAATTTGCTCTTACATTATACAAGTCGTAGATTTAAACTTTCAAAATCAGTATATATTTGGAATTGCTCCGACGGTGAATTCTACTATACAACAACAGTAAGTACGTAATCCCTCACAATTACTATCACGAACCACCATAATCCTTATCCCAATTCTAATATAATTAAAAATTTGTCAAATTAATCACGATCTATTTATAATTTCTAAATTGAAATTTTCTAATCATAATTATTGCTCAAATTTAAAATTGAATAAATTCAGAACTATTGCAGATATAATTTTAGAATTTTATTTTTTCCCTTTCATCTTTAATTGACTCGAGTGTCATTGTGCGTCACGTTCATAGCATACGCGATAATTGTCATGGTGTCATGGAGTTCCTAGAACTTCCTCAGCCTCTTGTTAGTGCCGAGTGAATTGTATTCTGACCACCAGACTATATCAAATATACAATAACGAGATTCAACGCGTTTGCTTAACATTCTTAATCATTTTCAAATACATATGCCATAAATTTAGTCGCTTTATTTCCAACTTTCTTAATTTCTTTTCTTATCAAATAAAATAAAATAAATGAGGCCTCAGACAACTGATTCTGAAATTCAACAAAATCCTTTTGTTGACCCTGAAGTCATATTAGAAGCTTTAATCCAATTTATAGAAGAAAATAAAGAAAATATTATTTACAATTTAGACAATATCGTTAAAGAGTTTTTAAATCAAGCCTCTATTATCATCATTCCAGATCAGTAAAAAAAATCCCCTGATTTATTAGTTCCTAGTACATATTGATCCTGCTCTCGGCGGAGCTCTGAGTAAAGCCGATTTAGACAGATTACCCAAAAAACTAAATAGAGAGCAACCCTGTTATTGACACCTAGGTAGACGATAACAGCGGGTCACAGCACGTGACATAAATTGGTGGCAGCGGTGGGATCGCCAAAAAGGATCAATCATTGTTTGATGCAACAATTACAAAATAAAGAGAGACATGTTAGGGAACAACAAGCCGCTCTGACTATACAGCAAAAAGAATTTGAAATTTCTAAGGAAAGATTTGAAGCAGAGCAAAACGCTGCTGTCGATATAAATAGTCTCAGTTCGATATTAAGCTTATGACGACAAGAAGTATCCTCATTGAAAACTTTACCAAATCAATTAAATAGTTTAGAACAAAAGGTATCTGAGATGCAACAACAGGGCGTATCTAATTTGCATGTACAAGATTATATAAAAAATTTTGCCACCCCAGGAGCCTATTAACCCTTTACCTGGCAATATAAATCTTCGACTTCCAAACTTCCAGTTGACAATACCAATCCTCCTCCTCCATCTACCTCTAGAAATACCCCTTTGAATATGGATCATATCCAATTGGTTTCACCCATTCGTATTAAAGACATAATCGATTCCATTCCCAAATATGACGGTCTTAAAATGTCCGTATTCCAATTCTGTAAAACGTGCGAACGGGCGTTAAAATTAATTCCTTCGTGGCAAGAAGAATATTTGTTACCATTAATAATAAACAAATTACAAGGACATGCTTACTCGGCAATAGAGGGAATAGAATACCATAATTTAACCGATCTGACTAATCGATTGAAGAAGGTTTTTGGTCCTAACAAATCGGTCGATCAATATCGCGGGGAACTTGCCAACGTTTATATGAAACCGAATGAAAATATTTTCGACTATATTGAAAGAGTTAAAGAATTAAAATCCGCTATTATAGACGGTAAAACCACCATTCACGGTAATATGAGTGAACAGCTTCGCTATAACATTGAGGCGAGAGCTCTAGAGAACTTTATCAACGGCCTTCCGCCCGATTTATTGATTCGTGTAAAGTTAGAAGGATATTACAGTCTGGAAGATGCAATCGGTAGAGATATTTAATTAAGTAAAACCTTGGAAACCGAAAATCGTCGTAGGAAAATTGCTTTCTCCACACGACCTGTTCTTACTCCTCGTGCAGGCCTTACCTATAGTCCTTGTATTCTTCAGAACCCCTCGCGTAGTCCAACAGCTTCTCCCATTTCCGCCCCCAGAGTACACGACACGCGTAATAACGTCGCCCCTTTTATTAAACCATTAGTTCCTGGACAATCAAATTTTCCCACTGAAAAAATATGTCGTTATTGCAAAACTCCTGGACATTTAATTACAGAATGCCGGAAATTAGCTTATAGAAAATCATTCACTGGAGATATGAACCCCTCTAATCAATCTCCTGACAATCAGGAAAACGGTCAGAGCGCTCCGGTACAAGGAGGCGTTCGCCGGGACGCAGCTCAATAGGAACGCCCAAACCCCTCTCGAGTCGTGCGATTCGTAGATGCCGAAAACCAAAATCTAGAAACACAAAAGTAAATAAACATCGGCTCATAGCAAGCACTTGTGCTCCTACTGTTACTTTATCATCTCCTGATTTAAAAGACACATGCACCTTTATGATAGATTCCGGTTCTGATTTGAATTTAATTAAGAAACAATACGTCAATTCTAATATTCTTCCGGATAAAAGAAATATTAAATCATTGCAAGAAATAGCATCCGAACCCATTAATACTTTAGGTGCAATTTATATATCAGTATTAGGAAAACCAACTGAATTTCACATTGTGTTATAGCCCCAGAAAAGGCTACAGATTTAATGAATATATATATATATATACATATAATTATATTGATGCAGGAATGCATCGCGAGCGAAGCGATAATCGCGCGAGCCGCTGACGCAGCGAGCCACGCGCGCCCGAGACCGAGCGCGAACGCAAAACCGGAAAGCGCTCTCGGAGACGCACCGGAAAGGTGTCGCCGAATTGCTAAAAGTACAAACGAGGAAATTCGACTTTGAACTTCCTCGTCTGCACTAAAACGCGAATTCAGCAACATAACCATATTTGGTCACGTTGCTAAGGGACCCCCTCCGAAAAACCATGCAGTTCGGAGGGAAGCTCAGCACCCGCCGCGATGAAGCGACGGGCAGTCGTTGATTAGATTTTAAAGAGGAATAATCGTCACGGACAGTGATTAAATAGAACGAGATACACGAATGACTGAGAGATATACGCGCGCCTGAGATAAGCCGACGCGTATCAGATTACCTGTACGACAGAGTATATGAGAGATACCGCTCTCTCCCTTTAACCGATAATACACACGAGTGTAAATACGTACGCTGGGAGCAGAGATAAAATACCACAAACCATTGATTTCTTTTAAACTGCTATTTATTATAATAAAACGAAGGAAGTAAACAATTAAAAATAATACTAAAATAAAAAGTGGCCACTGCCCGCCGTATCCCCGGCCTTCCCTGAACGGATCTCGAAAAATCCTGTGCCCCCGTCCTGGAGGCACAACAATCTGGTGGCAGCGGTGGGATCCTGGGAACACTCCCGGTGGATCTTAAGGAGTGGGCACCCCGAACGTCGTGCAAGACCTGCAATAAAATAAAAAGTGCGTAAACAGGCAGGCACGTCAGAAAGTTAGCAAACACTGACGGACATCAAGAAGCTAAGAAAAAACTACATGCAGAGCAGACGACTACGGACTACGAGATAAACAGAGCATCGCAGGATTGGAGCAAGGACGCGAGCCGCCAAGCCGCCCGACCTACGACAACTCCATCGACGACGCATCGCCGCCGGAACGCGACCGCCAGCCTTATCAGCCGCCGAACGAAGGACGCAACGTCAGCGAAACCGAGACAGCGAGCGAATATGCGAGCGATACTACTACTGTAAGTCCGAACCAAATTATTTTAATTAAATTTGCGTGAATGTCGGAAGAAAGAAACGTACCGAAACCGATAGCAAATAAGTCGGTTGCTTAGCGAACGAGCAAATCGAGCTATAAAATATTGCGAATTAAGTCCCGCGAGTGTAGCCGTAGAAGCGCTCCGAGACATACGCGATAGTGTCCGACGGAACCTCGAAACTCGATACTCGAGTGATAGTGACACAGAGCTACCGAGCAATGTTATAACAGAACGCGAATTTCCATTTACGAGTTTCGACGTGAGTCTTGTTGAAAATAATCCGACTGACCCCACTGACGATTTACACGATTCAACCAGACGAACGAGACCGTATCTTAGTCGAACTCCAAGCCAGGTGTCACTCCGGCGAGAATTTTCATTGACATCTTACGAGAGCGAGATTTTTGATTCCGAAGAAATCTACGCACGAACGCGCGAGATGGCAGAAGCTCAAAATCCCCGCGCGTCTACGTCCGCAAACGTGTCTAATGACGCGGTAGACGACGAGATCGCACGATTGCGACGAACAATTAATCAACCGGTACAACCGCGAGAAGAATCGACAAACGACTCTACGTCCGCAATGTTAAGAGAAATGCGCCACGCAATACAATTCTTAACAGAACAAGTAGCTCAACTACAGCAACGTGATCAAAATACAAGCCGTCGAGAAGAACTTTCCGAAAGCATATATTACGGACGGACCGATCGCGACGTTAGAAACCGACGTAGCATGGCACCCAATTTCCTGACATTAAAGGAAGCGAGACAAATGATTCCGGAATTTGACGGAATGTCGCGACACAAGTTGCAAGATTTCTTGAATTCATGCACATACGCGATACAAAATACAAATCCGGCAGACGAAGAATCTCTTATGCAGGCGATATTATATACAAAGTTACGCGGAAGAGCGCGACAAGATTTTGAAACGCGCGATATACGCACTTTCAATGAATTTCGGACGCAACTCAAAGCTTGTTATCAAACGAAACAAAGCACAACACTTGCAAGTCAAATTTAATTCATTAAAACAAAAAACCAGCGAAACCGCTTACGCGTTTGGACAGCGTGTCGATCTAGTAGCTATGAAATTATATGACTCTGACCGAAGGAAAAGAGCATACTCTAGAACAAAAACGCACGATTCAGCAAACTATCAGAGACCAAGCGTTAATTAATTATCAAATCGGACTACGCGACAACTTGAAAGTACTCGTACGGTCACAACGCTTCTCGACATTGCAAGAGGCGATAAACGGCGCGAGCTCGGAAGAAAAACTTATCAAGCCGATGGGAGCGAGAACAAACAGTTATCAAAATAAAAATAAACTCGACTCGAATTACTCGCGACCGCCTCGAGGTACTAATGCAACGTGTTTTAAATGCGGCAAGATAGGACATTATGGACGAGATTGTCGAACGAGCAGATACGCTCTGCCGAAACCCGAAAAACCACGCGTCAATGTGGTAGAAAAATTTTGCAAGTATTGTAAAAAGCGCGGACATAATCGCGACGAGTGTTGGTCTTTAAACGGCCGACCGCAAGGAAAACCACAGGATCGAAAAAACCCGAATAACGCGAATAAATCGAGCGATATTCAAAATAATTCAAAAGGAACGCGTTATAAGACGCGAGGAAAGAGTTCCGACTCCGAGCGTAGTAACGACGAAGAAGAAAGAAGCGATAGCAAGGCAAAGCGCGCGCTAGAATATCAGGTGACACACGTACGACAGACGCGAGATAAACAAGAACTCGACGTCGTAACGATGCCCATACGCGAAACGAAGACAGGGCGCATACACATGCTATACGATTCCGGTGCGACCATATCACTAATAAAAGTAAAGCATTTAAAAGGCGAAACATTGATATACAATAAAAAATTAGCGTTAATAGGAATAACCGGACACAAAGTATATACAATAGGGAAGATGCATGCAACAATTAATCTAACCGGACAAGACATTAAACATGCAATTTACGTAGTAAAAGACGACTTCCCCATGGAATACGACGGGATACTAGGAATCGATTTCCTAAGGAAGCAAAAGGTATCCTGCGATCCCAAAAATAAAGAGTTAAAAATTGGTACGGATGTACTCAAGATGCGACCATATAATAAAATTATCTTGAAACCACGCAGTGAAACCATTGTGCAAGCCGCGACTAATCGAAACGAAACGGGAATAGTACGCGCGAAAGAAACAGCCCCTGGAATATATATAGTAAGATGTCTGGTAGAACCGAAAAAACTTTCTCTGCCCAATCAGCGTTATCAACACAACAGACAAGACTATTGAGATACGTACACCTGTTGTAACAATAGACGACATCGATAAAGATAACCCGCACGGTATCTATACAATAGCCGTGGGGACGGACGATAAAAATACCCCACGTAACGAGCGCATCTGACAATTGTTGTGAACACAGCATCTCAACTCTGAAGAACGACAGGCACTCTCAAGGATATGTGATGAATATAGCGACATATTTCACCTGAATGGAGAACCACTGTCGAGCACTGCGACGGTAGCGCACGAGATAAATACGCGCGTAGACGCCTCAACGGTAAATGTAAGACCGTATCGCCTTCCGGAGAAACATAAGACGGAAGTAAATAAACAAGTGCAACAAATGTTGGAAGACGGAATAATTCGTACCAGCGCGAGTCAATGGAATGCTCCGCTATTAGTAGTACCAAAAAGACCGACGTATCAGGTAAACCGAAACTTCGAATAGTTATAGACTTTCGAAAGCTCAACGACTTGACGATCGGCGATTCCTTCCCTCTGCCTAACATTACGGATATACTGGACCAGCTGGGAAACGCAAAATACTTTACAACATTAGACCTAGCATCTGGATATCATCAAATACCAATGGCCGAAAAGGACAAGCCTAAAACTCTTCAACTTTTTCAGCCTTTTCAACTCCGTATGGACATTACGAGTTCAACCGAATGCCCTTTGGATTGAAAAACGCACCGGCGACATTTCAGAGATTAATGAACTCTGTATTGACAGGAATACAAGGACTCAAATGCCTGGTCTATCTAGACGACATCGTCATTTATGGAGCAAGCCTCGAAGATCATAACAAGCGACTCAAGGAAGTGCTGCAACGACTTCGAACTAATAATTTAAAATTAGCCGGATAAATGCGAATTCCTACGCAAAGAAGTAATGTACTTGGGCCATATAATATCAGAACATGGAATATTTCCTGACCCGTCTAAACTAACAGCGGTAAGAGATTTCCCGACGCCAAAAAAGGTGAAAGATATCCAATCATTTATCGGTCTAGCCGGTTACTATCGAAGATTCATAGAAGATTTCTCGAAAATAGCTAAACCATTAACGAAATTGATAAAGAAAACCGAAAAATTTGTGTGGACCGCAGAGCAACAAAATGCCTTCGAAGTACTTAAAATTAAATTAATAACGGCACCCCTATTAAAATATCCAGATTTCGCTGAACAATTTAATATAACTACAGACGCATCCGACTACGCGATCGGAGCGGTCTTATCGCAAGGAAAGATAGGCAGCGACCGACCGATAGCTTACACCAGCCGAGTACTAAACCGTGCGGAACAGAACTATAGCACTACCGAAAAGGAACTATTAGCTATTGTATGGGCTATAAAGCATTTCAGACCCTACGTGTACGGAACACAATTTAAGGTCATTACAGATCACAAACCTCTAATATGGTTATTTAACGTGAACGATCCAGGATCACGATTAATTCGATGGCGAATAAAATTAGAAGAGTACGACTATGAGATAATACATAAGGCCGGACGTGCGAACGCGAACGCCGATGCGCTAAGCCGCAACGTAACGCGAGACGACGACGAGCAAGAGAGAGAAAAGATTCTCACCGCCGAAGACGAAGAGATGGACGATATCAGCAGCGAAGAAAGAGATAAAGAAGAGAACAAGAAAGATAGCAACGATGCGACACGTGCCTATAGCGCAGAAGAAAAGAAACAAATATTATATGAATATCATGATGCACCCACAGGAGGACACCAAGGTATCGAGAGGACGATAAACAGAATTCGCCTCACGCACAATTGGACCGGGTTAACGAAAGACGTCGAGCGATACATTAAAAAATGTGACACTTGCCAAAAAAATAAATTATCGCGACGATTTAAAGCACCTCTCGTTATCACCGATACACCGAGTAAACCGTTCGAAAAATGTGCATTAGATATAGTCGGTCCATTAACGATAACTAATACCGGAAATAAATACTTACTAACTTTTCAAGATAGTTTGACAAAATTTAGTAAAACGATACCGATACCAAATCAAAAAGCAAACACCGAGTAAAGAATTTACCACGAAAATAATTTTGGAATACGGAATACCGGAAAAAATTTTAACCGATTAAGGCACAAATTTTTTAAGCGAAATATTTAAAGATACGTGTAAATTATTAAAGATAAATAAAATTCAGACGACCGTATCATCCTGAAAGTAACGGCGCGTTAGAACGATCGCACAGAACATTAACAGAATATCTACGACATTATATTAATAATGATCAGACTGACTGGGACGAATGGATTCCGTTCGCGATGTTCACCTACAACACTACGCCACATACAGCTACAGAATACACGCCCTTCGAGCTAGTATACGGACACCAAGCCGAAATACCGACAGCATTAACGAAACCACCACAACCGACATACAACAATGACGATTACGCGCAAGAGCTAAAAGAAAGATTACGCGCCACGAATCAAGTTGCAAGAGATAGTCTCACAGAGAAAAAACTGAAATCGAAGGAACACTACGATCGAACCGCAAAAGAAACAAAGTTCAAAATCGGCGATAAAATACTCATTTATGATGAAACGCTACGACGCGGAAGATCGAAAAAACTCGAATCTCTATGGATCGGACCGTACATAATAATCGAAAAGCATTCAAATATCAACTACACGGTAAAGAAAGGAAGGAAAAGCACCCGCTTACACGTAAACAAGCTTAAGCCATATATAGAAAACTAGTACTCACCTTCTTCAAGGATCCGTGTCCTAGTCCTCCTCCTTCTCCCCCCGGCGACATCTCAACTCAAAAAAGTCGAACTGGTCGTGGACCTTCCTCAGCTCCACGCGGACGGGATGCATTAGGTCCAGGGCGGGCACCACTGCCCGCACAAACCTCACACCAGGCACCGAGAACGTAACGCGGAGGGACAAAGTACCCCCCGCGACCCGGGAACTTCGGAGAACGGCGCTCCGTGCCCGCACTACGGGGTCCACCGGAGGCGGTAGACCCACAACCGGTAGGCGACCCCTAAAACAATCGCGGCAGATATCGGGATGAATACCATCCCGATATCTATCACACTCGCGACAAATCGGCAAACTCCAGTTCCACAAAAATTGTTGCATCTTGCCTATGTAACCGTGTGATCTACCTCAAACAAAAGTCGTTGAGAGACTAAACCAACATTATAATATTACCAGTGTATCACCCGCTGGATTAGCGCGAACCCCGCGAAGTCAGAGAAGGCGAGCGATACCCAAGAGATAAAATATAATAAAATGAAATATAATATGATATTACAAGACATTCGCCTGCTGGATCAGAAAGGTCACACGAAAGACGACGAAATGAATCTCTCTTACCAGATACAATAATTTAAACATAATCCGGGATTATTCTTCGAAGAAATCGGACAAATCCACTACGCAAAAGAAAACTGGAAACTAGTAATAAAATTAGACTTATCAAACTTAGACGAAAGATATGAGCAAATAAACGAATATTTAAAACAGACCGAAAGATTATGCGAAACTATGAAATTTCACACTCATTATCTTCGAGATACATGTGTGACCTAGACATTCTAACAAAAAGAGAAGCAAAATATTTAAAAAATGTCATAATACAAATTAAAACGATATACAAAAAACAGACAAATAAACGACGAGGACTCATAGACGGAATAGGTTCCTTATCAAAGTCTTTATTTGGCACAATGGACGTTAACGACGAAAAACGAATTAACGAACAACTTAACATATTAGAAAACAGTCAAAAAACAATACAGCATGCCGTACAAAATCAAATTAAAATAATAAATACGACTATCGGGCATATTGATAAAATCGAAAATACAATACAACGTAACGAATACCTCTTACAGAAACGAGTAAATGAGTATATCGAACGCAGCGAGATAAACGAACACTTTACCATAATTACCGCAGTAATAGCAGAATTAATACGCGACGCGGATAACATTATAGAATATCTAACATATACAAAAAACGGAGCAATGCATCTGAGATTAACACCGATAGATAGCATAATAACACATTTAAAGGAAGCAACACAGCAGTTGCCACAAGGACTGTACTTCCCTTTTCAAGTACACACCGAAGATTGGCTTACTATAGAAAAATACGCGAAAATAAGCGCATTCAGCGATAAAGCAATTATTTATACCATTCTAATCTTCCCATTAATTGCGCAACTGAGCTATACCATAATGAATGTAATTGCGTTACCTGTATTCAGTTATAACAATATATTCGCAGTAACAGAAATTAACAATAAAATAATTGCGGTAGACAAAGAAAAACTAACATACGTTATAGTAACAGAAAAAGATTTAAAAGATTGTATTAACATTAACTCACAATACACATGTGAGCATGCGACACTGACATATAGAGTAAATTTAAATGCACCATGCGAAATACAAATTTATACAGCAGCGTCCACGTAACTGTAAGACGAAATACATTATATCAATGCGTACCACATGGATCGCATTACAACAGCCACAAACATGGCTCTACTTGACTGCTACAGAACAACAATTAACAATACAATACGACAAACGACAAGAATACAAAACAGTGATTAAAAACACTGGGAAAATTACGCTGAAGGGAAAATACAAATTAATAACTCCAAACATGACTATACAGACGAAGCAGACAATCTATGAAACGGATATAGAAACGTACCTGCCTGAATATAACTTGACACTGGTACGAGAACGCAACACGATAACACACGATAATGACATGATACAAGACATAGGTCAACACCGAATAGAAGACAAAATTAAAATTACAACTAGAAGAAATAGACAACAATTTAAAAAGTAACAAACAAAATTTCTTCGCGAAAAAACAATTCGTATATCCAATGGCGACAAGCGGAACAATCACGATAACAATAATAATAATATTAATTGTACTTTACATAGTCATAAGAAACAAAAATAAAAGAAGAAAGCGACCATTAATTAGGATATACGACGAGGAGCGATCCAAACCGATCGATCGACTCCCGAAACCAATATTAAAACGTAGCCTAAGCACGCGATTTTAGATAAGAAAAACGATTATATTTAAATATTGTAAACGCGAAAACAAACAAAATTGTAAACTAGAATAAGAAAATAATATAAAAAAAAACATATAGTATATATATATATATATATATATATATATATATATATATGTATCGGGAAACTTAAAACTTAAGAAAAAGAGATAAATTCCCTAAAACAGAAAACGTTGTACCTCCGTTTTCTTTTCCAACGAGAGAGGGGTGTTATAGCCCCAGAAAAGGCTACAGATTTAATGAATATATATATATATATATATATATATATATATATATATATATACATATAATTATATTGATGCAGGAATGCATCGCGAGCGAAGCAATAATCGCGCGAGCCGCTGACGCAGCGAGCCACGCGCGCCCGAGACCGAGCGCGAACGCGAAACCAGAAAGCGCTCTCGGAGACGCACCGGAAAGGTGTCGCCGAATTGCTAAAAGTACAAACGAGGAAATTCGACTTTGAACTTCCTCGTCTGCACTAAAACGCGAATTCAGCAACATAACCATATTTGGTCATGTTGCTAAGGGACCTCCGAAAAACCATGCAGTTCGGAGGGAAGCTCAGCACCCGCCGCGATGAAGCGACGGGCAGTCGTTGATTAGATTTTAAAGAGGAATAATCGTCACGGACAGTGATTAAATAGAACGAGATACACGAATGACTGAGAGATATACGCGCGCCTGAGATAAGCCGACGCGTATCAGATTACCTGTACGACAGAGTATATGAGAGATACCGCTCTCTCCCTTTAACCGATAATACACACGAGTGTAAATACGTACGCTGGGAGCAGAGATAAAATACCACAAACCATTGATTTCTTTTAAACTGCTATTTATTATAATAAAACGAAGGAAGTAAACAATTAAAAATAAGACTAAAATAAAAAGTGGCCAATGCCCGCCGTATCCCCGGCCTTCCCTGAACGGATCCCGAAAAATCCTGTGCCCCCCTCCTGGAGGCACAACAATTGTTTCCAACCATATACTTTTCTCACAACACGGTATTCTTGGTAATCCGTTTTTGAAAGATAGAAATGCAAATGTTGATTTTAAAACAAAACACTTACTATTTGAAAATACTTCAATTCCATTTGATGAAGTAGAATATGTTAACATTAAACCAAGAACAGTCACTCCTTTCTTCATTAAAATCAAGAATCCTGAAATAAAAACGGGATATCTTCCATTAATAACTTCCATCAAAGGAATATACCTAGGAGACGCGATAGTTTCTAATATTCATGGCAAAGCTTACTTGCCTCTTTTTAATACTAATGATGAAGAGTATAACATAGAAATACCTTTATTCACTCTGCAGGAATTTGACACCATTGATACCCAAGAGAATCTATATTCTTCTTGTGGTGCCGACGGAACCCGAGGGTTATCCAAGGCCACAGTTCGTTGTGTCTCTGATCCTGATTCTTCTTACCAATCCCCTTCTTCTTCTAAGAAAGACGAAGATGATTTTTCTACGTCTCATAAAGGCTTCTGCAATGTCGTTGATTCCCGAGGGCATCAGACGAGCACGAACCATCCTACAACTCAAAATCCGTCTCAGTTAGACGAGATCATTTTCGAAACACCGCCAGAGAGTGCAGAACTTACTTTAAAACTCCTAAGGTTGGATCATTTAAATAAAGAAGAAAGGAATAATCTTCAAACACTGGTTTATAATAATCTAGACAGATTCTATTTGCCAAATGATAAATTGGGAACCACTCATGTAACCCATCATTCTATTTATACCACGGATGACTCTCCGATCCACACCAAGCAATATCGCTTTCCTCCTATACATAAAGAAGAAATAGACAAGCAAGTTACTAAAAACTAAGAGACGATATGATAGAATATTCACTCTCACCTTATAATTCACCAGTATGGATCGTCCCTAAAAAACCCGATTCTTCTGGAAATAAAAGATGGCGAATGGTCATCAATTATTGCGCCCTTAATGAAAAAACAATTGGAGATGCTTATCCCCTTCCCAACATAACTGATATATTTGACCAATTGGGAAGCGCTAAATATTTCTCAGTTCTTGACCTCGCTTCAGGATTTCACCAAATACCAATGGATCCAAATGATGCCCACAAAACCGTATTCTCCACTCCTTACGGACATTATCAATTCAAGAGGATGCCCTTTGGATTAAAAAATGCCCCTGCAACATTTCAAAGATTAATGGACAATGTACTATCTGGATTACAAGGCAACGAGCTTTTTGTTTACATGGATGATATAGTTATATACGCTCGATCATTAAAAGAACACGAAGTAAAATTTAACAAATTAATGAAAAGATTACGCGAAGCTAATTTAAAATTACAACCCGACAAATGTGAATTTTTGCGACGAGAAGTAGCTTACCTCGGTCATATTATCGGATCCGACGGCGTACGACCAGACCCTACCAAAGTTACCGCTGTCCATGATTTTCCTCCTCCCAAAAATCCTAAAAACAAAATATTTTCTAGGATTAGTTGGTTATTATCGACGATTTATTCCAAGCTTCTCAAAAATTGCTAAATCTCTAACTGATTTACTTAAGAAAAATAATTGTTTCAAATGGCAAAAAGATCAAGAATACGCGTTTAATAATCTCAAGGACCAATTATGCAACAAACCGATATTACAATATCCAGATTTTAATAAACTTTTTAACTTAATAACCGATGCATCCGGATATGCAATCGGCGGAGTATTAAGTCAAGGACCAATCGGAAAAGATCTTCCAATCGCCTATACATCAAGAGTACTTAATAAAGCAGAACAAAATTAATCGACCATCGAGAAAGAATGTTTAGCTATGGTATATTGTACGAATCATTTTAGACCTTATTTATATGGCACTAAATTCACCATCGTAACAGATCATAAACCTCTAGTATGGTTACATTCTATCAAAGACCCAACTTCAAGACTTTTAAAATGGCGAATCAAATTAGCCGAATATAATTATGATATACAATACAAAAAGGGAACGTTAAATAATAATGCTGATGCATTGTCAAGGAACCCAACTGTCCAAGTCCTGCCCTTTAGAAAAAGCCCCTCTCTCCCACCTGATTCTGACTCTGACTCTGACGAATCTCTATTTTCAATGCCATAACCCCCTGGCCAAACCTCCGTGGAAGTTATTCCCCATACTCTCCCACCTGTAATAACGCATCCCAATATGCCTATAAATGAACCAATTTCTGATCCAATGATTATTGAAGATTACAATAGTAATGAGAGCATTATTAGTAATGAAGATTTAGAAACAAGCAGCGATGAAAGCGACACAGAGTTAATGCCAACTGATATTCTGCCATACGTAGAAGTACCCACTGATTGTAAAGCTAAAGTTTTAATAAGCCGCGACAGATTGTTAAAACATAATGATAATTACGTAATTTTTATAACTCTGAACGGTGAACCCCTTGATAACGGTGCAAGTGAGTTACAAGAAGCTAATCTCCTACCTACATACAAAGATGTAATTTATGAAAGAGCAAAAATAAATACATTACGCTCTAAGACCTTAATATCTTTACCATTAAAACTTAATCATCGCACGTTAATAGAGCCAGACAACATTAAAAATTGTATTAAATCATTAATAGACGTTTTAAATAAATTACAATTAGTCTATCTCAATTAAGAAAACTAACTTTTTTGATAATATCCCTTGGGCTTATGTAGAAAAACAATTAATTAAACATGTAGATGACATTAATATTCGCATAACTATATGCAAGGATCTTATTCAGACACCAAATATAGAAGACAGATCAACTCTTATCCGCGAATACCACGATTCAGCAATAGGTCGACATAAAGGAATAACTAAAACCTACAATCGATTACGAATCTTCTATTAGTGGAATTCAATGAAAAAGGATATTCAAATTTTTATCCGGAATTGTCGAACCTGTCAATTAAAAAAATTAACTAGAATAAAAACTAAACAGCCTAATTACCGACATTCCCGGATCAGCTTTCGACAAAGTATCAATGGACATTGTAGGTCCATTACCCATATCTGATAACGGAAACGTTTACATTTTCACTATGCAAGATTTACTAACAAAATATTCAGTCGCGGTACCATTAAAAGAAGCCACATCATTAACAATCGCCTTTACTAAGAATTTCATATGTGTATACGGTGCCCCACAAGCCATTTTAACCGATCAAGGATCTAATTTCTTAACGGCCTTAATGAGAAACTTAGCGAAAAAGTTTAGAATCAAACAATATCATACTACCGCGTATCATCCTCAATCTAACGGATCAATAGAAAGATCTCACCACGTCCTAACAGAATATTTGAAAACACAAATTAACAAAGACTCAAATTGGGATGATCATCTTGCTCTAGCAATGTTTTCATACAATACGAGCATACATGAAAGCACTAAATTCTCCCCTTTTGAATTAATTTTTGGAAGAATAGCACGATTACCATCATCTAACACTATAGTGGAAGAAAATATAGATCCTACATATACCGAATATTTAACAGATTTATTTAATCGATTGCGCGACACACAAGAAGAAGCGCAGCAAAATTTACACCGGTCTCTACGATCTGTATAGTCGAGAAGGATGCCGATGGTCCGAACTTGACCTCGATGAAGAGCAAACTGTCGATGATGCCTGAAAAAAAAAGGGAAGGAAAACAGTGGATTACTCCTAAAACGCGGAAAAAGAAGAAGAGTCTGGAAGCTCCCAGCACTTCCAGAGACAATTCTACAGAGGACTCACCAGGGATTGAAAATTATCAGCAGGAATCAATCAAACCTGGACGGATGGACCTGTCACCTGAACTGGCTAGACTGAAAAAAATAAGTCTCGTCTCGCCAGGACAGCTGCGGTTCTCATTAGAGTGGATACTTCCAAGACGTCGTACGCTCAGGCTCTGTGTAGGGCTCGCGAACAGATTAATCTGAAGAATTTAGGAATAGAGGGAACCCAAGTCAGAGGAGCTGTCAACGGAGGACTAATCGTGGAACTCACTGGCTGTGGGGACGGAAGCAAGACCGACGCTCTGAAAGAAGAAATCACCCGGGTTCTGGGTAACTCTGCCAGGGTGACTAGGCCCCAGCTGAGAGCCGAGATGAGAATCTCGGGTTTGGATGTTTCCATCACTGAAGAGGATGTCGCGATGGCTTTAGCCCGTGAGGGTGACTGCCATCGGGATGAGATTAAAGTGAGCAATTTTAGGAAGACCTCAAAGGCGATGCCACGTACAGCATGGGCGAACTGTCTGGTGCTGGTGGCTTCCAAGATATCCAAAAAAGATGCATTAATTATAGGATGGTGCAGAGGGAAAGTGGAAATCGTGGAGCGTCCTGTGCAGTGTTACAGGTGCTGGTCATTTGGCCATATCAGTGTGAAGTGCACAGCTACAGTAGATAGAGGGAGCTGCTGCTATAATTGCGGCCAAGCTGGCCATCAAGCCAATGGCTGCAAAGTAGTGACACAGTGTGTTCTGTGTAAAGAGACGGGCCTGGAATTCTCGCACCGTATGGGCTCGGTTGTTTGTAGGTCTAGGCCGGCCGTGCAATAGTACGAGAGCGCGTATATATAGCTGTTATAATCAAGAAGCATTTAATCTAGTCGTAAAACTAGTTATAGTTAAAATGATAGGTAGTATAAAGATAGCATGTAGTTTATGATACTCTTAACTCATAGTTCAAGTTTAACTCTAGGTTGAACCAATATATTAAGTAATCGAAGACGGAACCTATCTTCTGCTCAGGAATGAGCGCAGGCGGTAACGAGACGTAACACAGAGGAACCTGAAGACGTTCCTTCAAGGCTTTAGGTGTAAAATCGGAGGACCAGACAGAAGAGGACCTTACGCCATCCCAGGTTACCAATTTGCCACCCCCGGTCCCGAAGGAGGGCCTCTCTGGTCAAGCAACCAAAGGAGGAAACAAAGGATCTACAACTTAGGTGGCTGAACAAACCTCGCTTCCGTCCGGGTCGCGGAAGAGTGCTCACGCGTATCCGTGGCCCGGACACATGGAGAAGACAGCAGGACTTACCTGCAGTGGGCGGGTCTTAACACCCGCCCACAGGGGGGAGAGTTTAGTCGGTAGGACTGGCCGGGCGCTTGCGCCGACGGGCCGGGTGAGTCCAACACTACCCCCGGGAGGATCCGGGGGTGTGCCTAAATGCATTCTCTCCTCCCTCCGCTCGGTAAAAAAAAAAAAAAGGTTAGGTTAGGTTAGGTTAGGTTAGGTTAGGTAGGTTCCCCCGACGGCACACCACCTTGACGTGGTGGGGGGGCTCACCCGGAAGGTAATCCCGGCGTGGTTTTCGGATCCTAGGACTCACGACCCCCGGGTGATCCCAAAGGGTGCTAAGAGTGTGCCAAAACATGGATGGGCAGAAAACGGCGTTCAAACGCCGCGGATTCGGATGCCGCAGACCGGCGGGGGGGGGGGATATTGCCCCCTTGTCGTCATCCAACGAAGGGCTACCTGGGGGCTTGCCAGCGAGACCCCCGGGGGCACAGGCTATCGCCTGGTTGAAGAAGATTCGGGAGTCGGGGGAGTCCACGTACTCGGAGCTCCATGTCCTCCAGCAAAGGGAGGACTGGGATGGGGCCAACGAGTTCGTGGACAAACTCAAAGACCTCCTCATGGATCACCTTCTCATCCTGGACCAGCTCTTTGAGCAACGGGACGTGCGGGTGTTTCTGAGAGAGTCATCCCAGGTGGACGCCTTCACGCAAATGGAGACGTCCGCGAGGAGTGTGGGGGTGCAGGCGCGGCCTGCCCCTCCAAAGAACAATGACGTGGGGGTGCAGGTCGTATCTGTCCCCCCCAAAAAAATGGAAGTGGGCCTCCAGACCACCATAGAGGCCCCTAAGGCCGCGGAGGTCCCGCATTCCTGCGTGGATGCGGAATTCCTCTGCGGCCTTGTCAGAGATGAGATGAAAACCGCCTTGGCTGAAGGGCTGAGCGGTCTTCACCAAAAGCTCAGGGCATGTCATCGCCCACCTTCCTCCGCCCCTAGTGGGGCAGATGTACAGCCCTCCTGGGTGCGGGTGACGGCGAAAAGGGGTGAAGGAGGGAGCAGAGGGGAGAGACCGGTCCCGGGGAAGTCCCCCCCGTTTAAAGGAGCAAGGGGTCCCCGAGTCGGTCTTCTTCTTCCCTTCTTGAAAAAGAGGGAAAAAAAGGGGAGGAGGCGGCGCCAGTGGCCGCCTGAGGTGTTTTAAATGCCTCAGGTGGGGTCACATCGGCGCAGCATGCAGGTCCGGAGTGTTCAGGGGCGACAGGTGCTACCGGTGTGGCATCCCTGTACACCTCAGCTGGGGGTGTAGGGGGACACCCAGGTGCGCGCTTTGTGCGGACCTGGGGATCCCCGCTAATCACGCTCTGTGTGGGGGCATGGATTGTTCCTCCCCTCAAAAGGGGAGGAAGAGGAAGAAAAGGCGTAAAGGGCAAAAAGGGGAAAGTGTCCCCTCCGACGGAGGTGGCCCGGATGGAGAGGTAGTCCCCTGTAGAGGAGTGTGGGGGGACCGAGTTATCGGCCCCTCCCTCCCCAGGGAACTCAGACGCCACCTCCATTATGGAGGCGGAGATGTGTCCCCACCCAGGGGTAACAACACCCCCTCATCCAAACAGATGAGGGGATCGTGGGGGAGCAGGAAGGGGTTAGACGTAGTCTTTTCACCTTTCCCCCACGGGGCAGTGAACTCGGGGGGTCCTTGGACTCCCCTCGCCCCGATCCAGACCCAACATCTGGTCTTAGCGGGGAAGTGAGAAATAACTCTCACTTCCCCCAGGAGTCAAGGAAGAGTGGGTGCGGGAACACCCACTCCCCATTGCACCTTGGCCCCAGGGAAGGCGGCGGGGTTGCGTGGTGGTTCCGCAACGCCGCCGTTGATGCGTCACTGAAGTTTCTCTCAGTGACGCATCAAAAGGCAGGAATCTCCTCCGACCATCTGGGGGAGAAAGGCGGGGATGGGTCCTGGTTGAATGCTAACGCTACCCCAGGGCCCACCCGCCAACCGCCGAGAGGACCACCGTCTGGTTTTAATGGGTATACCCTGTTAAATAGGGGGAGTCCCACATACCCCCGGAGAGTTCCCGCTCCTTGGGGGATGCGTAATGCATTTCCAGATAAAAAAAAAAAAAAAAGGTTAGGTTTCTTCTCGATGGTGCGCCACCTTGACGTGGTGGGGAGGCTCTGTCCCGAAGCCCCGGAAAACCGGAGTGGAGGGATAGCTAAGAGAGCACCTTTAGCCGGATTTCCTCTTGGACCCCGGTTCGGGCAGGATGCATAGCACCGGCATGCATACCTGGGTGTCGGACGCGTAGGAATCGGTCCCTGCTACAGGCGCGACGGTCGCGGCGGAAATGATGGTGAACGCCACATAGTACGCCGGGGGCGAAAACCCTTAAGCCGGAGCGTGGCTGGCGGGGGTTGAGGAGTAACGAAGACACTACACGAGGGCCTTAGCGTGCCCGCCTGAAGAGCGTCCTCCCTTCCGGAGAAGTCTTCTTCAGAAGAGCCGATCGGATGGAGAGGCAACCGATGCTGATCGGGCTTCCCGGGTGTCGATCCTGAAGTGAGGCTTACGCGTCGCAAATCCCAACAAGACGGGAAGCGAGCGTTCGGGGCACGGCTTCTTGGGGGGAGGCGGACCTACGGGTGCCGACGAGCCTCCTGGGACGGTCGGGGCTTCCGGGCCATCTCGGTGTCCGGGGATCCGCCGGCTCTTCGAGGGCGGCGGGTTTCGCCGGCATCGCTTTGGTCGTTGTAGGGTAGATTATCACCCTACGATGCAGGGTTCGGGTAGGACCTCGACCTGTTGGCTTGACAGCAGGGCGAGGCATCAGAGGGTCGCTCACCCCTGATTCGGGTTTTGGTGGTGGGTGATGGAGGGATTTTCGGCTGGATTCGAGTCCCAAAGTCACCAAACATCGCAACAGGGATCCTCTTTCCCCTGTATAGGAATCTCGAAAGACGGATCGTTAACAGGACGCCCGATGTAGGTTGAAGGACCGCAGTCCCGATGCTATACACGGTACGCACAGGGGTCCGCCTTCTCCCTCGTATAAAAACACGGAGGCGGGGACACGGGTCAGGAAGCCCGATGTGGGTTGAAGAACATTACCGTCCTGATGCTACACACGGTTCGAGCAGGAGTGCGCCTACCTTTTGTACAAAACATAGAGGCGTTCGGTGCAGGGTGTCTATCAGCATGCGATGCGATCGGCGGGGGGGATATTGTCCCTGTTGCCCCCTCGTCGTCATCCAACGAAGGGATACCCGGGGGCTTGCCAGCGGGGCCCCCGGGAGAAACGGCTATCGCTTGAATGGAAGTGTCCCGGTCCCTCTTCCGCGCCTTTGATAGGGCAATCTTGTCCTATGTGGTGGGTGCGGGGGACGGATGCGTGGATGGCGAGGAATGAGGACGATGGTGACGGACTGGTCGGCAAGCTGGAGGACATCTTAAATGTCCTTGTCAGTGAGGTTGATCAGTTCGTCAAGAAAGAGTCCTTCGGTTCGTGGGTGGAGCGTCTTAGGACCTTCACGAGAGTGGGGGTTCGGGATGGCTCCACCCAAACGGATAAGGGGAGAGAGGGCCACGTGAAAAAACATGTTGTCCCCCATTATGACACCTCCACTCAGGTGAAAGTGACAGTTAAGAAGGTGGGGGTACAGGTAAAACCTGTCCCCCCAGTTAAGAAGGAAGTAGGTCTCCAGACAATGGAGATCTCTAAGTCCGCGGAGATTCCACATTCCTGCGTGGATTTAGAATCCCTCCGCGGTCTGATAAGGGAAGAGGTGGGGTCCGCTCTGGCCTTAGGGCTTAGCGGACTCCACCAAGAGGTCCGGACGACTCGGGGGGGACCTGTATGTCCGGAATCCCCCACCTCTAGTGAAGGGGCGACCGCGCTACCCACCTGGGCGATGGTAACGGCCAAAAGGGGTGAGGGGAAAAAGAGGGAAGAGCTGGTTCCAAAGGGATCCTCTCCTGTTAAAAGGAATAAGGGACCTTCGAACCAGTTTTCCTCCCCTGGTGACGGGAGGAAGAAGGGCAGAGGGCGCGGCACTGGTGCTCCCTTGAGGTGCTTTAAGTGCCTCAAGGGGGGGCACATTGGTGGTGCCTGCAGATCCGAGGTGTTCCGAGGCGACCGGTGTTACCGGTGCGGCGTGCCCGGACACCTCGGATGGGGGTGTCGGGGGACACCCAGATGCGCATTATGCGCAGATTTGGGTGTTCCCTCCAACCACGCCCTGGGCGGGGGCGTCGAGTGTCCCCTCCTGTATTGGAAGAGAGGAGGAGGAGAAAGAGGAGAGAAGGTCCCCCACCGGATGCGGAGAAGATGTCTCCCCCAGTGAAGGTGGCCCCGGATGCGGTGAAGGCCCCTGGTGTGAGAGTGGGGGGATGTTGCTTTAACACCCCCCCTCCCCAAGGACGGTTGAAAACGCCTTTATTATGGAGGTGGATGAGGTGTGTCCCCGCCCGGGGAAAAAACCCCCTCACAGTTGAGAGGGTTGTGGGGGAATAGGAAGGGGTAAGACGTAGTCTTTCCCCCCTCTCCCTCACGGGGCAGTGAACTCGGGGGGTCCTTGGACCTCTCTCGCCCCGATCCAGACCGAACATCTAGTCTTAGCGGGGGAAGTGAGAAATAACTCACTTCCCCCGCTAAGACTCACTTCGCCAGGGGTCAAGGAAGAGTGGGTGCGTGAACACCCACTCCCCATTGCACCTTGGCCCCAGGGAAGGCGGTGGGGTGGTCCCGCAACGCCGCCGTTGATGCGTCATTGAAATTTCTCTCCTCTGACCATCTAGGGGAGAAAGGCGGGGGTGGGTCCTGGTTGAATGCTAACGCGACCCCAGGGCCCACCCGCCAACCGCCGAGAGGACCACCGTCTGGTTTTAGTGGATATACTCCGTTAAATAGGGGGAGTCCTACATACCCCCGAGGGGTTCCCGCTCCTCGGGGGATGCGTAACGCATTTCCAGACGAAAAAAAAAAAAAGGTTAGGTTAGGTTTCTCCTCGTCCCTCCTCGTCGTTCGCCACTTTGTCGTGGTGAGGAGGCTTAACCCTGAAACCCCATGAAACACCTACACGGCTTCGACCAAGTTGGGTGAACCTCCGGGGTGGAAAGGGAACTAAGAGCGCATAGTAAGGGTACAAGGGGAGTTCAGCGACTCCCTTAGGTGGACTGCGCCCACCCCCTTGGGGGTGGTCTAAAGTGTGGACCCAATTGCTGGTAGGGGTAGGCGGCCCTGAGTGCAATCGCCCGGTAGTACAGCACCGTTGGGGGAGCACGGCTCCCCGCCCGTGACACACTGCTGGGTGCTCCTGGCACAGGAGGGTTTCTGCACGTGTGGGTGTTCCCGCCGTGCGGCGTCCCTCGGGGGGATGTGGATGCTGGCATGGGTTGGCGTCCCACAGTCGTGGGGCTCCCTCTCGCGTGCAGGCGGCTTAGTGGGTTCTACCCCTGAGTGCGCGCCGCGGGGGGAGCGGACGGGCCGATGGATCTCCGGAACTCCCATCGGGCCGGACCTCTTTCTAGCCGCTCGGACGTTTTCCGAGGACGGGGTCGGGGAGGCGGAGGAGGGCCGACGCGGGCCGCATGGGCATAGCCCAGCGGCGCCGGGTCGGCCCGGCCGTCGGAGCCGCTCGGACGTATTCCGAGGCAGGGTTCGACGGCGGGATGGAGCCCGACGGTGCATCGTGACCGTTTCCCTTTCAAAACGGTGCACCGTCAAAGCCCTCTGGCGGGAGGTAACTTCCGTCAAGGGCGTAGGCAAGCTGGTCGCCATGGCGGGTAATAGTGGGCCGGGGAGCGGCGACCCAGTTCCAACCGTCCATGGGGCCCCCCGGGTGGCACCACCCGCTGCGGTATCCCGGAGGTCGGAGGCCGGGAACCCCCGAAAGCCCATGGAGGCGTCAAAACCTTCATGGGTGAGAAGGGGCTGGGGACCAGTGCCAGGGATGTATATCCCCCGGCCGGTGTCGTATGTTACCCCCCCGGGGGAACTTGGGGCCCTGTCGTGGAGTGTTGCCGGTCATGTTTCAGGACACTTTGCGACAGGTGAGAGTATACCCTGGGTGACGGAGCCGCAGCGGGAAGCGGGAATTAACAAAAAAATGGAGTCAACAAAAACAAATACAAATACGGAGGTGGGCGTAACGGGAAGCACTGCAAGTCTCGCGGGAGGAAGAGAAAGGAGAGCTTCGGTCGGGGCGGCCGCTGGTGTCCCTGTGGTCAGGGAAACTAGGTCACTGACTGACCTGGAAAAAGCGACTTTAGACCCGGTCTTGAGAAAGATGAGGGCAAGACCGCTCAAAAAGGAGAGAAGCAAGAGTAAGAAAGAAGGAACCGGTCAGGTTATCGAGGTGGAGGATGATTCCGACGTTGACGGTTCGGGATCGGTCGGCTCGGCGAACTCACAGAGTGATACCGGGTCCTTTCTCTCTGAAAAGAGGAAACAAGGTCGCCCGATAACCACGGGCGAGTACGAAGTTGAAAAGACTATGGACCGGATCAAACAGGCTCAGGAGGAACTGGCTCTATTCCAATAGGTCTATGACAGGTCTGCTCTGCCAGGGGAAAGGAACAAAACCTGGGGAAAGTTGAAATCTCAAAAGGAGATCGAGAAGGAACTAAAAAATTCTCCGGCAGCTGATGTCTGCGCAGATATTCTCACCGCAACACAGGCGGTGGAGAAAGTGGCGAAGGTTTCCAAGAACCTCAAAGGAGACCTCGTCAGGCTTCTTAAGGAAGCCGTGCTGGTGACCTCTGCGGGGGCGGTTACCCTGGCCAGTAGGGGAAGCATGTCCTCCGATGAAGTAAGGAGGCAATTGGAGGAGACCAAGGCCCAGTTTGGGGCCCTCATTGAAGAAAATACCAAGCTGAGAAAGGACGTCAAAAAACTGAAGAGAGCGAGCGGTTCCCTTCAGCGCCAAATGGAGGAGTTGGCGTGGAGAAAGACCGCGCTTAAAGAGGAAAATGTACTAAGAAAAAGAGTGGAGGAAGGGACGCCCGTCAGGAGGAAAGAATCTCCCCTGGAGATGGCTCCAGGTACCCCTACCCCTGCCCCTCGTACGAGGAGCAGAGAGGGTATGGGGGTAGTTAATTACGCGGAAGAAGGCTCCAGCGAAGAGATGGAGACCGAACCACTCCTAGAAAAAGGGGCCCCAGAAACTGACTCGGTGGCTCCCAAATCCATGGGAACAAACACATCCCCCGCGGGTTCATCCAAAGGGGGGAAGATCCCAAAAAGGGGAGGTGAGACCTCCTGACAAAAGGGAAGGAAAAAACAAAAGGAAGAACAGAAAAAAGGGTGCGGCGAGGAAATTGGAGGTACCGCAACCCCAATGCAAAAAACCGCCAATCTCCCTCTCGCTCATGGAGAAGGAGGAGATAAAAATTAGGGCCAACCCCGAAGTGGGCTGGAATGTGGAGGAGGTCGTGTCCGAGGCCCTTAAAGTTATCAAAGGGCGGAAGTATCTCGGAGAGGGAGACCCGATGGTAGAGGTCAGGTACGCCGAAAACCTCGCCTCGGGATCGACCTTTGTGGGAGAGGATCATGGCCCTTCCAGAGGACAAAAGGAAATTGGAGCGGGAACTAAAGCCATCATACTAAAAGGCGGGGGAGGACCCGTCCCAGGGCCGTCGCGGGCAGCCGACAAGAAGCGGCTCACATATGCGGCGGCACTGGGAAAGAAAGGGAAGCTGAAGATCGGGAAGGAGACCGCATCCCCCGCACCCCCGACAGCCAAGGTGAAGGGAAAGCAGAAGGGGGAGAAGAAGAAACCACCGGCACCTGGACCTCCTGATGGGGGTAAGAAGAGAGCTGGTGCCTCCAGGCCGATAAAGGTTCCCCGCACTGCGGCGGTTGTCCTTACATGCTCGGATGTGCAGTACGGCAAAATGGTCCGCCGTGCGAGGGGCCAGATCGACCTGACTGAGCTCAATATTACAGAGCTCAGGAACAGGAGGGCCCTGACAGAGGCGATCATATACGAAGTGAGAGCCAGTCAAAAGGCTATGGCTTTTGCCTTTAAACTTAGGAAGGCGTTGGAGGGGGCGGAGGGAGTTAAAGTGTCCCTCCCTACCAAGACTGCAGAGCTCCTGTTCCGGGACCTGGACGATGCAGTCCAGGCTTCGGAGGTAACGGATGCAATCGCAGAAGTCGGTGGATGTGCCCACGGGGACATCAAGGTGGGGGCGATTCAAAGAGCCCCCAACGGGATGGGGTCGGCGTGGGCCAAATGCCCTGCAGCTGCTGCCAATTTGGGGGCAAAAGCTGGCAGAATCAGGGTTGGATGGGCCCACGCCAGGGTTGAATTGCTGGAGGAGAGGCCCCTCCAGTGCTTTAAATGCCTGGGTAAGGGACACGTACAGTCCAGATGCACGGCAGCAGTAGAACGGAGATTCGGTTGCTTCCAGTGCGGGGAGGAGGGACACCGAGCGGCGGACTGTAGGGCGGCGCCCAGATGTCCCATATGCGCGGATAGGGAAAAGCCGGCAAGACATAGGGCAGGGAGTGCGGCCTGCCCCATAGCGCAGGGGGGCCGCATGTCTGGGCGAACTACCGGGGCCCCTAGTGGGGAAACACGCAGGCCTGCAGGGGAAAGCCCTGGCCGGAAACCCTCCTCTATAGGGGGAGAAAGACCGGACGCGTCAAAGAGGGCAGTGGATGTGGGAACTCCTACGCCTCGCGGCGCGTCAACCCCTAGGTCGCAACCGAAGAGGAAAAGAGAGAGAGAATTGGAGAAAAAGGCCAAAGACCTTAACAATTCTTACTCCTCACCCCCCAACAAGCAGCTGAAGGAGGGGGGGGAGGAAATGGAGGGGAATGAGAAAACGGGGTGTGTTCCCGACATCAAAGAAGGGGAGAATACCCTGGAGGGGGTACCCGCCGGAGCAGCGGTAGCTGGGATAGTGGGTGAGACCGAGGCGAAGAAGGGAAACAAAGGGGAGGACAAAGATAAAAATCTCCTCCCCCTAGAGTACCCCCCTGAAGGAGAGGGTACAGGATGGGAAAGGGGTCCCGAAAGCTCCACTTCTTTAAAGGGATCGGAGGTAGGCCCGAGTCAGGATTTAAATAATAAATAAATGGCGGCTTGGGTCCTGCAGGCAAATCTCAACCACGCCCGTCAGGCGCAAGATTTGTTTGTGCACACTCTGGCGGAGCGTGGTTGTGGTTTGGGCATTGCTGCGGAGCCGTACCGGATCCCCGAGCACCATTCGTGGGTGGGGGACGATTTGGGCTCCGTAGCGGTTACATCGAGGGCGGATGCTCCGGCCTCACTTCCCGCCATACTGGTGGGTAAGGGCAAAGGGTGGGTGGCGGTCAGGTGGGGACCCGTTTTGGTCGTCGGGGTCTACCTGCCGCCTAGCCTGGACCTCTCAGGCTTTACTGAGAGGTTGCACTCCCTTTCAGCTGCCATCAGCGGGATTGGAATGGGGCGGGTGGTAGTCTCGGGGGACTTTAACGCAAAATCGATGTCGTGAGGTTCCCCGAGGACGGACCGTCGAGGTGTCGCGGTCGAGAAGTGGGCCGCGACACTGGATTTAAGGCTGCTTAACGAGGGAGGAATAAGCACCTGCGGGAAAAGGGGGAGTCGGTAGTGGACCTTACCTGGGCCTCCCCGGCGACCCTCAACAAGGTGCTAGGGTGGAGGGTGGCCACGGAGGTCGAGACCTTGTCTGATAGGTACATAGTCTACGGCCTCGTGGTCATACCCGAGCAGGTGCTCCAGCGTCGACGGTTGAGAGAGACATTCTCTCTTAGACGCTGGAGCACAAAGAAAATGAACGAGGACGCCTTTATGGCCTCGATCCTTTCGGCCACGTGGTTGGGGAGAGGAGAATCGGGAGAGGCCAATAGGGACATAGAGCAGGAAGTCGAGTTGATCCGGGGCGTCATGTCTGATGCATGTGATGCGTCAATGCCCCGGATCAAGGCTGGTCCGCAAGGCCGTAGAGCGGCGTACTGGTGGACCGGGGAGATCGCGGAATTGGGGCAGTCCTCGGTCTACCAAAGGAGGAAATACGCCCGGGCCAAGAAGAAGGATAGGCCGGTAGAGGAAGTTAGAGGCCTCTACCAGGCGCACAGAGTGGCCAGGGACGCCCTACGCCTAGAAATCAAAAAGGCAAAAGCTAGGGCGTGGGACGAGCTCCTCTCGCATCTAGAAGAGAACCCTTGGGGACGTCCATACTGGATGGTTCTCGGGAAGCTCCGCAATAGAGGGCCACCGGCTACGGAGACCCTTTCCCCGGAAGCCCTGGACCGGGTGGTCGGAGGGCTCTTTCCCCGTCTGAGGAGGAGGATACCCATTCCCTCATCTTTGCGGGGGAGGACCCGAATGGCCGGAGGAGCTGGAGGTCTCGGGGGAAAAAATGGAGAGGTGCAGGAGAAGGCTCCGTGGCACCAAGGCCCCCGGACCCGATGGCCTCCCTAGGAGGGCGTGGACTGGAGTCTTCGAAGTGATGGGTGGACATCTTGCACACCTATACTCAGAGTGCCTCAGATTGGGAGTCTTCCCCGAGAAGTGGAAGAGGGCCAATTTGGTCCTCTTGCACAAGGAAGGCAAGGATATGGAGACCCCCTCGTCGTTCAGGCCCATATGTTTGCTCGACGAGGCTGGCAAAATCCTGGAGAGGATAGTCGCCAATCGCCTCGTCGAGCACTTTGAAAGCATCAGGCCGAACTTGGATGACCGGCAGTACGGCTTCCGCGGTGGAAGCTCCACCGTGGACGCAGTACTGAGGGTGCGCGCCTTTGCGGAGGCCGCGGTGCGGGAGGGCGGAGTGGCGATCGGTGTGTCTCTTGACATATCGAACGCCTTTAACACCCTGCCCTGGAGGTGTATCCGTAAAGCCATAGCCCGCTTTGGCGTGCCGGGATACCTCCGCCGGATCATCCAATCGTATCTCAGTGACCGCTCCCTGAATTACATCAACAGGAATGCGGTAGAGGTTACGAGACGAGTGGGGTGCGGAGTTCCGCAGGGGTCGGTCCTTGGGCCACTCCTGTGGAACCTGGCCTTTGATGGGGTTATAAGGACGGCCATCCCCCCCGGCTGCACGGTCGTCTGCTACGCGGACGATACGATCGTGTTAGCCGGGGGAGAAAATGGAAAGGAGGCCTCGGCCCTAGCCACGGTGGCGACCGCGTGTATTACGCGGGCCATTAGGGAGTTGGGCCTGAGGGTGGCGCTCCAGAAGACGGAGGCAATCATGTTCTGGCCCGGTGCCAGAGGTGTGCCGCCGAGCCTTCGGGTTATGGTGGAGAGGGTGCAGATAAAGGTGGGAAATACCCTCAAATATCTGGGGTTACGTCTGGACAGTGGGTGGCGCTTCGCCGAGCACTTCGCCCAATACTTCTCACGAGTACAACACGATTACACATTACATGGTGCGTTAAAGCCACCGGATATACCCACATTAGACGCGGATATTTAATCTGCGCAAACTGTTACTCCTCTCTGCTATCTGAATACTACAGATGGTTCTATAAATTCTTTCATTGTCATTATCTTGTAATTACAAAAAGCTACGAACCCATAATATGAAAAATATGTAAAAAGCCTTTAGTTACGCTAAGAACATTGAGACAATGCTTTCTGTGCAACGATGCACATCTGTCATACGCGACTTGTTTAGAAGAAGAAGAACAAATTGATACAGAAGACAATACATTAATTCGTATAAGTGGATACTTTGAATAAGCTATTAAATAGCTATCGACTTTTGTTTTACACTATTCTTTTTCTCTTTATAGAATGAGCTCAAGAAATCATACTACTGGGCTATACAATTCAACACAACAATACAACCTAACAGACTTTTAGCTTCGACCCATGTCAAATACTTTCAATTGCGCGGTGCTATAAATCCTTTGCGTATAGACACATCACGGCAGGATTTGCTTACTGTACTCAGTGTTATCACATTTACCAACCACAATATCAAAATCAATATGAGTGGATAGTGTCATACCACTTGATCTCCGGCGAACAATTCCGTGAAATAATTTGCGCGCGGTGTAATACAGATATCACCATAGTCAAACCCGTATATCAATGCGATCAATGTTTATTGAGGTTCTTAGAATTCTTATTGTATTGCGATGAAAGACAAATCAATACTCTTCCTAACCCTCTCATATTACATGTAAACGGAGCTAGATATTATTAATCAAATTCAAACAACAAAATGCATCATTCATCGCACAGTCAGCTAAATTTCTCAGAACCATCATCCTCACACCCTTCCGTAGAAGCTCTTCAAAAATTATATACCGTACATTGTTTCAAAACTTATTCCTATCAGAAGATAAATGATGTACATATCACTTTATGCGTCACTTGTTATACTAAATTAATTCCTGAAGCAGTAAAGTCATATTACCAAGAAACTAAGAGACATCAGTGCGTAGATGGCACAAAATTCTACAGAAATAAATGTTATGCATGCGAAAATCACATGGGAACTATTCAACCTATAGCTCATTGTAATCCCTGTATCAATTGGTATTTCGAATTCACTACCGAAATGAAACAACTATACCGCACAATTAACTATTATGAGGACCCTATAATATTAGCAGTCATCGACGACTGAAAAAGAAAAACATATATACACGTACATATAAAAGATTCAGTTAGATATAATCACAAGATAGTAATACTAATATAGGGAAGAGAAAAAGAGAAAATACAATAAAACACCTAACACATAAAATACGAAAATACGAAAAGAAAAAATCTTACATACATACATATATAAGAAAGAAAAAGATATAAAACAATAGACAATAGAGTTATGAATAAGTGCTTATATTAAAGAAATATATATATACAAGTATCATCTTTTCAGAAAAATCCATTCCTTGAAAACATTGACGACCTGAGCCTGGTCCAAGTTTAATAATAATAGTAATAACTTTTGAATACATATAAAATAAATATATATATATTTCTACGTAGCAATATTAATTCGTAAAATGTGTAGACCTAAGCCTTATAGATATAAGCCACCATATATTCTGACGCATTGCCTTGGAATTTTCTCTTATCATTGTTATAATATTCAATATATTAAAGTGGAAGATAATCGATATTGCGTCACTTGCTTCAGATTAATTCAACAAAATTTTCAAGCGTACGGACTTATACAATTCCATGGTATATACAGTGGTATTTTTCAAGAAGAAAATTGTTATATTTGCGGAAATGATATAATTACTTATACTTCCGTAAAAGAATGTTCTACTTGCTTCATGCATTATTTAGCGATATGTTGCGTACTCAGAAAAAGAGAATTAGATCCAAATAATATAGAAGAATTATTATATGATTGCGATAATACAAAAGTAAAGATACTATTGATTTATGAACCAACAAATGAGATGAAAATAACATAAAATAAAGTAAAAATATATTATACTCACGCACGTATACATGTATAAATAATAAGTGTTATCTGCTTACTTACAGAAATGATGTATCATTTAGTATTATTATTCACTGCGCAAACTTCCCTCGCCCTTCTCGGTTTTGATTGCGGAGGGCGACATTTAAATATCACATCGGTTTCGTTGTTGGATGTGGGAGAATGCAATCTTCCACATAAAACATCAAACTCTACGGATACTTATATTCAACTCCTTCAATTATCTGACTATAATCATGCGTATATAATACAATGTAAGGTTGAAATTTCAAGAACTATATATTACTGTGGCATGCACTCACACGTTTCGATCGTGCATAACGGACGTGCTGATTATATACATGAAACCGGACACTCACAGTGCAAACGAATGTTTCGTGATGGTACTCTTTCGCTAAGAGCAAGAGTTTTAATCGACAGCATCCGAGTCAACCAAACCGCCTACTACAGCATTACCATGGCTGGAAGCGTAAACAACGATGGAAAATGCAAAGGCACCCAGTATTCCGACCACTATGGAACATGGGACGACGTCGTGCAAGCTGTCGCCAGAATATCTTTGAAATCAACCTATGTCCCCGTGAAACTAAATACTGGAAAAATAATGCTAAAATCAGGAACAATTTGTACGCTCAGTGAAGGATTTTGCATCGATTCAGAGGATGGATATACCTATTGGAAACCGATGCCTACCTCTTCATGTAATTTTCACCAATACGACGTTCTATATGAAGGACCTGCTATCAAAACTACGGACGATACCAGCGAAGGAAAATCACCTATCGTATACAGCCTGACAACACAAGACATAACTTTCGCCCTGACAAGAACGCGAGAACAGCCATTGTACGGATACACGCTTCTTCGTACAGAGCATCCCAAACTCTTTATACTGGAAACTAAAAAGGGAGACGTCTTCGCCGAAAGAGGAACAATCCCAATTGATAATCTTGATATTTTTGCATATATGAACTCGAAGTTTGTATATGTAGAAAAACACATACGACATTAAATGACATCTCTTTACCACAATATCATTCAACAGAAATGCGAGCTGGAAAAAGATGTAATAACTAACACCTTATCATTTGCCACATTACAGCCTGACGAATTCGCCTATCGACTAATGAAAGAACCAGGATACATGGCTGTCACTGCAGGAGAAGCAATTCATGTAATAAAATGTATTCCCGTTAACGCCATAATTTGGAGAACAAAAGAATGTTATGCCGAGCTCCCTGTAACAGTAAGAAACGCTTCATTATTTCTAACGCCAAAATCAAGGATACTCACCAAATTCGGAACTCAGAAAGAATGTAGCTTTAAACTACCAACACTCTACCGCATAGTGTGACGTCTCGCCAAAAATAAAACTTTCAAAAACACAAATATACTGTTCAATTATAAAATGTACGCTATATATATATATACAATTCGGCATATTACCAATTGCTTGCTTATACAAAATCATAATTAAGTAATATTGTCCTTAATGAATATAAAAATTAATCATACGATCATAATTATTCAATTATATTATATTAAGTATTAATTAAAAATTAAAGTCAAAGTCTCTTACGGTTATATATATTAATATTCTAAATATATATATATTTATATATATTCATATTGATAAATATATAAATTTTAAACAAATTAACTTCTTACAAAAATTAGACCAAACTTATCAAACTAGATGTAAAAATCACCTATTCTCAAAAGGACAACTAATAGTTAAATACATATAAAGACACAAGAGCACTGACGATACTCGAATAAAATACATCTATCCGTATACATATATATAACATATATATATATGTACAAAATATATAAATACTGCCGATATTAATCTGCGTCCACTAAAAATGTAAATTTATATGGAAGATTTATTTTTTTTTATTTTACAAAGCAATGGTTGTTGGAACTAAAATTAAAAATCACCTTATATATATATATATATATATATATATATATATTTTTATATACTGGGTGTCAAAAGGGTATTATCAAAATTAAAATTAAATATTTGCTCAAGAGATAACTTTCGCAGCTGAATAAAATCAATATTAGAAAAACAAAAGTACCATATGTCAAAATAAATTCAATAAAATATACTAGAAATAAGAATATAGTCTCCCATATAAATATTTTCAAACATGTAAAATTAATCAATAAGACAAATGTGATGCAACGAGAGAGAAAGTATTCAAAATTCTTATAAGTAATATTATGTTGAGAAATAAATTATATATAACAATAATAGTCATTAAATCTCTCTCGCTGCAATACGAATAAGTCTTAGCGTTGTATGAAAAAAATCGATAATTAATATGACGCACGCGATAACAGCGACACAAAGACTCATGAAATCACATATAAATCAAGTAGCCTAAACATCCTAACGATCAGCGAAGAAGCTTCTTCTTAATCTAAAAAACCGATACTTGATTATCATTTCAGTTAAAGCAAGTGATTATAAAAAAATCGCTTGAGTATAATCGCGAGAGCTTCCTCGAAATATAACAACGGATACTTGATTATAAAGTTCGTATCATCTTATCGAAATTGATATCGAAGAACTCACTCGGTTCCAATAACTCCAGAGGAGGAGACTTCCCTCTCCAAACCAAAGCCCATCTCCATACGAACAAGATCAACCAACCAGAAGGAACTTGAGTCCTTCTGATAACTAATGGAAGGAGAGATTGAGAGTGGGGATGAACCTCAGGAGTCAGTTGAGCGTATGGACTGCTGAGCAGTCGTAATTCAGGAGTCGTGAAGAAGTCGTCCTAAGTTGTAGAATCTCTGAGTCTTTGTTCGCTGCGTCCTAAAATATAATTCAACTTAGCTTTTCTGACTACTACTTTGTGTCGTCAAGGTAGAGTCTTTTAATATTTTAAGATTTTTCTACTCCGCAACTCATTTTAAATTAACTTAGATTTAATACTATATTACCATTGATACCTTTAATCTCAGTACAGTGCGGATGTACCTCTCGTTTTAATTAATAACATTATTATAGCAACTTATATACTTGCAACTTTGTAAAATTATTTTGATATTTGAAATATACCAGCTTATTCTTGCATTACTTTAAGTGAATTGTTAGATCCAGTGTTCCTACATTCCCGAGCCAACATTTACTATAAACAATTAGATATTATACAAATTATTACTACAATATTAACTAAATATCAAAGCCATTAGAATTTTATCATTTATTCCATCTGGATAAAGCGATAGCGAGTCCCGAGCCTGGGAAAGAGCAAAGTGATGTGCCCCTCGTTACAGTTCAGGCAGAGCTGAGATTTAGTCGATGAGCTGTCTGGGCGTCGTTTAATCCAGATTATTATATAACAAATGTTATACATAATGATATGATATATAACAAATGTTAATTTAGCAAAATAAAAAATAATTTACGATAATTTATAGTAGATGCCTGGTACTCGCCGCGCCGGTAAAAGGTACAAACAGTTACGCGCCGCTTTACGTCAACAACGGCAACTTCAAAAACAAATTAATGCTTTTAATCAAATAACTGGAAATAGTGAAGAACTTACTATAGATATACCAAATAATCAAAGGATCGTTGTTGAACTCTTTGAGCGGCCGCAGGCCTTAGAGCCAGTTGACATTGCCAGCACCCGAAGAACCTTCGAGTTCATTGGATGGCCTGGACCACTGGCGCAGATTGAACTATTTCTTCCTGAGATCTCTGTCGCAGACATCCCCGAAGCTGATCCACGAAGAACAGCACGCGAGAAGACACAGGAAAATTCACAACAATAAAATATTATTAAAGTAAGTCACACATATATATATAAATATATATATATATACATATTTTTTTTATCGCTTAATATTATTTTAATTCAACATTATTTTAATTGCACATTAGTAATCATACTACTACTTTATCCTTATATCATTAAAATTATTATAAAAAAATTTTAGAAATTTTATATTTTTTTTTTTTTTTTTTTCTTATTTTTTTGCAATTACTTTCACTATATTAAAGCATTTTCTCTACCATTTAATAATATTATTTCAAATATAGAATACGTAAAAATTTCATTATATATATATATATATATATATATATATATATATATATATATACATAATATAATATAATAAATAAAAACATAGTAATAGTAATACAATTGTAAGTACACATATATATATATATTACTGTTCATATAATAAGCTGTTCCACCCTCAGCTCCTAGACATAACTCACGAAAAAAAAAGGAGGAGCAACGTATATATATATATATTTCACCAAATAATTAACTATAACAAATAAATTTTCCTTATTTATAGACTAATATTAAATTATTAATTATTAATTTTTTTTAAATCATAATAAGAGAATAAATAAATAGAAATATATATATATGAAAGGAAGATTCGCGATACTTATCTTAATAAATGATGTCATGAGAAATAAGGAGCATCCTTCTTATACTATCACTTTCCTTCTCCATCAGAGACGGTGACTTTTTAAATAAATAATAGCACCGGCCTTTAATTAACCATATTCCAGTGTGAATTCATTTATTTATACGCCATCTTCCCTCGAAATAAAAAAAAAACATATTTTATTTAGCACATTATTATTATTTAGCACATTATTGTTATTTTATTATTAAATAAGAAAATCCATTCAAAGTATTCATGAGTCACAAAATCTCCTACATAATTAAAAATAATCAATTCTTCCTCATACTCATTACTATATGAGTATAACTTGTCCAAAATTATATATTAATTCATATCAAAGTAATTAATAAATTATATTGAGATAATTTTATCCCCTTCAAGAATAACCAATAAAGATAATATATATAAATATTTATTATACTCTCGACTTTATGTACTATTTAGTAATTATTTTTTTTCTTTCATTAGACTCAATTACGAACATACCTATAAATACATAAATTTTATATATTTATAATAGAATTTATCATTTTCTTATTAGTTGTAAGCCTTACTAAATAAAATATCGATTCTATCAATTGTAAAATACCATAATAAATTTATAAATAACAATTAGTATAGTTAACCTACCCTCATATAATTCCTCAATACAGGCTACAATAATTGTTTAAATAATAAAATTTATATTTCATTTAAAACCATTAATCATATACCTTACCTCCTTATTTGAAGATCCATAAATTACCGCCGATTTCTTTGTTAAAATAATAAATACTTCCGACAACACCTTAAGTCATATGTTCCTCCATAAGCCATAGACTATATAACTTTATAGATTTACCACTCTTACACCATTTTAAATTGAAAGATCAAATTTAGTCCACCAATTAAACTCGATCTGAAGAACCAGAAAATAAATATTAAAATTCTATGTATACCCATTAACACATATATGCACTCACATTTACATATATATATATATATATATATATATATATATATTTATCAAAACGACCTTTTAGATTTTAATTTATAAAATATATATATATAATCAATTTTAACCTTATCATTACTTCCCAACAAAGTAAATACTCCATAACAGAAATCCCATTATCACAAGACCTTTCATAACAGTAAAATAAGGAAGAAAACTGACAGAAAACTTGGTGTCGTCAAAAGCACCCTTGGACATATATATATATATATATGTCCAGCGGCAGTTTCCGGGACATTCACAGGGACGCATAATAAAAAACTTCTCATCCCCCTAAAAACATAGAAAATAAAGGTGCCAGAACCCCATATTTGGACACTCCTAACAACAACCCCCGAACCAAATTTTCATCCCCTTTTTCTCAATTTATAATAAAACCGAGTCAATTTGTTTATAAATAAATAATCAAGTGACATACTAAGATAATAATTTTAATATATATTTGCATATTAGAATAATTATATATATATATATATATATATATATATATATATATTAAAACTCTCCATACACATATACTTACAAACAATCCGTTTGTTAACTAACAATAATTTATAAACAATATCATATTTTTCTCATCGAAATTTTAGTCAAGTCATTATAATTAGACTCCTTTATAATTACAAAAAATTATTTTTCTTACATAAGTTAATTTACAAATTACTTGTAAAATCAAATAATAACGAATCTATTGGAGATACGAAATTAGAATTTTTCTCAGTTATTCTATTCTGCTTGTAAATTAATAATTTCTAACAAATTTTTTTTTTATGATCAATTAACAATAGTATTTAATAATAACAATAAAAAACATAAAAATTTATAGCAAAATAAATAAATAATTAACAAAAATTTCTGATTTGCCCAAAACTTTGAGGATATGCTTTTTAGCCTATTTTCCACATTTTAGCCGCCATTTTTAAATTTTTTATTTTTTGACTTAAAGATTCCAAATACCCTTACTACTATTAAACTAAGATTTATACAAAATTTCAACTAAATTGAGACAACTTTAGAATTCTACTATTCAATAGATCGCAGTTTTTGCACCTGCAAAAATATAATTTAAAACGTCTATTTTATGCAGTATCTTCTGATGACCTTATAACAAAAATTTCGTAAACTTACCCCTAATAGGTTCCGAAATACTTCTATTTGTTTATAAGACGTCAGCCATCTTATTTTTACGGATCCATCCTAGGAAGACCGGACCAATTCCATTGTAATAGACTCGAACTGACGATAATCTGTCCCCAACCTCGATTCTCCAAATCACTCCCTATAACAGTTAATTAAATAATTAATAATAATAATTATCAAATTTCTTATTAACAAGCTAAGATAATACCTAATACCCACTACTGAATAATAGACACGATATCTTACTTTAAAGCCACCCTATATACATCTCTTGTATACCGGGTGTCAAAAAAAATCATTACTCATTAAAGTTTAAAATTCAAATATCTATAATATTCCCTACATTTACATGCTAAAGACATATAAATCTTATCCCTATCTTTTTAATTAGCTCTAAATAAATTAAGACTAAATGAGACCTCAAACTACTGATACCGAAATTCAACAAGATACCTTTGTTGACCCTGAAGTTATATTGGAGACCTTAATCCAATTTATAGAGGAAAATAAAGAAAATATTATTTACAATTTAGATAACATTATTAAAGAATTTTTAAACCAAGCTTCTATTATCATAATCCCAGATCAGTAAAAAAAATCCCCTGATTTATTAGTTCTTAAAACACATTGATCCTGCTCTCGGCGGAGCCCTGGGTATAGCCGATTTAGACAGATTACCCAAAAAACCTAAATAGAGAGCAACCCTGTTATTGACACCTAGGTAGATGATAACAGTGAGTCACTGCACGTGACAATTGACAAGAGTTGAATGACCAAGTCAGCGATTTCTTCCAAGAGTGGATTCATTCACTGAAAGAAAAATACATGTATATATATTTATATTAAAGTATATGTATATGTCTAAGTACGTTCTATTAATAGGATGATAAAGCTTATTATGTTATAATTTATGATTGTAATATTATAATTATTACTCTTATTGTATAGTATATATACTTTATGTATTAATTTATTTTTATGTTTTATTTTTAATCATCATTTATTATTAGTATTACGGGGTTTTCATAATCATAAATATTATGGTGTTGTTGTTCTATTTCGATGATGAATTCAAGATATCGATTGGCACATGGATTGCAATGAACTATAGGTCGAATTGTTTCTAGGTAATTTTCACAAATATAGCATTTACTTCTATTAAATCTTGTGCCGTCTACACAATGGTGTTTCTTGAATTCTTTGTAGTAAGGCTTTACGGATTCCAAAAGCAATGTATCGTAGCATCTAGGGCATAAAATGACATGCATATTATCTATTTTTTTATAAAAGCGTGTTTTAATACATTGTACTATATATAGTCTCTGAAGCGCTTCTGCAGGACGAGATGAGGAGTGTGATTGTGAAGGGGTTGGGGAGTTCTGTGACGAGTGACACATCTTATATTCTTTTATTAGGGTACTAATAGTATCGAGAACCGCTCACGTGTAATATGAGTGGATTAAGGATGGTATTAAGGTCGATGTGTCTCTCATCGCAGTTTAACAAAAATTCTAAATATTTCAGAAGGCACTCATCGCATTGGTACATAAGTCTGGTTATTGTGATATTGGCGTTGCAACGTGCACAAATGATTTCGCGAAACCGTTCACCAGTAATCATGTGGTGTGACACTATCCATTCGTATTGACTTTGATATTGCGGTTGGAAAAGGCTATAACATTGGGTACAGTATGCGAATTCTGAGGCTATGTGTCGGTACCCAAGGGATTTAGTGCATCGTGTGATTGATAGTAATGAGAATAGGTCGGTATTAGGCTGTAATGTTGTGCTGAATTGTAGCCCTGTAGATTGGCCTTGCGAGTTCATTCTATAAAGAGAAAAAGGGTAGTGCAGAAAGGGAAATTGACCGGTTTTTATTTATTCAAAGTATTCATGTATACGAACTAACACAGATTCTTCTGTATCAGTTTGTTCCTCATCTTCTTCTAAATTTGTTAAGTAAGAAAAATATGTATCATGACATAGAGAGCATTCTCTTAATGACCTTAATGTGACTAAAGGTACTTTACATATTTTGCATATTATTGGCTCATAATAGCTCGTGATTATAAGATAATGGCATTTAAAATATTTATAAAACCATCTATAATATTCAGAAGATAAAAAGTGATAGCATTCTGTACAAATTAGATTTCCACGTTTGATATGGGAAAATCCGATAGCTCTAACGCACCATGTAATGTCTAATCGCTGTTGTACTTGTGAGAAAGCAGGTGACGATTTGTATATGGGGTTTATTGTTGGTCGTTGGCGATGCCAACACATCTGAAACCAAAAATTTAGACTTAATGTATTTCATTCTGGCTCTATATGAGCGATTTTCAATTTGTCCGCGTGGACAATCTTTGTAGTATTTTTAAATGAAATTTTAATATTGTTTTTTGGTAGTATTTCAAGTATTTCAAAAGGTCCAATATATTGGTCTGAAAATTTACCTTTATTTGGTTCTTTTAATAAAAATACATAATCTCCTGGTTTAAATTCTCGCACATGGGTTTGTCATAATAATATTTGCTTTTGGTTTTAGATTGTATTAAGTTTTGTTGTGGTTCTTCTTGCGTGTCACGCAATCGATTGAATAGGTTTATTAAATATTCAGTGTATGTAGGGTCTATATTTTCCTCTATAATAGTATTAGACGAAGGTAATCGCGCTATTTTTCCGAAAATTAGTTCAAAAGGGAAAAATTTTGTGCTTTCGTGTATACTTGTATTATATGAAAATATGGCTAAAGCGATATGATCATCCTAGTTCGAGTCTTTATTAATTTGTGTTTTTAAATATTCCGTTAAAACGTGATGAGATCTTTCTATCGATCCATTAGACTGGGGGTGATAAGCAGTTGTGCGGTATTGTTTAATTCTGAATTTGTTTGCTAAGTTCTTCATCAAGGCGGTTAGGAAATTGGATCCTTGATCGGTTAGAATGGCTTGGGAAGCTCCATAAATACAAATAAAATTTTTCGTAAAGGCGTCGGCTATGGTTAATGACGAGGCTTCTTTTAAGGGCACCGCGACTGAATATTTTGTTAGTAAATCTTGTATCGTGAGTATGTAAATTTTTCCATTATCGGATATGGATAATGGACCTACAATGTCCATTGATATTTTGTCGAAAGCTGATCCGGGAGTGTCGGTTATTATCATTGGTTGTTTTGTTTTTATTCTTGTTAATTTTTTTAATTGACAAGTCCGACAATTTCGAATAAAATTTTGAATGTCTTTTTTCATCGTATTCCAATAATAATAAGATTTTAATCTGTTATAGGTTTTAGTTATTCCTTTGTGGCCGCCAATTGCTGAGTCATGATGTTCACGGATAAGGGAAGATCTTTCTTCTATATTTGGCGTTTGAATAATATCTTTACATATAGTTATGCAAATATTTGTGTCATTCATATGTTTAATTAATTGTGATTCTACATAAGCCCATGGGACATTGTCAAAAAAATTAGTTTTCTTAATTGAAATGGATTCTAATTGCAATTCTTGTACGACATCCAGCAATAATTTGATACAGTTTTTTATATTATCTGGTTCTATTAAAGTGCGGTGGTTAAGTTTTAGGGGTAACGATATTAGAGTTTTTGAGCGTATTGTATTTATTTTTGCCCTTTCATAAGTTATATCCTTATATACGGGTAAAAGGTTGGCTTCCTGTAGTTCTTTTGCTCCGTTATCGAGAGGTTCACCTTTCAATGTTATTTTAAAATTATATAATTATCATTATGTTTTAGCAATCTATCTCAGCTTATTCGGACTTTGGCTTTATGGTTAGTGGACACTTCTACGTAAGGTACAACGTCAGTGGCTATTAATTTATCATCGCTTTCCTCGTTAGTTGTCTCTAGGTCCTCATTACTAATTAGGCTTTCATTTTCGTCACTATTACATTCTTCAATAGTTATTGGTTCTGTTACAGGTGTGTCTGTATGTGTTAACAAGGAGGTATCTTCGTTTATTTCCTCTTCGGTCACAGGTAAAGGATTATGGGGGTTAATTTCTACATTGGTTTGAATCAGGGGTTGACGGGCTGAGAATAAAGATTCATCAAAATCGGAATCAGGGTCTGGAGGAAGAAGATGAGTTTTCTTAAAAGGTAAGATTTTAACGGTTGGGTTTCTAGATAATGCATCGGCATTATTATTTAGTGTTCCTTTTTTATATTGTATATTGTAATCATATTCAGCTAATTTAATTCTCCATTTTAAAAGTCTCGAAGAAGGATCTTTAATAGAATGTAACCATACTAGTGGTTTATGGTCTGTCACGATAATAAATTTAGTACCGTATAAATAAGGTCTAAAATGGTTTGTACAGTATACCATTGCTAAACATTCCTTTTCGATAGTTGAATAATTTTGTTCTGCTTTATTAAGTACTCTTGATGTATATGCGATGGGAAGATCTTTTCCGATTGGTCCCTGACTTAATACTCCGCCGATTGCATATCCGGATGCATCGGTAGTTAAATTAAAGGGTTTGCTAAAATCGGGATATTGTAATATTGGCTTGGTACATAATTGTTCTTTGAGATTATTAAAAGTGTATTCTTGATCTTTTTGCCATTTGAAACAGTTGTTTTTCTTAAGCAAATCAGTTAAAGGTTTAGCAATTTTTGAGAAATTTGGGATAAATCGCCGATAGTATCCAACTAATCCGAGAAATTGTTTTATGTTTTAGGATTTTTGGGGGAAGGAAAATTATGGACAGCTGTGACCTTTGTAGAGTCAGGTCGTACGCCGTCGGCTCCGATAATATGACCACAAGGTAGGCTACTTCTCGTCGCAAAAATTCACATTTATCGGGTTGTAATTTTAAATTAGTTTCGCGTAATCTTTTCATTATTTTGTTAAATTTCACTTCATGTTCTTTTAAAGATCGTGCATAAATAACTATATCGTCCATGTAAACGAAAAGTTCATTACCTTGTAACCCAGATAGGACATTATCCATTAATCTTTGAAATGTTGCAGGGGCATTTTTCAGTCCAAAAGGCATTCGTTTAAATTGATAATGGCCGTAAGAGGTGGAGAATGCTGTTTTAGGAGCGTCATTTGGATTCATGGGTATCTGGTGGAATCCTGAAGCGAGGTCAAGAACGGAAAAATATTTAGCGCTTCCTAGTTGATCAAGTATGTCGGTTATATTAGGAAGAGGGTAAGCGTCTCCTATTGTTTTTTCATTTATAGAGTGCGGTAATCAATAACCATTCTCCATTTTTTATTTCCAGATGAGTCGGGTTTCTTAGGAACTATCCATACTGGTGAATTATAAGGTGAGAATGAACATTCTATTATGTCGTCTCTCAGTAATTTAGTAACTTGTTTATCTATTTCTTCTTTGTGCATGGGAGGAAACCGGTATTGTTTGGTATGGATTGGAAAGTCGTCTGTAGTGTAAATGGAGTGGTGAGTCACGTGTGTGGTTCCTAGTTTATCGTCGGGCAAGTGGAATCTGTCTAGATTATTGGAGACTAATGTTTTAAGATTAGTCTTTTCTTCCTCATTTAAATGTTCCAATCTTAGGAGTTGTAGGGTAAGTTCCGCACGTTCTGGCGGCGTTTCAAAAAATATTTCTTCTAACTGAGACGGATTTTGGTTTAAAGGACAGTTCGCGCTTGTCTGATGCCCTCGGGAATCGATAACACCGCAAAAACTTCCGTGAGACGTAGGAAAATTAACTTCATCTTCCTCAGAAGAAGAAGTGGGTTGACAAGTGGAATCAAGATCAGTGATACAATGACCAGAGGCCTCGGATGACCCTAAGGTTCCGTCGGCTTAACAAGGAGAGTATTGATTCTTTTGGATGTCGATGGTATCGAATTCTTGCAGTGGAAATGAAGGTATTTTTATTTCATACTCTTCATTAGTAATGTTAAAAAGAGGCAAGTAAGCCTTACCATGAATATTAGAGACTAATGCGTCTCCGAGGTATATTCCTTTTATGGAGGTTATTAATGGAAGATATCCTGTTTTTATTTCAGGATTCGTGATTTTAATAAAGAAGGGAGTAACTAACCTTGGTTTGATATTGACATGTTCCGTCTTATCAAACGGAATGGATGTATTTTCTAGAAGTAAGTGTTTTGTTTTAAAATCAACATTTGTATTCCTATCTTTTAAAAATGGGTTGCCAAGAATTCCATGTTGTGAGAAAAGTATATCATTGGGGACTACGTGAAATTCTGTCTGTTTTCCCAGTAATGAAATATGAATAGCACCTAATGTTTATATGGGTTCAGATGCTATTCCTTGCAATGATTGGATATTTTCCTTATCCGAAGAAATGTGAGAATTAATATATTGTTTTTTAATTAAATTCAGATCAGAGCCTGAGTCTATCATAAAAGTGCATATTTCTTTTAAGTCGAGAGATGACAAGGTGACGGTAGGAGCGCAGGTGCTTCCTGCAAAACGATGCTTATTTACTTTTGTGTTTCCAGATTTTGACTGTCCAGCTCTGCGAATCGTACGACTCGAGAGGGGAGTGGACGTTCCTGTTGAGCAGCGTCCCGGCGAACGCCTCCTTGGACCGGAGCGCTCTAACCGTTTCCCTAGTTATCAAGGGGTTGACTAGAAGAACTCGTCCCTTCTGTAAGTGATTTCTTATATGCTAATTTTCGGCATTCAGTAATTAAGTGTCCGAGGGATTTACAATAACGACATATTTTTTCAGTAGGGTAATTCGGACCAGGTTGTCCAGGAATTAAAGGTTTAATAAAAGGGGCATTATTATTACGCGTATCATATACTCTGGGTGTAGTAATGGGAGTAGCCGTTGGGCTGCGTGATGGATTCTGGAGGATGCGGGACGTATAAGTAGGGTCTGCGCGAGGAATTAATGTGGGTCGTGTGGGAAATGCAGCTCTTTTGCGATGATTTTCGGTTTCTAAAGTCTTACTTAGTTGAATGGCTCCAACGATTGCATCTTCAAGGCAATAATATCCTTCTAGCTTGACACGAATCAATAATTCCGGCGGAAGACCGTTAATAAAATTTTCTAAAGCTCTTGTTTCAATATTATAGCGAAGTTGTTCGCTCAAATTACCGTGAATCGTTAGTTCTCCATCTATAATGGCGGATCTTAATTTTTTAACTCTCTCTATATAATCAAAAATATTTTCATTTGGTTTCATGTAAACGTTAGCGAGTTTTCCGCGATATTGGTCAACCGATTTATTAGGACCGAATACTCTTTTTAGTCGATTAGTTAGATCCGTCAAATTATGATATTCTATTCCTTCTATGGCTGCGTACGCATGTCCTTGTAGTTTGTTTACTATTAGTGGTAATAAAAATTCCTCTTGCCAGGAAGGGATCAAATTTAATGCTCGTTCGCATGTTTTACAGAACTGAAATACGAACATCTTATGGCCATCGTATTTGGGAATGGAGTCAATGATGTCTTTAATACAAATGGGAGAGGCTAATTGGATATGATCCATATTCAGAGACGCATTTTTCGAAACGGATGGAGGAGGAAGATTGCCATTGTTAACTGGAGGTTTCGGGATTGCATTATCAGGTAAAGTATTATTATTATCTTGTTGAGGCAAACTTCTTATGTAATCTTGTACATGTAGATTAGACAAGCCTTGTTGTCGCATTTCGAATACCTTTTGTTCTAGATTGTTTAATTGATTTGGTAAGGTTTTTAAAAAGGAAACTTCTTGTCTTAATGAGCTTAATATTGAAGTGAGACTGTTTATGTCAACAGCAGCGTTTTGTTCCGCGTCAAATTTTTCTCTCAAAGATTCAAATTCTTTTTGTTGCATATTTAAAACAGTTTGTTGTTCCCGTACGAGTTTTTTTTTATTCCGTAATTGTTGCATCATAACCTCAATTTCAGCTTGTTGTTTTTGTAAAGGAGTAATGATAGTAGTATCACTATTACTATGTTCAGAGGCAGTTCTGGAGGATTGAGATCGAGTATTCATGATTCAAAATTATCGTTATAGATCAAGTTTTTTAGGCAAGAATTTCTTACTAGAATGGTTTATTCTTTCAGAAATCCAATATAGTCATCCCACCGCTGCCACCAATTTTTGTTCGCTGTCACGTCTCGCGATCCACTGTTATCGTCCACCTTGGTGTCAATACCAGAGTTGCTCTCTATTTAGTTTTTTAGGGCAACCTGTTTAACCGGCTATACCCAGGGAGTCGCCGAGAGCTAAGTCTTGACCCTTTTGATAATCAGGAGATTTTCTTTACTGATCGGGAACCACTACAATTGAGGCTTGGTTCATAAGTTCAATAATAATATTGTCTAAATTATAAATAATGTTTTCTTTATTTTCTTCCAAAAATTGTATTAATATTTCTAGTATAGTGCCAGGTTCTTGAGAAGTATTCTGTTGTATTTCAGCGTCGGTTACTTGTGGTTTTATTAATTATTAATTTATTTGAGACTAATATAGAGAGATAGAGATAAAAAGTTTTATGTTTATTGTGTGCACGTATTGAGTATATTGTAGATATTGAAATTTTAAATTTCTATGATCAATGATTCTTAGACACCCGGTATATAAGATGTGTATATAGGGTGGTTTTAAAGTAGGATTTTGTCTCTATTATTCAGTAATGACTATTAAGTATTATCCTAACTTATTACTTAAGAAGCTTTATAACTCTTATAATTAATTCATTTAATTAATTATTATAGGGAGTGATTTGGAGAGTCGAGATTAAGGACAGATTATCGTCAGTTCAAGTCCTTTATAATGGAATTGGTCCGGTCTTCCCAGGATGGACCAGTAAGAACAAGATGGCTGACGTCTTATAAACATATAGAAATATTTTGTAACCGATTAGGGGTGAGTTTACGAAATTTTGGTTATAAGATCTACAGGAAATACTGCATAAAATAAACTAGTTAAATTTGTACCTTTCAGGTGCAAATTTGTGATCTATTGAATAGCAAAATTCTAAAGTTGTCTTAATTTAGTCAAAGTTTTGCATAAATCTTAGTTTAGTAGTAATAAGAAATTTTAAGGGTATTTGGGATCATTAGGTCCGGAAATAAAAAAAATCAAAATGGCGGCAAAAATGTGTAAAGTTGGCTAAAAAGTGTATCCTCAAAGTTTCAAGCAAATTAGAACCTTTGTTAATTATTTATTTATTTTGTAATAAAATTTTGTGGTTTTTATTGTTATTATATAACGTTATTGTTAATTAATTATGAGGAGAAAAATTTGTTAGAGATTATTAATTTACAAGTAGGATAGAATAACTGAGAAAAATTCTAATTTCGTATCTCCAATAGATTCGTTATTATTTGATTTTACAAGTAATTTGTAAATTAACTTATGTAAGAAAAATAATTTTTTGTAATTATAAAGGAGTCTAATTATAATGAATTGACTAAAATTTCGATGAGAAAAATATGATATTGTTTATAAATTATTGTTAGTTAACAAACGGCATGTTTATAAGTATATATGTATGAAGGGTTTTAATATATATAATTACTCTAATATGAAAATATATATTAAAATTATTATCTTAGTATGTCACTTGATTATTTATTTATAAACAAATTGACTCGGTTTTATTATAAATTGAGTAAAAGGGGATGAAAATTTGGTTCAGGGGTTGTTGTTAGGAGTGTTCAAATATGGGGTTCTGGCACCTTTATTTTCTATGTTCTTAGGGGGGTGAGAGGTTTTTTATTATGCGTCCCTGTGAATGTCGCGGAAACTGCCGCTGGACATATATATATATGTATGTCCAAGGGTGCCTTTCACGACACCAAGTTTTCTGTCAGTTTTCTTTCTTATTTTATTGTTATGAAAGGTCTTGTGATAATGGGATTTCTGTTATGGAGTATTTACTTTGTTGGGAAGTAATAATAAGGTTAAAATTGATTGTATATATATATTTTATAAATTAAAATCTAAAAGGTCGTTTTGATAAATATATATATATATATAAATATATATATATATATATATATTCAGGTCGAGTTTAATTGGTGGACTAAATTTGATCCTTCAATTTAAAATGGTGTAAGAGTGGTAAATCTATAAAGTTATATAGTCTATGGCTTATGGAGGAACATATGACTTAAGGTGTTGTTGGAAGTATTTATTATTTTGACAAAGAAATCGGCGGTTATTTAAGGATCTTCGGATAAGAAGGTAAGGTATGTGATTAATAGTTTCATATGGAATATAAATTTTGGTGTTTAAGCAATTATTGTTGTCTGTACTAATGAATTACATGAGAACAGGTTAACTATATTCATCGTTATTAGTAGGTATTTATTATGATGTTTCTTCCCCTTTTTTTTTTATTTGGTAAAAATTGATATTTTATTTAGTAAGATCTACGACTAATAAGAAAATGATAAATTTTTATATAAAATTTATGTATGTAAAGGTATGTTCGCAATTGAGTCTAGGGAAAAAAGAAAAGAATATTACTAGATCGAGCATGAATATGAAAGGACAATGAATATTTGTGATCACTATGTTATTTATTGTTCTGGGGGGGGGGGAGACAAAATTAATTTAATATAAATTGTTAATTAAATTGATGGAAATTTATTTATGAGTTTTGGACAAATTATATCTATATAGTAACGAATATAAAGGAATCAATTATTTTATTTGTATGAGAGATTTTATGGTTCATGAATACTTTGAATTAATTTCTTATTCTATAGTAAAGCAATTATTATTATTAATATTATTATTATTCTTATGATTAAGTATATATGTACTAAATAAAATATATGTTTTTGCAGATTTGATATCAAGTGGGAAGGTATCATACAAAATAAATAAATTCACACTGGAATATGGTTCATTGGAGGCTGACGATATTATTTATTTAAAAAAAAAATCACCGTCTCCGATGGAAAAGGGAAATGGATAGTATAAAATGGATGCTCCTTATTTATTCATATCGTTATTTATTAAGATAAGTATCATGAATCTTTCTTTTTATTATATTCTATTTGTTTATTTCCTTATTATAATTAGAAAAATCAATAATTAGTAATTTAATATTAATTTTATTGATAAGAATAAACTTTATCGTTTCATAAGCACTTATACGTATGTCTTAAAAATTTGAATAATATTTTATTTATCTTAAAGGTCTTATATGAAATTATTATTATCGTTAATAATTTTTTATAATATATATATATTTTATTAATTATTATTTTTTTCTCTCTTTTTTTTTATTGAATTATAATATATATATATATATATATATATATATATATATATATATATATATATATATATGTAGGAGCTAAGGGTGGAACAGTTTATTACATGAGCAATAATATAAATGTATTTGTTGTGAAGATATTACTATTATTATGTTTATTTATTATATTATATATGTATATGTATAACAAAATTTTACGTGCTCTATGTTCGAAAATAATATTATGAAATGATAAAGAAAATACTTTAATATAATGAGAGCAGTTGATTATAATTCAGTATGTATATATACTATTTTATTTAAGTGATATTCAATTTTGAATATGATAATTTAATAATAAGGATGTATATAATATGTGGTGTGTGTGTGTGTGTGTGTGTGTGTTTGAAATTATGACTTACCTTTGTTAATGCTTCTAACTTTGCTGATTTTCCTGGGCTTTCTTCTCGTACACGGGTCGTCGTGGATCTCTCTCAGGGATGTCACTAGCAGGGGTTGAGGCAGGACACAGCGCGATTTCAACCAACGGTCCGGGCCAGTCAATAAATTCGAAGGTTCTTCGCGAGATGGGAACTTCGAATGAGTCAGATGTAGGAAGTTGGTCGAAAAGTTCTACGACAATTCTTTGATTGTCTGGTACGCTAACTGGATTGTCTTTTATGTCTTTTTCTACTTGGTCGAGGCCGTTATCACTATTCAAAATCTGTCTCTGTCGTAAAGCGGCACGTAATTGTCTATGTCATTTACCGGCGCGACGGGAACCAGGCATTTACTATAAATTATAATCAAAATTTTATTCTAATTTGAGAAATTATTATTCATTATAGGCTGACAATCTGAATCAAGCGACATTCAAGCAGCTCATCGACTAAGTCTCAGCTCTGCTCGAACTAACACGAGGGGCACGTCACTCTGCTCTATCCCAGGCACGGGTCTCGTTAACGCTCAAGATCCAGACGTACGTTAAATATTTAATCAATATTAAATTACTTATAGTAAATACTGATTGAGGGTGAAGGATCACTATTTTGAAATAATTAACTTGTGAATATCGTGAAATAAGCAACTATGTATTTTAAAAGCTTGAAAATTTTACAGAGATTGCTAGTATAGTAATGATTGATTACAATTTTAAAAGTAAAAGGTACAACCGCACTGTACCACAAATTGGAAATTGTTTAACAATAAAGTAGTAATTCTAAATTATAAAGTAGAGTGAGTCGCAGCTCTAAATTATGATATAAGACGAGTCGCGAAGACGAGAAAATAAAGTATTTTAAAGATCTACCTTGACGACACAAAGTAGCTGACGAACTAAGTTAAAATTGATTTTAGGACGCAGTGAATAAAGACTCGGAGACGACTTTCTTATTGCGATGGTTTAATACGACTGCTGAATTTCGACTGACTTCGTCCGCAAGATCGACTGACTTCCTGCGGTCCGTCCCCACTGCGGGGTCGCCTCCCTCCAGGCATCCAGTGGACCCAAGATTTCCCGGGTTGGCTACTTCGTCCGGATGGAGATGGATTTTTTGGTCCTGGTGAGGGAACTCTCCGCCTTCGAAGACGTCAGAAGCGGCGAGCTCTTCATAATCTTAATAGGTTCGATGAAAATTGCAAAGTTTATAAGTTGGTATCTAGCGGTAAATTTCAAAAGCGAGTTGTTATAATATTTAGCTTCGTTGAATCTCTGCGTCGATAGATAAGAATAATATTCGGTTTCATCGAGTCTTTCTCGCCGTCGTCTAATTATTGATTTTTTGATACGCGAATGAGAGACTCTTTGTCTTATAAAATAATTTCGTACTCTTATATTATAATTCATTTTGCAGCAAGAGAGACTTATTAATTTAACTATAATAAAAGTTAATATTCATTCTTGTAATTATTATGTCTCATCATTAATTATTTTCTTTTCGCTTATTAATTACATTTCATATTTGACTTTCTTTTAGCTTCCTCTCTTGTTGTATTACATATTTCTTATTGACATTTTATTTTTTTTTTATAGCATCTATATGGAAGAGGTTATTATTATAATTCAATTATCATAATTTATTACTATCATTTATGAATTTATAATTTTCTCTTGGCTCCTTTTACTTTAGCATAGGAGACTAGTTCTTTTCCTATATATATATATATATATATATATATATATATATAGGTATACGTATATGTATATATATGTGTGTGTATAGTAATGCTTGTCATATTATGCTTCGAAATTATTAGTTCCTCATTGGTTACACTGAGAAAAGAGTCTTCCATGTAGATTTACATTTTATTATGAGAAAAAGGGGTTGAGGTAGTGTTACGTTTGCATAATTTATTTATTGGATTTTTGCGATTCTGATATTATAGTGACATATATTTCTATATATTTTAATAGAGAAATTTTCAACTATTATTTAGAGAGTCAAATGGTAAAGTAGTCTGATGGTTGTAATTATATGATTTTCTTTACTGATAAGGGTCAGTATTATTTTGATAACAATATGTAGGCAAGCAATATCCAATTTAATAGCTATATAATATTTTGCTCGATTAAATATTTTATTAAGCTGAATTTGAGATATATATGTATATCTCATACCTTGTGTTCATATTTCTAGCGGTACGTTTATATTTTGAAAAATTCAATTTGAAATTTTTTTGCGGGACGTCACAAGGGTAGGTGTCTCCCAGCGTTTTTTCGTTGAGCCTTCTGTAATCGATGACCATTCGCCATCTCTTGTTTCCAGCTGAGTCCGGTTTCTTCGGAACGATTCAGACGGGGGAACTGTACGGTGAAGTGGACGGTGTCACTATATTTTTCTGAAGAAGCTCGTTGACCTGTTTATTTATTTCTTCTCGATGTATTAGCGGGAATCTATACTGTTTGGTGTGTATCGGTATCTCGTCCGAAGTGTATATTTTGTGAGTGATTGCTGAAATTTGGTCCAGATATTCCCCTGATATGTAGAATCTGTCACTGTGTCGTTTTATTAGTTCGAAAATATTCTCTTTTTCCAGGTCGTTAAGATGATCAAGGCGCAAGAGTCGTATTATTTGAGTAATTCTGTCCGGTGTAGTGTCTTCCGTGTAATTGTGTTCGCGCTGGGTGAGTATCTCGGGTGAGTTCCTTAAGTTTTTCCAGTGTATCTTCTCGTTTACCATATTAACTATTTGCATTTTATGTATGTCGTTGTGTTTTGTATGATTTATTGTACGCTGATTGATGGGTGTGTAATGAGGTGTATTATTATTTGTTTCAGATTGCTTATTTGTAACTACGCACAAAGGAGGTAAGTCATCCGCTTCTGCGGGGTTTAGAGGAAAGTACGGAAGAGCAATTATAGAAGATTGACCGCCTGGGCTGAGAACAGAGGAAGGGGTTCGCACCAACGCGAGAGCGGCATCGTCGTTCGCCGGCGGAGATAAGGATCCCCTTTCTGTGTAAGTAATGTGAGAATGATTTGTGATAATAGTATTAGAATCAAGGGACTTGTGCGTAAAAACGATTGTAGCTTGAAGTGTTGCATTTTTTGTAGAAAAGGATGAGGGATAATCGGGAGAGGTATTGGGATGTCGACCTAAGTCGACGCCGCACCTTGATGCGACAAGAGGAAGGCAGTGCTCCTGCCCGTAGGGATGCTGATCGGGATCAACGTTTTGTGTTGGCGTATTAGGAAGAGGAGAAGAGAGAGTAGATGTGTTTTGCTTTTGTAGCGTATTTTGTTTGTTAAATGATAAGTTTGTTTGTTTGTTGTTTTCAGCGTGTATCTTGTTTTTTGTGTTATTGTGTGATTTGCTTGGTTGCTTATGTTTGCGTGTATTAAAATTATCTTGAATCGTTGCAGGCGCAGTGCGTGCTTCTTGGGTGCGAAGGCTTCTGCTCGCTTGAATTTTGACGGGGCTATCGCCGGATGGGCTAGAGGGTTGCTTCAGGAGCTCCCTGGCAGGAGGATCCTGCGATATTTTCGTAACTTCTGTTAGCGTAACGGTAGGTATTATAATTTCGATTTCTTCGTCTAATGTGTTCGTAATGCCGATATATGCCTTGTCGTTGATACACGTGACAAGCGCATCTCCGGCGAAGACCGCGTCGCGGGCGCGTATCGGGGCGAGGTAACCCGTTTTAATTTCCGGATTAGCTATGCGGACCGTGATTCCCAGCTTCATACGTGGGGGTATGACGATGGACTCCTTGTCCTTGAATGGGAACGCGCAGTCGCGCCACGTGATTACCTTATTACCGTAATTAATGCACGCGTTATGTTCGGTGAAGAACGACGAACCTAATATGCCCTGTGTGATTATAGGGAATTCGTCGGCTACCACGTGGAAAACTACTGGGGTTTTCGAAACGTATGCTATGGCGGATCCCAGAGTGGTGACAACATTTTCGGTGATACCCGTTAATTGGATAGTCTCCTTGTTGTTGATTTGAATATCGGATTTAATGCAACCTTTCTTTATTATATTAGGCTGTGCTCCTGTATCGAGCATGAAGACTGTTGGTCCTCGGAAAGACGGTGATGCGAGCTCGACGGCTGATACGTTTCCGTCGTCTCCTCGGAGGACGTGAAGGGATCTGGTTTCCCTTCCATGCAGAGGGTGGAGCGGATTTGGAGAGGGCCTCGGGACGCTCCGTTGACCGAGACCTCTGTTCGGTTTACCGTACTTCGCGGAGGTGAATTATTCATATTACTATTAGAATTTGCATTAGCGTGCATATTATGAGAGTTATTGGAATAATTATTATTATTATTGAAATTATTATTATTATTATTGTTATTGTACTTTTCGCGATACTGTCGTTTACGACACTCGTGTATGAGGTGTCCAATCTTTTGGCAGTACCCGCAAATTTTTCGTTCGTATGCGTCCCCGGGACCGGACGGCCTATTTGCTACCGCAGTCTGATTGCGTTGGAGAATCTGCGTCGCGGGGGCCGGTGCAGCGTTACTATTGTGATTATTGTTACCGTTCGCGTTTCGAGTGCTCTTGTATCTTATCTCCTCTCTTTCTAGACGTTTATTAATTGTGAGCACTTTAGAGCAGACGTCGGGAAGGCTACTATATCCTTCAGCGCGAAGTTCTATTCTATATTCGCGTGGAAGTCCTTCGTAAAACGCTTCTAACGCGAAACCTTCTATTCCGGCAATCTCATTTTCGGATAACGGTCTACCGAGTTGGACTTGATCTCCTTCGATTATGGCCGTTTTCAGATCTTTAACACGCCCGATGTAGTCAAGTATGTGCTCGTTCGGCTTTTTGTACGCTATGCTTAATTGTCCGCGATAATAGTTCGAGCTTCTAGCAGGACCAAAAGTTCTCCTGAGGCAGTCGAGAAATTTTTCCACGGTCGGGTGGATTTCATCCTCTACGGCTAAATATGCGTGGTGCGTTAATTTATTTCGTAGCATACGGACAAATAATGCTTCGTCTACCAACGGTACCGATTCCTTTGCCCTTTTGCATGCCCTAGCGAATTGTAGCACGGGAATGTTATACCCATCGTATTTCGGCACCAGTTCGAGAGCGTCGCGCAAATATGATTTCGGATATCCCGTCGGGTAATGAGAACCGTTTATTCCGGCGGCTGAGGTCGTGGGCTGGATACCGTTATACGAGGCGTTCGACATGTTTAACGATGGAGGCGCGTTATTTGTTACGTCCGCTGAGCTCGAGGCCTGCAAACCGAGTAGATTTTTAGCGAACGCGCGCATCATGTTTTCCAACATTTCAGTTCGGATTTTTAATTCTCTTTCCTTTTCGCGTAGATCTCTAAAAGCTTCCTCATGGTTTTCGCGTTCTATGTTTCCCGAGAGATCGTCGGATTGAACCATATTTAAAGGTAAGTACTTATTATCGATGGTATAGCAGGACTCGCGATTGCAAACGATTGTGTGTATATAATTTCTTTTTGTTGCAGGTATGCGAAAACGGAATCGCGTACAATCACCAGTTCTGACGATTATGAACAGGTAATTATCACCAAAGAGGTTAGTGGTTAAATTAGTTTGGATATTTATAACATGGATACATATATTTTACGAAGAATTTTGAAAGTAATATTAAGGTATAAGGATAATGGACAATGATCGATTTATTTAATGTTTGAGATTTGAAGAGACTTTAATCGTAACATGTATTTGTAATTTTCCTCGAGACTAAAGAAAGAAAAAAAAAGAATAATTCGCGATGATAATTTAAGAAAGAAAGATTTCCTTAACAAAATGTACTTGTTTTCAATAACGAAGAGTGGTTACTTCTATTTTTGCACTGATTTTTAGCGGTAAAATCTCACCGCGCTGTCACCAGTTGTTACGTCCTGGATCGCAAGCGAGGTGCGGTTGCGGTGGTTGGTGTACGCGGATCGCGGTGGCCGAGCGGTAAACCTGTCACGATCAGCGTAGCGGTGCACCGGAAGCTGGCGGTCGGGACGTAATAGGTAATGAAGGGGATGTGAAGTGAGTAGACAATGAATACAGATCATATACTAATTTTTATGTATTTATCATTATTTTATACTAAACATACATATACGGTTATATTTTCTTGTATTTTACAGGACGAATAGACGAGTAAATCACGGGCGAGTATCGAGAGGCAAACTGATAGGTACTTCAGCGGCCGGCAAGATGCGTACTTGCCCGAAGAAAGGCTGAGAGGAAATGATCCTTGGTTGCGTAATTCCGAAGTCTATCAACGGCGGGGGCACGGGCCACGGACGGTATTCGATAGGCGGTAAGGGCCTATATGAGGAAGCGACGGCCCCGCTGCTGGATGCCGGTGGAGTGACAGCGTTGTGGAACGCGTCAGGAGCCGAGGATTCAGCCGTATGGTTTCCTGGTGGAGGGTATGTGAAATCCCGACGGACGCTGGGTTTCGACTATCCGCTGGAGGAGCACCCGTTTGGACCGTTAGGTAAGGCCGCCTTGATATAAGGACCGGATGAGGCGCTTCAGTTGGTGAGCGCGCCCTGATCGACGTGACCGACCCATGACGCAGCTGAGGAGGTAAGTGAAATTATAATCAAAGCCATGGCTGAATACACGGGGGAGTATAGACCGGGATTAGGGATAGTAACGCGAGTGATGAAAAAGGGAAAAGAGAAGAGAAAAAAAAACATACACACAGAACCAAGGGGGACGGTTATGATAGGTGATAAGGGGCTCGTACACGCGCTAATGTAAATTGCTAAACGAGTTAATTTGACTTTATCTGACGGGTTGTGGGGACAGGGTGAGCCTTAATGAATTTACTTTAATTTAATATTTATTTTATATTTCAGACCAAGAAGAGCGATCGGAGGAATTGTGAGAGACGCCCTGAGAGAGGCGCGGTTCGTGGACTGAGAGGAGGCAGATCGCCCTGAGAGAGGCGAGCTGCACGCTAGGAGTCGGAATGCCCTGAAAGAGGCGCTCCTCTGAGATGAGAGTCGTTCGCCCTGAGAGAAGCGCGCGACGTAGGAAGGATGTAGATCGCCCTGAAGGAGGCGCACTACGGTTTAGGTAAGGATGGTTATCGCTCTCTGTCTAATGTCACTTCCTATGAAGACGTCTGAATAAAATATTAATCTCTTCAATTATATGTTACAGATATCTGAGGCTCCGGGTATGTCAAGGCGGACGTCGCGGACCTTGCGACAGGTGAGCGGACAAAAAAAAAGAAAAGAGAAAAAAAAAATAAAAAAAGAAGCTATAAGGAATACAACAACGCGCTGAAGGAGGCGCGCACCGACACAGGATAGCCCGAACGCCCTGAGAGAGGCGCGCGTCGCCGCAGGATGAAAGAGAGAGCCCGATGTAGGCGTGAAGGAAGGATGACCTCGTCAGATAAGTAGCACTAATTTGCCCGATAATTTCGGTATTAAAATTAGACTAGAAAGCTTATCTCGATATTTACAGGTGTGTAGACGCGAGAGGTTAACGAGAAAAATTGACACCGAGAAGATGACCGACGCCCGGAATGGACAGGGGCCGCGAACTGACACAGGTATGTATATTTCGAGTAAATTACACGTATACAATATGGTTAATGATTACACGAATATATCTTAATAATAACGACAACGTACTCACTTCACTAAATTATTATACGTTACAGGAACCACTGGGGAATACACTGCCACGCGAGTGTATACGAGAATGTGGATCTTCCCCATGGAATACGACGGGATACTAGGAATCGATTTCCTAAGGAAGCAAAAGGTATCATGCGATTACAAAAACAAAGAGTTAAAAATCGGTACGGATGTACTCAAGATGCGACCATATAATAAAATTATCTTGAAACCACGCAGTGAAACCATTGTGCAAGCCGCGACTAATCGAAACGAAGCGGGAATAGTACGCGCGAAAGAAACAGCCCCTGGAATATATATAGGAAGATGTCTAGTAGAACCGAAAAACTTTCTCTGCCCAATCAGCGTTATCAACACAACAGACGAGACTATTGAGATACGTACACCTGTTGTAACAATAGACGACATCGATAAAGATAACCCGCACGGTATCTATACAATAGCCGTGGGGACGGACGATAAAAATACCCCACGTAACGAGCGCATCTGACAATTGTTGCGAACACAGCATCTCAACTCTGAAGAACGACAGGCACTCTCAAGGATATGTGATGAATATAGCGACATATTTCACCTGAATGGAGAACCACTGTCGTGCACTGCGACGGTAGCGCACGAGATAAATACGCGCGTAGACGCCTCAACGGTAAATGTAAGACCGTATCGCCTTCCGGAGAAACATAAGACGGAAGTAAATAAACAAGTGCAACAAATGTTGGAAGACGGAATAATTCGTACCAGCGCGAGTCAATGGAATGCTCCGCTATTAGTAGTACCAAAAAAGACCGACGTATCAGGTAAACCGAAACTTCGAATAGTTATAGACTTTCGAAAGCTCAACGACTTGACGATCGGCGATTCCTTCCCTCTGCCTAATATTACGGATATACTGGACCAGCTGGGAAATGCAAAATACTTCACAACATTAGACCTAGCATCCGGATATCATCAAATACCAATGGCCGAAAAGGACAAGTCTAAAACTGCCTTTTCAACTCCGTATGGACATTACGAGTTCAACCGAATGCCCTTTGGATTGAAAAACGCACCGGCGACATTTCAGAGATTAATGAACTCTGTATTGACAGGAATACAAGGACTCAAATGCCTGGTCTATCTAGACGACATCGTCATTTACGGAGCAAGCCTCGAAGATCATAACAAGTGACTCAAGGAAGTGCTGCAACGACTTCGAACTAATAATTTAAAACTACAGCCGGATAAATGCGAATTCCTACGCAAAGAAGTAATGTACCTGGGCCATATAATATCGGAACATGGAATATCTCCTGACCCGTCTAAACTAACAGCGGTAAGAGATTTCCCGACGCCAAACAGGGTGAAAGATATCCAATCATTTATAGGTCTAGCCGGTTACTATCGAAGATTCATAAAAGATTTCTCGAAAATAGCTAAACCATTAACGAAATTGACAAAGAAAACCGAAAAATTTGTGTGGACCGTAGAGCAACAAAATGCTTTCGAAGTACTTAAAAATAAATTAATAACGGCACCCGTATTAAAATATCCAGATTTCGCTGAACAATTTAATATAGCTACAGACGCATCCGACTACGCGATCGGAGCGGTCTTATCGCAAGGAAAGATAGGCAGCGACCGACCGATAGCTTACGCCAGCCGAGTACTGAACCGCGCGGAACAGAACTATAGCACTACCTAAAGGGAACTATTAGCTATTGTATGGGCTGTAAAGCATTTCAGACCCTACGTGTACGGAACACAATTTAAGGTCATTACAGATCACAAACCTCTAATATGGTTATTTAACGTGAACGATCCAGGATCGCGATTAATTCGATGGCGAATAAAATTAGAAGAGTACGATTATGAGATCATACATAAGGCCGGACGTGCGAACGCGAACGCCGATGCGCTAAGCCGCAACGTAACACAAGACAACGACGAGCAAGAGAGAGAAAAGATTCTCACCACCGAAGAGATGGACGATATCAGCAGTGAAGAAAGAGATAAAGAAGAGGACGAGAAAGATAGCAACGATGCGACACGTGCCTATAGCGCAGAAGAAAAGAAACAAATATTATATGAATATCATGATGCACCCACAGGAGGACACCAAGGTATCGAGAGGACGATAAACAGAATTCGCCTCACGCATAATTGGACCGGGTTGACGAAAGACGTCGAACGATACATTAAAAAATGTGACACTTGCCAAAAAAATAAATTATCGCGACGATTTAAAGCACCTCTCGTTATCACCGATACACCGAGTAAACCGTTCGAAAAATGTGCATTAGATATAGTCGGTCCATTAACGATAACTAATACCGGAAATAAATATTTACTAACTTTTCAAGATAGTTTGACAAAATTTAGTAAAGCAATACCGATACCAAATCAAGAAGCGAACACCGTGAGTAAAGAATTTACCACGAAAATAATTTTAGAATACGGAATACCGGAAAAAATTTTAACCGATCAAGGCACAAATTTTTTAAGCGAAATCTTTAAAAATACGTGTAAATTATTAAAAATAAATAAAATTCAGACGACCGCGTATCATCCTGAAAGTAACGACGCGTTAGAACGATCGCACAGAACATTAACAGAATATCTACGACATTATATTAGTAATGATCAGACTGACTGGGACGAATGGATTCCGTTCGCGATGTTCACCTACAACACTACGCCACATACAGCTACAGGATACACGCCCTTCGAGCTAGTATACGGACACCAAGCCGAAATACCGACAGCATTAACTAAACCACCACAACCGACATACAACTATGACGATTACGCGCAAGAGCTAAAAGAAAGACTACGCGCCACGAATCAAGTTGCAAGAGATAGTCTCACAGAGAAAAAACTGAAATCGAAGGAACACTACGATCGAACCGCAAAAGAAACAAAGTTCAAAATCGGCGATAAAGTACTCATTTATGATGAAACGCTACGACGCGGAAGATCGAAAAAACTCGAATCTCTATGGATCGGACCATACATAATAATCGAAAAACATTCGAATAACAACTACACGGTGAAGAAAGGAAGGAAAAACACCCGCTTACACGCAAACAAGCTTAAGCCATATATAGAAAACTAGTACTCACCTTCTTCAAGGATCCATGTCCTAGTCTTCCTCCTCCCCCCGGTGACATCTCAACTCGTAAAAGTCAAATTGGTCATGGACCTTCCTCATCTCCACGCGGACGGGATGCATCGGATCCAGGGCCGGCACCACTGCCCGCACAAACCTCTCACCAGGCACCGAGAACGTAACGCGGAGGGACAAAGTACCCCCCGCGACCCGGGAACTTCGGAGAACGGCGCTCCGCGCCCGCACTACGGGGTCCACAGGTGGCGGTAGACCCACAACCGGTAGGCGACCCCGAAAACACTCGCGGCAGATATCGGGATAAATACCATCCCGATATCCATCGCACTGGCGACAAATTGGCAAACTCCATTGGAGCAAAAAGCGCAACATCTTTCAAATAAAAAACGCGAGATCCACCTCAACCCAAAGTCGCTGAGAGACTAAACCCACATTATAATATTACCGGTGTATCACCCGCTGGATTAGCGCGAACCCCGCGAAGTCAAAGAAGGCGAGCGACACCTAAGAGATAAAATATAATAAAATGAAATATAATATAATATTACAGGACATTCGCCTGCTGGATAAGCAAAGGTCACACGAAAGACGACGAAACGAATCCCTCATACCAGATACAAGAATTTAAACATAACCCAGGATTATTCTTCGAAGAAATCGGACAAATCCACTACGCAAAAGAAAACTGGAAACTAGTAATAAAATTAGACTTATCAAACTTAGACGAAAGATACGAACAAATAAACAACTATTTAAAACAGACCGAAAGATTATGCGAAACCATGAAATTTCACGCTCATTATCTTCGAGATACATGTGTGAACCTAGACATTCTAACAAAAAGAGAAGCAAAATATTTAAAAAATGTCATAATACAAATTAAAACGATATACAAAAAACAGACAAATAAACGACGAGGACTCATAGACGGAATAGGTTCCTTATCAAAGTCTTTATTTGGCACAATGGACGTTAACGACGAAAAACGAATTAACGAACAACTTAACATATTAGAAAACAGTCAAAAAACAATACAGCATGCCGTACAAAATCAAATTAAAATAATAAATACGACTATCGGGCATATTGATAAAATCGAAAATACAATACAACATAACGAATACCTCTTACAGAAACGAGTAACTGAGTATATCGAACGCAGCGAGATAAACGAACACTTTACCATAATTACCGCAGTAATAGCAGAATTAATACGCGACGCGGATAACATTATAGAATATTTAACATATACAAAAAACGGAGCAATGCATCCGAGATTAACACCGATAGATAGCATAATAACACATTTAAAGGAAGCAACACAGCAGTTGCCACAAGGACTGTACTTCCCTTTTCAAGTACACACCGAAGATTGGCTTACTATAGAAAAATACGCGAAAATAAGCGCATTCAGCGATAAAGCAATTATTTATACCATTCTAATCTTCCCATTAATTGCGCAACCGAGCTATACCATAATGAATGTAATTGCGTTACCTGTATTCAGTTATAACAATATATTCGCAGTGACAGAAATTAACAATAAAATAATTGCGATAGACAAAGAAAAACTAACATACGTTTTAGTAACAGAAAAAGATTTAAAAGATTGTATTAACATTAACTCACAATACACATGTGAGCATGCGACACCGACATATAGAGTAAATTTAAATGCACCATGCGAAATACAAATTTATACACAGCAGCGTCAACGTAACTGTAAGACGAAATACATTATATCAATGCGTACCACATGGATCGCATTACAACAGCCACAAACATGGCTCTACTCGACTGCTACAGAACAACAATTAACAATACAATACGACAAACGACAAGAATACAAAACAGTGATTAAAAACACTGGAAAAATTACGCTGAAGGGAAAATGCAAATTAATAACTCCAGACATGACTATACAGACGAAGCAAACAATCTATGAAACGGATATAGAAACGTACCTGCCTGAATATAACTTGACACTGGTACGAGAACGCAACACGATAACACACGATAATGACACGATACAAGACATAGGTCAACACCGAATGGAACTGACAAAATTAAAATTACAACTAGAAGAAATAGACAACAATTTAAAAAGTAACGAACAAAATTTCTTCGCGAAAAAACAATTCGTATATCCAATGGCGACAAGCGGAACAATCACGATAACAATAATAATAATATTAATTATACTTTACATAGTCATACGAAACAAAAATAAAAGAAGGAAGCGACCATTAATTAGGATATACGACGAAGAGCGATCCGAACCGATCGATCGACTCCCAAAACCAATATTAAAACGTAGCCTAAGCACGCGATTTTAGATAAGAAAAACGATTATATTTAAATCTTGTAAACGCGAAAACAAACAAAATTGTTGACTAGAATAAGAAAATAATATAAAAGAAAACATATAGTATATATATATATATCGGGAAACTTAAAACTTAAGAAAAAGAAATAAATTCCCTAAAACAGAAAACGTTGTACCTCCGTTTTCTTTTCCAACGGGGGAGGGGTGTTATAGCCCCAAAAAAGGCTACAGATTTAATAAATATATATATATATATATATATATATATATATATACATATGATCATATAGATGCAGGAATGCATCGCGAGCGAAGCGATAATCGCGCGAGCCGCTGACGCAGCGAGCCACGCGCGCCCGAGACCGAGCGCGAACGCGAAACCGGAAAGCGCTCTCAGAAACGCACCGGAAAGGTGTCGCCGAATTGCTAAAAGTACAAGCGAGGAAATTCGACTCTGAACTTCCTCGCCTGCACTAAAACGCGAATTCAGCAACATAACCATATTTGGTCATGTTGCTAAGGGACCCCCTCCGAAAAACCATGCAGTTCGGAGGGAAGCTCAGCACCCGCCGCGATGAAGCGACGGGCAGTCGCTAATTAGAACCGAACGAGTAATAATCGCCACGAGCAGCTACTGATCAGATTCAACAAAGTCATACTCGCATGACCGAGAGATATACGCGCACCTGAGATAAGCCGACGCGTATCAGACTACCGGTACGACGGTGTATACGAGAGATACCGCTCTCTCACTCTAACCGATAGCAAGCGCGAGTAGTATAACGTTCGCTGGGAGCAGTGACAAAATATCACACCATTGATTTCAATTAAACTATCTTATATTTTGCGAGAGATGAAAAGAACTGTACATGTTGTAAAAGTAGAAGAATAAAAAGAAATACAATTAAAAGAAAAGCAGAATACTATAAAACCAAAGGGGGAAAAACGCCCGACGCATCCCCGACATTCCCGGAACGATCCCGACAATCCCGTGCCCCTTCGCGGAGGCACAACAACTGATAGACGAAATTGGTTATTTCACATTCTCTAATAATAGTAAAGTCGTTGCTCCAAGCGAGGCGCTTCCGAATTCCATTTTTATCTTTAATGACGTGGCGTGCGATAAACAAGATACGATAAGAGAGTACTTTGCAATGGATCGACACTCGAGCGTAGACTGTTTCTATCTTTGTCAAACGTATGCCAAGATACCCAAGCATCTTATACGCGACAATGCGAATTTGTTGATTTTATTTCAACAGGATAGTACAAACCTGAAACATGTGTACAACGATCATGTAAATACTGACATGTCATACAACGATTTTCATGCATTATGCCAGAAATGCTGGCAGCACAAGTATGGATTCGTAGTTATTGATAAAGACAGCTCGCTGATCAATGGACGATATAGAAAAGGATTTAATGAATTTGCGATACCGTAGAGAGGTTAGTCGCTGTCGATACATCAGTCTAACAACGTCTACAAAATATCCATCATGATAAACAACAATGATGCTGATGATGAACGTGAAAAGATTGTGAGAGAGATTGCAAAAACGAGCGAATCAATTCGCAAAAAATATCACGCTTTAAAAACTGGTAAAATTGAGGAAGACGTCGCTTTGGAGAGACATTTTAAGCCAATCACTGAACTTCTAAAACAAATTGTTGAGAATACCATCGATGTAGAATCTGATGCATCGAAAGTGGAGTCGTTTGGTATACCCAGAGAAGAACAAGAGAGCATAAAGCAGAAACGATCAAACATTTCACTGACTTATGAAAAAATATCAAATGGGAGACGGAAACGATCAAACGATTCATTAACTTCTACATCAAATCAATCAAAGCGAATGAAACAATCGACTCCGATAAAAGCTGTACAACAACTTCAAATAATCTCGTCTCCTTCCGTCGAAGAAATTTTTTAGACCACACCCGAAACGGTTGTGACGTCGGTTCAACGTCAATTACAAACATCCGAGGGTCAGAATATGTTGCGAGAACATCTTGGTCCGCTCGGACAAAGATATATCGGAGCAATTTTGAGTCAAGATGTAAATAACGAGATGGATTACGTATACGGTGTTAAATTTTCCGACGAAGGAATGATGCTCGGCGATAAACATTTCGAAGTGGATAAGAATGATAATATAATCATCAATGGAGTGAAATATGCGGGGACGCCGGGTCTCTACGAATTAATTTTCAAGAGAATTCCCGATGATGCTGTATATACAGAGAACGATATGCATAAATATAAAAGTATATTACTGGCGACAAACACGCATAGACGTGATAGTAATGTGCATAATCCAGTATTAGGTAACAAAGGATACAAATATAAATATATAATCGCTTCATTATTTCCTATCAAAAGAAAAATTGGAAAAGGTATAAACCTATCACGCACTGTGACACTGAGTGAGAATAAAATTGAATACGTGCATTGGAACGATCCCAACAAATTGGTAGATCGTTTGCGGCTGCTGGAAGCTTCGCGTCAAGCAGGTAACAATGCTCATGGCAATGAAATCATGTCAATTATCGAAGAGCTTCGCGAGGCAGGTCTTAGTATAAATTAAACAACATGTTGACGATACTAGTCATTCTGTCAAAACATTTCGTATTGAAATATCAATTAATAAATTTGGAGTATCGCTCGGTATGTCGAATAATGCATACTATGAATGGAACGGATTACTAAGAACATATGTGCGAGATAACGCTCTGTGTCTGACTAGCGCCGGCTTTGACGCAAGGTTGCGCAAGATACGACGTGTAGCGCAACCGGAAGATGATAACGATGTTGTTAACAAACGGTATGTTGAAACAAGTGTTGAACTTTTGAGGAATAGGCTGAAAGAAATTGAGGAAACAGTTATTGCACTCGAAACGCACGTGCAAACGCTTCAGATAATGATGCATGAAATGCAGAAAATGCTTCACACACGTGTGCAAACTACATCCGACTCAGGAAAAGATATATAAAGATTTATACATGAACTTTTACATTATTATGAAATATGCCACGATCAAACATGCAAGAAAAGAAAAACAACTCTGAAAAGCGACTGCTCGTGGAAGAATTGCACGCTCCGGCGAAAAGAAATTTTCCGCGTAGAGGCGTCATAGTACGCGGATACGATGATCTGTGGCAGGCAGACGTGGTTGAGATGCGTCCTTATGCACGAGTCAACAAAGGTTTCAATTACATACTCACTGTTATCGATGTGCTGAGCAAGTATGCGTGGGCCATACCGCTCAAAAGTAAAAGCGGAAACGAAATGTCTGAAACGATTGCGAAACTAATTCGAGATGGTGGAAGATGTCCGAAAAATTTTCAAACAGACAGAGGAAAGGAATTTTATAATACAAATGTGCAAAAACTCATGAAGAAACATAACATTAATCATTATTCAACGTATTCCATCATGAAAGTCTCGATCATGGAACGATTCAACCGCACTTTAAAGAACAATATGTGGAAATTGTTTACGCTAAATGGTAATTACAAGTGGATCGACGCTTTATTCCGACTCGTTGCAGAATATAACGCGCGAAAACATCGCACTATCAATATGAGACCTATCGATGTCACTCCTACAATTGCTGGTAGACTTTTAAATACAGTATACAACAATGTAAAAATTGCTGCTCCAGCGAGATTCAAAGTGGGTGATTCGATACGTGTGAGTAAATTCAAGACCATTTTTGATAAAGGTTACACACCAAATTGGTCGGCCGAAGTGTTCAAAATTGTCAAAATACAGAATACTAATCCCGCGACATATCTACTCGAAGATTCGCGCGGAAATCCAGTAGCCGGAGGATTCTACGAATACGAACTACAACGCGTTGCTAACCCCGACGTGTATCTCGTGGAAAAGGTGATACGTAAAAAAAGGAGATGAAGTTTTTCTGAAATGGCTGGGACTTGATAAATCGCACAACTCTTGGATACATAAAAATAATTTATTATAAACATAATAAAAATACACATAAATTTACATGAATGAATATATATATATAATTTATATTTACAATAAATACAGTTATTTACAATAAATAAATACAATTATTTACAATGATATTTTATAATGTCCCCACGGTAACGTATCAGTAGTTGTAGGTACGATATATCGCTTGTCATTGTACGGACTTAAAGCAATTTTTGTTTCGCGAATGGTGTATACCTCGTGCAATTTTGATTTTATACACGATTGACTACGCGTCATTTCAATCTCTTCGTTCAAACACCGCGTGTAAACGTCAAACATTATCGTTCTCGCGACAACGTTACTCTTGACGCCTTTTACCTTTTTCGTATCCTTCTTACCATCCACGCGCAACGCATACATTTTTGCTCTAAGCCCAACAAATTTGGTCATTATGGTTGTTTTCATCTTTCATTAGACCCGGTACCTTTTTATTCACGAGCGGTATACCGTACGCATTGTCTATCGCATAGTCGCTCATATCAAATGATATCGCGTTTCATATTCTCGTACACATCGTCGCACTCAATGATATATAAGACTATCCGCGTCGGTGTACATGACTTTGCATCTCTCCCGATACATTGGTACCATATAATCGTGGTGAAATTCGTACAAACATGTCTTGGATATATCGAGAATACACATACCCACGTAAATTGGTTTGTAGAATTTCACCTCGAGTTTACGTAATTCCACAGTGATTAGATTTTCCGAAAAAACGCTCCTACTATGAAAATTTAATTTTGCAATTAATGCCTCTGCGCCGTACCTTCCATCCCATTTTGTTAAAAGTTTAACATCTACGCGATTGCGCACATTTTCCATCGTTTTGCCAAACACAGCATTATTCATTAGTTTGTACAAATTTTTTCAAATTCATTTTTCGCCAGTGTTCTAAATTTTGTGTTGAGTTCTATATAAGTACGGAGCCACAGAAATTGAGTGAATATACGATGAATTTTTGCAACACGAAGACCGTGACGGGAACATTGCTGCAGGTTGCGGTAGTGTATCACGTAACGCTTCTTATCGTATAAGGTTGCGAGAAGCTTGTCCTCGCGCTTGCCAGGTGGTTTGTCGTGTGTCGGGCAAAACGGTAGGTCAGTGTGCGAATCGTGAAGATGTTGCGGATACTCGAGGTCGACTTCGAGGATGTAGCCTGTAAAATCGAGCGCGATCGATGATACATCAAAATTGGAAACATTATCGACCCACTGAAAATCGGCATAGAGTAATGGTTGACACATTGCCCATCCATATAAATTATTAACATCGAAATACATCAAGTATGTTGATGGTTTCGATGAGTCATACGACTGCATGTACTTGTTATTAGCACGCGCGTACCTGTTGAAACATTGACTCAAACCACCGCGTATACCTCGTTCGATAAACATAACCATGTCAATGTCTATGAGTAATACAAATATAATTTTTGTATACTTTAACATGGCGTCCCACGTGTAGCCGGGAAGAGTATAGTAATACGCGGGGTCGAGCCCATAACTCTTGATATAACTCTCGCGGAAATTTTAAAAAATGTCTGCTAGTAACAAGACGTCAGTTTTGAGGTATAAATAGCTATATTCGCCTAGCGTTCGAATTGAGAATCGCTTCCAGACAATCTTAGCGTGCGCGTAATCGCTCTCGGATACTGTGTTACCTGTCAAGGAGCTATAAAATGATTCTCGCGATGGTAGACACGCATCTTGCAATTTATCTACGCAGTCAATGTACTCGTACGGGAAGACACCTTTTCTTGTCAGTAAATTAAAATCCTCGGCGGATAAATTTTTAAATTCCATTTGTAAAATTTTGAGTTTATCTTTGCTCAGAAAAGATGCCAATTTGTCTAGACTTGTGAGAAATTTATATGAATTTATGAAACGTAATTTAATGTGATTTCCCGGTTTGTCTTTCGTACCTTTAACATGTTTCGTAAATAAAATATATTTTTCTTTTGTTATCGGAAGTAAATCGATTTCCCCTTCGAACGCTGTGGCTATTTCCTCGATTATAAAGTGAGAATCATAACCGGATAAATTGTGAAATACTATTGGAATGCAAAAAGATTCCTTGTAATTTAGATTGCAATTTGAATGTGCGGGACCTCTGTACCGTCTGGTCAAATGACAATGATCGCGTACGCGCATATCATCATCTTCCACGAATAGTTTCTCACATATATGACACTGAGTCGCGCTTCGAAATTCTTTCCATTCATCTTGCGTTAAATTTACCATGGGGACATTAGTTGTTGAAATATTTTCTACACGTTGTGCCAAATTTTTAAGTTCGTCGGCGAACCACACAACGCAATTGGCTTTGCGACGAGAATGATACGCGGATAACGAATTATCGTATGAGCAATGTACATAATAAGCGATACTAAATACTTGGTGATGTTGATAAAAATTTTTTTCTTTTTTCACCAAAACGCACTCCAGGTCGGCATACACGACGAAAGGTAGTCGCTCCTTCCTGTTGTAGTAGGTGAATGCGAGCCGCCTGTCTTTATCGCTCGGTAACCGGATAGCACAGTCGTTCATCTTTCCACAGTCTACTGTATGCGACTGTAGTTTCTCGTCCGAGTGAAAATAGTGCATACATCTGTAAAATAAAAGTTAAAATTTGTATATCCCTGTTTTAAATATCTTTAGACAGTTTTATTAAATATACATACCGATCGCAGATATATTTTTTAACCTTGCATTTGCTGAGTTGCGAACTCACGAGCCTGGATAAATTCTTGATCCACGCAAAATGTCCGATATCTCGCGCATCTTGCACGTAGAGCAAGTTGACGTGCTTGTCCCTCTTTTGCTCCGTAAGGCGTAACGGGATAATGTTTTCATTCTCGATGGTATACACATTGATTGAAATGTCATTATAAATTTCAAATTTTTTAATTTGATTAAGAGTGACTGGAAACTCAATATCTTGGAGATTCAGTACTGTTGTATAATGCGGGTACGACGATTGGCGGTCTGTGTGTCTTTCAACTGGATACAGAGCAGCCACCACCGCCCACGCAAAACATGCATTGTCTTAAGATTGCACGTTAACCACTGCTCGTTTCATTATTATCTTTCGCGGTAATTGCACGCAACATCCGGCGCGCATAGGTTATATTTATTTAAATTTACTGTCAAATTTAGTATACGCGATAATGCCCATCCGCTATCGCGTTCCTGAAATTCTTCGAGCGATGCAAGGGTGGGCTCGACGACTCGCCGCTCATACCACTCGCGTAAATCGGATGTACGAAAGAGTTCAAAGTTTCTCGTATTGATTGATTTATTGGCGCGCTTATCGCCCGCCACAAACTCGCCGTTAAACACTGTATTCACTTTCACACTGCTGTGTTTTTACATAACGTTTCGCGCGTGCTCGAGCACAATGTCGCTCGCGTCTTCCAAAAATTGATGAGGTTCGATATGATTATAATTTATAACCGCACCAGTCAAGATACGACCTTCGAACGCCGTATCGATCTCTTGCCAAATCAATCCATTTTCTCGCGAACTGCATCCTGCACCCGCGTGTACGAAACGCCTGCGCAACACATTTTTCAGTCCTTCGAGTCGCGCGATTCGAGCAATCAGCGATTGTCGATTTCCGATCGATAATCGTGGTCGTTTAAATCGACTTTGTTCTTCCAACGACTCGATACATTCGTTATATTGCGCCTCCCACGCAATGTACTCCTCCACTGAATTTACCCGGGTGGATTGCTCCCACACATTTTGCTCAGCCATGTTTTTCAGACCGAACAAGATGCACGACTCGAAAATAATGGAGGTGCACCTCTTTGCAGCGAATTTATATCGCGATTCATAGACGTTTCTATCACGCATTTCGCGATTTATCATCTAACAATGACGTTATGTCGAAAAAATTTTTATGCTGTATTTCGAAAATTAGCAGCTGCACATCGGTGCTCGAAAGTTTTCCAGTTTCAAATTACATGCAGCTGCGGATTTGTCATATCTCGTTGGATTGTCACCTATGGGTCACGTCATCTCAAAGATTTGTTATATTTCGAATATTAGCAGCCGTATATCAGCGCTCGGAAGATCCGCGGCTTCAAATTACATATAGTTATCATTTCGCGATTTGTCACGCCCACTTTAAACATTTTAGTAAGATTCGTTAGCGCATGGATAATTTGTAGTTTCAAATTACATGCAGCTGCGAGTTACTTTTTGATAATTTGTCACGTACATTTAGAATATTCAGGTGTAATTTCATCAGAAAATGTTGTCGCACCTCGACGCATGGAAAATTTTAAGCACATTCAGCTAAAATCTTTGGAGATGTAATTATTAATTAGCAGCTGTATATAGGCGCTTGGAGAAAAAACTTGCTGTATCAACAATCACTTCCTCCACATTACAATTTGTAGTGCTAAATTGTGTTTTAATACTTAAAATAATTTAGTATCGTGTCAATCGTTTGTGGTCTCCGCTAAAGGAAGCAACATGAATTATTACGTCCCAATTATGGACACTCTGCCAAAGAAAGAATAAGTTTTATTTTTTTTTAAATAATATTTTTATTATTTATATTAGTTTTAAATAATATTTTTAATATTTATATATATATATTATTTTTTAATAACATTTTTCTAAAGTTTTGTAGCATTTCATCCGAGTCTCGTCGCGCGGGTCGTATTTTGGGAAGAAGATATGCTCTAACCCCGACATCATACAAATACTTGGAGATTGGAATAAGCGTCGGAGTTATGTCATATGTGGAATTACTTGTTGGTGATAACCGAGGCAATCAAATAGTATTGCCTTTCGTTACCTGGCACTCATTAATGCAGAAACGTGCCGATATTGAACGACATGTACAATCGACTGAAAGTGAGCTATTATGGATCTGCGATCTATCTATCCAATGATTACATTAACTGATTCCAAGATTGTTAAATTAACATTGTCTAATAATTCTTTGTATATGCATCCGCAAACATTGGTGTATTTATTCGATTTTGAAGACTGTATCGATCATATGCATTTCTGGCTGTGTCAGAATACATATATTGTTAATGAAAAGTTTAAACAATTTGTTAGCGTTTTGCAACGCAACAATATCACTAATGTTTACGATGCGGTAAAAGTGATACGTGAGAGTCACGCGTTTGACGGCAAATCACTCGTAGATTGTGAATTGTTAACATATGCTGTAAATGATTTACTCTATGATGTTTGCAATAAATAAATTACCGTTTTTATTACTAATTTTTATTATTTCTTTCTTCGCCTATTTTTTATAAAACGTATGATGTATATATAGTTGGATCTACATTCATTCTGCTAAAGATGTTGAAAATGCTGATGTAGATGAGACGTGATACTCGAGTTAGAGGGAGATGAGACGTGATACTCAAGTTAGATGGAGATGAGAGACGTGACATTAAAATATATATATTTGGGAGGAGCGTGTGCTATAAAAGAGTTTGCGACCATCCTTGTGACAATCTTGTCGCATCTGATAAAGCGAGTTTGGAAGAAAACGCGAGTTTGCGGTCATCCTTGTGACATTTTTTTTGTTATATCTGATAAAAAAACTTTGTGCTTATGGATGACTTGATGGACATTTCATCCGATTCGTTCCAGTCGTCCGATTCTTCCGAGTCGCCTGATTCACTCTTGGTGAACATTTCATCCGATTCGTCCGATTCGTTCGAGTTTGCCGAGTCGTCCGATTCGATGGACTTTTCGTCCGAGCATTCTGATTCGGATGTAGAATCCTTACACGATAGTGTTCTTGACGGTAATTCTAGAGATTTCAGTGATATTGTAGAACCTATTATTCATACGTTAGATGATGTACAAGTTCGTACATATAATGAAATGAAACGGCTGTGCATTATATCTTTTTATTATAAACCTGGGATTTCTGTTAAACATTGTATATCGTGTTTCATGAGATTACCGGAGAGGTCACAGATTGGGAGTGATGTGGTGCGCACATATCAAAGTGAAATTTATCAGCAAATCCATGATTTATATGAATGATATAGACTTTTTATGCGATGTGGTCAATGAAAATACCGATATAAAACTTTTACAATTTGAAGATCCTGTTGTTCCGGAAATAAAATATCTTCGAAGAGTGAGACTGCTACTGATAAAAAGATTAAGAAGGATAGACTTTTTAGAAGAGAGAAGAAAGCGACTTGCCTCTCACGCAATTAATACACACATGTGGTAAACAAAAAAGTTCTGCATGATTTGTGTATGTATTTATCATTTTTATAAAATTTTAAAGATATTAATAATGATGTTTTTTTTCAGAAGACGCTGTGGTGCGCTCTCCCTCCCTACCCTTATTTTAATTTTTTTTTTATCTTTTATATTATCTATTTTATATTGTATATTTTATATTTTTTATGCTATTCAATTATAATTATCTGTATGAATGCTGTGTGGAGCGACAGTCCGAGTTAGCTTTTAATTTTTTTTTATCAGCTGTAAAGAGTAAGCATTCGTACTAACTCTTATGTCATGCTCATCCCCTACCCTATTTTTTTTCACCGAGACGTTACCTAGCTCTCGCTGGAGCTGGCATAAAGCATCTGACTGTGGTGCAGTAAGTGCAGTTATATTGTGTGAATAAAAATGTTGCAAATTGTTGCTTTTATGGAGGCGATATTTGAGACGGGGTACCGCCACCTACGGGTACCCGAATGGGTTCCATATCGCCGGTACCATCGCCGCGCACTCCGAAGAGCGCGAAATATGGCCCGCGCCTTATTCCAGGCATTACTGGAGATCCTGTTTGGTTGAGTAGTTTTTATTATTTTTATACGCTTTTTTATTTATAATATATTTATATGTTTTTTTTTATAGATTTTCGAAATAGGCGCCTATCCTGTGCCTGGATATATAAGCATCGCGCACATGGAGCAGGTGCGCTGGGTGCGAGCCCACAAAAAGGAGTGCGCGGAGTGGGAGAATTTGTGGGCTGATGGCCCCCACTCCCGAGAGTTAGACGCGGACTATCCGAAAATGTACGTCGACATTTTCTGTCTCCGCAGATTGTTCGGAGAGGAGCCCTATCGTAAGTATGCTCAAATTTTAAATATTTATTTTAAAATACTAATAAAAAATGTTCATTTTATTTTCTGTTACAGCCCCCGCTCCGCTTTTTAGACGCGGAGACAGAAAATATTAACGTACATTTTTGGATACTCCACAGATTGTTCAGAGAGAAGTCCTATTGTAAGTATCTCTATATAATACGCTCAAAAGTTTGTGTATTTTTTTTTTAAAGATACTAATAAAAATGTTCATTTTTCTGTTACAGAAGCAGTCGTCGCGCGTTTCCTTTCACCCTGCTGCCCATTATTTTTATTTTTTAAGTTTTATATTTTTGTATTTTATATTGCAGATTTTAGATTTTTTATATTTTATATTTTCTTTTTTATATTTTATATATATATATATTTAATTTTACATTTTTATATTTTATCTTTTATATTTTTAAAAACACACACACACACAAAGTTGCAGTATTTTGACAAAATACAAGATATCTCGTAAAATATTCATTTTTTGATTATCTTACTCTAATACTTTTATGCACAGAATAATGAGACGAATCAATTGGTGTAAAGAAAACACATAATTATATTAAGGTAAAAATGTGTAACTGTTAGTTGCAAATTCAGATTTTTGAAGCCTTATAACTCAAAAAATACTTAATGAAAAATACTTTGTCATAAGTGTTTTGGAAAGCTCTCGAGATGAGCTACAAGAATATGTAAAAATATATAGGGTGTTCCATTTAAAAAACTTGAAGTGACCTTTACGTGACCTTCAAATGATTTTTCAAGGTCAAACCAATGGTACCATCTTATGGCCCCTCGAAACCATACAACTTTTGTCTGAAACATTTTTCTTTCCCGGGCTTGGTTTTCGAGATATTCGACTGGATGGATTAAAATGGTCCACCCTGTATATATAATTAAATGTAATAATAATAATAATATATATATAATATATATAATAATAATATAATAATATAAAAAAAATTTAATCTGCGTTCTCGCGTACGCCTTAGCCTCCGTCTTATCGCGCTTCCGCTATCCTTTCATTCTTTCTCTCTCACACTATCTTCCTATTGTAATCTTCTCCTTTTCCCACCACATCATGCTCTCATTGTCCTATGCTATGTACAATGCACTGTGACGTGACGATTTCTTTCGTCCGTCACAAGGACCGAAAGGCCCGATCGGGAAGGATTTCCGCGGAGCCTGCGTCCTCGAAAATTAGAGAGAGCGCCCTGCGAGATCTACTTCTCTTAATTTCGCGCGTTATTTGTGAGTTTGGCGGCAGCAACCTATAGTCGACAGCTACGCGGGTCCGAGGAGCCATCCTGGTTGTGACGGCGAGCGGAGGCCAAAGACTGCGGAGAGATCACGCCCGGTAAGGACTGTACATTTTGCTTGATAATTTATAAACCGCCGGGAACATCGGCTGCCGTTAAAGGGTTCACATCCGCAGGATCGTACCGAGAGCGAAGGACCGAAAAGGAACGGTCAAGGGGATGGCCACTTCCGATATATGGAACATCGGAGCCCCGATTACGGAGCTGGAGGGTCGGACTCGACCATGGGGTCCGGGGAAGCGAAAGGCACTGGACCGAGCCGCCCGGAAGCTGCCGGCAAGCCGCACCGGGAAGTGCCTCGCGAGAACCGACAAATCATAAGATCGAAAACCCGAATCGAACGGGCCGCGATAAGGAGCAGGTGGCCTGATTAGGTACGATGTCGCCGGCGTGTCTCCCGCAGGCCTCACGCTCGTCACTGTTCGGCGAGCGATCGAGGACGACAAACCTATCGACCCGACTAACCAGGATCACCGTGCGAGACCGGACGACGGAAAAGACGAAGGATTGTAAGGCTGCCGGACCGGTAACTCATACGATTCGGACGGACGTGCCCTGTTATAATTGTTGTAATTAGTTGTCACGATTCACGGGGATATTATATTCCGCCGTCGCGTATTTGTGTCGTATCGTTGTCGAGATTTACGGGAGCCGCATTCCGTCCGAGTCGTAAAAAAGGCATAATGTCTTTCTCAATAATCGCAGTCGTTATTGTATTACCGTATCCTGTACCGTTTAGTTGTCGAAATTTGTTGTCACGTGTTAAATTGTATCCGTCGGGAAGCGAGCTCGTATACCGCGTGTCGCGTGCGACATCACGTTCCGCGCAACTTATTGACTCGCGATCCGGGAACAATTATTGTAACGTCATCTTGTCGGATGTAATTTTGTGTACACGTATGTCGGATCTGCGTATTTCGCTTGTTAGAGGGACTTCCTACGCCGTGTAGTGCTTGCAATTAATACCGTGGCGATCGATGGCGGAGATCGATACGTGCCGACCGCGCATATTTGCGTACATTTCCGAAGTCCTAGCGTAAATCGATTAGCGTGATTAACGGGCGATTCGTGGCCGAGATCTGATACCTATAAATAAAACATTCCTACGATCGCCACGATCTTAACAAGTCGCGAACGATCTACGAAAAAGTCGGAATTCCCACGAAATCATGCGTAATTCGATATCCCTCGTCCGCGACATCGCGCCGTCACGCGCCCTTCACATGCGCCGAGCGTGCGACGTACACATTAGTTGTTGCATTTAAAATAACTTCTCCGAAAGTCTTTCTCGCTCCACGCCGAGAATTTTCTTGTATCTTATACCTGTTAAACTACTCTTTGTCAAATATATTTATTCTTCTAATTAATAACTGTGTCTGTTTTCCGGGGGAATCTCACCCACTAAAAATCGATTCTCGATCCCGTTCAGCTCCTACGCAAACCTCCCCCCCCTCTGCCGCTTAAGTTCCAACTAGCCGCTTTAGTTGCCGTCGCGATCATAATGGTTTTGCGATTTTGAGTGGATCAGGCGAATACCGTATCAATTAGAGACGGCGCGAATTGTCACGCCTGGCGCCCAAACTTTATAGTTTCGATATACTAAATTGATGATTGATTAAGCGATCGCGCCGAAGGTGTGCCGTAGGCCGGTCCACCGGCCCAGAATTCGTATGGAGGAGAGTACGCGGGTTTCGAGCCCAAAAATTGAATACACGGTCACAGCACATAGCGCTCTCCTTAGCCTATCCTATACCACGCGTCTCCGTCTACCGCGTTGCGAACGCCTATCGCGCCGTCTCTCTCTACCGCGTTGCGAACGTCTATCGCGCTGTCTCTCTCTATCCATCTCCCTACTCGCGGACCCATCGGTTACGCCGCGGACCTCTCTTCCCTCTCCGCAAACCCCTTGCCTACCGACCACGTCGCGGACCTCTCTTTCCTCTCCGCGTACCCCTCGTCTACAAACCGCGTCGCGGACCTGCGGCTGTGTCGCGGACCTCTCCCCCCTCTCCGCGTACCCCTCGTCTACAAACCGCGTCGCGGACCTGCGGCTGTGTCGCGGACCTCTCCCCCCTCTCCGCGTACCCCTCGTCTACAAACCGCGTCGCGGACCTGCGGCTGTGTCGCGGACCTCTCCTCTTCCCCGCGTACCCCTCGTCAACAAATTGCGCCGCGGACCTCTTCCCTCCCCGTGTACCCCTCGTCTACAAACCGCGTCACGGATCTGCGTGACGTCATCCCTCCGCGCCCGCGGTTCCCCTCTCGAGCACCTGGGTGCTAGAACCCTCATATACACACTACTGCCTTCCGCCCGGATTATTGATTCGCGTTAAGTTAGAAGGATATTATTGCCTTGAAGATGCAATCGTTGGAGCCATTCAACTAAGTAAGACTTTAGAAACTGAAAATTATCGCAAAAGAGCTGCGTTTCCCACACGACCCGCATTAACCCCTCACGCAGACCCTACTTACTCCCCGCATCTTTCAGAATCCATCACGCAGCCCAACGGCTTCTCCCATTACTACCCCCAGAGCATATGTTATACGCAATAATAATGCCCCTTTTATTAAACCTTTAATTCCTGGATAACCTGGTCCGAATTACCCTACCGAAAAAATATGTCGTTATTGTAAATCTCCTGGACATTTAATTACTGAATGTCGAAAATTAGTATATAAAAAATCATTTACAGAAGGGACGAGTTCTTCTAGTCAACCCCTTAATAACCAGAGAAACGGTCAGAGTGCTCTGGTCCAAGGAGGCGTTCGCCGGGACGCTGCTCAACAGGAACGCCCACTCCCCTCTCGAGTCATACGATTCGAAGAGGTGGACAATCAAAATCTGAAAACACAAAAATAAATAAGCATCGTTTTGCAGGAAGCACCTGCGCTCCTACCGTCACTTTATCATCTCTCGATTTAAAAGAAATATGCACTTTTATGATAGACTCGGGCTCTGAATTTAATTAAAAAACAATATATTAATTCTCACATTTCTTTAGATAAGGAAAATATCCAATCAATGCAAGGAATAGCATCCGAACCCATAAAGACATTAGGCGCTATTCACATTTAATTACTAGGAAAACAAACAGAATTTCACGTAGTCCCCGATGATATACTTTTCTCACAACACGAAATTCTTGGCAATCCATTTTTAAAAGATAGGAATACAAATGTCGATTTTAAAACAAAACACTTTTAGAAAATAATCCGTTCCGTTTGATAAAATGGAACATGTCAATATCAAACCAAGGTTAGTTACTCCTTTCTTCATTAAAATTACGAACCCTGAAATAAAAACAGGATACCTTCCATTAATAACCTCTATAAAAGGAATTTATTTAGGAGAGGCTTCAGGAGGGCTTTAGTCTATAATATTCATGGCAAAGCTTACTTGCCTCTTTTTAACACTACTAATGAAGAGTATGAAATAGAAATAATTTCATTTCCACTGCAAGAATTTGATACCATTGACATCCAAGAGAATCGATATTCTTCTCGTGAAGCCGACGGAACCTTAGGGTCATTCGAGGCCTCTGGTCATTGTATCACTGATCTTGATTCCTCTTATCAATCCTCTTCTTCTTCTGAGGAAGACGAAGTTAATTTTCCTATGTCTCACAGAAGTTTTTGCGGTGTTATCGATTCCCGAGGGCATCAGACAAGCGCGAACTGTCCTTTAATTCAAAATGCGTCTCAGTTAGAAGAAATATTTTTTGAAACACCGCCAGAGCGTGCGGAACTTACCTTACAACTCCTAAGATTGGAACATTTAAATGAAGAAGAAAAGGCTGATCTTAAAACATTAGTTTACAATAATTTAGACAGATTCCATCTGCCCGACGATAAACTAGGAACTACACACGTGACTCACCACTCCATTTACACTACAGATGACTGTCCAATCCACACCAAGCAATACTGGTTTCCTCCTATGCATAAAGAAGAAATAGATAAGCAAGTTACTAAATTACTGAGGGACGACATGATAAAATGTTCACTTTCATCTTATAATTTGCCAGTATGGATAGTTCCTAAAAAACCTGACTCTTCTGGAAATAAAAGATGGAGAATGGTCATTGATTACCGTGCTCTAAATGAAAAAACAATAGGAGACGCTTATCCCCTTCCTAATATAACCGACATACTTGATCAACTAGGAAGCGCTAAATATTTTTCAGTTCTTGATCTCGCTTCAGGATTCCATCAGATACCCATGAACCTAAATGACGCTCCCAAAACAGCATTCTCCACTCCTTATGGCCATTATCAGTTTAAACGAATGCCATTTGGACTGAAAAATGCCCCTGCAACATTTCAAAGATTAATGGATAATGTTCTCTCTGGGTTACAAGGTAATGAACTTTTCGTTTACATGGACGATATAGTAATTTATGCTCGATCTTTAAAAGAACATGAAGTGAAATTTAACAAATTAATGATACGTAAAGCTAATTTAAAATTACAACCCGAGAAATATGAATTTTTACGAGAAGTGGCTTACCTCGGTCATATTATCGGATCCGACGGTGTACGACCAGACCCTACTAAAGTTACAGTTGTCCATGATTTTCCTTCTCCCAAGAATCCTAAAAACATAAAACAATTTCTAGGATTACTATTGACAATTTATTCCAAATTTTTCAAAAATTGCTAAACCTTTAACTGATTTACTTAAGAAAAATAATTGTTTCAAATGGTAAAAAGATCAAGAATACGCGTTTAGTAATCTTAAAGAACAATTATGTACAAAACCGATATTATAATATCCCGATTTTAGTAAACCTTTCAATTTAACTACCGATGCATCCGGACATGCAATCGGCGAAGTACTAAGCCAAGGACCAATCGGGAAGGATCTTCCAATTGCATATACATCAAGAGTACTTAATAAAGCAGAACAAAATTATTACACTATTGAAAAGGAATGTTTAGCAATAGTATACTGTGCAAACCACTTTAGACCTTATTTATACGGTACTAAATTTATTATCGCGACAGATCATAAACCACTAGTATGGCTACATTCTATTAAAGATCCTTCTTCGAGACTTTTAAAATGGAGAATTAAATTAGCCGAATATGATTATAATACACAATATAAAAAGGGAATGCTAAATAATAATGCATTATCTAGAAACCCAACCGTTAAAATCTTACCTTTCAAGAAAACTCATCCTCTTTTTCCAGACCCTGATTCCGATTGTGATGAATCTTTATTCTCAGTCCGTCGACCTCTGATTCAAACCAATGTAAAAATTAATCCCCATAATCCTTCACCTGTAACTGAAGAGGAAATGAACGAAGACACCTCATTGTTAACACTGTCACTTCTCGCGATCCACTGTTATTGTCCACCTCGGTGTCAATACCAGGATTGCTCTCTATTTAGTTTTTTTAGGGCAACCTGTTTAAACCGGTTATATTCAGGGAACCGCCGAGAGCTAAGTCTTGACCCTTTTGATAATCAAGAGATTTTTTTACTGATCGGGACAACTACAATTGAGGCTTGGTTCATAAGTTCAATAATAATATCATCTAAATTATAAATAATGTTTTCTTTATTTTCTTCCAAAAATTGTAATAGTATTTCTATTATGGTGTCAGGTTTTTGAGAAGCATTCTGTTGTATATCAGTGTCGGTTGCTTGTGGTTTCATTAATTATTAATTTATTTAAGACTAATATAGAGAGATAGAGATAAAAAATTTATGTTTATTGCATGCACATATTGAGTATATTACAGATATTTAAATTTTAAATTTCTATGATCAATGATTTTTAGATACCCGGTATATAAGATATGTATATAGGGTGGTTTTAAAGTAGGATTTTCTATTATTCAATAGTGACTATTAAGTATTATCCTAACTCATTACTTAAGAAATTTTATAATTTTTATAATTAATTTATTTAATTAATTATTATAGGGAGTGATTTGGAGAGTCGAGATTGGGGACAGATTATCGTCAGTTCAAGTCCGTTATAATGGAATTAGTTCGGTCTTCCTAGGATGGACCAGTAAAAACAAGATGGCTGACGTCTTATAAACAAATAGAAGTATTTCGGAACCTATTAGGGGTGAGTTTACGAAATTTTTGTAATAAGGTCTACAAAAAATATTGCATAAAATAAACGTGTTAAATTGTACTTTTACAGGTGCAAAACTGTGATCTACAGAATAATAAAATTCTAAAGTTGTCTTAATTTAGTTGAAGTTTTGCATAAATCTTAGTTTAGTAGTAGTAAGAATATTTAAGGGTATTTGGGATCATTAAGTCAAAAAATTAGAAAATTAAAAATGGCGGCCAAAATGTGTAAAATTGGCTAAAAGTGTATCCTCAAAGTTTCAAGCAAATTAGAAATTTTGTTAATTATTTATTTATTTTGTAATAAATTTTTATGTTTTTTATTGTTATTATATAATGCTATTGTTAATTAATCATAATAAAAATTTGGTTGGAAATTATTAATTTACAAGTAGAATAGAATAAATGAGAAAAATTTCTAATATCGTATCTCCAATAGATTCGTTGTTATTCGATTTTACAAGTAATTTTGTTATTTAACTTATGTTGGGAAAATAATTTTTTGTAATTATAAAAGAATTTAGTTATAATGACTTGACTGAATTTTAGATGAAAAAGATAAGGTATTGTTTATAAATTATTGTTAATTAATAAATAGATTGTTTATAGGTTTTATGCATAAGGAGTGTTTTAATAATTACTCAGCTATATAATTATGTATTAAAATTATTATCCTAATATGTTAATTAGTTATTTGTTTATAAACAAATAGGCTTATTTTTACTATAATTTATGGAAAAGGGGATGAAAATCTTGTTCGGGGGTTGTTGTTAGGGGTGTCCAAATATAGGGTTCTGGCACCTTTATTTTCTATGTTTTTAGAGGGGTGAAAGGTTTTTTATTATGCATTCCTGCGACTGTCGTCAAAGTAACCGTTACATATATATATATATATATGTATTGTGACCGTAAATTTTATTTTTGGTTAAAACCCGTGTACGCTCCTTGATACAGTTTTGGCCGATGGGCTGGCCTACGGCACACCTTCGGTGCGATCGCTTAGTTAACCGACGTTTGCTCTATCGAAACGATAATGTTGGGCGCCAGGCGCGAAAATTCGCGCCGTCTCCAATTAATACGGCATTCGCCTGATTCGCTCAAAAATCGTAAAACAATTACGATCGCGACGGCAACTAAAGCGGCTAGTCCATAGTTCAGCGGTAGAGGGGGGGAGGGTTACGTAGGAGCGGAACGGGATCGAGAATCGATATCTATCCCGCGAAAAAGTCTTCCGGAAAACAGACAATTATTTCGTGTAGGAATAAATATATTTGACAATGATGAATAGAATGAATATAATACCTAAGGAAATTCTCGGTGTGGACGAGAAAGCCTTTCGGAGAGAGTTATCCTGAATGCGACAACTAGACATGTACGTCGCACGCTCGGCGCATGTGAAAGGCGCGTGACGGCGCGATGTCGCGACCGAGAGGTATCGAATTACGCGTGATTTCAGAGGAATTTAGACCTTTTGTTATAGATCGCTCGCGACTTGTTAAGGTCGGGGCGATCATAGAAATACTCTATTCAATACTGTGCGGCAGATTTCGGCCACGAGTCGTCCGTTAATCGCGCTAGTCGATTTACCCTAAAACTTCGGAAATATACGCAAACATGCGCGGTTGGCACGCATCGATCTCCGCCATCGATCACCATGGTACTTATTGCCTGTTTTATACGGCATATGAGATTCCTCCAACCAGCGGAATAGTTCGATATCCGCACACATAATTACATTCGACTAACTGATGTTACAATAATTGTTCCCGGATCGCGTGTCAATAGATTGCGCGGAACGTAAAGTCGCACGCGACATGCAGTATACGAGCTCGCTTCCCGACGGATATGATTTTAACACGCGGCAACAAATTTCGACAACTGAACGATACGTAATTCGGTAATACAATAATGACTATCGGCGGCGACTATTGAGAGAGACGTTATGCCCTTTTACGACTCGGACGAAATGCGGCCCTCGCAAATCACAAAAAACGATACGGCAACAAATACGTGACGGCGGAATATAATCTCCCCGTGAATCGCGACAACTAAAATTACGACAATTATAACAGGCGCGTTCGTCCGAATCGTATGAGTTACCGGTTTGATGGCCTTACAATCCTTCTCCTTCTTCGTCGTCCGGTCTCGCACGATTATCCTGGCTAGTCGGGTCGATAGGCCTGTCGTCCTCGATCGCTCGCCGAACAGTGACGAGCGTGAAGCTTGTGGGAGACACGCCGGTGACATCGTACCTAATCAGGCCACTTGCGGCGCTATCGTGGTCCTTAGGGCCAATCACGGCCGCTCCTTATCGCGGCCCGTTCAATTCAGGTTATCGATCTTGTGATCCTTCGGTCTCCGCGAGGCAACTTCCCGGTGCGGCTTATCGGCAGCTTCCGGCCGGCTCGGTCCGGTGCCCTTGGCTTCCCCGGACCCCATGGTTGAGCCCGACCTTCCAGTTCCATAGTCGGGGCTCCGATGCTCAACCTATCGGGAGTGGCCATCCCTTTGACTGTTCCTTTCCGGTCCTTCGCTCTCGGTATGCTCCTACAGATTTAAACCTTTTAACGGCAGTTGATGTTTCCGCCGATTCGTTAATTATTAAATAAAATGTACGGTCCTTACCGGGCGTGATCTCTCCGCAGTCCTTGGCCTCCGCTCGCCGTCACCACCAGACTCCTTCGACCTGCGTAGCTGTCGACTATAGGTTGCTGCCGCCAAACTCGCAAATAACGCGCGAATATAAAAAAGTAAATTTTGCAAGGCGCTCTCTCTATAATTCGAGGACGCAGGCCCCGTGAAAACCCTTCTCGATCGGGCCTTTTGGCCCTTGTGACGGACGAAAGAAAACGTCACGTCAAAATATATATATATATATATATATATATATATATATATATATATATATACATATACGAGGTTTGTTCAAAAAAAAAGGTGACTTTTTATTTTTCTCGAAAAATATTTATTTATTCATCAATATCAATTTTGTCCCCTTCAAAGTAATCCCCCTCAGATATAATACACTTGTGGCAGCGCTTTTTGGTATGATCTTGAGCTCTTCTAGCGATGCGGTCTTTATCTCCTCAATCGTGGCAAACCTCCGTCCTTTCATGTGTCTTTTCAGTTTTGGGAACAGGAAAAAGTCGCAAAGGACCAATACGGTGGCTGAGGCATGATTACGGTGTTGTTTTTGGCCAAAAAATCACGAATAAGCAATGACGTGTGCGCTGGCGCATTATCGTGGTGCAATATCCATGACTGGTTGTTCCACAATTCCGGGCGTTTTTTTCGTATTGCTTCACGCAAACGGCGCATAACTTCAAGGTAATATTCCTTATTGACCGTACGACCTTCTGGCAAGAACTTTCATCGGTTGTTGACGTGCTGGGGCGTCCAGGGCGGGCATCGTCATTAACATCTTCTTGGCCTTCTGTGAAGAGCTTGTATCACTTATAAACACTTTTTTTGCTCAAAGTAGACTCGCCAAATGCACAGTCAACATTTTAAGTGCGTCGGAGCACTTCATTTTATTTTTCACACAAAATTTAATACAGCTTCTTTGATCCATTTTTTTCGATAGCAAAAAATCGCCAAGCACACCAAAACACGTCTAACCTTTATATCTGTCAAAAACAAACTAAAAATTCAAAATGGCTGATAATGTCAACATATGTTGGGGACATGTGTACCAACACAACAAAAAAAAAATTCGAAAATCGAATGTACGTAGCCCGCGAAATTTGAAAAGTCATCTCTTTTTTGAACAAACCTCGTACATACAGGATGAGTCAAAAGTATATTATAAAAATTTATGAGCGTGTTCCTGGATAAAAAGGAAGAACAAATGTTCATATGAACATATGGTCGCAAATGCTTTGTTGTCGAGATAATGGACATAAATCAGCAGTATCAAATAATACTTTATTTGAACGTTTACAATTTTGTTATTGTTGTTTATAAGAGATGTTCTACGTGTCCTCCATCATTTTCAACACATGCTTGAGCACGACGTCCGCATGACTGGCGCAGTTGTTCGAAAACACCAGGATTTCTACGGACCATCCTGCAAGCATCCTGCACACGTGCATAGATCCTCTTCATTGTTAACTGGTGTTTGATAGACGACGTTCTTCAAATAACCCCACAGATAAAAAGTCCAGTGGGGTCAGGTCCGGTGATCTCGGTGGCCATGACGCTGGACCACCACGTCCAATCCATCGCTCAGGATAATGTCGATTGAGATGATTTCTGACTCTTAGTGAGAAATGTGGTGGAGCTCCATCGTGCAGGAACCACATGTGTTCCCTTACATGTAGTGGTACATACTCAAGGAGTGCTGGCAAGTGCCTTCTTAAAAACTGATGATATGAGTTTCCTTGAAGACGATTTGGAAGACGGTGAGGATCAATGAGCCTGTCTCCAATAATTCCGGCCCAAACATTGATAGAATATCTATGCTGAAAACTGCTTTCGCAGACAGTATAAGGATTGTTGTGCGCCCAAAGATGCTCATTGTGATAATTAAATACACCTTCTGTGTGAATAATGCTTCATCTGTAAACAACACATTCGAGAGGAACGCAGGGTCCACTGCCAGTTGTCCTAACAACCATTGACAGTACTGTAAGCGAGCAGTCAAGCGGAAGGAGTGCTTGCACTGGCTGGTAGTGGTAAGCATGAAGTCTTTCACGGTTCAAAACTCGATTTACAGTTCTCTGACACGCGTGCAATTCAGCAGCAATCCTTCTAGTACTCGTACGTGGATTTGCATGCGCAGCTGCCAGTACTCGTTCATCCAAATGTGCTATCTTTGGTCGACCAGCCACATGCAGACATCTGCACAGTGAACCTGTTTCACGGGCACGTCGGGCCACAGCGACGAACATAGGTGCGGATGGCAAACGTCTGTTTGGGAACTTCTGCGCATATCTCCGACGTGCAGCAAGTGCATTGCAATGCATTTCACCATATGTGAGATGAATATCACTCAATTCTTCAAATGTAAACATTCTGTACACTATCACAGTAAATCAACGAATCAATACTACTACTGCTCGTTTAAATTGTCTCAAGTACCAATGACTTGAGTGTAAATACGTTATCTCTTACTGTACAGAAGTACAGAGGCCTATCTAACAACATCGTTCCTCTTTCTTTCATAATAGCGTTTGTTTGTAAACAAAGTGATTCGTGTTTTCGAACAACTGCGCCAGTCATGCGGACGTCGTGCTCAAGCATGTGTTGAAAATGATGGAGGACACGTAGAACATCTCTTATAAACAATAATAACAAAATTGTAAATGTTCAAATAAAGCATTATTTGATACTTTATGCTGATTTATGTCCATTATCTCGACAACAAAGTATTTACGACCATATGTTCATATGAACATTTGTTCTTCTTTTTTATCCAGGAACACGCTCATAAATTTTTAAAACATACTTTTGACTCACCCTGTATATATCATATATATATATATATATATATATATATATATATATATATATATATATATATGTAGATTGGCTATTTTGACGACACTACTTTTAATTCACTAATTTTCTTTATTTATAATTGTGGTAAAAGAAATCTGAGTATTTGAAATTTTTATCTTGGGGGTTTAGGTTAAATTGATGACTAAAGAAGAATTTAAAATTAATTGTTTATATTTTTAATGTAAATTTCTTTAGAGTGCTAATTTTAATAGATTGAGATATATATATATATATATATATGTGTGTGAGTATACATATGTGTTAATATGTATATGCAAGATTCTTATATTTATTTTTTAGTTCCTCAGGTCGTAATCAATTGGTGGACCAAATTTGGTTCCTTAATATAAAATAGTGTAGAGTGGTAAATCTAGAAAGTTATATAGTCTATGGCTTATGGAGGAACATATGGCTTGAGACGTGTCAGAAGTATTGATTAATTTCACAAAGAAATCGGCAGTAATTTATGGATCTTCGGATGAGGAGATAAGATAAATGTGATTAATAATTTTGAATAGAATATAAATTTTATTGTTTAAACAATTATTATTGCCTGTATTAATGAATTATATAAGGGTAGGTTAATTGTGCTAATTGTTGTGGTGAAATTTAGAAATTCATTATGATGTTTTATGTTTAGTAAAATTGATATTTTATTTAATAAGACTTATAACTAATAAATTGATAAAATGATAAATTTTATAATAAATATATAATTTATGTGTGTAAGTATGTTCGTAATTGAGTCTAGTGTAAAAATATTACTAGATCGCACATAAATTTGAGAGAATAATAATTATTGATAATTATTATATTTATTGGTTGTCCTTATAAGAAGGATGCTCCTTATTTACTAATACCATCATTTATTAAGATAAGTAGCGTGAATCTTTCTTTTTATTATATATTTTTATTTGTTTATTTCCTTATTATAATTAGAAAAATCAATAATTAATAATTTGTTGTGCCTCCGCGAGGGAGGCACGGGATTTGTTTCGGGATCGTGTAGGGATGCCGGGGATACGGCGGACAGTGGCCCTTCTTTATTTTAATAATGTTCCCTTTATTTTATTTGCTTACTTCTTCTTTTTACCATAATAAATAACAGTTTAAATGAAATCGATGGTGTGATATTTTGTCACTGCTCTCAGCGAACGTTTTACTACTCGCGCTTGCTATCGGTTAGAGTGAGAGAGCGGTATCTCTCGTATACACTGTCGTATAGGTAGTCTGACACGCGTCGGCTTATCTCAGGCGCGCGTATATCTCTTAGTCATTTGTGTATGACTCTGTTGAATCTGGTCAATAGCTGCTCGTAGCGATTATTACTCGTTCGGTTCTAATTGACGACTGCCCGTGACGATTATTCCTCTTTAAGATCTGATCAACGACTGCCCGTCGCTTCATCGCGGCAGGTGCTGTTCTTCCCTTCGAACTGCATGGTTCTTCGGAGGGGATCCCTTAGCAACATGACCAAATATGGTTGCTGAATTCGCGTTTTAGTGCAGGCGAGGAAGTTCAAAGTCGAATTTCCTCGCTTGTACTTTTAGCAATTCGGCGACACTTTTCTGGTGCGTCTCCGAGAGCGCTGTCCGGTTTCGCGTTCGCGCTCGGTCTCGGGCGCGCGTGGCTCGCTGCGTCAGCGGCTCGCGCGTTTATCGCTTCGGTCGCGATACATTCCTGTATCAATATAATTATATGTATATGTATATATTCATTAATTAAATATATAGCCTTTTCTGGGGCTATAACAAATTTAATATTAATTTATAGATAAGAATAAAATTTATTATTTTCATAAATGCTTATACGTATGTTTTGGAAAGATTCTTATTAATGTTTTATTTTTCTTAAAAGCCTTATTATGAAAATTTATTGTTATAGTTAATTATTTAGTAAAATATATATAATAAAGTTTTGTTTTTGTGAGTTATATCTGGGAGCTAAAGGTGGAACAGTTTATTATATGAGCAATTGGAAAAATTTTCTAAATTTTCTAAATTTATAATAATTCTAATGATATAAGGATAAGGTAATGATATGATTACTAGTGTGCAATTTAATTAAAATAATGCTGAATTAAAATAATATTAAGTAATATAAGGTATTAATGTTTTAAATGTATATATATATTTATTATTATTTATTATTGTTATAATTAAGACGTTAAGATGATTATTTAAAATTAAATTATTGCAAGGATTATATATTTAACGGAATTATTTTCAATGATATTGCAATATGAAAAAAATATAACAGAGATATTTATTAAGAATAATTATTCTATTAGTTATTTAAATTCTGATTTATCTTTTCTCTTTTTTTTCTTTGATCAATTATGTATATAATTTCATTAAAATATTTTCTTCATATACATACACACACATATATATATATATATCTGCGACGGCGACGCTCCTTCGATTATCATCGACATTGTCGTCAACGACTTCAGGCCGATCGATATATTGATTTTCCGGCTCAGCTGAGAGACACATCGCGTGTAGCAATCAGCTGATCGCAGCGTCCAACGTTATTTTAAGGAACACTTATTCTTGACGTAATTATAAGATATTTTCTTCTTTACCAAAATTTTATTTAAAGCATAATTTTATGTTATAAGATAAAATAGTTAGCGACTCATGCGGCGGTCACTCGTCGAACGGTCAGCTGCGCCCGCGCTCGCGGTGTGCCGCGCCGTTCCTATCTGTCTTCTGTACTCGACGTGTGATTTGCTAACTATTTTTGCTTATAACTCAAAAACTAAGCTTTAAATCAAATTTTGGTAAAGAAAAAATTGTCTTAAAATTGTGTCAGGAATACGTCATTTTACGGACGAAAAGTTGTTCTGGGACACCCTGTATAGCGTAAATTTTATAATTGAACAATATATTTGTGTTTTTTGAAAATTTTATTTTTGGCGGGACGTCACATCCCCTCCTTATTTAAGAACGAATTCCCAATGTTCTCGTAGGGATTTGTTCTATATCATTTAATCGTTCGCGTAGGTCGGTATAAACAGTGGGGATAGGAGTGGTCGTGTTTATCGCCGTGGTGTTGTTGATAATGCGTTCGTCTTTGGGTGTTGTTGGTGTTGCTAAAAAGGATTCCGTCTGCTCTGGGGGAGGTCGTCCTTTTTCCGGTTGTAGCCTTCGCCGGTTTACGGGTCCTCGTGCCAAGGGACGTAAAAGATGTGTGAGGGAACTCCATACGGCGCCCAGCAGGTGCAGACTGCATCCATATACGGTGTGTAGTGCATAACCATGGATTGCCGTGTCGATAGTCAATTTAATAACTCTTATGACTATAAATACTCCGAGAATTCCGGCTGTCGCTGACCCGAAGTTTACGAATCCACTCCATATCCTTGAGGCGATACTTGAGGCTATTTTTTGGAGTGCCTTTTCGTCCAACAGGCTGTATAATGAGACTTCTCCAGGTACAACTGCTTGTCCTGTCATCCCGCGAGCTACGAAGTTGAGAAGCGCTGGTTTCTCAGCAGGAAACATTGTGATCTCGTAGCTTCTCTATATCTTTTTCAGTGTATATTCCATTAATCGCCAATGGCCCTAGAGTGAGATATTTCCAACTCAAGGAGGTCATCGGATGTAATTGTTGTGGAGGTAATTGTCTGACTTGTGGATCGGGAGTAAGTTGAATCCATGTATCGTCTATGCGATAGAGTGTTGGTAGTTCGAAGTTGCATTCTTTTTGAGTACCAAATTTTGTGAGCACTCTAGATTTTGGCGTTAGAAATAATGAAGTATTTCTTACTGTTACAGGAAGTTCAGTGTAGCAGTCTTTTGTTCTTCTGACTGTGGCGTCAACAGGAATACATTTCACTACGTGAACTGCTTCTCCAGCTGTGATAGCCATGAATCCTGGTCCTTTCATTAATCGATAAGCGAACTCATCAGGCTGTAAGGTGGCGAATGACAAGGTATTGGTTATTACGTCCTTTTCTAACTCGCACCTTTATTGAATGACATTATGATAAAGAGATGTCATCTGATGTCTTATATGTTTTTCGACATATACGAACTTCGAATTCATATATGCAAAGATATCGAGATTATCAATTGGAATTGTTCCTCTTTCGGCGAAAACATCTCCTTTTCTTGTTTCCAGGATGAAAAGCTTGGGGTGCTCTGTACGAAAAAGAGTATATCCGCACAATGGCTGTTCCCGTGTCTTCGTCAGTACGAAGGTTATGTCCTGTGTTGTCAAGCTGTACACGATGGGTGACTTTCCTTCTCTGGTGTCATCTGTGGTTTTGGTTGCAGGCCCTTCGTATAGTACATCATATTGATGAAAATTGCATGAAGAGGTAGGCATTGGTTCCCAGTAAGTACATCCATCCTCTGAATCAATGCAAAATCCTTCGCTGAGTGTACAGACTGTTCCTGATTTTAACATTATCTTTCTTGTATTTAGCTTAACGAAGACATAAGCTGATTTCAAAGATATTTTTGCGACTGCTTGCACGACAACGTCGTCCCACGTTCTATAGAGGTCGGAATACTGCGTGCCCTTATATTTTCCATCGTTGCTTATGCTTTCAGCCATAATGATACTATAGGAGGAAGTCTGGTTGACTCGGATCCCGTCGATTAGAACTCTTGCTCCAAGTGAAAGAGTACCGTTACAAAACATTCTTGTGTACTGTGAGTGTCCGGGTTCATGTATATAATTGGCGCGTCCGTTATGTACGACGGAAACATGTGAATGCATGCCACAATAATATATTATTCTTGAAAGTTCAACTTTGCACTGCATTACATATGCATGATTATAGTTGGAAAGCTGCAGGAGTTGAATATAAGTTTCCGTAGAGTTCGGAATTTTATGCGGAAGGTTGCACTCTCCAACATCCAACAGCGATACCGAGATTATATTTAAATGTCGCCCGCCGCAATCGGAGAAGAGCGAAGGAGGTTTGCGTAGTAATTAACAATATTAAATGATACATCATTCTGTAAGTAAAGAAATCAGAATTTATTGTTTACATGTTTTCAGATTTCCGTTTCATTTGTTGTATCATACATTGTTATAGTCATTATTTCTTTATCAATACAGTCATATAAGAGTTCTGCTATGTTACAGAGATCATGTCCCTTGTTTCTTAATACAGTACATATTATTAAATAATCTATAAAACAAATAGTGCAATTTTTAATTAAAGTGTTTTTGACTATGTCATTTCCACAATTATGACATTTTTCCTCTTCGAATTTATCACTGAATATGCCGTGGAATTTTATGATTTTACATGTTTGAAATCTGCCCATAATTAATCGGAAGCAAGGTACACAGTATCTATTTTCCTCAGCCTTAACATGATATGTTTTATAGCATTGAAAAGTAAAGAGTCCGAAGCAGTGTGTTAGAAAGTAATGTAATTTTGGTTTATAAGGTTTCGGCCTACACATTTTTGTTGATTTTCGTGACTTATTATGTAGAAATATATATATATATATATATATATATATGTGGTGTATTTTTATTAATAGTATATAAATATTACTATTAATAAAAACCTTGTAACCAGGCCAAGCTCAGATCTGCAATCCCTCCAAGGAATGGATTCTTCTACTGAAAAGATATACAGACCGTGATATATATATATATATATATATATATATATATATATTTTCTTAATTTAAAGCTTATGTATAACATGATCTTATCATATGTGCATATTAATATGTTTACTTATATATATGTTTGTATTTCTTATATATATATATATATGTTTATATATGTATATCTATTTTCTATATGTATATAATATATATATTTTTTTTCATTATTCTTTTCCTCTTTTTTCTTTTTTTTTATTTTTATTTTTATATGGTTAAATGAATATATATATATTTTTAGGTTCAGTCGTCGGTAACTGCTAACATTAATACCTTTATAAAAGTTGTTTGGTACAGTCGGACCCGAGTAAAGCAATGAAGATTTGTTTTAGGCGATAATATTGAATAATACATAAAAAGAGTGAGTAATTAAATATATGTAATTATTATTATTTTTATATATATATATGTATGTGTTTTTTTCTTTTTTTTATGCTTCCTTAATTTTCCATTTCATCAGTGTCGTCGTATATTGTTAGTTTGATAGTATCTTTAGTAATATCATATAATATTTCCTTAATATTATTAGAATCAAATCCCCTTTCTCTTAATATTATACATATTACTAAGTAATCTATAAAGCAAGTGGTGCAGTTTTTAATGGAGGTATTCCTCAGTAAATCAGTTCTACAAATAAGGCAGTGCTCTGTTTCAAACCCTCGATTACTTATACCGTGAAATTTAACGATAAAAAACGTACAGTAGTTGCCCTGGATTTGTGCGAAGCAACTAGAGCAATATCTTCTTCCTTCTGCCTTAATGTATAAAACCTGATAGCACTTATAAATAAAAAGACCGTGACAATGAGTTAAAAGGAAATGGGGTTTAAATTTATATGGCTTAGGTCTACACATTTTTAATGATTTATGATTACTATATGGAAATATATACATATATATATATATGTATTTATATATATATGTATTATGTATGTACGTAAATATATATATGTATTAACAAGAGTTGAATGACCAAGTCAGCGATTTCTTCCAAGAGTGGATTCTCATATTCGTTACTATATAAATATAACTTGTCCAAAATTATATATTAATTTATATCAAATTAATTAACAAATTATATTAAGATAATTTTATCCTCTTCAAGGACAACCAATAAATATAATAATTATCAATAATTATTATTCTCTCAAATTTATGTGCGATCTAGTAATATTTTTACACTAGACTCAATTACGAACATACTTACACACACAAATTATATATTTATTATAAAATTTATCATTTTCCTATTAGTTATAAGTCTTATTAAATAAAATATCAGTTTTACTAAACATAAAACATCATAATGAATTTCTAAATTTCACCACAACAATTAGCACAATTAACCTACCCTTATATAATTCATTAATACAGGCAATAATAATTGTTTAAACAATAAAATTTATATTCTTTTCAAAACTATTAATCGTATATCTTACCTCCTCATCCGAAGATCCATAAATTACTGCCGATTTCTTTATGAAATTAATCAATACTTCTGACACGTTTCAAGCCATATGTTCCTCCATAAGCCATAGACTATACAGGGTGTCCCAGAACAACCTTCCGTCCGTAAAATGACGTATTCCTGACACAATTTTAAGACAATTTTTCTTTTACCAAAATTTGATTTGAAGCTTAGTTTTTGAGTTATAAGCAAAAATAGTTAGCAAATCACACGTCGAGTACAGAAGGTAGATAAGAACGGCGCGGCACACCGCGAGTGCGGGCGCAGCTGACCGTTCGACGAGTGATTACCACCGCATGAGTCGCTAACTATTTTATCTTATAACATAAAATTATGCTTTAAATAAAATTTTGGTAAAGAAGAAAATATCTTATAATTACGTCAAGAATAAGTGTTCCTTAAAATAACGTTGGACGCTGCGATCAGCTGATTGCTACACGCGATGTGTCTCTCAGCTGAGCCGGAAAATCAATACATCGATCAGTCTGAAGCCGTTGACGACAATGTCGATGACAATCGAAGGAGCGTCGCCGTCGCGGAGGCGGTTATTTCTCTCTCTCTCTTTCTTTCACTCACAATATAATTATATTGATTCATTATTGATAAATACAAATTTTAAATAAATTAACTTCTTACAAAATTATATAAAACTTATCGAACTTCATGTAAAAGTTGCATATTGTCAAAAGGACAACTAGTAGTTAAATACATATAAAGGTACAAGCGCACTGACGATACTTGAATAATACACACCTATGCGTATGTACATATATGTACATATATATAAAATATATATATGTACAAAAATATATAAATATTGTTGATATTAATCTGCGTAAATAATTATGTAAATTTATATGGAAGACTTATTTTACTTCAAGCAAAGCAATGGTTGTTGAAACTAAAATTAAAAGCCACCCTATATATATATGTATATATATATATATATATATATATATATATATATATATATATATCTTATATACTGGGTGTCAAAAAGTACATCATTAAAATCAAAATTATAAGGAAGAAAATAACAACTGCTGTAAAATATTTGCTCAAGAGCTAATCTTCGCAGTCAAATAAAATCTGTTGAGGAAGAACAAAAACCCATATGAAAAGATAAATTTAATAAAATATATAAAACATAAGAATAAGTCTCCCATATAAATATTGGAAAACATGTATAATTAATCACTAAGAAATATATGATGCAACAAGAGAGAAAACTCTTCAAAATTCTTATAAGTAACAAGAAGATTATAAACAAAATAAATTATTATATTAAAGAAATCTCTCTCGCTGCAATATAAAAGAGTCTTAGCGTTTTGCATTGTATGAAAGAAATCAATAATTAAAATAAGGCACGCGATAACTGTGAACAAAGACTCGAGGAAGTCATATATAATCAAGTAGCTTAACATCCTGACGATCGACGAAGAAGCTTTTTCGTATGTCGCGTCTACCGACAGTCTTTCCTTGACTTTTCCTCGGAGAAAATCAACGAAAGGTGCTCTCTATTTTTATGGGCAACCTGCAATGCACCGACTATACCCAGGGACGCCGAGAGCTAGGATCTTTTATTTCAGTACAGGAAGAAACGGACTGACACAAGGTAAAATGAAGTATTTATTGATTTAGTAAAATTATATTTTATTTAAGTAGTACATCAGCGTGTATATTTGTTGAGAAAAAAATAAAATTTGTTATGGTATTTCCTATGTGTATTATTTCCTTGTGAGAGGTATTAAAGAGTCTGCGTACCTAACAAGACTTCAGAAATTCGGAGATAAAGAGTAATTACAAAATAATTAATGATGAACTTACTTTGTTGATGAAAAGATATTGCTAAGTATAATCGTAATTAAGTAAACGGTTGTCTATTAATAAGTTGTTGAGTTATATTTGAGAAGAAGAAAAAGATTGAAATAAAGTTGATGGAACAATTCTGAGTTCGAATAATGATGCGTCGCCTTCAGATTACAAGCTGAATAGCGGCGTGTTGCTTTGCAAAATCTATAAATATCTTTACTTTCTTTGTTGTAAGAAGATTCAAGGTCAGAGGGATTGGCGATAAATCTTTTATTTATTAATTCTTCGATGGTAGCAGGATTTATTATTAAGGGACGGGGACCTATATCGGTATGGATAAAATGTATGGAATTGTCTTTATAATCTATTATGAGAAGAAGATTCTTGATTGGAAGAGAAAGGTTCGATAAGAGAAGTTTGTTCAGAAACGGTTGTAGAATTAGGAAGATAATCGTTTAGAAAGACGAGCTTTCAATCGTCTTAATTTATGTTTCCTACCAGCACGTTGGATTTTTGGCATAACTCAATTTCAGACAGTGTTGCTTTTACGAGTCTTTCGCATAAGATTCGTATCGGCTGTAATCAACGCGGATTTTTCTTAGTTGACTACCATAAATCTGAACTTATAACCGGGGATTGTATGCTTCCACAAATTTAACAGTTTAGCTGAATATTGCTTCTGTCATGAGAGCGTGCGGCACAGTCATACGCTATCCTCATTTGGACTCACCGTACGGCGAGAGCGTGCGGCATAGTCATAAGCTGTTCTCATCTGAACTCACTACGCAATTCCGGCTTAATATTGCTATTTAGTTAAATTGATTTTAATTAATCTTGAATGAGTTAAATAAACTCGTATAAATCGAATATTCAATTATTTGACAAATACGTGTTGTAATAATTGAATTTAGAAAAGAAAAATCACTGTCATTCGGTATTGCAATAAATTTCTGTTTCTCCAAATAGGGAAGATGACCCTATGAGGAAAGACGTAGGCCACTGTTAGTCAGTGAACGGATTCAGAAGCCAGTATCGACGGCACCTGCCACTGTAGGAGCTTACTCTACACGACACCTTTTTATTGCTCAGGTGGAAGCAGGCGCGCTGAATACCGTTATTGTATGTTTGATATAGTCTGATAGTCAGAATACAATTCACTCGGCACTAACGAGAGGCTGAGGAAGTTCTAGGAACTTCATGACACCATGACAAATATCGCACATGCAATGAACGTGACGCATAGAGGAGACTTTATGACAGGATATCGTTGAAATAATTTAATAATTCAATAATTGAATTATATTAAACAGTAAAATAATTTAAAGTAAACCAGAATGATTTGAAATTAGGTTGAATAACAATTGAAAATAAAAGAGGGTAATATTATGTTATAAGATAAATGGTAATATAAGATAAGAGTATAGGATACAAGTATCGATTAAGGATCAGTGAAGGTTGAAATATTATCAAGTATAATATAAGAAATAAAATAATATCAGTATCGGTATCAAAATAAAATATAAGTATTAATCGTAAAAATGTAACATTGAATCTATAAAATTAAAATATTATTCTTGAAATAATTCTATCTCAGAATTATTCTATCAAAGGAGTCAGTGAAATAGTATAAGTATAAGATTCAATGGATAAAATAGTATAAGTATTAGCAAGTGTGAAAATGAAGAGCATAAAATATTTCTAAGTGTGAAAATATTCTAAGTCCAAAGAGCATAAAATATTTCTAAGTCCGAAGAGTGAGAAAATATTTCTAAGTTCAAAATTTGAAAATTTTATAAGTCTTTATTCAGTATAATACTTAGTACAATTTTACTTACAAGTATTTAGCTGCTGGTTAGTAGTTACTGTCTTGTTCCTTTCTTGTTGTTGCTTGTTCAAAAATTTCTGACTGAATATTTTTTCTTATTGTTCCTTCCTTGGTTGCCGCCGACTGAACGCTCTGGCCGTCCGCGGACTTATATTCAGATCGAGTGTAAGCCGCGGGGATCGGAGGGTCACGAGCTTGTAAGCCCCTCGGTATGTGCAGAGGTAATTCTTAGAATTGAGTGCGGCGACTTACAAAGGAATGCCGCCGTCTAAACAATCTCGCAAGATAATGCACGTGCAGCATGTAACCTGATACCTTTTCTTGCACTAAGGCCTTATAATATTTAATACATAATTTCTTTTATAACGCTAATTTTCTTTTTGTAATAGCAGAGAAACCGTTAATAATTTTATAAACATATATATATGTATCGATTCAGGAATTTTTGCTTTACATTTTGATATAAGAATCAAATAATTATTCCAATATTTAATTTTCTTGTAGTATACCGAAGGTCATTCATTATAAGCATATAATATTTTAGCATGTGAATTTCTTTCATAACGCTAACTTTCTTTTTCTAATATTTAATTAATTATCAATAATTTTTATGACCATATATATATTATATGTATAGATTCAGGAATTTTTACTCTACATTTTAATATGAGATTTAACTAATTATTTTAATATTTTGGATTCCGTGCTATTATAAGAGAAATAATATAAGTTCGCATAGGCTTATTCACATATTAAATTTTATAAAAAGATCGAAGTATATATATATATAATATTCTTTAGTCAGATTGAATATGATTAATATTCTCATTTTTTTTTGTAATTAATAAATAAATTATGCTTCTATGTCAATTAGTTAATTAACAATCGATCTTTTTATAATTACAAATAGGTTTTTGTTAATTTTGTAATGAATAAAGATTATTATAAAATAATACTTTCGCTAGAATATTATATTAATAGTATTGAAGTAATACATTATTTGATTTTTACATTATTTTATAATTGAGAGTTTAGTAAAAGTTCGCAAAATTCTTAATGAACATAAAATTTTCCTATATTAATGTTAATTAATTATTTAATAAAATATTTAATTATTTGATATATATATAATTATTATATATAATAATTATATAATTAAGACTCTCGATTATAATAATAATGTCTTACAATTTTTATTTAACTTTCATTCTTTTTGCAACAATTATTGATGCCAGTGGTTCTCATTCTAGAGTTATTTAATGACTTTAAAAATTAAATTTAAATTTATTAAATATTAATTATTTATTAATTTGTGCTAATATAATTGTGACTTTTTAATGGTTGCAAAGAGAACTTGTTAATTAATTATTTATTAAGATATCGTAGGTGCATTGTTGTAATTATGTACTTATTAGTGGTGCTCATTCTTAATATTGATACAAATAATATTTTAATAATATAGTAATAGCCCTATACAATTTCTAAAAAATAATATTATAAAATAGGCATGATAGGAGCAATAAAATTAATATCAGTTAAAGACATCTTCATATAAAAATAAAAATATAATCTAAACGAAATTAAAAAAGCGACATTGTCATAATGGTAAAGTCAAATTGAGTAGCAATGTTACATTTATATAAATGAGTAAACAGAATTATAAAAATATAAAAAGAATATAAAAAATATAAAAAAAATATAAATCTAAATATTGGTAGTAGCGGACGTTTCGAATCAATAATTTAGGTCTTCCTCAGCGCAAAAATTGGCAAAGTAATTACATGGTTAAATTAAAATAACAGATATTATAAAAAAAGATCGAAAGTTAGATACAATTATCGCAATGATAAACTCAAAGAACGTATGATGAAAATGATTGGAGGCTGTTCATAGGAGTGGGATCCGTTAGCGCACGGTGCGATAGCCCACAACCCGATAGCACACGACAAATTTAATATTATTCCCGATAGCCCACAACTCTTTAGCACACATCCCGATAGCGCACCAAGTAAATCGAGTATTTTTCCGATAGCGCACGAGATAAAAAATGCATCATCCCGATAGCGCACAATAAAAATGCACATTGTCTCGATAGCGCACTACCCGATAGCACACAGTAAATTTAACGTTATTCCTGACAGCCCACAACTTTTAGCACATATCCCGATAGCGCACGAAATAAAAAGTGTGTTACGCCCGTCTACTCTAGAGTAGGCTGGAGAAGAGATTTTGGCTGCCCAAAAGATTAGAACCCACGCACTAAAGAAAACACTCCGTACACTATCGTAAAAGAGTATATTTCGTCGACTACAATTATACAGTGGTTGCGCTTAATGCTTATACTGACGATAACGCAAGGATCATTGCGACGTCTTTATATATCTAATTTTTCGTAGGTGGGAAAGACGGTGGTCCTGATCGGAGCACGTATTGTTTTCATTGTCGCTTCCGCTTACACAGCATCTTTCTGTCGTGTCGTATTCTAATTTCTGTCACGTATGCTTATCTTTCTTAATATCCTTATTTACTCGTTCGTGATCTTTTTCTAAACTTTAATATTTTTTATTTAATTCCTTCTTCCGCCCTTAATTCTTTCTACGAATTATTAATATTTTGTGTCTGATCTGGCCGTGACAAGTGTATCATCCCGAAAGCGCACAATAAAAATGCATATTGTCCCGATAGCACACGGCAAAAACGTTATTCCCGATAGCCTACAACTCTTTTGCACACATCCCGATAACACATAAAGTAAATTGGATATTTTCCCGATAGCTCACATCGTCGTGTGTCACTTGGATGGTGCGCTATCGAGAAAAGATGCGTTTCTATCCCGATAGCGCACATCGTCGTATGTCACTTGGATGGTGCGCTATCGAGAAAAGATGCGTTTCTGTCCCGATAGCATACATCGTCGTGTGTCACTTGGATGGTGCGCTATCGAGAAAAGATGCGTTTCTGTTCCGGTAGCGCACATCGTTGTGTGTCACTTGGATGATGCGCTATCGAGAAAAGATGCGTTTCTGTCCCGATAGCACACATCGTCGTGTGTCACTTAAATGATGCGCTATCGAGAAAAGATGCGTTTCTGTCCCGATAGCGCACATCGTCGTGTGTCACTTGAATGGTGCGCTATCGAGAAAAGATGCTTTTCTGTCCCGATAGCGCACATCGTTGTGTGCCATTGAGATGGTGCGCTATCGAGAAAAGATGCGTTTTTGTCCCGATAGCGCACAGACATGTAAATGCATGTTTTATGCAAGTTGCGACGCGACGACTCTCGCATAATTGACGTCGAGGCGAACGTATAATGACGTTGTTGTGCCTCCGGGAGGGGGCACAGGATTTTTTCGGGATCGTTCAGGGAAGGCCGGGGATACGGCGGGCAGTGGCCTCTTTTTATTTTAATTTCTCTCTTTTTCAATATCGTGTATTCGCTTTTTTATTATCCTCTTTATTTGTAAACAATAAATAACATTTTAATTAAATCTATGGTACGATATTTAGTCACTGCTCCCAGCGAACGTTATGTCACTCGCGTTTATTATCTGTTAAAGTGAGAAAGCGGTATCTCTCGTATGCTCTGTCGCACAGGTAGTCTGATACGCGTCGACTTATCTCCGGCGCGCGTATATCTCTTAGTTATTCGTGTATCTCGTTCTATTTAATAACTGTCCGTGACGATTATTCCTCTTTAGGATCTGATCAACGACTGCCCATCGCTTCATCGCGGCGGGTGCTGAGCTTCCCCTCCGAACTGCATGGTTTTTCGGAGGGGGTCCCTTAGCAACATGACCAAATATGGTTATGTTGCTGAATTCGCGTTTTAGTGCAGGCGAGGAAGTTCAAAGTTGAATTTCCTCGCTTGTACTTTTAGCAATTCGGTGACACCTTTCCGGTTTCGTGTTCGCGCTCGGTCTCGGGCGCGTGTGGCTCGCTGCGTCAGCGGCTCGCGCGATTATCGCTTCGCTCGCGATGCATTCCTGCATCAATATAATTATATGTATATATATATGTATATATTCATTAAGTCTGTAGCCTTTTCTGGGGCTATAACAACGTACTTAAAAAAATTAATTATTTATTATAATTAAACACTGTTTCTAATTATAATAAATAATTATTATTTTAAAGAGCATGTACGTTTTCGAAACTATTGCATTCACGATGCGAAGGGTTTCAATCAGTCGGAAGAATAATGTAATTAATAAATTACATTTGGGAAAATTTATTTTTATTAATTTTATTTAATTTATTGCTCATAGAGATGTTTCCATGTAAAATGTATTGGTCGCTCTGAAAAATTTTGATAGCCCACTATCCTTTAGCACACATCCCGATAGCGCACAATAAAAAAACACTGACCCGAAAGCACACATTGTCGTGTGTCACTTGGATGGTGCGCTATCGAGAAAAGATGCGTTTCTGTCCCGATAGCGCATAACGTCGTGTGTCACTTGGATGATGCGCTATCGAGAAAAGATGCGTTTCTGTCCCGATAGCGCACAGACATGTAAATGCATGTTTTATGCAACGCGACGACTCTCGCGTGATTGACGTCGAGGCGAACGTATAATGACGTACTTAAAAAAATTATTTGTTATAAATAAACATTGTTTCTAATTATAATAAATAATTATTATTTTAAAGAGCATATACGTTTTCGAAACTATTGCATTCACGATACGAAGGGTTTCAATCAATCGGAAGAATAATGTGAGTAATAAATTACATTTGGGAAAATTTATTTTTATTAATTTTATTTAATTTATTGCTCATAGAGATGTTTTCATGTAAAATGTATTGGTCGCTCTGAAAAGAGAGTTTTGATAGCCCACTATCCTTTAGCATACATCCCGATAGCGCGCAATAAAAAAACACTGACCCGAAAGCGCACATTGTCGTGTGTCACTTGTATGGTGCGCTATCGGGAAAAGATGCGTTTCTGTCCCGATAGCGCACAGACATGTAAATACATGTTTTATACGACGCGGTCTTCACCAATAATTATTTATTATAATTAGAAATAGTGTTTAATTATAATAAATAATTAATTTTTTTAAGTACGTCATTATACGTTCGCTTCGAAGTCAATCACGCGAGAGTCGTAGCGTCACAACTTGCATCTTTTCTCGATAGCGCACCATCCAAGTGACACACGACGATGTGCGCTATCGGGACAGAAACGCATCTTTTCTCGATAGCGCATCATTTAAGTGACACACGACGATGTGCGCTATCGGAAAAATATCCAATTTACTTTGTGTGTTATCGGGATGTGCTAAAGAGTTGTAGGCTATCGGGAATAACGTTTTTGCCGTGTGCTGTCGGGCTGTGCGCTATCGGGACAATATGCATTTTATTGTGCGCTATCGGGATGTGTGCTAAAGAGTTGTAGGCTATCGGGAATAATGTTAAATTTGCTGTGTGCTAACTGATAGTGCGCTATCGAGGCAATGTGCATTTTTATTGTGCGCTATCGGGATGATGCATTTTTTATCTCGTGCGCTATCGGGAAAATACTCGATTTACTTGGTGTGCTATCGGGATGTGTGCTAAAGAGTTGTGGGCTATCGGGAATAACGTTAAATTTGCCGTGTGCTATCGAGTAGTGCGCTATCGAGACAATGTGCATTTTTATTGTGCGCTATCGGGATGATGCATTTTTTTATCTCGTGCGCTATCGGGAAAATACTCGATTTACCTGGTGTGCTATCGGGATGTGTGCTAAAGAGTTGTGAGCTATCAGGAATAACGTTAAATTTGTCGTGTGCTATCGGGTTGTGGGCTATCGCACCGTGCGCTAACGGGACCCTCCCGTTCATAGTTAGTCAAGTTATGGACGAAATGAACGAATGTTGGCGAGATTGCAATAGTGGGCTACATATTTAATTTTATATCATATAATTGGTCTTCTCCAATTCGATAGTTAAAGGGATCAATTATTCAATGTGAATTATCAGTATTCTAGAAATAAAGATTATTTGAGAATATTATCAGTAAGAATACTATCAGTAAGAACAATTGAAATAAAGTTAGAGAATTATTATGACGTTCCAATAATTAACTACGTCAATCAATTATTATATGGACATTCGTCGTTAAAAGATTCTTATAAAATAATCTTACAAAAACATTGCAGTTGAGGTGGCATCATTTTTATAATAACGTATGCAATAACGCACTCACTAACATTCTTACAAACAGTTCTTTTTAGAAAAACATATTATCGTGTCACTAACAGAAACTATAATGTTCATCCGTTGCTTTAACCTTCCTATATATAAATCGAACCTTGGCTAGGTATTTTTAATAATATTATTGTAAATGTCAGGCAGGTTATCTGTATCAGTTTGTAAATTCAAACTATTTTCTTGTTTTTTAATGTATATCATCTCTGAAATCAAGCGTTTATTATAATGTGATTCTTTATCTAAAATGATGGCGTCATTCCATTTAAATTCGTGGTTGTAATTAATTTTATGATCAATGATGACTGATTTTGTGGATGTATTTTTATTAATATGTCTACGATGTTCAGTAATTCTAGTTTTTAATTTCCTCTTCGTTTGTCCTACGTAAGATGCATTGCAATCACCACATTCAATTTTGTATACAACATTAGTACTGCTAGACTTAGTAATGGTATCTTTGTGAACTTTGATGAATTTGTTGAGTTTATTAATACTGTAGAATGAGGCAATTGCATTGTACCTTCTAATATAATTATTAAAGTTGTCAGTTAAACCAGGTAGATATGGGACGGGAAAGTATGAAGTTTTTGATTTTTCTTTTTTATTCTGATTTGTTTTTAATACTGTTTGTTTGTGCAGAAATTTTAATCTATGGTTAATAGTATCAAATAATAATTTTTTAGGGTAACCATTCTCTAGTAGGGTATTGATGATGTTGTGTAAATTTTTTTGGAGGAATTTTGGATGGGATAATAGATATGCCCGATCTACTAATCCAATAATAGTTCCCTTTTTTTGGCAAAACGGATGTTGAGAAAAGAAGTTAAGATATCTGCCTGACTATGAACTTTTATGATACCAATCTGTAATAATCTCTTCTTGTTTATCATTTATAAGGGTGATATCTAAAAAGCTCAATTTGTTGTCCTTCTCTAATTCTAATGTAAACTGTAGCCTTGGGTGTAATAAATTAAATGTTATAAGTGCATGGTTCACTAATGCAGGAGGAGCTGCTAATAAGATATCATCAACGTATCTGAAATAGAGTGGGGGAGAAAAACTCAAAGATTGTAATGCTCTGGATTCTAAATCTTGTAAGACTATATCAGCTATTATGGGGGATAGAGGGGAACCCATTGGGGTACCGAATGTTTGACGGTATATAATATTGTTAAATTTAAAAAATATTGAGTTGAGAATCATTGTGACCCCGGTCATGAATTCTAATTTTGGTAATGCAATTATTCTCTATTAAATGCCATCTGTTGGAAACACTTTCAAGGGCAAGATCAATAGGGATATTAGTAAAAAGAGATACAACATCTAGAGAAATAAATACGTGGTCTGTAGGAAACTCAATATTAGAAATTTTTTGTACCAGTTCCATACTATTATCTATGTGGCTAGATGGTGGAAGAAAACTTGTTTTCATTATATTATGTAAATAACATGCTAGGTCATATAGCGGAGTGTGGATAGAGGAAACTATAAGTCTGTAAGGACAATTTTCTTTGTGGATCTTAGGAAGTCCATATGCTCTAGGAAGGGAACCCTCACTAAATGAAAGAGAGCGATAGCAATTTAAAGAGATGTAGTCTTTATCTTTCCATCTTTTCAACAGGTCGTGAAGATTAGAAATGATTTTGTTAATCGGATCTTTTTTGATAACCGTATAAGTATCATTGTCACTAAGTAACGTTTCAACTTTTTTGAGATAATCTTCTCTGTTCAATGCTACTGTGACGTTCCCTTTATCAGCTCTGGTAAGGATAAGGTCTGGATTACCTTTCAGGAAGTTGTTGGTAGTCGTGCATTGACGTTGTAAAGTTTTATTGTAATTATTTTTGGGATAGTGAAAATTTGGTAGGATTTAATTATATTAGTGGAAGAATTCCTCACATCAATACGATTCTCTGGTGGTAATTTTTTAAAATTGTACTCAAAATTTTTTATGAAATCAATAGTCAATTTCGATTTATTATGTGTTGGTAAGCTAAAATTTTCTCCTAATTGCAGTAGACCAATGATATCCTCAGGTATCAATGTTGATGATTTATTAATGAACCATTTATCATTGTTGGCAATTAAGTTATAAGGATTATTATTAAACGAGTTAGGAAGGATCAAAACTTCTAAATTGTCGCTTGTGCCAGAGTTTAAGTAACTATTCTGATTATTAGTAATCAATTTATGTTGTTTATTTGTGCAATTAGTAATTGGAATATAACGAATAGGTCTTATATTAAGATCCGCGCTTGATTGTCTTAAAAGGTTGTGAAACCGCGTGTCGAGACAATATTTTGTTTTTTGATAAAATGAAAATAACGGGCCGCTTTGTTTATTAAAAAAGTCAACATAAATAATTATTGGGATATTTTGTTCGATAACCTGTATGACATTGTACAAATATTTATATGTTCTCGAAGTTATGCTGTAAATATCATTAATTTCCAATTTAAGTAAATATCTTAGGAAACGGATTCTATGTTGTCGGAAATTTTTGACGTATTTCTGATTTTGGAAATTTTTATCAAGTTTATTTAGTAATTGTGACAGGTGAGAAGGAAGAACATTATGTTTCTCACAATTTCGTAAAAACACAATAATATTTTAAGAATAAAGTTATTAATTTTTAATTAACAATTAAGAGGTTTTAATTGTATACTTCCAAATGACTTGAAACTTTGAGGGTATGCGTTTTAGGCAATTTTAAGATTTTGGCCACCATTTTTAAGGGGATGCTGGCAGCATTTTTTTTACCGACCGAAATCATTCTTCAGTACTACACGTACAACTTTTTATTAGTTAAGTAGAATGACAAATGCTTCTCTATGATTAAAGTACACAAAGTAACAATTCTGGCGCTGGTAATTTTATCTCAAAAAAAGAAAAAATAAAAAATTACAGTTTGTGTTATCAACTCATAGCATCACGTCGTAAATATATTTGACTAAAACAAAAGTTTTACAGGTTGCACATATAAAATGAGAGTAGCGCCATAAAGAGAAAACATGAGGGAATATAAATATACCTATTGAAATTATTTTAGAGACTTAATGAAAAAGTTGTACGTGCAATATTGAAGAATCATTTGTTTGCAAGCAAAAGCGAGATATCAAGATAATACAGAACAGTAAATTAGTTCACAGACATTGTAATAAGTGGAGCAGCTGCATATGGGCCTCTGCTGTCTTTGTCTATCGCGCATGCGTAAGTTGATACAAGTGCTCCTTTCCTTTGCTCACAGAATAACAAGAGTAACATTTTTATAACGCACATGCGCGATAGACAAGGACAGTAGGGGCCCATATATAGATACAAGATATCTATGGTCCTATATGCAGCGTTCTCCTTCTATTTCGCTATCGCATCCACTCACGGGCTAGCATAGCACTCCCGTGCTCTATATATAATATCTCTATGATATCAACACATAAATGCAGTCTCTCGTATTTCATGTTCTTCTCTCTCTCTCTCTCTCTCTCTCTCTCTCTCTCTCTCTCTCTCTCTCTCTTATAAAACAAATTAAAATGTTCATATAATATGTTTACTTATAATTAGAAAGCAGTTTTTGTAAAAATGTTTGTAACCCTAAATAACTTTATATACACATATATATATATATATATATATATATATATATATATATATATATATATACAGGGTGGACCATTTTAATCCATCCAGTCGGAATATCTCGAAAACCAAGCCCGGGAGAGAAAAATGTTTCAGACAAAAGTTGTATGGTTTTGAGGGGGCCATAAGATGGTACCATTGGTTTGACCTTGAAAAATCATTTGAAGGTCACGTGAAGGTCACTTCAAGTTTTTTAAATGGAACACCCTATATATTTTTACATATTCTTGTAGCTCATCTCGAGAGCTTTCCAAAACACTTATGACAAAGTATTTTTCATTAAGTATTTTTTGAGTTATAAGGCTTCAAAGTTGCAGTATTTTGACATAAAATACAAGATATCTCGTAAAATATTCATTTTTTGATTATCTTACTCTAATACTTTTATGCACAGAATAATGAGACGAATCAATTGGTGTAAAGAAAACACATAATTATGTTAAAGAAAAAATGTGTAACTTAGTTGCAAATTCAGATATTTACTTTAACATAATTATGTGTTTTCTTCACACCAATTGATTCGTCTCATTATTCTGTGCATAAAAGTATTAGAGTAAAATAATCAAAAAATAAATATTTTACGAGATATCTTGTATTTTATGTCAAAATACTGCAACTTTGAAGCCTTATAACTCAAAAAATACTTAATGAAAAATACTTTGTCATAAGTGTTTTGGAAAGCTTTCGAGATGAGCTACAAGAATATGTAAAAATATATAGGGTGTTCCATTTAAAAAACTTGAAGTGACCTTTACGTGACCTTCAAATGATTTTTCAAGGTCAAACCAATGGTACCATCTTATGGCCCCCTCGAAACCATACAACTTTTGTCTGAAACATTTTTCTTTCCCGGGCTTGGTTTTCGAGATATTCGACTGGATGGATTAAAATGGTCCACCCTGTATATATATATATATATATATATATATATATATATATCTGCATATATATATATATATATGTATATATATATATATTGTTGTGACTCCAGGAGGGGGGGGCACAGGATTTTTCGGGATTCGTTCAGGGAAGGCCGGGGATACGGCGGGCAGTGGCCTCCTTTTATTTTAATAATATTTTTAATTGCTTGCTTTCTTCGTTTTATTATAATAAATAACAGTTAAATAGAATCAATGGGTTGGTATTTTGTCACTGCTCTCAGCGTACGTATTTACACTCGTGTGTATTATCGGTTAAAGAGAGAGAGCGGTATCTCTCGTATACTCTGTCGTACAGGTAGTCTGATACGCGTCGGCTTATCTCAGGCGCGCGTATATCTCTTAGTTATTCGTGTATCTCGTTCTATTTAATAACTGTCCGTGACGATTATTCCTCTTTAGGATCTGATCAACGACTGCCCATCGCTTCATCGCGGCGGGTGCTGAGCTTCCCTCCGAACTGCATGGTTTTTCGGAAGGGGTCCCTTAACAACATGACCAAATATGGTTATGTTGCTGAATTCGCGTTTTAGTGCAGGCGAGGAAGTTCAAAGTCGAATTTCCTCGCTTGTACTTTTAGCAATTCGGCGACACCTTTCCGGTGCGTCTCCGAGAGCGCTTTCCGGTTTCGCGCTCGGTCTCGGGCGTGCGTGGCTCGCTGCGTCAGCGGCTCGCGCAATTATCGCTTCGCTCGCGATGCATTCCTGCATCAATATAATTATATGTATATATATATATATTCATTAAATCTGTAGCCTTTTCTGGGGCTATAACAATATATAGATCCAAGTTGTCAATTAAAGCAAATTTTTATATATATTATTTAAAAATTATTTAATATATTTATTTATTTATTAATTTTTTTACTTATACATTTAATGTATAAGTAAATATATTTTGAGAAAATATTAGAAAAATAGAATGCTATAGATAAAATCAGTGCATTACCTTACATTTCTTGGCATAGCTAGTTTGTAATATGCGATGGAATAAAATTAATTTCTTTAGTTGCTATAAGAAAATCTACAATAATAATTGATGGAAGGTATCATGGTAGAGTTTACCGTGGGAATTGTTAAAACGGGTACTTATAAAGAATGTGGATTTGAGATATTTTGCGATCAAATTTTTTTTCATTGTGTTTATATTAATAAGGTTACACATAAAAAATGAGATCATATCCAAGTTATAAATGGTTCTTTATACATAGAGAAAAATACGAAAGAATCTTCATTTTTAAGCAATCGGAGAAGAGTTATGATAGCGTTATGATACTTCTAGGAAATAATAGGATGATATGAATATACAATTACAAATATATTGTACTATTTATTATATTCTATAACACAACAATACAAAAAATATAAAACAAGAACAAGAAATCTACACATGTTATTGATATTTTAAAAACGCAGAAAACTTTTTCTTTGAATTACAAATTATCTTGTTGAAAGTTTGTGTGCTTATAAATATGTACACTGCGCAAATTCGATTTTGTCCGTTACCTCTTTCGCGGGGCAAGGGGAAGCGATCGATTGGTCTTAGTATTTTAAATAAATATTATTGACATTTCTCTACATTCCTCTTGCCCTGCGGAAGGGGTCACGGACAAAATCGAATTTGCGCAGTGTATAATTCTTTACATTTCTTGGCTTAATAGCTAGTTCGCAATATGCAATTAAAACAAAATTAATTTCTTCAGTTTATATAAGAGAATGTAATAATAACTAATTTTTTAAATTTGTAGGCGAGTATATCTCTAAAATAACTTTAAAACTCTTTCTCTCTCTCTCTCTCTCTCTCTGGATTCTCGATAGCAAAAATAAAAATAAAAATAAAAATTTAAATAAAAATAAAAATTGCACACAAATTTCACTCTCGTTTTTATCTGAGAAAAAGAGAGAGAGAGAGGGAGAGGGAGAGAGAGAGGGAGAGAAGAAGAGGGGGGAGGGGAAGAAGGGGAGAGGGGCGAGGGGGGAGAGAAAAGACATTAAATTATTACTGTTTTGTTGTACTGTGTGTGTATGTGTCTGTATGTGTGTGTGTTTATACAGAGATGAGCGATAGATGCAATAATTTTTCTCGAAATCCTAGATTTAAAATTATCCGATTTATATCGTGTTTGGTGTCATTTTAATCGCAAAAATCTCATTAATCCATTACAATTATTTTCGGACCGATAAAATGCGAAATGTAAAAATTTTATTTTCTATGGTAAAATGAAATACGATACGAAAGATTGGAGATAAAAAAAGACTCGCGACGAAATTCGGCACTCTCTTTGATGTTGGCCATCTCGCTTGCTCCTTACTCGTCCTCTCTCTCGCTTTCCTCGAGCTCCAGCATCGAATGTCTGTAAAGAACTCGCTTATCTACAAAATGTAAATATGGAATAAAATCAAAACTTGTATTTCGCATTTTATCGATTTGAAGATAATTTCAATGGATTAATGAGATTTTTACGATTAAAACGACACCAAACATGACATAAATTGAATTATTTTTATTTACAAGGAGAGGTCGCGTGATATGTCCGTCCAAGATTTTAATCAGCCTTTTACAGTTTGTAAGGGGAATCTTCCTGAATATATTTTTAAAATATTAGGTGTAGAGATAGCTAGTTGTTTAATAATAATTAATAATCGAAAATTGGAATGTTGTTATAAACCGTACGATAAGGGGGAAAGTTCGAAGCGGCGTGTGATGCCGTGGTAAGACATCTTACCTACGTGCCGATCTCGAGTTCGAATCTTACTGTTTTTTTTTTTAAAGATTATATAGAATCATGAAATATAAAACAATATTAGTTATTTAATTTAAAAACAGCGAAAGATAAAAAAATAATAAATGTTTAAATACAAAATACTTATTTATTTTTCATACAATTACATATTTGTTTGTTTTTAATTTTTACCTTTACAATGTCAGGATAAAAATTATCATAGAAACAAAGCAAATGAAGACATTTTCTACAAAAAGAACAGTGAATAAATGACAATTTATCGCATTTATATTTTAATTTTGACAATACTTATTCAATGTTCTTTTTGTCGAAAATGCCTTTCCCTTTGTTTCTATGATAATTTTCATTCTAAAATGTATCATTAATTGAAAATAATCAAAATCTGTAATTGTATGAAAAATATATAAATATTTTGTATTTAAACATTTATTTTTTTTTATCTTTCTCTATTCTCAAATTAAATAAATAATATTGTTTTATATTTTATAATATATAATTTTTAATTTAAAAAAAAACCAATAAGATTCGAATCCGAGATCGGCACCTTGGTAAGAAGATGTCTTATTATGGCACTATATGCCGCTTCGAACTTTCTCTATTACCATACAATTAGCATTCCAATTTTTGGTTACGGCTGGCTATCTATACTATTTTAGAAATATATTCAAGACGATCCCCAGTCCCCATACATTACAAACTGTAAAAAACTGAAATCTGAAATGGACACTACGTAACCTCTCCTTGTAAGATTATAATTGTGATTATTTTAAAAATGTTTATTTAATATATCAATTGTTACTTGATATTTCACTAAATTTAAATTAAAATTTATAATAAAATTTTTACATTACTTGTCAGAACTATTCATGTTCAAAGTTATCTTTACTAATATAAAAATTTTTACTTTTATAAATCTTATAATTCCAAATTATTAAATTCCAATCGCTAGTACTCCATTAATAACAGGTAATGTAAGTAGAACGACCAAACTAGCCAATAATAACTTTATTAAGTTATTATTGGCTAATTTGGTCGTTCTACTTACATTACCTGCTAAATCTTATAATCTTTACTATTATAAAAATAATATCTACAAAAATGAGAATCCCAACTATAATTATTTCACTATACTATTAGAGTTGCAAATATCACTTTTCTCTCAGTGTATGGAAAATTGTATTCATAAAATACAAGATATCTTGTGGAAAGTTGCTGAAATTTTGTCATTTTTGAATGCAAACATAAAAATTGTGTTGAAAAGTAGAACCTGCAGTTTTTAATGAATATAACTATAATTTCACAAAATAATTGTATTGACAAAAAATGATTAAAAATAATAGCTAATAATAAAATAAGGTAGACATGAAATATTTTCTAATATGCCAACCACCATCTAACTTTGTACAAAAAACAATTCTTTCTTCCTAAGAACTTTTTCTAATATATTTTTGATATTGCTGACAATTTTTGTTGTTATTATCAGTAATATTTATCATTAGCTTATTTGATTATTATATATTTCATTTTTTATCAATAAAATAACCAGATATAGAAACATTTAGTTACATTTTATTTATACTATAGAAAACAGTTTTTTCTACGCAATTTTTATTTTCAATAACTGCATGAATTTGAAAATGACAGCTGATTAGTCAAGCAACTTCCTATAAAACACTCTGTATATAAAAAATGATTTTAAAATATTATTGAAATATTAAAATATAAAATTAATAGCAAAACAAAGAAATAAAAGAAATCTTTACGTACAAAAGTTATTATTTAAAATAATATTTATACTTGTCTAAATGTAGTATGTTTCAACACTCTCTTAGTTTTTTTTTTAAGTCATCAATATTATCACGAAATTATTCACTACATTGTAATGCGATTTTCAATTGAAAAATTGTGTTTCTATATTTGTATTTTTCTATGCTCTTTTTACGTCGTTATTTCCTCCAGGTAGTTATTAAAATATGAAATTGAATGTTTACTGGAACAATGTTGTTGACAAAAAAGCTGATGTAACTATTGCATTTCTCAAAGTCCATAAACTTTTTAAAACAAGTGAGTGAATTACAATGTTTACACTGTATAAATAAATAATATAAAATTGGCTCAATTTATACTCTCTGTCTAGTTGTTTAGTTTATAATGTTTATATTTAGTCTAAAAGAAAGACCGAAACGTTTAATAAAATGTTGGAAGCTTTATGTTTATAATTGGACTTTGATAAATACATACATTATCTCATTTATCAACAAAACTGCACCATGGACAAATACAATTACATGTATAATAATGATCATGAGAAAGTGACGACGCAGTGAGAACATAGAACACATATTTTTTCAATTAGTAAGTACATAACAATGTAGTACAATGTAGTAAATAATTAACGTCTGATAAATGTAGATTATTGTAATAATTTTGATTTTATAAAAATAATATTAGATGACTGAAGAGATACAAATAAGTGTCGAACATCCTACATATTTGAAAAAACAAATATTATTTCACAAATGATAACCTTTTGCTAATATAAAAGCCTCTCTTACTCTTTCAATTTTAAATTAATTTTGTTTTACAAGTTTTGCTATTAATTTTTAGTATTACTAAATATTTAATATAATAAGTGTAAATATAAAAATTAATACCGCTCGTATTTTTATCTACAAATAATTATTGAGTAATACGGCCAATGATCGAGCAATTTTAAATATATGTTGAAAAAATATTATATTTATTATTCTAAATTTTAAACATATTAAACGTAAACGTTTCGGCTGTACGCAGCCTTTTTCAATACAATTATGAACATGTATATAGTGTAACCAAAACTATAAATAAAGCTGGATAGCATGTAGAAAGGGTCACATTTTTAGTATTATAACGTCAATGTACAAATAAAAATTAACAATTATTGTAAATTCAAACAAATGATGTCAGTACGAACGCGGGTCTCACGCAATAATTTATTTGTACATTGACATTATAATACTAAAAATGTGACCCTTTCTACATGCTATCCAGCTTTACTTATAATTTTAGTTACACTATATACATGTTCACAATTGTATTGAAAAAGGCTGCGTACAGTCGAAATGTTTACGTTTAATACGTTTAAAATTTAGAATAATAAATATAATATTTTTTCAACATATATTTAAAATTGCTCGATCATTGGCCGTATTACTCAATAATTATTTTAATACATATATGTATAAAACTTTGAGTAATAGTGAATTATAAAGTTTCATATATATATAATTTTATATTTTTAAATTTATAAATATCATGCAAAATGATTTATGCATTTCATTAAAATGAAATATTTTATAAACAATTATATTCAATATTGAAATTCAAATGGTAAATATCAAAATGAAATAAAGTTTTAAATATTGATTTGTAATGCATATAGTCACAAATGCATAAGTCATTCTTTTTTTACCTAGCTTGAAAAAATAAAATCTCTGAAAATTAAAAAAGCAATTTATAAAAAAATGTTTCTTTTAAATATAATACAATAATAGTAAGTAGTAGTAGTAGTAGTAGTAATAGTTAGTGCCAGAAATGGTCTATCGTGTATTAATAGATAAGAAATATGTTATAGCCCCAGAAAAGGCTATATATTTAATTAATGAATATATATATATGCATATAATTATATTGATGCAGGAATGCATCGCGAGCGAAGCGATAATCGCGCGAGCCGCTGACGCAGCGAGCCACGCGCGCCCGAGACCGAGCGCGAACGCGAAACCGGAAAGCGCTCTCGGAGACGCACCGGAAAGGTGTCGCCAAATTGCTAAAAGTACAAGCGAAGAAATTCGACTTTGAACTTCCTCGCATGCACTAAAACACGAATTCAGCAACATAACCATATATGTTGCTAAGGGATCCCCTCCGAAAAACCATGCAGTTCGAAGGGAAGAACAGCACCCGCCGCGATGAAGCGACGGGCAGTCGTTAATTAGAACCCAACGAGTAATAATCGCCACGAGCAGCTGTTGACCAGATTCAACAGAGTCATACACGAAGAACTAAGAGATATACGCGCGCCTGAGATAAGCCGACGCGTATCAGACTACCTGTGCGACAGAGCATACGAGAGATAGCGCTCTCTCACTTCAACCGATAATAGACGCGAGTGACATAACGTTCGCTGGGAGCAGTGACTAAATATCATACCAGAGAAATATCACACCTTAGACTTAATAAAAATGTTATTTATTGTATACAAATAGAGAGGATAATAAAAGCGGATACACGATATTGCAAAAGAAAAGAGATTAAAATAAAAAGAGGCCACTGCCCGCCGTATCCCCGGCCTTCCCTGAACGAATCCCGAAAGAAACCCTGTGCCCCCTCACGGAGGCACAACAAATATTTTACACCAGAAACGGTTTGCATGTGCGTTCTAGTTATAAAAAAATTATCCAGACACGATCAATTCGTGTGTTGGTTGTAAAAAAACCCAGACACAATCTATTCGTGCGCTGGTTGTAAAAACAAAATCCAGACACGATCAATTCGTGTGCTGGTTGTAAAAAAATCCAGACACAATGTATTGGTGTGCTGGTTGTAAAAATAAAATCCAGACGCGATCAATTCGTGTGCTGGTTGTAAAAATGAAATCCAGACACGATCAATTCGTGTGCTAGTTGTAAAAGAATTCAGACATAATCTATTGATGTGCTGGTTGTAAAAACAAAATCCAGACACGATCAATTCGTGTGCTGTGTTGTGCCGCGGGACGGTACTGGATTCGGGATCCGCGGAGAATAGCAGGATTCAGGGCGCCGGAAGGCTTTGTTGATTTCAATAATCGTAGATTCTTTGTAGTAGTTAGAGAATATATATTTTTACCCATACACAGTAGTTGTTTTACAGAGGTTCCTTCTCCTAGAGTTAGCGGTGGTCAGGTAGGCCGAGCTCGTTCGGCCAGGAGATAGTTCGAGGAGCGTGGCGGTGTCCGGCGCGGTCGATAGCCGAGTGTCCGCGTGCGTTAGTGTGCCGCGGGACGGCACTGGGTTCGGGATCCGCGGAGGATAGCAGGATTCAGTTACAGTCTCGGGCTATAACAGCTGGTAGTAAAAAAACCCAGACACGATCTATTTGTGTGCTGGTTGTAAAAACAAAATCTAGAAACGATCTATTAATGTGCTGGTTGTAAAAACAAAATCCAGACGCGATTTATTCGTGTACTGATTATTTTCAAAATTAGACCAGATACGGTTTGCATGTCCGCTCTGGTTAGCATTTATTTTATCATTATTAATTATATATAATAATTTATTTGTAGTAGTATAATTAAATAAAAATTTAGAACAAAAACTACTTTTTCAGAGATTTTATTTTTTCAAGAATAATGTTTTTAATGTATTTAATATTTTTATGATAATATTTTACAATATATTAATGTAATAATTTTTCTTTACAAGCGACAACAAAAAAGAGAGGAACAATTGCAAAATGACTTAAAAAACATGGATATTAGCAATGAATCCATCGATTTAGAAAAATCTGTTATAGCCCCAGAAAAGGCTATATATTTAATTAATGAATATATATACAGGGTGTCCCAGAACAACCTTCCGTCCGTAAAATGACGTATTTCTGACACAATTCTAAGACAATTTTTCCTTTACCAAAATTTGATTTGAAGCGTAGTTTTTGAGTTATAAGCAAAAATAGTTAGTAAATCACACGTCGAGTATAGAAGGCAGGCAGGGGCGGCGTGGCACACCGCGAGCGCGGGCGCAGCTGACCGTCCGACGAGTGATTACCGCCGCATGAGTCGCTAATTATTTTATCTTATAACATAAAATTATGCTTGAAATAAAATTTTGATAAAGAAGAAAATGTCTTATAATTACGTCAGGAATAAGTGTTCCTTAAAATAACGTTTAATGACCAAAAGTTGTTCCGGATCACCGACCGTCGGATGATGCAATCAGCTGATTGCTACACGCGATGTGTGTATGTCTGAGTGTGTGCGTAAAAGAAAGGGACAGAGTGAGTGAGAGAAAGAGAAATAACCGTCTCCGCGACGGCGACGCTCTTTCGATTGTCATCGACATTGTCGTCGACGACTTCAGACCGATTGATATATTGATTTTCCGGCTCAGCTGAGAGACACATCGCGTGTAGCAATCAGCTGATCGCAGCGTCCAACGTTATTTTAAGGAACACTTATTCCTGACGTAATTATAAGACATTTTCTTCTTTACCAAAATTTTATTTAAAGCATAATTTTATGTTATAAAATAAAATAGTTAGCGACTCATGCGGCGGTAATCACTCGTCGGACGGTCAGCTGCGCCCGCGCTCGCGGTGCGCCGCGCCGCTCCTGCCTGCCTTCTATACTCGACGTGGGATTTGCTAACTATTTTTGCTTATAACTCAAAAACTACGCTTCAAATCAAATTTTGGTAAAGGAAAAATTGTCTTAAAATTGCGTCAGGAATTCGTCATTTTACGGACGGAAGGTTGTTCTGGGACACTCTGTATATATATATATAATTATAAGGATGCAAGAATGCATCGCGACCGAAGCGATAATCGCGAGCCGCTGACGCAGCGAGCCACGCGCGCCCGAGATGAGCGCGAACACGAGACCGGAAAGCGCTCTCGGAGACGCACCGGAAAGGTGTCGCCGAATTGCTAAAAGTACGAGGAAATTCGATTTTGTACTTCCTCGCCTGCACTAAAACGCGAATTCAGCAACATAACCATATTTGGTCATGTTGCTAGGGGATCCCCTCCGAAAAATCATGCAGTTTGAAGGGAAGAACAGCACCTGCCGCGATGAAGTGACGGGCAGTCATTGATTAGAACCTAACGAGTAATAATCGTCACGAGCAGTTGTTGACCAGATTCAACAAAGTCATACACGTATAACTAAGAGATATACGCGCGCTTGAGATAAGCCGATGCGTATCAGACTACCTGTGCGACAGAGCATACGAGAGATACCACTCTCTCACTTTAATCGATAATAAACGCGAGTGACATAACGTTCGCTGGGAGCAGTGACTAAATATCATACCATAGACTTAATTAACATGTTATTTATTGTTTACAAATAAAGAGGATAATAAAAAAGCGGATACACAATATTGAAAAAAAGAGAGAAATTAAAATAAAAAGAGGCCACTGCCCGCCGTATCCCCGGTTTTCCCTGAACGATCCCGCAAAAATCCCCCTCCCGGAGGCACAACAAATCGGCAGAATTATTTTTCGATACGATGGATTCAAAAGCTAATATCAAAATGCAATGTCTACAGTCTAATACAGGTATGTATAATTTCGAATTTTACAAAGATTTTGTTATCGAAATTGGCCCTCTGGATACGAACTGTATCCAGGAAAGCATGTCTGAAGGCCATCGCTTTGTCAAATTATGCGAAGATGACAATGACAGTTTTGTTATCGAAATTGGTCCTTTGGATAAAAATAGTATCGAAGAAAGTATGATGGAAGGTCGTCGCATTGTGGAATTATGCGAAGATGACAAAGACAGTTTTGTCATCGAAAAGAACCTTCCGGATACAAATAGTATCCAAGAAAATATGGTGGAAGGCCGTCGCATTGTCGATATATCTTTTATGAGGAATGAGATCCACAGAATATTTGATAACCATGCTCGAGGAATAGAGTGCCAATTTAAAGATTGGAAGCTCATACATTCTCGTCGCCATGGGTTAAGGACGCAGTTCTTCTTCAAATGCCAAATGTGCAACTATAAAGACAACGTATGGTCAGAACCCACAGAACCAGAAGAGTTGGATCTCAACCAAGCTGCTGTAGCTACAACTATAACAGTTGGAAATGGTTATGCCCAACTGGAAGAGTTCTGTGCAGGTATAAATATCCCTTGCATGTCTGAAAAAACTTATATAAAATATCGTGAAAATCTAGTTGATGATTTTACAAAAACAGCCACGGAAAGTATGAAAATGGCAGAAGAAATGGAAAAACAACTTGCCCTCGAGAAGAATGAAATTATCAATGACATTCCGTATATTACCGTTGTAGCTGATGGTAGTTGGATGAAGAGGTCGTATGGCAACGCTTACGATTCACTTTCCGCTGTTGGTGCCATAATTGGTTACCGCACAAAAAAAGTTCGTTGGTATCCGCAACAAATTTTGTATGGTGTGTGACAGAGCGGAACAAAATGGACTCGAGCCACGCAGTCACAAATGTTATAAAAATTTTGATCGCAACGGTAGCTCTACAAGTATAGAAAGCGACGCCATTGTAAAAGGCTTTAAAAATAGCCTTGAAATGCATGGACTGATATATAAAACAATTATTACTGATGGCGACAGCAGTGTATATCAGGGTATACTAAATAACGCACCGTATCACGAACAAATGGTGACTGTAAAAAAAGTAGAGTGCACTAATCATTTGCTTCGTAATTTATGCAAAAAGTTGAAAGTCATTGCAGGGACAGTTCCGCCAAAACAGCACAGAAAACGTGGCTTTGTACAGCTACGAAATGTTGTAAAAAACAACATTTTAAAAATACGAAAAGAAGTGCTAGAGGCAGCCGCTCTACGAAAAGAGGAAAAAGTACCTCACCATGACAAAACTACGGAATTACAAAAAGATATTTTAAATATTCCTAGCCATATTTTTGGTGAGCATAAAAGATGTAAAGAACGCGGCCGTACATGCGAAGAAAAAGTACAAAATTATGTGCCATATTTAAAATTGCACGGTTTATATGACAAAATTGAAAGTGCTGTCAGGCATTTGAGTGCTTATTCCGATAGTTTGTTATTAAATTTGACAAACAATTTTGCAGAAGCGTTCAGTTCGATAATCTGCAAAGAAATAGGTGGAAAGCGCCTTAATTTTTGCCTGTGAGGTTCTTACAATACTAGAATTGCGGGAGCTGTTGTGCAGTATAATACTCAACAAGTGCTTACGCAAGTACATAAAAGTATGTGTAAGGATGCTCCTCCGACTGTTGAAAATTTAGAGAAACGACGACAAATAAAGGTTGCCAGAACCAAAAAATTTCGAGAAGAGGATGGCAGATCTAAAAAATTTAAACGAGAAGCAGGAACAGATCGTCATTATGGCCCACAATCACAAAAGCCAGATCTTTCACCTGACGTATACAAACAACTTAAAATAAATCATATAGAAAAGTTGTCAGAAAATGCAGAAAACAGGGAAAAAATTGAACGAGAAACAAGAGACCAAAATGAATGTGAACTGTGGCATTCATTAAGACGTGAAATGCTAACAGCATCCAATTTTGGAACCGTATGTCGCATGAGACCAACAACGTCTTGTGCAGCGACTGTAAAAAGCATTTTATGTCCTCCACAAATTGACACAGCAGCTATGAAATATGGTCGCGATAGGGAGGAAGTCGCTAGAAAAGAGTTGGCTACAAAATTAAATAAAAATATTGAACCATGTGGATTGTTCATTGATTATAAAAATCCATTTTTAGGTGCTTCTCCCGATAGGCTTATCGATGAAGATGGTCTGGTAGAGATTAAATGTCCTCTATCAGCAGAGAATTTAACAGCTGACGAGACTGTACAAAAATTGCCTTTACTGAAAAGCATATTTGACAGGAAAAATAATGATAAAATGAATCGAAATCATCGATACTTTTATCAAGTTCAAGGGCAGTTGAACATAACGCAGTGAAACTATTGCATATTCGCTCTATGGACTCCTAAAAGTTTAAAAATTGTGGTAATCAATAGAGACAATGACTTTTGAAAAAATCAAGTGCTGCCTTTTCTAAAACGTTTCTATTATGACTGTATGCTTCCAGAAATCTTGGATAGCCATCATAATAGGCATATCTCTATTAGAAACCCATAATATATAATAAATGCTCAAGAAAAAGCGTCTAAAAAAAAAGTTATCCACAAACAAACTACGCAACAAAATAATGTAGATAATATAGAGCAAGAAAATAAACGATCAAAACTGAATGTTGTACAAACAGATATGGTGAACATTGCTGATATTTCGGATACAGAGCAAGATAGTGATTGCATCTTAGTCAGTTATTCAAAGGCTAAACAAAATCTGGCTAAAGATGAAACAGCAAAACATAAGAAAGTTGTAGATGATGCAATTGCTCCTCTTGCTTTGGTGAGAGAGAATGTTCTGCCTGTACAGAGCAAACTGAACGATGAATCGTTAGATAGATTCTTGCGTTAGAGATTCTTGTTGTTAGAGAAACTTCTTGTTTCGAAACACAAAGCGTTCTGTATTTAGAGTTTCCGGATCTGATAACAGCCAGTGACAACATTTTACAAATAATTGAAGGTAACTGTACTGATCATTGGCGATGCATTTTCTGTGATGGGTTCAAACTGCATGTATATGATAGCTTACGTGGCTGTACGTACGAAAAATTGGCAAAGAAAGAGAAAGATTATATTTGCAAACGTTATCCAAGAATAAATGTAAGCGATATAATATTTGAAAAAGTCCAAAAACAACCAGATAACATATGTTGCGGAATTTATGCAGCTGCTTTCGCTACATCTGTAGTTTTAGGAAAAAATCCTTGTGAGGATAAATATTCTAATGACGTAGAGCGCATGAGATGTCATTTTATGAATATAATTGAAAGTAACAAGCTATCACCGTTCCCTTGACAATAAATGTCGCACCATTATAAATTAGTATTTGTTAAAAATATTCGATGCATTCTTTATTCGCATAAAAAGAATACTATAAGAATGTTATTTATACACTTGGTGTGCAAATCGGAAAGACGAAAAATAATGGTTGCGTCTTACGAGAATGGGCGATGGATGGGGCCCATTCTAAATATAAAATATAAATTGGAAAGACGAAAATATAATGGTTGCGTCTTACGAGAATGGGCGATGGATGGGGCCTATTCTATTGTTGTGCCTCCAGGAGGGGGGCACAGGATTTTTCGGGATCCGTTAAGGAAGGCCGGGCATACGACGGGCTGTGGCCACCTTTTGTTTTAATAAAGTTCTTTTTTTTATATGTGCTTGCTTCTTCCTTTTATTATAATAAGTAACAGTTAGATAGACTTAATGGGTTGGTATTTTGTCGCTGCTCCCAGCGAACGTTATGTCACTCGCGTTTAATATCGGTTGAAGTGAGAGAGCGGTATCTCTCGTACGCTCTGTCGCACGGGTAGTCTGATACGCGTCGACTTATCTCAGGCGCGCGTATATCTCTTAGTCATTCGTGTATGACTCTGTTGAATCTGGTCAACAGCTGCTCGTGGCGATTATTACTCGTTCGGTTCTGATTAACGGTTGCCCGTGACGATTATTCCTCTTTTGGATCTGATCAACGACTGCCCGTCGCTTCATCGCGGCGAGTGCTGAGCTTCCCTCCGAACTGCATGGTTTTTCGGAGTGGGTCCCTTAGCAACATGACCAAATATGGTTATGTTGCTGAATTCGCGTTTTAGTGCAGGCGAGGAAGTTCAAAGTCGAATTTCCTTGCTTGTACTTTTAGCAATTCGGTGACACCTTTCCGGTTTCGTGTTCGCGCTCGGTCTCGGGCGCGCGTGGCTCGCTGCGTCAGCGGCTCGCGCGATTATCGCTTCGCTCGCGATGCATTCCTGCATCAATATAATTATATGTATATATATATGTATATATTCATTAAGTCTGTAGCCTTTTTCTGGGGCTATAACACTATATATAAAATATTTTCAAAATTATTTTATATTAATATAAATATATTTTATATTAAATATTTTATATACAAAGCCAGGAACGATCTAACAACGTGTACTGGCATTATACGTTTCTTTTTGTTTGCACATTGACATTCTATACATATGTGTATGTCACATGATTTATTGACATTTTATTGCATTTCTTTGTTCGACCAATATTATTGTCATACAAAACCATGTGCGGGATGAATTGTCATGCAAAATGTGTGCAATAAATGTAAACAATATTTTATTATTATTTAATTTGAGAATTATGTGTATATAACATTGTATATCTAATGTTATATACTTATTTTTATCTCTATATAATAAATACAAATAAATTGTTTACAAACAATTACATTACATATTGCACATAATTATTTTTATTTTGTATTTTATATGAATGAATATACATACACAAATACATATACTGTTGTAAATAGTGTTGTAAATACATGCATTTATTATTTGTGTCATTATGGTGTAAAATAAAGATAACTATATTCGATATGTGTAACTGTATTATATTAATTTATTAAATAATTAATTTTTATTATTTATCATATATGGCTGAAATAAAAAAAAGTATATTCTTCTTGAGTTAAATTTTTTCTTTTATAAATGTACAGTATTATATATATATACATATGTATATATATACACATATATATATACACACATATATATATGTCCAGGGGCAGTTTTCGGGACATTTTGTGCGACACAGAGGCAGTTTCCAGGACTTTTGTTGGGTTTCAGGACTGTCCCGAAAAAATTTATATGTCTAACGGTAGTTTTCAGGACGTCCTGAAAACTGCCTTTGGATATATAAAAGAGCTGTCCTGAAATGTACCTGTCCTGAAATGTACCTCTTGCTATATATATAAATTTATTTGTATAATGATGTTTTTTAGGACATTTTAACAAAATTAACAAATTAATATGTATTGATGTATATATATCGTAAATCACAATATATATTCCGAAATAGGGACCTCTAGTAACGATTCTACTAAATATAAGCTTTACATATGTATTTTAAATTTAATATACTCTTCATTAAAATATTTAAGTCCCGAAAAATGCCTTTATATCAATTATAATATTAAAGATCGTTATTTTTATTTTGTAGTAAATATATATAGTAGTATATATATATATATATATATATATATATATATATATATATACTACTATATATATCATAGTGAAGTATGTATACAGTATATACGTTTACATATATACCGAACATATCCTAAACACGCAATTTTCGAGATAGAATATTATTGTTGTCCTATTCTTTTGTTATCCTATTCTATTATTGTCCTATTCTTGTTTTGTTTACTGAATACTACTACTAAACAAAGATGATAACGTGCTGGCAGTAACAGCAGTGAATTTTGGAACACGCCTAAATATTTTAATGAAGAGTATATTAAATTTAAAATATATATGTAAAGTTTACTTAATAGAAATCGTTACTAAAGATCCCTTTTTGAAAATATATATTGTGATTCATGGTATATATATATATATACATCAATACATATTAATTTTTTAATTTTGATAAAATGTCGGAACGCAGAAAAGTGTGTGCAGCTGCCCTTAAGCGGGAAGCACGCACTTTTGCATAAGCGCATAACGCATATGCATAATGAATTTGATTGGTCTATAAACACATGCATAAGGAATTCAATCGAATTCTTTATGTATATGCATTATGCATTATGTAAAAGTGTGTGCGGCGGCCCTAACACAGGCTGCGTTCCGACATTTTATCAAAATTAAAAAATTAATATGTATTGATAGACCAATAAATAGACCAATCAGTTTTCTTATGTATATGTATTACGCATTATGCAAGAAGTCTGCTCTAGCCCTTATACAGTGTCTTGTTGAAAAACACCAATTAACACTGTTATGTGTACAAAGGTCAGTGTCACTGATCTGTATGCTAACTGAATAATACATTGTTCTGCAGGTGAAAGCTGTGACCAATAGAACACCGGAAGCCATTAAAATCATAAGACGGACAAGAACAGCGAGATCATGCGATGTCTGTCTAAACAAAGAACGCGAGATCATTCAACCTCGTTGTCCTTGTCTGTTTTATTGTCTGTCTTATTCTAATATAGACTCATAGATCCCGATTTTAATGGCGACTTCCGGTGTTCTATTGGTCACAGCTTTTTCGCCCTATCCCATATCCAGTTAGTCTTTGGAATTGCCACTTAATATTATGTGGCAATTCCAAGGACTTTAGAAAAAATAATTGTCAATGCTTGTATTTTTGATGCTAAAGCTAACGGCACACGATGCTTATTTTCGTACTAGACCGCATGTAAATGCCATAACTAACTCATTAATTGTAATTTCGATATTAATACATTTTCAAAGTATGATGTAGGAAAAAAGTTCATACAAAATTGGTCATATATGGATTTTGTCAATATCTGATCATGTCTTGGCAAATATAGTCATATAATATCATATATATAGTTATACCATAAATGAATAAATAATAATAATATATGGCTATATTTGGCAAGATATAATCAAATATTAATAAAATCCACATATGGCAAATTTTGTATGGATTTTTTTTCTAGGAAAACATTACAGTTACATTATTGTCGTTTTATATACGTATATATTAAATTCACAATCCTCACTTGTACATTCTATTCTTAAAGTAACCTTAATAGCTTAATGCATCTTAAAACTTAATTCATTAGATATATATAAAATAAATAAAAAGAATAGTCAATTTTGACTTTAATTATTTGCATAAGTGTCCTAAGTGATTGTTTTCAAAACACAGACATTGATTACGCTTTTTCTGATCATTCCTGAAAACGGCAACATACTATATAATGATAGCTTCCAGGACATTCTTTTCAATAGATTTAATAATCAGGATTGAGTTTATTGCAATGTAATATTAAAAATAACGATTAATAATATTATTGAGAGAATGTCACGGATAGTTGAACTATAGAAAGAGTCAAAAACAAATTTTTATATCTGAAAGCGTAGGCATGAAAAAATTCATTAGATTTATGCACAAAGGTTGCTTTGCTGTGATTGGTTGGTTCCCAATGTCCAACAGTAACCCCAACCGCAGCCGAACCCGCAACCTATAGTGTAATCACGGCTTAATACTCAGATATTGCTAGCATCCGCAGGAGAGCGGGCACAAACATTACGGTATAGACTATTCTCTCTCTCTTCCCACTTCCCCCTCTTTCTCGTCTCTCTCTTTCTTTCCTCTCCTCACCCCCCCCCCTCTCTCTCTCTCTAGATAATATACAATGGCAGCTTCCGGGACATATTTTCAATAAATTTAATAATAAAAAACTTAGCTCTTTGTTATGTAATATCTGAAAATGAAGAATAATTATTAATATTATTAGGAGAATTTTATGGATAGTTTGTATTGTAAGAATAAATGTATTTAATTTATATTAATGCAGAAAAAGTAAAGGCCTTTACATATAAAATCCGTAGCCGTAAACTTAACCGTAACCTCAACCAATTCTAATCGAGTATTTGGCTCTCTGAAAGTCATATGCTCGATTAGGATTGTTTGATTCTTATGGTTACGGAGAATAGTCTGCACCGTAATGTTTGTGCCCGCTCTCCTGCGGATGCTAGCAATATCTGAGTATTACATATATGCATAAATCTAATGAATTTTCTTATACCAACGCTTTCAGATATAAAAATTTGTTTTTGACTTTTTATATAGTTCAACTATCCGTGACATTCTCTCAATAATATTATTAATCATTATTTTTAAATATTACATTGTAATAAACTCAATCTTGATTATTAAATTTATTGAAAATATGTCCCGGAAGCTGCCATTGTATATTATCTCACAGTTTTCAGGACTATTCAGAAAAGGAGATTCTGTGTTCTGAAAATGATCATTAAAACAATTATTTAAATAATTAATGTTCACAGTAATTTCTGCTATTATTTATTTTATATATGTAATTTAACGAATTTTACTTATATGTATTTATTGAAATCCCCCAAAATCATGCCAATACATTAGATTTCCATAAAAAACATTTCTTAAGGACATTTATAAGGCCAATATTACATTTGTCATACGACAATTTTTTCAAGCGTATTGATTAGCTGTAGGATAGAAGAGTTCTCAAGTCTCTAGAAATTTTCTATCCTAAAGCCAATCAACACGCTAGAAAAACTTGTTATACGACAAATGTAATAGTGCCTTAATGCTGCTTCATAAATGATATATATTTACAAAACATCGAAGCTATTATAAATTATAAATTATCTCGCTAATATCAAAACATTTTAATTAAATTTTTAAACGTTTATGTAAAATCTTGATATTATTGATAATATCAATATTCTTCAATTATACGGATCTATCTAATCTATTTACAATATTTATTGTTCACAGTCTATCCAAAAGTCAGAATCTATAATATATTACTTCATCGATCGCTCTGTGATTAATTACCTCGTGTCGAGTATGGCTGCGTTCAGCAGAGAAAGCAAATCAGTGAGCGCTTAGTGATTCTTTATTGTGATTAGTTTCTGCACTTAGATCCAATGAAGATCTAAATGCAAGAATCAATCACAATAAAGAATCACTAAGCGCTCACTGATTTGCTTTCTCTGCTGAACGCAGCCTATGATGGCTGATTTAAGATTATAGTTAATTTTTAATTATATTAGCTAATAGTATATTTTATTTCGTTTATTCGTTTTATATATACATGGCTGAATCACATTATACGAAAAATGTCACAATATATATTATACTTTTGTAATGATCATAAGTATCACGTAACAAATATAAAACATAAAAGAACGAACATTAAATTAATAATTAATAAGAATCGTAAAAAAAAATGTATTACACATACAATTGCATAGAATAGTAAGTATCATTTCTTATATTTAACATAATATATAATTTTTCCAATGCAAGAGCGTATATATTGTGTATATTGAGCATAGCAATACATAACCTTATTATATTATAGATATTTACTATATACATATATTACATTACACAAGATTATAAGTGATTATAAAATTAATATCAATAAACCACAAAAATATATTGGTATTTGCACAATACCATACTTTTTAATCTTTTTAATTAAATTTTCATAGCAACATGTTACCTTCTAGTTGTAATTACATGCTCTATTTTTACAGAAAGCAAAGATGATCTTTCCGCAATTCCTAAAAATTTGAATGCAAATAATCCATACATTGTTCTGGAAAATATAAATTCAATTGTTAATGATAATAGTAAGTTGTATAGTTTTATCAATCAAATTCTGAAATTATGTGCAATATATTACGTTTCTATTTTCCTAATTATATTTCTATTTTTTGCAGTAATATCACAAAAAGATAATTGCCATACTAATATGAGTTGTACTAATAAAGATATAAATACTGATAATTTTAGTAATGCAATTGAATTTAACAACAATATAATATTTCTTGATAATGGATATAGTCACAATGCAGTAATAAATAATGCAAATAATAAAAAGGGCATCAATAATTCTACAAAACATGTTGACTCTGTTAATGCTATGATATCTTCCAAAGACTGTGGAGTAAAGGCTATGAATTTTAATGTAACAGTTTCCTCTGATAATAGCAATAATTATAATAAAACAGTAAATATTAATAATTCTAAGAATGTTCATAATTCTGATGATAATATTTTATTTTCTTGCAATAATGACAAAAATCATACTAGCATAGTAAATAGTACTCTTGGTGTCAACAATTCGACGATTGGTGTCAATAATTCGAATAACACTAATTTTGATAATAATGTGATAATTTCGCATGAATGCAATGACAATAGCTATAAAGCGATAGATGATGATAACGGTACCAATAATTCTATGAATAATAATTTTGATAACAATGTATCACATTCCTGTGATAATGACAAATGTCATAATATAGTTGAGCATAGTGCTATTAATGCCAACAATTCTAAGAACACTGATTTTGATAATAATATGATGAATGCTTGTGATAATGAACATGCTCACGATAGAATAAATGGTTAAAGTTATGTCAACAATTCTACGAAACATGTTGATTGTGATAATGCCATGATATTTTCCAAAAATTGTAATAATGAGCATAATAGAGTAAAGACTGTTAATCATAACACTGTTAATCTTAATGTAACATTTCCTATGATAATGGCAACGGTCAAAAAATAATACATGGTGATATTAATGTCAGTAATTCGTTGAATGACGGCAATATACCACTTTCCTGTGATAATGATAGAGGTCATAGCATAGTTAATAGTGCTAACAATTCTACGACTGACACTGATTTTGATAATATGACGTTTCCTTGTGATAATAACAACTGTAACATTATAGATAATGATATTATTACTAATAATTTTATGAATAATAATAATTCCTGTAACAATGTGACATTCACCTGCGACAATGATAATATCAATAATTCTGAAACTGGTGTAGTTCTCAATGATGTCATGATATTTCCCTTTGATAATAATTCTAGTATATTGAATGATCTCACAAGTGCCAAAACTTCTATGAATCACACACACAATGATAGTGATAATCATATAACATTTTCATATGATAACAATATTATTGACAACATTGCTTGTGCAAACACAACGAATACTTCCGAATATTTACCTTCGGAAATTACAACTGAAAGAGAATCTACAGAACATCATGTCAGCAATAATATATCTACAACTAATGAAAATAATATATCTGCAACTGATAAAAATTGTTCAGCTTCACTAATAGATATTTCTTCTGTAAATACATTCGGTTGTCGAGAAGAGAATTTATTTGTTCCATTTTCTAAACCTAATGGCCTTCAGAAAAAGAATTTTTGTTATTGTTGCAAAAAAATTCAAAGCAAAATTGCACGTCACTTAGAAAGTGTACATAAATCGGAACCTGAAGTAAAAAAATTTGTATTGTTACCAAAAGGTAATATATTTTGTTGTGCCTCCAGGAGGGGGGCACAGGATTTTTCGGGATCCGTTAGGGAAGGCCGGGGATACGACGGGCTGTGGCCACCTTTTGTCTTAATATTAGGTTTAATTGTTTACCTCCTCCATTTTTTTTATAATAAATAGCAGTTTAAAAGTAATCAAAAGGTTTGGTATTTTATCACTACTCCCAGCGTACGTATCTATACTCGTGTGTATTGTCGGTTAAAGGGAGAGAGCGGTATCTCTCATATATTCTGTCGTACAGGTAGTCTGATACGCGTCGGCTTATCTCAGGCGCGTGTATATCTCTTAGTTATTCGTGTATCTCGTTCTATTTAATAACTCTCCGTGACGATTATTCCTCGTTAGGATCTAATCAACGACTGCCCGTGGCTTCATCGCGGCGGGTGCTGAGCTTCCCTCCGAACTGCATGGTTTTTCGGAGGGGGTCCCTTAGCAACATGACCAAATATGGTTATGTTGCTGAATTCGCGTTTTAGTGCAGACGAGGACGTTCAAAGTCGAATTTCCTCGCTTGTACTTTTAACGATTCAGCGACACCTTTCCGGTGCGTCTCCGAGAGCGCTTTCCGGTTTCGCGTTCGCGCTCGGTCTCGGGCGCGCGTGGCTCGCTGCGTCAGCGGCTCGCGCGATTATCGCTTCGCTCGCGATGCATTCCTGCATCTATATAATTATATGTATATATATATATATTTATCAAATCTGTAGCCTTTTCTGGGGCTATAACACCCCTCCCCCGTTGGAAAAGAAAACGGAGGTACAACGTTTTCTGTTTTAGTTATATATATATATACTATATATTTTCTTTTATATTATTTTCTTATTTTAGTTTACAATTTTGTTTGTTTTCGCGTTTACAATATTTAAATATAATCGTTTTTCTTATCTAAAATCGTGTGCTTAGGCTACGTTTTAATATTGGTTTTGGGAGTCGATCGATCGGTTCGGATCGCTCTTCGTCGTATATCCTAATTAATGGTCGCTTCCTTCTTTTATTTTTGTTTCGTATGATTATGTAAAGTACAATTAATATTATTATTATTGTTATCGTGATTGTTCCGCTTGTCGCCATTGGATATACGAATTGTTTTTTCGCGAAGAAATTTTGTTCGTTACTTTTTAAATTGTTGTCTATTTCTTCTAGTTGTAATTTTAATTTTGTCAGTTCCATTCGGTGTTGACCTATGTCTTGTATCGTGTCATTATCGTGTGTTATCGTGTTGCGTTCTCGTATCAGTGTCAAGTTATATTCAGGCAGGTACGTTTCTATATCTGTTTCATAGATTGTCTGCTTTGTTTGTATAGTCATGTCTGGAGTTATTAATTTGCATTTTCCCTTCAGCGTAATTTTTCCAGTGTTTTTAATCACTGTTTTGTATTCTTGTCGTTTGTCGTATTGTATTGTTAATTGTTGTTCTGTAGCAGTCGAGTAGAGCCATGTCTGTGGCTGTTGTAAGGCGATCCATGTGGTACGCATTGATATAATGTATTTCGTCTTACAGTTACGTTGACGCTGCTGTGTATAAATTTGTATTTCGCATGGTGCATTTAAATTTACTCTATATGTCGGTGTCGCATGCTCACATGTGTATTGTGAGTTAATGTTAATACAATCGTTTAAATCTTTTTCTGTTACTAAAACGTATGTTAGTTTTTCTTTGTCTATCGCAATTATTTTATTGTTAATTTCTGTTACTGCGAATATATTGTTATAACTGAATACAGGTAACGCAATTACATTCATTATGGTATAGCTCGGTTGCGCAATTAATGGGAAGATTAGAATGGTATAAATAATTGCTTTATCGCTGAATGCGCTTATTTTCGCGTATTTTTCTATAGTAAGCCAATCTTCGGTGTGTACTTGAAAAGGGAAGTACAGTCCTTGTGGCAACTGCTGTGTTGCTTCCTTTAAGTGTGTTATTATGCTATCTATCGGTGTTAATCTCGGATGCATTGCTCCGTTTTTTGTATATGTTAGGTATTCTATAATGTTATCCGCGTCGCGTATTAATTCTGCTATTACTGCGGTAATTATGGTAAAGTGTTCGTTTATCTCGCTGCGTTCGATATACTCAGTTACTCGTTTCTGTAAGAGGTATTCGTTACGTTGTATTGTATTTTCGATTTTATCAATATGCCCGATAGTCGTATTTATTATTTTAATTTGATTTTGTACGGCATGCTGTATTGTTTTTTGACTGTTTTCTAATATGTTAAGTTGTTCGTTAATTCGTTTTTCGTCGTTAACGTCCATTGTGCCAAATAAAGACTTTGATAAGGAACCTATTCCGTCTATGAGTCCTCGTCGTTTATTTGTCTGTTTTTTGTATATCGTTTTAATTTGTATTATGACATTTTTTAAATATTTTGCTTCTCTTCTTGTTAGAATGTCTAGGTTCACACATGTATCTCGAAGATAATGGGCGTGAAATTTCATAGTTTCGCATAATCTTTCGGTCTGTTTTAAATATTCGTTTATTTGCTCGTATCTTTCGTCTAAGTGTGATAAGTCTAATTTTATTACTAGTTTCCAGTTTTCCTTTGCGTAGTGGATTTGTCCGATTTCTTCGAAGAATAATCCTGGGTTATGTTTAAACTCTTGTATCTGGTATGAGAGATTCGTTTCGTCGTCTTTCATGTGACCTTTGCTGATCCAGCAGGCGAATGTCCTGTAATATCATATTATATTTCATTTTATTATATTTTATCTCTTGGGTGTCGCTCGCCTTCTCTGACTTCGCGGGGTTCGCGCTAATCCAGCGGGTGATACACCGGTAATATTATAATGTGGGTTTAGTCTCTCAACGACTTTTGGTTGAGGTGGATCTAGCGGATTTATTAGAAAGATGTTGCGCTTCTTGCTTCAATGGAGCCTGCCAATTTGTCGCCAGTGCGATGGATATCGGGATGGTATTCATCCCGATATCTGCCGCGAGTGTTTGCGGGGGCGCCTACCGGTTGTGGGCTTACCGCCACCTGTGGACCGTGTAGTGCGGGCGCGGAACGCCGTCCTCCGAAGTTCCCGGGTCGCGGGGGGTACTTTGTCCCTCCGCGTTACGTTCTCGGTGCCTGGGGAGAGATTTGTGCGGGCAGTGGTGCCGGCCTTGGACCCGATGCATCCCGTCCGCTTGGAGATGAGACAGGTCCATGACCAATTTGATTTTTACGAATTGAGATGTCGCCGGGGGGAGGAGGAAGACTAGGACATGGATCCTTGCAGAAGGTGAGTACTAGTTTTCTATATATGGCTTAAGCTTGTTTGCGTGTAAGCGGGTGTTTTTCCTTCCTTTCTTCACCGTGTAGTTGTTATTCGAATGCTTTTCGATTATTATGTATGGTCCGATCCATAGAGATTCGAGTTTTTTCGATCTTCCGCGTCGTAGCGTTTCATCATAAATGAGTACTTTATCGCCGATTTTGAACTTTGTTTCTTTTGCGGTTCGATCGTAGTGTTCCTTCGATTTCAGTTTTTTCTCTGTGAGACTATCTCTTGCAACTTGATTCGTGGCGCGTAGTCTTTCTTTTAGCTCTTGCGCGTAATCGTCATAGTTGTATGTCGGTTGTGGTGGTTTCGTTAATGCTGTCGGTATTTCGGCTTGGTGTCCGTATACTAGCTCGAAGGGCGTGTATCCTGTAGCTGTATGTGGCGTAGTGTTGTAGGTGAACATCGCGAACGGAATCCATTCGTCCCAGTCAGTCTGATCATTATTAATATAATGTCGTAGATATTCTGTTAATGTTCTGTGCGATCGTTCTAACGCGCCGTTACTTTCAGGATGATACGCGGTCGTCTGAATTTTATTTATTTTTAATAATTTACACGTATTTTTAAAGATTTCGCTTAAAAAATTTGTGCCTTGATCGGTTAAAATTTTTTCCGGTATTCCGTATTCTAAAATTATTTTCGTGGTAAATTCTTTACTCACGGTGTTCGCTTCTTGATTTGGTATCGGTATTGCTTTACTAAATTTTGTCAAACTATCTTGAAAAGTTAGTAAGTATTTATTTCCGGTATTAGTTATCGTTAATGGACCGACTATATCTAATGCACATTTTTCGAACGGTTTACTCGGTGTGTCGGTGATAACGAGAGGTGCTTTAAATCGTCGCGATAATTTATTTTTTTGGCAAGTGTCACATTTTTTAATGTATCGCTCGACGTCTTTCGTTAACCCGGTCCAATTGTGCGTGAGGCGAATTCTGTTTATCGTCCTCTCGATACCTTGGTGTCCTCCTGTGGGTGCATCATGATATTCATATAATATTTGTTTCTTTTCTTCTGCGCTATAGGCACGTGTCGCATCGTTGCTATCTTTCTCGTTCTCTTCTTTATCTCTTTCTTCGCCGCTGATATCGCCCATCTCTTCGTCTTCGGCGGTGAGAATCTTTTCTCTCTCTTGCTCGTCGTTGTCTCGTGTTACGTTGCGGCTTAGCGCATCGGCGTTCGCGTTCGCACGTCCGGCCTTGTGTATGATCTCATAATCGTACTCTTCTAATTTTATTCGCCATCGAATTAATCGTGATCCTGGATCGTTCACGTTAAATAACCATATTAGAGGTTTGTGATCTGTAATGACCTTAAATTGTGTTCCGTACACGTAGGGTCTGAAATGCTTTACAGCCCATACAATAGCTAATAGTTCCTTTTCGGTAGTGCTATAGTTTTGTTCCGCGCGGTTCAGTACTCGGCTGGCGTAAGCTATCGGTCGGTCGCTGCCTATCTTTCCTTGCGATAAGACCGCTCCGATCGCGTAGTCGGATGCGTCTGTAGTTATATTAAATTGTTCAGCGAAATCTGGATATTTTAATACGGGAGCCGTTATTAATTTATGTTTAAGTACTTCGAAAGCATTTTGTTGCTCTGCGGTCCACACAAATTTTTCGGTTTTCTTTGTCAATTTCGTTAATGGTTTAGCTATTTTCGAGAAATCTTTTATGAATCTTCGATAGTAACCGGCTAGACCTATAAATGATTGGATATCTTTCACCTTTTTTGGCGTCGGGAAATCTCTTACCGCTGTTAGTTTAGACGGGTCAGGAGATATTCCATGTTCCGATATTATATGGCCCAGGTACATTACTTCTTTGCGTAGGAATTCGCATTTATCCGGCTGTAGTTTTAAATTATTAGTTCGAAGTCGTTGCAGCACTTCCTTGAGTCGCTTGTTATGATCTTCGAGGCTTGGTCCGTAAATGACGATGTCGTCTAGATAGACCAGGCATTTGAGTCCTTGTACTCCTGTCAATACAGAGTTCATTAATCTCTGAAATGTCGCCGGTGCGTTTTTCAATCCAAAGGGCATTCTGTTGAACTCGTAATGTCCATACGGAGTTGAAAAGGCAGTTTTAGACTTATCCTTTTCGGCCATTGGTATTTGATGATATCCGGATGCTAGGTCTAATGTTGTGAAGTATTTTGCGTTTCCCAGCTGGTCCAGTATATCCGTAATATTAGGCAGAGGGAAGGAATCGCCGATCGTCAAGTCGTTGAGCTTTCGAAAGTCTATAACTATTCGAAGTTTCGGTTTACCTGATACGTCGGTCTTTTTTGGTACTACCAATAGCGGAGCGTTCCATTGACTCGCGCTGGTACGAATTATTCCGTCTTCCAACATTTGTTGCACTTGTTTATTTACTTCCGTCTTATGTTTCTCCGGAAGGCGATACGGTCTTACATTTACCGTTGAGGCGTCTACGCGCGTATTTATCTCGTGCGCTAACGTCGCAGTGCACGACAGTGGTTCTCCATTCAGGTGAAATATGTCGCTATATTCATCACATATCCTTGAGAGTGCCTGTCGTTCTTCAGAGTTGAGATGCTGTGTTCGCAACAATTGTCAGATGCGCTCGTTACGTGGGGTATTTTTATCGTCCGTCCCCACGGCTATTGTGTAGATACCGTGCGGGTTATCTTTATCGATGTCGTCTATTGTTACAACAGGTGTACGTATCTCAATAGTCTCGTCTGTTGTGTTGATAACGCTGATTGGGCAGAGAAAGTTTTTCAGTTCTACTAGACATCTTCCTATATATATTCCAGGGGCTGTTTCTTTCGCGCGTACTATTCCCGTTTCGTTTCGATTAGTCGCGGCTTGCACAATGGTTTCACTGCGTGGTTTCAAGATAATTTTATTATATGGTCGCATCTTGAGTACATCCGTACCGATTTTTAACTCTTTATTTTTGTAATCGCAGGATACTTTTTGCTTCCTTAGGAAATCGATTCCTAGTATCCCGTCGTATTCCATGGGGAAGTCGTCCTTTATTACGTAAATTGCATGTTTAATGTCTTGTCCGGTTAGATTAATTGTTGCATGCATCTTCCCTATTGTATATACTTTGTGTCCGGTTATTCCTATTAACGCTAATTTTTTATTGTATATCAATGTTTCGCCTTTTAAATGCTTTACTTTTATTAGTGATATGGTCGCACCGGAATCGTATAGCATGTTTATGCGCCCTGTCTTCGTTTCGCGTATGGGCATCGTTACGACGTCGAGTCCTTGTTTATCTCGCGTCTGTCGTACGTGGGTCACCTGATATTCCAGCGCGCGCTTTGCCTTGCTATCGCTTCTTTCTTCTTCGTCGTTACTACGCTCGGAGTCGGAACTCTTTCCTCGCGTCTTATAACGCGTTCCTTTTGAATTAATTTGAATATCGCTCGATTTATTCGCGTTGTTCGGATTTTTTCGAGCCTGTAGTTTTCCTTGCGGTCGGCCGTTTAAAGACCAACACTCGTCGCGATTATGTCCGCGCTTTTTACAATGCTTGCAAAATTTTTCTACCACATTGACGCGTGGTCTTTCGGGTTTCGGCAGAGCGTATCTGCTCGTTCGACAATCTCGTCCATAATGTCCTATCTTGCCGCATTTAAAACACGTTGCATTAGTATCTCTAGGCGGTCGCGAGTAATTCGAGTCGAGTTTATTTTTATTTTGATAACTATTTGTTCTCGCTCCCATCGGCTTGATAAGTTTTTCTTCCGAGGTCGCGCCGTTTATCGCCTCTTGCAATGTCGAGAAGCGTTGTGACCGTACGAGTACTTTCAAATCGTCGCGTAGTCCGATTTGATAATTAATTAACGCTTGGTCTCTGATAGTTTGCTGAATCGTGCGTTTTTGTTCTAGAATATGCTCCTTTCCTTCGGTCATAGAGTCATATAATTTCATAGCTACTAGATCGACACGCTGTCCGAACGCGTAGGCGGTTTCGCTTGTTTTTTGTTTTAATGAATTAAATTCGACTTGCAAGTGTGTCGTGCTTTGTTTCGTTTGATAACAAGCTTCGAGTTGCGTCCGAAATTCATCGAAAGTGCGTATATCGCGTGTTTCAAAATCTTGTCGCGCTCTTCCGCGTAACTTTGTATATAATATCGCTTGCATAAGAGATTCTTCATCTGCCGGATTTGTATTTTGTATTGCGTATGTGCATGAATTCACGAAATCTTGCAACTTGTGTCGCGACATTCCGTCAAATTCCGGAATCATTTGCCTCGCTTCCTTTAACGTCAGGAAATTGGGTGCCATACTACGTCGGCTTCTAACGTCGCGATCGGTCCGTCCGTAATATATGCTTTCGGAAAGTTCTTCTCGACGGCTTGTATTTTGATCGCGTTGCTGTAGTTGAGCTACTTGCTCTGTTAAGAATTGTATTGCATAGCGCATTTCCCTTAACATGGCGGACGTAGAGTCGTTTGTCGATTCTTCTCGCGGTTGTACCGGTTGATTAATTGTTCGTCGCAATCGTGCGATCTCGTCGTCTACCGCGTCATTAGACACGTTTGCGGACGTAGACGCGCGGGGATTTTGAGCTTCTGCCATCTCGCGCGTTCGTGCGTAGATTTCTTCGGGATCAAAAATCTCGCTCTCGTAAGATGTCAATGAAAATTCTCGCCGAAGTGATACCTGGCTTGGAGTTCGACTAAGATACGGTCTCGTTCGTCTGGTTGAGTCGTGTAAATCGTCAGTGGGGTCAGTCGGATTATTTTCAACAAGACTCGCGTCGAAACTCGTAAATGGAAATTCGCGTTCTGTTATAACATTGCTCGGTAGCTCTGTGTCACTATCACTCGAGTATCGAGTTTCGAGGTTCCGTCGGACACTATCGCGTATGTCTCGGAGCGCTTCTACGGCTACACTCGCGGGACTTAATTCGCAATATTTTATAGCTCGATCTGCTCGCTCGCTAAGCAACCACGACTTATTTGCTATCGGTTTCGGTACGTTTCTTCCTTCCGACATTCACGCAAATTTAATTAAAATTAATTTGGTTCGGACTTACAGTAGTAGTATCGCTCGCATATTCGCTCGCTGTCTCGGTTCTCGCTGACGTTGCGTCCTTCGCTCGGCGGCTGATAAGGCTGGCGGTCGCGTTCCGGCGGCGATGCGTCGTCGATGGAGTTGTCGTAGGTCGGGCGGCTTGGCGGCTCACGTCCTTGCTCCAATTCTGCGATGCTCTGTTTATTTCGTGGTCCGTAGTCGTCTGCTCTGCATGTAGTTTTCTCTTGGCTTCTTGATGTCCGTCAGTGTTTGCTAACTTTCTGACGTGCCTGCCTGTTTGAGCACTTTTTATTTTATTGCAGGTCTTGCACGACGCTCGAGGTGCCAACTCCTTGACATCCACCGGGGGTGTTCCCTGCATCCCACCGCTGCCACCAGATTGTTGTGCCTCCAGGAGGGGGGCACAGGATTTTTCGGGATCCGTTAGGGAAGGCCGGGGATACGACGGGCTGTGGCCACCTTTTGTCTTAATATTAGGTTTAATTGTTTACCTCCTCCATTTTTTTTATAATAAATAGCAGTTTAAAAGTAATCAAAAGGTTTGGTATTTTATCACTACTCCCAGCGTACGTATCTATACTCGTGTGTATTGTCGGTTAAAGGGAGAGAGCGGTATCTCTCATATATTCTGTCGTACAGGTAGTCTGATACGCGTCGGCTTATCTCAGGCGCGCGTATATCTCTTAGTTATTCGTGTATCTCGTTCTATTTAATAACTCTCCGTGACGATTATTCCTCGTTAGGATCTAATCAACGACTGCCCGTGGCTTCATCGCGGCGGGTGCTGAGCTTCCCTCCGAACTGCATGGTTTTTCGGAGGGGGTCCCTTAGCAACATGACCAAATATGGTTATGTTGCTGAATTCGCGTTTTAGTGCAGACGAGGACGTTCGAAGTCGAATTTCCTCGCTTGTACTTTTAACGATTCAGCGACACCTTTCCGGTGCGTCTCCGAGAGCGCTTTCCGGTTTCGCGTTCGCGCTCGGTCTCGGGCGCGCGTGGCTCGCTGCGTCAGCGGCTCGCGCGATTATCGCTTCGCTCGCGATGCATTCCTGCATCTATATAATTATATGTATATATATATATATATTTATCAAATCTGTAGCCTTTTCTGGGGCTATAACAATTTTATATAATTCTTATAATTATATATGTAGAATTTTAAATATATGTACACAATTTATATATACAATAAAATAATATATATATTTAAACACTATATTACACTACGCATATACCTATACACAATGCAATACGATATATATTTATATATACAATACTTATAAAATATATGTACAAGATGAATATATAGTATAATATAATTTATATACGATAAAATCCTATAAAATTTTATTTTATATTTTTTATAAATATTATTAATATTGTTAATATTCTTATTGTAATTTTATTCATTTGTATAATCTAATATTTTATTTTTATTGTAGGTAATTTAGAAAGAAAAAAAATTATAGAAACAATTAGGAAGAAGGGTAATTTTATACATAACATAGATCCTTCTCTAAACACGGGAGAGTTAATTGTTTGTCGAAGGCCACCTAGAAATAGTTGTAAAACAGTACAAAATTTTACGTGTTGTGCAAAATGTAAAGGATGGTTCACTAAAAATAATATCAGACATCACTTTAAGAAATGTGTAGATGTAGGCACATCCAAAGGCAGAAATGTACAAATCTTAGGACGTACTGTGATGGGAAGAATCCATGAATGTGCAAGTGAAACAGTAAGAAAAGTTTTATTTCCAGTTTTGAGGGAAGATGATGTTACACGATGTATTAGATACGATAAATTATTAATAACATATGCAAACAAACTATGCATTAAGTACAATCATCAACATCAACAAGATATGATTCGTGCTAGACTTCGATTATTAGGACGATTTCTTATCGCAGTAAAAGAGTATAGATCTAACGTCACAGAGTTTTCTGATATATATGATCCTTCCATGTATGATGATTGTCTTAAAGCAGTAAATAAAATATCTCATTTTGATGCTGTTAATAAAAAATATGGTGCACCATCAGTTGCATCAAATATTGGGACATACATAAAACAAATTCGTAATTTGTTAATAAGTGAGTGCATAAAAACAAATAATATAGAAAAGCAAAACACCACAGAAAACTTTTTAAAAGTACAAGAAGATTATGGGATAGCCATAAATAAAACAGTAGAAGAAAATGTAACACAACATAAAAGACAGAAAAAAGTTACACTTCCATCTACAGAAGACATAAAAAAGCTACACTTATACTTAAAAAGCGAAAGAAAAGTATTATATACAAAGCTCCAGAAGAAATTTATGTACAAAACAGGGCTTGCAAAAGTTACACTTACGTCTACACAAGTTTTTAACAGAAGAGCAGGAGAAATTGAACGTGTTACTATAGAAGATTTTAATACTCGCAAAGGTATAACAAAAAAAATTATTTAGATTTATATAAATCATTAGGAGCAAATTTACAACAGGTAAATTATTTTTATGTATGAATAAAATACACATAATAAGTTGTAGTGCGTGATATACATATATATGTAATGTATGGTGCGTAATATACATTATATATATATGTAACGCAAAGCAATAATTCTAATGAACTTTTGTATGTAGGTTGCTGATAAATACGTAAGATTCTTAATTCGTGGGAAATTAGGGCGTACGGTGCCTGTCATATTAGATATGGAATTGGTTCAATGTATTGAACTAATTTTGAAGCATCGAAAGGATGCAAATGTTCCTAAAAAAAATCCATATGTGTTCGGCATACCTAGTAGTACTAAGTTATTTTAAATATTTAAGAGCATGTGTCCTTACGCAATATTTTTCTAAAAAATGTGATACACAAATACCACATTAAGAGGCACTGAATTACGCAAACATATTGCTACAACATGCATTACGTTGAATTTATCTGAAAATGAAGTGGATGATTTGGCGAACTTTATGGGACATCATGAAAAAATTCATAAACGCCACTACCGGCAGTCAATACCAGCAATAGAGATTATCCGTATGACAAAATTTCTTGAAGCAGCGTTAGGTGAAAATATGCAACAGCAATCTAATAATAGCGATTCAGGTATTATGTACTATACGACTTGTTTTGTCATTTTATGTGATATTTCAAAGTTATGTATATATTTACAAAAGTTTTTTTATAATAGATATTAACTATTCTTTTTTAATTTCTGAAACTATCTTTTAATTTCTGTATTTTATTTTTTTATTACATATAGTTAATCAGAAAACAAAATCAAATGTATTTATAAATCAGTTTACAAAAGTAAGCTCAATGTGCTATAACCATAGATATATATGTGCAGAAATGAAGCAAAATAATAATGAATACAACAATAAAATATTTCAGTCTTAATTTGGATCTTCTTCATTCATCAAAGTATGAATATGTTAAGTATGAATATGATATGACTGAAGAAAATTCAAATTGAGATCAAGACGATTCATATTATTACATTTATTGCTGTTTCGCTTAATTTTTACGTATCGACATCTGCGGTTGTAGCACACATTAGCCTTATAGTGAATTCGGCACACATGCACTAATTCTGTTCTAGTGCTGTCCCGACATGATGTGAGTGCAAAACTGTGTCCGTGCAGTATCAAACTGCACTGCCAGAGAAGTCAGTGCAATATTTTTTGCTCTCGTACAGTTTTTTTTTGTTTGTCCGAATATAAATTCGTCCATAGAGCAGTTTTCATTTGCTGAATACAACAATATGAATGCATTAGAACAGTGAGCATAAACTGAATACGTGGTATTGAAAATATTCATTCGCACTCAGTGAGCACTAGTACAAGCAGCCGAATTCGCTATAAGTTTCATGAATCGATTTATATATATTTATATAACAATTATCGTAATATTGTATTATTATTGATAGAAGAGCAAGTACAAGGTACAAATAAAGCTACATCGAATGAAGAATCGGAAAGTGATGCCGAAACATGTATAAGTTCACGTGAGCCTTTTTCAGTACAATCTGAAAACAAATTTTCTAAAATTTGCATAACAAATAAACAACAAAAATCTGTAAAAAGAAAAATTGAGCATCAAAATCATGCAATTACGTATAACGACAATGATGAAAATTATTCTCCAAATATAAAAAAACGTCGCAGTAATAAGTTTATTTTTTTTTCTATTTTACACAGCTTTTATAAACTATAAAAGATTGTATACCCTTAAATATTATTTAGTTTTGCTTTTACATAATTAATGTCAGAACATATATTATTATAAGTTCTAATGTATAATGTATATTACTGATACAATTTTAATACATTTTAATAAACATACTTTTGATATATATAATAAATATATTTTTGATTTAAAAAATGATAATAAACAATAGTCTACACTAGTTAAATTTAAGTTATTTATATTATTTGTTTTTTGTTCATGTATTATCAATTTTTTAATTTTTCCATTACATTTATCATCTGCTTCTATAATTATAAATTTAACATTTTATTATTAATTAAAAAATGTTTTTACTATTCTAAGGAATATTTTAAAGTAAAATATTAGTATATATTATAAATAAATAAAAATTTATATTATAAATTTGGATGAACTGTTCCTGTTTGTTTATTAGTATAATCTTATTAATTGTAATATTTAATTTATTTTGTAGCGTCCCCATATGGTCTAACAAAAAGATGTTGGACAGACGAAAAACGTACTGCAGTTATTAAAGAATTTTCAGAGGAAATTACTAGTGGAAAGTTGCCATCTAACAAAAAAATTTCTTACGTAAAGGAAAAAAATAAATATTTAATCAATCGATCTGTTGCTCAAATTAAAACATGGCTACATAATTATATATCTGGCAAAATTAAGCGGTATTAAATGCACAAATGTTTACTCAAAAATATTTTAATAATTTATTCAGAAACAATACGTGAATTATTTTTGTTTAATGTTTAAGCTGTTAACAATCACAAAAACATCGTTTTTATTTTTTATTTTCTGCAAAAAAAGGATTATCTAATTTTAGTTAGTTCAATACAATCAACTTTAATTATTTTTGTTTAATGTTTAAGCTGTTAACAATCACAAAAACATCGTTTTTATTTTTTATTTTCTGCAAAAAAAGGATTATCTAATTTTAGTTAGTTCAACACAATTAATCAAAAGTTTACGTTTTGTTGCGCGAATTTCATAAAAAAGAAAATTAGAAAATATAGTACAAAATACGTGATATAGTACCAAGTCATATATTTTGTTAAACATATATTAAATGTTTATGATTATACGTGCAATGCATATGCTATATATACTATTATATAAGTATTACAATATATACATATATGTATACAGTGTTATATATAAAAAATATTTTTATTTATTTTAAATAAATATAAAATAAAGAATGACACCATTTTGTGCGACTACACATAAATTGCTTCTTTTTACAATTCCTATTATACGTATATTTATTACTTAACCTTCTGTATTTCTGTTTCTCTATTATTATTATACAAAAAATAATACATCATTACACTTTTCACATATAATAAGATCCAATCGACATATAAACGTACATATAAAATAAAATGATTCTTCAGTGACAAAACTTTCCTCAATAAATTTTTAAAGATAAAAGTTAGCCAAAATTTTCTTAGACAGATTTCATCAAGCATCTCATGTAAAGCGTAATCAATCATAAAATTATCAATGAAATATTATTAAAGACAAAATATTATTAAAGACTCACAGGTTTGAGCAAATTTTTATGACCATTAGTGAATTCGACGGGTTCAAAAATAATTAAAGAATGTATCAACCGCATTTGTGTTATTTATATAAATGTTTAGAGATTAAAGCAATATATTTGCAATATAGTTTTATAATTTATAATTATTTTGATGTTCTGTAAATATATATCTATGAGGCAACATATAATAAGTATCTTCGAAAATTTATTTCTGTACAAATTAAAAGTATTGACATTATCAATACTTTAGTGTTAGTACTTTTATTAATACTTATAGTGTAATTCATTAAATTATTGAACTGATTAAAAGCACTAGTTAATTTCAACATTAAATATGTCATCTCTGCCGCCTTTGTTTAATTCCCCAGATAACACAAGCTGTTCGAAAAGAATTCATTTTTATGTCACCAATTTTGAGTCCCTTTTGAAATACATATAGAATACATTTTATAAAGTGTATTCCATATGTATTTCGAAAGGAACTCAAAATTGGTGACATAAAAATGAATTCTTTTCGAATAACTTGTGTTATCTGGGTCCCGTCACTGTCCGTCGACAAGAACGTTTTTATCCTGTCACACCAGAGATATTTACTTGAATCAACATTTTCAAGTTCCTGAAACAAACAGACACAAGCTAAATACCATACATTTGAGACACCCGTTATATTCTAAAATTAGATTTGTTAATATTTAAAGTCATACATTGAAACTAAGCACACAAAATTATTCATGATATATTAAAATCTAACAGATTTTGTTTAAAATTAACATTAATTAATAATTAATTATTATCAGTTATTAATTGTTCATTAAAAGATTAATAATTGTTATTCTAATTTAATTATTATGATTTCACTATATACCACTATGCTAATTTCAATATATTACATTCTAGTAATGTTAATATGATATTATAATATTATAAATTAACATAATTCAAAACAATGAGTAAATGCACATGACAATTTAATTATAAATCTTAAGATTAAAAATATTAATTTATCTTAAATATTTATTAATCTTTAAATGATTAAAAAAATTAAATTTATTATCATATACAAAACAATCCTTAATATATGTATATTAAACACAGATATGTATACAATTAAATTAGAAGTCACATGTGCATACTCATTTAAAATTCTCTAATTAGGCTTAATAAGTTTGCGTATTTATACTCATCTGATCATTAGTTCCACCAATAAACATGCATGAGCCTCACAAATCTGATATCTGAATTGAAGCAGCAACTTGTACATATAGTGATAAAATTCAGAAAGACAAACATTCAACAGACTCTTCAGTAAGAACACCATCTAAAAAAACAGAGAAAGAATCAATAATGTATGTATTATAACAATATTCAGTCAATTATAGCAAATCAATATCACATTTATACATATATATTTTAAATCTAACATATATGTACCCATATAAAAGGCTAACTTTATTCTGATTTTATAATTAATCGTGACTAATATATATAATAATTAATAAATAAACATTTTTCTAAATTAAAAATAACATTTACACATACAACTGTGCGATTAATAGTAATAATGAATCACACAGTATATAACATCAATCAAGATTTTGATCTTGCTACACATATTCTTATGCTGTGCAACACTATGTATAAGTGTAACATGATCATATATATATTTTCAAGTGGACTATCAGCTAAATAATCAGACGCCTGGCTATCCAATAAAATAAATATTTATGGGTACTGAAAGTTACACCTGAGACAAACATAAAATCTGGCTTTGCAACTCAAATTTTCACATTGTACATCACAGTACATGGAAATATCATGATATACCATACATTTTTAGATATATTATCAGCTCAACTAAGAGATAAAATGCACAATTTTCCAGCAAAACAATTGTTTTCGTGAGCTGACAGTTGCACCTGAGATTGAAGTGTATACATGTATATGTATATGAATGCATATATGAATATTTTCAAAGGACAATCACTTTTCAGACTTGGAAACAGACTATATTAGACAACAGTAAATAAAACGCACAGTTTTCAGTCAAAATTTAACAATTACATACATTGTTGATATCTGTCACTCACATAACCTCCTAACTTACACCTCTCCTCGTCTGAGATCCACCGATATGACACAGTCTTGAGATGCGACACTGCACTAAACGCACGTGTAACACTTTAACGACACTACACCTTCTCGTAATACCTGTTAAACACCGACACGACCACACGTACACAAACACACGAACGACAATTCAGTACCCGACCATCTGATCACTATCCACACGATCGCGTGGGCGCGCAACTTGTCACTTTAACGTCTCGCAATCGACCTTCACCCACTCATTATTAATGTTAATTAAAAATATTACATACACGCATATGTACGATTACACACACACACATATGTATGCATATTTTTCAGGTATATAATGTACATATATATGGTGTGTGCGTGTATGTGTGTAATCTTAAATCAGCCATCATACTCGACACGAGATAATTAATCATAGAGCGATCGATGAAGTAATATATTATAGATCCTGACTTTTGGATAAACCATGAACAATGTGTTGTAAATAGATTAGATAGATCCGTATAATTGAAGAATATTATCAATAATATCAAGTATTTTTCATATACGTTTAAAAATTTAATTAAAGTGTTTTGATATTAGCGAGCTAATTTATAATTTATAATTACTTCGATGTTTTGTAAATATATATCATTTATGAGGCAGCATTAATAGTGCTATTACATTTGTCGTATAACAAGTTTTTCTAGCGTGTTGATTGGTTTCAGGATAGAAAATATCTAGAGAGTTGAGAACTCTTCTATCCTACAGCTAATCAATACGCTTGAAAAATTGTCGTATGACAAATGTAATATTGACCTTATAAATGTCCTTAAAAATTTTTTTTATGAAAATCTAATGTATTGGCATAATTTTTGGTGATTTCAATAAATACATATAAATAAAATTCGTTAAATTACATATATAAAATAAATGAAAGCAGAAATTACTGTGGATATTAATTATTTAAATAATTGTTTTAATGATCATTTTCAGAACACAGAATCTCCTTTTCTGAATAGTCCTGAAAACTGCGAGATAATATACAATGGCAGCTTTCGGGACATATTTTCAATAAATTTAATAATATAAAACTTATCTCTTTGCAATGTAATATCTGAAAATGGAAAATTATTAGTAACATTATCAAGAGAATGTTATAGATAGTTTGTATTATAAGAATAAATGTATTTAATTTGTATTAATGCAGAAAAAGTAAAAGCCTTCACACATAAAATCCATAACTTAACCGTAACCGTAAGAATCAAACAATCCTAATCGAGCATTTGACTTTCGGAGAGCCAAATACTCGATTAGGATTGGTATACATTTCCATTGTACATTTGCACGTTGTCTTTTTTTTATAACTGAATTAAGATAAATTGAATACTGTTATAATTAAATTTATCTGTAACATTTTTTTTATAATGTTAACAGTTATTTAAAATAAAAAATTACATTGTTAAAGAAACTCAAAATTATTTCATATGTAGAGATCATTTAATATAAAAAGTTAGTTTATTAAGTAGTAAACAATCTGAATCTACAAATTTTATTTATTTACAATTATGTATCTGTGACGGTTAATTGTGATATGCTTAATTATATAACTAAAAGAAAAATAAACCAGTACATGTGGATATAATCCATAATTTTTACTTCATATACCACCAATATTTAGTCAATTTACATATTGACATAGATTGCATTACTGCACAAGAAACATATCGTAAGAGCTAAACCTTGTATTTTAAAAGTTTGCAGAAGATATTATTCCTTAAATAAACAAATATGTTCCATAAAAGTTATATACAGTTTTTGATCAATTGGCAGTTATCAGGTCTATATGTATACACGAAAATGACAATTTTCAGGTCGTTTCTTTCAACACGAAAAAAACGCGATTATAAATGCTTCTTAAATGGTCACTTTACTAAACGTATTTATTTATTTAAAGAATAACATTTTTTGCAATTTTCGGAAACACAAGATTCATCTGCCACAAATTTTTTTTGCAGTAACGCGATTGATTTCTATCTGCAGATTGACCAAATACTGAAAATCAAAACTGTGGATTATATTACACAAGTAGTACAAAATTCTGTCAACTAAAAAAAGAAATAATAAATCGATATATATGTGGACATTCACAGAACTGTGATAATTTACAGTTTTAACTTTATAATTTTGGGTCGTTTCCGGAATATAGGTGTGGAGACTGACTTTATGGAAACTCTGTATACCAGCATTAATTGGTAATTCTGCAGATGACATCGATTGCGTTATTGTACAAAATATTGTGGGAACTAAACCTTGTATTTTAAAAGATTGCAGGAGATATTATTCCTTAAATAAACAAATATGTTCAATAAAAGTTATATGCAGTTTTTTATCAATTGGCAGTTTTCAGGTCGGTTAATTTTTTACACGACAGATCCGAGATTATGAATAATTTTTAGAAGATCATTTTACTGAACGTATTTGTTTATTTAAAGAATAACATTTTCTGCATTTTCCAAAATACAACATTCACCTGCTACGAATTTTCTTTTTGCAGCAACGCAATTGATTTTTATCTGCAGATTGATCAAGTATTCATGTTGGAAGTCAAAACTGTGGATTATGTTACACAAGTAGTACAAAATTCTGCTAACTAAAAAAAGAAATAATAAATCGATATATGCGCGGACATCCACAGAACTATAATAAAATGGATGTTGCTAAAAATGTATATGCCTATGCATTTTGTTGATGCAAAGAAAGGTATATTTTGTATTAATTTACAATCACGCATGCAAATAGTGCTAGATATTTGCTCTTTGACGCACTTCAATAAGTAATTTTGCTTGTACAGTATGAGCCATTTTTGTACGTGAATTGTTGGATATTTGTGCGCAAAATGTTTTCTGAGATATTAAATAATTGCGCCTGTTACAATGAATTTTCGAAATTAAATAATTATTATTACTTTATAATAAATAAATATTATTACTTTGATTAATTATTATTAATTTATAAAAAATCCTTACAGATACGTCAACTATAACAATAAATATTAAAAATATTATAATGTCCTGGAAAATGTGAATTTACATAAAGTTATTATATTGCTATAAAAGACATATTTCAGGACATCATTGTATTTTTGCCATTGAAAAATACTAATTGTTATTTATTGCATTTGGAATTATTAGTATTTTGTTCTTAAAGAAATTTCTATTAATGAAAAGCAATTTGTTCAATTGTAATTAGATTTATATACAATAAAAGAAAGGTTCTGGAAACTGCCTATTTATATAAATTTATATATAGATGTAAAAAGGTATATTTCAGGACATTATTCTAATTTTGCCGTTTATATATATTAAATTCAATTTCTTACAATTAGAATTATTAGTTTTTTTTTCTTAAATGTATTTTCACTCATGAAAAATGATTTTGTTTAATTGTAATGTAATAAATGCAAAATAAATGAAAGGTCCTGAAAACTGCCTTTCTATACAAAATTAAATTGGCTAAAAAAAATATGGCATATAAAAGAAAAATATGCTGCCACTGGGTCTATATTAATGTTCTGCATAATATGAAATAATAAAATCAGGTAGTATAAAAATGTCCCGAAAACTGCCTCTAGACATATATATATATATATATTTGAAAGGTGTGATCGTAAAAGAATTTTGACTGTATGATTATTTTATTCATTAAGGACAACATTACTTAATTATAGTTTTATATAAGCAAGCATTTGGTAATATGCCGAATTATATATATATATATATATATATATATAGCGTACATTTTATAATTGAACAGTGTATTTTATATTTTTTTTAAAATTTTATAATTTTGGCGGGACGTCACAATAACAACATCGAGATTTGCTAATACGCAATCATCCGGCACTAAGAAAAAGAAATTAAACGCATCAAACGTTGCGTTTTTACAATCTTTGGGATTCGCGGTGCGAAACATTTGAACGATGACTGACATTCTCAACATTGCGGACGAACCAATCTTTGACGATCGCATCGTCAAGATTGAAACTCATGCCTACAACCCATTCGCCAACACAACGTTCGGACACAGTGACGAGATAAGAATACCCATACAACAACCGGATCTGTATACATTGCCGTACGAGAGTTTCTTATACATCGAGGGAGAATTGAAGATAAACAATCCAACTGACGGATCTAATGTGTACTGCAAAATAATTGCGTAGCATTCATGTTTGACGAGATTCGATACGAACTCAATGGCGTGGAGATTAATCGCAACAGAAACGTGGGAATAACAAGTATGCTCAAAAACTATGTAACAATATCATCCGATAGAAGCGTGATTATGAGAAATGCTGGCTGGAGTGATCCAACTACTGTGAATGGACACTTTAATTTTTGCGTACCACTCTACATGTTATTGGGATTTTGCGAGGATTACAGACGCATAGTAATTAACGCTCGTGACGAGTTGATCTTAATACGATCGCGCAATGACAACAATTGTCTGGTTGGAGCTTCGACGATAGAGCCTGTGATCAACATATTCAAGATACAATGGCGAATGTCACATGTGCTGTCGAGTGAAATTAAGAAGCTGTCTATGCTGCGCGCTCTGGAAAGCGGACGCTACCTCAGCATGGGTTTTCGCTCGTGGGATCTGTACGAGTTTCCGCTGTTGCAGCGTACAACCAAGCATTTGGGTCATTAAGGGGATACCGTACCGTACTACCTTACCGATCAAAACGATTGTTTAGTTTTTAAACGAAATTATTAAATTGGTTGCACAGAATGAAAAATGCTTCTCCATGATTAAAGTACATATAATAACGAACCGGGTTATGTTCAATTTTCAGTTAAAAACAAGAAAAAAAATTACAGTTTTAAATTATCGACTGCTAGCGTCAAGTCATACATATATTTGTTTAATATAAAAGTTTTGCAATTTGCACGTACAAAATAAGATAGATTCCCGCTTGGAAATGCATGAAAGAATATATGTAAACTTTTAGAAATGATTTTGAGGTCTAGTAAAAATAATTTCGTTTTAAAACACTTTCGTGCATATTATCATATGAAAATCGAGGATAAAAAAGAGCAGTAGATTAGTGCACCAGCAGATTGACTGGTGTCGCGAGTCATAGTCAAAGTTTAATCTTTTTCTGTGACAAGGAAGGACAATAGTACTATCCTTGTCTGTTTCATGCGTAGAGTAATATACATGCACGCCGGTGATACCGAACCGGCTCATGACCCGTATGACACACACACAAGCGCGAGCCGTTTACATGTGAGCTTGGTACGTGCGCGGTGCCACATATACACGACTCGCGCTTGTGTGTGCGTCATACGGAGAGTGAGCCATGCATCTGATTTGACATTACTGATGCACGCTCTAATATCGTTTAGTGTAGTGAAGTTATTTGTGTAGTGTTAGTTATTTATAGGTCAACAGCACGATTAGAAATATTTGTCCCTCTGTCAACATAGAGTTTTCTTCAAGAAAAGCTGGATGAAAAGGTTAATATTTTCATTTATATAAAAGGAAATGTTTTAATGTTGTTATATCATATGTTATTTATTATATTATATTGTTATCCAAATATGTTATGGCATATCGTTTTCGAATGAAAGATTTCATTACTCAAAGAGCGATCTTATTTTCCAATAAATTTATATTTTTTATCAAATATGAATTTTGATTCATAATTTATATATAAATAATATATACATATATAATATATATATATAAAATATAATAATATATAATATTATTTAAATAATATAATATATATAGAGAAAGTTACAATGTCCCATTTGACACTTTCACTTTTATAAAGCACATACTTTATTCTCTAATAATCAAATTATCAAAATAATAAAATAATGTTATAATGTTCTTGAAATTGTCCATTAATCTAAAAATCCAAATATTTCTATTAACACAAGACGGATTTTTAACGTCATTAATCACACTTTTTGAGTGATGACTTGTATCATTTGAAAACGATAATATTTTGTAACTTGACTTCCATAAAGTCCATTAAAACATTAGTATTATGAAAATTGTTTTACATTTTTTTCCAAATCATATCTTTAAAACAATTCCTAAATAAAACATATAAGTAGTATATATAAAATCTATTATTAAAATGTGGTTTGCATGTGCGCATTAGTTAAAAAATAATCCCAGAGGCAATTTAGTCGTAATCTGGTTGCAATATTTTATGCCAGATGTGGTTTGCAAAGCGTACTGGTTAAAAAATTATCCCAGAGGCGATTTATTCGTGAGCTGGTTGTAATATTTCGTACTAAATGCGGTTTGCATGTGCGCATTAGTTAAAAAATAATCCCAGAGGCGATTTATTCGTGAGCTGGTTGCATTTTATGCCAGATGCGGTTTGCATGTGCGCACTGGTTAAAAAATTATCCCACAGGCGATTTATTCGTGAGCTGGTTGCATTTTATGCCAGATGCGGTTTGCATATGCGTACTGGTTAAAAAATTATTCCAGAGGTGATTTAGTCGTAATCTGGTTGCAATATTTTATGCCAGATGCGGTTTGCAAGGCACACTGGTTAAAAAATTATTCCAGAGGCGATTTATTCGTGAGCTGGTTGCATTTTATGCCAGATGCGGTTTGCATATGCGTACTGGTTAAAAAATTATTCCAGAGGTGATTTAGTCGTAATCTGGTTGCAATATTTTATGCCAGATGCGGTTTGCAAGGCACACTGGTTAAAAAATTATTCCAGAGGCGATTTATTCGTGAGCTGGTTGCATTTTATGCCAGATGCGGTTTGCATGTGGGCACTGGTTAAAAAATTATCCCAAAGGCGATTTATTCGTGAGTTGGTTGCATTTTATGCCAGATGCGGTTTGCATGTGACATTTTACGCTGCAATTGTAAAGAACATTTTGTTCCCTCCCTCTATCGATACCGCGGCTATGAAATATAGTTGCGAGAGGAAAAAAATTGCAAAAAAGATTGGGCAAAAAAAAAGAAAAAGGAGATTAAAACTTGCGGATTATTCATTGATGTTAAAAATCCATGCTTGGGTGCTTCTCCTGATGGGCTCATAGATAAAGATGGCCTGGTAGAAATAAAATGTCCTCTATCAGCTGAATATTTAACAGCGGAAGAGGCTATAAAGACGCTGCCTCAATTAAAAAGCGTTTTTGATAAGAAAAATCTAGATAAAATGAATGAGTCAAAACATCGATTTTTCTATCAAGTCCAAGGCCAGTTAAGTGTAACGCAGCGAGAATATTGTATTTTCACTGTGTGAACGCCAAGGAGCTTAAAAATAATAAGTGTTAATAGGGACAATGTATTTTGGAATACTCAAATGCTGCCCTTTTTAACACGTTTCTATTATGATTGTATGCTGCTCGAAATCTTGGATAATCGACATAATAGACATATGCCTATTAGAAATCCTAAATATATAATAGAAGCTCAAGAAACAACCCAAAATTTACTGGTCAAAAAAATCGTCGACAATATAATATAGACGAAAATATTATCGAAGAAAGTCAATGTTGCGAATCCAATATTTTACCAATGGAAGCAACTAATACTACTGTTACTGTTCTGACAAATGCGGAACAAGATGACGATTGCATCATTGTTAGTTATTCACAAAATAAAGAAGAACTAACTGAAAATGATATAGCGAGACATAAAGAATTTCTCGATAAACAGATTATTCCTTTTATAGCCCAGTAAAATTGCTCGATATTTCACGATTTGGAAAAAATAATTGAACAAATGCTGCAATTTTGTGGAGAGGTCTGTTTTAGAGTGCTTTTTGACATATCAAAAGTCCCCATGCGTGGAAACTACGGAAAACTCACAGTGGTGATAAAAAGGTCCAAAAAACCGGTTGTTTGTAAATAATTCGAAAAGTATCAAGTTTACGAGCAAAAACATGAATATCAAAATTGTAGCTAATAAAATTCCGCACAATTTGGTTTTTTATAGAACTCCGCACGACCAATAGAAGCTGAGATAGAATTTTTTAAAATTTGGGTCATTTTGCAACGCGACGAAAACGCGCTCGCGCGTCGTGCATTTTTCGTTAATATTTCGAAAATGGCCATTTGGATCGCAAAATCATTTAAATGAAAGTTGTAGAGCACTAAATTGCAAATAAATTGCGTTTTTTTTATTCCTGTGCGATCGATATTTGCGGAGATACGAATATTTAAAAATTTTTTAAGTGCGCTGTTAGTGGCTAAAACTACAATTTTCGTGTGAAAAAGTCGATTATAACTCAAAAATTACTGATCGCACGCATATAGCGCATTGGAAAAATGCTGTATTTCGGATAAATTATGCCAAAATTGCATTTTCATTCCTTTTCTTGTCTATATCTTCATTTCTGTCAACTTTACAAAGAAAATGCACAGGACCTAAATTGAAGGTAACAAAATTTCCTTCAATTTAGGTCGTGTGCATTTTCTTCATAAGTTGATAGAAATGAAGATATAGACAAGAAAAGATATAAAAATGCAATTTTGGCATAATTTATCCGAAGTACAGCATTTTTCCAATGCCTGTTTTTTTAGTAAAACACATCTCGTGATGGACTTACGCAGCTGGACCATTTTCATATGTATATGAACTAATAAAAATAGGTTGAAACTAATTTTTAAAAAATTGTTACCCATACGTTTTTGCACTATAACTGTAATTTTTAATAAAAATGTATATTGGCCTTTATTTTTAAACACCTATAACTCATAAACGATTTATCATAGGAGGGTCGGCCACAGCTCATTTTAAAGATAATTTAATTGTCTTTAATTAATATATATGTTATTATAGCCTACAGTCAACCGGAAGTGAGCTATTTTGCAAAATACCTTTTAAAATTCAAATTTTGCGACTTTCAATATTAGATTGAAATATTAACGAAAAATGCACGACGCGCGAGCGCGTTTACGTCGCGTCGCAAAATGACCCATATTTTAAAAAATTCTATCTCGGCTTCTATTGGTCGTACGGAGTTCTATAAAAAACCAAATTGTGCGGAATTTTATTAGCTACAATTTTGATATTCATGTTTTTGCTTGTAAACTTGATACTTTTCGAATTATTTACGAAAAACCGGTTTTTTGGACCTTTTTGTCACTACTGTGAGTTTTCCGTAGCTTCCACGCATAGGGACTTTTGATATGCCAAAAAGCACCCCAAAACACACCTCTCCACGAAATTGCAGCATTTGTTCAATTATTTCTTCAAAAAAATTCCATTACTGAGCTATTAATTTAGTAAGGGACAATGTATTACCTGTAGGTTGCAAACTAAACGACGAATTATTGGACCGATTTTTACGCATCGTAAGAAATAAATCTCATTTTGAAACACAAAGTGTGCTATATTTAGAATATCCTCATTTAATTGAAGCAAGTCATAGCGACAAAAGCTTACAAATTATTGGAGGAAATTGTAGTGATCACTGGCGATGTATATTTTTGACGGCACCAAGCTTCGAGTGTACGACAGTTTACCCGGTTGTACATACGATAATTTGGCATCTAAAGAAAAAAATTACATTCATCGTCGTTATTCACAAATAAGTGCAAATGATATAATATTTGCAAAGGTTTAAGTACAGTCTGATGGCACATGTTGTGGAATTTATGCTGCAGCTTTCGCCACAACTGTAGCATTAGAAGGAAATCCTTGTAACGAGAAATATTCCAATTGTGTGGAATACGAATGAGGCAACATTTTCTTAATATTATAGCAGAAAATGAACTGTCACCTTTTCCTACATGGTAATCCAATGAATCATTGGAAAAAGACGCTTCAATATTATTGATTTCTTTGTACTTGGAGAGACGAAAATAATACATACATTATGGTTGCGTTCTCACGGGAATGGGCGATGGAGGGGCTCATTCTATATATAAAATATTTTAACAAATCGGAAAGACGAAAATATAATGGTTGTGTCTTACGAGAATAGGCGATGGATGGGGCCCATTCTATATATAAAATATTTTAACAAATCGGAAAGACGAAAATATAATGGTTGCGTCTTACGAGAATGGGCGATGGATGGGGCCCATTCTAGATATAAAATATTCTATAAATATATTTTATATTATATATGTTATATATAAAGCCAGGGGCGATCTAACGTGTAGTGGCATTATACGTTTCTTTTTACACATTGACGTTCCATATGTATACATATGTCAAATGATATACATTCATATTCTGTTGCATTTCTTTGTTCGACCAAAATTATTGCCATGCAAAGCCATGTGCGGGAGGAATCGTCATGCAAAATGTATGCAATAAATATAAACAAAATATTTAATTATTTAAGAATTATATGTAAATAACATTGTACATCTAATGTTATATACTTATTTTTATCTCTATACAATAAATACAAATAAATTGTTAAACTTTTTCTTTAATTTTATAAATGTTTAGTATTATATATTTGTGAAATAAATATTTTATCATATTTGATATCTCTTAGACACTTTGCACACGTCTACTTCATCTTGTAGCTTTATTATATCATGGTTTTGCATATGCCAAACATGCAATAAATATGGAACTAAATATGCTACAATGTTTAATTTGAGAAATATATATGTGTATATAATACTATATATATCTAATATCATATACTTTTTTCATTTTTATCTGTATGTAATAAGTGCAAATAAATTGTTTATTATTTATAATACATATTAGGTGTTGAGTATATAATTATCTCTATTTTGTATTTTATACCATAATGTATGTGAAAAAATTTATAAATACGTGTATTTACAATAGAAATAAATATATGTATTTATATAATATATATATTGAATGCTATTATAAAAATACGTTTTAAAATTTCATTTATTATGGTATAAAATACAAAAAAAGCATAATTTTATATTCAATATCTAATTGTATTTCTAATAGACAATTTATTTTCATTTATATTACATACAGATAAAAATAAGAAAAGTGTATGACATTAGATATGTGTTATATATACATATATTTCTCAAAAAATATTGTAACATATTTAGTTCCTACTTATTGCATATTTTGCATATGCAAAGCCATGATATAATGAAGCCACGTACAAGATGAAGTAGACGTGTGTAAAGTGCTAAGAGATATCAAGTATGATAAAATATTTATTTTACAAATATATATATATATATATATATATATATATAAATATATATATATATATATATAATACTATAAAAGAAAAAGTTTAACAATTCATTTATATTTATTATATAGATATAAAAATAAGTATGACATTAGATGTTTATATTACATACACATATTTCTCAAATTTAATTTGTTTACATACATTTTGTATATGTCTATTAGTCCTTTACATTATGTTCAGCCTTGCGACGAAATTTTGGTTGAGATAAAAAGTCGTTTCTTTATAACAATTGGAAACGACACATGTACAAAGATTACGCATCAGTGTGTACTATTACCACACAACAAATATCTCTTCGTGAGCGAACGAAAGAGACGATAATAGAAGCGAGCGAGACAATAATAGGAACGAGCGAGACAGTAATAGGAGTGAGCGAGAGGGGCATAGCAGCTGGCAGAGAGAACTCGAGGCTCAAGCCTTTCCTTCCACGCTGCTATTCCTCTCTCGCTCGCTCCTATTACTGTCTCGCTCGCTCCTATTACTGTCTCCCTCGTTCCTATTGCGGTCTTGCTCGCTCCTATTACTGTCTCGCTCGCTCCTATTACTGTCTCGCTCGCTCCTATTGCTATCTCGCTCGCTCCTATTGCTGTCTCGCTCACTCTCATGCCGACTGCGTCGGTAATACTTTTTTAGTTCTTTCAAGGCGGCGCTCAAAACCGCGTATGAGTTCGGTCAACGCTTCGGTATCCCCTTAAGGGGATGCCGTACTGCCCTACCTTACCGATAAAACGCTAATATTTTTTAAACTCACCGATATCTTTGTTAATTAAAATGATTGATAAATCCTTTTCTACGATTGAAGTATTTTTAATAACAATGCGTGACAGCTATATTTCAAATAAAAAATCAAACATTTACAATTTTGTTATGACTTTCTTGCGTCAGGTCACAAGAATATTTATCTAATGTAAAAGTTCTGCAGCTTATTCATGCAGCAAATGTAGCTGGCTCGATAGGGATAACATAAGAGAGTATTAGCTTTTAGAAATGAGTTCGGAAGTCTAATAAAAAAGATAAATGTAGTTGAAATTTTCGTGTATTATGTGTGCGTGAGATCAAGGCAAGAAAGAGAGACAGAGCGATAGATTAATTCGCTGAAATTACAACAGATGGAGCTCAGAGATGTCAGTCGCTGACAGCAGTGACAACACGCAGCACGCGGCAGCGTGGGAAAATATACACACTAAACTATATGCACATGAATACGGGCCATGTGCACATAGCTTAGTGTAGTGTTGATTTGACAACTTTTGACAAGGTTAGATTGACATAACAAGGTTAGAATGACATAACAAACAATTTCCTTTATGAATCAAAGAGGAAAGTATTAGTGCAGACTCTGCCTGAAGATTGAATTAATTATATATATGCATATGTATAGTGAATTATATTTTTGCATATGAATAATGAATTAGAACACTTACATATAATATGGTGCGAAAAGGATTATGGAGGCCTATATAAAATTGACAGTTTTGTTGTGACATATACAAATAATTTTGTGTATGACTCAAGGAGGAAAATAATAGCACAGACTCTGCCTGAAGATTGAACTGGAAAAAGCGACCTTATAGTTTTGCATATGAATAGTGAATTAGAAAATTTACATATAATGTGATATGAAAAGAGATCTGTATAAGATTGTTGACATTTAGTTGCTGCTTCATTTTAACATATTTTACAGATATTTGAATTGACATACACAATTTGCATTCATACGCAAAAATATAACATCGCTTTTTTCCAGTTCAACTTTTCAGTTAGAGTCTGCGCTATTATTTTCCTCCTTGAATCATATACAAAATTATTTGTATATGTCACAACAAAACTGTCAACAATTTTATACAGGCTTCTGTAATCCTTTTCACGCCATATTATATGTAAGTTTTCTAATTCACTATTCATATGCAAAAATATAATTCACTATACATATGCATATATATAAATACAATCTTCAGGCAGACTCTGCACTATTACTTGCCTCTTTGATTCATAAAGGAAATTGTTTCTTATGTCATTCTCATAAAATGGATGCTGATTGTGTATGAATATGAATAGTGAATTAGAAGACTTACATATAACATGGTACGAAAAGGATTACAGAGGTCTGTATAAGATTGTCGACAGTTTTGTTGCTGCTTTATTTTAGTATATTTTAACCTGATATGTTTTGTGATTTACAGAACAAATTGGCATATCATATAATTGCTTATTTATCGCCGCATTATGTCATAGCGTCAAACTTAAATAATTGTAACGGTATCGGGGCGTTTTCGCTAATTAACTTATTAATTACCATTAATTTACAATGTCGCATGATGATACTTGTAAATTATAATCCTTAGATTAGTTTAACGATATTAAACTCGCTATCAACTATATGTATATATGTATATTAGTATAAGCTAGTAATAAAAATTTATATATATATATATAATATATATAAATAATAAAAATATATATATATAATATATATATAAATAAAAAAAATACATATATATAATATATATATAAATAATAAAAGGGTTTTAAGAATATTACTACATATATTCACGTTATTAAATTGACACCCGGTATATAAACCAACATTGTTATAATATTGGTATAAAATAGTGTTTAATAACCAGTCGATTCATTTGGTTAAATTCTATAAGCTTCATACGATAAATCTCGATCGGTACTTTTGAGACATCCTATATATGAACTTTCGTTAATTATTAAATCTAAGCAAGCTAAGTAACTCGTATGTGCAATCGCAACCTCCTATGCACAGTCTAAGTCACCTTTTCCCACGTATCAAGAGTTATCGCAACACCGAAAAGCACCCAATTTTTAATGGCTTAAACATCACAAAAAAACCCGGCCAGTGACCTTAATTAATTATTTCCTGACGCTTTGACTCATAAAGAATAAAAAAAAGTAGCAATTTATGGGGGTACAGCACCGCAGGGAAAAAATAGGCATACGTTGTTATAGACCCACTTTACCCTAGATAAATGTCATATTTTCAGCCTTAATAATTCATTTATTTTAATCTACACCTCAAAAGTATAATTATGCCTTTACTATCAGATGCAGTTCTAGATCCTAAACCTGAATTAATACCGCAATAGCGTACACATACAATAGTTCTGTCACTCGATAAGAATATCTAGCCAATTTTACTCGTACTCTACCACAGCGCAGTATTTTCATTAAATCTCAAATTTAACAATAACAAAAAGGGCAATCAAACCCACCATTTTTATAATAGTTTCCTATCATAAATTCAACCTAATTCTCTAATAAAATCACAGCTAACCATTATTTACAACTATTTCCCTTATCAACCATGCATATAACTCGGTATATTTATAATAAGTAGATGAGGTGTGTGTCGGTGTGTATAGACGCATGAGTTTGTAATAAGTTTATATTGTGAGAGATTGTGTATAATTTAAATAATGTGTATAGAATGTGTACGAATTAGCTATAAGAAGCGCGCATTATTTTGTCACCATGTATATGATATGTCTATTATGTGTATGTTGCTATTTAAGTATGCTTGTAATAAATTTATAGTAGGTTTATTGATAATAAGACAAGTTATAATGACCCGATGAGAACTCCTCGAGGCTCAGACAGCATGTGTGATTAATTAAAAACAATAATTAAAAGGGACCACTCATGATATATATTACAGCGAAAATAATATAAAGATCTCATATAGAATTTATAAACGAATAAAGCTCTGGTCAGATAATGAAAGGAGAGATAATAAATGTCAGTCACACATGAATATATACGATCAGTTAATTAACTTTTAGTTATACAAGGTATCTGAAATAACTTGACTACGATAATATTCTTAAAATCCCTTTATTATTTTATTGGATATGAATAATATTTACAGTACACATATCCATAATTGACAAATGATCATATCTATATACACGGTGGTACGATTACACATACATCACACACTGTATAGATAAAGTATAAACGCATAACGAACATAGGAAATAGTTACATACATACACATTCCATAATAAGCATATTATATAAATATATAACAATAGTTACCTTGTATACCTGGTGATACAATAATACGCACGTTATAAACTTATCATCTACACAATGTTTAATCAGTATCTGACTATTACAGACATATTATCCACCCAGAAACACATTAATACACGCATCTTATAAATAGTTTATATACCCGGTGACGCATTAGTACGTATAATCGACATATTATCAATAAACCTACTATAAATTTATTACAAGCATACTTAAATAGCAACATACACATAATAGACATATCATATACATGGTGACAAAATAATGCGCGCTTCTTATAGCTAATTCGTACACATTCTATACACATTATTTAAATTATACACAATCTCTCACAATATAAACTTATTACAAACTCATGCGTCTATACACACCGACACACACCTCATCTACTTATTATAAATATACCGAGTTATATGCATGGTTGATAAGGGAAATAGTTGTAAATAATGGTTAGCTGTGATTTTATTAGAGAATTAGGTTGAATTTATGATAGGAAACTATTATAAAAATGGTGGGTTTGATTGCCCTTTTTGTTATTGTTAAATTTGAGATTTAATGAAAATACTGCGCTGTGGTAGAGTACGAGTAAAATTGGCTAGATATTCTTATCGAGTGACAGAACTATTGTATGTGTACGCTATTGCGGTATTAATTCAGGTTTAGGATCTAGAACTGCATCTGATAGTAAAGGCATAATTATACTTTTGAGGTGTAGATTAAAATAAATGAATTATTAAGGCTGAAAATATGACATTTATCTAGGGTAAAGTGGGTCTATAACAACGTATGCCTATTTTTTCCCTGCGGTGCTGTACCCCCATAAATTGCTACTTTTTTTTATTCTTTATGAGTCAAAGCGTCAGGAAATAATTAATTAAGGTCACTGGCCGGGTTTTTTTGTGATGTTTAAGCCATTAAAAATTGGGTGCTTTTCGGTGTTGCGATAACTCTTGATACATGGGAAAAGGTGACTTAGACTGTGCATAGGAGGTTGCGATTGCACATACGAGTTACTTAGCTTGCTTAGATTTAATAATTAACGAAAGTTCATATATAGGATGTCTCAAAAGTTCCGATCGAGATTTATCGTATGAAGCTTACAGAATTTAACCAAATGAATCGACTGGTTATTAAACACTATTTTATACCAATATTATAACAATGTTGGTTTATATACCGGGTGTCAATTTAATAACGTGAATATATGTAGTAATATTCTTAAAACCTTTTTATTATTTTATTGGACATGTAATATGAATAATAGTTACAGTACACATATGCATATTTGACAAATGACTATAACTATATACACGGTGGTACAATTATACACAAATCATACACTCCATAAACAAAGTATAAACGCATAATGAACATAATGAAATAGTTACATACATACACACTCCATAATAAACATATTATATAAATATATAACAATAGTCACCTCGTATACCCGGTGATACAATAATACGCACGTTATAAACTTATCATCTACACAATGTTTAATCAGTATCCGATTATTATAGACATATTACCCATCCAGTAACGCATTAATACACGCATCCTATAAATATTTTATATACACGGTGACGCATTAGTACGCATAATCTACATATTCTCAATAAACCTATTATCAATTTATTGCAAGCATACTTATATAATAACATACATACACTAGACGTACCATATACATGGTGACATAATAATGCTCGCTTCTTATAGCTAATTCGTACACATACTATACACATTATTTAAATTATACACTCAATCTCTCACAATATAAACTTATTACAAATTTATGCGTTTATACACACCGACACACTCCTCATCTACTCATTATAAATATACCACGACGTATTACATGTGCCTTTATACAATTATTACTCAATACATATATAAACTTTTATTGCTAGCTTATATTAATATACATATATACATATAGTTAATAGCGAGTTTAATGTCGTTAAACTAATCTAGACATTATAATTTACGAATATCATTACGCGACATTATAAATAAGTAGTAATTAATAAGTTAATTAGCGAAATGCTCTGATATCCTTACAATTATTTAAGTTTAACTATAGTATAATGCGGCGATAAATAAGTAATCAGATAAGCTATCGTAACACTAATAATAATTGCGATATACGTAGAAATTAACGATACAAATATTATAATAAGACGCTAGTTTCGAAGCTTCTAGAACATTCAAGAACCATCGAATCACGTGAAAATTTTCGACAAACACCGTGACCGCTTACTATTGTCCGGCGCGTGATACCTGGAACAAACAAGCGTGACCAGGATCGGACCAACTTGCGCGCACTTCAATTTGGAAGGGTGGGAGTTCTCAGCGACCACAGGTATATAAGCGAGAGCACCGTTCGCTCAGCGATTATTCATTTTCACAGTATCATTTAGTATAGCACTCAGTATCAGTCAGTCTTATTATATCCATTCAGCCAGTCAGTCTTACTGATTCAGTATTACATTATCGAGTCAGTGCAGTATAGCTCATTATTCGGTATTATTCAGACAGTATCATTAATTTATAGACCTCGAGACTAATATATCGCGAATATTAATACTTAGCTTTCGTTTTCTTACATTCTTCATACATTTATTTTACGCCGTTTGTTATAAACTTATCCTTGATTAAATATTTGTACGTTCATTATCGTATTTCTTTTCTTTCTTCACTTTTCGTTGCGCTCACATTGTACATTAATTTTTCTGTTTCGCATTTATTAACATTTTGTTTTAATTTCCGTTCGCAGCAAATCTACATTATAAACAATATATATATATTGTTTATATATATATACAACTATAAATATATATATATATATTATATATATATATATATATATATATTATATTTTTTTCTTCATTCGAAATTTAGATTACTATTAGTATTTCTTATATAATAACATTTACGCGTCCGAAACCTGTCTGCGCCTGTAAATTATACTTAGAGTAAATTTCAATTAATTAATATTATAACTCCATTAATATCGTAGATCCATATATCCAGTGTATACCTGCATAACAGTGTTGTTCGCCTATTGTTCCCTGTCACATAGAACAGTCCAGTGAGGTGAGTACGTTATCGTTACTATTAAGTTGCATTTGTGTAATTATTAGTCATATCGTACACGTGTAGTCTACTCGAAATATACATACCTGTGTTAGTTCGCGGCCTCTTTCCCATTTCAGGTGTCGCTCATCTTCGCGGTGTCAATTCTTTGTATCGTTAAATATTATCCCTCGTACCGGTACACCTGTAAATATCGGGACAAGTTTTATATTCTAATAATTTGAAAATATATACGGCTCCAATATTTACAAACATGATAAGATATACTCGGCAATGAGAGCCCATGCGCGGATGTTGATGCATAAAGAAACTGCGTAAAGAAATTAATTCTTTTCACGAAAGAATTTTTAATTAGTGCACAGAGCACATATTTAGATTCTCATTTTTGAGAATTCTAAAAACCTTCTATACCCCCCTAAAGAGATGTAGACGAGAAAAAATATTGGGGCGAAGTCGCTGAATCGGGAATTGAACCCGAGTCTCGCTTGCCGGGCGACTGCTCTTACCACTGAGCTATTCAGCCCCACACCGATACTTCTCTCGTCTATTTGTTTATAAACCTCTTGATAGATAAACTGAAGAACGCCCGATTCAGCGACTTCGCCCCGATATTTTTTCTCGTCTACATCTCTTTAGGGGGGTATAGAGGGTTTTTAGAATTCTCAAAAATGAGAATCTAAATATGTGCTCTGTGCACTAATTAAAAATTCTTTCGTGAAAAGAATTAATTTCTTTACGCAGTTTCTTTACGCAGTTTCTTTACGCATCAATATCCGCGCATGGGCTCTCATTGCCGAGTATATCTTATCATGTTTTATATTCTAATTTCGATACGGAAATTATCGGGCAAATTAGTCTTACTTATCTGACGAGGTCATCCTTCTTGCGCGCCTACATCAGGCTCTCATTCTTCCTGCGTCGACGCGCGCCTTCTTCAGGGCATTCTGTTGATCCTGCGTCGGTGCGCGCCTCTTCCAGGGCGTTCTTGTGGTCCTTTTTCCATATCCGCTCACTTCTGGCAAGGTTCACGACGTCAGCCTTGACATACCTAGAGCTTTAGATACCTGAAATAGACAATTAAAGAGATTAGTATTTTAGTTGGACGTCACAGGATACTATCCTTATGGAGTGCTAATAGACGGAGAGCGTTAACCATCCTTACCTACACCGTAGCGCGCTTCTCTCAGGGCGTCCTGCATCCGTCCTTCGTAGCGCGCCTCCCTCAGGGCGACTCTACAGCCTCTTTAGCAGCGCGCTTTTTTCAAAGCCGTTCTGCCTTCCTCCTTCGTAGTGCGCCTCTCAGGGTTGCACTACCTCTATCTACGTCGCGCGCCTCTTTCAGGGCGTTCCGCCTCCTAACATGTAGCGCGTCTCTTTCAGAGCGAACTGCCTCCTTTCAGTCCACGAACCGCGCCTCTCTCAGGGCGTCTTTCACAATTCCTCCGCTCGCTCTACTGGTCTGCAAAATAAAACACATAGACATTAGTAATAGTAAATTAAAATAAATTTATCAAGGCTCACCCTGTCCTCGCATCTCGTCAGATAAAGCCAAGTTAACGTACCTAATAAACTAAACTAACTTATCTATGCTTTTCCTTATCGGTTACCTTAAATCCCCTTTTTTTGTCGTTCTCGTCATCGTCCGCGTTATCGCATTTAAAGTCTCCCTGTATCTCGCCATGTATTCCACCATGGAATTGATAGTAATTTCGCTTACCTCCCTAGCATCGTCATGGGTCGGTCACGTCGATCTGGCCGCGCGCACCAATTGAAGCGACTCGTGAGATCACTCTACCTAGGAAGGTCATACTTGTCACGCTCAACGTCGATCGCCGCACCAGCCGGACAAGACCCGTCGTCCATCCGGTACTTCACCCGAACTCCACCGGAGAGCCGTACGCCGGAACCCTCTGCACCAGACGCGCTCCATAACGCCGTCACTCCGCCTAGGTCTGACGACGCGTCCGTCCCTTCTAGGCGTAGGCCCTTACCGCCTATCGAATTCCGTCCGTGGCCCGTGCCTCCGCCGCTTATAGACTTCGGAACTGCGCTTCCGAAGGTCGTATCTTCGCAGCCCTTCTTCAGCCAAGTGCGGATCTTGCCGGCCACCGAAACGCCTAACGGCACTACCGTTCACTCTTGTCCTTAGCTTTGTCGTCCATTCGTCCTGTAAAATACATGTATATATGTTAAAATAAGATAATAATAAATATACAAAATTTAGTTATACGTAATCAAACTGTATTCATTGTCTACTCACTCACTTCACACTTTCCTTACTACCCATTACGTCCCGGCCGCCAGCTTCCGGTGCACCGCTACGCTGATCGTGACAAGGTTTACCGCTCGGCCACCGCGATCCGCGTACAGCGATCACCGCAACCGCACCGCGCCCGCGCTCCGGACGTAACAATAGTATTAGACGAAGATAATCGCGCTATTTTTCCAAAAATTAAAAGGGGAGAATTTTTTACTTTCGTGTATACTTGTATTATATGAAAACATGGTTAAACCGATATGATCATCCCAGTTCGAGTCTTTATTAATGTGTGTTTTTAAATATTCAGTTCATAGAACGTGATGAGATCTTTCTATCGATCCGTTAGACTAAGGGTGATACGCTGTTGTGTAATATTGTTTTATTCTGAATTTTTTTGCTAGATTCCTCATTAAAGCGGTTAGAAAATTAGATCCTTGATCGTTTAGAATGGCTTGCGGAGCTCCATAAATACATATAAAGTTTTTTGTAAAGGCATCAGTTATGGTTAGCGATGTGGCTTCTCTTAAAGATACCGCGACTGAATATTTTGTTAATAAATCTTGTATAGTGAGTATGTAAATATTTCCATTATCGGACATGGGTAATGGGCGTACAATGTCCATTTTATCGAAATATTTTCGATATTTTATCGAAAGCTGATCCGGGAGTGTCGGTTATTATCATAGGTTGTTTTGTTTTTACTCTAGTTAATTTCTTTAATTGGCAAGTCCGACAATTTCGAATAAAATTTTGAATGTCTTTTTTCATCGTATTCTAATAATAATATGATCTTAATCGGTTATAGGTTTTAGTTATTTCTTTGTGGCCACTAGTTGCCGAGTCATGATATTCGCGGATAAGGGAGGATCTTCTATATTTGATGTTTGAATAAGGTCTTTACATATAGTTATGCAAATATTTGTGTCGTTCATATGTTTAATTAATTGTGTTTCTACACATGGCTATGGGACATTGTCAAAAAAACTAGTTTTCTTAATTGAAATGGATTCTAATTGCAATTCTTGTACGACATCCAGCAATGATTTGATACAATGTTTTATATTATCCGGTTCTATTAGGGTGTAGTGATTAAATTTTAGGGGTAATGATATTAGAGTTTTTGAGCGTATCGTATTTATTTTTGCTCTTTCATAAGTTATATCTTTGTATACGGCTAAAAGGTTGGCTTCCTGTAATTCTTTTGCTCCGTTATCTAAGGGTTCACCTTTTAATGTTATAAAAATTACATAATTATCGTTATGTTTTAGCAATCTATCTCAGCTTATTCGGACTTTGGCTTTATGGTTAGTGGATACTTCTACGTAAGGTACAACGTCAGTGGCTATTAATTTATCATCGCTTTCCTCGTTAGTTGTCTCTAGGTCCTCATTACTAATTAGGCTTTCATTTTCGTCACTATTACATTCTTCAATAGTTATTGGTTCTGTTACAGGTGTGTCTGTATGTGTTAACAAGGAGGTATCTTCGTTCATTTCCTCTTCGATTACAGGTGAAGGATTATGGGGAGTAATTTCTACATTCGTTTGAATCAAGGGTCGACGGACTGAGAATAAAGATTCATCAGAATCGGAATCGGGGTCTGGAGGAAGAAGATGGGTTTTCTTGAAAGATAAGATTTTAACGATTGGATTTCTAGATAATGCGTCGGCATTATTATTCAATGTTCCTTTTTTATATTGTATATTATAATCATATTCGGCTAATTAAATTCTCCATTTTAAAAGTCTAGAAGAAGGATCTTTAATAGAATGTAGCCATACTAGAGGTTTATGATCTGTTACGATAATAAATTTAGTACCGTATAAGTAGGGTCTGAAATGATTTGTACAGTATACTATTGCTAAACATTCCTTTTCAATAGTGTAATAATTTTATTCTGCTTTATTAAGTACTCTTGATGTATATGCAATTGGAAGATCCTTCCCGATTGGTCCTTGGCTTAGTACTTTGCCGATTGCATGTCCGGATGCATCGGTAGTTAAATTGAAAGGTTTACTAAAATCGGGATATTGTAATATCGGTTTTGTACATAATTGTTCTTTAAGATTACTAAACGTGTATTCTTGATCTTTTTACCATTTGAAACAATTATTTTTCTTAAGTAAATCAGTTAAAGGTTTAGCAATTTTTGAAAAATTTGGAATAAATTGTCAATAGTATCCAACTAATCCTAGAAATTGTTTTATGTTTTTAGGATTCTTGGGAGAAGGAAAATCATGGACAGCTGTAACCTTAGTAGGGTCTGGTCCTACACCGTCGGATCCGATAATATGACCGAGGTAAGCCACTTCTCGTCGTAAAAATTCATATTTCTCGGGTTGTAATTTTAAATTAGTTTCACGTAATCATTAATTTGTTAAATTTCACTTCATGTTCTTTTAAAGATCGAGCATAAATTACTATATTGTCCATGTAAACGAAAAGTTCATTACCTTGTAACCCAGATAGAACATTATCCATTAATCTTTGAAATGTTGCAGGGACATTTTTCAGTCCAAAAGGCATTCGTTTAAACTGATAATGGCCATAAGGAGTGGAGAATGCTGTTTTGGGAGCGTCATTTAGGTTCATAGGTATCTGATGGAATCCTGAAGCGAGATCAAGAACTGAAAAATATTTAGCGCTTCCTAGTTGATCAAGTATGTCGGTTATATTAGGAAGGGGATAAGCGTCTTCTATTGTTTTTTCATTTAGAGCACGGTAATCAATGACCATTCTCCATCTTTTATTTCCAGAAGAGATTTTTTAGGAACTATCCATACTGGCAAATTATAAGGTGAGAGTGAACATTCTATCATGTCATCCCTCAGTAATTTAATAACTTGCTTCTCTATTTCTTCTTTTTGCATAGGAGGAAACCAGTATTACTTGGTATGGATCGGACAGTCATCTGTAGTGTAAATGGAGTGGTGAGTCACGTGTGTAGTTCCTAGTTTATCGTCGGGCAGATGGAATCTGTCTAAATTATTGTAAACTAATGTTTTAAGATCAGCCTTTTCTTCTTCATTTAAATGTTCCAATCTTAGGAGTTGTAAGGTAAGTTCCGCACGCTCTGGCGGTGTTTCAAAAAATATTTCTTCTGACTGAGACGGATTTTGGTTTAAAGGATAGTTCGCGCTTATCTGATGCCCTCGGGAATCGATAACACCGCAAAACCCTCCGTGAGATGTAGGAAAATTAACTTCGTCTTCCTCGGAAGAAGAAGAGGATTGATAAGAGAAGTCAAGATTAGTGATAAAAGGATCAGAGGCCTCGGATGACACTAAGGTTCCGTCGGCTTCACGAGAAGAATGTCGATTCTCTTGGATGTCAATGATATCAAATTCTTGCAGTGGGAATGAAGGTATTTCTATTTCATACTCTTCATTAGTAGTGTTAAAAAGAGGCAAATAAGCCTAGCCGTGAATGTTAGAGACTAACGCGTCTCCTAAATAAATTCCTTTTATGGAGGTTATTAATGGAAGATATCTTGTTTTTATTTCAGGGTTCGTGATTTTAATGAAGAAGGGAGTAATTGTCTTTGGTTTGATATTGACATGTTCTATTTTGTCAAACGGAATTGATGTATTTTCTAGAAGTAAGTGTTTTGTTTTAAAATCGACATTTGTATTTCTATCTTTTAAAAATGGATTCCATGTTGTGAGAATAGTATATCATCGAGGACTACGTGAAATTCTGTTTGTTTTCCTAGTAATGAAATGTGAATAGCGCCTAATGTTTTAATGGGTTCAGATGCTATTCCTTGTAATGATTGAATATTTTCCTTATTTAAAGAAATATGAGAATCAATATATTGTTTTTTAATTAAATTCAGATCAGAGCCCGAGTCTATCATGAAAGTGCATATTTCTTTTAAATCGAGAGATGACAACGTGCCGGTAGGAGCGCAGGTGCTTCCTGCAAAACGATACTTATTTACTTTTGTGTTTCCAGATTTTGATTGTCTACCTCTGTGAATCGTACGACTTGAGAGGGGAGTGGGCGTTTCTGTTGAGCAGCGTCCCCGCAAACGCCTCCTTGAACCGGAGCGCTCTGACCGTTTCCCTGGTTATCAAGGGGTTGACTAGAAGAACTCGTCCCTTCTGTAAGTGATTTCTTATATGCTAATTTTCGACATTCAGTAATTAAGTGTCCGAGGGATTTACAATAACGACATATTTTTTCAGTAGGGTAATTCGGACCAGGTTGTCCAGGAATTAAAGGTTTAATAAAAGGGGCATTATTATTGCATGTGTCGTATACTCTGGGGGTAGTAATGGGAGAAGCCGTTGGGCTGCGTGATGGATTTTGAAGAATGCGGGGAGTATAAATAAGATCTGCGCGAGGGGTTAGTGCTCGTCGTGTGGGAAACGCGGCTCTTTTGCGATGATTTTCAGTTTCTAAAGTCTTACTTAATTAAATGGCTCCGACGATTGCATCTTCGAGGCAATAATATCCTTCTAACTTAATGCGAATCAATAATTCAGGCGGAAGACCATTAATAAAACTTTCTAATGCTCTTGTTTCGATATTATAGCGAAGTTGTTCGCTTAAATTACCGTGAATCGTCAGTTCACCATAAGAATTAAGATCCGCCATTATAGATGGTGAACTGACGATTCGTATTAAAGACATCATTGACTCCATTTCCAAATATGACGGCCATAAGATGTCCGTATTTCAGTCCTGTAAAACATGCGAACGAGCATTAAATTTAATTCCTTCCTAGCAAGAAGAATTTTTAGGACACGCATACGCGGTAATAGAAGAAATTGAATATCATAATTTGACGGATCTAACTAATCGATTAAAAAGAGTATTTGGTCCTAACAAGTCGGTTGACCAATATCGCGGTGAACTTGCTAACGTCTATATGAAACCAAATGAAAATATTTTCGATTATATCTCTATATAATGCTCGTTCGCATGTTTTACCGGACTGAAATACGGACATCTTATGGCCGTCATATTTGGGAATGGAGTCAATGATGTCTTTAATACGAATTGGAGAGGCTAATTGGATATGATCCATATTCAGAGAGGCGTTTCTTGAAACGGATGGGGAAGCAGGATTGCTATTATAAACTGGAGGTTTCGGGATTACATTATCAGGTAAGGTATTATTAATTTCTTGTTAAGGCAAATTTCTTATATAATCTTGTACATATAAATTAGACAAGTCTTGTTGTCGCATCTCGGATATCTTTTGTTCTAAACTGTTTAATTAATTTGGTAAAGTTTTTAAAAAGGAAACTTCTTGTCATAATGAGCTTAATATTGAAGTGAGACTATTTATGTCAACAGCTGCGTTTTGTTCCGCATCAAATTTTTCTCTCAAAGATTCAAATTCCTTTTGTTGCATATTTAAAGCAATTTGTTGTTCCCGTACGAGTTTCTCTTTATTTCGTAATTGTTGCATCATAACCTCAATTTCAGCTTGTTGTTTTTGTAAAGGAGTAATGATAGTAGTATCACTGTCACTATGCTTAGAGGCAGTTTTGGAAGATTGAGATCGAGTATTCATGATTAAAATTATCGTTATCGGTCAAGCTTTTTAGGCGAAGATTTCTTACTAGAATGGTTTATTCTTTCGGAAATCCAATGCTGCCAGCAATTTTTTTCGTTTGCTGTCACGTCTCGTGACCCACTGTTATTGTTCACCTCAGTGTCAATATCAGGGTTGTTCTCTATTTAGTTTTTTAGGGCAACCTGTCTAAACCGGCTATACCCAGGGAACCGCCAAGATCTAAGTCTTGACCTTTTTGTTAATCAGGGGATTTTTTTACTGATCAGGAACCACTACAATTGAGGCTTGATTCATAAGTTCATTAATAATATCGTCTAAATTATAAATAATATTCTCTTTATTTTCTTCCAAAAATTGTATCAATATTTCTATTATGGTGTTGGGTTCTTGAAGTACCCTGTTGTATATCAGAGTCAGTTGTATGAGGTTTCATTAATTCTTAATTTATTGGGAACTAATTAAAAGAGATAGAGATAAAATTTTTATGTCTATTGTATGTACGTGTTGAGTATATTGTAGATATTTAAATTTTAAAATTTAATGATTAATAATTTGTTGACACTCGGTATATGAGATATATGTATAGGGTGGCTTTAAAGTAAAATATTATCCTTATTATTCAATAGGGATTACTAGGTATTATTCTAACTTATTATTTAAAATATTTAGTAATTTTTATAATTAATTAATTTAATTAATTATTATAGGGAGTGATTTGGAGAATCGAGATTGGGGGTGGATTATCATTGGCCCAAGTCTATTACAATGGAATTGGTCCGGTCTTCCCAGGATGGACCAGTAAAAACAAGATGGCTGACGTTTTATAAATAAATGGAAGTATTTCGGTATCTATTAGGAGTAAGGTTACAAAATTTTGTTTATAAATTCTATAGGAAATATTGCATAAAATAGACGCGTTAAATTGTACTTTTACAGGTACAAAACTGTTCTGTTCAATAGTAAAATTCTAAAGTTGTCTCGATTTAGTCGAGATTTTACATAAATCTTAGTTTAGTAGTATTAAGATTATTTAAGGGTATTTTGAATCCTTAAGTCAAAAAATGAAAAAATTAAAAATGGCGGCCAAAATGTGTAAAATTGGCTAAAAAGTATATCCTCAATGTTTCGAGCAAATTAGAAATTTTGTTGATTTATTTATTTATTTTTGCAATAATTTTTAATATTTTTTATTGTTATTACATAATACTTTTGTTAATTAATCAAGAGAAAAATTTATAATTGAAAATTATTAATTTACAAGTAAGATGGAATAAATGAGAAAAATTCTAGTATCGTATCTTCAATGGGTCTTATGTTATTAGATTTTACAGTTAATTTTGTTAATTAACTTATGTTGGAAAAATAATTTTTTGTAATTATAAAAGAGTCTAATTATAGTGACTTGACAAAATTTTGGATGAGAAAGATATAGTATTGTTTATAAATTATTGTTAATTAATAAATGGATTGTTTATAGGTTTAATATACAGGATGCGTCTAATAATTATTCAAGTATGTAATTATGCATTAAAATTATTGTCTTAATATGTCACTTGGTCATTTGTTTATAACAAATAGATCTGTTTTATTATAATATATATATAAAGGGGATGAAAATTTTGTTCAGGGGTTGCTGATAGAGATGTATATGGTAAGTATACAGGGTGTCCCCGAATTGGCGGATCAACTCTCGTCGGTAGATAGAGCGTGTTAAACTGAAGAAAAAAATCTTATATCATTTTACTAAATTCGCAATAATTAATAAGATATAAATTAATAAAGATCGGCTAATCCGTGCCAGTATAAGCGGCGCGAAGAAACCTCTCAGTTGTTACTTGATACTAAGCGCGTGGCAAGACGTAAACGCAGAACGCACTGTACGTGTCTCTTTAAGTACGCCCTTTGTACGTCCTTTGTATGTCCTTTGTAGACCGCTCCGCCTACTGTCTCGCCGCGCGCCTAGTATCAAATAACAAGTAGGACGCTTCTTCGTGCCGCGCGCCTTATCCTGGCACGTATTGGCCGATCTTTATTAATTTATATCTCATTAATTATTGCGAATTTAGCAAAATGATATAAGATTTTTCTCTTCAGTTTAACACGTTCTATCTACCCACGAGAGTTGATCCGCCAATTCGGAGACACTCTGTATAATACGAAGTTCTGGCATCTTAATTTTCTATGTTTTTAGAGGGGTGGAAGATTTTTTATTATGCGTTCCTGCGAATGTCGTCAAAGTAGCCGTTTCATATATATATATATATATATATATATATATATATATTGTGACGTGACGTTTTTCTTTCGTCCGTCACAAGGGCCGAACGGTCCGATCGGGAAGGGTTTCGCGGGGCCTGCGTCCTCGAATTATAGAGAGAGCGAAATTCGATTTTTATTTGCGCGCGTTAATTGCGAGTTTGGCGGCAGCAACTTCTAGTTTGACAGCTACAAGGATCCGAGGAGCCTGGTTATGACGGCGAACGGAGGTCAAGAAATGCGGAGAAATCACGCCCGGTAGGACTCGTACATTTTATTTGATAATTTATAAATCGGCGGAAACATCGACTGCCGTTAAAAGGTTCACATCCGCAGGATCGTACCAAGGGCGAAAGACCGGAAGGAAACGGTCAAGGGGATGGCCATTTCCGACGTATTGAGCATCGGAGCCCCAACCATGGAGGTACAAGGTCTGACTCAACCATCCAGGGTCCGGGGAAGCCAAGGGCACCAAATCGAGCCGACCGGAAGCTGCCGACAAGCCGCCCCGGGAAGTTATCTCGCGGGAGCCGACAGTTCGAAGATCGATAAGGAGAATCGAACCGGCCGCGATAAGAGATGACCGTGATTGGCCCTAAGGGCCACGATAGCGCCACAGGTGGCCTAATTAAGCACGACGTCGCCGGCGTGTCTCCCGGAAGCCTCACGCTCGTCACTGTTCGGCGAGCGATCGAGGACAGTCTTATCGACACGACTATTAAGGATCACGAGCGAGACCGGACGACGGAAAAGGAAAAGGATTGTAAGGCCGCCAAACCGGTAACTCACACGATTCGGACGAACGTGCCCTGTCGTATTTCTAGCTGTCGCGATTAACGGGGAGATAATATTCCACCATCGCGTATTTGTTGCCGTATCGTTGTTGGAATTTGCGAAGGGCCGCATTTCGTCCGAGTCGTGAAAGGACATAACGTCTCTTTCTATAAACGCCGCCGAAAGTCATCATGTATTGTCGCGTTAAGTATCGTTTAGTTGTCGAAATTTGTCGTAATAGGGGAGACTGGGGTTGGTTGTGATATTTTTAGGAAAATGTTATCCTCTATTTTACTAGTTCAGTTGTTTCATATCAGTATAGTAGTATTGGATATAATGATTCTTTAGCATTAAAATGCAAAAGATACTTCGAGAATAGGCTTGCTACAACTATTAAAAATTAATGAATTTGTAAAATTTGTCAGTGTAACTTTTTACCCCTGTCAAGGGGCAAGTTGTTTCACCATACGGAAACCTAACCTAACCATACGAGGTAAAAAGTAACAACTGTATTGTATTGCATAGCGCATTTCTCTTAACATGGCGGACGTAGAGTCGTTTGCCGATTCTTCTCGCGGTTGTACCGGTTGATTAATTGTTCGTCGCAATCGTGCGATCTCGTCGTTTACCGCGTCATTGGACACGTTTGCGGACGTAGACGCGCGGGGATTTTGAGCTTCTGCCATCTCGCGCGTTCGTATGTAGATTTCTTCGGGATCAAAAATCTCGCTCTCGTAAGATGTCAATGAAAATTCTCGCCGGAGTGATACCTGACTTGGAGTTCGACTAAGGTACGGTCTCGTTCGTCTGGTTGAGTCGTGTAAATCGTCAGTGGGGTCAGTCGGATTATTTTCAACAAGACTCGCGTCGAAACTCGTAAATGGAAATTCGCGTTCTGTTATAACATTGCTCGGTAGCTCTGTGTCACTATCACTCGAGTATCGAGTTTCGAGGTTCCGTCGGACACTATCGCGTATGTCTCGGAGCGCTTCTACGGCTACACTCGCGGGATTTAATTCGCAATATTTTATAGCTCGATTTGCTCGTTCGCTAAGCAACCACGACTTATTTGCTATCGGTTTCGGTACGTTTCTTCCTTCCGACATTCACGCAAATTTAATTAAAATTAATTTGGTTCGGACTTACAGTAGTAGTATCGCTCGCATATTCGCTCGCTGTCTCGGTTCTCGCTGACGTTGCGTCCTTCGCTCGGCGGCTGATAAGGCTGGCGGTCGCATTCCGGCGGCGATGCGTCGTCGATGGAGTTGTCGTAGGTCGGGCGGCTTGGCGGCTCGCGTCCTTGCTCCAATCCTGCAATGCTCTGTTTATCTCGTAGTCCGTAATCGTCTGCTCTGTATGTAGTTTTTTCTTGGCTTCTTGGTGTCCGTCAGTGTTTGCTAACTTTCTGACGTGCCTGCCTGTTTAAGCACTTTTTATTTTATTGCAGGTCTTGCACGACGGTCGGGGTGCCAACTCCTTGACATCCACCGGGGGTGTTCCCTGGATCCCACCGCTGCCACCAGAATTGTTGTGCCTCCACGAAGGGGCACGGGATGTGTCGGGATCGTTTTGGGAATGTCGGGGATGCGTCGGGCGTTTTCCCCCTTTTTTTTATTGTATTCTGCTTTTCTTTTAATTGTAATTCCTTTTATTCTTCTACTTTCACAACATGTATAGTTCTTTGATATCTCGCAAAAATATAAGATAGTTTAATTGAAGTCAATGGTGTGATATTTTGTCACTGCTCCCAGCGAACGTTATACTACTCGCGCTTGCTATCGGTTAGAGTGAGAGAGCGGTATCTCTCGTATACACCGTCGTACCGGTAGTCTGATACGCGTCGGCTTATCTCAGGTGCGCGTATATCTCTCAGTCTTGCGAGTATGACTTTGTTGAATCTGGTCAGTAGCTGCTCGTGGCGATTATTACTCGTTCGGTTCTAATTAGCGACTGCCCGTCGCTTCATCGCGGCGGGTGCTGAGCTTCCCTCCGAACTGCATGGTTTTTCGGAGGGGGTCCCTTAGCAACATGACCAAATATGGTTATGTTGCTGAATTCGCGTTTTAGTGCAGGCGAGGAAGTTCAGAGTCGAATTTCCTCGCTTGTACTTTTAGCAATTCGGCGACACCTTTCCGGTGCGTTTCTGAGAGCGCTTTCCGGTTTCGCGTTCGCGCTCGGTCTCGGGCGCGCGTGGCTCGCTGCGTCAGCGGCTCGCGCGATTATCGCTTCGCTCGCGATGCATTCCTGCATCTATATGATTATATGTATATATATATATATATATTTATTAAATCTGTAGCCTTTTCTGGGGCTATAACAAAACGATAATAGTAGAGAGATGATACAAATGCTGATGCAGGAAATTCGGGACTTGCACCTTGAAATAGATTATATTCGCGAAAGACAGGAAACGCGAAATAACAGAAGCCTAACGCCAGCAAATCACAGACGGGAAGTTGAAGAAGACTACTCGCCCGACGATGTACGATACCGTCGAGGACGCGGAAGTTTACCCTTGAAAGAGGCACGAAGCCTAATATCGGAATTCGATAGATCGCCAAATAAATTACAAGAATTTTTAAGCGCGACAACCTACGCGGTCGAAAATATTGACTCATTAGACGAAGTCTCTCTGTTAGGTGCCGTACTATGTACCAAATTAAAAGGCAGAGCGATGCTAGATTTTCAGACGCGAAAGATCCGAAATTTTGTGCAATTAAAGCAAGAATTAGAAGCGTGCTATGCTAGTAGAAAGAGCACGATACATTTGCAAATAGAGTTCAATACGCTAAAATAGAAAACCGGCGAAAGCGCGAGAGCATACGGACTTCGAACAGACAAACTAGCAATAAAACTATACGAGTCGATGCTAGACGGACAAAATTATGCGACGGAGTACAAGCGAATAATCTTTAAAATAATACAGCAGCAAGCCTTAGAGAATTTTCAAATCGGATTACACGACGACATTAAAACCGTGGTACGTTCTCAAGGATACATGACACTGCAAGAAGCAATATCAGCCGCGAGCGCGGAAGAGAAGGTCAAGGCATATGCCGGCGCACTACCAAAGAACGCTGCAACGCCCGCGTATAATCATGATAATAAAAGAACTGCACAATGCCAGAAATGCGGAAAAATGGGGTATTACGGACGAGAATGCCAGACGAGTCGATACGCGATGCGATTTTTATTACCAAAACCAGAGCGACCCTCGCGCGTAAATACCGTTGATAAATATTGCAACCACTGTAAAAGGACCGGACATAAGCAAGAGGAATGCTGGATATTACACGGATGACCGTATAAGGACCAGTTTAATTGTACGAAACGAAATCAACTGCCACGGGAAATTAAAAATCGGTATAACGATGAAAGAAGAAAAAAGAGATCTGATTCCGCTCGAAGTAGAGACGAGGAGGAGAAAGAAGATAAGAAGCAACGTCGACCTGCCGCCGAGTATCACGTATCACACGTAGAACGAACGCCTCACTCACACACAGGCCTAGACTTAGTTGCATTACCCATGCAAGAGGTAAAAGGAGAAAAAATTAATTTATTATGCGATAGGGGAGCAGCCATTTCTCTTATCAAGGTGAGAAATCTAAAAAGAGAAACGATGATAACCGAAGACAAAATAACCCTCACGGGCGTGACGGGACACCAGGTATATACTATCGGACGGATAAATGTGACGATAAAGTTGCGAGATGAAAAAATAAAACATAGATTTTATGTCGTAAAAGACGACTTTCCGATTGAGTACGAGGGAATAATAGGAATAGATTTTCTTAAAAAAACAAGAAGCGATATGCAACTACTCAACGAAACAGCTAAGAATCGGACGAAATATACTGAGACTATACCCTTATCAAAAGATCATGTTACAGCCTCGAAACGAGACGATAGTACAAGTGGCAACGACAATCAACATGATGGGAGTAACCCGAGCAGAGGAAATAATACCAGGCGTATTTATAGGAAACTGCCTAGTCAAACCCGAAAAATTTTTATGCCCTGCGAGCGTAATGAATACAAACGAAAACGAAGTCGAAATTACAATGCCACAGATAACAATTGAGAAAATTGAAGCCGAAGACGCAACGGAGATAAATCTCGCACATTCGACAACGGAGGAGAAAAGCCTACGACACACCGAGAAAATATTAAAAGAGCTCCGCACCGGACACCTAAATGAGGAGGAGGAAAAAACGATAAGAGATATCTGCGAGGAATACAGCGACGTGTTCCACACCGACGGAGAGTTACTCACATGTACGAACGCGGTGACACATTAAATTGCAACACAAACAGATAGTGCACCGGTTAACGTACGACCATATCGACTGCCCGAAAAACATAAGACGGAAGTCAATCGACAAATGCGAGAGATAATGGAATAATTAGGGCAAGCGTGAGTCAATGGAACGCTCCCTTACTAGTCGTTCCGAAAAAGTTAGATGCATCCGGAAAACAAAAATTTAAAGTGGTGGTAGATTTTCGAAAATTGAACGACCTAACAATAGGCGACTCATTCCCTCTACTGAATATTACGGACATATTAGATCAATTAGGGAACGCAAAATATTTTACTACCCTCGACTTGGCATCAGGATATCACCAGATCGAGATGGAAGAAAATGACAAAAGTAAAACAGCGTTTTCCACGCCGTACGGACACTACGAATTTAACAGAATGCCATTTGGATTAAAAAACGCACCCATCACATTCCAGCGATTAATGAACGCCGTGTTAAGCGGATTGCAAGGAATAAAATGTCTAGTTTATTTAGATGATATTGTAATTTTTGGAGCTAGTCTAAAGGAACACAATAAAAGATTAATCGAAGTATTAAAAAAATTACGGGAAAATTGATTAAAATTACAGCCCGACAAATGTGAATTTCTAAGAAAGGAAGTGACATATCTCGGACACATAATTACGGAAAACGGAATATCACCCGACCCAACCAAATTAAAAGCTGTAAAAAATTTTCCGACGCCAAAAAAAGTCAAGGATGTACAAGCATTTATAGGATTGGCCGGATATTATCGGAAATTTATTGAAAATTTTTCCAAAATAGCGAAACCACTTACAAAATTAACCAAGAACGAAAACAAGTTCGAGCGGACGCAAGCGCAGCAGAACGCCTTTGAAATATTAAAAGAAAAACTAACGACAGCACCGGTACTCAAGTACCCAGATTTTACAAAAGAATTTATAGTGACGACAGATGCATCCGACTATGCAATCGGAGCCATATTATCGCAAGGACAGATAGGACAAGACCCGTAGCGTACGCGAGTCGAGTACTAACAAAGGCAGAACAGAATTATAGTACGACAGAGAAAGAGTTACTCGCTATAGTATGGGCCGTCAAACATTTTCGACCATACTTATATGGAACCAAATTTACGGTCGTGACGGATCACAAATCGTTAGTGTGGTTATTTAATGTCACTGACCCCGGATCCCGATTGACCCGATGGAGGCTTAAATTAGAAGAATACGATTATGTAATAATACATAAAACCGGAACAGCGAACAGAAACGCTGACGCACTGAGCCGACACGTAGCGGATATCAATGCGATTAAAGAGGAAGAGGCACGCGACGCGAGAACAATGCAAGAATGTACGGAAGATGAGAAACAAAAGATATTATACGAATACCATGACGCCCTCCTAGGAGGACATCAAGGAATCGAACGAACGATAAATCGAATAATTCGACTAATGCATAATTGGAAGGGAATAACAAAAGACGTCGAAAATTATATAGCAAAATGCGAACTATGCCAATGAAATAAACTGTCAAGAAAAAATAAGGCACCGTTAATAATCACGGACACTGCCGATAAGCCATTCGGAAAATGTGCACTAGATATAGTCGGACCATTACAACTACGGACAACTACAATTACTGGAAACAAATATATCTTAACCTTCCAAGATAACGAAATTTAGTAAAGCGATACCAATAGCGAACCAAGAAGCCGCAACAATCGCAAGAGAATTTACAACGAAAATAATATTCGAGCACGGTATTCCAGAAAAAATACTAACCGAACAAGAAATAAATTTCCTAAGCGAGATGTTTAAAAATACTTGCAAATTGTTAAAAATCGAAAAGATACAAACAACAGCGTATCATCCGGAGAGCAACGGAGCGCTAGAAAGATCACATCGTACCCTAGCCGAGTATTTACGACACTATATCAACGCAGATCAAATCGACTGGGACGAATGGATCCCATACGCAATGTTCACGTATAATACTACTCCGCACACAGCGACAGGATTCACACCGTTCGAACTAATTTACGGACACAGAGCAACCCTACCGACAACTCTATCGCAACCGCCAAAACCTATATACACATACGAAGACTACGCAAGCGAACTGCGAGAAAAATTACACGCAACGCAACAAATCGCAAGGGAGCAGCTACGCAACGAAAAAATAAAAGCGAAGGAAAATTACGATAAGAAGACACGCGAAACTACATTCAAAGTAGGAGAAAAAGTCCTGCTACATGACGAAACAGTTCGTAGAGGACGATCGAAGAAGTTGGATTCCCTGTGGCTCGAACTCTATCTAATTACTGAGAAGAATTCAGACGTAAACTATACGATAAAAATGGGAAGAAGGACGATACGCGTAAACTGATTAAAAGCATTCATCGAAAATTAGAATAGTAGACGGCGACGCGCGCAGAGAAAAGCGATAAAGAAGAGAAGAAAAATAAATGTAAATAAAATAAACCTTACCTTAAAAGGGAGCGCCACGACCGTGGCCACGGCCGCGAACGAGACGATAGAGACTTCCGTAAAACCGAAAGACACTCCGGTCCCAAAAGTGGCGACCGCGCCCTGTCCACTAAAACTGGTGAGGTGGCACCGAGGTAAACGGCGCGTCCGGAATAGGTTCAAAAATCACCTCAGACACTCGAGGCACCACTCGAGGCACGAAAGTACGGGAAAAATGGTTTTCCGCGGGCTCTTCGCGAGAAACCAACTCACCGGTGTCACAATCTGCTGGTCACTCGAAAAATGAATGTCACCTGCGTTGGGAGCCATGAAACTTTCTCGACAATAAAAAACCCAACACAAAGCGAAAAGAACCGCACAGGATCGCGACTGAAGACTAACTAAGAGCAAAGAAAGAACAGCGAAAGCAGCCACATATGCAAAAGCGCAACGCGAATAAAGAATGCACGAAACATTCTAAGAAAGCGCAGTGATATAATATGATACCATTTATATTACAGGAGTCTAATTACCTGGAGCACAGGCAAGATAGAAAAAACTAACGCCGACGAAGCCTGGAAGATAGAAAGATTCTCACAGGAACCAGGTATATATTTCGAGAAGATAGGAAAAATCAATCCAGTAGAATCCACATGGAAAATGGTAATCAAAACGGACATCTCCGCAATAGATCACCGACAAGAGCAGTTAGCAGGATACATGGCGCAAACGAGAGCGTTATGCTATTATGCGACAAACCTCTAGAAGAAAAAATGAAAGGAACTTGCAGCCTTTTGCTGCAACTGACAGAACAAGAATACGAAAAATCAGTAACTTTATTAACACGTTTAAGAACGACCTATCAGTTAGCAAAGAAAACAAGGAGAGGACTAGTAGATGGACTAAGAACCATAGCCAAAACGCTATTCGGCACGATGGACGCCGACGACGAAAAAATAATCAACGAACAATTGAAAATGCTAGAAGGAAATCAACAAACGCTACAGTATGCTCTGAAGAATCAAATTAAAGTGTTAAACGCAACCATTGCACACGTAGAAGAATCAGAAAAAATAATACAAGAAAATGAAGACAAATTTTTGAATGTGACAGAGAAAATGCGACAAAGCTGGTTACAGATGACGACAGGATTCGGACACAGAGAAGAGATGGACGAATATTTTATCGTTTTGAACGCGATCATCAGAAGATTAATTACGGATATTACCGACATCGTAACACATTTAAATAGCGCGAAAAGCGGAATATTAAACATAAGATTACTACCGATCAAAACCATAATAAATAACCTTAAGGAAATCGCGGCACAGATACCGCAAGGAACGCACTTTCCGTTCAACATTGTACCAGAAAATTGGGGAGAGATCGAGAAATTTATAATAATAAGCGCATACTACGATAGTATAGGAATAATTACGATAGTAAGATTTCCTTTAATAATCCTTTAATAATTAATCCAAAAAATAAAACAGACCTTTTCTGTGCAGAATTTTATAACAAACATCTAGTATTTAAAACATTTTTTTCATATCTGTATTCGTTTTCGAGAAATTCAGTAAAAACTGTTTTGGGAATAGTTTTAAATATTAAGCAACTCTTAAAATATTAAGCAACAGGGATGGAGGAGTCAGAAAACTATTTTGACTAATTCTAGTCAAATCCCCACTGTTATCAAAGAAGTATTGACTTTCTTTTTGTATCTACTGTTGTGCCTCCAGGAGGGGGGCACAGGATTTTTCAGGATTCGTACAGGGAAGGCCGGGGATACGGCGGCCAGTGGCCTCTTTTTATTTTAATATTATTTTTAATTGCTTACTTTCTTCGTTTTATTATAATAAATAACAGTTTAAAAGAAATCAATGGTTTGGTATTTTGTCACTACTCCCAGCGTACGTATTTACACTCGTGTGTATTATCGGTTAAAGGGAGAGAGCGGTATCTCTCGTATACTCTATCGTACAGGTAGTCTGATACGCGTCGGCTTATCTCAGGCGCGCGTATATCTCTTAGTTATTCGTGTATCTCGTTCTATTTAATAACTGTCCGTGACGATTATTCCTCGTTAGGATCTAATCAACGACTGCCCGTCGCTTCATCGCGGCGGGTGCTGAGCTTCCCTCCGAACTGCATGGTTTTTCGGAGGGGGTCCCTTAGCAACATGACCAAATATGGTTATGTTGCTGAATTCGCGTTTTAGTGCAGGCGAGGAAGTTCAAAGTCGAATTTCCTCGCTTGTACTTTTAGCAATTCGGCGACACCTTTCCGGTTTCGTGTTCGCGCTCGGTCTCGGGCGCGCGTGGCTCGCTGCGTCAGCGGCTCGCGCGATTATCGCTTCGCTCGCGATGCATTCCTGCATCAATATAATTATATGTATATATATATATATATATATATATATATATATATATTCATTAAATCTGTAGCCTTTTCTGGGGCTATAACACTACAGTGCTTGGACAATATTGGAAATATTGAGAATTTGGTCACTTTGACCCCCCGTATTTCTAAAACTACCCCTATGCTCAACTTAAGTTTTTTCTGAGATTAATGTCTCATCATATAGAACTGTTTGGCATATAGTTTGATTTGAAATTCGAGGGCCAAAAAATAGACGAAAAAACGTGTGTTTTTGGGGTTACTCTTTCTGATTGCTTTTTATTGTTATTTATTATTTCTTATTATTTTGTTTATTTAATTATGTATTATTTATTTATACATTTATTCAATTATTTAATCCATAAAATCTCACGGCTAATCAAGCAGTGATGCGAATAACTACAGGATGTTCGCTATGGGTATTTAGAAAGATTATTGGCAAAAAAAACATTATAGTAAATAAATTAAATACTTTCTTAAAAAATTGTCTTTACATGCATCATATACATATGATACTTACGTAATTTTTTCACAGAAACGATGGTGCTCTCAGTTTTTACTTAAACTTCAATTTTTTGAGAAATTTTTAAAACAATTTTATTTTATTTTTCATTTTAAGCTTATTATCCCTATTATTTTATTATTTCAAACTTATTGCCTCTCACATTTCTCATTCTAAAAGAAAAATTCTTCTAAATAACTAGAAAATAAAAAAATGATTTGAAGAATTGACGATGATTAATAACGAAATACTTACGTACTGATTAATTTCGGATTAAAATAATAGCGCTATCGAAATTGTAATACATAAAAATCCATCGAATTGTGACGAAAAAAATATTTTTTTTCATACAATCCGATGAATTTTTATGTAAGAATCATGTACGATACGCCAAAATGACAAAATTATCAAATTAAATTGTTTATGAACAAATTGTTTCAAAAATTTCTCAAAAAGTTAAAGTTTAAGTAAAAAATGAGAGCACCATCGTTTCTGTGAAAAAATTACGTAAGTATCATATGTATATGACGCATGTAAAGACAATTTTTTAAGAAATTGTTTAAACTATTTATTATGATAATGGTTTTCTATTGTCTCCCTACTTCCCGTCGACTTTGTTGGATAGAGCCATGTAAAACGTGTAAACGCGTCTACTACCACAAATATATGTTTAAAATTATCCGCGGTTTCTTGCAACGGACCAAAGTGATCCACATGTAGTATTTCCATGGGTGAATTTGGTAACGGAAAAAGATTTGTTTCCCCTTCTAATTTATTACTTGAATTATTTGCCATTATACATGAAAAGCAATTCTCTATATATTTGTGTACTTTTCTCCTCAGATGTGGAAACCAATAATTTTGTCTAATTCCCTTTATTGTTTTTACAGACCCGCAATGCCCCATTTCGTCGTGGTGAGCTCTCAAAATACCCGTCACCATTGACTCAGGTACTGCAAACCTTAACATATTACCATCCTTCTTATAAACCATTCCATCTACCAATGCAAACTTATCGCTATCTAGATATTCTAATTCTTTGCTTATCTCTTGTAGTTTAGAATCTGCGAGTTGCCGATACTCCAGCTCCCTTTCCAGAGGAAGGGCGTTGACGTACGCGACGCCACGGCTGAGCGTGTCCACGTGAGTCATCCGCTTCCCTGGTCTATGCACGACGCTAAAATGATAATTTTGCAGAGTGAGTGTCCACCTAGCTATTTTCGGATTTATATTCGCTCAGTTAATCGCATGAACTAACGCATGGCAGTCGGTTATTATCTTAAATGTTATGCCGTATAAATACAAGTGGAAACGCTCCACTGCTCGCACTATAGCCAGCATTTCTAGCTCAAACGAATGGTAATTTTTTCAGCCTGATTCGTCGCCTGACTGAAATACGCTACCGGTGCCCAAACGTTATCCTTCTGTTTCTGGAGCAAGATTGCCCCAAGACCCATACTACACGCGTCGATATGCAACTCAGTATCTGCAGATGGATTGTACAACTTTTTTTTTTTTTTACAATATTGGCGGTGAGACTAGTTCCTTTTTCAAATTCTCAAAAGACTTTACACAAATCTCATTAAAATCAAACTCTATCGATTTCTTTAACAAATCATGTAACGGGCGAGCAATTAATGCGTAATCTTTGATGAATTTCCTAAAATAATTAGTCAAACCTAAGAACCTTGGCACTTCTGTAACATTTGTTGGTTGCTTAAATTCATTTATCGCCTTTGTATGCCGCGGGCTTAATGTTATTCCATCCCCTGAGATTATATACCCTAAAAACTCGACGCTTTTCTTTAAGAACCTACACTTGTTATAATTTAATTTAAATTTATATCTTTTTAATGTCATCATAACTTCTTTAAGTGTTTCTAAATTTTCTTTGACATTTTCAGTGGCTATTAGGACGTTATCCATATACACAATTATTTTATTTTCACAAATCAACGGATTTAAAATTTGGCGAAGCCTTTTTTGGAATTCTGCCGGAGCTTCCGAATATCCGAATGGCAAGTAATTATATTCATATTGTCCGTCAGGTGTAGCGAACGAAAATATTTTGTGTGATCTTTATGGACTTTGATTTGATGAAAGCTATCCTTTAAATCTAATAATGTATATACTTTACTATTATTCAATTGTAACAAACAATCTTCAATAATTGGGAACGGATACTTTTGTTTTTCTATCCTACTATTCAGCGGTCTCAAATCTACGCATAATCTAATTTGCTCATTTTTTTTTTCACAGGAACTACTCTCGCGCAATAAGGAGAAATACTAGGCTGTATAATCCCGCGCTGCAGAAGATCATCGACGATCTTTCGCATTTCTATGCGCTCGGCATGCAAAACGCCTCGGAGTATATGCGTATATCGAAGGGTCACGCAATCGCACCTCTACTGTATAATTGTCATCTACAGGTAATATTTTTATATTATTGTTTTCTAAAATGACCTCTTTTAAGCGCTCTTTTACTTTGTTATCGAAATCTATTTCAATAGCTTCTATTGTTTGTTCTATATTGTTTACCGAAACATCTTCAATACAATAAGGCAATGTTGTAAACAAGTTAATCTTTTCCTTTTGAACAATAGGATTATATATCAAAATAAGCTTTTCTTTGTTGAAAATGTCACGACCCAAAATGAGATCATTTTCGAAAATATTTTCTTCCAAGATATAAAATTTAACTAAAAAACTCAAATCTTTTATGTCCTCTATCGCTAATCTTAATTCTATTGTCCCGGCTATTTTTAACGCTTGTTTACTTAAATTTTTAAGCCGTTTCTCGGCCGGCATTAACTTTTGATTTGAAGCGATTTTTTTTATATATATCGAGTCTTATAAATGAAACCGGACTTCCCATATCAATTAGCGCCATAAGATTACTATTCTCGTCATTTAATTTACTAACTCTAACGAACGAGGTGGCTATTTCTAGCGTACGTCTTACTTCCTGGATCGCCGCTACTGATGTCTCCATTGACGAGTTCGCCGCCGTCTCCGACGATGCCTCTACTGATATCGCCGCCGCCGTGCGAACCGCCGTTAATGGTCCTGATGCTGCTGCCTTAACCCCCTTCTTCAGGCTGGGGCAGTCAAATTTTCTGTGGCCTCGCTTTTTACAATAAAAGCAGATCAGCTCTCCTCTGCAAGCCTTGTGGGAATGGCTCTTTTTCCCACAGTTCCTGCAGGTCTCCGCTTCCTTTTCTTTGGACGCCTGCTTGGAGGCTGCTTCCAATCTAGATCTGAAATTCCTTCCGTTATTTTTCTCATCTTATCCAAAAACTCCTCTAACGTCTCCGTATTTATCGATAATGCTACAGCTCGTAGGGAGCTCTGAATTATACCGCCTATTATTAAATTAATGGTATCTTTAACTGATAGATTCAGGCGTTGAGTGAGGGATACTTTATCCACGACGTATTGGTCGAAGGTTTCCTTGGCCTGGTTCCACTTCCTGGCCTCAATCTTCTGCATCATCTTGTAGAAGGGTACCTGGCGCTCAAACATCCGCGTCAGCGCCTGGCGAAGGCCTATCCAAGATTCCATGGCCTCTCCGGTCTGCACCTCGTACCATTTCTTCGCCGGATTTACGAGTCGACTCAAAGCCGCTAACAACGTGATGCTATCTGATGCCCCATGAATAAGTGATACCTTTTCTACTCGGCGGACCCATGTGAGCACGTTTTCCTCCTTCGTATTCCCGAACTCTGGAATCTGCAGCGCTATCCATTGAATGCTGCTTCCAGGATATTGACTCTCGGAGCGCCCTTGTGTCGGAGATGACCCGGACGACGAACCCTGTCTAGGTTGATGCTCTGGGATCCCTGGCTCCGCTCCAACCCCGGTCTGAACAGCTGTATTAGCTGCTCAAACTGCTGTTGTTGCTGTTGGAGGAACTATTGCTGCTGTCTCACCATTTCTCGTTGTTGTTCCCGAAGGAACTCCTGCTGCTGGCGCTGGAGGAACTCCTGCTGCTGTTGCTGCATCGCCAACTGCTGTCGGCTAATGTCCGCCGTCACTGTGGTGAGAACTTCCTTCAATCTCTAGGCCGTCACCGGTTGCTCGTCCTCATCTCCCTCAGAATGCTCTACCGGTGCTCGCGTCTGTTCCATTCCGCTCGCTCCTACTCCTATCGGTTGATCCATCTCCAACAAGTCGCCTATTGGACCAAAGCTCTGCACATGCGCCAGTATAGAGTCTATGAGCTTTCTTTTATTACTAAAGACAGGTAGCTGATATTGCAACGTTTCCTGTTTTAGTTGCTCAAGCGTTAATGTATGTAGACGTTGTCTATGTTGATCCATTTTTCCTTTTCTTTGAAGATTTTGGCCGTTAGATTCAAATCGATTTTTTATTTTTCGACCCGCCAAAGGTCAAACGCGAACGATACACGCGCGTCTTTGATCCCATTTCTGATAGTTGAAAGAGATTGGTTGTTTGGATCGATTATTATCGAACTCGCGATTTATGTATTAAAAGAATGGATTTATTTGACAATAAAGTATAATGGATTACAAAAGAAAAAACTCGATACTGAACTCTTTCCCTGATAACTACTCCGTATTCTAAGTGACTCCCGAAAATCACGTCTAGCGTTGATCTCTTCTCGAGGGAGAGTGCCGTCGCTCGCTCGCGCTGTCAAGATCGACTCTCACGTAGAAGGTTCTTGATCCTTCCCCCTCCTATACTTACGTGCGCGCGCAATCTGTGCTGTCGGTAAGTGGTAACTGGCGGTTAACTCCTTACAAAACTTGTAAATTATAATGCTTAGATTAGTTTAACCATATTAAACTCGCTATCAACTATATGTATATATGTATATTAGTATACGCTGGTAATAAAAATTTATATATATATATATATATATATATATAAGTAATAATCGTATAAGGGCATATTTACAATGAGTAGATGAGGAGTGTGTCGGTGTGTATAGACGCATGAGTTTGTAATAAGTTTATATTGTAAAAGCCTGAGTGTATAATTTAAATAATGTGTATAGAATGTGTACGAATTAGCTATAAGAAGCGCGCATTATTGTGTCACCATGTATATGATATGTCTATTATGTGTATGTTGCTATTTAAGTATGCTTGTAATAAATTTATAGTAGGTTTATTGATGATATGTCGATTATGCATACTAATGCGTCACCGGATATATAAACTATTTATAAGATGCGTGTATTAATGTGTTTCTGGGTGGATAATATGTCTGTAATAGTCAGATACTGATTAAACATTGTGTAGATGATAAGTTTATAACGTGCGTATTATTGTATCACCAGGTATACAAGGTAACTATTGTTATATATTTATATAATATGCTTATTATGGAGTGTGTATGTATGTAACTATTTCCTATGTTCGTTATGCGTCTATACTTTATTTATGTAATGTGTGATGTGTGTGTAATCGTACCACCGTGTATATAGATATGATCATTTGTTAATTATGCATATGTGTATTGTAAATATTATTCATATCCAATAAAATAATAAAGGGGTTTTAAGAATATTATCGTAGTCAAGTTATTTCAGACACCTTGTATAACTAGAAGTTAATTAACTGATCGTATATATTCATGTGTGATTGACATTTATTATCTCTCCTTTCATTATCTTCCAGAACTTTATTCGTTTATAAATGCTATATGAGATCTTTATATTATTTTCTCTGTAATGTATATCATGAGTGGTCCTTTTTAATTATTGTTTTTAATTAATCACACAAATGCTGTCTGAGCCTCAAGGAGTTCTCATCGGGTCATTATAACTTGCCTTTAAAGTATTTATGATTGCATTATGATTTCTACTGCAGCATATACAATATATATATATATATATATATATATATATATATATATATATATATATATATATATATGTGTGTGTGTATATGTGCTGGTTGATATGAGAAATAATTATAAATAATGGTTGGCTATGATTTTATTAGAGAATTAGGTTGAGTTTATGATAGGAAACTATTATAAAAATGGTGGGTTTGATTGTCCTCTTTGTTATTGTTAAACTTGAAATTTAATAAAAATGCTGCGCTGCGGTAGAGTACGAATAAAATTGGCTAAATATTCTTATCGAGTGACGCAACTATGGTATATGTACGCTATTGCGGTATTAATTCAGTTTTAGAATCTAGAACTGCATCTGGTAGTAAAGGCATAATTATATCTTTGAGGTGCAGATTAAAATAAATGAATTATTAAGGCTGAAAATATGACATATTTCTAGGGTAAGATGGGTCTATAACAACGTATGCTTATTTTTTAATTGCGGGGCTGTAGCCCCATAAATTGCTATTTTTTGGTTCTTTATGAGTCAAGACGCCAGGAAATAGTTATTTAAGGTCACTGAGCGGTTTTTTTGTATGATTTTTAAGCAATTAAAAATTGGGTGGTTTTCGATGTCGCGACCTTGATATATTGGAAAAAGTGACTTAGGCTGTGCATAGGAGGTTGCAATTGCACATACGAGTTACTTAGCTTGCTCAGATTTATTAATTAACGAAAGTTCATATATAGGGTGTCTCAAAAGTACCGATCGAGATTTATCGTATGAAGTTTATAGAATTTAACCAAATGAATCAGTTGGTTGTTAAACACTATTTTATACCAGTGTTTGAATAATATGACAATGTTGGTTTATATACCGGGTGTCGATTTAATAACGTGAACAGATGTCGGAAGTTGCATTTCTGCTTATTTGCAGTTATGATCTCTTTCTATGCGTGAATTTAGCTTGTTCTTTAGATTTTCTTTATATTTTTGTTATACCGGGTGGGTGGTTAATTCTTGGTGAGTGTGTTTAGAGTGATATGTACGTACATGTATGTGTTTAGCAAGAGTGATGATGATGAGGTGACGTAAATATTGACTTATATTATTGCTATTAACTTAATTTATGCTATTTTTAATGACGCTTACTTAATATTATGTTTCTTTCTTATTTTTCAGGTATTGCGGCTAGAGTGACAGAACCAGATGGATAAATATAATGAAATTAAGATATTTTGACAGGTCTAATATCTAATTTTCTTTCTTTTTCAGGTTGCTGAGGATGCGGTCCAGAAGATGATATACCGGATGACCGGAAAATAGGTATTTTCGTTGGAGGGACTAATTAATTATTTCCTTTTACTTTCATGTAAGCGATAGGAGAGAACCAGTGATGAGGATGAAAGGAAGGAAAATCGTTTTAGCCAGAAACATAATAAAAGGTATTTATCCCATTTGTCTAATTTTACTAATACTATATATATATATATATATATATAAAAGAAAAAAAAAGGATGAACGCTTAGCGCTTACTATTTCTACTCGACAGGGCGTATGGCGTCAACGGACGGCGACTGGTGTCAAGCGGAGGCTCTGGACGTGACACTGTTAGTTGAAAAAATTAACCAAAGTAAAAATTAAACAACCTATGATAATCATCGACACTCCCGGATCGATTTTCGATAAAATATCAATGGACATAGTAGGTCCATTACCCATATCTGATAACGGAAACGTTTACATTCTCACTATGCAAGATTTACTAACAAAATATTCAGTTGCAGTACCATTAAAAGAAGCCACATCATTAACAATTGCCGACGCCTTTACTAAAAATTTCATATGTGTTTACGATGCCCCACAAGCTATCTTAACAGATCAAGGATCTAATTTCCTAACAGCCTTAATGAGAAACTTAGCGAAAAAGTTTAGAATCAAACAATATCACACTACCGCATATCATCCTCAGTCTAACGGATCAATAGAAAGGTCTCATCACGTCCTAACAGAATATCTAAAAACACAAATTAACAAAGACTCAAATTGGGATGATCATCTTGCCCTAGCAATGTTTTCATACAATACCATACATGAAAGCACTAAATTCTCCCTTTTTGAATTAATTTTTGGAAGAATAGCACGATTACCTTCATCTAACACTATAGTGGAAGAAAATAAAGACCCTACCTACACTGAATATTTAACAGATTTATTTAATCGATTGCGCGACACGCAAGAAGAAGCGCGAACAAATTTAATTCAATCCAAAAACAGAAGCAAGCACTACTACGATAAACATATTCACGTACAATAATTTAAACAAGGAGATCATGTATTCCTATTGAAAGAACCAGTCAAAGGAAAATTTTCTGATCAATATATTGGACATTCGAAGTACTTGAAATATTGCCTAACAATAACGTCAAAATTTTATTTAAAAACTCATCAAGAGTTGTTCACGCAGATAAGTTGAAAATAGCTCATACCGAGCCAGGATGAAATGTTAAGAACGATTTTTTTTGGTTCCAGATGTGTTGGCCCCCGCCAACGACCAACAATAGATCCTTTATACAAAACTTCACCCGCTTTCTCACAAGTACAACAACGATTACACATTACTTGGTGCGTTAAAGCCACCGGATATAACCACATCAGACGCGGATACTTAATCTGCGCAGTCTGTTACTCCTCCTTACTGTCTGAATACTACAGATGGTTCCATAAATTCTTTCATTGTCATTATCTTGCAATTACAAAAGAGTACGACCAATAACATGCAAAATATGCAAAACGCCTTTAGTTACGCTGAGAACATTGAGACAATGCTCTCTGTGTAATGATGCATATCTGTCATTTGCGACCCGTTTAGAGGAAGAAGAACAAATTGATATCGAAGATAATATATTAATTCGTATAAATGGAATACTTCGAATAAGCTATTAAATAGCTAACGACTCCTTTTTGCACTATTCTCTCTCTCTTTATAGAATGAGACCATACTACTGGGCTACAATTCAACACAACAATTCAGTCTAGCTTCGACTCATATCAATTACTTTCAACCGCGCGGTGCTATATATCTTTTGGGTATAGATACATCGCGTCAGGATTTGCTTACTGTACTCAGTGTTATCACATTTACCAACCACGATATCGAGATCAATATGAGTGAATAGTGTCACATCATTTGATGTCCGGCGAACAATTCCGCGAAATAATCTGCGCACGCTGTAATACAGATATCATCATAGTCAAATTCGTATATCAATGCAACTAATATTTATTGAAGTCCTTAGAATTCTTATTGTATTGCGACGAAAGACGAATCAATACTCTTCCTAATCCGTTCATATTACATGTAGACGGAGCTCGATACTACTAATCAAATTACGAAAACAAGATGCATTATTTATCGCACAATCAACCAAGTTCCTCGCAATCATCTTCCTCACATCCTTCCGTAGAAGCTCTTCAAAAATTATATACTGTACATTGTTTCAAAACCTACTCCTATCAAAAGACAAATGACGTACATGTCACTTTATGCGTCACATGTTATACTAAATTAATTCCTGAATCTGTGAAGTCCTATTACCAGGAAACTAAGAGACATCAATGCGTAGATGGCACAAAATTCTATAAAAATAAATGTTATGCATGCGAAAATCACATGGGAACTATCCAACCTATAGCTGATTGTAATCCCTGTATCAATCAATATTTTGAATTCACTACCGAAATAGAGCAACTACGCACAACCCGCGATTATGAAGACCCTATAATATTAACAGTCGTCGATGACTGAAAGCGAAACATATATACATAATACATATATAAAACATATTGTTGTGCCTCCGCGAAGGGGCATGGGATTTGTCGGGATCGTTTTAGGAATGTCGGGGATGCGTCGGGCGGTTTCCCCTTTTTTTTGTATTACGCTTTTCTTTTAAATGTAATCTTTTTATTCTACTAATTTCACAACTTGTATAATCCTTTTATATCTCGCGAAAATATATGACAGTTTAATTAAAGTCAATGGTGTGATATTTTGTCACTGCTCCCAGCGAACGTTATACTACTCGCGCTTGCTATCGGTTAGAGTGAGAGAGCGGTATCTCTCGTATACACCGTCGTACAGGTAGTCTGATACGCGTCGACTTATCTCAGGTGCGCGTATATCTCTTAGTCATGCGTGTATGACTCTGTTGAATCTGGTCAGTAGCTGCTCGTGGCGATTATTACTCGTTCGGTTCTAATTAACGACTGCCCGTCGCTTCATCGCGGCGGGTGCTGAGCTTCCCTCCGAACTGCATGGTTTTTCGGAGGGGGTCCCTTAGCAACATGACCAAATATAGTTATGTTGCTGAATTCGCGTTTTAGTGCAGGCGAGGAAGTTCAAAGTCGAATTTCCTCGCTTGTACTTTTAGCAATTCGGCAACACCTTTCCGGTGCGTTTCCGAGAGCGCTTTCCGGTTTCGCGTTCGCGCTCGGTCTCGGGCGCGCGTGGCTCGCTGCGTCAGCGGCTCGCGCGATTATCGCTTCGCTCGCGATGCATTCCTGCATCAATATAATTATATGTATATATATATATATATATATATATATATATTTATTAAATCTGTAGCCTTTTCTGGGGCTATAACAATATATACATGTACACATAAAAATATTCATTTAGATACTATAATTACAAGGTAGTAATACTAATATAGGGAAGAGAAAAAGAGAAAATACAATAAACACCTAACACAAAATACGAAAATATGAAAAAAAATATAATAATAAATAATACAAAATATATATAGACATAAGGGAAGAACAGATATAAAACAATAGACAATAGAGTTATGTATAAGTGCTTAGATTAAGAAATATATATATACAAGTATCATCTTTTCAGTAGAAAAATCCATTCCTTGGAGACATTGACGACCTGAGCCTGGCCTGGTCCATAATAATAATAATAGTAATAACTTTTGAATAAATATATATATATATATATATATTTCTACGTAATAATAGTAATTCGTAAAAATGTGTAGACCTAAACCTTATAGATATAAGCCGCCTTATCTTTTGACACATTGCCTTGGAATTTTCTCTTATCATTGTTATAACACTCAGTATATTAAAGTCGAAGATAATCGATTTTGCGTCATTTGCTTCAGATTAATTCAACAAAATTTCCAAGCATACGGACTTGTACAATTCGACGGTATATATAGTGGTATTTTCGAAGAAGAAAGATGTTATATTTGCGGAAATGATATAATTACCTATACTTCCATAAAAGAATGTTCTACTTGCTTCATGCATTATTTAACAATATGTTACGTACTCAGAGAAAGAGGATTAGATCCAAATTAATGTAGAAGAGTTGCTATATGATTGCGATAATATGGAAGCAAAGATATTAACGATGTATGAACCGACAAATGAGATGGAAATTCAATGAAATAAAATAAAAAATATATTACATATATACATGTAAAAACAATAAATTGTATCTGCTTAATTACAGAAATGATGTATCATTTAGTAATATTATTATTTACTGCGCAAACCTCCCTCGCCCTTCTTGGTTTTGATTGCGGAGGTCAACATTTAAATATTATATCAGTTTCGTTATTGGATGTGGGAGAATGCAATCTCCCGCTTAAAACATCAATCTCCACGGATACTTATATTCAACTCCTTCAGCTATCTGATTATAATCATGCGTATATAATGCAGTGCAAGATTGAAATTTCAAGAACTATATTATGATATACATTCACATTCTATCGTGCATAACGGACGTGCTGACTATTTACATGAAACCGGACACTCACAGTGCAAACGAATGTTTCATGATGGTACTCTTTCGCTAGGAGCAAGAGTTTTAATCGACGACATCCGAGTCAACTAAACTGCTTTCTACAGTATCACCATGGCTGGAAGCGTAAGCAACGATGGAAAATGCAAAGGCACGCAGTAGTCCGACCATTATGGAACATGGGACGACGTCGTCGTGCAAGCAGTTGCCAGAATATCTTTGAAATCAGCCTATGTCCCCGTGAAACTAAATACTGGGAAAATAATGTTAAAATCAGGAACTATTTGTACACTCAGTGAAGGATTTTGCATTGATTCAGAGGACGGATATACCTATTGGGAACCAATGCCTACCTCTTCATGCAATTTCCATCATACGATGTCCTATATGAAGGACCTGCTACCAAAACCACGGACGATACCAGCGAAGGAAAATCACCTATTGTATACAGTTTGACAACACGGGATATAACCTTTGCTCTGACAAGAACACGAGAACAACCACTGTGTGGATATACACTTCGTACAGAGCATCCCAAACTCTTTATCCTGGAAACTAAAAAGGGAGACGTTTTCGCTGAAAGAGGAACAATCCCAATTGATAATCTTGATATTTTTGCATATATGAACTCGAAAAGTTCGTATATGTAGAGAAACACATACGACATTAAATGACGTCTCTTTACCACAATGTCATTCAGCAGAAATACGAATTGGAAAAAGACGTAATAACTAATACCTTATCATTCGCCACCTTAAAACATGATGAATTCGCCTATCGGTTAATGAAAGGACCAGGATACATGGCTGTCACTGCAGGAGAGGCAATTCACATAATAAAATCTATCTCCGTTGATGCTATAATCCGGAGAACAAAAGAATGCTATGCTGAACTCCCTGTTACAATAAGAAACGCTTCGCTATTTCTAACGCCAAAATCAAAGATACTCACCAAATTTGGCACCCAAAAGGAATGTAGCTTTGAACTACCAACACTCTACCGCATAGATGATATATGGATCCAACTCACCCCTGATCCACAAGTTATACAATTACCTCCACAACGATTACATCCGATGACCTCATTGAGCTGGAAATACCTCACCCAGGTCCATTAGCCATTAGTGGAATATATACTGAAAAGAATATAGAAAAGTTACGAGATCATATTATGTTTCCCGCAGAGAAACCAGCACTTCTCAATTTCATAGCCCGTGGAATGACAGGACAAGCTGTCGTACCCGGAGAAGTCTCTATATACAGCCTGCTAGACGAGGAATTACTCCAGAAAATAGCCTCGAATACTGCCTCAAGAATTTGGAGCGGATTTGTAATCTTCGGATCAGCAACAGCCGGAATTCTTGGAGTGTTCCTAATTATACGACTCATTAAACTGACTATTGACACAGCAATCCATGGATACGCCCTTCACACCGTGTACGGATGCAGTCTGCACCTGCTGGGTGCCGTATGGAGTTCCCTCACACATCTCTTACTTCACCTGGCACGTGAATCAACGAAGAATAGAGCTAGAAGAAGATCGATCTCCTCTAGAGCCAATGAACCCCTCACCAATGACATCGACAGCACCCAAAATTGAGTCAACAATCGTTAACGCAACAGCGGTAAATACAACCACCCCTATTCCTATTGTTTATGCCGACCTTCGAGAGCGATTGAACGATATCGAACAAATCCCTTCGATAACTTCGGGAATTCGTTCTTAAATAAGAAGGGGATGTGACGCCCCGCCAGAAATTTCAAATTAAATTTTTCAATATATAAATATGTCGCTAGAAATATTAACATATGCTACGAGATATACGTATATATCTCAAATCCAGCTTAATAAAATGTTTAATCGAGCAAAATATTATATAGCTATCAAATCGGATATTGCTTGCTTATATAGAAATGTTAACAAAATAATACTGATCCTTATCAGTAATAAAATCACATAATTGCATTCAGTAGACTACTAGATATATTGATTTTCTAATTAAAAGATGAAATTCTCTCTATCAAAATATATAGGAATATGTTACCATAATATCAAAATCGCGATCGTAACAATAATACTTTCAAAACTATTATATTAGTATATCAATACAAAATCAAACTAAAAATCCCTTTATCAATTATAAATCTTATATTTTCTTAATTATTTATAATAAAGAAAATAATAATAAAAAAAATATTATTTAGCAAAGCGTACCTTAAAGGGAATGCGCACATTATATTCAAAAGATTAAGCAGACAGAGTTAAAAAAGGTTGAACCCCTAACCCATTTTCTAAGATTAATTCCATAATAAAATGTAAATCTACATGGAAGACTCTTTTCTTAGTGTAATTAATGAAAATTAATAACGTATGACAAGTATTACTATATACATATGTTCGAAATCATCATAAATGACCAAAGGATAACAACGCTCCCGCTAATCGCCCGTCACTAATTAAGAGCATCTCTCCGAATTATCTCGCGCGTCTTCGGGCGCCCGATCTCAGGCCGCCGCTCCGCTATTGTTCGAGGCTCGAGATAACGAACACGGAGCTTCGAGCAATAACAAATAACAACACCAGGTAATGGAATCCTTCTGGAAGATGCTGACAAACAATCCGACTACTTCAAAACAGGCAAAAACTGCCACCGGTAGTGTCATCAGAGTTAGAAAAGTCAAGAATCTTCTAGAAGGATCCAAGGATATAAAAGGTCGATCACTAAACGATCCATGCCACTGCTTTCTAAGCATCGTTCGCAATAAGATATCGCAAATTGTCTTCACGTAGCTCGCGTCGGCACGATTTATCTCCAACAGGCCGCTCCCTTTTTTTTGTCTCGTCGTAGCTTGCGACTGCCGGACTTCGATCGCCTCTAAGCAAAATCTCGCGGATTGACCGATCTGTCTCGATTACTCTACTCAATCTGTAAATATTGTAAATATACCTGTGTTAATTTGAATCTTTTATTAAAGTGTGTGCAAATTACAAATCGCGTTCGTCACCCGTTTGCCTCAGAATACACCTAGTGCTCTGATCCGACTCTCCTTCACTCCCGACAATCAAGGAACTCCCCTCACTCGCTAATTTAGCTTAACTCGCGAACATTTCTGGTCCTTCGAACCGGATCTCAGTGTCCTGTGACGGTTGTGAAGTGCGGTGATGGGGAAGGTGATCTCGAGGCTTCAGTGATCTGCGACAAGAAAGGATGGAGGCTGAGGATATAATCCAGAGCCAGTGCGAATTATACGGACGCATCGCTCGTTCCGTAAACAACCTAAAGAAGCTTGGGCAGTCCAACATCACGGCTGGCGCCGTGCAGGCTAGGTTGGTTAGTCACCTTGGATCGGAACTGGTCGACCTTCGAGACCCAGCACGTGCTCCTGCGCTCCGACCATAAGGAAGCTATTCGAAACCATGAGTACTTGAAGAAGGATTTTTTTGCTACGGTGGAGGAGGCTTATCACCAAAACAAGGGCGTGCTTCTCGACTTCGCCGCGCATTTCTCCAAACCATCGCCGGCGCCTGCCTCCCCAAGGTCTGAGACTTCCGCGGCCCATCGTACGACGCTTCTACGGATCTAGCTTCCACAATTCTCTGGCAAGTACGACGAGGGGCCTTCGTTCAGGGACCTCTTCCAGTCCATCATTGGAAAGGATGATTCGACCGCTCCAGTCGAAAAGCTGCACTACCTTAAGTCATGCCTGAAAGGTGAAGCGGAGGTATTAATACGCAACCTTCCGACGACCGAAGAGAATTTCGCTCGAGCCTAACAGCTACTTACCGGCTATTACGAGAACAAGAAGCTACTGGTGCGCACCTATATTGCCCAGGTTACTTCGCTGCAAAAACTAAAAGGTGAGTCCGCTTGTGAACTGCGAAATCTAACTAATCGCGTGCGAACCACCGTGAACTCGTTGGACAGCATCGGGCGACCCATAACGAGGAGTGAGAACCTTTTCGTGTACACGATAGTCGAGCTCCTGGACCCATGAACACGACGCGACTGAGAGACCTTCAATAGCGAGTCGACGGATCCACCGACCTACAAGGAGCTTCAGCAGTTTCTCGACCGACACTTTAATACGCTCGGGGCGTTGTTACCGGTTAAAGGGGAGGCCAGCTCCTCCAAGTCGAGCGCCACGCGACAAACGCGATCTCTCCATGCTCGTAAAACGGAGAGCAAACTGGGTCAATGCTCGATGTGCCGCAAGGATCACTTCATCATGCTGTGCGATGTGTACAAGTCCAAGACCGCCGAGGAAAGGAAGCAGCATGTGGAGACGAACAACTTGTGCCTCAACTGCTTGGGTAGACATAAGGTCAGCGAGTGCGCTTCACAAAGAACGTGTTCCACGTCAGGATCGACACCACACGTCACTTCACGACGCGTTCCGAATCAGTTCCGGCGCTACGACGTCCCACCTCGCACGGTCGCCGCCAACCCTCTCTATGGTTGTCCTGCTCGCGTTCACGTCGCCGATCCCTTCGAGCTCCACCCGGTTCGTGCTCTGATCGACCAGGGGTCGGAGTTTTCGCTTATTTCGGAGTCTCTAGCTCGTGGTTGCGGCTACCTCGAACGCCTACGTCGATCGCCGTATTTGGCGTCGGCGGCATTCAGACGGGCCTAGCTCGGGGGCAGGTACACCTCAACCTGGCCCCGCGGGGAGAAGGGCCGTCCCTACACGCCTCCGCCTTGATTTTTCCTAGACTCACTATCTACGAGGGCCGTATTAAGGCAGACTCAAGTGCCTGGACTCATCTGAAAGGGCTTGAGCTCGCCGATCCGGCGTACCTGGACGCTGATCTAGTGGACGTCTTGCTCGGAGATGTCTTGCCGACGTCTATGCCGTCATCATCCAAGCCGGCCTGAAGGGCGGCCCTCGAGAATCGGTGGCACAGAAAACGTCCTTAGGATGGATACTTTCCGACCCGGCAGGCGGCTCCGCCGACGCCGTTCAGGCGACTGCCCATCACTGCCAAGTCGAATAAAGCCCAGCTGCTGCTGTGCGCCGCTTCTGGCAACAAAACGAAGTGCCCACTGCCTTGGCCTCGCTATCTCCTGACGATCAGGCTTGCGAGGACTTCTTTGTAAAGACCCACAGCCGCGCAGCCGACGGTCGCTACACGGTGAGACTTCCTTGCGTCGAACCACTACCGGACTTCACGGCCACTCGCTCCACCGCGCTTCGCATCCTGACCAGCTTGGAACGGCGCCTCGGCAGAGACAAAAAGCTGAAAAACTTGTACACTGAATTCATGCATCAGTATGAAGAGCTCGGACACATGACTCCCGTTCAACCGACGCCTCCATCTCGAACGCTTCTCAATTACTTACCTCACTACGGAGTTCTACGGGAGTCCAGCTTGACGACCAAGCTCAGAGTCGTCTTCAACGGTTCCACCTCCGTCGCATCTGGAGAATCTCTGAACCAATTCCTCCGCGTTGACTTTAATCTACTGCCGCCGCTCCCTGACATCCTTCTTCGATGGTGACTTCACCGGTACGTCCTCGCCTCGGACGTGGAGAAAATGTACAGCGAATATTATGGCGGACTAATTCAAGCGATAAGGTCACGGATTTCCAGCTCAACACGGTGACCTACGGGCTCGCCTGTGCTCCGTTTCTGGCTATGCGCACGATGAAACAGTTCGCTGATGACGAGCAGAAACGCTACCCCCAGGGAGCGACCGCTCTCCGCCGGGACGGATCTATATGGACGACATCCTCACTGGAGCCGACTCCATCCAGGACGCTCTCAATCTTTCGTCGAGGACCTCCCTGAGATGCGTACGCAAGTCCATGCTGTCCGAAATCGCCGAGCAACCCCGGATGAGCCTGAGGAACTGCTGCGGTTCTCCTCGTTAAGCCGGCTGCTGCGAGTAACCGCGTGGTGTCGACGATGGCTTCGAGCGCTCCAGCCTGTGCAAAGCTCATCTGAGAACCCCGGGACGTCGACACCTGAGCACTGTCTGACTCAGAATACACCGAGTGCTCTGATCTGACTCTCCTTCACTCCCGACAATCGAGGAACTCCCCTCACTCGCTAATTTAGCTTAACTCGCGAACAACATACACATATATATATATATATATATATATATATATATACATGGAAAGAGAGCTAGCCTCCTATGCTAAAGTAAAATTATAACGAACCATGAGGGAAGAGAATTATAAATTCATAAATGACAGTAACAAGTTGCAATAATTAAACTATAATAATAATATAGTAGTATGTATATGAGAGTTCTAACCCAGGAGCTCGAGGAGGGGCGGGGGAACCGCGGGCGCGGTGGATGACGTCACGCAGGTCCGCAGCGCGGTTGGTAGGCGAGGGGTACGCCGAGAGGGGAAAAGGTCCGCGACACAGCCGTAGGTCCGCGGCGCGGTTGGTAGGCAAGGGGTACGCGGAGAAGGGGAAGAGGTCCGCGACGCAGCTGGTAGGCGAGGGGGCAGCGGAGAGGGAAGAGAGGTCCGCGGCACGACCAGTGACGAGGGGTTTACGGAGAGGGAAGAGAGGTCCGCGGCATAACCGATGGGTCCGTGAGTAGGGAGAGGGATAGAGAGAAACGGCGCGATAGGTGTTCGCGACGCGATAGAGAGAGACGGCGCGATAGGTGTTCGCGACGCGATAGAGAGAGACGGTGCGATAGACGTTCGCAACGCGATAGAGAGAAACGGCGCGATAGGCGTTCGCAACGCGGTAGACGGAGACGGCGCGATAGGCGTTCGCAACGCAGTAGACGGAGACGGCGCGATAGACGTGTGGTATAGGATAGGATAAGGACAGCGCTATGTGCATTGTACATAACATAAGACAAGGAGAGCGCACGTGGTGGGAAGAGAAGATTACAATAGGAAGATAGTGTGAGAGAGAAAGAAGGAAGGTGAGGAAAAAGGATAGCGAAAGCGCGATAAGACGGAGGCTAAAGCGTACGCGAGAAAATATATTTATTTTTATGTTAAGTTTATTATATTAAATTATAATCTCAAAATTCAGTATTCAACTTGGAAATTTATTATCTTATATTTTTTGTCTTTCAAAAGAAATTTATTTTACATGCTTGGTTTTCTAAAAAAAATACAAGCTAGCCAAACTTACGGTCCTAAAGAGTTAGTAAAAATATTATTATTATTATTATTAATTATATAATATGTGGTGGAACAAGGATAGGATTGATGAAGAAGGCGCAAAGCACAATACACGTATCTTATAAATATAATTTTTAATCAGAAAAGTGTGTGTGTGTTTTAAAAATAAAAATATAATATAAAATTAAAAATATAAAAAAGATATAAAATATAAAATATTAAATATTAAATATAAAATATGAAAGTATAAAATTTAAAAATATAAAATATAAAAATATAAAATATAATAAAAAAGATATAAAATATAATAAAAAACTAAAATATTAAATCTAAAATCTAACAAGATGTAAAAAAATAATTAAATATAAAACTTAAAAATTAAAAATCGGTAGGAGCTATGCGGAGGGGGAACTCGTGACGGCTGCGTCTGTAACGGAAAAAAAATAAACATTTTTATTAGTACTTTAAAAAAATTTTTTTAATTTGAGCATACTTACAATACGAGGGGCTCCTCTCCGAATAATCTGCGGAGGTAGAAGATATCCGCATACATATGCGCATACTCCACGTCGAGATCTCGGGCCCCGGAGCCATCGCCCCAAAAATTCTACCATTCGGCGCTCTCCTTACGGTAGGCCCGCACCCAGCGCACCTCCTCCCTGTGCGCTATGTTGATGTATCCAGGGATCGAATACGTATTTATTTGGAAAATCTAAGAAAAAAATAATAAATATAAATATAAAATATATTATAAATATATTACAAATAAAAAAGCGTATAAAATAATAATAAAAACTACTTACATCTCCGAATAAAACGTCCAATAACGCCTGTAACAGAGCGCGGGCCAAATTTCGCGCTCGCCGAAGTGACCGGCGGCGATGGGCAATCCCCTCCGGAAGCCGAAGGCGACGGTATCCCGACTCATCGCCTCAATGAACGCCACTACTTGTGACATTTTTAGCTTTAGAAAATTAACTTCACTCACTCGTCAACAGACAGGCACTTTATGCCAGCTCCAGCGAGAGCTAGGTAACATCTCGGTAAAAAATAGGTAGGGGATGTGCATGACATAAGAGTTAGCAATAAATGCTTACTCTTCACAGCTGATAAAAAAATTAAAAGCTGACGCAAACTATCGCTCCACACAGCATTCATACAGATAATTATAATTAAATAGTGTCACAATTAAATAAGCATCAGACATCTATTGAAACATTGATCAACATCGACCTAAATATGTTTAAACTCTATCATACATCAAATAAATATCTTAATATCATGACTTGAAATATAATACCAGATTCAGCTGCACCACGAAATGTAATATTCACCACACAGATGTATACGTGGCCAAGACATGGATAAGAGATATAATACTTGCTCCAGATCGATCCAACCACTATCATACATCAAACAAACACCTATCGAACCGCGATGAACACCTATCGAACCATGTTTGAACCACTATCGTACATCAAACAAACGTCGATCAACAACAAGCGAACCATGAACGACATAAATTTTGACATTTTTTGCGTTTAAAGATGTCAAATATTCCACGTTTATTGTCTGCTAAAATGCAGACTAATAAAATGTATCACGTACTGTAATATAATACATGTTACAAGGAGAGGATAAAAAAAGATAATAACACACATGTATTGTAACAATAGTTCATTATAAATATGGATTGGTCGAACCTTTATGATGATGATTTGACCACCAATTGAATAATTTAAATACATTTTGTAAAGCACAATTTCGTACATGTCTATCGCAACGCAGAGTAGCATCTAATTTATCTAAAGCAGGAACGTCATCATAGTTGTTATCCAATGTCTCGATAATAAGACCGATTTTCACATTGTCTTCCAGTAAATTTGCCAACCATTCTCGTTTTTCATGTCCTTTGACATACACTCGAGGAGATGCATCTTTCAACGTCACGACGTCAGTGATTAAACGTTTGGCTCTGTAGTATGGAATGTTTCCATCTTCCCATTGCAGATTGTGATGTTTTCCAATCAACCATGCAACTTGAGATCTCTCAGATCACGTAAACAAACGGAATGGTGTAAGACTCGTAAAAATATAATGAGAGAGTACAGAACCCTTTGTCAGAATCGCAATTTCTTTCACGATAAACTTTCCTCCAACGATAAATCCTTGCAGCTCCACAAACGTTGGCACAACCATAATGAAATGATATTGGCGAGAACTACGACGGACGACTGATGTTGATCATCGAGTATCGCTAGTTTTATAATGTTATAACATTGGAGGGGATTATTCCTGATTCATGTAATTTTACTGACAACATTTGTCAACGGGTTATATTCAACAATGCGATCATGATGAGATAATATGCGGTAGTATTTGCGGGTACGTCTTGCTTACATTCAAGTTCTATCTTTACGTCCACGGTAGCATTTTTGACAGACTCGTTTTGTCGCGAGCAGTCAATGATCATGAGAGGACCGCACTCTAGAAATTTTGCCATGGTAAATAATACATTATCATTATTGCATCTGTAATAAGATTTACGAAAACGCGCGTACATGTCAAATAAGATAGCGTATCTCTTTTTATCAAAATCCAAATTTAAATCATCATATGGATAAAATTCAGAGCTTAGATAGAGTTTAACGTTTGTCAATTTGCAGTCGTCGAATTTGGTAATATCTTTCGACGCGACATTTTTTCTATCAGTCTGTAGTGCAAAGATTACATATCGCGGTTTCTTCAGCTGAGAGGCAGTTTTCACAGTCCACGAATGCTTAGTCGTACTGTGTAGCAAAGGAAATTCGTATAGATCCCACGAGCGGAAACTTATGTTCAAGTATCTACCGCTCTCCAACGCTCGTAGCAAGGACAGTTTACTAATTTCGTTCAATATTACGTGAGGCATACGCCATTGTATTTTGTGTAATTCAATCTCAGCTTCAGCAGCCTGAGCTCCAAATAGACAATTGTTGTCGTTGCGTGAACGTATTAGAATCAATTCATGACGAACGTTAATCACAACGCGCTTATAATCCTCGCAAAATCCAAGCAACATGTTGAGCGGCACGCAAAAATTGAAGTAACCTTCACCACCATTATTTGCAACTATATTCCACGCAGCGTTGTGCAAGATTTTACTTCTCTCTTGTGTAAGGGAAATGTTTTTAATCGTGCAAGTTATTCCAATGTTTCTGTTGCGATCAATTTCCATACCGTTGAGTTCATATCGAAGTTCATCAAACATGAATGCAACGCAATTATTTCCCAATATCATTAGTTCATCCTTTTTCCTTATCGTCAATTTTCTCTCGACGTAAAGAAAGCTTTCGCACGGCAACGTATACAAATCCTGATGCTGCATAGGTATCCGTATCTCATCGCTATATCCAAGTGTTGTATTTGCGTATGGATTGTATGTATGAGTTTCAATCTTTACTATACAATCGTCAAAGATCGGTTCGCTTCCAATGTTTAAAATATCAATCATTCTTTCAATTATTTCGTACGACAAATCCCAAAGACTTTAAAAATTCACGATTCAACGCGCTGAGCTTTTTAGCGTAACCAGACACTTGATTATTGTCATCAGACACCGCTCGCCTCTTCACAAAAGTATTGTCCTGTAACGGTGCACCTTTCCCGACGTCTCGGACAAGCTCGTCGGTTCCAGGACTCGGGAGAAGGGGAAGACTCCAATTGACGAGACCGGGTTTTCGGATGACAATGGTTTTATTAATGATAGTATTTACATGAGGTTGGGACGTGTGCTATATACATGTGTATTTAATGTCCGTGTGAGGTGTGTGTTGGGGAAGTGTGTGTACTTACAAGCTAGGCGTGCAGGTAGCTACAAGCTAGGCGTGCGGTCAGTGACAAGCTAGGCGAGCGGTTGCGAGCGGGTCGCCGTGCATGTAAGATCTTACGGGCTAGGCGGGTGCGCAACGGTTCGCGGTGCAACGCGACTATATACAATTTGGCGAGTCGCCGTGGGGGCACGCTGTTCGCGGCGCTGTTCTTCGCGAGCGGGCCGCCGGGGCGGCAATCTGGCGCGCTGCTGGCGACCGCCGGGAACACCCGGCAGAAGGAGAGCACACCCTCCTCCCGGATCGCGTGGTCGACAATGGAGTCGGTCACCGGGAACACCCGGCAGAAGAAGAGAACACCCGGCAGAAGAAGAGAACACCCTTCTCCCGGATCAACGGTCAGCAACTTAGAGAGAGGAGCGAATCTAGCTGTTTGCTTCGCTTCAGAGCTTAGCTCTGAGGCTCTTGCCCGGCCGGATTCGAGATCAGGACAGGTGTCTGGTCGTTGATCGGTCGGGCTTATATACCTGGGAGCCTTCCCTCTCTCTCGCTCCAAAGCGAGAGAGAGGGGGATCCCAGTGGCGTGCGCGATAGTTCGCGCAGTGGGGCGTCCATGGGCGCCGGGTCGCAAAATTCGGAGCGGGCGTTCGGCTCCGCGACCGCTAGTGACGGTGTGCCGTCACAGTCCCTCGTAAAGATATTATCTCTCGCGTGTTCCATTTCATTCAACACGAGCATACTATTTTTGACGTCGTCGTACGTGCAATCGTACGGTAATTTCCTCTCCTCGAAAATCGAGCAATCGACCCTCCTGATCCACAACACGTATCATTAAATCAGTGTTGCTTCGCACGACGATCGGTAGATAAATGATTTGCACGCGCGTTTCCGATATCTTATTCCCGGTGGTACGCTCGGAGAAAAGTCATGTATCGTGTGTACGCGCTTACTATTGCTATATGCACCAGCGGTCACACTGCATTCTATACGAATAATGTTTACGTTAATAATATTTATCAGTACATCCGATTCGTATTATTTCCGCGGCTGCAATACACGATTCGAGAATCCTAACAACGATCCTATATTGTTGGGCTTATTAAAATTTATTTTGTATGTGCATTTAATTTCACTTTTCAACGTATTATGATTAGCGCGAATCACTGTTGAATATTTCTTCTCATCATTGTTATTAACAATGTTGTGGGAATCGTATTGTAAAATTGCATGCATTAAATATTCATTTATACCATGCAATTCGTACGATCCTTCGGGAATCGTAATTTCCTTGTCGTCATTGTCAAAGTAAAATTTATTATTCGAGGAATTCACGTTCGGTATCGTATGATAAGTTTCAAAATCCGTTAAACCAAGTTTGTAATCATCATCAATTCAAATCTATGGCTGGAAAGTAGCTTACGGCAAGAACGCTACTCCTACCAGTCAATGTAAGTGTCAGTGACATGTCGAATACTGAGTCACGACAGTAGAGTGTTAGGCTTTAAATTTAATCGTTTGAAGAAATTGTAGATACAATTGTCCGCAAATACTCTGATTATAATTTTGATAAGACGCATGATTGTATTCAATTCTTGTTACATTCTGTCCAAAATATTGCACCAATTCCTCGGGCGGTCGAAGATTTCCAAAACTGTCAAAATACACAACATTATCTCCCCTCTTTGCGTATGCTACCCAATGAGTACCAGGACCCTCAACGTCGTCCAAATTGACAATGCAGCTCTCGTTTCGTCGCACGCCGCTTATCGGTAAATTATTGCGCATGAAAACGTCTCTAAAGAAAGGTATGCGCATACGTCTTGCAAGTTGTTCCAATTGTACGTTAGTTGTTACACCCGCAGGCATTTTTAACGTTTTTTTTTCTTAGCAGTCGTTGACAACTCCCGTCCACGCTTGTATGGAGCGAGATAAAGTCCACGACCTTCCATAGCACGATTGTGACGTTGCATTTCTTCGAATTGGCGTTGCACGGCCTTGCTGTCGTTTACAGCCTTTGCGATTCCCGCTGCTCCACCAGCCAAAGAACCGACTACTCCCAACAATGGTAAAATCGGTAAAATACCACCACGCTTCGCTACTGGAAGTATTCGTTTTTTCAACATTTTTTCTTTTTCGGTGATTTTTTCATCTTCATTCCCATCCCAAATTTCGTTTTTGCCTTCATGGCCGTCCAAACAGCCGTAGCAGCCGCTCTTTCACCAAGAGTCGAATCTCTCGCGGTAATACGTTCTCGCACCTTCACAGCTAGTATACGATCCGCAACGTGTCGTTCACCGAGATCGTTGCTTCGCGAGTAAGCTATATCGTGGTCGCGATACGCAGCGTTCAATGGATTGATACCTCGATCGCCTCTAGCCAATCGTTCTTTTAAACGAATTCCCGGTCCGCAAAACTGATATCCAGGAATATACAATTCGATAGGAAACGCGTTTATCGCACGATTCAATAGACCGCTACCTCTTATAATTCTCGCTGACATTCGTAGCAATTTTTAATAAATGGTGCTGGACCGTCGATATGTGTTTGCTGCCACGGTAAATTATAATGTCACAAACATCTAGGATACCGTTGTACTTCAGAATCAGCCTTTATATGTCGGGAAGTTTGTCCCACAGTCGTTCCACGTAGCGGCTAAACCGTCTCAATAAAATAATCTTTGGTATATATTGCAACTGTTCAGAGATAAGCTCGAGAATATGACTGTCGTCCGACAGATGAAAAAATATTTTCAATACTGAGCGGTTTCGATTCGATGCACATCTATAAATAGGTAATCCCATGACTCATTCTCAAAATGCGGTTTGTGCGGCAAGCGACGATAATCAAAGTTATAAACTTTGATAATAGACTAATGCTTGAAAAAGTATTTCTAAACTAGTGCAGAGAATTAAATAAAGTATATTTGTTTTACTCTAACTTATTGCACTAGCTTAAAAGTGCAATGAAAACGAACAAACGGAAATTACTTTCGATGAATAGGTTACTCGTAACAATAAATATATTTTCATAATTATAATATAGCATATAGCTATATATAAAATAATAAAAATAATATATTAGGATGAAATTACCTCTGAACTTTCATTCTGTTTATCTTGTATATTTTTAAAATAATTCATTGTTCCTTGAAGTGAAGAGTTTCTTGAACATTCACCTGTAACAACAAAAATTTTTTCTAATTTTACAACACATTTTCTAATATATGTTAATATTGTAGCATGATAAATATCATATTGAAATATTCATATTATTATTTTATGCTTACTGTTCAATCTATTTGATTTTGCTAATAAGCGTTTCAACGCTTCTTTAGGTTGACTGGCTGAATCATCAATATTTTGTGAAGGAAAAACATCAATATCGGACTCGTAATTCGGCTCAAAAGATTTTTCCAGTACAGTACAGTTTTGAAAATGATCTATTTTCTCCCTCAAAAAGTTTCTCGGACGTTCACCTGTACAAAATAAAAGTTTTCTTAATAAATAGGAAATATATATATTAATATATATTCTATGGCATAATATAATATTATATAAAATAAAATATTATATCATAAAATATGTTATATATTAATTATGTAATATTTTAAATTTAAATAAATTAAAATATTTATGTGCGTACATGTGCTATATTATGCTTACTATTAAATTTACCTGACTTTAATATTGTTTTAACAGTAGATGCAGCAGATTGTTGACTATTAGTTGAAGATTTCTTAGCGTATTGGGATGAAATTGAATCAGTAGAAATATAGACACTATCATCTTAATTATTATTATCATAATTTGAGTGAGAAAAATCTTCTTTATGTAAAGAATCTTGGAATATAATTGAGTCATCACCCATTATATTTATGTTTTCTTTATTCAATGTTATAACCTAAATAGAAACAAAATCTAATATAAAATAAAAAATATATCAATTACGTATATTAAATAATTTTTTTTGCATATGATACTTACATTTATTTCTTTATGACTAATATCATCATAAGTCAAATTATTTTCTGTTGTATTATTTTGTAATCTTAACATTAAAGACGGATCTACAGTATTTTACGAAAGTTAATACCAATAATTAAAGTAATATAAATATATATAAATATATATATATATATATATCCCAGATAGCCAAGTCTGTTCTAACAGATTTCGCCAAGTGTCAGCTACAGATTATTGTCAACAACAAGGCTACAAATTTGGTACAAGAGTTATTATTATCGATTAATCTGGCAGATTGGCAACAAAAACTGAACAAAGCTTGCTGACATAACCTAACCCAGCAAATATGCCGCAAAAACTGAGCAAAACTTGCTGACGTGATTTAACATCACATTAACGGCAGAAACCAAGCAAGATCTGTACGCGAGCAATTTGACGACAGATTGCTAACAAAAATAGATCAAAATATGCGCAAAGCAGTCTGATAATAGATTGTCAACAAACAGAACAAATATTTCTTGATGGATAATTTGATGAAAATATAATCTTTTCAATTCAAAAGACCATTCGAGCAATCTCCGATTAATTTAATTTGATAAACTTATAAAGCTACAAAATTTTTAATAAAATTTTGCTATTATTTGACTTCATTTAATATTAATAAGTAAATAAATTAATTAACCGGAGTTTGATCGAAGTGTTTATAATACTTTTTTGTTGAAATAACTGATTGTGAGAAATATAAATAAGAAATTTTTAAATTTTATTACGTTGATATAAAATTTTTAATGCGATAAATAAATTTCGCGTTTGCATTATACGGGCTAAATATATACAAAAATATAGTATTAAAATATATAAATAATTATGTGTGCAATAAAAAAACTATAACAAAATAATAAATATATGACATATTTATAAAAATATAAACGTTTTTTATAAAACAGAATTAAACAATCGCAATAAAACTTTTTCGCGTATTTTTATTCCTTTGCAGACGGATGTATTGTATACAAAATAAATGTATTATAATTCACGCTTATATAATGTTGCATTATTTCTGCATGAAATATGAAATAAAATATGAGTCGAAAAGTTTCTGAATTAAATTTTTTTTTGCGATGTCTAATAAAAGAGAAAATTATATAAAATAAATGTCAATCTATTAACACCGTTCTTTAGACAGACATATATACGTTCGTAAAGTCAACCGCCAGTTTATAAAACAGCATTGATTAAGGTACCTTTAATTATAATAAACTTATAAATTATTAACTAACGCAGAATAAACAATGATTCAGGATTTATCACTCTTTTTTCATTCTGAAATGACACAAAATAATTCTTTAGCGCAAATTATGGTAGATCCCTTATAAAATGTATTAAAACTTTGGGTTTGTTTTTTATTCCTGCATTGGACTGAAGTGGCTACACTAGTTTAACTTATATCTTTCTTCTTTTAATATGGAGTGCGGAAAAGATATACTTTGAAATAGTATACAGTTAGTTCAATTCAGTGCAGGAATAAAAAATAAATTTTTTTTCTATGGAGAGATCGAATTGTATCTCTTTGTAGCAAAACAGATTTATATTTATTATAATGTCATAATATTTATTAAGATAAAGATTAAAAAATGTCTGTTTTTATCAATGTAAATTTAAATGTAATTGCGAGTAACTTGCAGAATGACATTAAAATTTTTTAACAATATTTATATAATTATTCGTATATGATAACAAATTTTTAAATTTTGATATTGTCATCCTACATGTTAATAAATGATTAAGTTTAAAACACATTGGTGGAAATGATTAAAGTACTGAATAAAGTACTGAGAAACATTGAATTATACTGATTAAAAACAAGAAACCGTACAAAAATTGGCGCTGAAAAGCGCCGATGTTTCCGAACGCACCCATTGTCGGATAGGCTGCGCCATGTTGCTCGAGTTTGTGATTGGTTGTAGTCACAGAACGCGAGTCCGCATGCGCGCCAACCTCAATCATTCTCAGTTTAGTCGTTGCAGTGCAGTGATATACGATAACGAAGTACGAAAATATTTTGAGATTTGTGTGCGATATTGCAGAATATTCAGCAGAATGCCCTCGTCACCTGCAGCAATATCATCAAGAAAACAAGTAAATATGAAAAAGTTAAAATCAATTACATCGCGAAAATCGCTGCATAGGTTATGTATAAGGCAGCGAAATAGAATTATGCACGAAATTAGACATAATTTACGCTTGCAATATTCTTCACAACGCCAAACACCTATTAGAGAATCAAATAATAACTGTGCCATTATAAAATCGAATGATAATTGTGATATTCTACATGCTCTTGGTCCGTCAGTTAACGAATGTTATAGCACAGTTTAACCAGTTACGACAGTAGACAAAAATCAGGGTCCTGAGTTGCAGTGCGCATGCGCGAAAATTCCAACTAACAATATGGTAGCGTTGTTGGTTTATGTCAGAGTGAATGGAGAACAGGTTAGGCCTATTCATATAAAATAAAATTGGGCGAATATATTTGTGCAGTAACAAATTGTAAAAATGTTACGGGTACAAAAGGAATTAATTTTTTTTTTTATTTCCGAAAGATCCTAAAAGGTAAAATTTTTATTTTAATTTTTAATTTTAATTTATTGTTAATTTATTATTTTATTGTTATTTTATAATTTTATTATTATTTATTTTTAGTTTAAATTATTTTATTATTTTTAATTTTCATTATTTTTTGGTTCTTTTTAGTTTTCTGCTGAATGCAAAACATCAGGATGTAAACATAATTTATGCCTTAACACTTTAACTTTGTAACTTTTTTGATAACAAATTAAGAAATAAAAAAAGAATTTGGAAATTATTTATACTTTTTTATTTGTGTGTATTTTGTTCATACTTTTAAGAACAAAATTAATTATCTTATAATTATATATTCTTTTATAAAATGCATATATAAATCTTATTCATTTGCGTTATCCTATACGTAAAATATATATAATTTACTTTTTAGTATGTTTTTTTTTATTATCTTACATATTATATATTTTATATATAAGAAAGTATTTATAAATAAATCTTCAAAATATTATTTTTTTAAATTTTTAGTATGTTTTAATTTTACATTTATACTTGGCGCATTTTCCAACCAAGAATATGGCGATAGGTCATGTGATTCATAAACCACAACATCAAAGGTGCCGACGCTACTGTCGTAACTGGTTAAATTGTGGTTATAGTTCTTCTTCAAATATAAATGATGATACTTGCAATTATAGACGTGATATTAATGTACAAAATAATGAGACTTCTTCTGTCTCTGATGTCAGTGATGTAGTTTTATTATCTTTTAACGAAATTACTTCCACAGAATTATCTTTCCGCAAACGTTTAGCGTCTTGCTTTGTAAATAATAATCTAACGCATACGCAAGGTAATAGTATATTATCACTTCTTCGAACACATACCTATTTTAATAAATTACCAAAAGACGTAAGAACGCTTCTTGATACACCACGCATACGTGTTATCGTGTCTAATGTAGAACCGGGAGAGTATATTCATTTTGATGTGGAAGAAAGAATTGTTCAAAATCTTTCAGAATACATTTCAGAAATATTCTTGGTTAATGAATTGGAACTAAATTTCAGTGTCGACGGATGCAGTTTAGATAAATCAAGCAGTATTCAGCTCTGGCCTATCCAATGTAGAGTTGCAAATATACAGCGTGCAAGACCAATAGTGGTTGGAATTTATAAAGGTGCATAAAAGCCATGTGATCCTAATATTTATCTGGAAAAATTCATTGAGGACATTAGGAAAATAATGTCTAATGGAGATACCAATTTTTATGGTAATAAAATACCAATAAGATTAAGGTGTTTCATAGCTGACACACCAGCTCGAGCCTTTATTCTGAATCATCGTGGTCATGTCTTGTCAGCCTTGTTCCAAATGTAAAGTCTTTGAGACACGTCATGAAGGTCATTGTTTTTAATGGCATTAATCATTCTTTTCGCACAGATGAAGAATATCTCAGGTGTTTGGACGAAGATCATCATAAAGAGGGTAGAAGCCCATTAGCATTGCTTCCAATAGGTATGGTTTCGCAAGTTCCCTTTGAGTACATGCACCTTCTATGCTTGGACGTAATGAAGAAACTCTTATCTGCATAGATATATGGAAAATATTCACGCCTGGCAAAATTATCAGCAAGATCCATCAATATTATGTGTACAAGACTTAATAACCCGAAAGAATATTGTCCATCAGATTTTGCGAGACGTCCCAGATCTCTCGAAATATGCTCAAAGTATAAAGCTACAGAATTTCGGCAATTTTTACTTTATACAGGCCCAGTTGTAACTTACGGTATACTAGACGAACGATTATACAAGCATTTTCTATTTTTACATACAGCAATAAGGATCTTGGTCTCTGATTTACTTTCAGAAGAATACTTAAGCTTTACAAAACTTGCGCTAGAAAAATTTGTTTATAGAAGTGAAAATCTTTATGGTTCAAAATTTAATATTTATAATGTCCATGGTCTTCTTCATCTTTCCGACGATGTGAAATTTGGATGTTTAGATTCATTTTCCGCATTTCCTTATGAAAATAATATGCCAATTTTCAGGAAATATTGTAGAAAACTGAATTTACCTCTTCAACAATTTTCCAATAGAATAGCAAAGATAGAAGTTTATAAAACAGGGAATAATCACGATACTGATTCGTCTATTCGTTTCTGTACTACATAGTAATGATAGTAATTATCTTCAATATCGTAAAATTCAATTTAATAACATATCATTAGGTATAGATGTACGTGACAATTGTTGTATGTTACGCGATGAATCGATCTGTATTGTCTGTAATATTGTCGTTAAAAACTCCTTTCATATATGTGTTAAAAGATTTTTAGAGATTAACGATTTTTATGACATTGGTATGACGTCTTCTGTTTTTCAAATATATATAAGTGTACCATGTTAAGCAGTAAAACTTTTGATGTTCATCCAGATCAAGTTTATGCAAAATGTTACAGAATGCCTTTCTTCAATAATACATCAGTGGACGATAGCGACAGTAATGCAGAAAATAATTTGGAAACGTCACAATATATTGTCGCTGTTATACACAGCGAAAAAGTATAAGAGGTTTCTATGCTGTAAATTTTGTATTTTCATCTTTTCAGGGATTACAACACGTATTTTCTTTTCCTTGTATTTTTTCTTCTTTTGTCTTCAAACTTTATCGCTCCAATCTTTTAAAAAAATGACAAGAGACTGTACAAAATGCTGCATATTTATGTTGAACAATTACATATATACATATATACATATATATATACATATATATATACATATATATATACATATTATTTTTTGCATTTTTTAATATTTTTTACTTCTGTTGATTTTTATATAGATAATATATATTCATTATCTATCTATATTGTATCTTCTTTATTATATTCTCTCTTAATAAATCACTTTCATGTTCAAATTTCTCTTATTTAAATATATTGTGACAAATCTCTTGATTATCTGTACTTCGTTTTTTCACTAGACACTAAAAAACATTTTGTAGATAGATTTTAGGATTATTATTTGAAACAATAAAAACATAAAAATATGTAACTTGTGGAAAGAAAAAATTGTCGAAATGGTAAGTGTTATTGCAAAGAAATTTATATTCTTATAAATTATGTATGTATGTAATATGTATGTATTATGATGTACATTATGAAAAAAATAAAATGTATTAATGAGCTTTCTTTAACAATAATAATCATTAATATTATATAACTTGTTTCTCTTTTAAAACACTAGAAAGCTAATAATTAACAAATATTATATTACAAAAATTTTCTAAAATAAATTTATAGAGAGCTTTTTTTTATGTATCTAATATAACTTGTATAAAATAATACATCTGTTACATTTATTATATATAATTAATCATTTATTATATATTATATATAATTAATCATTTATTATTATAAAATGTATCATTAATACTAAATGTATATATATAATTTTTTAGAAGAATTTAAAGCTGGAAAAGCGGCCGAAGCGTGTGATTTCTAGATCAAAGCGCATGATTTCCAAACCGAAGCGCTTTCAGATAACTTTTTCAGACGAAAATTCAAAACGTAGAAGGACCTATTACAAGGAAGGACAGCAACTAATGAAGATATCAATGAGGACATCGATGATTTGAGGATGACTATGCAAAATCGATCACATATATCACACACAACATTAAAACACACGACATTGATAGTCGAAGAGACACAGACTTTCAACTACCCACAAGTGCTCAATCATACAACGCAAACAATCTAGCACACACAGACTTTCAACCACACACAAGCGTTCATTCATGCAACCCAAACAATCTAGCACACACAGACTTTCAATCAAACATAAATATTGAGACACACGATATAAACTGTAAAACATATACAGAATTTCAACCACACACAAGTGTTCAATCATGCAGCGCAAATAATCCAACACACACAAACCTTCAATCACAAACATTAATAACAAATTCGCACACATCTCAAAAGACTGTCACCAATGTATCCCAGACATCACATATATTGGACACACATCCTTCCACACACAATTATATATCACATGTAGAAACAATTAATAAAACATCAGGTAACATTCAAGACACATTGATACCTCAGAACAACATTCCATATCAAGAACGTCAAGCCCACCAAGGGTCAGGTCACGCACAGCATATATTAATACATACGGAAACACTAGACAATGGATAAATTCATACATTTATTTCTATAAAAAATTGTATAAATTTACAAAAAATATTGATGCAAAATAAAAAAAAATTACAGTAATATTTACTAGTAAATATTATTTAATCTTTGCAGAAGAGCATACAACTCTGGAAAACGCGTAGAAACAGAGCTGAAGTAAGTGTCAGATATGTGTCATATTAATTAATACATATATGTATATGATATCTCTGTTATGACTTCTCTGTAATATTATTGATTTATTTTTTATTTGTAGAAGAATGAACAATTTATTAGAAAAAATTTTTAAATGCGTGCAACATCGCCGTCATTCACCACAAAAACCAACGGTCCTCCCGATAACATCTTTAATAGATATGGATAAATTTGAAAGAGTCGATGAGGAAAATTATTCTGACGTGGTAAGTAAAACGAATAACGTGTATGCTTCTTATATATACACACATATATATATATATATATATATATATATATATATATATATATATATACATACAGGGTGTCCGCGGTAAAGTGTCCCAAATTAAATATACATATAGATCTTGAAAAATTGAGTAAAAAAATCCTATACCATTTTGCAAACAACCACGTAAAATTTTGCGATATTAATTAAAAAAGATCTGTTAATTAGCACGCCCGTATGATTAAGCGATTCGCCCTATGCTGGGCGTGTCAACAGTGACAGCGCGCGGCGCGCAACGTGCGACAGAGCACAGGCTACCGCTTGTCCGTTGACACGCCCAACATACGGCGGATGGCCTGATCATACGGATGGCGCGCTAATTGGCATATATATATATATATATATATATATATATATATGTGTGTATATATAAGAAGCATACACGTTATTCGTTTTACTTACCACGTTTTTCGAGATCTATATGTATATTTAATTTGGGACACTTTATCCCGGACACCCTGTATATATACAGAAGAAAATGTTTTATAATTACGTCAGGAATACGTGTTCCTTAAAATAACATTACTTTAATGACCAAAAGTTGTTCCGGATCGCCGGCCGTCGGACGCTGCGATCAGCTGATTGCTACACGCGATGTGTCTCAACTGAGCTGGAAAATCAATATATCGATCAGTCTGAAGTCGTTGACGACAATGTCGATGACAATCGAAGGAGCGTCGCCGTCGCGGAGGCGGTTATTTTTCTCTCTCTCTTTTTTTCACTCACTCTGTCCCTTCCTTTTACGCACACACTTAGATATACATACATTATTTTAAAGGAACACTTATTCCTGACGTAATTATATAAAATTTTCTTCTTTACCAAAATTTTATTTAAAGCATAATTTTATGTTATAAGATAAAATAGTTAGCGACTCATACGGCGGTAATCACTCGTCGAACGGTCAGCTGCACCCGCGCTTGCGGTGTGCCGCGCCGTTCTTATCTGCCTTCTGTACTCGACTGTGATTTGCTAACTATTTTTACTTATAACTCAAAAACTAAGCTTCAAATCAAATTTTGGTAAAGGAAAAATTGTCTTAAAATTGTGTCAGGAATACGTCATTTTACGGACGGAAGGTTGTTCTGGGACACCCTGTATATATATGTGTGTGTGTACGTGAGTGCGTGCGTGCGTGCGCGCGTGTGTATGTGTGTATTTTAAACATATTTAAATATCTATTTTAAATTGGCTTCCGCTTTCGGTGCGTAGACAGGTGACAAGAGGAAAGAGTGAGCTCGTGAGTGAACGGTGTGAGAGGAACGACGGAGTGGAAAAAGTAAAGTCAGTGAGTGTGAAGGTGAGAGGGAATAGGAGAGGGTGAGAGAGTAATAAGAGGGAAGGCGGCAGGAGAGGGATAAGAGAGGGAAAAGGAGAGGAAAATACGGCAGAGAGCGTAGTGACAGTTGAGGCAGGAAAGACGTAGTGTATAGAGAGGAAACTAGGAGCTAGAGAATCGAGAGAGATAGATGGCGCGAAAAGAGAGAATGGCGGAGAGAAAGTTCGGAAAACTGAAGGACGGAAAGGAAAGGAGAGGTAGCTATAGGAACATAAAGGAGTTAATAAAGAGGAAGAGAGAGGGGCCGAGGGAGGAGGAAGGGAAGGAAGTATTTAGTAAAAGTAGAAAAACAATAAGATCACCAAAGGAGAGCAGAGAGGAAGGAATAGAGGCAACCGTGAGGAAGTGGAGAGTGGAGATTGAGGAAGTGATGAGGAAAGGTTTTAAGGGAATGAAAGAAGAGATCAGAAAGGAGGTAAAGGAGGGGTTGAGGAAGCAGGGGAACGTATTGAGAAAGGAAATAGAAAAAATGAGGGAATTTAGAGAGAGGGAAGAGAGATGGAGGGAGGAAAAGGAGGAGATGAAATAGTGTATAAAGGAATTGGAAGAGAAAGTCAGAGAGTTAAAAAATATGAGGGGGAGGGGGGAGAGGTAGAGAGAAAAGTGAAAGAGATGGAAAGGAGAGTGGAAATGAAGGAGAAGGAAGAGAGGAAGAGGAACATTATAATTAGGGGAGTAGAAGTGAAAGAAGGGAAGAGAAGGGAGGCAGTAGAGGAAATTATGAGAGTGATAGGAGCGGATGCGAGAGTGAGGGAGGTGAAAAGAATCGAAGGAGAAGAGGAGAAAGGAGGGGAGATGATATGGGTAAGGCTGAAGAATGAAGAACAAAGAAGGGAAGTGTAGATGAAGAAAAGGAATCTGAGAGGGAGGAGGGAAAGAATTGCGGAGGATTAGACATGGGAAGAAAGGAGAATGAAATGGAATCTGGAGAAGATAGTGAGGGAGGAGGAGAGAATGGGAAGGAGGCTGTGGGTGTGTTATAGGAGAATGAGAATAGATGGCCAGTGGTGGCGTTGGGATGAGAGAGAGGGGGTGTTCAGGGATGAAGAGGGGAGGGTGAAAAAGGTAATACAGGAGGAGGAGAGAGGGCGGGGGGGAAACAAAGGGAAAGAGGAAAGAGAATGGAATAGGGAAGAGGAAAGAGGGAAGAGAGGGAGAGGACAAAAGAAAGGAAGAGGTGGAAAGGAGGAGATGGAAAATAGCGTTTTGGAATGTAGCGGGGCTAGGAGGAAAGGATGAGGAATTCTGGAGGGGGCTAAGAAAATGGGAGGTAGTGGTGCTACTGGAAACATGGGTAGATAGAAAGGGGTGGCAAAAGATAAAGGGGAAACTAGCAGGGGAATGGGAATGGGGAGTGCAGTGGGCGAGAAGGGAAGATAAGAGGGGAAGACTGAAAGGGGGAATGATGATGGGCATCAAGAAGGAACTAATTGAAAAAGGGCGCGGAATAGAAAGTAAGGAGGAGGGTGTGATGGTGAGAAGGATAAAGTGTGAGGAAGAGAGATGGAGGATGATCGGAGTTTACAGAAACAAAGGGATGGAGAATATGTTAGAGAGGTTAGAAAAGTGGGTGGATCAGAAAGAGGAGGGGATAAAAACTTTAATCGGAAAGGACTTCAATGCAAGGACAGCGAATGAGGAGGAGGAATAGAAAGGGATGGGGAGGAGTGGGGAAAAGGGAGGGAAAGAAGGAGGTCGAAGGATAAAAAGATAAACAGGGAAAGTAGGTTATTAGTGAGTTTCGTGGAAAAACGGGGGCTAGGGACACTTAATGGCAAAGTCAAGGGAGATGAAGAAAGAGAATATATGTTTACAGGGGGAAGGAGAAATACGGTGATAGACTACGTGATTGCGAATGAAGAAGTGGAGGAGAGAATAGAGAGAATGAAAGTAGGGGATAGACTCGGACCATCAACCGGTAGAGGTGTGGATAAGAGGGAACTGGGGAGGAAGTAAGAGTTCAGAAAGAGAGAGGATTGGGGGGAGAGGGATATGGGACGAGGAAGGAAGAAAACAGTTCAATGAGAGGATGGAGGTGATGTGGAGAGGGAGAAGCGTGGAAGAGGAATGGAAAGAGGTAAAAGAGAGGATTAAAGAAGGAATAAAAAAGGTGGAGAGGAGAAGGAAAGGGAGAGGGATAGATACAGGGTGGTGGAACAGGGAATGTAGAGAGAGGAAAAAAGAAGTGAAGAGAGAACTGAGGAGATGAAAGAAGGTAGGAGGGGATGGAGAGGAGTATAGAAGGGAGAAGAGGGAATACAAGATCATGTGCGAAAAAAAGAAGAAAGAGGAGAATGAGAGATGGGAAAGGAAGGCAATGGAGGCTAGAAGAGAGAGTAAGGTGTGGGAGATTGTAAATAGGGAGAGGAGGAGGAGGAGGAAGAAAGGGATAAATGAGAGCATTAGAATGGAGGAGTGGAAGGAGTATTTTATGGAGATACTGGAGGGGGGGTGGAACACAGAGTAGTTAGCGGCAGGAGGAACAGGGAGCGAGGGGAGGATGAAGAGGAGGAACTAGAAATGGAGGAAGTGAGGAGGGCGGTAAGAAAGCTAAAGAATGGGAAGGCAATGGGCATAGACGGGATAGCAGAGGAGGTATGGAAGTACGGGGGAAAAGGGTTGGAAAATTGGGCATAGGAGTTTTGTAGAAGAGTATGGAGGCGAGAGGGGTGGCCGGAGGAATGGAAAGAGGGAATAATAGTTCCGATAGTAAAGAAGGGGGAAGGAGAGGTAGTGAGGGAGTACAGAGGAGTGACGCTGATGCCCACCTTATACAAGGTTTATATGGCGGTGTTGGAGGAAAGGTTGAGGGAGGAGGTTGAGGAGAAGGGTATTATACCACCAAACCAGACAGGATTTAGGAGGTGGATGGCGACAATAGATAACATATATATTTTTAATTATTTAATAGGAAGGTAGGTGGAAAGGAAAAGAGGAGGGATGATAGCGTTATTCGTTGACTTGAAGGCGGCGTTTGACTCAGTGAACAGGGAAGTATTGTTTAGGATGATGAGAAAAAGGGAGGTGAGGGAGGGACTGGTAAGGAGGACAGAAGAAGCGATGAGGGAAACGAAGGGAAGAGTAAAGGTAGGAAGAATGTTAAGAAAAAGTTTCTGGACGGCAAGGAGGGTAAGACAAGGATGCTCTTTAAGCCCAATGTTATTCAACATCTTCATAGCGGATCTGGAAGAAGCGATGGGAAAAGTGAAATGGGAGGGGGTAAGGTTGGGGGCGGAAGGGTATATACCTTAGCGTACGCTGACGATATGGTTTTGGTGGCAGAGGAAGAAGGAGGAATGAGAAGCATGATAGAAAGGTTGGAAAATTATATGGATAAGAAGAGGCTAGAGGTGAATGCGGCGAAGACAAAAATAATGAGGTTTAGGAAGGGAGGAAGAAAGATAGCGAGAAAAAACTGGAGATGGAAAGGGAGAGAGATAGAGGAGGTAAAAAAATTTAAATACCTAGGATATGTGATTCAGAGAAATGGGGGGCAGGAGGCCCAGGTTAGGGAAAGGATAAGGAGGGCGGCGGCAGTAATGGGACAAGTGTGGGGGATAGGGAAGAAGAGGTTTGGAGGGGACTGGGGAAGAAGATTGTGGTTATTTGATAGACTGTGTGGTGTGGACGGTCATGAGGTATGAGGTGGAAATATGGGGTTGGAAGAAAAGGGAAGGAATAGAAAGGGTAGAGGAGAGGTATTTGAGATGGGTATTGGAGAGAGAGGGGAGAACGCCGGGGTATCTAGTAGAAGAGGAATTGCAGAGGGAAAAGCTATGAATAAGAACAGGAAGGAGGGCATGAAGCTTTGAGAAAAGGTTAAAAAAGGGTAGCGAGTTAGCGAGAAGGTGTCTGGAGGAGATGAAAGAGAGGAGGGGAGGGATCGGAATAGGAGAGGGAAAAAAAGGGTTCCTTGAGGAAAGAGGGTTGAAGCTAGAGGAGATAGAGAGAAGAGAGGAGGAAGGAGAGGATTGGTATGGGGGTAGAAGAGAGAGATGGGGTAAAATCAAGGACTCGAGATACAACAAGTGGTACGGGGAGATGAAAGGAGCAGGAATACCGGGATACTTGAAAAAAGGATGGGGAAAAAGTAGATGGAAGAGAATGGCAAGCTTCAGGCTAGGGGAGGAGGTGAGGAAGAGTAAATACTGGGAGCAGGAGGAGAGAAGGGTTTGCAGGCTGTGCGGAAGGATAAGGGAAACGTGGGAGCACATATGGGAGGAATGCAGAGAATGGAGGGAAGGAGGGGAAAGTTGGCAGGAGAAGGTGAAATGGGTGCTGGGGGAGGAAGGAGAGGGAGAAGGGTGAATGAGGGAAATAGAGGAAGAAAGAGAAAAGGAAGAGAAAAGGGAAAGGGAAAGGGGTATGTATGAGGAGAGGGTGGAGGGGGATAGGGGAGAGGAGAAGTGGATGAGAATGAATGGGGGTGAATGACTGGAAAGGAAAGATAGGAATGAGGGGACGCGAGAGGAATTGTCTTACAATGAAGATTAAAGGCAAGAGGAAGCGGGAGCCCATGATAGGGAGGTGTATGTGTGTGTGGGACCCAGGGGACTGGGGGGCTGGCGACAGCCGCGCAGTCCCCGGGGGGAAGGTAGTTCTGGTAATTTTAAATAGGTGAAATAGGTTAAGTTAGAATAAGTTAGATGTAAGAAGATGTAAGAAAAGTGGCGGTTTAAGGAAAAGGGAAATGAGCTGTAACCCTAAGAGGAACAACTTGAATAAAGTTATCTATCTATCTATCTATCTACCTATATATTTTAAATTACATATATATATAATTTATTTATTTGTAATTATTATTTTGTTTAGGTCAATTATTTAAGTTACATCGGCGGTTTTAATTTAAAGGAAGCGGTGAACCTTTGTTTTAAGGAGGCTATGGAAGACTCCTTAACACCGTCGTTTACTTGGTGGGGCCGTGAGGGAGGACGATCTTTATATAATGCTCGTCTTACTGTTGCTATTTATGGTACAATTTTTTCCATTTTTTTATACTTAACCATTGTAATCGTTATTGTGTCTTACTAATTAATAAAATGTGTCTTGCATTATATTTTTCTAGATGCTGTATGTCATAACCAGCATTTTGATAAACCGACTCGGACAGAATTTCAAATGCAATTTAGAGAAACCCTTAGAGCAGCAAAAGAAAGAGTGAAACATAGATTGCGTGGTCCACGAACGCGAGCAATCAATCATGAAAGAAGAGACTGCAACTTATGGACTGATTAGAGGATACCAATGAAGAAAACAGTGAAGATTAAAAATCAAATTTTTTTACGCTAGTCAGTGTGCGTGTGCGTGTATCTTGTGTGCGCGCGTGTACGTACGTGGGTATGTGTGACACATTTATATATATATATTACATTTATTTTTATTGTACTTTATTTGGTAAATATCCTGTTTAGGGGAGGATGCTCCGATGTCTTTGACCTTGACATGTTGTCAAGGTCATCACCCTCAGTAACGCTTAAAAGGTTTTAGCCGTCGCTCGTTGTTTACTAAAAAGTTACATACAAAAATTGTTAAAAATTTTTTGCAATTATTTTGTCAAATACTGAGAATTTAAAAAAATGTTTCAAATAAAAGTTGTAAGTCTCTTCAAAATACACGTTTTATATCCTATCCATTTTTATTATACGAGTGATAATTTTTTAGAAAAACAACGATAAAGACTATAAACCTCATACAATATTAATTATAATATCATACATAATATGGTTCCACTGTATCCGCGCATACACTTTCCTACCCACACAATAAATGGGTTGGGTTAGGTTATTTTTTTTGGAAGTGCAGCCCCCCGCAGAGGGGCGGAACCCTCTGTATCCACGCATACACTTTTCACGCATAGAAAGTCTACGCGCGGGCACAGTGAGTTCCGCCCCCCTGCGGGGGGCTCCACTTTCAAAACAAATAACCTAACCTAACTCATTTGTTGTGTGGATAAGAAAGTATATGTGTAGAAAGTATATGCGCGGATACAGTGGGTTCCGCCCCTCTGCGGGGGGCTCCACTTCCAGAAAAAATAACCTAACCCAACCCATTTGTTGTGTGGGTAGGAAAGTGTACGCGCGGATACAGTGGGACTATATTATATATTATGTTAAGCGTTACTCAGGGTGATGACCTTGACAACATATGTCAAGATCAAGGACATCGGAGCATCCTTCCCTAAACAGGATATTTACCATTATAATATTAGAATTTATGTTGTTTTGTATTACATATATATGTATATAATATATATATAATATATGTTAATTCTAATATACAGGGTGGACCATTTTAACCCATCCAGTCGAATATCTCGAAAACCAAGCCCGGGAGTATAAGGCTTTAAAGTTGCAGTATTTTGACATAAAATACAAGATGTTTCATAAAATATTCATTTTTTGATTATCTTACTCTAATACTTTTATGCACAGAATAACGAGACGAATTAATTGGCATAATTAAAACACATAATTATGTTAAAGTAAAAATCTGAATTTGCAACTATCAGTTACACATTTTTACTTTAACATAATTATTTGTTTTCTTTACACCAATTGATTTGTCTCATTATTCTGTGCATAAAAGTATTAGAGTAAGATAATCAAAAAATGAATATTTTACGAGATATCTTGTATTTTATGTCAAAATACTGCAACTTTGAAGCCTTATACTCAAAAACTACTTAATAAAAAATACTTTGTCATAAGTGTTTTGGAAAGCTCTCGAGATGAGTTACAAGAATATGTAAAAATATATAAGGTATTCCATTTAAAAAACTTGAAGTGACCTTCACGTGACCTTCAAATGACTTTTCAAGGTCAAACCAATGGTACCATCTTATGGCCCCCTCGAAGCCATACAACTTTTGTCTGAAACATTTTTCTCTCCCGGGCTTGGTTTTCGAGATATTCGACTGGATGGGTTAAAATGGTCCACCCTGTATATATATATATATATATATATATATACATATGCAGTAAACACAAAACAAAATAATATATCAATATTATAATATCCAATTCAACAATGTGTAACTGCAATTAACATATTTTGTGTAACAGTTATAATTGTTAAATAAAAAATTATAATTTTTTTATATTATATTGTTGCTTAGTGTTTATTAAATACTGTGACGTGAAGTTTTCTTTCGTCACAAGGGCCGAAAGGCCCGATCAGAAAGGGTTTTCGCGGGACCTGCGTCCTCGAGTTATAGAGAGAACGCCCTGCGAGATCTACTTTTTTATTTTCGCGCGTTATTTGCGAATTTGGCGGCAGCAACGCGGGTCCGAGGAGCCTGGTTATGACGGCGAGCGGAGGCTAGGGACTGCGGAGAGATCACGCCCGTACATTTTATCTAATAATTCATAAATCGGCGGAAACATCGAGTGCCGTTAAAAGGTTTAAATCTGCAGGAGCATACCGAGAGCGAAGGACCGGAAAGGAATGGTCAAGGGGATGGCCACTCCCGATAGATTAAACATCGGAGCCCCGACTATGCTGCTGGAAGGTCGGGCTCAACCATAGAGTCCGGGGAAGCCAAGGGCACCGGACCGAGCCGGCCGGAAGCTGCACCGGGAAGTTGCCTCGCGGAGACCGAAGGATCACAAGATCGATAACCCGAATCGAACGGGACACGATAAGGAGCGGCCGTGATTGGTCCTAAGGACCACGATAGCGCCGCAAGTGGCCTGATTAAGTACGATGTCGCCGGCGTGTCTCCCGCAAGCGTCCCGTCACGCTCGTCACTGTTCGGCGAACGATCGAGGACGACAGGCCTATCGACCCGACTAGCCAGGATCATCGTGCAAGACCGGACGACGAAGAGGGAGAAGGATTATAAGGCCGCCAAACCGGTAACTCATACGATTCGAACGAACGCGCCCTGTTATAATTATTGTAATTTTAGTTGTCGCGATTCACGGGGAGATTATATTCCGCCGTCGCGTATTTGTTGCCGTATCGTTTTTTTGTGAATTTCGAGGGTCGCATTTCGTCTGAGTCATAAAAGGGCATAACGTCTCTCTCAATAGTCGCCGGCGATAGTCATTATTGTATTACCAAATTACGACGTATCGTTCAGTTGTCGAAATTTGTTGCCGCGTGTTAAAATTGTATCCGTCGGGAAGCGAGCTCATATACCGCGTGTCGCGTGCGACTTCACGTTCGCGCAATTTATTGACTCGCGATCCGGGAACAATTATTGTAACGTCATTTAGTCGAATGCAATCTTGTGTACACGGATATCGAACTTGCGTATTCCGCTTGTTAGAGGAATCTCATACGCCGTATAGCACATGCAATCTGTACCGTGGTGATCGATGGCGGAGATCGATGCGTGCCGGCCGCGCATGTTTACGTATATTCCCAGCGTTTTAGTGTAAATCGATTAGCGTGATTAGCAGACGATTCGTGGCCGAGACCTACCATATATAATTGAACAATGTATTTCTACGGTCGCCACGACCTTAACAAGTCGCGAGCGATCCGCGAAAAAGTCTGAATTCCTATGAAACCACGCGTAATTCGATATCCCTCGCCGCGACATCGTGCCGTCACACGCCCTTCACATGCGCCGAGCGTGCGACGTACATGTCTAGTTGTCGCATTCAGGATAACTCTCAGAAAGGTTTTCTCGTCCACACCGAGAATTTTCTTGGGTATTATATTCATTCTATTCATCATTGTCAAATATATTTATTCCTACACGAAATAATTGTGTCTGTTTTCCGGAAGACTTTCTCGCGTGATAGATATCGATTCTTGATCTCGTTCCGCTCCTACGCAACCCTCTCCCCCCCTCTACCGCTTAACTATGGACTAGCCGCTTTAGTTGCCGTCGCGATCGTAATTGTTTTACGATTTTTGAGCGGATCAGGCGAATGCTGTATTAATTGGAGACGGCGCGAATTTTCGCGCCTGACACTCAACATTATCGTTTCGATAGAGCAAACGTCGGTTAACTAAGCGATCGCGTCGAAGGTGTGCCGTAGGCCAGTCCATCGGCCAAAACTGTATCAAGAAGCGTACACGGGTTTTAACCAAAAATAAAATTTACGGTCACAACATATATAACATACAAAAAAATATGTATATACATATATATGAAAACTTTAATAATTCTGAAAAAAACATAATAGATATATAAATACTTACTTTGCATATTATTCATTGTTATGTAATCAATTTCCAAAGAACAAGCGTGTAAATCCTTATATTAAATCCTTATATATATATATATATTAATCCTTATATTAATTAAAGATCACTAAAACAAAATAATAATAATTTATATATATATTTTAAGATTATTCAATAAATAATAAATTTTTTTTACGTACTTTTTCTATGCGAAACGAATAGATTTCTTTTTTTTTCTGACACCGGGCTACATCAAATCCATGACACAATTGATAAATTGTTGAGGTAGAAGTTAAATTGTAGGAGTTAAAGTAAAATCCTCGTGAGAGGCGAAACACAAAAAATTCAAATTCAAACACGCCAACGACACGCATAAACCCACAAACACATCCGCTCCCGTCTCCCGTCCACGGCCAGTATAACGGGCTCGCAACTTGAATCTCACATCAGCTAGCAAGCAGACAGCAGACTAACTTAACCTATGCATATATAAAATCTTTATTTTCATTGGTCCGTAACATATTATATTATTTTTTTTTTCTAGTTCTTTCTTTCTTTGCGTTATATTTCCGAAGATGCCCGAAGTTGAGACGACTCATAAACGCAAAGTGTAAACATAGATTATAGAATACCATTTTTAACGAAAATGTGTTACGGGGCAATGCAAATTTCATTAGCGAATTTATAACGCAAAAAGTTACAGAATAGGCCCACTGGTTTCTCGCGTGCGTCTCGATCAGCTGTGCAAGTCTCACTGTCGGGATTTTTCCGACGCCGATCGATTAACCGCTCGATCTCGCTCGCGAAGGATGGCCCTTCGCGCGGCCAATCACCTCGCGGCACGCTATCGCGTCGCCGGGCCGCACGCGCACGGGTGTAGCGGGGTTTTTCGCACCTCTCTTTGCGATATCGGTTTTTTCTCCAGGATTTCGGGACGGTCCATTTTCGTCGTCGACTCCACGTGTGCGTATATAATATTATGCATGTATCAATTTAAAAAAATTTTTATTATTATTATTGCTTTTTCATACTAGCTTTTTTCAAAATTTAGGTGTTTGTCTTTTTTACTAAATTATTATAAAATATGTGATAAAACAGTGTGCTATTTTTTATAAAGCTTGGAAAATACTTGTAACAAATATGTATTAATACGTTCTATTAACAATAAGTAATAAAATATTATCTTTGTTGCTAATAACTGTAATACAACCCGGAGGTTGAGTTATCTACCGAACGCGTCTCCAAGTGGCGGATAGGAAGACGTCCAGGTGCCCCCCGGCTTCTAGTGAGTAGGCTCACTGGTCGCCGGGGTAGACTCTGGATAGTGACAAACTATAACCGGCTCCGCGGGCGTAAAACCCCAAACAATGGGCTGGGAAAATTGCCGCCGCGGATCAACTCCCTAACCAAGCTGGGAGCTATCGTGGCGAAGGCTGCGTGGCACTGGGAGAGCAGTGTCGCGAGCGATGCCTCTGGGGCACCAAGCGAAACCCCAGAGTATTTAGCCTTGCCCGGACAAAGCGGGGCGCTGCTAGAATGGACTGTTGTTTCCTCGCTTCTCGTGGGAACAACATAAATTAAATTTGGAGGGAATAAAGCTGAGGGCTCGCAAGGGCCTTCATCCTCTGGGGATTCGGGATCGGCTCTGGAACGGGCTCCGGAAAGGAACGGCTCCGATAGAGGCGAAGCATCGGCTCCTCGGAAGAGGAACCGAGAAAAGGAGGACCAGGAGAGACAAGAAGAAGGCTTCCGGGTCGACTCCCTGTCCCTCTGGGCTCTCGTTACTCCGTTGAGGGATAGGCAGAAGGGGCACACCGATAAGAAGTGCTAGGTTCTGCTGATACTCCTTCGGCGGAAAGAGCGGTGAAGAGGCCGAGGGCTCAGGAAACTGGGTGCTATGCGGCGACCACTGATCCTCTGACGAGGGCGATTATGATAGAGAACTACCCTGAGGGATTGGTTACTCCGGCGTAGTTGACCTTACTAAGGGGATCTATAGTGAGGGAACTGACAGGGATCCGTGCGGCTCCTGCGGTTCTTAGGAGCGGGGCCGTGGTGATTAGGGGCAGAATAAGATGGCGCTCAATTGGCTCACTGAGCGGATTGGGCACATCTCACCCTAGGAAGGCGCCAGGCTCAAAGTGGTGGACATGGATGCGCTTCAAAAGCGACACACGGCTACCGTTTGGGTACCGGGTCCTCTGGTGCCTGCGGAGGTTCCGGGATTGCTGGAGAGGCAAAATCCTGACATTTCCACTGCAGCTTGGCATGTCTTCGCCGAGAATGTAGGGGCTTTCCCCTTGGGGAGGAACCTCTTTCTCGGAGTACCGAAACCCAGTGTCCTTAAATTGAGGGCAGCGGATTATCGGTTAAGCTACGGGCTCGATCAGGTCTTTGTAGATCTACACAGGCCTCATAGCAAGAGGGAGGGAAAGGGCCAAGGTAAGGTCCGTTCTGAGTCATTCCCTCCATAAAGTAGGTATGGTAACGATGGAATGTACCCAGATTAACTTGCATCACAGCAAAGGCGCTTCAGTTGTTCAAGAGCATGGCTGTGATGCACACAGACATCTGTCTAATACAAGAACCTTGGGTTTACAAGGGATGTATTAGGGGTTACGCGGCGTGCGCACGTCTTTTTAAACATGTAGGCAAACTCAGGCCTAGAACTGCTGTTATCAAGGGATTGGAAGGGGGCAATTAATGCCAGAGTTTTACTCCAGAGATGTGGTAGAGGTCTTGGTCGACTATACCAAAGCTGATACCGGAGAAATTAGAAGAGTGGTGGTGAGCTCTGCGTATTTCCCGCACGAAGAAGGAGACTCACTCCCGCCTGAACCAGTGGTAAGAATAACGGACCATTGTAAGAAAGATTGGCTAGTGGTTAGTTGCGATGCTAACGCGCATCACACTGTCTGGGGGAGCACCAACATCAACGAACGAGGAAGGAGGCTTTTGGAATACTTGGCAGCCACGGACCTAGAAATTCTGAATAAAGATAACGAGCCGACAATTCTGACTGCGCGGAGAACTGAGGTCCTCGACCTCAATCTGTGCTCCATGGGCTTGGGTGTTGAAATCTTGAAGTAGAGGGTCTCGCATGAACCTCACTCCCTGATCATAGGCAGATCAACTTCGGGCTCGGAAACGTCAGGCCCGAAGTGATCAAGCGTAGGAATCCGAGGAGAACGAACTAGGCTTTTTTTCGAAGAGACCTGGCTGTCAGGCTTCGGGATTTTCCTAAGAAACATGGCACTGGTGAGGAGGTGGAGCTCTGCGTAGATTATCTGCAGAAAGGGCTAATCTCCTGTTATGAAAAGAACGAAGAAGACAGGCAACGTTGAAGGGCCCGTTCTTAGAAGTGTCAGGTTGGTTCCATCTGTAAGTAATATATATTGATATATCAAGAGATAAGTTAATTATTAATCAATGTATGTAATTGTACCTATTTTATATTTGCCCCTCCGGTGGTGCACCAACTTATCGTGGTGGGGAAGGCTCCGGTTCCGATGATTCTTTGGGGCGATGCCGGCGAGGACTTTGTCCCCGGCAAATCCAACCATGCCAGTAAGGCCCAGGATGAGGAACTGGCTAAGAGTGCACCAAATTCTAAAGTATGATAGACGTAAAGAGGAAGAGAAAGAAGCGAGCGGGATTGGATACCGCATAACGGCACGGACGGGGGGGGGTGTCCCTGCTTCCTCCGGGTCGTCATCATGCGAAGGGCCACCCAAGGATTTGGCGGCGGAATCCTTGGGGAAACTGGTGACTGCCGTCATAGATTCATGTTGCTCCTTCACAGTTGCCATGGCCGGCGCGCGAGAGACGCTGAGTGAGGACGTCTTTTCTACAAAGACTCTTGGGAAGGCGAGGGCGATTGCCGGCACCGCGGAGGAGAGGATGGAGGAGTGCAGGACGGAACCCGTGAGGTGCTTCAAGATGTTGGAGTACCTTCGGGCAGCCATGAAGATCATCATGGGTTATGCAGAAGTCCTGGAGGAGGTCCTTGATGAGGTCTGCCGTGAAGGTAAAAAGGCCGTAAAGGCGATTAAGCCCTTCACAGACGCGGCTGCTAAAATTGCGGAAAGGGGACCTGTACGGGAGTTCTGGACACAGGTCTCTATTAAGACCCGACAGGCCGTGACTCAGACGGGAGGAGGGTCATGCGATGCCAAGTTGCCTCCCCCGCTGAGCTTGAGGTGATGCTGAGGCCTTTCACCTGCGTGCCTGACGGGGAGTCTTCTTCCTCGATAGTTGCGGAGGTCGAAACAGCGGAGCCCACCACCGCCGCCCCTAAACCGATGGAGGTCGCGGAGGCGGCCTCTGCGTCACCGTCTTCGCTGGGAGAAGGCCACGGCGACGCCCAGACAGTGACGCAGACCGGGAAGTCTGCTCTTCTCCCAGAAGACTGGGAGAGGATCGGTAATTTGGTGCGGGGAGAGATCCGGCGAGTGTCTGATATTGCAAAGAAAGAATTGTCGTCAGCGAGCACCATGAGTGCATACGAATGGGACACGCGTCTAGCATTATAGAGCTAACTTATTTCTGAAAAATATAATCTCGGAATACAACTTTATCATATATGTATAGTTGATTTTGTCATTAAATGTGCTGTAAGTTTTACTATACAATACTAGTTTTACTGTACAATATTAGTTTTACTAAGACAATTTTAAAATTTTTTAAAATTGAAGGGGAGAGGGGTGATTTCGAAAAATATGACATTTTCGAAAAATTTTATTATGCAGTTTTAAAGTATATTGAAAATCATAAAACTTTTATTGAAAACTTTTTTTCTATATTTCTTATCATTTCGACGATATTTGCTCAGAAATATAAAAATCGATTTTCTTCAAGAGGGTGTTTCACTCCCTTAACGGCCGTAAGAGCACATATAAAAAAATGCGTGTCTCCTAAACTACACCTTTTGCAAACTACAACATATTCAAACCACATCAAAATTGGAGGGAACACTTCCATAGACCTTGCCTTGTCAGTAATGAAATATGTAGTCATATGTTTAGATTAAGCAGTGACTTGCGTAATCAATTAATGAGTTTCGAATTTTCCATATTATTTGTTGTGCCCGTGCCGTGAGGATAGGGTCTTCCGGGATATTCGCCCAAAGAGTTGGAACTCAGACAGCAAATAAACACACTCCGTACTTGTTTAGTAAAAGAATATATTTCGGTCGTACTGTTACACTATTCTCACACTTCTGTTAGCTCGCGTATTCGGTCGTCGTGTGGACGAACCGTGTAGATAGGTCGATAACTTATTTACGCGCGGCTCTCTTATTAGCTACTTTCTTATGAGCGACCGCGATCGGTTTATATATCGCTTTAATTTCGAGGGTGGAAGGATGAGGTTTTCCGGGTCGGGCGCGGGACGTGCTCCGTGCTCGGATGTCGTAATGCTTATTTAGCTTGACCGTGACTTGCTTTCTTTTTAGTCACGTCCTATTTTTCTTTCTTAATCTTTCTATTTAATTCTTTTAATACTTTGCTTTGTTTGCTTGATTTTAATTTCTTATTTCTTAATTTTATGTATTTACTTTTCCTTTCCAGGTAAGTGTCTTGGGTTATGACATTATCATAAAGCAGTACTACTAATTAGATATTAAGTAAAAAGTATGATTTGATTAATTTAATGATACAAAGATATATATCCCTTTAGTAGATATCAAAGTAAAGAATGTATGGCAGTACTTTTTCATTTTTATATATACACTTAAAGAACAACAGTGCAAAGAAAAAATAAACTGAATTAATAGTCATTAATTTGTTTTCGAGTAAGACGAATCAAAACGTTAGTTTATACTTGAAAAAATAAAAGTACGATAAATTGCTTCGTGTATTTCACATAAAGACATAACAAATTTTGGTAAAAGTGCATAAAAGGCAACACCTCTCCGATTTTCTTGCTACTTACATATATTATTCGGGGAGTTGTTCCCCGCAAGAATTAAGTGGGGGACGGCATTGGTTTAGGAAATATAACAAAATGAAATTTCATATTTTTTATGCTGTTCCCTCGGTTTTATAAATGATAATACCAACAGTAAGGTTTGTTTACGTTCTACTAATTTGTGCGACACGGAAAAAGTTATTGTTTACATTTTTTGAGGGATATATGTACTGTTGAATGAATTACTTGGTATTAATTTTTATTAATGATATATATTTTCAATATTTTCATAACATACACACATACACACACACACACGCACACACGGGGGGGGGGGGGATGCAAGGGGGGCCTTTCTCCTTCGGCCCCCCTCTCGCACCCGCCCCATCCGTGGAAAGTTGCAAACCCATGTGAACTTTGCTTTGTTTTATAACGTATATGCGAACCGAGATGGACGGGGTGGGTGCGGGAGGGGGGACCGAAGGCCCCCTTGTACCCCCTTCCCCGTGTGTGTGTGTATGTATGAAAATATTGAAAATATATGTCATTAATAAAGATTAATATCAAGTGGTTCATTCAACAGAGAATCGCATGTAAAATAAATAATTTGCAGTAATACGTTGAACTTTGACAACACATGTGTCGTATACATTACTAGGACATAAACAAACCTCACTGTTGGTATTATCACTTTATAAAACCAAAGGAACAGCATAAAAAATATGAAATTTCATTTTGTTATATCTCCTAAACCAATGCCGTCCCCCACTTAATTCTTGCGGGGAATTACTCAGAACAACTCCCCGAACAATATATGTAAGTAGGAAGAAAATCGGAAAAGTGTAACCTTTTATGCACTTTTACCCAAATTTTATTACATATAACTATTTACATTCTCGTTTATGTAAACATTTGCTATCGGTTTTTTTCACATAATGGTAAATATCCTGTTTGGGATGCTCCGATGTCTTTGACTTTGACATATGTTGTCAAGGTCATCACCCTCAGTAACGCTTAAAAGGTTTTAGCCGTCGCTCGTTGTTTACTAAAAAGTTACATACAAAAATTGACGTTTTTTGCAATTATTTTATCAAATACTGAAAATTTAAAAAAATGTTTCAAATAAAAATTGTAAGTCTCTTCAAAATACACGTTTTATATGCTATCCATTTTTATTATACGAGTGATAGTTTTCGAGAAAAACAACGATAAAAACTATAAACCTCATACAATATTAATTATAATATCATACATAATATAGTCCTACTGTATCCGCGCATACACTTTTCTACACACACAACAAATGGGTTGGGTTAGGTTATTTTTTTTGGAACTGGAGCCCTCCGCAGGGGGGCGGAACCCTCTGTATACATTTTTCACGCATAGAAAGTCTACGCGCGGACACAGTGAGTTCCGCCCCCCTGCGGGGGGCTCCACTTTAAAAAAAAATAACCTAACCCAACCCATTTGTTGTGTGGGTAGGAAAGTGTACGCGCGGATACAGTGGGACTATATTATATATTATGTTATAATTAATATTGTATAAGGTTTAGAGTCTTTATCGTTGGTTTTCTCGAAAACTATCACACGTATAATAAAAATGGATAGGATATAAAATGTGTATTTTGAAGAGACCTACAAGTTTTATTTGAAACATTTTTTTAAATTTTCAATATTTGATAAAATAATTGCAAAAAACGTCAATTTTAAAAAATTTTTGTAACTTTTTAGTAAACAACGAGCGACGGCTAAAACCTTATAAGCGTTACTGAGGGTGATGACCTTGACAACGTATGTCAAGATCAAAGACATTGGAGCATCCTCCCCTAAACAAGATATTTACCCACATAATTTCTATAAATTTACTATCAAAATTTTTAAGAGAAAATTTAGTTAAAGATAAAAAATTTACTATTATATGTATATTACTAAAAATAATCTTAAGGTTATACTTTTACAATTTAAAAAATGTAATGTGTAATATATAAATTTAAAAAAATTATAGTTTATTTACAGTAAAATATTAAACAAAAGAAGTAAGTTTTTCACAATACACAGTACTGATGTAAAAAAATGTCATTATTATTATAATATGTAAAATACAAGGCAAATATATTCGTCGTATTATGATTAAAAAGTGACTAGTCTAACAGATTTGCTCGAATAGTCTAGAAGTATTATATATACATCTCTTAAATGCTTATAATTTTTTTAATAATCAAAATCATATCTTTATAAAAAAATAGATCTCTTATTGCAGAATACACATCTTTTTTTATTAGTGATTCTTATCTTTTTCTTAATATATGTATTGATCTTGAATATAGTATTTTTTATAATCGAAAAATTTTATGGTAGAAAAAATAAAGCTTCGTAAATTAAAATAATAATTTTTGTAAATATTAGATGTAAATAAGTTTTTTCTACATAGTACTTATTTTAATCAATGATGATGTCCAGTTGTAATCAAAGCAGGTAAAAATGATCCTATTACTAAGAACAATATTTCTTTAACTTTAAGTCCAGTCGCAGATGACGTTGTACCTTCGACGTTTGATAAATGTAAATAATTACTATTTCTTGTCATTAATTCTGGCAAAACATGTACAGTGGCTACATAAAGAAACGTTCCAGCACTAAACAACATAGCTAAACCAGTCGCATTGACACTACTTAACGTTTCTTTTCCTTCCTGCAACAATACAAGTTATAATTATAAAAGTTAAATTTTATTATGTATAAAAATTAAAGAATTTTAAAAAACAATAAGTGTAAAGTTTTAACAAATAAAAAACAACAAATAATAAAGTTTTAACAAATATAAATCACATGTTACATTCAAACTCACATGGAACAATAATGTAATAATAAACATAGAATAAAAGAATTAAATTTATATAAAACTTAAGTAAATTTATATAAATTTTTATAAAATTTATAAAAATTTTATTTATACTTTACAAAAAAAATACACAAAATTAAAAAATCAATTATATGGCTCAAAATTAAAAAATCAATTATATGGCTCAAAATTAAATATGAGATCAGTAGACAATACGCCAAGTGTAAAAGGTATATCAATTTTCGGAAAGTATTATATTTGATATAAAATTTATTGCAGTTCGAAACAGAATATGTTAAAATTATTTGTATTAATATGAGAACATTATATATGTGTATGTGTGTGTATATATATTATATACTTTGAGTACCAGTCTCGAAATTGAAAAATAGGCAATATGAACCAAACTCATATTACCTATTTTCTCTCATTATATTAATAATACAGAGCCTCTCAATTTAATATTGAATAACAAATCATTTTCATTATTATTTATTATTCATTTATTATTTTTATTTATTTATTATATTTAATAAAAACAATTATTTATTTATTCACATTTATATTATATTTATTTTTTATTTATTATTATTTATTATTTTTATTTATTTATTTATTTATTATGTTTATTATATTTACTAGAATATTATATTTTTCCGTATTTTTTCCTTCTTTCTCCTTCTTTTTCCCTCTTTTTTTTCTTTTACTTATCCTTTGTCTTTTTTAAGTTCAAATAAAGCGTTTTTTTCTTCTTTTCTTTCTTTTTTTTACTTTTGACTATTCTTCATCTCTTCTCTAACTTTAAATATGAACATAAATAATATTATTTACTTAATATTATAAGTTCTTCCTTGTTCCTCCCTTCTTCCTTCTCATTTTCCCTCTCTTACTCGTAATAAATAAGTTTGAATAACATAGCAAATATATAATATAATAAGAGAAAATTATATGTATAGAAAAAGAGAGAGAGAGAGAGAGAAAGAAAGAGAGATAAAATATACGTACGTACATATATGTACATATGGCACTGTTACTTTATATTACAATATATTATTACCTAATATTATATTTTATTTTTTCTTTCTTGCTTTTCTTTGGCCTCTTTCTCTTTTTTCTTTTATGCATTCTTCTATAATTTTAAAGAAAACATCCCTCTCTCTCTCTCTCTCTCTCTCTCTCTCTTTCTCTCTCCCCCTCCCCCCTCCCTCTCTCTCTATTTAATATTACATTCCTTCTCCTTCTTTCTTCCATCTCTTCTTTTTTCTATCAATCTAAATTACATATTAAATATACAATCATATCATGAAAGAGAGTTATACATAGGTATATGTATAATATATGTACCTTTCTTTATTTGTCTCTTTTTCCCTTCTTCGTTTTCTTTAACTTTGTCTTTTCTTAACTTTACTTTAATTTAATTTTTTTTAAGTTGTTACACAAACTGTCAAAATTTGCATGATAATTTGATGCTGCAGGCGACACAAATGAAATAAAAGTCACAACGCATTTGACAACGAGACATGTCTTTTTTGGAGAGAGATTATATTTATTATTAATTATTTAATTATTTATTGTTGATTTATATTTATTATGTTTTTATCAATAATGATATGTTATAATTTTGCTTTAAAAATACATATATTTGCACCCTCAGAATCAATCAAATGTATAATCATACATAACTGTTGCAAATGCACCTTTATGGACAAACTTACTCTGCATGTGTATGTACGTACGTATAACTGCTTTGAATCTTAAAATTGGTAAGAAAAATTGTACTTTTTCGAGTATGAAATTTCGAGTTCTCAGGATTGACTGCACCAATCTGTAAGAAATTTTTGGTCACCAAGTATATATTACTCGACATTTTCGCGCATCCCCACCCATGACACTGCGCATTACGTTTGATGACGTATCGCTATATACTTAAAGAGCAAGGATCTAAAAGTGAGGGATTAGATTCAATAATCGTTATTCAGAAAGTCGGAAACTCAATTTCGGGAGTTTATCATTGGTATTTGTAAAGACACGACTTTGATCTTTATCGGTTTTATACTTGCAACGATTCGAGAAACCTTATATTTGTCGATCATCCTATATTAATAAATTACACTGATTAATCGGCAACTAGATAAGAAATTCATTAAGCTTATTTTATTCTGACAACGACCACAAATTATCCAGCTTGAAAAATTAAATTCTTACAACATCAGAAGCGGGATAGAAGACTCATCGATTCCCTGGTGATTCAAGAAGATAGAAGATAATATTATCGATAGTCTGATAATTTAAGAAGAACGGTATCAAGAATTTATTTTTGCAATTCAAAAAGAAGACTTAACGTTTTTCGATTTGATGCGTCGTGACCTTTGTCATTGGCAAGGTATTTTATAACCATTTGTTGTTGTCGTGGCTTTTGTTGCGTGAAGAATACACGACCTTGGCTGTTTGTTGCGGTGCGGTTTTTGAGGCGATGAATTGCTCCATTTTGGAAAGATTGAGTCTCAAGAAATTAAAAGAAGCAGCTCGTTATGAGATTAGCGTCTTGGAGGATTGTACAACTATAATCGATGCTATTTTGGACCATTTGGAAAAATTTGGTCCTGAGTCGGATTCTCAGAAGAACCTTGCAGATGGAACTCCTTGTCAGTCCAATCAGTCGTCGTTGGCTGGAAATAAGGAATAGCAACAAGTGCTGTCGTCATTAACTAATCTGATGTCGTTTATCGCGACACAGATGCAGCAGCAACAGTAGCTCATGGAGAAGATGCTTCAGGCAATGACATCAGGCGATGGCGTGGAGGCGCCGGATAGTAACACAGGTACTCCGGTGCTCGTTTCGGAGCAATCTGAGGAGCAGTCTGAACCTGTACATCAGTTATCCATTGGATCAGCCAGCCCGGCTCACGCGGTTACGTTGTTGATGCCTCAAATTCCTTGTTTGGAGGAACAGATGCAGAAAGTGTCCTGTTGTGGGTTTAGCGTGTGAATCGGATATCCAGGATTCACAGGGTCTAGGATGACGTTACGTTTCTAGCCGCTTCGAGCAGATTGACTAAGTTGGTGAGATGTTAGTATGACGGGAGTATCCCGTTTGGACACCGCACGATTGGACACACACTTTGCACGATTGGACACCGCACGATTGGTTACCTCGCTTCGCATGTACATTGCAAGACAAAGCAAAATTCATATGGCAACTTTCCACGCGAAGCGAGGTGGATGGGGTGGATGCGAGAGGGGGAGGGCCGGAGGCCCCCCTTGCACCCCCCGTGTGTGTGTGTGTGTTATGAAAATATTAAAAATATAGATCAAGATAAAGTTTCCATGTACGGTGTCCAATCGTGCGGTGTCCAATCGTGCAATGTTCAGTACAGCAAAGTGTGTGTCCAATCGTTTGGTGTCCAATCGGGTATCACCCGGTATGACCTTGGGTCTGGATTCATGTTGGAATCATGGATTAGCTTCAGAGAAGCAATTTTGAAGAGGTTTGAGCGTAGAGTATTGTTTCATGTAATTTTACAGAAGGTGGAGGTCAGAAGATAGAACGCAGTAAAAAAATCGTTCCATGAGTACGCTATGGCTTGTTTGGCATAACCTTGATTTGTCTGTACACAACGCTATTCATTCGTTGATCAAGGGCATTGGCGACCCAACCTTGAGGGCTGTCGCAACAGCTCTACGTGTTGAGACTGTCGACCATTTTCTGGATGAGATGCATTACATCACTGGGGCATCAGTCGAGGCGGATGGACGTCGCAATTGTGCCTCGGATTCGTCAAAGCTTTCGGGGCAACGTCGTAATTATAACAGAAAAGAAGGTCATCTTTTGAAGAAAGGCAGTGGCTTTAAGATCTTTTGTCACTACTGTAAAAATCAAGGGCACTATAAGACGGAGTGTCCGAAATTGAAAAGGAAAGATCGGCTGTCGCCAACCTGACGACTTTCAACCAGCGCGATTTTGACGGTCCAGCCTTCAACAGATTCATCTACGGTTGCATTAATTAACGAACCGCGCAACGAGGTTAGCATAAGTAATTCGCCGTTAAAAGTCGTTAAATTTAATAATATTGTTTGTACATTGTTTGCGTTGCTTAATACGGGTAGTCCGATATCTTTTGTTCGGTTAGTTGTTTATAATAAGTTTTTCGATCAACCTTGCGAAACTTTGAGTTTGTCGAGTCCTTTGTATAAAGCTATTAATAATATACCTATTCAAGTGCGGATTAAAAACAACCACAATATGTTTGGAGCAAATAGCCGCAGTCAACCTTAAGATTAACCTACACGTGTTACAGGATCATACGTTGTCAATAGATATAATAATAGGTCGCGATTTTCTTGATAAACATAATATAAAGGCAACACATGCCGAATTGTAATATAGATGTCAATAAAATTAAATTATTTTCTCAATCGTTATTATGACTAATAGCTTGCAATGAAACTGATAATAATGCAGTAGACCAGTGCTCGGAGTTAGTTGCCCTTTTCAGGCCGATTTCCGAGGCGACGTCTCCTTTCTCCCACTAGCGCTCGAGACTCGACGGCCGAGCCGCCAAATCGCTTCAGGCGCGTCTCTGTAAGAAATATATTGGGATCCATATGTTAGGTATACAAATCGTTACATCATGAAAGTTTTTCTCGCTAAATAATTTTTCTTTTTATAAATAATTATAAATAAAATTATGTCAATAAATAATAAATATAATAATAATAAATAATATAACAATAATATATGTAATATAAAATATATAATAATAAATTATATATATATATATATATATATACAATATATATATATATATATATATATATATATATATACAATATATATATATATATATATATATATATATATATATATATATAGCTTTACATAACATATTAATAATAGAATTTTTAATATTTTTACTTATAATTTATTATTATATATTTTATATTACATATATTATTGTTATATTATTTATTATTATTACATTTATTATTTATTGACATAATTTTATTTATAATTATTTATAAAAAGAAAAATTATTTAGCGAGAAAAACTTTCATGATGTGACGATTTGTGTGCCTAACATATGGATCCCAATATATTTCTTACAGAGACGCGCCTGAAGCGATTCGGCGGCTCGGCCGTCGAGTCTCGAGCGCTAGTGGGAGAAAGGAGGCGTCGCCTCGGAAATCGGCCTGAAAAGGGCAACTAACTCCGAGCACTGCAGTAGACCAACTAATAAATGATGTTTCTATTGATTTATCGACTAAAGATCGGTTAAGGAATTGTTTTACGAATTGAGAATTTGTCTGTTCAAGTTATAGATGACAACTATTATGTCAAACTTCATCTTATAGGAATGATTCACCTTAAGTTTATGCTCCTTGAAAATTAGCGTGGTCTGAGCGTGCGCAAATTCGAGAAATAGTTGACGACTTGCTCGCTCGAGATATTATAAAACATAATGTGTCGCCGTATTGCGCTAGGATTGTGCCTGTTAGAAAGAAAAACGGTTTGATTCGTTTGTGCGTCGACTTGAGAACATTAAATAATAGAGTTATAAAGCAAAAGTACCCATTTCCGCTTTTGGACCTTAAAGACGGTTTCCATCAAATTAAAGTACATCCTGAACATACTAAGTATTTCGCTTTTGTGACACCCGATGGACAATATGAGTATAAGAAACTTCCATTCAGATTTTGTGAGTCACCTTCCGAATTTCAAAAAAGATTGGTTCATATTTTTCAGCCTCTTATTCGAGAGGAGAAAATAATAGTATATATCGATGATATATTGATACCGTTAGAATTCGTGGAATTTAACTTTGAAATTTTAAGCGAAGTGTTGTTAACAATACTCAAACAATATAATTTTGAGATTATAAAAAGTGTCAGTTTCTTAGAAAAAAAATAGAATATCTTGGGTACATATTCTTTGCTAATTCAATAACTATTAATATGCGTCATACGCAAGCGATTAGAGATTTTCCTCGTCCGAACACGATTTTAGAACTTCAGCAATTTCTTGGCTTATCTAGATATTTTCGAAAATTCATACAAAATTATTCTCGAAAGGCTAAACCGTTGTATAATTTGTTAAAAAAACTTGTCGATTTTAATTTTGATTCTCAGTATCCAAGCTTTCGAAAATTTAAAGAACGAACTATTTCTTATCCAATTCTAACAATTTAATATCCGACCGCTGAAACGCAACTTCATACCGACGCAAGAGCTTCCAATCTTAGTGCAATTTTGTTTAAAAAATCTAATAATAATTGGTTATCGGTCGTTTACTTCAGTTAGACAACGAATGAAGCAGAAGCTAAATATCACAGCATTGAACTTGAAATGTTGGTTATCGTGAGAGCCATCAAAAGATTTCATATTTATCTTTACGATATTCAACTCATTGTCGTAAGATTGTAACGCCTTGGTTTATGCCGTTAACAAAGCCAATTTAAATCCTAGAATCGCACGTTGGACGTTGATTTTATAAAATTATAGTTTTAAATTAATACATCGTTCCGGGAAAAATATGTCTCATGTTGATGCACTTAGCCGTCAAGTATCATATGTCGAATCATTGCCGCTCGAAAGAGAATTAGAATATAGACAATTACAGAATACGAGATTATATTGAAAATTGTATTACATGTATGATTACGAATTCCGTTGCAAAAATTTGTGAAGATGAAATGCAAATCATCGAGCCGCCGACAATACCATGCGAAGTTTTGTATACCGATCATTTCGGACCGCTTTGTCAATCTGAGGATGGTTTTCGTCATGTATTAGTAGTTGTCGACGCGTATACTAGGTTTACATAGCTCTTTCCTACAAAATCAACGTCTTCGAAAGAGTTTTGCAAGAATTTTAAATTTTTATTCACTATATTTGGTATGCCGAAAAGTATTATATCTGATAGAGACACGGCATTTACATCACTTGAATTTAATAATTTTATTCAACAACGTAAAATTAGCCATCAGAAAGTTGCTATCGCAGCCCCATGGGCTAATGGTTTAACAGAGCAGGTAAATATGTTTTTAAAATCTTATGTTAAGAAATTAGTTAAAGAACCGCATAATTGGGAAATGTTTCTGGATAAAACTGTACGTTATTAATAATACTTATCATTCGGCAATAAAATCAACTCCTTCAAAACTTCTTTTGGGATATGATCAAAAAAATCACAATGATTCGATTTTTAGAGTTTGTTTTAACAAACATTAGCTAAAATAGATATCAATTTAACGAGAGAAAGAGATAAGAGACGTGAAATCGCTGTCGAAGCTATACAGTAGTTACGGAATTATAACAAGTATAAGTATGATAGTAGACATAAAACACCATCGAAATATGAAGTAAATGATTATGTTCTTGTTAGAGATACGCAAGTTAGACCGGGCGAAAATATAAAATTGAAACCTCTTTATAAAGGTCCATATGTTATCACAAAAGTTTTGAAAATCGGTATGTCATTCAAGATATTCCTGGGTTTAAGGGGATCCTAATAGATCTTTTTTACCGACAATGTCAAATTATTTAGGTAAAACCGAAATTAATGTATTAATTGTACAGAACAAAATACTTCTCTACGAATTATATTATATATAGAAACAAAGTTGGGAGATATCAAATTTCAATGATAAACGAAAAAAAAATTTTTGTTAGCATGATGTCGTAATTATATTTGCTGAATATAAAAGATTTGCAGTTTATATGGACAAAATAATATATCTCCCAATATAGAAATACATAAAGGAATGTAATGAAACTTGTAGAAATAAGTTTTGAAGCTTAAAACAAAATATTTCGGTTTCACCTGCAAACATTGTATTTCAAGCATTTCTGTGCATTGAAATCAACGTACAAAGCAGTAATTAGTTGCTCGACTCGCGTATAGAGAGAGCTGTAATCGGTTTCTATGACAAAGAGAGCAATAGTACAATACTATCCTTGTCTGTCTCATGCGTGTGAGAGTAATATACCGTCTCTCATGTCTTTCTTTCTCTTATTGTCGTACGATTATGCTCTTTTTCCCGCTTGCCTATTATATATCGCCGTTACTTTTTCACAAGCTTGTTTGCATTTGCAATCACTTGTTCATGCGGAAAAAATCACAAAAATGTTGCAAATGTTTAATTGAGCTTGTGAAAATGCAACAGAGCGATATACTATAAGAAGCAAAAAAGAGACAGAATGAGCGATAATTATATGAGAAAAGAAATAACATATATTATCTTTGTTTGATTCATACGTGGAGAGTAAAGGCTTTTGCACGTAAAAAAATTTTAGTTGTAATCGTAAGACTGTAAATAAATCGATCAATTACAGTGCGTAGTAAAACAAGTGAAATCATTACTAAGCACTGTGATTAGTCAATTTGTTTACAGTTGTTTATGATTATAACTAAAACTTTTTTACGTGCTAAAGATGCTAGCAATGAAAAATAACAGGAATAGGAACAGAAAATAACGTAGGAAAAAAAGAGAGAGAAATATCTTCTAAAGATATCTTCTAGAGATTCTACATTCAGAGATATTACATTCATATAAAGTTTATAACTATTTTTTATATACATACACACACGTGTATGCGTATGTATAAAATACCTATTATAAACTTTATATGAATGTAAACATATAAATAACAACAGACATTTCGCTATTTTTATTTATTAAAAAATTATTCTAATAAATTGATGAAATTGTTACGATTAAAATGACACCAAGCACGACATAAATCGGATAAATTTTAATTATATTCGTAATACAAATTTTTATTATTATTTTATTATATATTATCCGATTTTGTCATTTTAATCGAAAACATCTTATTATTTTATTGCAATTATTTTTAAAAACATCAAATACAGAACTAAATTTTAATTTTTTTATGGTATACATATTCACGCCGCTTGAGCTAATACGCCCAAGTGATCGTAGGCTTTTGTATTTTTTGTAATAAATAAATTTTACATTTTTCAGTAATAATTTTTGTAAATTTCTTAAATTTATATTTGTAGAAATATCTTGTAAACATTAATATGTGTAAAAACTGAATATATAATGTGGCACAATGATAAATTTGTAAATTTATACAATCTTTTTTTCTTTTTTGTACTTGCTGTCATAATTATTAAGAAACTGTAGAGGTTGTTTTAAACTGTCAAAACTTGTGAAAAATCAGTAAACTAAAAAATAAATGCTAGAATTGCACATTTTTTCTTCGTTGTGAGAAAAATCACATAAAATTATGTAGACATAGAATATGTATCTAACATATTGCAACAAATGAAATTAATTTGAAGGCTTCTGATAAGTAACTGTAAAATTTATAAAAGGATATAAACATAAAGAACTAAAAGCAGCATGGTACGATAATCTCACGTCATCGCAAATTTTCTACTTTTACAAAATTTTATAAAATATTTAATTTTTTTTCTTTCCATATTGTACAACCTGTATTTCATAATAAAATAAACAAATATCATAATACACTATAATTCCCTTTTCCGTAACAATCAGGGAAGATAGCTAATGCTGAGGTTGTAATATTTTGATAATATTAAAAAAGTAAGTATTGCCTCAAGTTCGATAGTATTAAGTACTTTACCTTTAGTCAAGTAATATGCCAAACGCTATTAAAATATAACAAAAATAAAAATATGATTTTGTATTTTAAAAAACTAAAGCCATTTTACAGTTTAGTTAGTTTCTTACAATAAAGTTTCTTATAATTATGAGAACGAGTACCCAAAAAAAATAAAAACTCGTTTTTATAATTTATAACAATTGTATATCACATTATCTAACATAACGCGTTTTATACATAGAATGTTTTGACAAATAGAAATTTTATAATTCAACAAGATATAACAATTTTAACGATTTTATCATTCGTGTTTATTTTTAACAATATAATTTGTGATTAGCAAACTTATTAAAAATAAAGACGACTGATAAAATTGTTAAAACGAATTGGTTCGAACGTGGCCATCACGAACGTGGTCAAATCGAACTTTAGTCAATATTTCCTGTGGCCATTCCGAACGTGGCCATTTCGAACGTGACCAAATCGGACGTTCATTTTGAACGTGGGCAAATTGAACTCTGTGCAATATTTTCCGTGGTCATGAATGTGATCGTTTCGAACATGGTCAAATTTAACCGTGGCCATTTCGGACGCTTCCGTGATTATTAGTGTCTATTGATTTTTTTTTCGTAAGCTGGTTGTTTCACACCAGATGCAGTTTTCATGTGCGCTCTGATTAGAAAATAAGTAACCCCAGAAACGATTTATTCGTAAGGTGGTTGTTTCACACCAGATGTAGTTTGCATGTGCGCTCTGATATTTTTTAAACCTCACATATACATATATACATATACGTATGTGTAACATATTATGCATATACAGGGTGTCCCCAAATTGGCGGATCAACTCTTGTGGGTAGATAGAGCGTGTTAAACTGAAGAGAAAAATCTTATATCATTTTGTTAAATTCGCAATAATTAATGAGATATAAATTAATAAAGATCGGCCAATACCAGCCAGGATAAGCGCGCGGCGCGAAGAAGCCTCCTACTTGTTACTTGATACTAGGCGCGCGGCGAAACAGTAGGCAGAGCGCTCTACAAAAGACGTACAAAGGGCGTACTTAAAGAGACACGTACAGTGCTACTGACGAGAGTTGATCCGTCAATTCGGAGACACCCTGTATATACAAAATGTTGTCGATTTATGTAAACCACCCTATATATGCACAAATAAATGTTATATGTATATATACACGAATAACTACATATTATTCGCGCCTAATATGTATGACAACATGTGCGTGCGTGCGTGCGTGCGTGCGTGTGTGTGTGTCAATGTAAACAATATAAATTGTGTTCAAATTACGTAAAAAAGTCAGACACATTTATATTTTCCTATCATCGACCTATTATGCATATACAGGGTATCCGGTAATAATCGCCTCACCGCTCATATACAGGTAGAGCAGGTCAAACTGAATAGAAAAGTCCTCTACCATTTTTCGATTTTCGAAATAATTATCGAGAAATTAATTAAAAAAGATCAGCGAATCCGCGCAAGTAAAGCGCGCGGCGAGAAGGCCGTCCCACCGATACGCGGTCGCTAGACGCACTACTCATACGCATCCATTTCTGGTCGTAGACTGCTCCTCCTATCATTCAATGAACGCCTAGTAATCGCGTAGCAGTAGGATGGGCCTTCTCGCCGCACGTTTGTACTTGCCCGAATTTGTCAATCTTTGTTAATTAATTTCTCGATAATTATTTCGAAAATCGAAAAATGGAAGAGGACTTTTCTACTCAGTTTGACCTGCTCTACCTATATATGAGCGGTGAGGCGATTATTACCGAACACCCTGTATATACAGAATGTTGTCGATTTATGTAAACCTGTATATGCACAAATAAATGTTATATGTATATATACACGAATAACTACATGTTATTCGCGCCTAATATGTATGACAACATATATATATATATATATATATATATATGTGTCAATGTAAACAATATAAATTGTGTTCAAATTACGTAAAAAAATCAGACACATTTATATTTTCCTATCATCGACGTTTATATACGCTTACACACGCGTATGAGATGATACATGGGAAAAAAACATGTGATATTGTCTGATTTCAACATATTTGCTGTGTATCAGAAAGAGAAAAGCGCTAACAGCGTCATTCTATCTTTGTCACTGATTGAACAAAGATAGAATGACACTGTTAGCGCAAAAAGCATCTCCCCGAATGCACCCGTGAACATAATGAGAAATTGTTTTTTATGACATCTATCGCAATTAAGCATGTTGGTAAATAGCGGAATTAAAATTGTTGGTAATTTATCGACAATTTCAATTCCCCTGAAATGATGGCGCTATCCCGTCGGAGTTCGTCCATCCGTTTAGGATCCCCTTAATATAATATCTAACTTACAACACTATTTTATCACCTGACAGGCAGGCTTAAGCCATGGGTAAAACCAATAAGCGACCCTCCAAACCAAAGTTTATAGGTAAAAGATTTATTAATTTATGTATTTTTATGTATCGACGAAAAAAAACTGCAATTAATTTATGTATATAGACTCGTTCTATATTTTCAGTTGCCGTCTAATATTATAAGTCGTATTATACCGTTACATAGAGTAATGGTTATTGTAAACTGCGAATAATTAAATTATAATTTTAAGAACAGTCGAAAATGTTATCAAGAGACACGGTAGTGTCTTAGCTAAGTCTAGCGTAAAAGCAAAAAAGATGCGCTCCGTGTCTTATTACGCGAGTCGGACTTTTAGAGTTATTCGATATTTTTATTTCTCATATAACCGTTCAACGGATCGTGTTTTTAGTAGAATTAATCGATAGCTTGGGTTTAAATTATATAATAAAAGTGTTTTTATTTTTGCGCTACGTGTTCTGTAAACGGAGATATCATGATGCAAAGTCTGAACTGTGAAAATTTTGCAAGAAACGTCGTCATCATGGTCTCCTCTTAACAAAGAAAATACAGAAATACGTTTCCAACTTTTGATGCAAGAAGGCGCTAGCAGTGTTTCGCGACATTACTATAGAATAGAAGAACATTACTAGATACGCAGCGTTGGTAGCGCTCTGTGATACTAGCGGCGTTTAGTGATATTAATGGCGCTTTGCAGCTGATTAATGAATATCGGAAATTATAACTAGAAGGCCTGATTGGACAAAGAGTTTGTTAATAGTATGGGTTATAATGTTGAAGGGTTAAAGTAGTGCACCATCTGTGATTTATTATTTCAAGATCGATAATTTTATAAAAATGCGATCATAGATAGTTTGTTATCGACACTGTGGATTTTACCAGTGATCTTTTGGTGAAAAATATTAATGTTAATGTGATATAACATGTAGTACAAAAAATAATATCTCTAAAAAAATTACTTTTTTAAAAAAGAGGTAAAAAAAGGTGCTAAGTCCCGCGTAAAAAACTTATCTTAGCGCTACTAAGATAAACAATATGCTAATGAAATTAACAATGTTAAGTATTTTAATTGTTTTTTTTAACTTGTATTAATTTTTAATTTCTATAAATTTTGTTTTTTATATTAATTTAAAAAATTTTTAATTTTTTTAATAACTTTTAAATTTTGTTTTCACTTAGCACAATTTTTTTTATATCATTAATTTTTGTAAGATATATAAAATAATACGACTTTGGAGATAGATTTTTATAGTTAACGCACTAGTTTGCAAATACATACAGTTGAGTGTGAAATATCTCAAGATATCTCATAAAATATTCATTTTTCGATTATCTTACCCTAATACTTTTATGCACGGAATAAGGACTTCTCAAGATAGCGGGTAGAGAGTGGCGGGTTTAAAGTGAGAGAGAGAGCGGAGAAGTCCAAGGTTTTAAGAGGAACGGGGAGGAAAGTAAGGGTGGAGTGGAAAATGGAGAGCTACTTGTGTGTGAAAAAATGGAAAGAGGAGGGTAAGCGGAGAAGAAAAATATAAGCATCTGAAAAACGGAGAGAGAAGACTGAAAAGTGATGACGTGGAAGAGTTGGTGACAAGACGAAGGACGAGGAAATAAGCGGAGTGAGGAGGAGAGAGATGGGGGAACAGAAAGCGGAGGGCTGAAAGTGGAGGTGAAAATTGGGTGAAAAAGGAGGCGACAAAGAAAAGAAAAGTGAAATAAGAGTGGAAAAATGTGACGTGGAGAAATTGGTGGCAAGACGGGGAGAGGAGGGGTAATGGAACAGATGGTAGAAAATGGTCGATATATTGATATCGATAAGTTGGAGCGGTGCGACGGACGGGAAGGAGTACAGGAAATCACGGCAGATGGCGGAAGGAGCAAGATAGATGGTGGTAACGCGGAGGAAGGAAGGCCGATAGATCGATATCGATACATAAGGATGCCGAGGTATCGATTCGATAGGGGCTGGAAAATCTAGTTGGGAAACGCATATGGTGACAAGATTAAGGCTAAGAGCGGAAAAGTAATAAGAAAGAGTGGAGGGAAGCCAAGAGTGAAAGAACGTGAATAAAGGAAAGAAGGGAAGAAGCGGGAAGGAAGAGGAAGAGAATAAGTGCGGAGAGAGTAAGAAGGGAGAGAGAGAGGAAGGAAAGAAAAGAAAGAGAAAGAAGAGAGGAAAAGGAAAGGAAAAAGAGGAACGTGATCTGGAGAGGGATAGAAGAAAAGGACCAGGAGGAAAGGAAGAGTCTAGTGGAAGGTATTGTGGAGAGAGAGAGATAGGCAGAATGGCAAGGACAAGGAGAGTAGAGAAAAGGAAAAAGGAAGATGGAGCATGGGTTCTTATAACGGAGATGGAGAAGAAAGAAGACAAGGAGGAGGTTTTAGAGAGGGAAAGGGAGATAAGGAGGAAATGGGAAATAGGAGTAGACGAGGATTTGACATTGGAAGAAAGGAGAGTGAGATGGAGGAAAGTAGAAGCGGCAAGGAGAGAGGACAAGAGGAAGGAGCGTAATGGCGAAGAACAGGGAGCTGTGGATAGATGGGAAGCTATGGAGATGGGATAAAGAGGGAAAGAGATGGGAAGTAGAAGGTGGAGGAGAATAAGGGGAGAGAGAGAGGGGAATAGATGTAGTGAAGGTAGAGGAGGATAAAAGGAAGGAGGGAGAGTAAGAGAAGGAGGGAAAAGGTGTGGGACGTTGGGAGGGGGGGGGGATAGAATGTAAGGTCGCAAAATGGCCAGGTTCGAGGAGGGGGAAGGAGATATAATTGTGAGGGGGTGTATGGGATGCGACAGAAAATTGTGCATAATGTACGTTATTTGGAATTATAATTATGTAATTTTAACAATTGTATACATGTATTTTATGTATTTGTATGAGGGAGAGAAAAAAAAGGACACTGTAAGGGATTTGGTGCACCCCTAAAAACACCCGGGCAACCCTTTGGGAATCAGGAATAAATTATTCAATTCAATTATGCACAGAATAATGAGACGAATTAATTGGTATAAAGAAAACACATAGTTATCTTTAAGAAAAAAATCTGAATTTGCAACTAGCAGTTACACATTTTTAAATGACCTATTTTGCATATTCTTGTAGCTTATCTCGAGAGCTTTCCAAAACACTATGATAAAATGTTTTTTCATTAAACACTTTTCGAGTTATAAGGCTTCAAAGTTGCAATATTTTGACATAAAATACAAGATATATCGTAAAATATTCATTTCTCGATTATCTTCCCCTAATAATTTTATGCACAGAATAATGAGAAAAATCGATTGGCGTAATTAAAACACATAATTATGTTAAAGTAAAAATGTGTAACTGCTAGTTACAAATTCAGATTTGTTCTTAAAGATAACTATGTGTTTTAATTACACCACTTGATTCGTTTCATTATTTTGTGCATAAAAGTTAATACTTTTACCCTAATGGGTAATATAATCGAAAAATGAATATTTTACGAGATATCTTGTATTTTATGTCAAAATATTGCAATTTTGAAGCCTTATAACTCGAAAAGTACTTCACGAAAAAATATTTGATTATAGTGTTTTGGAAAGCTCTCGAGATAAGCTACAAGAATATGCAATAATACATAGGGTGCCCCATTTACAAAATTAAACATGACGTTCATGTGACCTTCAAATAACTCTTCAAGGTCAAACTAATGGCCCCATCTTATGTCCCCCTAGAAACCATACAACTTTTGTCTGAAACATTTTTGTCTAAAACTTATGGATTCTGAAATATTTCAGTGGAAAGATTAAAATGGTCTACCCTGTATATATGTTGTTATAGCCTGAAAGGCTATACACTATAACACATATTATATTGACTAAGAATATCATATTACAAAGAATGCGATCACAGAACAATGTATTACGGTAGTATATTGCAATAATGCATAGCTAACAATAAGTAAAATTAAGTACGACAAGGCTGCGTAAAACAGCAAACCACACGCTAAATTAAGAGGTCACGAGAACGCGACGCAAGGATTTTCGAAAGAAAGCACCTGCTTTTGGAAACATGCCCTTGGGCTAAAACCTCCATCCGAGGGAAGAACAGATATTTAAACACATCCAGAGAAACAAAAGGTAACAGTCTTAGTAATCGAAGAATTACGAGTGTCAGATGTCCTGTCGTGAATCAGAAACCGAAGCAAGGCCCACGGCGTACGATAATCTGCGAAAAGAAAACAAGGACAAATGTCGAAACACGAGCGAATTCTGTAAACCAAGCCATTTTTGTAAGTAAAAGTCTTAAATCTCAAAACGTCTTCGAGCAAGTCTCGAGTTCCCTAACTCTAATTCAGTAACGATCCCGACAAATCCCGTGTCTCATAAGAGAAGCATAACAATGTATACAAATATATATATATATATATATATATATATATATATATACAAATAATAATAAATTAATTTTTAAACAGACATATTAAATTAGTATTATAAACATCGCATTTTATTGTTATTTCTTTTCTACAATATTGATTAACTATTTCGTACACTGTACGTTATTTCGTTTCAATCGATTCGATCTATTAAGGAAAAATTATAATATTATAACAAGAATATTGAGGAAATGATAATGTATAAATGATTTTATTCGTTTAATGCAAATTTAACAGCATTGTTTTTGAAGAATTTTTGTTCTAAGTCGTAATATACATCTCTTTTCAATTTGTATTAATATGTTAATAATCATATCTTTGGCTATCACTGCGTATTTTGACAGCTTGAATATTCATGAGTTCAGTAATATGAATAATTCTGCGTAACTTTATTCGTTAGATATAAATTTTATATTAAATTTATTTTTAATTAATTTAATTTAAAAAATTTTTTAAAATAGTAACATTTCTTTTAAGTATTTATTCTAAATTATATAATTCTATAAGTTAAATGTTTAGATGTATCAATATATGTTTACACTTTTAAATCGGCAGATCAATTTTTTTCAGTTTAATAAATGATATAGTGACAAAGGACTTCGCGAATTTGAAAATTCTGATTTTGATGAAACTTTGCACACATTTAAGAGAGGGGAGGGAAGGAAGTAAGTAGATGAATTTAAAAATTTTTAGGTGATGCCCAAAAATAGTTCTAAGGGATAAATTCATCCCTCATACTCTCTAAATTTCTTAGAATGATAATGCACTCAAAAAATTGAGTGATTCTCGAATCACTCAAATTAGAATGACTTTTCACATATACATATGAAGTGCATTTTCCCATTCTTTGTTGTAGAGTACATTGTTCACTCTGTAAAGTGGAGTGAATATGTGTACTTTATTTTATACAGTGAATATTTCATTCTTTGTAGTGTGAATAAAGATTTTCACTCGTAAAGAGTGAATAAAACAAGTGACATGCGTCCGCCAACGCCAGCCGCCGCGCCGGCGGGAACAGTTTCGTCTCGCCATTTGTTGTGCTACATGTGTGATAATATACGTCCCTTAATAAACGTGTGTGAAGTTGGCCTTAATAAGGATATATCAATCACATTTATAGATTATCATTTAAAGATATATCAACAAAATATGTCAATATTTCTTCCAGAAGTGTTTACAAGAATTTATGTAGTTTATTTGCTGATTTAATGTAATATATAAAGAATGTTTAGATTAGATTGAGTAAATTAGATTATGCAAGAAGATTATGTGTAAATCGAGATCTCACAGCATGTAGCCATACTATACTTTGTTATAGCTTTGTCATAAATTCAGTGATAAACAAGTAGTAACAATGAGAAATTAGTAGCAATGAGACATAATGATTTGTAGCTCGCAGAATCGGTAAGTACGACTACGTGCCATGAAAGATCTCGATTATATAATCATGTCTTGAAATAATAAATTTTCCTCTATTATTGGAGACTCTTAATAATACTGAAAAACTAAAAGAGTTTCTATTAAGCAGTGGAATCTCGGAAAACGCCGTCAATATTTTAAAAAGTAAGATTTGATTCAATTTGTAAATTATAATACACATAACAAGTATAATACAAAGTGTGACTGTGAATATATTGGGCAAGTTGCAAAAATTATGATGGATTTTGAAAAAATGATAGACCAAATAATTTTATTTAAAATTATGATTTATTCATATTAGTAAAGTCCTCATTATTTTTTACATCCATCGAGATTATTTATTATTTATTATTCGCAACGAAGAATGAATATATTTAATAAAATTATTTAATTCATTTTTCTATAAAATTATAAGTTATTAAAGTCGCTAGTATTTAATTATAAACAACGGGTTAATTAAAAACGACCTGACTAGCCAAAATTATTCAATTTATTTACACGACGTTTCGACCATATGGTTGTGGTCCTTTTCAAATGTTTCGTTTAAAAACTCATGCTGACATGACGTGTCTCCTTGTTTGTGTTCATCTCAAAATTAATAACCATTGTTTTTAACTAAGTGACATATTTAATTATTCCATCATTAAGTTCTACCTTTAAACATGTCCCATTGGATTCTTTCTTCTCTTTCTTAATTTACGTTTACACTTGAAAAGGACCACAACCATATGGTCGAAACGTCGTGTAAATAAATTGAATAATTTTGGCTAGTCAGGTCGTTTTTAATTAACCCGTTGTTTATCATTTTTCTATCATGAAATTTATCAAAACTTTTTATCTATAATATATGTTTAGCTTAATACAGTCGGACTTCTTATCCTACAACCCTCTTATGCTACGAAACCTCTTATTCTATGACGAAAAATCTTCTCATGCTACGACCGCGAAAGGAAAATTATACCCCCACTCTCAAATATTTGTCATAGTTTAGAACATAAGTAGTTTAAGAGGAAGATTCCGGGCCGAAAATCGAAAATGTCATAGGATAAGAGGTCCGACTATATTAATGGTTCCAATTTTAATATGTATTTTGAGTAAGATTATAAATATTTAATTTTTTGCACAAAGAGTAAAGCTAAAACATAATTCGTAATTAATATATTTAATATATATGTATACACAATTACGTTATGTTACAACGTTACAATTAATTCGAATTTTAATTTTATTTGTTCACATGCAATTTTTTATTTGTATTGCAGATACTCCAAACAGGGTTAAATTAAAATTAAAAAATTAAAAATTAAAATTAAAAATTAAAATTAAAAAATTTATTTTTGTAAAAATATACATATATACATATTTTGATTTATTTTCTTTTTAATTTAAAAGATAACTTTGAATATTACAATGACTTTACTTAAATGTTTTAAATGTGGAACATCATTATCCACAGTTAAACAATATTCTTTACATTTCCGTCGTTATCATGCTATTATGATTTGCAGATCTTACTCATCAGGCTTTTATGATAAACAAGAAAATTGTAATAAACATTTTTTAAGATTTGATTCTTTACTTCATCACATTAAAAAATGACATGTTGTCTCTGATGATATATGCAATTCAGGTACTCACTCATCCATCAAATCTAATTAATCCTAATATTTCAACAAAAATAGAAATACAATTATCAAAAGAAGAAATATATGAAAATAAAAATTATGATAATATTAATTTTCAAGAATCATTAAAAGAATTTGACCTCTCCAAGAGCGCACGAAAATTTATTACAAATTTAAGAATATTGTCTGATTTTATTGGTACAGCTATAACTACTATAACAAATGTAACACAATGTTTAGTTTCTAATATTTCTGATTTTATTCGTAAGAAAATGTTTAATTTTTGTAAAAAACAGAATATAAACATGGAATCTTCTGATATTCAAGAGTTATTAAATAAGTTTAATTTGAAAATTTATTTGAAAAAGCTGATACCTTACAAGATTAGATAAAAATAGTCAAGCAAACTTATCATTATATAGGTTAGGTATATAGACTGAGTCGAAATACCTCTTGAATTCAGCAATATTTTGATCGAAAAAAACAAAGGTAATTATCCAGAAGAGCTACCTCACCTCAGATTTTGATCAAAATAGGCTTATTCGACGCGTTTTGGCTCGAAACGAACGAATCTGGCAGAGATAATCGTCGCTCTGCCCCGCGAACCCAGATATTATTTGTTAAAAATGACAGATTTCACGATTAGGAAATCTGTCATACTGACTGAATCTAGCGATATGAGCATGCGTTGCGGTCACGCGCGCATGCGTTTTAGTAACTTACATAAAATTTTAAATAAATCCTTTTTAATTTTAATATGTAAACTTTTTTTATGTTGTTATGCAAGTTGCAAACTCATGTGGAGTCGTATATGTATTGCAAAGTACATGCTTAGATGGGAGTGCATAGGGGGACGGGGCGATGCCCCGTCCCCATAAAAAAATATGACAAAACTTGAGAGCGTAGAAACTACCAAGGCTGACAGTACTGTGGAAGTTTCAATGTAAAATCTTAATTCAACCTAATGTCCGAACTCTTACACTACATTTATAATTTTTTATTCATAATCTTACAAAATAAATACTGAATGCATCGATGCACGATTCATTGAGCCATTTGCCTAGCAGCGCTTCAGTCAAATAGTATTTGCTTAGAAAAATAGCATTGAAACTTCCACACAGTACTGTCAGCCTTGGTAGTTTCTACGCTCTCAAGTTTTGTTATATTTTTTTATGGGAACGGGGCGAAGCCCCGTCCCCCTATGCACTCCCATCTAAGCATGTACTTTGCAATACATATACGACTCCACATGGGTTTGCAACTTGCATAACATAAAAAAAATTTACATATTAAAATTAAAAAGGATTTATTTAAAATTTTATGTAAGTTACTAAAACGCATGCGCGCGTAACCGTAACGCATGGTCATATCGCTAGATTTAGTCAGTATGACAGATTTCCTAACCGTGAAATCTGTCATTTTTAACAATTAATATCTGGGTTCGCGGGACAGAGCGACGATTATCTCTGCCAGATTCGTTCGTTTCAAGCCAAAACGTGTTGAATAAGCCTATTTTGATCAAAATCTGAGGTGAGGCAGCTCTTCTGGATAATTATCAAAACAAATGTGGATACAGAAACAAATTTATATCTTTCAGTATATCCCAATTATTGAAACGTTGAAATTAATAATGTCTCACTCGTCGATGCAAAATTATGTTAATTCTGAACAAAACAATTCAGATGATAATTTACTTTTAACTTTTAAAGATGGAATCAGTTATAAACAACATTCATTTTTTCAACGATATCCAGATGCATTAAGAATACAATTGTATTATGATGATGTAGTTGTTAATAATCCATTAGACTCTAAAGTTTATTCTCACAAAATCGGAGCTTTTTATTTTGTAATTCAAAATTTGCCTTAATATATTAATTCTTTTTTAAGAGGAATTCATATTCTTAATTTGTGTCATACTGCTGATATTCAAAAGTATGGCATGAAAGCTGTACTTTAACCATTTTTGCAAAATTTAAATAAATTTTAAAGTGACGATGGTGTAAGTATTAAATACAATGGAATATTTTGTATTAAAAGCAAGTATTGCAGTTTGTGCTGATGGATTGGCTGCACATCAATTATTAGATTTTTAAATCCATCTGCTAAATATTTTTGTAGACTTTGCATGATCAACAGACGACTTCAAGAACAATAAAAATTAAAAAATTGTTCCTTTACGTATAAAATAATTATATAACAAACAATTAAAAGAAATAAGTAAACAACAAATATTTAAAAAAATTGAAAATTCTAAATCAAAGTCAGGTATTCTAGAAGATAGTGCATTATATTCTTCTCGCTCTTTTCATTGTACAAATAATTTTGTCTTTGACCCTATGCACGATATTTTAGAAGGTATCACACCGATGGAATTAAAATTGGTTTTATACCATTATAGTACTTGTGATGATTATAACTTTAACATAGATATATTCAACAACAGATTACATTTATTAAATATCAAAAAGATTATAAACTTTCACAAACTGCTGTACAAACCTGGTGTTTATAAAAAGTTTTTCCCTTTTTAGTTTCAGATTTAATACGTGAAAATGATAAATATCTATCGTTAATTTTAATATTGAATAAAATAAACGAAATAGTACTTCTGAATTGACACGTTCTATTTTGCCATATTTATCAGAATTAATGGAAGAACATAATTGTTTATTTCAAAAATTATTTCCAGCTATAAATCCAATTAATAAGCATCATCATTTAACTCACTACCTTCAATGTATATCTTCTTCTGATCCTTTACGTTGGTTAAATTGTTTACGATTTGAAGCAAAACATAATTTTTTTAAAAAATATGGATCTATTGTATGTAATTATAAAAATATTACAAAAACATTAATTAATTATTGTCAGTTATCTCAATGCGCAGTTTGGGGTATTAATGAAGAACCTAAAGGCAAATTAAAATATATCAATGAATCAAAAGTTTGTGTTAAAAATACTTATTCCTGACAGCAGTTATAGTATAACATGAACTATCAGGCTAAAGACAAAATTATTAAAGTTGATAAAGCAGAAATTTATAGTACAAAATATCGAAAAAGTTTATTTGTTACTATTGACAATGGTGTACAAGAAAATAGTGAAATTACATTTGATTGTATTGAAGAATTAATAATATTAAAAGTTGATTAGCTGCGATTATGGTATGAAGAATGGCAGTATCTTGGTTATAATAAATTATTAAATGCATACCATATATATCCTAAATTAGATTCATTTAGATTTATCAACACTGATGAGTTATGTGATCTGAAACCATTTGCATTATGGATTGATTTTAAAACTAATTTATCTTATATTGTTCTTTATCATATATTATTATAAAAATGCTTTATAGTTATAGCTTTTGTATATAGTCATAATTTATTTTTTTATCTTTTATTTATATAACGCTCTACATATATTAAAATTTTAATTCGTGTAAATATCATATAGGTATATATGTATATATACAGGGTGTCCCCGAATTGGCGGATCAACTCTCGTGGGTAGATAGAGCGTGTTAAACTGAAGAGAAAAATCTTATATCATTTTGCTAAATTCGCAATAATTAATAAGATATAAATTAATAAAGATCGGCCAATCCATGCCAGTATAAGCGCACGGCGCGAAGAAACCTCCCAGTTGTTACTTGATACTAGGCGTGCGGCAAGACATAAACGCAGAACGCACTGTACGTGTCTCTTTAAGTACGCCCTTTGTACGTTCTTTGTACGTCCTTTGTAGAGCGCTACGCCTACTGTCTCGCCGCGCGCCTAGTATCAAGTAACAAGTAGGAGGCTTCTTCGCGCCGCGCGCTTATCCTGGCATGTATTGGCCGATCTTTATTAATTTATATCTCATTAATTATTGCGAATTTAGCAAAATGATATAAGATTTTTCTCTTCAGTTTAACACGCTCTATCTACCCACGAGAGTTGATCCGCCAATTCGGGGACACCCTGTATATATACATATAATATCGTTCGCTGAGCGTTTTTAATTAATAGTTTAATAATAATTATTGCGCAAATCGCAAAATGATACAGGACTTTTCTGTTCAGAATAACTCTCTACCTTCCCTTAAAGGGTGTTGCGCGAGCTATCGGACACCCTGTATATATATATATATATAGTTAATAGCGAGTTTAATGTCGTTCAACTAATCTAAACATTATAATTTACGAGTATCATAAATTAATAAATATCGGCCAATACGTGCCAGGATAAGCGCGCGACGCGAAGAAGCCTCCTACTTGTTACTTGATACTAAGCGCGCGGCGAGACAGTAGGCGGAACGCTCTACAAAGGACGTACAAAGAACGTACTGAAAAATATACATACAGTGCGCGCTGCGTTTATATGTCTCGCCGCGCGCTTAGTATCAAGTAACAACTGGGAGGTTTCTTCGCGCCGCGCACTTATACTGGCATGGATTGGCCGATCTTTATTAACTTATATCTCATTAATTATTGCGAATTTAGCAAAATAATATAAGACTTTTCTCTTCAGTTTAATATACTCTATCTACCCACGAGAGTTGATCCGCTAATTCGGGGACACCCTGTATATACAAAGTGTCCGGTAATAATCGCCCCACCTCTTTAGGACTAATAGAGCAGGTCAAACTGAACATAAAAATCCTCTGCCATTTTGCGATTTGCGCAATAATTATTATAATATTAATTAAAAACGCTCAGCGTATGAGCGCGCGCCGTATATAGCACTCAGCATATGCTGAGCGTTTTTAATTAATATTTTAATAATTATTGCGCAAATCACAAAATGATAGAGGACTTTTATGTTCAGTTTGACCTGCTCTATTAGTCTTAGAGAGGTGGGGCGATTATTACCGGACACTTTGTATGTATATATAATATTATTCGCTGAGCGTTTTTAATTAATAGTTTAATAATTATTGCGCAAATCGCAAAATGATACAGGACTTTTGTGTTCAGAATAACACTCTCTACCTTCCCTTAAAGGATGTTGCGTAAGCTATCGGACACCCTGTATATACATCGCATATATCTTACTTTTTAATCAATCTAACTGTATAAGCTTGCTTAATATAAAATTATATTATAAATGATATGAGAATTGTGACGATATCAAGATATGAAGACATGAAGAAATCACAGTGTAATCAGTACATGTCTGGCATATTTATTATTAAATTGTTTCTAATTTTGTAAATATATTTTTTTATAAGTCATATTATGTCTTTATTTTAGATGAAGGAATTGATGATTACGCTTTCACGGCGTAACTGAAACTGATCTAAAAGAATTAAAAATAAAGACTAGCCCAAGGAAAAGAATATTAAATTTAATTAATTCTTGCAATATAATATGGTAAGAGTTAAAGTTATTCTTATATATTATATTTAGTACAAATTATTAATTATACATATGATTGAAAGATTTCACAGGAATTATTACTTGATGAAGTATTACTGCAATTAAATATTGGGCAGAACAAATGTAATGAAAATATGCAAAAATAAAATACTACTTTATCTATGGCAGAAAACATTATTTTAATTATGACAGAAAACACTTTAACTACGATAGAAAATACTAATTCAAAATGCTAAAAATACTAGTTTCTCTTGAAAATAATAGCTAGGAGATATATAAAAAAATTTAGTTTATATATATATATATATATATATATATATATATATATATATTTAATATCTAAATTAAAAATTTTATTACATATAACTGTTATTTACAGACATATAAAGATTCAAATAAGTTTGATATTAGATCTTGGATTAAAGAAAATGAGAAAGAATCTAAAAGAAAATCATCCCTTATTAATATTTTAAATTCAGGTATTATTCACCTTGTTGACAGGCAAGAACTTATAAGAATTTCTTGCGCAGGTTTAATAAAAATTAATAATAACAGCTTGTAAGTAATTACGATATTCTTATTAATTTATTGTCTAAACATTATTTGCATGTATAGATATGATCGTATTTATTTTTCGTGTTAAAAATATCCGTCACATGAATTAAAAACTGAATTAGCGAAGCAAATTGTTGCACAATTTTCAAAACTTAGATCAACTCTCTCTGAAAATGGCTATGTAAGTAGATTTTTTATTTCAAAATTGAAATACAATTAGAATTCAAACTTATTTTCTAGTTACGTTGGTTTTAGAAACATTTTTATGATAACAAAACAAATCAAGGTTTTATAGAATATCAACGAAAAACTATGAGAAAACATTAGTCCATCAAAGAAAAAAAGATCTGTTTCAAAAGAATCAAAAGTAAAAAGAAACAAAGATATTAAGAAATATAAATCAAAGTAATTATCTGGAAGAAAATATATTTACATTAAAGGTAAATATAATATAATTAAATACAATTAAAATGAGAGAGGGGTGTATCAGTAATTATTACTTGTCATATTGGGTTGCTGAACTTGCTTTAAAAATGCCGAACTGAACAAATAAAAATTATATATTTGGACTAAGTGATGAAACGACATGTAATCGCCAAAGACAGATTAAAGAATCTGTATAATTTTATTAATTATTTTAAAGAATCTGGTCAAGAACTGACATTAAGTGATATTTTGATAATGTATCCACTTTTTAAGGATTATAATGGCAAATTGGTAAAATAGGTTTTTATTTTATCAATTTTATTTCTTTCTTAAATTTTTAATACAAAAATGTTTTCTATTATGTTATGTTTTTTGTAGATTCAGAGAGAAATTTTAGCTGAGTTTCCAGATAATGATACATTTTTGGTCCAAATTATTATCTTCTATGTACTGAGAATTTTGCAATATTGTTCTATGAACAGACACCAGATTTACTACTACATGTTAATAACATTGAAGGTAATAAAATAATTTAGAAAATCTATAAAATATTTTTTGAGTACATACATATTTTAATAACCATTATTTTGTTTATACAGATAATATGAAAGTTTTGACTTTGTTACCGAATCTACTGCTATCTCCTAATTATATCAAACGTAAAAAACTATACATAAATATTTACATATACATATATATTTTTTTAATTCAATAAAAATATAATTTAATACGAAAAAAATTTTTAGGACAAAGAGACAGCACCAATAAAAAAGAAAGGGACTCAGTGGAACATAGAGTTTTATGTTCAAGATTAACATCTCACATAAAAGTTTACTTATATTTAAAAGTGTATGCATTTAATTTAAACTGTATCATTTTAATTAGTAAAGCATTTTTGTTCAATAATCAAAAAATATTCTTTTCTTAATATTTATACTTTCAGGCACAAGATAATTTATTTTCAGATAAGTGCTCATAAAATGGCAAAAATAGAAACGTGCAACCTTATTTAATATGTGTTAAAAGTACTGAAGAAAGAAATGGAAGATACAATATTATATTAAGGCAGATAATCATCTGATCAAAACTGGAAGCAATGATTTGCAAGCTTTGGATGTTTTGTTAAAGCTGCACTATTGTTTTGACATACATTTTTCTCCAAATTTAATTCATTTTTATAATTTTATTATTGGTTGTATACTACATTTAACACAACCCAAAGCATGTTGCATAGCATTTGTTACTCTGAAAAATTTATCAACAGAAAACAGAATTATTTTACATGAGTAAGTAAATAGAGTGTGTGTATGTGTGTGTGTGCGTGTGTGTGTGTCATGCGTGTGTATGTGTGTGTGTGTAGGAAAATATTTTAAAGGTTTTAAAAATTTACTTTTTATTTTAGTTTACTTATTAAAAATATACATTTATTATAATATACAAATGTATATACTATTCAATTAAAGAATCTATTATTGTTATCCAACACTTCAAATTCATTTTAATTCCACGTTTATAAAATTTTAAGATAAACTTATAAGAAGTTTGATAAAGTTTTGCAAACCTTTATATGAAAAAAGATTTTATTAGAGAAATAATAAATATTAATTACTTTTACCAGATCATCTGATAATGATGATAAAGAAATTTAAAATATATTTAATTCCCTCTCATGCAAATATTAATATTCATAAAATATAATATTATTCATTATAAATTTATTTTAACAATTATAGCATGTTTTATAAAAATTATTATATTATTATATTTAATTTAGTATGATAGTTATTGAATTTATATGTATAAAAATTATATGTTCAAATCATTTTAATATAAGAAAGAACGTTTTCTTATAAATTTATTATAATATATATATTATAATAAATTTTTAGTTGTTACTATAATATATATATTATAATAAATTTATAAGAAAACGTTCTTTCTTAACTTGTATTATATTTTTTTTACAGATTTTTCATTTATCTATATTCTTTTATTTTTTAAAAATATTATTTTAGTTCCAGGGTTTAGTTTTTCGTCTCAGTCATCTCAATTTTTCCATTATAAGCAAGAAAATATATATTCCAAATTGTATGAAATATACATTGAAAGATAATATCCATAAAATAGTTCTTCCGATCAGTAAAGAGATTGATATAAAGTATATTTTGAAAATTTTCCTTTTGCTTTAGTAATTAATAAATAGCCATAAAATTAGCATGACATGTAATCTAATTTTGTCATCTTTTGTCACTGTTAATTTTACTTTCTTATTAAAAAAAAACTTTTTAGTAATAATATTTTATTAATCGACTTACTACAATTGAATGCAAATGACTTTTTAAGAACACATCTTTTTATTTTAACATATTTCATAAGATTTATATAAGCGAATACGTTTTTTCTTGCTTTTAACTTCATACATCTATATATGACTGTAACAAGAAAAAGAGATTTAGCCAGCTCTCACACTAACATGCTACGTGTGAATTGCAGCTTCGATTAGTTGAAGCAACAAACAATGACACTATTTTTCATTTTAACTGATCAAAGTTTCACGTTGCATATTATCTCAGTGTGAAAGTGCGTTGGTTTAGAATTAAGATTTATACTTTCTAAGAGTGAATCTGTTCACTCATAACAATTGAATGAAAAATTCACTTGACGAAATAGTGAAGATTTTTTTCCCTGAGTGAATTATTCACTTCAAAACGAGTAACGCATTTACTCTAGTTCAAAATTAAAACAGTCACTTTTATGAAAAGTGAATTTTCACTATTCACGAGTGGCAGTATTTTCACTCTTGCTTGAAGTGAATATCTACTCCTTTGGAGTTATATTTCACTCTAAAAAATTTAGAGAGTATGTAGAGCGACTTTTCTTTTTGCTCGATATATCTCGAAAACTATTCGAGATATAAAAAAATGTTTCATACAAAAGTTTTATGGTAAACTTCTATTTAACCACATTAATAAAATTTTGAAAAAGTTATTCTTTTTTCAAAGATTTTTGAAAAATTGTTTTCAAAATTTTATTAATGTGGTTAAATAGAAGTGTTTTTACCCTAAAACTTTTTTACGAATAAAATTTTTTATATCTTGACTATCATGAACATAACTTTCTCAAGATATATCGAAAAAAGCGAATAGCCGCTCTACATATGATGGATGGTTTCACCTCTTGAAACTATTTTTGAGCATCATCTGAAAATTGTTAAATTCATCTATTAATCCCTTACATGTGTCTAAAGTTTTATCAAAGTAAAAATTTTCGTGAGATTCTCTTAAAGTTTTATATAGTCAAAGGAGAAATTTGTCTGCACGACGCTTTTATTTACTTTTAAAAAATCTTACAATTTTTGTAATCACATCTAGACACTATCTCTCGCTTATTATAAACATTTATTTAAAATTTAAAAATTTTTCTATTATTGTATTTTTTCTAAAATTTATTTTTTGTATCTATTATATAAAGAATATCTATTGCATTATAATATTATAAAATAAAGATATACTTTTACTCTGAATATAATAATTCTTTAAATAATATTGTAATAATTATTGGCAACTAAAAATTTCTAAAATAAGCTATGTATGTGTATATTATACAGGATTTCCTCTAATTAGAGTTAGAATAACTCTTTTTTTTTTTTTTATGATATGAAAAAAACTCAAAGGTGAAAACTGCTCGATTCAAAAGGACTAATAACAAGCAAAAATCTTTTTTTATCATGTTTTATGAGATTTCAAGGTCATAAACATTTTTTAAAATAAGATCGCATATTTTCATTATGCATAGTGATGTTGCTTATAAAAAAACAAATTCAACATAGAATATGTTGACCTTCACATAAAAACAGTAATAAAATTTATTGTATTTTTCAGTATAAAGATGTACTTTTTAAAAAGGTTTTTTTATAAAGTCCACTTGCAGAATCTCTCAATTTTAGGATTTTTAATTTAGCTTGGTAGTCTCAATGTATGTACATACATGCAATAGAATATTTTTATTTAAAATATGTTTACAAATATTCACAACACAACAATTGTACACAGAAAGACAACTTGGCCTACAAAGTTCTAGTCTCAACAATTTAAAAAATAGACAAAGATTCTGTGAACGAAAAGGAAATCTAGATGTACCTTTAAAAAAAATCTAAAACTGTAGCTTTTTTAAAAAGTACATCTTTGTGCTGAAATATATAATAAATATTACAGGTTTTTTTCTTTTTTTCTTTTTTTTTTTTTTTTTTTTTTGCTAAACGTGATTTTTTTGTTTCAAAATCGTTTGAATCACAAATAAACATATCCTATATAGTTCAATTATAATTAATCTTAGATTAATTAGTCATATTATGTAAAAAAAACATTTAGTTTGTATATGTACATATATTACTGTATGTAACAAGTTAAAAATTTATCAACACTTAATAAATAATTATAATAATAATATAGAGTTTTATTTAAAATAATTGTGCTATATTGCCATTTTTTAAAAATAAAAATAAAAAAGTCAAAATATTCTTGTTGTTTAGTGAAATATTTTATCATTTATAAAATAAGACATCATGTATGTATATGTACATTCACTATATAATATGTACAAGCTATAAAAAAATATTACATGTTTTAAGAGCAAATAGTATTAATCAAAACTAAAAAAATAAGTCTAATATCATTGATTCTATATTTAATATGTTCGAAAATTTAAGCTAAGCTTTTTTGGCCTTCTTCACCGCAACAACTAAACATTTACACATAATTAAAAATGATCACAATACTCATGAATTTACATAGAGAGTCTTTAACAAGCGTTTCAAACAAAAACAATATCGATAAAGTTTGTTAATTTACTGTATGCACCTAAGAACTATGGATCGAAGACATGTAGATTCAAACCCCTGGTCTACCAACTAGGGAGGAGACACGTGTTTATTACGAACATGATTTTTAGTATATTATCCTCTCACATCTATGTAAATCCATGACTATTGCCATCATTTTTAATTATGTGTAAATGTTTAGTTGTTGCGCTGAAGAAGGCCAAAAAATTTGGCCGAAACGTTCGCCGCTTTTATATAAAATGTCATATACGTTTTTTACAATTGTGTACACGCTTATTTATATTGATTTACTTGTGTCAGTTATCGGAACAATGACAATAACTTTTGTACTATTCCAACACAATTAGAGCACTGTACAAATAAGATTTTGCTCACCAATTACTGAGTTTGGCTCCTATTGTCCATTTTTCTTAACTCAATTTATTAACAATACAGAGCCTCTTAATTTACTCTTATTATAAATATATTTATTTTTTAACAAATATTAAATAAATTTATTGTAATTAATAAATAAACTGTCCATTATATGTTTTTATCTTTTATTATCACATATATTTTTTATAAACATCTCCTTTAAAAAAAAAATATAAAAATATAAAAAATTAAATAACATCTTAAAAATCATATTGAATTATTCAATAAAATTTTTATTAATATTAAAACTATAAATATTTAAATTAAATTTAGACAAGATTAGTTTATTGAAGAATGTAATCTAATCTTGCATAATATTAACTTGCAGTCATTAATATAAATATTCTCTATAATAGAAATAGAAATATTACAAGTCACTAGTGGTTTTTAAAACACAGTGTAATATCTTAAATATCGACCTGAGTGGCAAAGGATATTTATTTAATTTTTATGATATACATGTTACATGACGTTTCGACCCTTGGTTTGAGTCTTCTTCAGATGTTAGAGTTCTAAAAAATTAAATAAATATCCTTTGCCAGTCAGGTCGACGCTTAAGATTATTACACTGTATTCTTTATATTTTGTAATTATTTAAATATATGTACTTCTTAACAAAATTTTTAACAAATAATTTTATTTTATTTTTTGAATTATGTGTAATAATTATTTATTTACTTATTTAGAATAAATTGGAAAATCATTTTATTAAAATTTTTCCATAAAAAGAAAAAAAGTATATCTAAAATGGATGAATTAATTCATAAAAATGCTCTTATTACAAGATTCAACACAAACATACAAAACGTATTAACATAATATTTCCATACAATATTATTATATAAAACTTGTATGTGTATAAATATGTTATAAAAATGATTATGACAAATATATATTTTGCATTACTCACCTTTCCAATTCCAAAATATGTTACAAGTGCAAGACATGGTGCCGCAAGAGAGAAAATTAATAAATGTTTACTTATTTTCTTTCTATCTACACCTTCATGAAGAAGAAATGATACAAGTCCAAATGCAGCTGGTGCCTATAAAAAATAATTTATTATTTAACAATGAAGAAGATAGTAATACAATTATACTTTTAATTATATTTTTATGAAATGTTTGCTAATTGCTAAAACATAATATAATTAAAATCTTACTTTATGCAACATTATTGCAAAAAAGACTATCACTTCAACATCAGCTTGAGATGTAGTAGCAGCAGCTCCTAATGCAACTCCGTCAACTGCTGCATGTACTATAAGACCTAAAGTTGCTGTAATACTTTTTTGTCTTCCTCCACTTTTTCTGGCTGAACATTGATCAATCAAAAGCATAAATACAAAACCAAGTATTAAACTAATTCCAATTAAAGAATGTAAATCACCTGTAAAAACAAAAGTACTATATATACGATATATCAATTTCATGAAATTTAGTGATCAATAAATACATAGTTTACATACTATATAATCCTTTTTCATTGACAATTCCACCAGTAAATAATGCTCTTATACCCTCAGGTATAATCACTGCTAGTGCAGTACCAACAAGAAGTCCTGCTCCTAATATTGATACTAACTGTAACTTGTCCTAAAGAAAGCACATATTATGTATGATTTGCAACAAAGTACATTGTGTGTGATGACACATACAATTTTATACATAAAATATTCCGTTATTTCTTATGAGAAATTATCTTACTTCAGACAAATTTATGACTAATGGTAATGATCCAGCTACACAAGAGCCAACAAACATAACAAGAGAAAGCATCCATAGTATTGCTCTCTCTTCCATTTTTGTTTAATATAGATAGAAGTTATTAATTTTCAACATTATTATGTTATCAATAAATAAAATATACGTGTCAAATATCAAGTAAATGAGTAATCGTCAATCATAAATTATAAATTTGCAGTCATACATTAATCTATCATGCTAATGCAATAATTTTTATGGTAGATAAAAATATAGATAAGATATTATTCACTGATTTATATACAATAGTCATTGAAATTGATTAATTAAACCACAAAAATCGACAAAACCAACAGAAGAATTCTGAATATTCCAAGCTCTGACTTTATTCTTAAGCATAGACATAAAATATATAGACAGAACTACAGACAGATAGGGCTATCGCACACAAAATGCATAAGCTGAATGTGCATAGCATAAGATCGTATGTACCAATGAGTATCGAGCATTAAGGTCGTCGCACACACTTTTACATAACGCATAATGCATATACATAAGGAATTCGATTGGTTGAATTCCTTATGCATGTGTTATAGACCAGGGTTGGGAAGTAACGCGTTTCTTGTAACGCAGTTACCGTTTACAGTTACTTTTTTTTGGTAACGAAGTGGTAACGGCGTTACTATTTTTTTCTGTAACTGTAACGGTAACGTAGTTACATTTTTTTAGTAACAGTAACGAATTTAAGAGTTACTTTTATCGTTACTTTGTATCTATTTATGTCATATTGTCAAATTTTCGTATCGACCGATATTAATAGGCTTATACTTTACACCGATATATTTGACCCTCTAACTACTGGCCAATCACAACCAGTTTTCCTAGCATTGATTGGCATCGACATTTAGAATGGACTGAGCATTGCGATAGTCAAGCGCACGTCCGCTATCGAGAGAGAGAAACTACAGCTGAGGCCTCTTCTGTCTCTTTTGTTAGCATCTCATTAGTTATTTTGTTACTGGAAGGAGATAAAATAATCAATGAGATGCTAGCAAAAAAGACAGACATAGGCCTCAGCTGTAGTCTCTCTCTCTCTCTCTCTCTCTCTCTCTCTCTCTCTCTCTCTCTCTCTCTCTCTCTCTCTCTCAGTCAGTCAGTCAGTCAGTCAGTCAGTCACACACGCGCACGCACGCACAAGCGCACACGCGCGCGCGCACACACTCACACACACACACACACACACACACACACACACACACACACACACACACACACACACACACACACACACACACACACACACACACACACACACACACACACACACACACACACACACACACACACACACACACACACACACACACACACACACACACACACACACACACACACACACACACAGAGAGAGAAAGAGAGAGAGAATATGTATCATATAGAAACAAAACTTATTTATTTGTTGTTATAATAGATGGAATTCAACTTTTGATTCCGTACATCAATTGGTAACTCTTTTGAAAACTGGTTCAGAGAAAATAAACCAATGTTTGGATTATTGCAATTTTCAGAGATTGACAAGTAACGAAATACAATTTTTAAATGAATATTGTCAGGTAAATATGCACATATAAAATTTAACAATATATAATATGAATAACAGAATACATGTATAAACGATAAAAAAATGTATTTCTTTATGTATGTATTTTCTTGGATTAAGTGGTGGAACCGTTGGCAAAGGCACTAGACATTTTACAAAGCGACATGGGAATGTATATGGGATATTTGTTACCTGCTTGAACAGTTTACGAGAAAAATTAGAAAATATGACAAACTTGACAGATTGCTACTCATTAGTTGCAGTCATTCAGTAAGGTTTACATCAAAGATAATTTGTTAATTCATTTAATTATAAGTTAAAGATTAAAAAAATATAGAGTATTCGTATCGTAAAAACACATTAAAAAATATGCACATTTAGTATCTAATATTATATAATATTACATATTTTATTTTAAATTTTAGATTTTGTACAACATTTGAAAAAAAGGAATTAATAATCGCAAGTTGCCTACATCCGAAATTCAAATTAAATTGGTTAACTGGAGGGGGAAAAAAAAGTTAGCTTAAAGCTTCTTGGAAGATTTGTTAGACATTCGCTCCAATGAAAATTGTCCAAACTTAAATAAAAATGATACGACGATTTTTTTACCTTTCATCGGCAATCGACATCAATTCCGGAGTTTGGAGAAGAAGAACTTCAGCAATTTTTAAAATCAAAAAGATCTGATGTTGAACTATTAAAAGACTTTCCGAAATTAAAAAAATTATTTATTCAATTTAATACGGCTTTACCAAGCAGTGCATCTATGGAAAGATTGTTTAGTATTGGTAATTCTGTATTATCACCTTATAGAGGTCGCTTAAACGATGATATTGTACTATATCAACTTTTATTAAAAATTAATAAAAAAATATCAATAAAATATTAAACTTAACATATATTTTGCGATTTAAATAATTCTATATATCCTATATCCAGATAATCCTTATAATTACATGCATTTAAAGAATAATTATAAGTTTAAAATTATGGTGATAAAATTTTTAAACATAAAATTGAAGATAAAGTTTTATTTGCTTTATTTCATTTCCTGTTAGTATTAAAAAAGTAACGAGAAAAGTAACGAATTGTTACTTTTTGAGTAACGGTAACGGTAACTAGTTATTTTTGATAATAAGTAACTAATAATGGTAACTAGTTACTATTTTGACTCGGTAACGAGTAACGGTAACTAGTTACTTTTTAAAAGTAACTTTCCCATCCCTGTTATAGACCAATCAGTTTCCTTATGTATGTGCATTATGCGTTATGTAAAAGTGTGTGCGGCGGCCTTTAAGTCGCCATATTGATTTACATAGGCCTTGTTTACACCGATAAACTTTGGAACGTGTATTAAATATTATTGGCCAATCACAGCTATTCCATTCTTTAGAAAAATGGCTATGATTGGCTAGTATAGTACTTAGTACGCGTTCAAATGCTCGGTGTAAACAAGGCTGTAGGCTGCGTTCCGATATTCACTGCCAGTACTGAAAATTTATAATATACATGACAAATTATAGATTTTCAGTACTGACCATAGAGATATTAAATATAGAGTACGGGAGGGGGCCGGGAACGCGATAACGAAATAGAAAGAAAACGCTGCATATAGGCCCCTGCTGTCCTCGTCTATCGTGCATGCGCGTTATAAAAATATTACTTTTGTTATTCTGTGAGCAAAGGAGAAGGGCACTTGTATCAGCTTGCGCATGCGCGATAGACAAGGACAGCAGGGGTCCATATGTAGCGTTCTCCTTCTATTTTGCTATCGCATCCACTCATGAGCTAGCATAGCACTCCCGTACTTTATATATAATGGCTGCGTTCAGCAGAGAAAGTAAATCAGTGAGCGCTTAGTGATTCTTTATTGTGATTGGTTCTTGTATTTAGATCTTCGTTGGATCTAAGTGCAGAAACTAATCACAATAAAGAATCTAAGCGCTCACTAATTTACTTTCTCTGCTGAACGCAGCCATTATCTCTATGGTACTGACAGTGAATAGGTTTATTTTTTATTCCTGTGGACCTATTCTATAACTTTTTAACGCATGCGTTATAAGGCTCATAACGCGCGCTTTACGATTTCGTATTCCGTAAGTACATTTAACACAAGATGTAATGGGTCATCTACAATGGCCGTAGAACGTAAGGTCGCAAGCAAATTGACCAATGACAGTCAAGCATTTTCGAAAATTTGTTTTTAAAGGAATACTTTTTTTCTAGGCTTCTAAGCTCATTTCTAAAAGTTCCCAAATATTCTTTTATGCAATTCTGAGAGGAGAGAACCTATTTTATTTTATATATATAATTGCAACTTTTATATTAAGTAAATATATTGTTTTGTTAGGTTAGAACTCGGTCGGTACATCGGTATCCCCTTAAACGAAATTATTAAATTGGTTGCACAGAATGAAAAATGCTTCTCCATGATTAAAGTACATATTGTATAATAACGAACCGGGGTTGTGTTCAATTTTCAGTTAAAAACGAGAAAAAAAAATTACAGTTTTAAATTATCGACTGCTAGCGTCAAATCATACATATATTTGTTTAATAAAAAGTTTTGCAATTTGCACGTATAAAATAAGATAGATTCCCGCTTGGAAATGCATGAAAGAATATATGTAAACTTTTAGAAATGATTTTGAGGTTTAGAAAAATAATTTCGTTTTAAAACACTTTCGTGCATATTTTATCATACGAAAATCGAAGATAAATGGATAAAAAAGAGCAGTAGATTAGTATACCAGCAGATTGACTGGTGTTGCGATAGTCAGAGCTATAATCTTTTTCTGTGACAAGGAAAGACAATAGTACTATCCTTGTCTGTTTCATGCGTAGAGTAATATACATGCACGCCGGTGATACCGAACCGGCTCACGGCCCGTATGACACACACATAAGCGCGAGCCGTTTACATGTGAGCTTGGCACGTGCTCGGCGCCACATATACACGACTCGCGCTTGTGTGTGCGTCATACGGAGAGTGAACCATGCATCTGATTTGACATTACTGATGCACGCTCTAATATCGTTTAGTGTAGTTTTGTGTAGTGAAGTTATTTGTGTAGTGTTAGTTATTTATAGGTCAACAGCACGATTGGAAATATTTGTCTCTCTGTCAACGTAGAGTTTCCTTCAAGGAAGGCTGGATGAAAAGGTTACCCAGATAGCACAAACATATTCTATAAAGATTCTATAAATATTTTTCGAGAATATTAGAATATTCTAAGAATGTACTGATATAATGAAAAGAACATTATATAAATATGCAGAGAATAATAAAATGAGACTATTTATAATATGCGGAATACATTCCCAAAGTATTTTTGGAAATATTCTTGTAATATGCGGAATACATTCACAAAATATTCTTTGAAATATTCTTGTAATATGTAAAACAGATTTTAGGAATATTTACGAAATATTTATAGGACATTCTGCCTATTTTCATTCCTATTGGAAACTATTGGAAAAATAAAATTTATAATATATGTGTTATACATATATATGGGAATAAACGATCGCAAGCTATGTACTTTTATAGAGTACGTACAATGCCCGTCATTAATTCGTTCCATTTCCCTAGCAAATTTCTATAGGATATATATCCATTTTCTATCTTTTTTTCTATCAAAATATATATATATTCGTATAAACATCCATAGTCTAATTGCAATTATACACTATATACACACAAATATACAGAATTATATATTTATGCTTAATAGATAATAAATACATAGTGTATATGAAATCTTTTAAGTAATGTCAATTTTTGTTTATTAGGAGTAAAATTTATAATCAAGTTTGAAACAATTATAAATTTTAAATTTTTTATTGCACATATCTCTTAGTAAAAAAAACGTTATATAAATATTAATATTAAATTAATTTTTATATGTAAATCTTTGTAACAAATATTATAAAATAAGAATTATTAAAGAAATACTAAGAATACTAAACTAAAATACTAAAATTAAACTCAAATATTAAATGAATTGATAATATTGCACCTCTTTTAAAATAATGAAAACAATTACTTAAAAAAAAAATAATAAAGTTGAGAGATACGCTTTGCAACAAAATTAGAGAATCACAAAAGTGTTGAAAAGAATCTAATTAATTAATTAATTATTTTAAATAAACAAATAAATTAATTTTAATTAATTAATTTACTTAATTATTAAAATTAATTAATTTTTGTTCTTTAAAATAAAATTAATGTTTTATCGTATTCTTAAAATTTCATTTCACATTCTTGATGTAACCATTATTATAAATCATAATAAATGAATTGGATTACATCGCCTTTTTAGTATTTCTAAACTTTGCTTTGACAAGCCATGCTTTTATAACTGCTTCAGTGTCACATAGCGTGATTGAGCTATGTGTTTTTTGCACTGCCGCTGGAATAGAATATTTAAATAATTAAATAACTAAAATTATATTAATTATTTATACTTAGCATATTGATCCACATTAATTAAGTCTTTTTGAGTACATAGATGTTACTTCAATAACCATTGCTATTATATAGACTTTCTAGAATCTGTATTTGATATCTAATTGATATGTCAGAATAATTTTTTATACATAACAAGGATTCAATTATTGTGGATCATTAGTATAATATACACGCACATGCGCGTGTTGCATGTACACATATGTGTGTAATACTTACTTATTATAACAGCTGCAATACGTAGAAGAGAGAACTTATTTTTTCTTTTGAATCCAATCCAGCTATAGCCTTCTGCTACTTCATTGGAAAATAATTTAGATATTATTCTTTTTACTATATGCTTGTATGTAAATCCACCAATTTTTGTTAACTCCTGTCCCTAAATGTAAAATTATTATATACTATGATAAAGATAAAAATTGTTTTAATCATATATGATACAATAATTTTGCCTTTGATATGCAATACATATTATTTCACTTATTGTTAGATTCTTGCATTTGAATCCGGCCTTTACATTTGCATCTCACAAATATTTACAAATTTTTGAGATAACTGTGAGAGTTAAATGTGAGAAAAAAACTTTTCATTGTAAACTTGAATACATATATTTTTTCATCTTTTATTCTCTCATATTAGAAAGCAGTTGTAAACATTTTAAAAAATATTGAAAACCTAATATAAGTTTTTCTGTAGATCAATGATGATTACACATTTGTCATATGTCTATACAATCCTTAAAAATTGCGTTACAAAATTAATAAGTATACATTTTAAAGATAAAAGATTATGCTTTCAGACATAAAAATCTATATAGAAGTGTGTAGACTGTTTATGAAATCTATAAATAAAGAATAAAGTAAAAGTTGCTAAAAAAAAAGATATTTTTTATATTTAACTTGTAATTTCTAAAAAATTTGACATAATGTAAATTTAAAAGCTTTTTGTATTTAGAGAACAAAAATTATGAAAATTTATAAAAATTTATAAAAATATTGTATTAAATATCAGAGATAAAATAAAATTAATTTTATTTCATTATCTTATTACTTACAAACAGATTAAAATTATTTTCATCACTTAAAAACTCTTCTCCTGTATCAAGTTCGCTTATAGTTTTTAAAGGAAAAGTAAATTTGTTAAAGATACTTTCTTCGTTATTTTTTTGTTAATGTTTTATCATCTTGCATAAAATTTTTAGTCATCATAATTGTTTGTATATCTTCAAACATTTGAGTTTGTCTTAAATTAATAATTTGTAATTGACGCAGAACTTGCCTTTTAAATTCAGCATCTAGAATAGAATATTTAAAATTTATATACACAGAATCGTTAATTTTTACAATATTTAGCATTATATTCAGTATTAATAATTAAAAATTAAAAATCATTTACCTGTCTTATCACTTTGATTGCTATAAGTTTGAACTGTTTTTATTGTATCTTCAGGTAATATGTTTTTAACATTATTAGATTTGGTTGGTTTATCAATTGTAATTTCTATCTTTTTGATAATAGTTGTTGAATTTTTATTCTTAAACGTTGATGGTTCTGTGTTTTTACACACGTTAGTTTTTGTTTCTAAAATATAAAATTACAGTATTGAAAAATTGTTAAATTAAAAAATTATTTTCGATGTTTTTTTCTACCAAAATTAATTAAATAAAAAATACTATATACTCACGCAAAGCAGGAAATTGTACAGAGGTTGCTATTTCATCACTATCAGATGAACTTTCAGACAATGCACTTTGTGTTTCATTTGTATTATAAATATATTTTTTTTCTTTGGGATTCTTTTGCCATCAAAATCGGATGCAAGATCTGATGTATCCTCTGCTACAGATGCCTTTGCTTTTGCTTTCAACAAATTATCTGTAATAAATAATATACATAGTACATATATACGTATAGCCAAATGTAAAATAAATATGATAAACAAGGTTTATTTCTTTCATGAAATGCATTATAATTACCATAAGTACGTCCATTTCCCAATTGTCGAATTTTAAATAATTGCCAAGTTGCAAATACTGGCTCCTCACAAATAGTAATAGCATGGTTTAATCTTTTGCCAGTATATGGCGGCCAATAACATACATTATTATCTTGCAACCATACTATTGGTATAGCTTCAACCATATCTTCATCCACGAAATGTACTACAGTCCACTCCATTATAACTTAATTCTACATATATGTTCTTATCTTAATCTATATGAGTATTAACGTAAAATATGTATAATATATAAATTTTAGTTAGCATAAGTAAATCATAACATACACAATAAGAGCTAGTTTCACTATCTCCGATTAATTGGCCCATTAAATTTAAGAATTACAAACTGTAAAGCACAAAAATCTTATTGTAAATGTAAACTTTACCTTACTATATATACCCTACTATAGTGAAACTGGCCCTCCTACATACAGATTATTAACAAAACGTATGAATAAGAGGTAACACACACAACATGAACATCATTATATGGAAGAATTACAAATTTGTTTTCAATTTCGTTCACTGACCACATTAATAATTCACTAAGATTATATACTAAATATATATCTAACAATAAAATTGAAGATTCAAATGGTTCATCAATAAAATCTGTTATATTAATAAATTTCCTTCCAATTATATAATAGTTATCTTCTTGTTGTACAAAATTTTCTATTAATATAATACTTTTATCTTTGAGATAACAACAATTATCTCCAAAACGTAAACTGAATGAAATATTATTATTTATGATTAGCTTTCTGTATTGAGCAGAAAAATTTCCTGCTAGTAAAGGACCTGCACAATGTTCTTGTTCTACTTGCAACTGTATTTTTTCTTGTGGTTTAATTATTAATACATTTTGTGATTCTTGTTAATGAAAAAAGTCATATTACTCATTATGTATCAAAAGCACTGGAGTTTTCAAACGTGAAAATACATCACAATATTGAGTTTGTAAATATAGAAAAGACTAGTCAATATGTAAATAATGACAGAGGAAGACACAGCAGAAATTATGAATGTAGTGAAAAATCATTGATCAAGTAGAAGTTATAAATGTAGTGGAAGTCATAGATCAAGCAGAAATTATTTTTGATACAATAAATGTAATAGATACAATAGAAGATATAGTACAAGAAAATCGAATCATAGACTTGCAAAAAATTAATGAAGAGTACGATAATGACTGCTCTATTTCCAATTCTAGTTACATTGTTGATCCCAATATTAATTCTAGTCATACTTATCCTAATGTTAAGGTAAATGCTAGTCTATGTAATAAATAGAAAAGTATGAAATATTAAAGATCTGAAAGATTAAAGAGAGCTCGAGAAAAATTAAGTCCTAATCAAAATTTAATAGTAGATTATTGTATTTTGGCTGAAAAAATTTCCAAAATTATATGCCATAATTCTGAAGTAACGGAAAATCTCTTATCTAAAATAAAAAACTTAGAAATAGATTCTGCTATTAAAGATAATGAAACAGTTATAAATAATTTTTTGAAGAAACTCTTAGACACATCATTAAAAAATTCGGCAAGCGCAAACAGAAATTCTTATGATAAAATTACAAAAAAATTTAGTATCTATCTCTATTATGTAGGGGGAAGGTTACTATATGAAACATTACACGCAAATTTACCAAACGCATTACCTTCTATAAGTAGATTTAAATTCTTTAAATAGATATTCACATGATAAATGTCAGTATACAGAGGAAGGTAAGATAGATTTTAATGGTTTAGTGCAGTATTTAAAGGAAAAAAATGCTTCAAAGGTTATCTGAATTGCCGAAGATGTTACACGCATTACGGGAAAAATTGAATATGATTCTCGTTCAAATAAAGTATTTGGATTTGTTTTACCTTTAAAAAATGGTTTACCTGATCAAAATAAATATGTTGCTACATCTGCAGAAGCTATTTTTTTAAAATTGGTACTAAAGCTACATATGCATATGTAATAATGATTCAATCTTTATCTTGCAATGTACCTGCATATTGCTTATCTCTGTTCAGCACAGATAATAAATTTGATGCAAAAGATATTCTTGAGCGGTGGACTTTTATAAAAAAAGAAGCAAAAAAATTTGATATAACTATTGCAGGTTTTTCGTCTGATGGTGATACTCGTTTGTTAAAAGGAATGCGTCTTAATAATAGCTTACTAATTATAAGCAATCAAACATTCCCATGGAGCAAAACGTGGCCGTGGTTTCAAATAGACATGACTAAAGTAGAAGAATGTTATATACAAGATACAACGCATATTATAACTAAAATGCGGACGAGATTTTTGAAAGAAGGGATAATACTTCAAATGGGAAATTATTTGGCCACTGTAGATCATCTGCACTATTTGGTGAAAAATGTTTCGAAAGATAAACATCTTCTATCCTCTTATGATTTAAAAGGAGAAGACAAAATGAATTACTCTGCAGGGGAAAAGATGTGTTCTTCACGTGTAATAAGTCAATTAAAACAAATCGCTAATACTGACGATACAATTGCTTATTTAAACATAATGAATTATATAATATTATCTTTCTTAAATGATTCTACATCTTTAAGTGATCGAGTGTATTATATGTGGTACTCAGTCTTCTTTTTAAGAATATGGCGAGCATGGATAAAAAAAAATAAACAATATACTATAAAAGATAATTTTTTAACTAACAATTGTTACCTGTGTATAGAATTAAATGCTCATAATTTGATAAAACTAATTACATTATTTAAAAATAATAAGCAAACTTTAACGCCTGAAATGTTTCGTCCCACAATATTTAGTAGTCAAATGTGTGAAAAGCTTTTTCGGATAGCTCGATCTATGACTTCCACTTATTCTACTGTGATTAATTTCAGTATTAAGGATTTAATTAATCGTATTGATAGGATTAAACAGATAAATTCTATAATGAATGATCTTTCGAGAATATTTATATTTCCTAGAAAAAACAAAAAAAAGTTTGAAACTCTAAATGTTCTTACATATGAAGATATAGAAAATTTAAATATCACAGAAATTGTCGAGAAGGCTCTGAAAAATGTTATTAAAAGTGCTGAACAATTAGGTATGGAAATTACAAGTGATACAGATTGGAAATTTGTTGATATCTTTTTGCGAAATTTAGACAATAATTTAGACAATAATTGTATATTTGATGATATAGAACATGATATCGATAACGATTACACTATAAACTCTAAAAACACAAATTTCAAAGATGTGGACATTTGTGCTTCTAGTTCAATTTTTTATTTGATAATTCTGATTTCAAATTAGAGAGTTTAGAATTGAAAGATTTTTCAAAACAAATATCACGGAAATCGATAATGGAAAACTCGCTTTTCGTACAAATTACAGTAAATAAAATAATGATTGTTAAAAAATCTTCTTATTGTTGGCTTCTTGATGATAATAAAGGTAAAATAAGTACAGATAGATTACGAAGATTTATCACATTTAATAACGCAAATAAAAAAAGAAAAAACTGTACAAAGATGCAGCTTAAAAAGAAGCAAAAATATCTTCAAATTTCCAATTCTTCTAAAGAAGATCAAATGTGTAATGAGGAATGTTTCCTTGAAAATGATCCTAATACGAACATACCTGAAATATTATTAGAAAAATATTATGTTGTTTTTTATGATGACAACTACTATATTGGCCGGATTGTTGATCAGTGTAAAGATCAAGTTAAAATGAAATTTTTAAAATCTGAGCTTGACTATTTTATTTGGCCACGCGATGAAGATGTGACGTTTGTTGAAACGAAATTTATTTTCTATGGCCCAATTGAATTAGTTGGAACCGGACCTTTTACATTAAAGCATTCTGATTTAGAGGCTATAAATAAGAAGTATAAACTAACAAAACGTTCTGAACTTTAGATACCTTATTTATTATGGCTTTATCTGTTTTATTTATGTTATATTTGTAAACTCTAGATATTTTATTCTATTTATATATTAAAGAAATTATTTTTTTCAATTACACATAAGATATCATATAATAATATATAATAATGTCACACAAATATTATAAGAGTTTATGCAACATAAAAAAAGAAAAAAAAATGTATATATATATATATAAATTTTTATGTTGTCTTGTTCTCAATATTTAATAATATTAATATATTCTTGTCTTGTTCTGTACTATTTTATATATATCTTAATCTCCTGTAATATTATATATAATATATGTCATATGTTACATTACATAAAATAAATGTTATATTATATGAACATAAATACATAATAAATGTTTTATAAAGAAATTCATTACATATATTTTTTTAATTCTCTGACAAAATATATATATATATAACATAAAACTACAATATAAAGCAAACAATGCATAAACTGCGTTTTTTATATTATATTTAATACATTTTCTATTTTATTATCAAACAGAGACAATTTAGGCATTACTTGTGCATTACTAGGCATTACTAGGTATTACTAGGTATTACTAGGCATTAATGGGCATTACTAAGCATTGCTTGGGCATTGCTTGGGCATTGGTGGGCATTACTAGGCATTAGTAAAAAATTTAGCAGTAATGCCCAGAAATTAGGCATTAGTAGGCATTAGTGTACATGATTTTGATCAACGGTTTACCCCTCGAGGCTTTCTAAAGCGTTATATGGAATTTTATGAGATACTGCCAATAATCTCAGTCTGTTACTAATATTATCTTGAGCATTATCTTCTACACTAGTGTGTTCCAAATTTGGATTATTACAATTAATAACATCATTAGAATTATCACAAGATTGGCTACTCGAATCATACAAATTAAAATCATCAAAACAGTCCACATTCGTAGAAGAATGCAATCCATCATTATCATCAATATATTCTAAATCTTCTACATTTTCTGCTATTGCATTAAGTACATTTTTATTATTGCTATTCGATGTTAATAATAAATCGTTATTATCAAAGGAACAATCTTGTGATAGCTCTAAGCATGCAGCTGTTCCTCTTTTTATTTTTCTATATAAAGTAGCCTTAGACGTACGTTTTATTTTTAATTTCACAAGTAAACTATTTTATTTATTTTTAATTAATTCTTAATTACCATAAAAGTGTCTCACGTTCTTCATTTCTTATGACTGCGACAAGTTTTCTTTTATTTGTGCTACAATTAATAAAAAGAAATATTTTATGTGTAACTTTATCAAATGTTCGAAAGACGTTCAGAGAACATCCACAGAATGTTATAACATTCTATGGATGTTCCTTGAACGTTTTTTGAACATTTGTGCTGTTAAGGTAAAAATGTAACCTTAAATTTTCTGAAATGTTTTATCCTAACAATTATGTAAAAAAATATATAAATATTCTTAAACCTTATTTAATTTTATATAATAAAAGTAATAAAAGTGAAAAAACACTTACCTCTGATTAAAATCTGATTAAAAGTTTAGTACGAAGCAACACGAAAATGCATGAATATGCACGGCAGAGAAGACTGGTATCAAGTCGGTGTATCATAAAGATAATAAACGCACATGTGCACAAAACAATGTGCAAATAAACTCGGCAAATATTCTGAGAACGTTCTTCTTTATTACAAATAATCCAATTTTTATTATAATATTCTATGAACATTTATATAATATGTAATTCAAACATTCTGAAATTAAGAATTTCGCATTTTATAAGAATATTTATAGAATATCGTGTGCTATCTGGGAATATTCTATGTATATTTATATAATATTCAATAGGAATATTCCGAAATTAAGAACATTTGCATTATATAAGAATATTCATAGAACATCGTGTGTTATCTGGGTGTGTATATATGGGCATGTATGTGTATATACAGTGGACCATTTTAATCCATCCAGTCGAATATCTCGAAAACCAAGCCCGGGAGAGAAAAATGTTTCAGAAAAAAGTTGTATGGTTTCGAGGGGGCCATAAGATGGTACCATTGGTTTGACCTTGAAAAGTCATTTGAAGGTCACGTGAAGGTTATTTCAAGTTTTTTAAATGGAACACCCTATATATTTTTACATATTCTTGTAGCTCATCTCGAGAGCTTTTCAAAACACTTATGACGAAGTATTTTTCATTAAGTATTTTTTGAGTTATAAGGCTTCAAAGTTGCAGTATTTTGACATAAAATACAAGATATCTCATAAAATATTCATTTTTTGATTATCTTACTCTAATACTTTTATCCAAAGAATAACGAGACGAATCAATTGGCATAATTAAAACACAATTATGTGTTTTCAAAGTAAAAATCTGAATTTGCAACTAACAGTTACACATTTTTACTTTAACATAATTATGTGTTTTCTTTACACCAATTGATTCGTCTCATTATTCTGTGCATAAAAGTATTAGAGTAAGATAATCAAAAAATGAATATTTTACGAGATATCTTGTATTTTATGTCAAAATACTGCAACTTTGAAGCCTTATAACTCAAAAAATACTTAATGAAAAATACTATGTCATAAGTGTTTTGGAAAGCTCTCGAGATGAGCTACAAGAATATGTAAAAATATATAGGGTGTTCCATTTAAAAAACTTGAAGTGACCTTCAAATGACTTTTCAAGGTCAAACCAATGGTACCATCTTATGGCCCCCTCGAAACCATACAACTTTTTTCTGAAACATTTTTCTCTCCCGGGCTTGGTTTTCGAGATATTTGACTGGGTGGATTAAAATGGTCCACCCTGTATATATTTTTAAAATCACGCATAAAAAATAAAAAATATAAATATCAATTTATTTTAATAAAAGTTTTTTTTTTTTTTTATTTTAGATTCGGAGGATACACAGGGTGCTCCACAGAAAGCGCATCAATTTACAGAACCACGATATGTTTCAGATTCGGAATTAGCTGTACTAAAAACCCCCTGGAAATATTTTTCTTCTAAATTAAATGATTGTTTTCTGTCTATCCTTGGAGATTACCCCTGACGTTCAAGGGATGGTTTCTACCCTTAAAACCGCACCATTGCAGAAATAAAAAAATACGTGTCGATTATTTTTCGATGTTCTACAACTGTGCAAAGTTTCATTAAAATCGGTGAGTGACACTTCCGTAAGTCTCCTTGGCAGTTACAAAAATAGAAAGTTTGCAAAAATAATGACTTCCATCAACATTTTTGTTGAAGAAAAATCGTCTTTATATTGGTCAGGAAATCCCGCTTTGATAAGATTATGGTGAGACACTATATATAAATCTTGAATAGTTAGCATTTAATCACTGATTTTTGTTTCTAAATACATTTAATGTTATACATAATTACCAATCAGGTTTTAGTATTAACAATTTGAACTAAACATGTGTCAATATTTCTATTTATTTAGGATTTAATACCTGAAAAGGTAAAAGAAATAATGTCCAGACAGCTTTTGAAGAAAAAAAAGTATTCTGCATCAATTCGAAGCTTTGCTCTAACGTTATATTTTTACTCACCGAAAGCATATAATTATATGAGGAAAACCTGGGATAAACTTTTGCCAGCCCCTTCAACTAAGACAGTGGTATCGTGCTGTTGACGGGTCCCCCGGTTTTACAAGAGAAGCTTTAGAAGCTATATCATTGCGTTATAAAGATTCAAAACCTATCATTATTAATTTAGTAACAAATGAAATGTCTATTAGGGAACAAGTCATCTATGACAAAGACAAATTTTACGGTAATATAAGTTACGGCACTTTAAAAAATTCTTATCACAATAATAACAGTTGTGTTCCTACAGCTAAAAACCCCTTAATGTTTATGGCAGTATCATTGAACGATAGCTGGACAATTCCTATCAGATATTTTTTAATTAACAGTTTAAATAGCGTTGAAGAGCAAATTTAATGACATTTGCTTTACAAAAATTACATGATAGTAAATGTAAAGTTTATTCAATAACGTTTGATAGGGCTTCTTCAAACATCTCTATGTGCATAGACTTAGGTGCTAATTTTCATTATGGAAATTCAAGTCTTATTTTCTGAATCCTATAACGAAAGAAGAATGTTTCGTTTTTTTCGATTTTTGCCATATGATAAAATTGATAAGAAACACACTAGGAGATAAAAAAATTTTGAAAACTCGCGATGGAAACATTATTTCATGGGAACATATTAAAAAATTAATAAAATTATATAAAGAGCTCCGATTAATAAATAAGTAAATAATAAAGAGGCAATAGGAGCGAGGAGATGTGAATATAAAATTGTAAGTTTGTTATATATAGATGATATGTCGCAATTGTATTGACATTAAGTACATTAGTAACATTCTATAGAATGACGGAAATTACAATAAAAATTTTGAACGTTTCGATTCATGTTTTGAATCCTTTTCAGCATAATATATAAATTAAATAAATGAATTATAAATAAAAACGAAATTAATGATAAAACATCGTATAATAAAGGCGTAAGACATGTGTGAACATAAAATCCGTGATCGTATTCGCATGATTAAAAGGGTCACTGCCTCAGAACCGCTGTACATATTTATCGCATATTAGTTGTATAAAATTACATATATATAAAACGATCCAACTTATTCGGCTCTTTTTTTGTACGGCTTGCATAATAATCCCGCGAGGCAATTCTCCAAGGTTTCCAGACCGAGGGAGGTATGCAGTTAGATTGAGGGGTTAAGTCTGTGTTAATAAAATGAGTATAATAAATACCTGTTTATAATAAAGTAATTTTACCGTTAGTTTGTGTATAATGGTGGTGACTCAGAAAATGCTTACAGGATATGCACTCCGTTTGTGTGTTGTTAAATCTATGGTATATATATCGCGACAACTGATGTTTAACGTGTGGTTATGCCAATGGTACAGATGGTAATGAGCTCAAGGGCGAAAAATACATTTAAGATGGAAAGAGTTAGATAGGTGACATTAGATCTTAGGCAGTTTGTTTATTATATTATCGTAAATAGCTGGCAAACATTCTATATCTGTTTGTAGATTTATGCTATTTTTTTGTCGTTTAATGTATAACATTTCAGATATCAGTCTTTTTGTGTAATAGGGCTCGTTGTCTAGTATTTGTGTATTGTCCCAATCAAATGCAAGCCGTACAAAAAAAGAGCCGAATAAGTTGGATCGTTTTATATATATGTAATTTTATACAACTAACATGCGATAAATATGTACAGCGGTTCTGAGGCAGTGACCCTTTTAATCATGCGAATACGATCACGGATTTTATGTTCACACATGTCTTACGCCTTTATTATACGATGCTTTATCATTAATTTCGTTTTTATTTATAATTCATTTATTTAATTTATATATTATGCTGAAGAGGATTCAAAACATGAATCGAAACGTTCAAAATTTTTATTGTAATTTCCGTCATTCTATAGAATGTTACTAATGTACTTAATGTCAATACAATTGCGACATATCATCTATATATAACAAACTTACAATTTTATATTCACATCTCCTCGCTCCTATTGCCTCTTTATTATTTACTTATATATTAAAAAATTGTACGAATTCCAAAAGAATGAAGGTCTAAGAGCAATAAATTGACGAATAAACACATACAGTACGAAAATAATAAGATGAATGTGAAATTAGCGATGCAAACTCTCAGCAATAGTGTTTATAAATCCTTCATTTTCTTAATGAACTTCCCCGATGAAAATGTTCGAGTAAAGTTTCAAGATTGCTTTGAAACAGCTAATTTTTGTTTACAATTTAATAATATAGGGGATATGCTGAATTGTAAAAACAAATTTGCTAAAGACAATTTCAATACTCCCTTAACCGAAGAGAATTTTCTTACTTTGCAAATGCAAGCAATTTTGAAGAATGGATTACTTCATTGTGTAATGAAAATGGCGCACCTATTTTAAATACTAATAGAAAAACAGGCTTTCTTGGGATTATTATTTGTTTGAGAAATATTTTTCCATTGTTTGAAAAATTGAAGAAATTGCAAATGTCATATTTGTTAACGTATAAATTATCACAAGATTATATAGAAACATTCTTCAGCGCAATAAGGGCACGTGGAGGATTCAATAACAACCCCAATGCACTGCAACTTAAAAGTGCTTATAGGCATTTATTGATTCATCATGAAGTTCGCGAATTTGAAAATAGTAATTGTCTTTTCGACGGAATCGAAATTTTGCGTATTACATCTCGATCTAAAAATTTAATATGCCCGATTGGGAATGTGGAAAATTTAGATCAAACTTCTATGTTGGATCATCAATATATAACATCATTATGGGATTTGACTCCATATGTTGAAAGTATAGTTGAATATATCGCTGGATTCATAAGTTATAAACTTCAACAAATAGTTAAGTGTCATGTCTGTAAAAATCATTAATTGGAACTGAGATGTCAATTCTATCTCAATTAAAAAATCGAGGACCTTATTTAGAACTATCAAAAGATGTTTGCTCAATTTGTAAAATATCAGAAAAAATGATTAGAGAACATTCTAATAAGTTGTTTAAAATCAATATAAAGCAATATTTAATTCAAGAAATTTTCCGTTGAATAGGCATGCCATTTTCAAATGAGACAATGGACGAACACGTATGTACACAAAGTATTCTAGACAATCATAGAACTCAGTTATATATATCATAGAATTCTATTAACAGAAGACTTTATAATGAAGCTAAAAATATTTCTGAAAAAGATAAATATGTTCGAACTAAATTTACGAAACTTATTTTATTTAACAATCAGTAATAAATGTATTTTTATAAAAAAAAATAGAAAAATAAAAACTGTTGTAAGACATTGTTGTTAATTTTATTTTTAAAATAATTGTTAGAAAACCTCCAAATTTATGTATAAAATGCTTCTTAAGGAATCAAATTTCATTTTAGAGACTTGCATAAATTTCTTGACACAAAGTTGTAAATAAAAATTGACATAATATTTACAAATTACCTTTTCAAATTTAAGCATACGTAAACCATCGATAACATTTTTTATTAACATACTTTATTATGTTTACAAAATCGAATGATTTAAAAGTATCCGCGCAGATACACTTCAGATATACATTATGTAATAAGAGAAACATGAACTATTCTATTATATATTTATTATTATTATAATTCAGCAAAAATTATAATTTAACAAATATATATAATTCAACAAAAATTATAATTTAACATATATATATATATATCCGTTACAAAATACAATTCTCAAGGAGGTTCGTATAAAATTACAAAAGTTCCCCTTTCTCATTGATTACAGAACTAATTAATTAGGGTGCAAATATTTCTCTCAACGAAATTATAAGAAATAGCGAAAGCGTGTGATAACAAAGGGAAAGTTAAATAGTACAATCTGTAGTTTCTATAAATATAAACTAATTCCTTCTAATATAAACAATTCCATCAGGCATATCAAATTTTTGGGAAAATGTATCACAAGTTTGCAAACCGATGTGCCTTTTGAAGTACCAAACTGTTTATCCTCAGAATCTAAAATAAAAAAAAAACTTTTATTAAAATAAATGGATATTTATATTTTTTATTTTTTATACGTGATTTAAAAAAAAATATATATATATATATATACACATACACAAAATAAAACTTCTAAAATAAAGATATATTTTTTACCAGTATTGTTTTGAATTGCTGACTGTTCGATTACATCATCAATAGTGTTGAGTAAGATAGCTGGACTTGTATCAGCCAGAGTTTCCTTGTCACAGACGTCATCTTGATCAACGTCTTCTGAAAGAAATTACATTTTTGCATTTATTTTAATAATTCTAAAATAACGATACATTTTTCACATGATAAAAATATTTGCATACAAAAGTATTAATAGGATAAATAAATTACTAGTATTGTTGTTGTTACATAAATTGACTGACGCAATGGAATAACCTTTGACTATATATATTTATTGATATGAATATAAAAAGGTATATTATCTATCAATAGACACTTGTAAATGCGTATGCTCACTTTGGAGGCCGATATTTGACTGACAGACTGACTACCACGCACTCGTATTTATATACAGAGGTAACTGAGCTTCTAGAACGATCTATATAATACGATGGACAAGTTAAAGACTGTTAAGTGATGAGTCGGATGTGTTTGTATATACTTTAACATCTCCCTTCAAGAAACATTCTGCTCATCACTCGTTCACTCCGGCACACTGTACATACCTAGATTTATCAGGCATTCGCGATGCTTGATACCGCTCAATCCTTTCGTTAATACATCGGCAGGCATTTTTTCGCTACACAAATATCTGACATCAATTACGCCCCTTTTATACTCATAGCGTATTTTATGATATTTCAACGCGATGTATTTTGTTCGCGGATGGAACGCATTGTTCTGTACAAGTTTAATCGCTCCTTGATTATCATTGAACATTATTACACATTCGGTATCCACACCAATACTATTTAGTACTTCGCGTAGGTATATTGCTTCTTTTGTCACTTCAGATAGCGATATGTATTCGGACTCAGTCGTCGATTGCGCTACGACACGTTGTTTCCGCGCTTCCCAACTCACAGGAGCGCCAGCTAATATGAACGCAAAACCGGAGTAAGACTTATAGTCTACAATGTTACCACCCCAATCTGCGTCTGCTACTCCGAATAATGTTATTCCCGTTTTTTCATACTTTAAACCGCAATTCAAGGTACCCTTTAAGTAATGCAGCACTCGCTTAGCCGCGTTCCAGCGTTCAGAATTATAATTGTTATTGAATTGACTCAAATAATAGACAGAAAACGATATTTTGGATCTGGTTGTCACCGCCAAGTACAACAGTGCACCAATTAAGGACTGATACGGATATTTTCACATTTCACTCTCGTTCACACACTCTGGTTTAGACAATTTATAATTGATCTCAATAGGCGTCGATATAGATTTACAATTTTCTATACCAAATTGCTTTAAAATGTCTTCGATGTAAAATCGTTGGTTTAAATACACGTAATAATCTTTATCTCGCGAGAATTCAATACCCAAGCAACGATTAACTTTACCTAAGTCCTTTATTTCGAACGACCTTGACAACGACTCTTTGACGCTTTCTTCAGCGCGATTAACATACATTTTCCATTTTTATTATATGTAAAGACACACGGGTCTTGCGACAGTAGAGTAAAACCTAACACATGTAACTCGTTTACGAGTTTCTTATGCCATTGAAGCCCGGACTGACGCAAACCATACAACGCCTTTTTCAACTCGTATACAGGGTTATTATATTTTTTAATAAATCACTCAACCAGCGTTTAGCTGTTTCCTTCATTTTCCCATCGCACACAACTTCATTTTTGGTACCTACTGACTTATTTTTATATATTTTCTCGATCACTTTGCGTAATTGTTCCGGCACCTTCATATATACACTTTCTTCTAGTTCACCATTGAGGTACGTTGTCACCACATCCATTTGGTGGATCTCTAACCGCATCTCCGCTGCTAACGCTGCTAGTATCCGGATTGACGTTGGTCGTGCAACCGGCGAGTAGGTCTCGTGGAAATCTTCGCCAGGCTCTTTGTGAGCTGCCTTTTGCGACGAGTCGTACCTTTTTTCTTTCTGTTTCGCCGTTGTTTTTGGTGCAAAAAACGAATATGCTCCCGATTGTTTTTCGCTTTGTTGGACGCTCAACTATTTGCCAGGTGCCATTTTTAACTTGCGCTAGAAATTTATCTTCTAGCGCGAGTCTCCACGCATTCGTATCTTGTGTCTTGCTTGCTTGTTCCTATGTAATTGGGTCTTCTATCACTGTTAGATTTGCGCCCTCAAAAACGTCATCATCATCGTCATCAAGGTCTGAGCGATCCTCCCCTTCTCCTGATTCACTATTCGTGTTAGATGCGTTATCCCTACTTGCACTCGCTGAACGGTACTCTTTGCGTGGCTTCCCTACGGTACCGGTGCGTATGAGCCTTGGCCGACCCCTTCCACGTTTAGGCCGTTGTACTATATTTTCCCATGAAACAGTAGATGCTCTCTTTCTTGATCGTCTCAATTCGGGGTGTCTCGTGGTGTCGCTTGTCTCCGCTTCCCGCGGCACTTCATTGTCGGGAACTTTCGTGATGTCGACTGTCACCTTTTCATTCGCGTTTTCTTCATCTATTATTTCACGGTAGTCACGCTTGAAACCGGAATAACTCATAAATTTCACGTCGCGACTTGTCACTGTTCCTCGCGTATCGGGCATATATATGCGATATGCCTTCGATTTTTGGGAATATCTCAGAAAAATCTCTGGTTTTGACTTCGAATCAAATTTGCCCTTGTTTTGTCTCTTGTTCAACACAAACGCCTTTGAACCAAACACTTGCATGTGCTTAGGGTGGGAATCTTCCCTGTCCACACTCTATGCGGTATTTCTCCACTCATTGCACTTGTTGGGTACCTATTACGTGTGTAATTGGCGTTATGTATTGCTTCAGCCCAAAATTGAGGCGGTACTCCTGCCTGCCGCATCATGCACCGCGCCATCTCCACAAGCGTCCTATTTTTTCTCTCCGCAATGTCATTTTGCTGAGGCGTGCGCGGCGCCGTTAAACGTTGTCTTATACCGTGACCTTTCAAAAAATCGTCGAACTCACGATTACAGTATTCGGTACCATTATCTGACTGCAACGCCTTTATTTGTATCCCGTAAATGTTTCTACTTCTTCTTTATATTGTTTAAACGCTTTCAACACTTCTGCTTTGCTTTTCACAAAGAAAACTTCCCACCAGCGCGATTTATCGTCAATAAAGATTACGAAGTATTTCGCACCCGAGCCCGACGAATACCTCATCGGTCCACAAACATCATTGTGCACAATCTCCAATAAATTTCGAGTGCGGCTTTCAACATTTTTGGAGAACGGTAAACGTGTTTGCTTCTCACGAACACATATTTCACATTCTGACAACTCCTCATTGCCGTTGAATTTGAGACCATATACACTACCACTTTTCGCCATTGCCTTTAGATCGCGTTCATTCAAATGCCCCAATTTCTTGTGCTAACTGTCAATGTCTTTCTTGGGCAATTTGTTAGTTATCGCGTTGTTTGCACAATTATCACTTTTGCGCACATAATACAAGCTCCCACGTCGGTTTGCGTGTAAAAAAACTTTGTTGTTTTTTGTGAATAGCGCATCATTTTTGCGAAATTTGACTTCGAAACCGTGATCTATGGCTTTGGACACTGACAACAAATTAGTGCGTAGATCGGACACATATAGTACATTCTCAAAATTAATATCACGATCATCACTACCGATATCGACTTTCAGACGAACATTTCCTGTTCCAGTAATACGCGTACACTCATTGTTTGCCAACGTTAACTTGGAATCGGCGTGCGAAAAGTTTTCAAAAATGTTTCTCTCCTTGCACACATGGCTAGTGCAACCACTGTCGACACACCAGTCACTGACATTTAATGTATTGTGGTTAGCTTCTTCGGCTATACTCAGCATTATGTCTTGTTGCTCGGGATTTGTTGTGGGGATTGAATCCTCACTACTCTCTAGTTTGCGCGCGCTTTATTTTGATTTTGCCGGGTGTCTGTCTTGACAATCTTTCGCGATATGACCTAGACGGCCACAACGGTAACGGTCCACACTTTTCGTTTAGGTGTTTTTAGATTTTGTCCTTGCTCGGCCTTCTCGTAGTTATTGTTCCGTGGTTTGTTGTGTTTACTTGATTTCTTCAAATACATAGCACCTTGGACCTTAGATTCTTCTACCGCTCTGTTTTTGTAACGCTCGTACAGCTTGGTTTTCAAAGCGTTCAAATTTGGCAATGTGTCTCGTGATTGGATAGACTCCTTGAAAAGAGCGAATGATTCAGGTAGGACTGCATAACAACAGCATGACCAACATTTCATCTGGTATTTCCAAACTGACTTTTCTTAGTTTTTGGGCAATATCATAGAACTCGAAAACATGTTTCCTGACATCGTCGCCTTCTTGCATGCGCATTATTATACATTTCTTTAGCAATGTCGACTTCCTAGTTGCTCCACGTGATTCGAAAGTCTCCTTCAGTTTATCCCAGGCCGCTTTTGAAGATCTCAGACCTGCGGCTTCACCTGGCTGGGGCTAATGGCCAGCAATATATCTGATTCTGCCAATCCATCATTTTTGATCCATGACGCATGTTTTTCTACTTCAGTAGCCGGTGGCTTGGGGATCTCACCCGAGACGTGGTCCCACACTTTATTTTTTTTCAGAATAGCGCACATGTGTATCTTCCATGTGTCGTAATTATCAACTGTGAGAGGCTCAATTCTAATGGAAGCGGCCATTTTTGCACGAAACTTAAGAGTTTTTTTTTTGCACAACGCGGGACTTTTCTTTAACAATTCGCGGTTTTTCGCGCAATACCTGGGCCCATAACCTGTTACATAAATTGACTGACGCAATGAAATAACCTTTGACTATATATATTTATGATATGACTATAAAGAGGTTGTACATTAGCTATCGATAGACACCCGTAAATGCATATGCTCACTTTGGAGGCCGATATTTGACTGACAGACTGACTACCACGCACCCGTATTTATATACAGAGGTAACTGAGCTTCTAGAACGATCTATATAATACGATGGACAAGTTAAAGACTGCTAAGTGATGAGTCGGATGTGTTTTGTATATACTTTAACAGTTGTTTTGAAATTCTAATTCTACTTCTATTCTATCGTTAATGGTGTTAACTAAGATAGCTGGACTTGTATTAGCGAGAATTGCACTACCACAGACATCATCTTGATCTATGTCCTCTGAAAGAATTGGAGATAATTATGTCTGCATTTAATAATTATTAATTTATTTCTTTCAATATATTTTTGACAATTATATTTTTATGGATTAACATATATTGCTTTTGGTAATATTTTGTAACTTACTTTTTATGACTGTTGAGTTTTGAATAGTTTAAATTGAAGGAATTATCCCATAAATTAAGTTGAACCGTTTAGTTTTTACGTCAAACTCAATATTTTCAGGACAGAAATGATTCGTACAAATGTATATATGTGATACACATCCTCTTCCTTTAGTCCACAAAATTCAAGCTAACGTTGATAAACGTGTCTATTGTTTTGTGAAAATCTGAAAGTAAATATTAATAATTTTTTGGACTTCCGCTTCCGGTGCGTTGAGTAGTGACACGTGGAGTGAAAGAGGCTGTGAAAAGTGAGGTGAACGGGTGGTTAAAGTGAGAGAGTAGGTCTGAGAGTGTGTGGAGGGCAATTAAGTGAGAGAGAGAGTGACGAACGTGTGTGGAGAGAGTGGAGAGAGGGAGTTATAGGCAGGAAAGAAGGTCAGAGAGGCTGAGGGAAAAGTGACAGTCAGGGCATAGAAAGTAAAGATATTGAGAAGGGCAAGTAGACAAGAAGTACGCATAGAGGAGGAAGCATAGAGAAAGGCAAGTGGACTGCAAGTGGATAGGGAGCGAATAAGGCATAGACGTAGAGGGCGTAATTGGACAGAGAGAAATTTAGAATGGCAGAGGGTCTAGGGAAGAGCACGAAGTTTGGGAAGGAGAGAAGGGGAAGTGAAGAGAATATGGAAGAGTGGATAAAGAGGAAGAGAGAGGACTGGGAGGGGAACGAAGAGGGTATATATTTAAAAAGTAGGAAGACGATTAGATCACCAGATAGAAAAGAGGAGAGAGGATGGGAGGACATGATGAGGAAATGGAGGGGGTGATGAAAGAGGGAATGAAGGGGTGGATTGAGGAGATGAGAAAAGAATTTAGAGGAATGGAAGAGAGGTGGAAGGAAGTAAGGGAAGAGTTGAAGAATTGTATTAAGGAATTAGAGAGGAGGGTGATGGAGCTGGAGAAGGACAGGGAGAAGGGGGAAGGAGGAGATAGAGGAAAGGGAAGAGAGGGGGAAGGGGAGATAGAGAGAAGGATGAAAGAGATTGAAAGAAGGATGGAGATGAAGGATAGAGAGAAAAGAAGGAGGAATATAATAATAAGAGTAGAAGTTAAAGAAGGTAAAAGAAAAGAGGTGGTAGAGGGGATAATAAGAGACATAGGGGCAGAGGTGAGGGTGAAAGAGGTGAAAAGGCTAGGGAGAGATAGAGAGAAAGGTAGGGAAATGGTGTTAGTGAGGTTGGAGGATGAGGAGCAGAGAAGGGAGATATGGAGGAAGAAGAGTGGGCTGAGGGGGAGGAAGGAGAGAATATTGGATGATTGGATATGGAAGGAAAGGAGGATGAGGTGAAAATTGGAGGAGATTGCGAGAAAGGAGGAGAATGCGGGGAAAAGGATAAGATTGGGGTACGGGAGGATAATGATAGAGGACAGGTGGTGGAGATGGGAAGAGGAGAAGGAAAGGTTGGTAGATGAGGAGGGGAAGAGCAGAGGGGAGGATCAGGGGGAAAATTAGGGTGTAGGGTAGATGAGGAGAGGAACGGGAGGGAGAAGGAAGGGGGAGAGGAGGGAGAAGAGGAAGGGAGAGAAAGAGAGGAGGGGGGATGGAGAGCGGTGTTTTGGAATGTGGCGGGAGTGAGAAGGAAAGACGAGGATTTCTGGAGAGGTTTGAGAATATGGGATGTAGTAGTGTTATCAGAAACATGGGTAGACGAGAAGGGCTGGGAGAGGGTGAGGAGGAAATTGCCAAGAGAGTTAAAATGGGAGATACAAGTAGCGAAAAGAGATGGGAAGAGAGGAAGACCGAAGGGGGGGTATGTTGATGGGTATAAGGAGAGAGTGTCTAGAGAAAGGAAATAAGATAGAGGGGGGAACAGAGGGTATGATGGTGGGCAGGTTGAGATGCGAAGAAGAGAAATGGAGGGTGATAGGAGTATACGTGGGGGAGGACGTGGGAAAGATGACAGGGGAATTGGAGAAGTGGATCAGAAGGGAGGAGGGTGTGACAGGGAAGGGGGTAAGACAGGGATGCCCTCTGAGTCCAATGTTGTTTAATATCTTGATTGCGAACTTGGAGAAAGAAATGGAGAAAGTAAAATGGGGAGGAGTGATGCTAGGGGTGAATAGGGTGTACTCTTTAGCACATGCGGATGATTTGGTGTTGATTGCGGAGGAGGAGGAAGGGATGAGAAGTATGATGGATAGGCTGGAAAGATACATGGATAGAAAGGGGCTGGAGGTGAACATAGGAAAGACGAAAGTTATGAGATTTAGGAGAGGGAGAGAATAATGACGAAGATAAGCTGGAGGTGGAAGAGGAAGGAGGTGGAGGAGGTGAAAGAGTACAAGTATTTAGGGTATACGCTGCGGAAAAACGGTGGTCAGGAGACACAGGTGAGGGATAGAGTTAGGAGGGCGGCAGCGTTAATGGAACAGGTGGGGGATAGGAAAGAGAAGGTTTGGAGAGGATTGGGGGAGAAGGTTATGGCTTTTTGATAGGTTGATTTGGGCAGTGTTAGGGTATGGGGTGGAGATATGGGGATGGAAAGAGAGAGAGGGGATGGAGAGATTAGAAGAGAGACATCTAAGATGGGTTCTGGGAGTAGATGTCAGGACGCCGGGTTATATGGTGAGAGAAGAATTGCAGAGGGAGAAATTAAGGGTGAGAGCGGGAAGAAAAGCATGGGGCTTTGAGAAGAGGTTGAGGGAGGGAAAGGGAAGGGAGTTGGCAAGGAGATGCATGGAGGAGATGAGGAATAGGATTAAAATAGGAGAAGTGGACTCGAAGTGGGAAGAGGAAAGAGAGGGTTTTTTTAAGGATAGAGGGATAAGAGTGGAAGAAATGGAGGAGAAAGAGAAGAGGGCGGAGGATTGGTATAAGGGAATAGAAGATAGGGATAGAGAGGAACAGAGGAAAGAAAGAAGGGGAAAGATGGAGGAGGCGAAATTCAACAGATGGTACAAGGAGGTGAAGGGGGAAGGGATACCGAGGTATCTGAAAAAGGGATGGGGGGAGAGCAGATGGAGAAGGGTGGTTTAGATTAGGGAGCGAGATGAGGGAGAGTAAATACTGGGAAGAGGAGGAGAAAAGACGGTGCAGAATTTGCGGAGGGGAGACGGAGACATGGGAGCATGTGTGGGAGGGATGCAGGGAGTGGAAGATGGGAGGGGGAAGTTGGCAGGATAACGTAAGATGGGTTTTAGGAGAGGAGGGGAGGGAAAGGGATGGATGAGGGAAGTTGAAAGGGAGAGGGGTATAGGGGGGATGACAAAATGAAAAAGAATGAAAGAGGGGGAGAGAGAGAAAATGAATGGTAGAGGAGGAGAGAGAGTGATTCGAGGGGCTGGATTAGTTAAAAAGAAGGATGAAAGAAACAAGCAAGAGGAAGCGGAAGTCCAATGTTGGGAGATATGTGTGTGTACAAGGGGGGGGGGGTGCGAGCGTGGGGGAGCCAAGGAAGTTGCCCACGGTCGCAGACCCCCAGGAAATAGGTTAAGTTAAGATAAGTTAGGTTAAGCTAGTTGTAAGAATCATTATAAAAGTTGTAGAGTTAAAATCCCTAAGGGGAATCAAATAAATATTCTATCTATCTATCTATCTATCTATCTATTAATAATTTTTTGTTAATTATTTCTACTCATTAATAGTCTACATTTTTAGAAAAAAAGAAGAGTGATAAAAATAATAAAAAACAAAATTAAATACAATGAATTTAATACTTACCAATGCAAAGAAATTTTCTTACTTGGATCGTATTTGTTATTACATAAATAACATTTACGACCCATTTCGCTTATAATAAACTTCAGAAATCGATGATTAATAATCTCCGTCTGAGGTTATGCTGCTACGCTATAGTCGATATATATATATAATGTTATCTAATAGTACACCGAAAACGAAGTAGCACAGAACAAGTTTTATTTTCAACAATGACCAACATTGAGTTAGCAACTCTGTACGAAATACCTTACGGGCACATTCAATTCAATACGTTGTACGCTCCTAGATTGCAATATAATCGGAATGAACTTGCACTGACGGTAATCAAAAAAAAGCAAATTACTCTAAAGCTTGTAGGTAGTGGTGCATTTGGAAAGGTAAAAAGACTAATTTCTTCTTACTTAAATGTTTTCTTAAAGACTTTTGTTGAGTTTTTAATCATAAAATTTTAAAATAAAAACACATTTTTTAATTAAAATAATTTAAAAATCGAAACTTTAAATGAAAATTTTTTATAAGCAGTTAAATAATTTAAATTTATTTTTAACGTGCATTTTATCGACTTGTATTAACTATAAAATATGTTGCAGGTTTTTCAAGGAACTGTCAAGAATTTAGGAAGATCGGATACAATGCCAATCGCCATAAAGATGTTACGAAGTAATGCTTTCTCGCCACAGATAACGAAATTCTTGCGAGAGGCTAAGCTTATGGGCCATTTTCATCACAGACATCTTCTAAGATTGTTGGACACTTGTATAGACGGGGATTCACCATAGCTCATATTAGAATTAATAGAAGTTGACTTACTGAAATATTTGAGAGAAAGTTGGACATTGCCTCCGTTAGATTTGCACGCTTTGCGTCTGCAAGATTTACTCGCCATTTTGTGCATAGAGATTTCGCCTGTCGAAATTGCTTAATATCGTTGAGAAATCGTGAAAATCGCATTGTGAAAATCGGTGATTTTGGACTAGCAAAAGATATTTACAAGAGTTAATATTACCGCATGGTACATATAATTATGTAATAAATAAGAATAAATAAGAAATTATAATTATGAGTCTACAAAAGAAAATAAATCTTTGTTTTCTATTTATACATTTTAATAATACAATATTATAGAGTCGTTAGTGGATTAGAATGTAAAAAAATAAAATATTGTCTGTAGAAAAAAAAAGAAAAATTAATTAGGCTATATACATAATTTTTGTTTATAAATATTGTAGGGAATTATCGGGATTTAGGTAGTGAAATAAATTTTAACCCGAGAATTAATTTGATAGTACGTATAATTAAAATATATTCGATTCCCGTACAACGATAACATATATATAGGAAAACGGACGGATCGGAAAGACAAAACTATACTCGCTCGCTCGTCGACCGTTCCCATCGTCAGTCTTTCGTCTTCTGCCTTAAAAAGTGTTAAACGTCTTCGACCTCTCGTTCGGCAATAATACATTGAAGGTGATAAATACAAACAAAACATGAACAAAATACAAACTCGAAAAATAAACGTCGAACATAATTTCTAATTCCCTACATTGGCCGTCTTGCGCCTGCATTCGTCCCGAATGCTCTTCATCTTTCTTTTCCTCGTCTTCCTCGGAGACCTCGCCGTCATCGTCTTCATCTCTAAGCCAAGGTTTTATGAAGTCGGCTGCCAATGTTGTTTGCAGCGGTCCTTCATGCTCTCCGATTTTACGCAAAATATAACGATGATTGCGCAAAACTCGTATTACTTCATACGGGCCTAAAAATTTATGAGAAAATTTAAGGCCTGGAACCTGCTGTGTGCGTTTAATGGCGACGATATCTCCTTCATTATATCGAGTAGGTTCTTTCTTATTCTTGTTATATCTTGCTTTATTTTTGCGTTGAATCTTCTCAATATTTTCTTTAGCTTGTCATCGCAGCTCGTCTCGGTCATCACTGAATGAAGCAATAAGCTCTTCCTCGAGAATCTCTCTGATCCGCAGGTCATCACGGATGCGGAGATACACACCCAAGAGAACATGGAAGGGTGTCATTCTAATGCCTCTATGAAGCGTGGTATTAAGACATAACTGAGCGACATTCCAGATGTCTATACCATTCATAAGGCCTCGGAGCTGATAGTTTAGTTAGCAGCGGTATCAAGGTACGATTCAGGCGCTCAACCTGGCCGTTGGCTCTTGGAACTCCCGTCGTAGTCAGCTGATGTTCGATCCCCTCTGAGTCACAGTAGTCCCTGAATTCTCTCGACGTAATCGCGGAACCCCTATCAGAGACAATTCTCCTCGGATTATTGAAGGTAGACGATTGCTTCCTCAAGCGACTAACCTCGGCTGCGCTTGTGGATTTTGTCGCATATAACCACGTAAACTTCGAAAATGCGTCCACGACAGCGAAAATATGAACCTAACTCTTTTTCGTTGACGGTAAAGGGCCTAAATGGTCGACATGGAACGTATCTAGCGGTACTCTTCCCCTCGCAATCGAGTTCAGCAACCACTCCTGTTTATGGTGCTTCCGTTCAGCGAGAATGCAGGCTACGCAATTTCGTAGGATTTTCTCAGTCTTAGTGCGTAAGCCAGGTCCAATAGTCTCTCTTTATTAATGCCTCCGTCTTACTTGCTCCAAAATGTCCTTGCTCGTGAGCCTTCCTTATAATTTGCATCTGCATCGTCTTCGGAACGACTACTCGAATGTCGTCGTCTATTTCTTTGTATAAAATGCCACCTCGGGTTAGATGATTGGTTACTTTTCCACGTTCGGTTGTGTCAATGAGTTTTCGTAGTTCTTCATCCTCTCCCTGCGCTTTCCTCAGTCGCGCCGTTAATCCTTTCTCGCACTCGCTTATCATGAGACAAGATGGCAGAGGGTTTCGACTGAGAGCGTCGACGTGTACCATGCTTTGCCTGGGCGGTGCTCTATACTATAATTAAATTCTTCTAACAGCAATGCCCATCTAGCCACTTTTACGCACAGGTCTTTCTTTGACATAGTCAACGCGAACGCCTTACAGTCTGTCACCATTTTGAACGGTATGCCTAACAGGTAAACGCAAAATCGTTTAAGCGCTTTAATTATCGCGAGAACTTCGAGCTGGTAGTTCGAGTACTTCTCTTCCGCTGACGTTGTTTTGCCACTCGCATAATATACCGGATGTAGTCGCTGATCTTTAGCATTCCTCTGGAAGAGAACCGCTCCGTAGCCGTACCTGGATGCGTCGGTGTGCAGTTCAGTTTCTGCACCAACGCGATATAAATTCAAAATCGGTCGCTCGCTAAGTATAATCTTTAATTGGTTAAACGCGCTCTTTTCGATTGTACCAAAACAAAATTCGACGTTCGCTTTCAATAAATTCGACAACGGTCGAGCAATTGCGCTATATCTTGGAACAAATTTTCGAAAGTATCCGCTGAGACCAAGGAAGGCCTGCAGTTACTTTACATTCCGCGGCTCTGGAAAAGACATAATGGCTTTAGTTTTTTGCTCCAACAGTTGAATAGTTCCGTTCTCGATAATATGCCCTAAAAATTCGACTTTTTTTTGCAAAAAATTATATTTTTTCCAATTGATCAATAGTCCGGCTCGATTTGCCATTGTCAGAACGGTCTCAAGGTTTTTTAACCCGTCATCTTCATTTTTAGAAAAAACAATTAAATCGTCCATATAAGTCAATACAATTTTTTCTCGAATTAGATCTCTAAACGTCGCGTTAATGAATCTCTGAAATACCGATGGCGAATTACACAAGCCAAAGGGTACTCGTAAAAATTCAAACTGGCCGTCGGGAACAATAAACGACGTGTATTTCACGCTTGATTCATCCATATGCACATGGAAGAATCCATTTTTTAAGTCAAGTGTACTAAAAAATTTTGCATTTTGCAATTAATCGAGTTGGTTCTCGATCAATGGCAATACATATCGATCCTTTATTATTTTTTTATTAAGCAATCTATAATCTACGCAAAGTCTGTGAGTGCCGTCTTTTTTTTTAACGAGCACAACAGGGCTTGCAAAATCGGATATAGAAGGTCACACAATACCCTGCTCTGGTCACTCGTCTATCTGAGCATTAACAATATTTTTCTCCGCCTGTGACAACCGTCTCGCTCTTTGGTACACGGGTTCGTCGTCCTTTAAAATAATCGTCATCTTAATGTCGGAATCGAGAATTCTATTTGGTCAGTAATTTTCTATCAACGTCGTGACGACCTGCTTATGTTCATTTTGTATGTGAGATACATCTATCGCGTTTGTTTCGCATACGTCAATCGAAAGTACATCAAAACTGTCTCCGTCGGCTACTGATTTACAACTCGGACTAATCGTAATGGCACCCTGCTTAACAGTCATCTCTACCGTATCTAAGAAATTGGTACCAATTAATAATTTTTGCCGCGACACCATGTCAGAAACGACTCGTATGAGAATCGGATATGAATTTTCGTCGATCGTAATTTGCAAATTCCTCCAAAGCGGTTATTTCGTTAGATCCTATCCCTGAAAAACGCGTCTTAGTTGCTCGAAAATTAGGAGATCCTATTTTTATGTACTCATCCGCACACATTAACGAAATGTCGCTGCCCGTATCGATGAGCGTTTCGATTTTCACGTTATTGATCTTAACAGCTTTCATATATTTTCTACGCGAGGAATGCTCTATCACGCACGAACTCTTGGGCGCATTATTTTTTTGTGTACATTTTACCACTATGTGTCCGAATTCTCCGCACTTAAAACATTTAGTGCCCAGACTTTTCGATGGACAATCGACACTAACATGATCGCGCACGCCACAGTTAAAGCAACGCTTGACGTTCGGCCACGCTTTCCTTTTCTCGCTGTTATTATTATTATTACTGTCTCTCTCACTCCAATTAGTCGCGCTACCTCGCTCACCTGTTGTTGTGCCATTCCTTTTGTCTGCTTAATTCGAAATTGGATGTCGGCGTAATGTCACTGCTTCAAACGCTTTTAACAACGATTCTATGCTTGTAAAACGTTGGATATATGCTTGGTTATGTAACACATCGTCGGCTATCCCTTCTATCACATGGTCTATCATTTCGTCAGCATCGATTGGTACACGGTTGCCCATGATCACTTTTTCGTGTACGTACTCGTGAAACGTCTCCTCTCTCCTCCAAGCACGCGCCTCGAATTTTTTACGGATCGTCATTTTGCTCTGCTTATGCCCAAACATTGCCCTCAACTCGAGAATCAGGATGTCAAAGGTCACAGAAATAAATTCAGATTTCGAGTGAAACCATTCGAGAGCTTTTTTCTTTAGTTTCATTCCGATCAAAATCTTCATATGGTCGTCATCTAATTTATATGTTGCCCTTAAAAGTTCTAGCTGTCGCTGCCACGTATCAAAATTGCTAGAGTTACCGTCAAAATCCGCCAGTAAGTGTCCGCGATCGTTGTTAAATTTAACCGCGGGTATAGCGAAGTGGACACACTACTATTGCTTCTCGCAATTGTCTCTTCCTGATGCTTTTGATTCACAGGATTTACGTTCCGGCTTACACGCAACAAATCATTCTCTTGACGAAGAAGTTCAAGCTCACGATTAGCGATCTCTTTCTCACGCTTGTAAAGTTCGATTTCCAGCTGGTATAGAGCATGAAAATTTTCTCTAGGGTCATCGCAGCGGGCACTATCCGTATTCTCCTCAATTATCCACTCGCCTAACGGATCCGCTTCCTCCAAACGGGCAATAAGCTCGAGATCTGTCCCAGCAGTCTATAGCTCTCTAAACGCTCCTTAAGTTCTGTTGCTTTAATTTTGCGAGGATTCGACATGATCGTCCCCGGAAGATTCGCCGCAGAAATTCACTCGTCGTCGACACATACGCAACGTATCTTCGAACTGATAAAGTATGTGCAACTGCCGTTTGCTTGGCACACACACAATTTCTCGACACTTTGTCTAAAATCTCGCACGCACACTTGATAGTCTAACAACAGAGTCACTAATTAGTATTTAACGTTACTCTTCTTTCTTAAAAACTTCAATCTCTCACAACGTCTTTTTCAAACGATCTACTCTGACACGATTCGATCCGCTCCTATCCGCTCCTATCCTGGACGAGCCCCCAAATTGTGTAGGGAATTATCAGGATTTAGGTAGTGAAATAAATTTTAACCCGAGAATTAATTTGATAGTACGTATAATTAATAAAATATATTCAATTCCCGTACAACGATAACATATATATAGGAAAACGGACGGATCGGAAAGATCCGTCCGAGAGACAAAACTATACTCGCTCGCTCGTCGACCGTTCCCGTCGTCAGTCTTTCGTCTTCTACTTCAAAAAGCGTTAAACGTCCTCGACCTCTCGTTCGGCAATAATATATTGAAGGTGATAAATACAAACAAAACATGAACAAAATATAAATTCGAAAAATAATCGTCGAACATAATTTCTAATTCCCTACAATATATGGATAATTTCAGCAAAAAATTTACTGGGCTAAAATTGTTTTTTTTTTTTTAGAAAAGAGAGGGTTTGCTTCCTCTTCGCTGGATGGCACCAGAATCTTTGATGGACGGAATATTTACTTCACAAAGTGATGTTTGGGCATTTGGAGTTCTAATATGGGAAATTATGTCATTGGGGGAGCAACCATATCCTGCCAAAAATAATGACCAAGTATTAGAATATGTGCGTTCAGGAGGTAAATTATCAAAACCTCTCAATTGTCCACCGACATTATACGAGTTAATGCAACATTGTTGGAATGTGGCAAACGATAGATCAAACTTCGTGTTTTGTCTCAACAATATTGTATTTCTGAGAAATAGCACAGAAGATGCAACACTTGGTAGATATTATCAAACGTGTAGAGGTGAATTAAATCGTAATTCTTTTATGTGTTTATCAATGCATAGTGTAATAAGTGTTTGTGAATTGATATAATGTGAATTATAAATATTGCAAAATATGGGAAATAGTGTTTTTACTTTCGTTCATTTTTTATAATATAAATATACATGTATGTAAATATGTCACATATATGTGTATGCAGTTTTCGGTTATGCTTCCGCATTTTCTTCATTTTAATTTTAATTTTAAATTATTTTTAAATTCAATTTTTATATAATTTTAATCACTTTACAAAAACAAGGCATTTTTGCAACTTATTAGTATTGCATATTTTTAGAATTTCATCAAAATTAAAGGATAATATATTAAAGTCTTATTTAAAATTTTTATTTTAATTTAAAAAAAGGAAGATAAAGTAATATGTTCAAATAGTATTCTATATTTTATTGTTATGTAACAAGAAATACATTTTTAAGTTATATTTTATTTGTTTTTTTTAATTTATAAACCCTCAGGTTTTAATGATTCACTCTTTATAATAAGATTATATATAGTTAATTGAATGCGAATTGCTTGTTTAGTAGGTTAGAAAGAATAGTTCTAATTTACTTTTTTCATTAGAGTGAGAGAGAAACTTTGTGAAGTAAGAGAGTTAGATAAATATCTGAAAGGGGTGGTGTTACAAGAGCGAGGTATGATCATAAATTTATATAAAAAACTAATAAGTTTGTTTTAAGAGAAACGTATTACTATTTTGCCACAAGTTTATATAAGAAAATTATAAATTATAAGATAAACGTCATAATAATATAAGAAATGCTTTATAAAAATAACATTTATACTTTATATGTTTAGTTATATTATTAATAAAATATTATAACTGTTAAAAGAGTAAAATAAATTAATCAATTATATTTATATTACACGTGCATGTACAGTGACACATTACGCGGGTGTTTTCCGTGCGGAAAGTAGCCAATTAAACACGCAACACACTTCAAGCTCTTTACCGCACGCTACAAGCTCTTTATTGCACGCTTCAAACTTTTTACCGCACGCTTGAAACTTTTTACTGCACGCTTCAAGCTCTTTACCGCACGCTACAAGCTTTTACTGCACGCTACAATCGCTACAATCCCTTGGACCCTCCTCGCGACACTTTACTCCCTTGACTACCTTCCGCCCCCCCTCTTTCACTTCTTATGCACTTGTAATATAAAATAGTGTGTGTAAAACGTGCGGATTATCGATTGTCCATTCGTGGGCAATCGACAATTTCCCGCACTTGTTACACAATATACTATTACTTAATTAAAATACAAATTAAAGAATCTAACACTAATTACAGCAATAATTATAATATTAATTTATAATAAATTTCACAATCTAATATCACAAGTTATAACAAAGTATAATTAACAATTTTACATTAAATATTAAATTACCTCTTACACATCAAACTTTTGTAAAAGTAAAACTTTAACTATCTTGATACTTTTTTAATTAACTAGAAATGTATAAATAATATAAATTATAATACATTCATGTACAAATCTGAATATATCAATGGTTTTATATATCGTTATAAGAAAAGAGGTCAACTGTAGAGACCTAATAAAACGTTCATTTTGTTATTCTCAAGCTACATAAAAGATCTCTACATTTCCGATAATGAAACACCAGCAAGACGAGTTAAAATATTCATATAATTCAAATATTTTGAATGAAGTTTACCTTAAAATATTCTATAACTGTAATTTATAATTATAATAATAAATAATATATTATCCGCTTCTTATTATTTAATCATGTTTTTATTTAAATATTTTGACAAATTATTAAAGATTGATTATGTGTGCATTATTGTTCTTGATATAATATACTATAAAATATACTCATTATTTTGCATTAAGTTGAATTAAGTTAAATTAAGGAAAATACACTGATTATTTATTTAGCAACAGTTATATAATGATCATAAAAATCGTTATAGTCGATTATGAGAAAGAGTCTTAAAAAGTACCATACATGTGTTTATCAGTGTTTAGCAGAAAATCAATGGAATAATTTATTTATATTAAATATTTATATTAAAAAATTCTCATTTTTATAGTTAAATTTTATACCATCTCAAGTAAGTTTAATTTAATATTATATAAAATAGGTTATTAAATATGTAACGTAAAATTACATCCAAAAGTACTCTCAATTTACATACATACTGGCACGAACTCAACATGTACATGTTTCTGCAACATACAGATCAGTAAGTTGGGTTGCCTATCTGACGATCAGCAAGAGCATGCTTTACCAACCTCGCATAATCGAAAAATAATAAAATCAGAGGATCGATCATGTAATTTTTTCTTTGTGAAAAATGAAAAAATTACGTAATTGATACCTTAAATGCAAATCCGGTAGAGAATGAGGAAACTGAAATCGGCTTTTAACATACAGTATAATTGTAATATTTAATAATATAAATAAAATAACATAGATAACACATTTAAAATAAATAATAACACAATTAAAATATAATAACACAATTAATACAATTAGAATATAATAAGACAGATAAAATAAGAAATAAAATATAATAAATTTAACAAACAAAAAACCTTTTTTTGATGCTTATATGTTCAATGCAGAGCATAATCTACATTGCATAGAAGAAACATTCATGGCAATGGAATATGTGGCTCAAAATTATAGGGAATTATATCATTCAAATTTCTACAGAGAAATGTGAATTCACATTATCAATTCAAATTTTCTTCTCCATCGGTTTGACTAGCTACTTAAAAATATGCTACTAGCAAATAGGTTGTAAATGATGTTCCAACAGGATAGACATCCTGCTCACACTTTTTTTTGTAAGAATCATCAAAAATTTTTATGTAAGAATTCAATCAAAAATTTCGCATGCGGCTTCTTGCGACACAAAGTATATAAGATTTTGCCACAAGATCCAGAAGATTTAAAAAATAGAATTCGCAACGCGTGTGCGGAAATCATTCCTTCGATGATTATGAGTGAAGAAAAATTTTATGCGGAGGAATGCTTTATGTTTAGAAGAAAATAGAGGTTACATTGAACATATTATAAGCATAAAAAAAAGGTTTTTTGTTTGTTGTAAATTTATTATATTTTATTTCTTATTTTATATGTGTTATTATATTTTAATTGTGTTATCTACACGGATAAAATTTTATATTAAAAATTACTATGGTATATAGTAACTATGGACCATTAAGAACATTTCAAGTTAAAATGCTGTGTAAAACTGTAAAAAGTGACGTAATTTACGTAAAAATTACATTAATTACATCAATTTTTACAGTTTTACATAGCATTTTAACTTGGAATGTTCTTAATGGTTAACAGTTACTACATACCATAGTTATTTTTAATATAAAATTTTCTCTGTGTATGTTATTTTATTCATATTATTAAATATTACAATCATATGTTAAAAGCCGATTTCAGTTCTCTCATTCCTTACCGGATTTGCATTTAAAGTATCAACTACGTAATTTTTTTACTTTTCACAAAGAAAAAATTACATGATCGATTTTCTGATTTTATTATTTTTCGATTATGCGAGGTTGGTAAAGCATGCCCCTGCTGATCGTCAGATAGGCAACCCAATTTACTGATCTGTATGTTGCAGAAACACCCTGTACAAAGAATCTATCAAGAGGCGTGAAGAAACATTAACTCGATTAGTGTATCTGAATCGTTGAGAAGATCGTATAAAATATTGATAGCTACTGATCGTTAGTCAAGAATTACGTTAAACGCGAGAAAGTACAAACATTGAATACAAGAAGAGAAAATTATTATGTTAAAAAAGTTAAAAACATTATGTGTTTTATTAAAAGTTAAGTATTAATACTAACAAGAGTGACCATCGCGATTTTGTCGGAAAATCTGGAGGATGACGTAATTCCGGCAAGTTTTCAGAAAAGTATTTTCATGTACTCTAATCTAATTTCATATCGATAAAAGATTTTTTCACAAAGAAAATAAAATGTTATACATTGCAAATAGATCACTTATTTATATAACTGTATTTAATTAAGAGTTTTAAAGATATAAAAAAAAACATAAATAAAATTTTTTTTAAAATTTTGTGTCAAACATTTAAAAATCCATGTTATATAATACAAAATTAAACTTATTTAAAAGTGTTTAAACGGCATAACATGAAAATTTTTTAATATAAATATTTAATATATTTAATATAAATTAATTATTTCATGTTAAACACTGATAAACATATATGTGACACATTTTTTATACACAATTTGTTTATAATTTCTGAAATGTTTTTATTTTCCTACATCTATATTTATTAAGTTTTATATAAAACTTACAGTAAATTTTGTTTATTTAATAATATTTTAATGTAAAATATCAAAATCATTGAGTTAAAATAAATTGTACTTGTGCGTAGCAAAACAGTTACTAAATTCAAAGAAGATTAGTGGAACTTCAAATATGACCTTCAATTAGGATCAATAAATAAATCAATATACGCAAAAGCTGTCACTCGTTATACCCATTTATATCTTATTTTTTATTTATTCTAATTTCTTATTTTTTTATTAAAGATAATGTGAAATATTATATAATATTTATTCTTAATGGTCCATAGTTACTACATACCATAGTAATTTTTAATATAAAATTTTATCCGTGTAGATAACACAATTAAAATATAATAACACATATAAAATAAGAAATAAAATATAATAAATTTACAACAAACAAAAAACCTTTTTTTTTATGCTTATTTTGCAATATACAATTTGTTCAATGCAAAATATGTTGAATACATAATAATGCGAATGCAAATAATCGACTGATCGATATAAGTTAAGTAAAATAGTCCGCGGTTTTAAAAGTAGATCATTTACAAACTTTACATGATTTCTAACACATTTCTAAACTGAAAGTTACTTCAAATTGTTAATAGTAGATATTTATTCGCATGTTCATTAATTTTATTATTTAGAATTTTGCTTTTTCATTATTTCATTGATTTATATTTATCTGCAAAATATTAGGGGGACCGGAAAGTAATGTCGTTTCTGCGCATGTCAATATTTGATTGTCATTTGTCAGCTCATTGTGTATTTCAAAGTCGTGCCAAAGACATTTTAAGATTATAGTGACTTGTTTACTTGTAAATAATTAAATCTTAAAATTTTTTTGCAATTTGGGGTGAAATGGCCAGCCAAATACCAAAAGAGGTACATATCCGGCATTGTATGCTTTTTGAGTTTCACAAGGGTAGTAACGCAACAGTTGCTACCAAAAACATTTGCGATGTTTATCCAAGTGCATTAGACGTTCGTAAATGCCAAAGGTGATTTTCTAAGTTCAGATCCGGTAATTTTACGTAAACAAAGTAGATTTTTTTTTAAAATTTTATTTTATATTTTTATCGATCCGGCATTGGAAATTTGCACACTAGATGGCAAAAGGTTGTTGATAACGAGGATGATTACATCATTGATTAAAAATAAAAACTTGTTAAAAATTTATTTGTTTGAATTTAATGTAAGAAAACGACATTACTTTCCGGTCCCCCTAATATATTATCCAATCGCTCATGTATTTATCAAACTATTTCACGACCTCTTACAAACTATACAATGTTTATTTTTTTTCAACAGGATATATCAACCTTTGAAATCCTTCATGTTGTCAAATGTTTTTTTTTACAACATAACTGTGTTAAATGAATGAAGTCGATAAGAGTTTATTTGCAGACGTGCCTACAATCTTAAAATTTACTGATAAATTAAAACAGAAAGTATATAAAATGTTATTAAAATAAAATAAAATAATTAAAAAGTTATGAAATAATTTAACTTTCCAAATTCAAGGAAATTAAATTAAAATAATAATTATAAATCTAAAGAAATATCTAAGAATAAAAAAATGTAAATAAAAATTATAGTGTTGAGAGGAGAAAAAATTAAGTTAATCTCATTATTTTGCTAGCTACGTGGTTTTTAAGCAGTCATAAATCTGACATTTTTAAATTCTTAATCAATAATCAATAAAATTTCGATAAACGATAAGCGCACTGTAACCGTTGAAAGATTTTTGTTTATTATAACACGTTTGTTTTCTTTGAAAAACTTTTATTTTATAATAGGACTTTTTTTTACTTTTACTTAATCATAGTAATTTTGTGTTTTCCTATATTTTAAAAACAAAAAACACTATTTTTAAATCATTTAATTGTTTTAAAAATCACTCAACTGGCTATTGATTAATATCCATCAATTTCTAATTTATGTTCCTTTTTTTCATTTAGAAAAAAATGTTTGAAATCTTCAATTATTTGTCACAAGATATATTATTTCTTTATTGAATTATTTCATTTTAATTTTTTCAATTATTGAAATAAAAATTTTTATATATACTTATGATATACTATGTAAGATTTTAAAATCTCTAGAAAGATTTAATTATATGTATATTGTACTCTCGATTCTTTGATATAATTATACAAAATTAAAAATCTGCAGACATACTTCCAAGGAAGCCAACATTTCCCAGGGTATGGATTTCGGCAACAGATTATTAGAGAAAGATAACATTTCTGTGACATTTAGGTAAAAATTTTAAATTCTTAACTTGTTATATATACATATATACATAAAAGGATAATTTTGTGTGTTACTAAATCTGTCAGAAATATACTAAAAATAACAAGATTAAAATATCTTTTTTCCTTTACAGATGGGACAAACCTAAATTTATAAACGGAAAGATACAAATATACAGGATTCAGTATTGGTTCATGGAGAATCTGAAGCCGATTACACGTGTCGTCGATATGTCACCTACACAAATATTGCAATACAAAGCGTATAAATTGAAACCTGATACAATGTACTACTTTAAAGTACAAGCGCATAATGAAGCTGGTGTCGGTCACTACACTAATTTCATCAATGTATCCACCACGCATGAGAAGCCGGTATCTTTATTATTGATGACCACAAGCGATGATATATTGAAAGTATTGGATGTGGATTTGCAGAGCTTTTCGCCTAAAAATTAAAAAAAAACATTGTTTAACATAGTAGATAGATCAATAGAAATGGTTTACTCAGAACAGGAATGTAAGCTTTATTGGATACATGATATTGGAAATATGTCGGAGCTAATGACATGTGATTTTAATCTATACTCTTTCGCAATAGAAAGTAATTGTACAAAAATAACTAATCTCAAAGGTCTTGCACACAGTTTCTGCATCGATTAGGTGGCAAGAAATCTTTATTGGATAGAATATATTGAAAGTACTAGTAATTCTGGGATTGAAAGGAGTAGTAATTTTATGAAGCTAGACTTAGCATTGTGGCAAACTGGAATAGTCAAATATGATAATATTCTACAGAGAAATTGGCATATTAGATTATTAAATATACTGCCGTCTACAGGGTACATTAAATTTCTTATATTAAAAAAAATAACTTTTTTTAAATTAACAATACGTTTGCGACGCCTGACTAAATAAATTATTTTACACTCAGTGATTAATTTTATTATGTATTATATTTACTAATATTAGTGTGTTCTTGCGACTAAAGAAAGATCACAGAAGACAAGTGTGTCTACAGGTAGTACACTGACACATTGTAAACGTATTTAAAATTTGTTTTATAATTTTTTTAATAACTTATAATTTTTATTGAAAATCATAAGTTATGGAATCATAAATTGACATTAAAATACAAAAATTTGAAATAATATAGTTTCTGTGCATGTGCGTGACATATGGTTACAATAATATTTTATAATTAGAGAATAATATGCTTTTTTCAAATATCTTTATTGGAGAGAATTTACATCTGTCGAAATAATTAGATTTCAATGGAAAAAATATAAAACCATTTTTGTAAAACAATTGTATGTTTCTGCTCGTACAAAATAATATTAAAAACTACAATCTTCAGGCAGGTTGATTACACGAATATTGACAAGCCGCTAATATATTGGATATACAGACTGAAAAGTGCTAAACGTACTATTAAATTAATCGCAATGGACATGTATGGTTGTAACTGCAACTTGATTTTAGAGGTTGAGAAGAATAAAATGGATTTTATATCTTTAATGATTGACAAAATCAACCTTCACTTGTACACTCCCTATCAGCAAATAATTTATATTTAAAAAAAAAAGTATGCACTTCTCGAAAGCAAAGAAAACGCATTAAAATATGTTCAAAAAGTAAATATTTTTGAACCCCTTCATTTTGTGAAGCCAGCTTTTAGTAATTGTTTACAATCATATCCCCCGACAAAATGTTTAGTACCTGACATAAAAGAATTTCAATCCAAAGTTATTAATTTTTTGGAAGAAGTGACGATAACAACCAACAGCATCGTTTTAAACATCCCGGAGACAGTTCCCATTGACGGATGTAAAAAACATAACTTACCTATCACTAGATATATCATCTCTGTAAGCTATCAGGTATGTTTGAACAATAAACTTGACAATATCGACAAATTCTACGTGACAACATTCGAACGACATTATGAAATACAAAATTTAATTCCGCTCACAACGTACACATTGAAATTTGCATTAAGCAATTTCTATGTCGACAAGTTATCGATGAACTTGCAATTCGGAGAGGATATAATACTAAAAACTGCACCTATCAAGTTCAACGCACCTGAAAATGTAACGGTCCAAGTACTAACGCCTACTCTGACGATAGTCTATTAGATGCCATCCGAGAACGTAAACTGCGTAGCAGTGAATTATGAAGTGCATTGGCTACCAAGCTCTTTTACAAATGGCACACAAAAAGAAATTACTCTAGATGAATACGACATACTCAATAAATTTGAACGTACGGCAGATGGCAAATTTTTTATGACAAGTCATCCGCTGATTTCAGGACAGGAATACAGGGTATCTGTGTGAATGTATCCAGTTAATTTCAGAAATTTATTCAATGACAGTCCAAAAAAAATATCTATATGTATCCGAAATCGAATAATATGACTCTCAGTGGTTCCAATACAAATAGTATAAATCTCTTGTGAAATCTTAGCGATAATATAACCCATTACACACTGAAGTACAAACAAGTTGGAACGCAAATATGGCAAATTGCAAATAATACTGAAACATATAATTATACAATAATAAAATACTGTATAGAAAATTTGCTGCCAAAAACTGTATATAAATTTTATTTGATCCTGAGATATTGCAATTTTGAGGAAGAAATTGAATGGCCGCTTGATGGAGAATTTAGTTTTAAAACGCGTGGTAAAGTAAATGAATTTATTATGATATAATGTATTTACTTTCTAGAAATATTTTAATAAATTTTTTAAATATTAAATTAAATATTAAAGTTCTAAGTAAAAGTATACATATAAAACGAAGAATTTTAAATTGTATTTTTTGTGTGTAATAAAGGTGATGTTCCAAATGCTCCTGAAATGCCTACTTTAAAGAAATTTCAAAATTTTACGTACCAATTATATTGGGAACCTGTGCAAACTCAAGATTCAGAAGTGATTTTGTATCGATTGCAAGGTTTAATTGTCAAATATAATTACAAGGAAAGCAATCAGACTGATAAAGACAAAGATTGGAATTTATATTATAACGGAATGGAAAATTACTGGATAATTACAAGAGACCTGAATCAGACATATCAATTTCGCGTGCGGGCTCAAAACGTTTACGGCTTTGGAAACTGGAGTAAATCAAGCAAAGTTATTGACTTAACAGAATTTATCGAAATATCTGTTACGCAATATGATCTAATAATTAAATTAGCAGTCGTTGGTATTGTCATTGCTGTAATCTGCACTTGCTACTTGTATTATTGTAAGTACATCTGATATAAATTTTGAACTTTAATTGCAAATTATTTCAGATTTGGTATATTAGATTTTGAACATAAAGTCTACAGGTATAGAGTTCTGTAACATTAATTTATTTGTTGAAAATAATTTAAATCTTTCAATGCATAATATTAATAATAAGAATGTTAGATATAATGTTATTTAACAGCATATCGACAATGGAAAGAAAGTAACAAAGAACATGTTTTGCTTTCAACAATAATCAACATCAAATTAGCAACTTTATATGAAATACCTCAAACCGGGAACATCCAATCCAATGCGTTGTACGCTAAATTGCAATTTAATCGAAATGAATTTACACTGACCATAGTAAAAAAAAAAGTAAATTTCTCTAACAAAGTTTTTAGGCAGCGGTGAATTTGGGAAGGTAAAGATTAATTTGTTATTGCTTAAATATATATTCAAGGACTTTTGTTAATTTATTAATCGGAAAATTTTGAGATAAAAGAATTTTCATTAAAAATAATTTACAAATCAGAATTGTTCACAATTAGTTAAATAATTTAAACTTATTTTTAACGTGCATTTTATCAATTTGTATTAACATTTAAATATTCTGCAGGTATTTTAAGGAACCGTCAAGAATTTAGAAGGATCAGATACAATGTCTGTCGCCATAAAAATGTTAAGAAAAAATGCTTTCTCGCAACAGATAAGGATTTCTTACGAGAAGCAAAACTTATGAGCCACTTTCGCCACATACATGTTCTAAGATTGTTGGGCATCTGTATGGACGCGGATTCACCATGGCTTGTATTAGAATTAATGGAAACTGACTTGGTGAAATATTTGAGAGAGAGTCGGACATTGGATCCGTTAGATTTGCACGCTTTATGTCTGCAAGATTTACTCGTCATGTGTGAAGATGTTGCGCGAGGTTGTTCCTACTTAGAAAAATTGTACTTTGTGCATAGAGATCTTGCCTGTCGAAATTGCTTAAAAACGTTTAGCACCTACAATCGGAGCAAAAAGTAGTCGAAATTGACGAATATATACTTTTCTCATATATCTTAATATATGATTATTATAAAGATTGCATAAAAGCTTATTATTTATTCACAGCTAAAGTGTAGAAATGTATTTTCGAACTTCTGTTGCTTTTTTTCGGAGAATTTTCGTGTTTCTTAAATTATAATGAGAAACTTTTATCATTGACGGTACCTCGATTTCAACATTACAGCACAAAATTTGAATTATAAAAATAAAAGAATTTACTCGTACAGAGTAATTTAAAATGTCAGAATAAAAATTATAATAGTGAATAATGACAAAATATAGAAGATTTTTAACTATTTCTTTGATAAATTTAATAATTTGTCATTTTTCCGAGAAGAAAGAAATGTGGCAACATGGTAATTTTTCATAAGTTGGTCAAATTGCAAATTGACATATGAGGCCTAGTCGCTTCTCGCTTACACGTTTGTATATAGAGGCTTTTTCAGATGAAAAGATAGATTATTTAAAATGTCAAAAGAAGGCTCAGCTGAATGCTATGTTGCTACGTTTTCACAATAAATAATATGTCATCTCGGATAATAGGACGAAATTGAGAAAATTATATTCAATATCTTTTGAACTAGTCAGTACTTGACCAAAATTATGTGATCAAATATTTCCTCTATATTTAAATTATACTTTTACAAATTTTGAATAAATTCCTATTATTATTTCTATCTATTTTAGCTTTTAAATCAACACGATCACAGGTTTTTTATAAGATAGAAAATCTGTAATCGTATCAATTTAAGAGCTAAAAAGGACAGAAATAATTATATTTATACTTATTTATATAAATAATTATATTTATAATTATATTAATACTTTTACTTATAATTAGATCCACAAAATAATTATATTTACAATAATATCGAAGGGTAAATCATTGCAAATTAAAATCTTTATAACTTTTGATTGCTTCAGTGAATCAACTCCAGGTTTTTTTATAAATCTCTGAACATGTATCAAAACAATCTGTGCAAATTTTATTAAATTCCTATATTTTTAAAAATAGGTACTAAACATCCTTAATATCCTCGAGAGACCGCAAAAATTATATTGTGAAAATCGATGATTTTGGACTAGCCAGAAATATTTACAAGAATCAATATTACCGCGCGATAAATATATTTATGTAATAAATAAAAATTAACAAAATAACACAATTATTTGTGTGTAAAAATAATAAAACTTTGTTTTTTTATATTGCAATAATATTAAATATTTGTAAGTTAATTGGAATGTAAAAAAAGATAAGCTATTTTTATTTGCATATGTATAGAGGAAGAAAAATGAATTAATTTTAACTGTAAATAATTCTTATTTAAAAATATGTAGATGATTTCTGCAAAAAAATTTACTGCGCTTTTGTGTTTTAGAAAGGAGGCTTGCTTCCTGTTCGCTGGCACTAGAATCTTTGATTGACGGAATATTTACTTTACAAAGCGATGTTTGGAGTGCTATTGTGGGAAATTATGCCATTGGGTGAGCAGCCTTATCCTGCCAAAAATAATGACCAAGTATTAGAGTATATGCGATCAGGGGGCAAGTTGCCGAAACCTCTCATTTGTCCACCGACATTGTACGAGTTACTGCAGCATTGCTGGAATGTAGTAAACGATAGACCAGACTTCGTGTTTTGTCTCAACAATATTGTATCTCTGAGAAACAGCACAGAAGATGCAACACTTGGCTCAGTAGATATTATCAGTGCAGAGGTGAATTAAATCGTAATTCTTTTATGTGCCTATCAATGCATAGTGTAATAAATGTTTGCAAATTGATATAATGTGGATTAAAAATATTGCAAAATATGGAAAATAGTGTTTTTACTTTTGTTCATCTTCCATAATATAAATATATCTGTATGTATATGTGCCACATATATGTGTATGCAGTTTTCGGTTGTGTTTCCGCATTTTCTTCATTTTAATTTTAATTTTTAATTATTTTTAAATTCAATTTTAAATAATTTTAATCAATTTTCAGAAACAAGGCATTTTTGCAACTTGTGAACTCGATTACATTCAATTAATACTATATACTTTTAGAATTGCATCAAGATTAAAGGATAGTATATTAAAGTTTTACCTAAAATTTTTATTTTAATTAAAAAAAGGGAAGATAAAGTAATATATTTAAATAGTATTCTATATCTTATTTTTATATAACAAGAAATACATTTTTAAGTTATATTTTATTTGTTTATTTTAATTTAAAAATCATCAGGTTTTCATATATGATTTATTCTTTATAATAAGATTATATATAGTTAAATGAATACGAATTGTTTGTTTATAGGTTAGAAAGAATAGTTCTAGTCCACTTTTTTCATTAGAGTGAGACAGAAGCTTTGTGAAGTAAGAGAGCTAGATAAATATCTGAAAAGGGTGGTGTTATAAAAGAGAAGATGATCACAAATTTATATAAAAAAGTAATAAGGTTGTTTTAAGAGAAACGTATTACAATTTTATCACAAGTTTATATAAGAAAATTATAAGTTATAAGAAAAACGTCATAATAATATAAGAAAAGTTATATAAAAATAACATTTATACTTTATATGTGTAGTTATATTATTAATAAAATATTATAACTGTTAAAAAAGTATAATAAATTAATAAATTATATTTACTTAATTAAAATACATATTAAAGAAATTTTACACTAATTGTAATAATAATTATAATATTAATTTCTAATAAATTGCATAATCTATTATCACGAGATATAGTAAAATATAATTAACAATTTTACATTAAATATTAAATTACATATCACACATCAGACTTTTGTAAGAGTAAAACTTTAACTATTTTATTATTTTTTTAATTAACCAGAAATGTATAAGTAATAAAAATTATAATACATTTATATACAAATCTGAATGTACCAATAGTTTTATATATCGTTGTAAAAAAAGGCCAAATTTGGAGAATAATGAAACGTTTATTTTATTTCTCTATATTTCCGGTAACAATAGCAACATGAGTTAAAATATTCATATAATTTAAATTCTCTATGTGTAATTATACCCAATGTGTCAAAAAGGTTGATAATATGACAGTATCCTCGTCCGTGTTGATGATAAGGTCATCTCGTTTGATTTAAATCCGTTTTACATCCATAAATTGTAAACTAGAAATAATGACCTTTATGGATTTATACGCACATGCACGACAAAGTATTATTAAAAACGACCAGCAATGAATTAATTTGTGTGAATATTAAGTGAACCTCCGGGGGCAAAAAATAATTAAAGAACAATCACATCGATCATTTTGATATATTGGAAGTTATTATACGAGACCGGAATAAAGTTAGCTCTGGAAAATCGAATTTCTTCTAATAACAAAGATATCATCATTAGATAAATAAGTTTACTACTTTAAAAATATAAAATTCTTTGTATCAAATATGTCTATTATTGAGGATAAATCTAACAATTTCTTTACGCAACACAAAAAATAGATAAAATTTACCTTAAAATATTCTATAATTGTAATTTATAATTATAATAATAAATAATAACTAATCCGTTTCTTATTATTTAATCATGTATTTATTTGAATATTTTTACAAACTATTAAAATTTGATTATGCGTGTATTACTGTCCTTGATATAATATGTATACTATAAAATATACGCACTATTTTGCATAGAGTTAAATTATGTTAAATTAAGGAAAATACACTGATTATCGATCTACCAGCACTTATATATGTAATTTGATCATAAAAATCATAATCGATTATGAGAAAGAGTCTTAAAAAGTATCACACATGTGTTTACTAGTGTTTAGCAGAAAATCAATGGAATAATTATATTTATATTAAAAAATTCTCATATTTTAATAGATTACTTGTTTTTATTTGTTTTAATAACTGTATTTAATAAACAAATATGTAATTACAAATATATGTATTCATATTTTTTTTTATGTTACCGCGGATAATAATGTTAAATTCTGTATGTTTATTCTTCTTTATTTTCTTAAATTTTTTATAATAAATTATAATGTTTAATTATAATAATTAATTTAATTAATTAACCTCATTCTTGCTTCCCTAATCCGAAATCGCACAAAGTCCCGTCCTGTGTAACAGGGATTTAATTCCCACCGAAAAGGGACCATCGAACGAACGGCCTACTAGCCTAGTAAAAGGGACCTTCGAGGTCTTTGACAGGTTAAGGCCTCTGTATAGTTCGTTCGAGTCGAAAGCGTTTAAGATAAGAAGCGCGTTTCGACACGAGTAAGTCGCGTCCTTCCACTGACTCATCCTTTCTCGAGTCTGGACGTAACATATCCATGAAAGTTTGGGGACCCCTCCGGGATGAAATGTGCGATTTTTGGAAACGGGAAAATAAGTATAGAGTTTCAATTTTAATATATCCTTATATCACTCTCAAAGAGCAAAATACATCTAATTTAAATTCAATATAAGATGAGTTATAATATACATTAAAATCTTCTGAATTTTATATTTATTACACACTTTACACACAAAATCACTCTTTTTAATTACATTCTTTAATCTTATATTTCTATTACAAGTTGATTCAAATTTAGAGGATACTTTAGTAATAAATCTTTTATTTTGAAAAATAATAATTAATAATAATAATGGCTTATCAAGATTCTTTTGCTATGTTTAAATACGCAGTTGAAGCTGTTCCTCTTTTTGATGGTAGTAATATTCCGCTTAATTATTTTATTGAAGCATGTAAGGAAGCAAAATCTGTGTTAACTAAACAAGTCGAATTGCATTTTACTAAAGTCATAAGAACCAAAATAATCGGTGAAGCGCGCCGAACCATACAAGATTAATATTTTAACGATATATCGCTGTTAACATCATATTTAAAACGAATTTACGGTTCTTCAAAAAACGTTTATCAGTTGCAATTAGGATGTATCTATCAAAGGGATAAAGTGATTACTTACGCGAATCGGATTAAAATCCTTGGAAAACAAATCTTAGAAACATATCAAAGTTCAGAAAGCATTTTGTTTGATAAAAATATTAAAGGGTCAGAAAAAAACATGTGTAAATGTTACATAAGAGGTTTAAAGCCCGAAATAGAGCAAAGAATCATAAGAAATTTAGACGTACAAGATACCATTGCTGATGCTTTGGGATAGAAAGAGAGCTCTGTGCGATGACAGATTTACGACAGGGACACAGTGCTAACTCAGGTCAAAACAAGCTGCATTATACTAATCAATTGTCAAAGTGTCAAATCTGTTTTAAGGAAGGATATGTGATCAATAACTATAAAAAACTTATTCAATTTTCTACGCAGATTTATAATGAAGCAAATATAGAAACCGAAATTTTAATATGTCAAATTTGCAAAAAAACGTGGACATGGTGCCGATAATTGTTGCATAATCCTCGATATCATCAGTCGGTGAAAATAATACAAGAAAACGTCATTTGTCAATTATGTTCAAAATCGGGTCAACAATGCAAAATCATGTCAACAAAATAATATTAATCAAATTAACAAAATTTCTGTAATTTGTCAATGGTGTGACAAACCTGGCCATGTAGCTAATACTTGTTGGAAGAAACAGAATAAAGAACGTAAATTGTTGGAAGAACGTAAATTAGAAAATAAACAAAAAAAATATTGTCAAATTTGCATTCGGACATATTACAAAAATTGTGATTCTAAAATAAATTAAATTACGAAGGATTATTCATTCTGTCGATATTGTAAAAAGTAAGGCCACCACTTTAAAAACTGCCAAATATTAATTGTAAACAATAATCGTAGACAGGAAAATGATCAGGAAAATTGTAATGCTTTTTTGACATTGGATATGACAAACACTCAAGCAGACCTCACACCCGTTTACACTCTAGACAGTCGAGTGGACTGCCGAACAATAAAAGCACGGCCCGTAAAGATACATCTTGACAAACTTAGTCGTGCGCTCACCGTTCAAGTTAATGAAAATACTGAAACAACTTTTATGTTAGACACAGGATCCAGTTCTTTAATTAAAGAAAACTGTATACCTAAAAATATAAATATTAATTATACGAACTTATTAAAATTAAGCGATATAAATAATTATCCAGCGTATACACTTGGGAAAGTCACATTAAATTTATTTAAAATTTCTATCTTTTTACATAATATTTCGTGATTTTCTTATTTCGCAATCTGGAATATTAGGGAATGATTTCTTTGAACAGACCTCTTCGAAAATAGACTATGCGCAAGAACGCATATTTATCTTTGGAATTAATATACCTTTTTCTTCAGCGGAAACTATAATGGTATCGCCAAAATCAGAATCATTGTTTTACGTAAGAATAGAAAATTCTGAAATAAAAGGAGGATTTACCAAGATTAAAAATGGCACATGGAATTTGTTTAGAAGATACTATCGTGGAAAATGTTTCTGGAAAAATATATTTAAATGTTATAAGCACATTGGATGAAGAAATGGAAGTTCAAGTTCCGATGTTGCGCCTAAAACCATTAAATAATTTTCTTAACAATCAAGAATTAAATTTTGAATCTCTAAGTAATCAAGAAGAATCAACAAATACGAAAGAAGAAAGTACGTATAAAGAACTTAATAGAATGTCTAAGGAGTCTGTTGACAAAAATAAAGTAAAATTTGGAATTAAAAATAAGGAAGACCAGTCTAATATTATTATTGAGGAAATTCATTGTAAAGACGAAAAAGAAATACTAAATTATATATTAAATCAAAGAAATAAAAGGAAAGACGAAAATAAAATAAAAAAGAATAAAAATGAGAGGGAAAATAAAAATTATCGAAATAAGAATTTAAATAATCCAATTGTCCTTGGAGAAAGAAGTTATCAAATCTCTCCTGAAAATTTAAATAATCCAATCGTCCTTGGAGGGGGAAGTTACCAAACCTCTCCTGAAAATTTAAGTGATCCAATCATACCTGGAAGGGGAAGTTACCAAACCTCTCCTGAAAATTTTAATAATTCAACCATTCTTGGAGGGGGAAGTTACCAAACCTCTCCTGAAAATTTAAATAATCCAATCGTCTTTGGAGGGGGAAGTTACCAAACCTCTCCTGAAAATTTTATTAATCCAAAAACCCTCGAAAAGGAAAATTGTCAAAATTTCCAAGAAGAGGGAAATTCTAGGATTTTGGAAGAAAATTTTAAACCCTCGTCGGAAAATTCTAGCTCTGTTAATTACGAAGAAGGAAATTATCAAACTCCATTACGTAATTCGACACAATCTTATTCGAAAAAAGAGAAAAGTCTTTTATCCTCTCTAGATCAAATTTCTAAAGGTTGGACTATTTAAGAAAGAAAGTGATAATAATTAGTGTAATTCAAATATTAAAGTAATTGAAAATATAACACTTGAAAATAATCCATTCAATGATAATACTAATGTTCTACTCATTACATGTGAAGAACTAAGCAAGCCTTTTGAACTATTAATCACAGAAAAAGTCTTAATTCATATTCTATTATAGTTAAAGAAGACAAAATACGAACAAGGAGTCAGATGGAGAAATTGAAGGATGACATTAAACAACTTAAAAAAAGAAACGATCCTCCGGACAAAAATAATAACCATATAGGAAAAGAGGTTCAAGAAGAAGAAAGGAATATTGAAGAAAACGATATCAACCAAAATTTAAAATCAAGAAAATCTATTATTATCGAAACTAAAAGTAATATTATAGATTTTTGTAAACTGTCATTGTTACGAAAAGATAATGTTGCGTATTTCGGAAAATTTTTAGATTCTGGATATCTATAACTTTTCGAACGAAACAAACCCCTGAGTGTAAGAAGATCCTTATCTCATGTAAAGCTAAAGTAATAAAGTACAAGAATTGCCATTATACATATGGTCTTACCCATTAAAGAAGCACATCGAGAAGGCCCTACAACAATTCCCAACCAAATTACTGTGCTCATAAATGATCTACGGAACATGACAAAAAATTCAAATTTACAAACACTTAACATTGTTGAAACTATCGTCGATGTCAATAATTTCCTCTGGAAGAATATTAAGATATAATTTCGATTTAAATTTATCAACGTACCGAGCAAATGAATTATTCGTAATGGATTAATTAAACAGTCGCTGATGGATCTACGTGTTATAATCAGTGAGATGCACTGTTCGCTAAAGGAAGAACACCATGCAATTGCCAAAGCATACAACAGAATAAAATATAGTTATTACTGGAAGCATTTTAAATCGAACATGCAGATATACATATATACAGCGATGCTACAGTGGCAATTAAAAAATTTAGTTAAAGCCAAAATAAAATCGCCTATAATATTTTCAAACAAGATTGTTCTTCAATAAAGTAGCTATGGAGAATTTTTATTAAAAATAAAAAAAAGGTAACAAATATATTTTAACACTTTAAGACAAGCTGACTAAACTTTGAATACGAATATCTTTATCAAATCAAATCTTCTGCGCTATCGCAAGGGACGATTTTACAGAACAATTTATTTGCTGACATGGAGCACCAAAAGCAATATTAATCAATTAAAAAGGAATTTTACTAATAATTCAATGAAGAAAATTGCTAAATTATTTACAATTTTCAAATCTATTACAACTGCATTTTACTCACACTGAAATAAATCATTGGAAAAATCACAACATGCGTCAAATTATTTAAAACAATATGCAAATAACCAAAAACAATAAGATGGATGAATTTATCTTACAATATTTAATAATATCAACATATAAGTTTCAACTAAATAAACTCTGTATAAATTAGTTTCGACAAAATTAGCAAGAATTTTATCGAATAAATTTTTCGGCTCGGAGGACAAATCAGCGAGCTACAATAAATGCTTAATAAATAATACCTTTTCATATAATTCAAGAAAACGAAAACGTAGCAAAACTCAGATGTGAAAAAATTATGATAAGACTAAGTTTTTAAACAGAAGATCAACAAATATCTTCATGGAGAAGATCGAAACAAAGAAAAATTTGAAAATTAATGTACAGAACCTCAGGATTTGGAAATATTAAATAAAAATAATGTAAGAATTAAATAAAAACAAATAATCGAATCGTACATTTTGATCATTTGTGGACTTCTAAACCAAGTTCTAAAACAAGTTCCAATGAGATGCTCTCCACAGAATTGAAGGAGCATCACTCTATAACCCTGAAGATAATAAGCAAACCGAATTCAGTTCATAGATGAAAACGATTCTCAGAATTGAGAGATATGTCACAATTTTCAAAGGAAACTCAACCTACATTATAACTCAAGAATCGAAAATTCTAAAGAGCGACCAGTTAAATATAAGTCACGACGAATATACATCTTCTGTCACTTATATTCTTTTGAAGAAAAAATCTCTAAAATTATTAATTATAGTCATAATTATATATATATTATATAATCTTACACATATGTATATTTTTCTTTTATATATATATTTCTCTCTCTCTCTCTATATATATATATAAAATTTTAAGATTTTTTATGCTATTTAACGTATCTAAATATTTTTTTCTTTTTTTTTATAATTGTATGTTCAAAGAAATGTAACAATATTATATAAAAAAATCTTAAAATTTTATATATATTATTTTTTTATAATTAATTTAATAATATAAGTTTTCTGCGTTCTGTAATGATCAGTTCCGCTATTTCGATTTTATTTGTAGTTTTATATTTACGACTTTCACTATAATTATATTACTGCGCTGAAGAAGGCTCAAATTAGAGCTCGAAACGTTCGTTTTCCTTGTTAATTTTAAAGTTTCAACTTTTATTTTATTTGCTGTCCTGTAATAATTTATTTATATGTAGCATTATGCTTATTGAATTATATTAATTTAATATTATCTTATTTCTTTTTATTATGTCTTTCTATCTTGCTCTCTACAGCACTTAATGTTTGATTTATTATGTATAATCATGACATCTTATGTCTAGCTCTATAAAGTCTCTGCTCATACTCAAACTGCAACAAACAATTAAAAACCCGCAATTACATCTAATGCAAGAGCTGCATAAGAAATATCTATGTGTCAATAAGTATTGGTCCCGAGCAGTCGTCGCAAGATGAAAAAATAAATAAAAAAAACTGATCCATTACAAATCTATTTGACATTTTACATCTGATATTTTGCTGTGGTAGTGGTTGAATGGTTACGTAGTTATAGTTATGTTTATTTCTTAATTTGTTCCTTTTTTTATTTGTATTTAAACAAAAAAGAAAAAGAGTTCCAAAAAAAGGCGTCTTTACTTAGTTATATAATAATAGTTACATAATAATATATAATATTATAATACATACACAGGAATTTTATATCTGATATCCGTAAGATTTATTTTAATATCCGTAAAATTTATGTTAAATAAGTAAGGAAACTATAATTCTCTAAATTATTTTTCTCTCTCTTTTTCTAAATTTGTAAAAGAAGGACGAAAGATGATTGAAGACAACAAATTCGAAAATCGAGTTCTCTTTCCTCCTTCTTGAGAAAAAAATATTAATAAAATAAGATATACGAATAAGATATATAAATAATAATTAACAAGAATTTAAGGAAATTAAATGCAAAAAATTCTTGTTGGTTTTAACAAAATTGAGAAAGAAAAGAATCGAAATATTTTCTCTTTTGCAAATGTTGTGTACCCCAACATTTGTCCAAGGTGGCAGGATGTTATGTCCTGTGGACTCCACGATTCTTTTCTTTCATGAAATATTAATTATCAACAAATATCTGATAGGCGAGACAAGAATTTCAAACCGTAAGATAACAAGTGCCAGAAACTGAGCCATGCATAAACACTCAAAAGGCTCTCTAGCTTACTTGAGAATTTTTAAATAAAACAGTCACCGTAAACTGAGATCGTTGTTTAAAATTAGAGTCATAAATTGGAGACGGTGACGAAAACTGAAAACACTTGATATGAGTGCTCGCCTAACAGACCACCCTTGGGTGACAGTTGCTTATAATAAATTCTATAGAATAGAGCAACAAGCGATAACTACTCCGACTGTACCAAACTCTCCATTAGTTAGGATCAAAATTCTCTGATAAAAATCTGTACCAATATGCATAAGTCTCTGAGACTCAAAATCGAAAGGATAACTTCTCTAAGTATATGAGGGCGTTAATTAAAACGCTTATTCGTCAAATTATCCAATGGAGAGTAGAATTCTGCGTTATGCGAAAAAAATCATGCAACAGTTAGTTCGCTTTAGACAGTCAGCCCGTTTTAAACAATCCATTTTCAACAGTCAGTCCGTTCTTACCAGTCAAATATTCACTATCGTAATTGTTATACCGCACTCCTAAACCATCTAGTTTTCTTTATTTTGACTTTAAATATATAGCCTCGGGGATTCGTTTTTACATCTATTTGTTATTCTATAATTTATATCTTCGTGAAAATGAGTTTAAACTTAATTGTGTAGTGTGAGTGTAACTTGTCATAATTCTCCGATGGATGTCTATCATCAATTTTTTCACGAAAATCAAGTATTCGCCGACCCTAGCCATTATTGTTTTACCTACGTCCGCATTCGTCAACAAATAGTGAGTTCAAAGTTAAACAATTTTATTTTTTTGTTTCATCCTAATGTCTTATTTAAACAATATTTAGTTTTTCTACATAAGCTTTCGTTTTTTTAAAATCACTAAGCCACTTAGATCCACTAATGTACATTCTTGAAATTAAACATTGCATTTCTCTATTTCTTTTCTAAATTCCGATTTACTTTTCTCCTTGCGGGTATCTGTGTATTTTCGCAAAACCGGTATCTCACATACTGGCACAAGAATTGTTCGAAGAATATATAAAATTATCAATAAACAAATAACTTTTGTGGCTCGGGCTTGGTGAATTTTATATTTTTTTTTATATTTAATTTTTATTCAGATGCATGTTTTAATTATCTCATAAATTTCAAACTCTTAATTTTAATTTAAAGCACATGCGAGCGGTGAATACACTTCTGACTATCATCAATATATACTTTTACATTTAGTCACTTATACATTTTGATATTACTTTAATTTGTTTTACTGTATTAATTATACATTGTAATGACTAGTCAGAACCTAAGATTTAACGTTAGAATTTCTCCTAACGTTAGCATCTTTCTGACTTCAAATCTATGTAACACCCGCGAACATAATTACAAATACAACTACCTACGCATTACATTAGTAGCATTTACAAATATGTGTATTCGGATTTCTCTTTATGTTACCGCGGATTATAATGTTAAGTTCTGCATTTTTATTCTTCTTTATTTTCTTAAATTTTTTATTAATAAATTATAATGTTTAATTTTAATAATTAATTTAATTAATTAACCTCATTCTTGCTTTCCCAATCCGAAATCGCACAAGGTCCCGTCTTGTGTAACAGGGATTTAATTCCCTTACCGAAAAGGGACCACCGAACGAACGACTTACTGGCCTAGTAAAAGGGACCTTCGAGATCTTTAACAGATTAAAACCTTTGTATAATTCGTTCGAGTCAAAAGCGTTTAAGATAAGAAGCGCATTTCGACACGAGTAAGTCACGTCCTTCCACTGACTCATCCTCTCTCGAGTCTGGACGTAACACTTACAAATGATAATAACTTGGTGAAGAATTTTTCAGACGCTTGGAAGCAGGTGAGCGAGAAATCAAATTACGTCTGTGGTTTGAAAAGTTTCCGACCTGACAAAGAAAATACTACTTTTCGGGACAATATAAAATTTATTCTTCAATCTAATTTGCTTTTAATAGGACACACTTACTCTAACATTCCTAGACTTTTCATACTTTCAATAAAAAGATTTCAGAATTCAGATGAAAATTTTTTCTCGGGCCATTTTTTAAAATTCGGAAACAAGAAAAAATCGCACGCATAATACTATGTTATATTCAGTTTTGATTTAATTTTTGTTGACATAATCTGTTAATGCTTAAAATTTACTGTTTTTATATCAAATATTATTTAATTTATACAGCATTTTTATTGCAAATTTAATGCAAAGATTGCTCGTTTTCTGTTGCATTTCTACCGACATTAATTCAGATAGCAGACCACGTTTGACTGCTACTAGAATTTCAATCAATTTATGTGTGTGAGTACTTGTCTTATTAACATATATATACAGGGTGTCCCAGACCACTCGTACGCCCCTTTTATCTCGGAAAAAAAACGTTTTAGAGAAAAATGTTTCAGACAAAAATTGCATGGTTTCGAGGGATACAGATGATGTCATTGGTTTGACCTTGAAGAGTTATTTGAAGGTCACATAGACGTCGTGTTTAATTTTTTAAACGGGATATCCTATATATTATTTCATATTCTTGTAGCTCATCTCGAGAGCTTTCCAAAACACTATAATCAAATGTTTTTTCGTGAAGTACTTTTCGAGTTATAAGGCTTTAAAGTTGCAATATTTTGACATAAAATACAAGATATCTCGTAAAATATTCATTTTTCTATTATCTTATATACAAAATATCTCGTAAAATATTCATTTTTCGATTATCTTACCTTAATACTTTTATGCACAGAATAATGAGACGAATCAATTGGTGTAAAGAAAACATAGTTATCTCTAAGAAAAAATCTGAATTTGCAACTAGCAGTTACACATTTTTATTTCAACATAATTATGTGTTTTAATTACGCCAATTGATTTGTCTCATTATTCTGTGCATAAAAGTATTAGGGTAAGATAATCGAAAAATGAATATTTTACGAAATATTTTGTATTTTTATTAAAATATTACAATTTTCGAGCTTTATAACTCGAAAAGTACGCAATGAAAAAACATTTGATTATAGTGTTTTGAGAAGCTCTCGAGGTCAGCTACAAGAATATGTAATACAAAATGGGAGTGCTATTTAAAAAAATTAAGGTAACTTTTACATGACCTTCAAGTGACTATTTGTTTCTTCTTCATATTTTTTCTCGTAAGCTTTTTTCTCTCCTTTCAAATTTTTTGTAGACTTTTTAATTTTTTTCATTTCTAAATATATGTATTTTTAATTATTTGTTTTTATTGATATTTATACTGTTGTGTATTCACATTATTAGGATCTCGTGTGTGCGTGTGCATCTGCGTATGCGTATGCGTGCGTGCGTGAGTGCGATGTGTTTGAAATTCTCTTTCCATCGAGATAAAATACATATCTCAAATTAATTAAAAGATGTATTTTTCCAAGATGCTTTCATTTTCAATTATATACTATAAATATAAAGAATTAGTTATAAAAAATTCATAAGATTTTTATATTTTGTAAAAAACTTCGAGCGACAAGGCATTTACAAATTTGAAAAAGTTCTCGAATTGTCGGCGCAATGAAATTAACGTTCCCATGGAGTAGGATGCGTCGGAATCTCCGTGAATCTCCTGGTAAATAAGATTACGAGTAGGGGGAAGTGGGATACATTAATACAGCGGGAACATTGATACAGTCGTAATATCTTTGTTTGAAAAATATCTAAAAAGTTTATTTATTCATGCCTAAATGGCGTTAGGATGTACAAAGCATATAAGTATTTTTCATACGCCAGCAATCATCGCTCGAGTTGTGACAGGTAAAGATAAATTTTGCGTACTCTGAGGTAAATTTCTTTAAGAGTGTTTGAAATATAATTTTTCGTAGTAATTCGATTAATATCAAACAAGAATTACATTAAAGATAAGAAAAAATCTATCTTTTACTAATTTGTCACATATTTGAACTAACCTATCTTATTTTCATCTGAAAATATGTTTTTTATTACTTATGGTACAGTGGAGCACTTTGATACGTATCAATGTGCCCCGTGTGGTGTTATACAATAAAATAATACAAAAATAATCTAAAATAGAAATTGATTCGTCAAGTTGTCCAGTCAGTTTATTGTTAAAGATTAAAGAAATGTCTATATAATTGTTGACATCAAACGATAATAACTTTTAATAATAGTACTTTTATGTTCAATTCATTTTTCAAATTTTTATTTTTAAATTTTATGTTCAAATTTTATGTTTTTAAAGATAAAATTTAAATTGTTTTGTATTTTTAATTAAAGTAACGATTAAAACCAAATGTATGTTTTTTTTATTTTCAAAATAAATAATATATAAATAAATGCTATATATATATATTAAATATAACTTGTTTTAATAATGTTAACTCATTTCTAAATATGTTAATGTTAAAATCATTCAAGAATTAAAGTATTCACGCCTTTTCCCAAATGTCTCATGCCTAGAAAAATAACTTTGCAGATAAGTTAAAAAAATTACTTTGCAAACAGTTTTAGATAAAAATAGGTTAAGTTTAAAGGCTTGTTATTCTTCTTACATGTCCTAATTGAATTTTTGTTATAGATTAATAAGAAAAAATGTTATGACAGTTTTTTCAAAAAATGAGATTCGTATCAATGTGCTCCGTATATGATAGCTAATAAAAAAAATCGTATGAATGTGCCCCACCTCCCCCTACACGGAGGGGCAAAATTCGCGCGAGCGGCGGCAAAGTACTACAAAGAACCACAAAGAGAGAACTTTACCGGATTGTTGCACGCTTTTCCGCGAGGATCGAAACAGATACGAGATCTACGAGAGAATAACTTCCCTTTTGTAGGGTAGGTTATCCTCGTGGACGATTTAAAGTTTCGCGTACTCGCTCATACACGGTGTGCCGGAAGTAGAAATGAATTTAGAACAACGAGTGCACCAGAGTGAATGATCAATAAAAAATAATTTTTCGCGTGAAAATTTTTCTTCTCGTGGCATTTTTCCATAAAATTTTCGAACAAACGCATATACATTTATTTATTTTTTTTCTTTTTATCTTACACATTTTACCATCTATTTCACAGATTCGTCACATTTCGCAATTTTCTTATTATTCTTTCTACCGTGTGATATCGGATTGTAATATCGGAAAAATGGAACATGCTTCACTTTTAATGCGACTTACAAACGCATAGTTACACATCACTTTGTATGTATATCGTATAAGTGATCCATATAGAGGATGTTATAAAGCGATTTTTGGCGTGACTCTGGTATAGCAACCAAAGTATACCAAACTGTACCAGAACGTTTTCGTATGTTTGGTAATTTGTGGTAGAGGCGTGGCTAACTGTTTTGGTATCTGGGTAGTTGATGCCACATTATACCGAGCAATAAAGCAGGATATCTTTTGTAAATTTTAGGTAAGTTGCAAATAGGCGCTATGAATACATAAATAATTAATTTTATATATTTATTGTGTTGGATTTATCTTATTTTGTTAAACTTGGTATGTTAATCAATTATCCTACGAGCATAAATTTAAACCATCAATTTTGGATGCTTATAAATTTACAAACTTCTATACTTATGGATTAAGTTATTACTGCTACTAGTAAATAAAGTTAAATTCTATCTAGTTAAGCACTGATTGAAATATTGAGTTTTGTGTATGAAATAAGATTTTTTTATTAATTTATAAAAATTTTATTTTCATTTGATTTATTACTTACTTATTTATTATAGACATTATGGATAAAAGTACAATTATTTAATATGCACTGATAATCATGGCCAACCAATATTGGATACAAATGAAAAATTAATATATCATTATATAAAAAGTATGTAAAAATTATGATATAGTTATTTATTAATTTCATCCTAAAAATAAGAAAAAAATCATATTCGGTGTATAAATCCACACGAATTTCCAAATAGGTATTATCCAGGATGATTATGACTTTTTTTTCCTTTCATCAAAGTTTTAATTTTCCTCTTCTTTGCATTCTTTGTATAAAAGAAATGCTTATAAATTTCTACTAATGGTACCTCATTATTTTTGTCAAATACTTCATTCATTAAAATAGACAAATTCCTTTTAAAATTCATATTTATTCTATATATCTCTTTTATTCAGATTAGAATAAGAAAATATTTAATTATTTTTAACTAATTTTGAATTCGCGCGTACAGAAAAGAACCAGTATGTTTTAGCGTGTTGGTGTGGTACATATTACCAAAATAAGTTTCGCCTCTACCAATAGCAACCTTGGTACCAAACGATCGCCAAAAATCGACTATAATAACGGATAATCCGATCGTATTGTTGCAAGTATGCGCGAACCAACGCAGTCGTATAAATGCAACTGGACGAAGCATTTCCCATGGGCGTCTCTCTCTCTTTCTCTCTTTCTCTCTCTCTCTCTCTCTCTCTCTCTCTCTCTCTCTCTCTCTCTCTCTCTCTCTCTCTCTCTCTCTCTCTCCCCTCTCCCCCTCCCTCTCCCCTCCCTCTCCCCCTTTCTCCCCTCATTCCCCCTCTCTCTCCCCCTCACTCTCTCCTCCTCATTCCCCCTCTCTCTCTCCACCTTTCTCCCCCCCCTTTCTCCCCCCTCTCTCTCTACCTTTTTTATTACCTCGACAGATGCGACTCGATCGGAGTAATCTGTTTATTTCCGGGGCATTTAAGTCGGACTAGATCGTTCGGTAGATTTGCGCCGATACTGTGTCTTTACTCGAGATTGTCAAATATGCGTATGTATGTAAAGGTAATATAAAAGAGTGAGATAATCTATAAATCAATAAACTCTAGTAGTTTGAAGAATGCCGAATATCTATCCGTTTTTATAGATTTCTTTTTAACGTTCATAGATTCTTTTAACATTCAGAAAATCTTTCAAAAATCAACGAGTCTGTATGGAATACAATTAAAATTCCCCGAAGAAAATTAAAAAAAAAGAAAAACTATCACATATTTAAAAAAGTATTTCTAAAAGAAGTTTTATAATATAAATAATATATTTTCCTCCTTTCCTTCCCTCTCTTGGTCTTTATCTCTTTTTCTCTTCATTTCTTTTGTCTTTTTTTCTGTTCTAATTATTCTAAGCTCATAGACGTATAATACATAAATTATAATATATAAAGCGGTTTTTTAACAGTGTTTTTGACTTACGTATAGTATTACATCCATAGTCCATGTTTAAGCTTTCATCTTAAAATAAAATTTGGAAAGGTAAGACAAGAAATTGACCAATCAGAATTGAAAAGGAGAGTTGAGAATCGAATGTGATTAGTCCGGTTGACTTCAATCCCTTTCAATAAATTTGAAAAATGGGGAGTCAATTGAAATGGTGTCAACCTTTGTAAATCTATTCAAATATTCTATTGAATATATTCAGAAAAAAATCAGATAAGCGTAGAAAAAATATTTGTCTAAATATTTCAGCTTTAAAGATGGGAGAGAAGATAAAAGAGAGAGATAGACGGACAGAAGATGATTTGAATCAATGAGTTTGATTGGAACATGTTAATTCCTTAAAGAAAGAAGATTACAACAAAAAGATTATCACGCATATCTAAAAAAAAATTTCTAACAGAATTTCTTAAATACATATATAATAATATTCTTTTTCCTTCCTTTCTTTTTCTCTCTATCTTTCTTTCTCTTTTTCTCTACTTTTTTCCTCTTCTACAGAAAGCTACAAAACTATCTATCTAGAGATGAAAAATATCTACATATTAAGTCATCATTTATCAAGACAAGTAAAATAGTTGGAAAATTTAGTTTCCGAAAATGAGATTCTTTAATTATTGTTACAACTCTTTGTTAATTGAATAACTCATTACACTAAATAATAGAAATTTATATTCTTGGAATCTTGGATGAGAAATCTAAGACTTTCTTACGACTTTTAGCCGTTATAATATTAATCTTATATGACAAAGCTATTTATATATTTTTCGATACTTTTCCCATATTTAAGAATTAAAGAGTACAGAAAAAATCTTTTGTTACCTCAAATATCAAATATCTAATATATCGTTGAGAATATTAAATAACTCATTCATTTTCATGTTAAATATCAAATAATTTGTTTATTTCCTATGTTAAGCGTATTTTTAATTAAAATATCTTCAGAACTAAAGCCGCATAACTTTTGTAATTAACGATTCATAAGTATCAAATGGATAATTATTTATCCAAGAAAATACATGTACATTACATGACTATTATTCATTTGAAGAAAAAATTGATAGGGAAATTCTTTTATTTATCATGGGAGATAATTATTTCTTTAATGATATTTATTAAAATATATCAAATATATCTTACATCTTACATTATATTTTAAATATTTCATATCAGTATGTAATTTATTATTATTATTTCTAATTTGAGAAAACAAAATAAAATATAAATCGACGGATCAAATTAAAATTCAAGAAATGGAAATTCATTGGTATATAAAATCTAAAATAAATACATAAATAGATTAATTTAGATAATAAAAAGCCATGATGGACCAACTCGTTCATTAATAATTAAAAATTACAATAAATTATAATAATCAAATAAAAAATCAATTAAGGAGAACATAAAATTATTTTATAAAACTTTACATATATTTGGTACAGAAAAATATGTTTCGAAGTGATAACAAATCGACTAGCATACCTGTATAGTCTTGATATTTATATATTTATGAGTCTTGATGTTTTGTTATTCAATTGTGTACGCAAGTCCGCCGTGCTGTCATTTGTGTGACAAAACTTAGGATGGTAAGTAGTGACAGGAATCTTTCGATCAACAAAACATTGTCCGTTGAATTTTCTTCTCCCTTCTTAAAAAGTGCGTAAAACCTCGAACTCGAATATATCGAAATGTTGAAGCCTTTTTTCCGCGATGCTGATTAGATATTTCGTTCGTGTGCTCTATGTGCTCGCGTCATTCGGGTCGTTTGCAGCTATCAAATTATGTTATGCGAATTTTAATAGTTATATAATAGTTTGTGTGATAATAAAGGAGACGAAGAATAGGAAGGCAAAAGAGGAAGAAATAAGGAATAGAGATAAAACGGAATAGGTATGTATTCAAATATATTTGTGTGTATTTCGATTGAAGGGGATTCAGAGAGAGCGATATGAGAGAGAGAGAGAGAGAGAGAGAGAGAGAGAGGGGGGGAGGTATTTATTTATATATGTATGTATGTGCATGTATATGTATGTGTGTGTATAAAACGGAATATTAGTAAATATTTTTTTGCTTCATTATCTCGAATATTTAATTCAAAACAATTTATTTTTATATTTATTCGTTCTAAATCGGCTTTCATTGTGTCATTATTAGAAGTAGCATCAATGATTATATTATGCGTAATTGGTACGAATAAAATGTATTTGATGAACGTATATCAACTTTTTTCTTGTAAAAGTTTGCTTAAAATAATTTAGGTATTCCTCTAAACTTTTAAAGAATTTTTATTATTTTCTTTTTCTTTTTTTTCTTCCCTCTCTCTCCTTCTTTCTCTTTTCCTTTGTCTCTTTTGTTTTGCTTATTCTTTGTCTCTTTCTAATAACTTTATTAATAAAAAAATTAATGTTATTATTAATACATATATATATATACAGAATGATTTTACCTTAGCCACTGTAATATTTCATCAGGAAAGCATTTTCTGAGAAAATGTTTCAAACAAAAGTTTTAGGATTTCGAGGGGGCCATAAGATGATACCATTGGTCTGACCTTAAAGAGTCATTTGAAGGCCACATGAACGTCATGTTTAATTTTTTAAATGGGATACCTTATATATTAAAAAACCGTTAAAAATCGCTCTCTCGTAAATAATAATAAATGATACAATAACTGCTGTAGAGAGTAAAGGCACGAAACAAAATAAATTAAAATAGAAAAATTGAACAACAAATCGTATAATTCAAAACCATAAGATATAAATATAAAGATAATTAGTGCAAAAACATAATAAAAATTATAAAAATTTTGAAATTCGTGAACGTTTCGGGCTCCAATTTGAGCCTTCTTCAGCGCAATACAATAGTCATAATAAAAGGACAAACAATAGTATTCATTTTAGCTTAACTAATCTATTCGGAACACAGTAACTTGATGTTGCGGTCAGAGAACGGCGCTTAAAAATATGGTTGTCAAAATGTATAATTGTCAATCTGTACAATCAAGCATGGTTGATAAGCCACGAAGAAGTATTAAATGTGTCGTTTATTGATGACTTCAAGTCAATACCGGTTGAATTCTATAATGGTATCAATAATTAATTCGTGAAACGTCTAATCGATAAGTTATTTACTTACTTGGGAAACAATAGGCATCAAGAGCTGAATAACAGTTATTATGTATAAAAAATAAAGGATAATAAGAAATAGCAATTAAAGTTGAAAATAAAAATAAAAATTACAAAATTAAAAATAATAAAAATAAAATGTATATTCGTGTTTCATAGATATAGGACAAAAATATTAAAAATCAAACACATATATATAAAATGATACAAATGATAAAAATTAACAATTATGACTTAAACATTAAAATATATGTTCACAATATGTATGTGCGCTTATAATTATACTTATAATTTATTATTATATATTTTTTATTATATATATTATTTACTATTATATTGTATTTATTATTTATTAACATAATTTTATTTATAATTATTTATAAAAATAAAAATTATTTAGCAAGAAAAATTTTAATGACGATTTGTGGCGTAACATACGGACTTCAATATATTTCTTATAGTGACACGCAAGTATAACGTTCGGCGGCTCGGCCGTCGAGCCTCGAGTGCTAGTGGGGGAATAGGAGATGGCGCCTCGGAAATCGGCCCGAAAAGGGCAACTAACTCCGAACACTGGGTCAGTATAGCAATGTGTCTTATTGCGGCGGCAGTTAAAACGGTGTATATTGCTTGTTAGTCGTGTTTCGGACTTTGGCTCGTGCACAAGTTTGAACTGAAATAAGTTTTGACACACAAATAAAAATGTCTCGAAAAGGAAGCAAAGAAGACGTTTAAACATTTAAACAAATTAAAAAAAGTCTATCGCGCGTATAAAACAATAGATCCTGACGTCCCTGACAATCTGAGAGAAGGAGGAGGCCTAGGAGAGGCATCCTGCATCGGTGCAGCAACTCTGGGGTAAATATTATTTGTATATTAATTATTTAATATATAATATATAATTTAATATATAATATATAATATAAAATCCTTTATACGAATTAATTCGATTCATTTATTTGAATGATTTAATCAAGAGAAACTCAGAGATAAAATTTTTACATAAATCTTATAAAAGTTTTTATTTAAAAAAGTAGTTCTTTTTTTTAATTTACAAAATTATTCCATAATCATATATTTGCCTATTATTGTATGCATCGAATATAAAATTTGATGAGTATAATAATAAATTCTTGAATATTACTTAGTTTAAACGCTGCTATAATTTGTATTTTATATTTGTTTGTTACAGACAACGTATAGCTTCAGTGTCGATTCCGTTATTGCGCATCAGTGTCGGTGAGTGATAAAAAGATTTTAAGGAGATCTAACACGGCTCATTTTACCAACAAAATCAGTTCAATTAAAAATCTTTTTTTAGCTGCACAGATCAATAAATTTACTTTTACACAGTTAAAGTACTTTTAAATAACGAGTTCTGGACGCTATAATTTATATATAAAATTTCACTTTTGTTATCGACTCATTAAATTAATATTTATTTAATATAAAAGTTCTTTATAGTTTATTCAAACGAAAGATGTGCCCCATGCTTGGAATAACGTGATAGAATAAGTAAATTTTTGAAAATGATTTTAAAAGCCTAGTAAAAAAGTTTTTTAATCTAACTTTTTAGAAACTGTTTTCCTACATATATGATGTGTAAAATCAAGACGCGAGATAATACAAAACAATTTTTAGTTGACCGATTTCGAGATAGATACAGCTGCTATCTGTTTGTGTAACAAGGACAGTCGCCGAACAAACATAGAGCGAGAACGTATAAGGAGCAAGCGAGATAGCTAACATGAAAGAGTCCGAAGTCTTGCTCGCGAGGATTTCTTTATTTATTGTTTATATATCATCTCACTATAGAAAATAAAACTTTTTTATTTCGCATTTTATCGGTTTGAAAATAATTTTAATAGATTAATGAGATTTTTATGATTAAAACGACATCAAATATGACATAAATCGGATGATTTTTAACTAATCAATAATCATAATTATGATAATTTTTTTAATTAAATATTATCTGATTTATGTTGTGTTTGGTGTCATTTTAAACACAAAAATCTCATTAATCTATTAAAATTATTTTCAAATCGATAAAATGCAAAATAAAAAAGTTTTATTTTCTATAGTGAGATGATATATGATATGAAAACAATGGATGAAGGAATCCTCGCAAACGAGTCTTCGGAACGCTTTGATGTCGTTTATCTCGCTTACTCCTTACTCGTTCTCTATCAGTTTGGACAACTCGCGGATTTCTTATTTTATCATAATATAAACATTTTATAAAATAAAAATTGAAACTTTTATTTCGCATTATATCAGTTTGAAAATAATTTTAATGTATTAATGAGATTTTTGTAATTAAAATGACACCAAACACGACATAAATTGGATTATTTTTAATTAGAAAGATAAAGATTTTTAATTAATCAATAATCATAATTGCGATTATCTTTCTAATTAAATATTATCTGATTTATGTCGTGTTTGGTATCATTTTAATCATAAAAATCTCATTAATTACTTTCAAATCGATAAATTGTGCAATAAAAAATTTTCTTTTCAATAGCAAGATGACATAATACGAAAATTGTAGTATTATCGGCAATTTTAGTTCCTCTTACAATTAGATGAAGGCGCTATCTCGTCGGAGATTCAGTGTTGGATCCCCTTAAATTCTTTATTTTTATAAAGTAATGAGACAGTATATGTCATTTAAGTAGAAAAGATATACAGGATGATTCAAAATAACCTTAAAATGATGAAATATTCCTGAGTGAATTCTAAGACAATTTTTTCTTTACCAAAATTTGATTTGAAGCGTAGCTACTAATCACGCGTCGAGTAAAGAAGGCAAGCAGGAGCGGCGCGGCGCGCTGCGAGCACGGGCGCAGCTGACCGTCCGACGGGTGATTACCACTGCATGAGTCACTAACTATTTTATCTTATAACATAAAATTATGCTTTAAATAAAATTTTGGTAAAGAAGAAAATGTCTTAGAATTACGTCAGGAATACATGTTATTGAGTATGTTTTTGATTGTATTAAGGACGTTCACCGGTTAATCAATTTTCTATATGTTTGCTTGAAATTTAAACCACATATTATTAATAGTATTATCTATACACTTCCTCAATTGTAATAAGCGTACCGGTACCAAAGCTGAGATATTCAATGTCAAAGTTACGAATTTTAACACGTAAAGTAGAGGCAAAGCATGTTCTAGGGGGATAATTTAATTGATAGCGGCAATAATTGTTTATGTATTTTGCTAAAAAACTAATATATGATGATATTAGAAATAACATATTACCAGATAGGGATACGTAGCCGTACCGTTTATGTGTAATTGTAATCCGAAGTTGCACGTTGGCGATATTTCGAAGCGTGTCGTCATGTAAAAAGAGTCACCATTGAGAAGTGGCAACACTGTAACGCAGCGGAAACAAGATTGGCGGAGGGAAGAGAAAAGTCTGTTAGTGCGTGCGATATATATTAATGTTGGACGTGATTTTTTCTGTTTATTGTATGCTTATAATTTTGAATCATAAAATTTTCATAATACTTTACAAAATCTCTTAGAAATTATTAAGAATATTAAAATTTATTAACAAAAGTGTTATATAGATTTTTAAAAATTTATATTTTTGTATTTTCATAATTGTTTTTTAATTATAATGCTTTTTAAAAATTATTTTAAGAAAAAACTGACAAGAAATAATTCGTAATTATTAATCTTAAAACATGTTCATTACTTTAAAATATCAATAAATATTTTCTATTTATGACTGATATACATAAAATAAAAATGAGGAAACAAATTTAAGAAGACAATTATATTTAAACATTATTCTTTATACTTATAATAAATATACAATGTTAATATCACATGAAATATTATCACATGAAATTGACTTATTCGCAAAATGTTTGCATCATATAATTATAAAATAATTAATAAATTATAAAATTATAAAAATTCCCAGGTAGAAATTTTATCTAGGAACAAGCAGGGCTTCATATATTTATTTATAGGGTCTAGATGGAAAATCTAGCTAGGATCTGTGTGAAGTTTGGGACGCCTAAACCAAACAGGCCCTATTGCTGAATCTAGAGCGGCTCAAGTTTTCGCCCGGAATTTGTTCAAAAACATACTCTAGATTTTAGCTGGGGCTTAGATATTTTTTTTTATTTACACCATAATTATTTTCATAATCCATCTTGATCCAGGTTTAAATCCAAAATTTTTCTCTAAAATATTTCCTGGAATCCTACTTGAGTCAATATTTTATTTCAAGGATTTTTGAAAAATATTTTAATAATAATTTTACTCGTTTTATAAATGTAGTTTAAATGCTTTATTTGCACACATGTAATAAAATTTATAATGTTATAAAACAAAAATATACTTATTTAATTGTAAGCAAATAACAAAACAATTATATCAAAACATTTGACATATATAAAGAAACTTATTATAATATAGTATATAAAGAAATATATAGCCTACAAATTTTACTCTGGGTTATTTTGTACTTTGTTTCTCTTTGCGCGATGTCCATACCAGTCCTTTGCGTTTGTTAAGCAATAACCAATACCATTGAGAATTTCCTTTTCCGTTAATGGCTGATTATTTTCATTAACGAGTTTGTGCACTGCTAATTCTAAAAATGTTTAAAAATATTTATATATATACTAATAACAAATATATTGAAATATTTTATTATTGATTTGCTAGAATACCTATTATTGATTTACAAAAAGGCAATTCCTTGAGTACTAATTTATCATTGCATTGTTTTTGTGCTGTATATCTTAAAGCGACATCTCGGGCCATGTATTTTTTTAATATCGTTCGTAATTGTTTTAATATGATTTCTACGTCGATCAATCAAGATGTATAACGACCGAACCTGATATAATGTAAATGATATATTAATACATATTAACAATAAAAATAGAACTATTTAATTAATAATATATTTACAAAATATTACACAATACTTACAAAATCACGCTGGCAATCATTATTACTTTGCAGTAATTCATTGAATTTTATAAATTCTTCTGTTGTTTTAAAAGGTATATTTAATTCATACTTTTCATGAAAGGCTTGAGGGATACTTTTCAAAATACCTGACGCTTACCACAAATTTATGAATTTATTTTGATTTCTTAAAACTTGTTTTAGCGTCGAGTTTATTTCTTCGATGGCCTTCATTACTTCAATATGTTCGGATGAAATCTTAGTTTTTTTGTCTTTTTGTTTTGGGTTTTGTGTTTTCAGTATTTCATCTGTAAAGATATAGATTTACAGAAAATGATTAATTATAACAATTAATTATCGTAAATATTATCGTACAACGATTATTATCATAAAACGATTATCGTATTTGTACACTTGTACATTTGCAATATTTTAATTTTTTGGAAAATTACCATCATCTTTTAGAAATGAAATATCCATGAATTCTGAATCTGCAAATATATTTGAGTCGTCCATTTGATTTATAGAGTTTTCATTTATCACAGGAGCTATCACATCGATGATAATATTCGATGTAGATGGTTCATCATTTGGCACATCTAAAATTGCCAATGGAATTTTTTATTAAATATTTTTTTAAGGAAAGTATTGATTATTTGTATCATTTTTAAAAGACGTCATACACATTCTGTTTGTAAATAACATTTTTTCTTTAAATTATGGAAATGATTATTATTATCTCTATAAAAAATTTACCTGATTTATTTGATCGGTGCATCATTTTTGGTTATTGGTCATTCTAATTCTCTTCATCGTCTACAAACAAAAATATTATGCGCATTAAAAATATGAAAATTTTATTTTGTGAAACTTTTAATTGATATCTTCGAGCATTATTAGAATGAAAAAATACTTGCCTAAATTATTCATTTCATCATCATTTGACTTATTTTTATAGTATTTTGGATTCGGCTGAATCAAAGAACTGGACGTGATATTACGCTTTTTTGCACTTTTATATACTGTAACAGCGTTAAAAACAACGATAAGAAAATTGATTAAGTAAAATTGGACAACAATATTTTGCATTTCATACGTTACTCTTTACAAACCTTTGCTGGGTTCAATAGACTTAACATTCATCAATGATTTTATTTCTGAGACACTTGCAAGTAGAGTTTTCTTTTTAAATTCTCTTTCAAATGCAGTAGCTTTTTCTTCTGGTTCGACATCAGTTTCTGTTGTGAATGCGTAACGTTGATTCTCTGCTAATCTTAATTTCTTAAGTGTTCAGTGTAATTTCCTGTTGATATTATATATATATATATATATATATATATATATATATATATATATATATATATATTAATTTTTAACATATGTAAAAATACATTATACAGCTGATAAAATAATATTTAGCATATATTTATATATGCTAAATATTAAATATATGACATATTAAATTTTTTCATTTAATTATATATATAATGATATATAATTATATATAATGATAAAAAATTAATAAGATTTTAATTAAATAAATTTTATATTCCAGTATATATGTATTTAAAAAAAAGTATAATTTTTATTGCTTTTTATATTAAAGTATTAGTATATCATATATATATTTACTTCCTCGAGCAATAACTCTCACACGATACAAAGGCCACTCTGCTGGTGCATCAGCATTGTTTTCGACTACGTTTTCTAATTCTTTGAAAGATTCTTCGTTGTACGGAGGTGGTTTGAATTTAGCTTCTATACATTTCTTTATTTCATTAAAACTGAGCCACTTCAATGAGATTATATTAATTGTTCTTGACGAAGGTCTTCCTCGCTTGACAAATTCAATGACACCGTGCGAATAGGCGTCAAAACCATCGCTTGATGATCTACTCATCTACTCATCTGAATACAAAAAAATCTTTGTAAGCTTTCTAAATCTTTATGTCAATATTAAAATCATTGTACACGAAAATTGAATAGAATTTTTTTTTAAGTAAAATATTTTTAATTATACAGATATATATTTTAGTTTCAGGCAACTCTCTTTATCACACAGATGTCAGGAACAATAAGTATAAGAGAGTTTTCTCATTTGTAAATGCGAAAAAATCGTGTTTTTTCAAAAATTGATTCAAACAAATGTAGATGAATGTCGTGAAGTTTATACCAAAGGAATATTTCGATGAATTTATAACCTCAAATTACCGAAACATGATATTAACGGGTTTATTTGTCTCATATTAAATATTTCCAATTTTTTGATAATTTGTACAAAAAATGACGAACAAAAATATAATGTAGAATTTTTTTACCTTAGTTTTCTTGCAGCAAACTTTTCTTTCGTATATATCTTCTTAAATTCCTCAATGCTTTCCAATATAATAGCACAGCACGTGCTCATACGTGCTCACGAACAAAATAAAATCGCGACATTACCGGCATAAGGAGATCGCGAAATTTGTTAGATTGCTTAGAAAATACAAACGACATTTAACAATGAACGATGTGAGTACATTGTATTTGTGTCGCCCTTGTGTTCTAAAAGGAAGCAATCTTTAATCGAAAAAATTCTGTTGTGCTGTTTTTCTTCAGTCATTATTAAAAACTGAAACAAAATTAAATATTATTCATAAAGTTAGTAATAAAATGTTATTTTATTTATTATAAAATGCATTATTTAGTTAATATGTAAACCTACCATAATCTCTTTATCGATGTTAATATATACATATTTACATTTCTGAGAAATAGTATTTACATTTGGTGTAAATAACCTAAATCTGCAATTTTGTAATTGTGATTCAAAGTTAAGAACTAAGTGCATAAGTTTACACTTAATTTGTTTAACTGGTACACTTATTTCAAATTGTTGATTTTCGGTTTGAATTTCCCACATGTCTGTTACACTTGAATTCGATGGATATGAATAAATGCTTCGTTTCAATGGAACCACATTGCCTACAATGTTCACTTTATCGTTGTGTTCTATTCTAACAAATTTTATTATTTTCAAAACAGTTGTGTCATCCCGTAACAGGACCATATCATTTGGTGATTTTGTTTTTAATAATACATCTTTATATGTTATCTATGAAATTGTTTCACATTTTTTACGATATTTTATACTAACTATACTTGGTATTGTAGGCTTCAGAGTATTTTACATTAAGTTATTTTAATGAAGTCGACGACATAATTGAGCCAATGGACGATTTGGTGAGCGAAGTGCTTTCTTAATCATTCCTAAATAGTTCTCAAATGTTTCTTACATCATCAGCCAAATGAATTAAGTTGTGTACGTTGATGACAGCAAACTCTTCGCCATAAATTTCTTGAGACGATGCGCAGAAAACTCTAAGATATTTCTTTGCATTTTCTACAGACATTATTGCTTTACTTTCAGTGCAAAGTAATCAGCAGGCCATGTGTAATAATAAAAAATGATTATATTCTGTTTTTCTTAAAAGGTCTTTTAAAACAATTAGACCAATACATAATAGAAATAGCTCTGTCGCTTTCCATTTGTGCAAAGTATCGACGTCTCTCAGCTTTTTTTGAAAATCGTTTGGTATAAATGAACGTATAATTTGCAATCTTCGAGATAATTCCAACTTGTACGCTGAACTGATTTTAAATTTTGTATTGCTTATCCAATATTCTAGTAATTTTTTCATCACACCAAGGCAACATAAATGTATAAAATCTAAAACAAAACAATGGACCATATTTATTGGTGGATTGATAAATAATAAAGGTGTCGAATTTTTGTGATGATTTGGATCTAAAAAGCTTCGAAATGTTTCATCAGTTCGTTCTGGAGAATCGATACTTGAAATGACTGTTAACTTTTACACCAATTGCAGTACATCGCTCGCAAGAATAAAATCCTGTGTGATTTACAGTAGATTTTATAAAGAACCTTGGAGGTGTGTCACAGATGAAACATTTAATTTTAATTTTGTAATTTTTATTGTCAATTTCAAAACCATTCGTTTGAAGTTCGTTGATCTCCGTTATAAATTTTTGTAAAAAATCCGTCAACAATTTAGGTTTTAAATTGCCGGCGTATATTACAATTGGAAACGGTTTATATATCATTGGATTGTAATCGACTCGACATAAAATTGACCAAAATTGTTTCGCAGCTGATTTAAAAAGTGGTACTTCGTCAATATTAATTTGTAAATTAATTATTTCATTGTTATTGATGTGTAATTTTATATTAAGGATATTTATCAGATTTTTTTTTATTCCCAAGTAAACAAATTCTCCTACTGATCCATCATCGGCATCCATTTTTTCGATTTTGTATTTAGCTGACGTCGTTCCAATGAATGCTTTCGTACATTTCGGCAAATTTGGCATTAATCTTGGTCTTAAAATATCGCGTAACATATCTGCGTGTGCGTGTGGAACTTGGCATTTAACAATCCAATCGCGTAATTTTACCATCTCATCTTCGGGTTCATTTTCACTGTCTCCAATTTCTTCATCTGTTGTTTCATTAATTTCATTGTCATTTGAACTATTTTCTTCGGCTTCAATTATATCATTGTTTGTACTTCCATCAGTCTCAACAACTTCTTCGTGTAGTGTATTTTTACCGACTTCGAAATTTTCTTTTTCACTTTTATCGTCTTGCACGTCATTATTAATCTCATCACTATTGATATTTAAAAACATTCTTTTTTTTTTTTCTTGCATAGTATTTTCGTTTCTTTAATCGTGAGGATGTCCATATGTTTTCGATGTCACTAATTTCAAGTATCTCAAAATTATATGACCACTTATTATATAAAACAAAAAAAAACGACAAAATTGTTACAAATGTATACAATTCTGTGAACTGACAACTTATTTAATGTATTTTGTAGGTTAATTTTATCTTGAGAAAGGATTATGGTTTATATTTTGGGGCTATCAGGGTATTTCAAGCTAAATTATTCAATCCAGGCCCCATAGCTTTATATCTAATTTGAGAATAATTTGGCAGTGTCAATATAGGACCTATGTAGATTTTTCTAACTATTATTCTGATTATTTTTTTTCGGTAAAATCAAGGTCAATTTCTAGAATCTATTCTGAACCTAAATGGATATTTCAAACTGGATTTTTCTACTTAGGCCCTGTATTTAATCTTGGGAAATCGAGGCAAATTTCTACCTGGGTTATTACATCAAGATTATATGTAGCTTCTTACAATAAAATAAGCACATAAACAAAATTACTAACTAAAAATTTGCAACTTGTAATTCTATAGACTTATACTAAAACAAATTTATTGTAAGTAATTATTAAAACTAGAAAAATTTAATTATTTAGTTATTAAAACTAAATGTTTAATAATCTTTTCTAAAACCGTCTTGTTTCTGCTGACTCGTGGTTTTTCGTCAATTTTATTAGAAGATAATTCAACTATTTTCAATTTCCCTACATTTTTATATAAATTTATTAGAGAATCGCTCGAGATTCCAATCTTAGCCATTTTTCTTAAAATATCCCTTGAAACTATATTTTTAAAAACCTGTAATTCATGTAGACCGACATTAATTTTATAATTATCATTTAACTCTATTAAGCTTTTTTGAAGCGTTTTTAAATTTAAAAAAAAGCTGGTTTTCAATTTTAAAATAAAGTGCAAGTTTTTGTAGTACTGTGACATCAAATTCAGCATCATGAAAAGACAATAAGTTATCTCCCTCACTTTCATTTTTTATAAAATTATTATATAATGTTGTTAGCTTGAACATGCCTGGACCTTTTCGATCGGGTAAGATTTTTTTAAAAACGGTCAAGGTATCGGTAAAGCCAGCTATAATGTGAAATTGATCAATCATATCGTGTTTTAAAATTAATGTAAGAAGTCGTGGTCTATCAAAAGATGTGCAACTAAAAGATAATGTGTCCCTAAATTGGTTAAAAATTGATGAAAAGCTAGTAATGCTGCTTTCTGGATGCATGTATTCAGCTGCTTATTGTGCAAATACAATTTACCTTCTAAGATATGCAAGCCTGTTATTTTAGTAACACTAGCAGGTATCTGTTGCGAAGAATTAATGTAAACATTAAAAACGGTTTTTCCCGATATTGCAGTGATTTGCAAAATATCTGCTGTTTTACTGAGACCTGCAGTCTCTAAGTCAAAATATACTATTATGCACTTATCCAGCAGAACGTTGATAGATTCGTTTTTTTTATAAGATTGAATGGCTTCATTGATTCCACAGTTTGAAAGATACTGTATTCCTTCCACCTTCTCTTTATTTTTACGCAATGCTTCTCTATTTATTTTTAATTGGAGTCGTCGTAATTATTTTATTTTACTAGATTCGAGACGTTTTCTAAGATCTCGTTTTTTCTCGACTCCATTGGCATATTATTATGAAAACCAGACAAAATATTTAATTTTTTTCTTATATTGATTATACTAGGCTCACCGTCATTTTTTGCGCATACAGCACTAGCCACACGAAAATCGCAAGCAGCACTTTTACTAAGGCAAATATTTTTTGGTGCTTTATGAGCAATGATATTATTAACACTTTCATTACCTTGGCTAGATGCTGCTACCGAAAATTTTTGCGAGTTATTTGCATATTTAAGAAATACTGCTTTTAATTCATTATATAATGCTTTATCTATAATTTTAATGGTTTGTTTTGATGAATCTTCTTCTCAATGGCACCACTCTGCACAATTTTCGTGTTGCCCGTATAAATGCTCTGGTATATTACGTAATATATTTGCCAATTGCGTGCTCTGCCCTTTATTTTGTGCAATTGCATATGTAAAGCATTTATATTTAACATAATATGATTTATCATGCCTTTTTTATTTAATTCTTTAAACTTTTTGTCGAGTTCATATAATTCATTAGTTAAATGTTTAACTAAATGATTTTTATCCGTTAATTTATGAATAAATACACCGCTTTCTTTACGCACTGCCGCTATCGCCGAGCTATCTTCATCTCTTATTATAACTTTAATATTTAAACCTGTTTCTTTCAAAATTTTGCTTTTTTTTACCAATTCTACGCAGGTGTCAGCCTCCATAACTTTCGCACTACCTTGGAAGTTGAGGCGGTAATCATGATTGTCCTTATTGTAACCTGCATCGCATTTGCGATTACGGGTAGTAAAGTCTAAGATCTTGTTAGATAGAAATCCAATAATGGTGGCATAACCGTTCAAGCTGTCATAGCTTTTCCCATGACCGCGTTTGTTCCAACCCATATCATAGGATATAATAATGTTAACAATATTTCCTAACGCGACATCAAACGTTGGATTCAAAGAATTTTTATAAATGTGTTGTGAATGTGATGGGACAGGATCATGACAAGACCGAAGTCTGTTTAGGTGAGGAAAAATATCTTCTATAACATCAGAGGGTCTACAAAGCAAGAAAGAATAAAAGGCAAAATAATACAGGATTTAATTATAAAGGATGTAAATTAATATGCTTTTAATATAAGTTTAACGAATCAAAATCACGTCGACTGTATATTGATATAAGTGCTTACAATTGTTGAAATATCTTTTCTATATTCTCTAACACTTGATGTCTTTCTTCTTGAGCACTTTGTTTGCAACTATCTTTTGCAGCTTGCTCCACAAGTGGATTTACTACTTGTTCGTATCGTTTATACATATGAGTTGATATATTAGGAATATTCATGCAGGCAAATATTTTTTGTAAACCAATACTACTATATATGTAGCCTGTAATAAAAGCATGTAAGAAACTATAAAGGCAGAAAAAAATTGACATTTGAGAAAAAAGATATTTATATTTTTATGAAAATGGAATATTTATTAAAATATTTACGTATGAAATTTACCTAGTGCTAATGTTAAATTGCTTTCTGCATAACTTTGACCATTAAACTTTTGAATTTTGCCTGTATGAACTATATTTTTTATATTACATTTTTTACAAATAATATTTAAAATAGAATGAAGGCCTCAACGTTTCTCAGCTACTATATTTTCTAAACTGAGAACCTTCTCGCAGCTGCAACACTTCAGATTTTTTGCTAATTTTAATAAATCGACGATACGTAACCCTTTACAAATACTATTTTCAATCGTGTTTTTTTGTACATTTTTGTTTTGCTTTTGTCATAGCTATAATACATTTTATTTCTTTGGCTACAACTTTTTTTTTGGCAAATCTGCCATTTGGTCTGCGAAATTGGTTAAACATGATTGATTATGCGCACTCTCTTACTGTCAACACAAAAGCAGCGTTGCCGGATCTTCGCTTCTCCCAAATACTAGTGTGTGTGTAGTATACATATAAGACGCAGAGCTGCGTTACTTGTGTTAGAGCGTATAATCTATGTTAAACGTTCTAGCGTTAAGAGAGGATCGCGCCATACAGAAAAAAAGCAAAACGCTCGCAAAACTTTTGGCTACTATTATAAGCGATGAACGTCCTTAAGTTTGTATAGGACTTTATTCACTTTTCCTATAACTAATTTCTTATATTCTGAAAATTATATATTTTAATTTATTAATTATTTTAAAAAGTTACTATATCTACCATTAAAAAATTATACGTCTAGCTATTTTTATTTTTTTAGTAAATACATATGTATATACATATGTATGCGTTATTAATAAAAGATTTGTTGGATGTTGTCAAGTGAAGGATAGATATATGTATATATATATATATATATATATATATATATATATATATATATACTGAACAGAAGTTAATTAGCGTTATGAGTCGTTCTCCTTACATGGTGTCACAAATAGAAGAAGTGCGTCTCCTCCTCGATCTCCTCTCGCATGTGTAGCGCGCGCAAAAGTGATGCGTCACACAGAATCATACATTTATCAATCACGCATCGATTTAACAGAAATATATCATATAATACTTGGGCAGTTTGTTAAAAAAAAACAGAATATTCCTACAATATTTAAACATTTTTGAAACATTACTTAAAAGCAATATTTTTAAAATATACCACTCGTGTAAATATTTTCGACGTCACTATCTTCATGAGGTTTTCTCGTAAAAGCTTTTTTTATATTATTTGTAGAAACATGAGTTTCCTCAATAGTTCTCTCTAAGGAATAAAAGTTAATTATTTTTCTTAGAGTTATTATTTTTTTCTACATTAATATATATAATTCTTATAAATTATAACTGCTTACCGTCAGTGTTCAATATGAAATTATTATGTATCAATCTGTCATGTTATATAACCTTATTAGATGCTACAAAATTTGAAATTTGTGGATAAGCAGGCAAAGTTTTATTTAACTTTTTATAGCGATTTTCATTTAAAGAAAGTTCTTCATCTGAAGATGATGATAATGAAATTTTTCTCTCCGCTTTTTGCGTCTTAGTTCCTTCTGTTGTTCACGTAATCCATCAGATGACATCTCAATATTTGATGTATCTTCCGCAAGCACTAATTTTTTCATCCCTCATAAGTATCTTAATTATTTAAAAAACGTTAAAAAATAAATTATAATTAACAAATAATAACTTGTAGCAATCATATACAAATACAGATTAAAAAAAGTATTTGCACATTCCATCTCATTGAAATAACGTTAAACAAAGCAAAAAAATATTATTGTTAAGTATCTTACTAAAATATTCTTTTTATTTGTATACATATATTAATATATTGAATAAAGCATTATTAGACATGCAACAATATGTTTCCAGATAAAATTATATAAAAATAATAAACCAATACTTTTTAGCATTTTAATGTGCAAACACTTCTTTTCTACTGTTTATAAATTTCAAATACAACTATATTTTACCTGCTTTGCCAAAAGTTCTTTTAATTGGTAATTCATCCCATTCTATATTATTTTTAGGCATTTCTTTTGTTATTATGGCTTTATTAATTCTATAAATTTACTTTTAAAGTGACTAGGCCAAATGGTCGATCTTTTATCTGCATTATACTATGATGTAGGTATCAACTGTAGGCCATCACTGAATTCCGCTATTATAAATGTTTTAGCACTCATTTTTCTGTAAGATCAAAAATCCGCAAATGCAAAATACTTGTGTGTATATACAGGGTGTCCCGAAAATGCCGGTAAATATTTTAATGGCAGGTTCTTTAGAACATTTTAAGGCGAAAAATTTAATACAAAAATGTCGAGGCTACAATAGTTCTCAAATTAGAAAGATTTAAAGATCACAAATGACAGGACTAGAATTTCGCGCGCTTAGGTACGGCAAAATAACAAGTGATAAAGGAATTAGATAAATTCATAGAAGCACTTTTATCACTTGTTATTTTGCCGTACCTGAGCACGCGAAATTCTAGTCCTGTCATTTGTGATCTTTAAATCTTTCTAATTTGAAAACTATTATAGCCTTGACATTTTTGTATTAAACTTTTCGTTTTAAAATGTTCTAAAGAACCTGCCATTAGAATATTTACCGGTCATTTTGGGACACCCTGTATATTAAAATGTAGTTGAAAATATATATTGTAAAGCATTATAATATGTCTAATAAATATATTATGTAAAATGGTTTAAGCATAATATGTCTAATAAATATATTATGTAAAATGGTTTAAGGGAAATACTGCAAATATATTTGTTTGATTCGTATAAGGAATTCTCCATGCTTTACAAATAATATCTGTAATGGGATAGGACAAAAGTTCTTCACTATTGACTGTCATAACTTTTATGCCAAATTCGCTAGATTTACAAGGTAATTTATATAGATTTTTTACATATGTACATTTTTTTCGAGGATAAAAATTTCTTCATTTATTTTTACAATGTTTACAATAACAATGTAGTGTCCGTTTTTTAGAAGACAACAACTATTAGAATTACTGTTATTTTTACAGTTTATATTAAATTTCTCAGTTAATAATTGTAAATATTGAGATTGTACATTACCACAATTATGAGATATTGGTCCATTATTATGCAAATATTTTAGCGAACATAAATTTTGATTATTGTAAATAGGTTTTGGTAATAGAAAACTGAGATTTTCATTTTTACTATATCTCTTAATTAATTGTTGCTTTTTTAATTGTTTCTTAATAGTCATCATATAGTTTTCAAAGTGGAATGCACTGAAGTTATCTAATGAGCCAAATGTTCTCACATCAGAACACAAATGTAACACATTATGTGATATATATTGTTTACCATAGAGTATTTCAAAAGATTGAACAAAATTTTTTAATAAAGCTTCAGCATAATCTACATAATGTTTTGTGCATAAATCTGGACGAACAAGAATTGTGATGGCTACATGAAGTGAAAGAAAATGATGATACATGTCTTTCTTTAATATGTATTTTAATACAACAGGTCCTGTATATAAAAGGAAATTCCTGAATTCGACAGCTTTCCATTGTCTAACATCTTTTAAGGATCTTGACTTTCTGACAAAATCATTTGGAATAGTACATCTAAGCAAAATTAACAAATGTGATATTTTATTAATTGATTTTCTGCTCAAACGTATAGAAAGCGGTCCTTCTGTCCACAAAAGTAATAATTTTTTAACTACACCTAAACATATGAGATGCATATAGTCAAGCGGAATATTACTTATAGGTGAAAATTCTGGGACATTATTTAAAACAGAAAAGCCAGTTTGAAAATTTTTGTAAGCGTTTGCAGCAAATGATTCGTCAGTTCTTAAAGAATAAGATGTATTTGGAAAACATATTCTACCATGCAAGTACTTTCCTTTGATTGTGCATTTTGTGCAACTGTAAAATCCAATATGACCTTTTACATTCAAAACGAAAGACTTTGCTGGTGCATCACATATTAAACCTAATAATTTAATTTTCATTATATTATTATTATAAATATAACCATTACTTAAATTAATTAAATCATTTACTAAAGGTTGTAAAAAAGTATTGCAATTTTCTGATTTTTTATTTCCAAAAAATGCACCAACAAGATATACTTTTTTATTAATTGTATTTGAATATAGAGTAGGCCACAATGAAGCATGTGATGACTTTGCGAATGGAAGACCATCAATGTTTATTAATAAATTAATATATTTTATTTTAGGAGATTTTAATAACATTTTTTTAATAATATTACCCAAACCCGAATAAAAATATTCTCCACATGCATTTACAGTAATGACTTGTGGTGTTTCTAATAATGTTTGTATGTCTTTTGAGAAGTTGCATAACGTATGTTGCTGCAAAATTTTTAGCAATGCGTTACATACATTTATATTATAACATACAGCCCATTCAGCTATAGCATTTTTAAATTAGTTGCCATTATCAGCATCATTGTAAGCCTTATCTATATTTTCTGTAGAAAGATTGTGTGTGTAAAAGTCATGATCATCACTCTCTTTATTTTCTTTATTATCATCATTCTGTCTTCTGTCATTGTTATTATTTAAACATTGTCTGTTTTCATTTCCAAAAGATGTATTTTCAATACTGATTCTATCAGTAGCATTTTTGATATGTATGGATATTTTTATTATAATTTCTATATAATCTAAAATATAAATCTATAAATCTAAATGATAATCTTTAAAAGAATTGTTAGTAATAAATGATTGTTTAGAGGAGCCTGCAATATCTATATTAGTTTCATTTTCAACAATTCTCATATGACGTTTAGAAACAAATGGGTTTTGTTTTTGTACATTAAACATAATTACAATAATTTTTAATATATAACTAACACAAGTATTACCATAAAAAGGTATAAATTTTATGTAAATTTATACATTGTAAAAAAATTATGATAGTCTAAATTTTTATAAATAGTGTAAATTATATATTATATATTATATATTATCTATAATATATTATCTATAAATAATATATTTATCTATAAAACAAGTAAGTAGTAATGGGGCAGGTATGGCCCGTTAAAACAAACCTCCACCACCGCGCCCACGGGCACCGCGGGGGTGTCTGGTGTTTTCCCCCATCACCACCGGGACTGACAGAAAAAAAGTGGTGGTTGGAGGGGGAAGGGTTCGTGCTCAGGTAAGAAAAATTTTCTGGTTTTCTCGGGACTTGAACCTGGGTCCTTCGTATTGCTGATCCTGGTCCTGGTGTGTTGAGCTAAATAAGAACTTACTAGAGTAAAGGTTAGATAAGGCATTTATGTTACGTAGTGGGGCAGGTATGGTTCTTGGTCCGATATCGGTTACGGTGCTGGTGAAGGGAGTAAAAAGCGCTTTGACGTTCTGCAAGCGGGGCAGATATGGCTCTTGGGGCGATAACGGTTACGGAGACGATGGTGAGACGGAAAAGTGCGTTCTGCACGTGGGGCAGGTATGGCCCGTCAAAACAAATGACGTCACATGGTAGTTGACCATGTATAACGTCATGTCTGTGAAAATGAAAAAAAAGATAATAACACAGGAACGTGCAGGTTCTGTCAAACGCGATGGTATGACGCAACGAAAGAAATAGTATTATCGGTGTCTTATATTACGATGAGCGTCTATTGTTAAAAGAGGTTGCGGAACATCCTCTTTCAACAATAAAAGTAACGGAACTACTTATATGTAAAATGGGAAAGAGGAGCGGGTGAAAGAAATAGATGATTAAAAATAAAATTGCTCACATTTATTGATGCAGATTTTTACTACAAAAATCAAGATTCTTATTACATATAATTAAGGTAATAATTAATTTTTATTAAGTAATAGTACAATGTATTTTTTTATATTTTATTACACAAAGGTTTACATGTTTAAGCATTACATGTCGGAATGTTTAATACGTTTTTCGTGAAAGAAAATTTTATTAAATAATCGTACAATCAAGCGATCGTTACGTTCGCAATCTTCGGTAAAAAGAGTAAGAAACTGATTAAGATCGTAATCGCTACACATATAATATAAAAATACGCAGCAGTATTGCCCGCAAGTTTGAGAAAAAATTCCTTGTAATTGCTGGGTGTTCCAATGGTGGATGGTGGAATTTCGCCGCAGTCGGAGTAAAAATCCGGAATACAAAGGGAGTAATCCGTAACTATCGAAGTAAGTGCCTGTACCGTATTTATCGAGAAAGAAAGCGATCCAATGTTCTCCAGGTCGAGTATGGTTGTCGGTGTTAACAACGATGGTCATCGACCTCGTCCACACCCTCGGAACTCTGTCGGCAGAATACACTCCCACATGTCTGGCATCGAGATGATGGAGTGCTTGCAAAATTTCGCGAGAGTTCATTTTTTTCCAACAAAGGCGAACGAACGTGCGGTATTATTTGAATAACGTCGGTTTTTACCTCTTTTGATAATGCGATTTTATCAATATCGGCTTTCAGGTTTTCAATGTCGGTTTGCGTAGTAATGTTAGTAATTTTGAACTTGTTTTCATCCAGCAACGTCTTTGATTTCGTCAATTTCACGAATCCTTCTTCTTCTTCTTTTTCAATTAGATGTTCGATTTTTTGCAGGTTTTGTTTCTCTATTTCATTACTCGATTTAATATTTTCATTCATGTCACAAAAAACATAATCTTTGTTTTCGATTTCCTCGGCGATTTCGTCGTCCGTGTTCTCGGAGTATATTTCACAATCTTTTTCAGTACTACAACTAACTTGAGTACTAAACGTAACGTCGATATCACGATTATTTTGTGTGACTAACCAGTATTTTAGTTTATAAGCATTGTGTAATGCGCAACGGAAGATTCCAAAATTCCAAAATCCGTGGTGAGAGCAATATCGTCCGTCTTCTTCTTTTGACGATAGGTTTTTAAATGGCGGAGAGATATCTTCCAAATTATTTATATCTCTGGAAAGTATATTCCGCAAGTAGCTTGCCTTTTCGTTGCCTCTAACGTAAATGTAACGCACACGTCTTGTAATTTCGCGCAAATGTGAAATAAAATATTTCAGATTAGTTTCACCGTCGAACCACTCGATACCGTGATAATTTTGCGAGAGCCAATTGTTTTCTCGTCTTGCTTTTGCGGATAATTCTCCAAATGGATGTGGAGGCATCATAATCCAATGACCGACGATTGGGACGTCAATCGAGACAATAGCGACTTCCTTTGGGATAAATTTATCGTTGACATCACGGAAGCCTTGTATGTCGATGACTATGTCCATATTGTGAAAATTTATGTGCTTGCAATGACAAAGTATAACCTCTTCACGAAACGTCGCGTTCACGTCTCGAATGAAACTAAATTTTCTTTTGTTACAATACACGTTTTTGGAAAACACGGCGATATCGATATTTTATTTGAAATTGGAGGGGGAATTTTTAACCGAGTATTACACTACGAGGCATAAATCGTGCATAGATAAACTAGCCGGAAAAATCGACGATGACTTGACGCGACGCGTCGATTTCTATCACATTATCAAACTCTGCGTAAACAATACAGTTAATGGTCTCGGCGAGAGCTCTCTCGAATCGCACTTCTAATCGCAAACTTCCATGTTTCACAAGATTCCAATGGCCGGCACAATTAGCGGACAAATCGGGTGTAAGGTCAAAAGCAAATAATGTATATCCCTTGAAATAATCCTTTCTGCTTATAGAATTTCCTTCATTCAAAAAATGGATATCTGTTCCCGAAAAAAGCGTTTGATAAGCTTCAACATAAAGTGGTTCTTCAACCGAGAAAACCGGCTATAACGGCCTACTGGGAATTTGCATACCATCGACATACATCGAGAAGAAATTTATACCCCAATTTTTAAAATTAAACGGATTTAATTTTCTATCACCATTAAATGCTTTATTATTGATGAAACCGACTATTATTCGTTTCGGTAGTTGACCTAATATTGCATTATCTATTGATTCCGCCATTACCCCGCTATGAATCGTAAAAGTTTTAACCTCGACTCTCGTAAGTGGCAGTAACTTTACTCAACATTCTAGCGTGTACAAGTAACACCCCGACGCTTATTTTCGCTCTTCTCACAAGTAAGCTGGCATCCAATATATGAATTTTCGATAAACTGTTACTTTCCATGAGACAAAATGAATCTTTCGAGCGTACGAGTCGTAAGCGTACTTCTACGCCGTTAATTAAAAATTTGTCTTGATTGAAAACGTCGCAATGAAGATGTCCTATAAGATCTAGCGCTCGTTCTCCGTGAATGTATCGAGCTCGTCTCACGAGCGCGGCGTTGCCTTTTGATTCCAATAGATCGTCCATGTATCCGGGTGTATCCGCGTCCCACAGACTCGAGGTTAGATGGGTAGTTTTTGCGGGTGAAGAGTAATTTAACAACGCCTCGATGTACACGCGGTACGCGTAAGCGTTGTTCGGAGGCGACACGAGCTTTTGATTGAAATACACGTCGATCTGATTGAAGATGGAGTGGAGTAAATGATTTACGAAACCTACTTTGACCTCTGTGGCGGCGGCGGTATCTCCCGTTCGCGGCGCGAGGTCGTCGTTGGTTTCCACGCGCACTCGAAGACTCAGCATGGTATGTGTGAGATCTAAATATTCTTCTCCATGGCCTGGGATGACGAATTCTATCGGTGAGTCGTCCGAGAGCGAGCTGACGGGTTTGTAATAGATCCATTGTGAACTTTCGATGCTAGTCTGCGTGAGTGGTAAAGAAAAAAGATCGAGTTTACTTTTTAAACACTCGCTCGAATGCGTATGAAGAAAAGACATGATTATTTACCGTAAATTTTTATCAATATCTTTTACCGATATTTTCGTTGTCTACTGTGTTTAGCGTAATATCGTTTAAGAAAATATGTCGGATACGGTGCGCTTTCTAGAAGTTTTACGACGTTTCGCAGAGAAGTTATGTCTTTTCTTTGACTTGCGATTTTTCTTTCTCACCTTGCTTTTTAATGTTTTATTCCGCGCTTTGGTTTTTTTCGGTAATCTTTTCTTATTTGATCGCCGACGTTTACGTGACGACGTTATCGCGGATTTAACGATACGCGTGTTAAGCCCGGCGAAAGGAAACTGAGCTGCGTGCATTTTCGCATCTATCTTATATCCCGAGCCTTTCATCAGACTACTTATTTTTTCTTTAGCTTTTCTCTTGAGATTTTCGCGCGATTCTTTAAAACGGTTTTCGGCCGACATTTTTAACGGTATATTATTTTCAATATCACCGATTATATTAACACCTGCTTGTAAAGCTTCTTTCCCTACTGCACGCGCTTCTCTACTTAGATAAGGTAGTATACGTCTAAATAATCCTCCTAGAAAACTTCCGATTCCATGACCGCGTTGATAAGGTGCGCCGACGAAAACTCTCGGAATTCCACCACCTCTGCCGCTTTGTAAATTGTAATACTCGTAGTAGTCTGTCATGTTGCATTTGAGAACTTAATTTTTATCTTTTTTCCTATGACGCCGACGTTCGCAATACTAACGGGTTCGCCTAAAGTGTAACGTCACAGTCGATGTTCCGGATTCGAATGCTATTTTTTTTCCGAACTGATCTCTTATATCGATTTCAATCCTACTGAAATTTGTTCGTCGTAACGGGGTATAATGCAGAGAAGAGAAATGTTTCACTTGATTCGTTCCGTACTCGTAATCGCGACCATGCCTCTCGACCGACACTATTCGGAGAAGAGGAGACTGCACATCGCCTGTTATGTAAGGTTCGCAAATATCACAATAAACGAATAGTTTATCGGGAATACCGCGAGCCAAACTACAGGGTTCGTAACTAAAGAATCCAAAGCGTCCCTTTTCAAAACCGAGTTTAACAAAAATTGATGTAGATTTTTTTTTGAATCAGGATTATACGTCGTAAGCATAGTATAGCATCGTCCTTCCCGCTTAGGAGCATTATAAAGTGCATCCCCTAAACCGAGTATTCGTAGAAGTTTATCGGAAAAGTTTACATAATGATTTAGTTTACATTTATTTTTATCACACTCAAGGTAAAACTCTATACTACCGGCGGATAACCCCCGTCGATCCAGACGAAAATGCGAACCGACTCCTTTACACGTCGTATTAATCGCGTCGAAAAGTTCGTCCATATTTTTATAAATGCCAGCCCGTATTTTGTCTTCCCTCGAAATTATCACAGAATCTTTTTCCTCGTTATTTTGAATGTCAACATCGGCGAATGTGAGTATATTCTCACCACGTTGTATATGAAAAAAAGTATTGGGAAATTGAATTTCGCTGAGCGCGACTTCCCATTCGCCGTATAACTATCGATTGAGGCAATTCCGTAATAAATGATGAGGTAGTATTGTCCGGAAAATAATGCATACTACTATTGCTCGGAAGAACCAGTAGAAATTGGTCCTCCCTCATCTCAAAGATTTGTTAAACTTGAAGCGGGAATCCAACTATCGAACTTGCTAGGATAACCACGCCAGCTAACTAACAGCTGTTTATTATCACCACGTCCTCTGCTCTTTATCACGCGATCGACGATAAATTCTTCCTCCTGTAAATTTTTCTCAACTAGGGCTAATTCTTGCTCGTAAAAAATACCGTCTATGACCTCGCCGGCTAAGTCACTTAGTTCGTACACTCGCGGTTTTCGCCAATCAAGAACCCGATGAATTCGAAATATCTCCTCGCTCCACTTTGCCTCGTATCCTTTCTCGAAGGTGACTTTTGCTCTACTGATCCGCACGAGTTCACCAACGCGATATTTAGCCTTTTGTTTTTCGCATTTCTCGTTTTTCCAACGAAGAGTTATATTTTCGCGCGCAATGCGGGCATTTTCCCGCGTAACGACCGCAGGTTGCATTTTGATACTGGAATGACGCGTGTGATTAAAAGCGTGAACGATATCCTGCAAAACATTTATGTAACGTCGTGTATTGTTATGCGTAAAATAACGCCACATATGTTCCTTGAGTGTTCTATTAAAACGCTCCACTATAGCTGCTTTAATATCAGGATTGCGAGTTACGCGAAAGCGAATGTCTTTTTCTTTTAAGAATTTTTGTACAGGACGCGCTATAAATTCTTTACCTTTGTCGGTCTGTAGGCAAACCGGTAGACGACCATTGCTTCTCGAGAATATACGCTCAAAAGCTCAAAAGCTCGTATTACACCGTACTAACCGTCATTATAGCTCTTGAGATTACGGAGATCAATCAAATCAGCTTCCCACAAATCGTCGATATTTGTCACGTTATAATGTAAACGCGGAAATTTTCGTCGTACTGGTCGATGCAGCGTGTACACGTCTTGCGATTTAAGCCAGTCGAGAACATTGTTGGGACTAAAATTCGGTTTAACGGCTCGCGTTAAAATGTCCACCGCGGAATACCCTGCGTAGTGCGAGGGGTCGTAATACAGTTTTTCGAATTCCGACATTAGAGTCTCATCCAATCGAGTAAACGTTTTTTCCCTTTTGACGGAGAATCTTCGTTATCGTGTGTTAATGTTTCATCGGCGCTGTCTTCGCCGGCGGATACAAATATCGTGTCTGCGTCGGACTCGTTTAATTTACGAGTGTATGATTTTAAGCGCAGAGTTTTCTTCAGAGTGGAGCTCCCGCGAGGTAACGGATTTTTAATACGATGAACTCGTAACAAATCGCGATTACCTATGAGATTGGAAGGCGTGTTTATATCATGCAGTAATCGAGCAAACTGAATTCTTCCGGTTGCTTTTACGGTTTTTCTTTCCCGTATCGCGTCGTTTATGAGATCCGAGATATTCGATCCCGTTACGACTATACCGTCTATAGTCACAACTCCGCGTCTATCCCAGCTAATCTTAGACTCCGGGGTGTCTACCAAATATTTCAATAGAGCGCGTGCTTTGTCGCGATAAGATTTCGGAGACGACTATTTGTTTTATCATTTCCACCGATTGAGCGCGTTTTTTTCCGAAACTGCTACTAGTATTACTACCGCTAATGTTACCGTCACTGCTAATTAAAGTTTGCGTTTCCAAAAGTTCATTGTTATCGTCATCATACAAATCTTTCATGTCTTCGTTCTGCTCTTCATCTACCTCGCCATTATCTTTGCGTAAACGTTTTCTCGCAGCTCGAACAAAGTGAAGATAACGTTGAAGTACTTCTTTATACATTTTCCATCTTTCCCTCTCGTCGCGGGGAGTCGCGATAAAGTAGTTCCAGTCTGCACCGTATTATTATTTTCGTTAACATTTTCCAGATTTTGTTTTATCGAATTATCCGACGATGATGCGCTGGGTGCTATTTCCGGATGTTGTTGATGTTGCATGCGCTGCATTCTCTCGAGATTTTCCGTAGAAATTAAAACCATTTTTTTAGCTCTTTCCATTATTCAAATATCGGAATCGTTAATGCTTTACTTTTTATTCTGAAAAAAAAGCTGATATAAAAAGTTGTATAATTTTTCATTTCCCGATAATCCGTGATAATATAACCTCGAGTAAAGGAGCAATAAGATAAAGAGGGTAAGAATCCTCCCCGTTGTACCAGTAGCTTTCTTCTGCCTCTCCAATTACCTCGTTTTGTCGCAACGCGTCGTAGGATGGTTTTATGCTTGGCTAATCGTCTTTTTTCGTTACTTCCAAGCGGTACGTTTCCTTTGAGCGTATTATAAGCGCACTCTTGTATGCACTTTATTAGTTTATTATCTGCAGTGCGTAAGAAAGACACTCTTTGTTTTTTTTTCAGATAGCACAAAGTTTTCAAAAGACATGCGTTTCGCTCGCCGATTGATCGTCTAGCAGTTTTTATTGCTCCGTCCGACGAATTCCGTGACGCCGGTGACGAAGGATATTTATTCTCTTTTACCATTACGATGTAATAGCGCGACTGGCAAGAATCGTATGTAATCACCCTCCTTTTATGTACTCCCTCCTCTATTGCTCGATCTTCGAGGTACGTAGACGTAATGCAGCGAATCGTCGGAAAAGATACACGCCCGAAATCGATATTCGTCTGGAGTGGATTGTTTCAAGCAATAAATCAAGCAATAAATATCCATGCGGTCTCGAGGTTGCGTCGTAGTATGCTTCTTCCATAAACTTTGGGTCGTCGGGATATACTTGACGTTCTAAATGACGAATTTGGGCACGATCACGCGGATTTTTGAAAACAACTATATAATTCGCGTTGAGAGATATGTCACGCTGTCCATGCCCCTGATGGAACAGATTTTGCGAGATAAGAATAACACTGAGATTCTTATGATGGCTTCCTTTCGTAAACAGATCCACGATAGCGTCGCACGATGATGATTCTCCCATAAGATCGTCGATTATTACCAATTTCAGAGAAAGCGGATCGTGGAATATTCTTCCGGGCGCGGCAATCCCTCTCGAAATTCGATTATTTTTTTTTCGCGTTTCTCAAAGTATTATTACCGCTTCTTCGCGCGCTTTTCTCTTCTACTTCTCTTTCACTCACAGCGTGTTGTAAGCGTTGATGCGCATCTTGCCACTCGGCGTAATAAAATAAAATTCTCTCGAATCGTACATGATTGATCAACTTCGAAGGAAAGTTTCCACGAAAATCGTTTTTCCGCATCCCGTAGGTTCGCAGACGATCGACGTCCAAGGATGTTTCCAGCGTACATCCATTTTGCAAAATGAGCGATTGCGCATTTATACACAAATTTATAAATGAAATAAGTTCATCGTCACCCTTACAAATAATAATAATAATAATAAGCTTGTTAAAAATGCGCATGCGCGATAAATTTTTAATGTTAAACGTTGGAATGCAGAGGAATAAGCTTATCCGCGCTTCGGGGCCCTCCACCCGCGGCGGTCGCGTGCTCGCGCTAGCGAATATCTCGCTGAGCGTAATGGCGCGGTGATAAGCTGTAACTTTAGTAAAAATGCTCTCACCAGCATATATATGCTCGCGATAACAAGGGATTGAGCGTACGCGCTATTTTTAAAAAATTATTGTTTTACTAAATAAAAAATATACCACTTAAAAACTAAATTAATAAAACTAAAAAATATAAAAAGTTGGGAGGAAATAGGAGCAGTATTTTTATTAAAAATAAATTTTTTATTTTTATATATGCATTTACATAGTATTTTTCTTATTAGCTATATTTACATTTTCCAACTAAACTAAGATTTACATTTTATTATAAAAAAAATTACAGCTATATTTAAAACTAAAATTTTATTTTACAAAACTTTACATTTGGACAATATTTATATTTTACGCAGGGTGGGCGGAAAACGTGCGCAATTGTATATTTTTACACACAAAGTTAGAGGAGTGAACAGGAAAGTATGCTAATATCTATCAAGTTTCTGATAAATACCCGTACGGTAGAGAATATCGTTTTGTTTTTATAAATCTTCGTTTTAATAGCACAGGCGTACATCTTTTTGTTTCATCACGCGTAATTATATCATGAAACACTGTGCGTCGAATGGCTTTAAACCGAAGATTTATTCTCGATTCAGGGGTTGTTTCTTCTACTTGTTCCTCTGCCTGTTCCTCTCTTTCTCTTTGTAATAATAATTCTCTAATGCTAATAAAATTAACTAAGCGCGAGTTTTCAAAATTCAGAGTTATACCCTTTACTTTACAAACTTCGCGAGTGAGTCCATCGGGTGTACGAACCACATACGCGTAAAATTTCGGTCCACCGGATACGAACGACTCTATGTAGCTACCCTCGCCGTAGTTTGCGAGTTCATCCGTCATATCGCCTAAAAAATTACCCCTACGCGGTTCGTATTCCTGAGGATCGCCGGTACTCACATATATACATGAATCGGTATCATAATATAAAACGCGGTTTTCTAATTTTTCTAAATATCCGTATAATTTTAATCTTGCTTGTGCCGTTGTGTAAGCTGTTATTACTACATTAGTAAGGGGCGAAGGTACGATTGCTTCTTGTCGCATTCGTGACGAAACATATATTACCTCGTCGTTTACGGGCAATATATCGGTTATTTCGTGTTGCGGGCTAGTGAGTAGGCTCATTAATTTTTGCTGCGTTTTAACGATGTCAGTATGTGGCAAGTTTTCGTGTTGACCAAATTTTCCTCAAAAAGAATTTAACGCTAGTTTCGCGACCGAACGTAAACCGGGGTTGTGTAAGATGTTATTTTTCTCAAGAGCAATACCTTCTGTTTCCTCGTACTCACGAAGATATCGCTCTTTAGCATCGTCATCTGTGCATTCGCTCGGTCAACCATTAGCCTCCTGCTTTAATTGTAAAAATGTGTTTATATATCCGGCGAATAGACCTCCCTGGCGCGTGGTGTGATTATAACGAGTGACATTATACTGCCAAATCTCACTAACCTCTGTCACAAAATAACCTTTCTCAATAGCTTTCTTTAATTCGCACGATATCCATGTACCTTCGAATTCGCGTTCGAAAGGTTCATGAGCGCACACGGATTGAGAAAATGTTTCGCACGACACAATGCGAATAATAATTTACCCTGCACGCGATAGGGTAATACAGGGTGAAAAAGATTGCAGGGAGGGAGTACTCTGCAACGAACGATTCCTTCGACCGAGTCGAAATTATATCCCGGCGATATTCCGATTAAATCCGCGCATTCCTCGCCTACGTATACCGTTGGATGCCCGATCGGAAAAGCACCGGTTTTCAACACATACGGGTACAGTGAACATACATCAACGTAACGTATCTTCTCCGTTCCCGTAATCTCGTAGCGCGTCACAATATTTTCCGTGCGCCCTCCATAGAAGGAGTGTCGAGGATCGAGCGGTTTGTTGTCTAACATTTGATGACGTTGTAAATATTCACGCATTTCAACATTTTTATTTATATCGCGATCAAAGTCGCACTCCCATTTCTCTATCACCCTGTATCCCCGTGTTCGAAGACGCGATGTCGTTGCGACGGTATGCTCATAACGTAAATCGATTGTATCTGTATGATCTGACGAAAGCGGTTTATCGCGATTGACTCAAAAAAATCTCGGACAACCATGCAAGAAACATCCGTGAAATTGTAACACGTAATATTGCGTTACCCCGTTTTCCGCAGACTCGTAGTACCCATCGACAAGCGTGCCATCGGGTAAACGATATTCCCTGCTTCGCCCTGCGTGGAAAATGCGATGACCGAGCTCACGCTCCTTCCATACTAACCACACTATCGATAAATTTTGTACGTCCCACCGTTAATACAACTATTTTCGTTCCATTTAAAATTACTTGCGGCTCTAACGAGATACGAGTTTTCCACGATATGATGTAAAATAAATTGAGCATCAAACGATTTAGCGTTATGTGCGATACAAATTATTTGTTTAAAATATTTTGTCGGACGCGTTACAAAATCTACAAATTCCTGTACGGGATTACGATGAAATATATATTCCCGAATCCCGCACCAACGACATCGCACCGAGGTTTCATTTATTTCCGCGCATGACTCATAAATTTGATGAGCGACGCAGAGCGTAGGCACGTGAATTTTTACATTCGTGGTACCTTGCAGCGTTTCGTCTTGCCTCGTCTCAAAGTCGTAAAACACGAATGCTACGCGGCTTTTTTTACGTGCAGGTATACAATTATTTTCGCCGCCGTTCCTCCGTTATTGTTGCTCCCCATTCTCTTCGATAAATTCCGCACAATAAGGATTGGAATTATCGCCGCACCGAATAGGTAACATATAACAAAAATGGCTCAGCGATTGTAAAGAATGACACACGGTACAATAAGCCATGTCACATTCCTGTTGTTTATTTCTTTGAATTAACCGGCCACAATCGTTACAAAATCGTACAATTTCGCAAACGCTTTTTTGCGATTTTCCATCGTATGATTTTCGCGCGCGGTGACGCTCCAAGCACTCACGATTAAAAAATCCCCGTCCACAATTATCGCACCTAATATATGGCGTATCTGTTTGCTCGCACGGCGGCATCGCGTTACATCGCGGACATTTGATAGAGCATCGATGCTCCCCCTTATCGGAGCGATAACTTAAATTACACGGAACGCAGTATCCTCGCTCACCCGCGGCGGCCCTTAAATATAAAATTACGTCGAAATGCTTTATGTCCGGATGAAATAATATATTTAAGCACGTTCTTGTCTCTCGCTGTAGAGAGGCTAAGAATTCAACCCCGTTGTACAACGGTTTACCGCCTCGACCAAAAGTAACGATATTATATATCACTATAGCAATATTATCCCCGGCGAGATATTGTTGAAAGCATTCGATTTCGGGAATTCCGCTTCCTTCCTCAGGAATCGTGACACCCGCATTCCGCTAAGTCGCGTTGTAACAGAGTTTTGTCGTCTCACTGCGTTCCATTTTTCATGTAACTCTCCCGTGTAACTTTCCACGCTCGTTAAAAATTTGAGCGGATACAAGCGCATGAGGGAAACATAAATTGTCCGAATTGGAAATCGTTAAAATCGAACGCTTAACAATAATATCCCGTGTAAGTGCGTTACGTCCGCTTTCCTGAGGAGGAGTAACTTTAAAAACGCGGATATTAAATGCTAGAGCTATATCATGACCATCGCAACTTTGCGCTAACGAACTTACAAGATTCCAAATATTCTCGTAAGTCAAGTCGCGAAATGGTCGGAACGATATACCTGCGGGTCCACGCGTAAAATTTCCAGAATCAAAAGTCATCCCGACGTAATCACCCGGTACGCACGAACGCGTTACGTACGTGTGAAGTTCTCTAGCCGAAACGCGTTCTCTAGCCAGTTATATACATTAGCCCCCTCGGGTACGGGTCGGATACGAAAACTAATTTCGCGTCCCTCTATACCGAAATTTCTAAATTGGCGCACGTTTTCCGATAATAATACAATACTTCTAAAATTATTTTCTACCTGATCGCCAGTATATACACCCTCCTCTTCTCTTCTATCGGGCTCGTTTTCCACAGCGTCAAGTGTTTCCTCATCTGCATGCGAGTGATTTTCTTTTTCTCCTACGCGTACTTGTTGATCTTGTTGAGGTTGTATTTCGCCGCTTCCCGATCTGTACTGTGAAAAATAAGAATAATTAAATTATTTTGATGAAATATTTCGTAAAATATTTCTCTCTTACGTTTAAATTTTGTTAATAATGTAAAATTGTTACGTTATTATTTATGTTAAGCTAACTTACTCGTTTTAATCTTCTCCCTTCAACCTTCTGTTACGCCGGTATATCTTTAGGGATCGTACACGGGCGTGTATGAAATGTCGGAGACGATAGTTGTTGAGTAAAAGTTTCCTAGTAAAATTTTTTCAATTAAAATAAAATTTAAACGTAAGAGAAGAACTAAAGAATGTGTTAAGTTATTATTACCTTCTTCTATCATCGACACGTCATTTATATCATTTTCTTCTTCTTCTTCTTCCTCCTCGTCTTCCGCTTCTTCTTCCACTTCTCTCATTCCTTCTTCCTCTTCTCTCATTTCTTCTTCTTCTTCTTCTTCTTCCTCAGTCATTTCGCCCGATTCTATTTCTGCCTCTTCATTTCCCTCCATCAGGTCTTCATTCCGTACTTCTTCGTTTGCTGCGATGTAATCTAAAAAATATTGTATTATTTCTCTTGTTTAAAAAATCTTTCGCGCTATTTTTTTTATTCGATATAATATTTTTTACTTACTTGCAATCTGGAAGAATATGACCACTTCGTCAATCGAGCTAACTTCTCCGGAAAGCGGTTCCTCTGTGTCATTCTCTGTATCCCCCTCCGTTAAATCGATAACAGGAGGTTCTGGAGTTAACACTATGCGTGCCCGTCCTGAAATGTACGGTATTTTAAAATTTGAAAAATAATATTTTATTTTTCATCAACGCTATAAAATATGTGTTAAAACTTACGTGAAGGTCCCGCCTCTGGCGACGTGTCTGCTTGTCGTCTCCTACGTAAACTTAATCTTCCGGTTCAATCTTCGTTTATTCGAGGGAGACGATTTCCTTCGACTCTCGCGATCGCGATCGGACGCGTTGAGTCTAAAAATTGTTTGATTTAAATAACATATTTTATAATTTTAAACCTCATAAAAGTAAAAATAAAAACTTACCATTCAAATTCTGGAGAAATCGATGAAAATGCAGCCGAAGAAATTCTATGTGCCCACCAGCATCGCTCTCTTCCTCACCAAAACAGATTCGCGATTCGATAACTTCTCCGGCGATATTCAAAAGTTCGCGAAAATTGCAAAAATGTCCTAGGCGGAATAATACCGCGAGTACCACGCTACGACACTCACCAGCGAACTTTCCGAAGACATTATAATTTTTTTCGTCGTCGCTTGTTAATCCCGATAACAATTTGTCAAATTTTTGGCCGCATAAACTCTGTGCCAGTGAAAGGCAAATTTCTACAACGTTTTTAAGATTCGACATGATAATTAATTATTTGCACTGTAACTCGCGTGATGGATAAAATTCAAATTCGGAACTTAAAATGTACTTTTTCCAATACGGAGAACCATATTTATACATTTTAAAGAAAACGGCTCTTTAGGAAGAGGGGAAAATTCTTTGATTTTGTATTGATCGGATTTTTAAACAAAATGCGATAGGACAATACAATGCAAAACTTTTGAAAGAATGTTTTATTATTATATTTTCTTCTTTTATGATGAATTAACGGTAAATTCAAAGAAAGTTTTGGAAATAATCTATTTCCCACGTTTACATTTCTTTTTTTGTTACGTACGATAATAAACGAATATTCCTTTTTTGTTACGTGAAGTAATCTTTATTATTTTCTTTATTATTTTCTTTATTTCCGCGGCGCCTCGTTATAAGAAATATGTCGTGAAAAAATTTCGGTAATCTTTATTATTTTCTTTATTTTCTCGCCGACTATTTATAATAAATATATCGTGAAAAAAATTTCACAAAAACCAACAACCAATAAACGCTTATTCCTTTTTTTTTTTTTTTTTTTTTTTGTTACGTTAAGTAATCTTTATTATTTTCTTTATTTTCCCGGCGGCTAGCTATAAGAAATATGTCGTGAAAAAATTTTGGAAAAACCAACAAGCAATAAATAAATATCTTTTTTTTTTTTTATAACTTTTATATGTGACGCAAGGTTTTGTTTTTTTCTTGGCACTCTTTAGAATTTCTTTCTCTAAATTTATATATATTGAATACAATTTTATTTATATATATATATATATATATATATATATGAAAAATTTTCTTTTATTATATTTTTCACGATTTTTGTAAAACTACGTTATAAAAATATTATTCTCTGAACTTTAGACGCGACACAGGCAAGCTATGGAGAGTAACGTACATTTTTATAATCTATTTTTTAAATTGATTTAAAATTCCATACACATATAATTTTTTATTATTCTGCGCGCGCATTTTCCCCATCGCATTTCTATTTCATCTTTCTAATTTAAGTATTCGGGAAAATTAAGTTCAGTCGTTTCCTGCCATCCGAACTAGCAAGTTCAACTGTAAAAGTTCGTTGTTTTCGTTTGTATTCTGTGCGTGATTATTCGAACTTCGATTTTCTACGCAGAAGCAGCTATCATGGACAATCGTAAGGAAATTTCAAATTTCAAGAAATCCTTGTATTCAGTCAGCGCTTCTAAGTCAGAATGTAATTTCGTGGGAAAAATCGAACTGCAACGTATGTTGTTATCTACAACATATGGCCTGAATTCATCCTATACGAAGAAAATTCATGTGAGCCTTATGGCGTCGGATGGAGAGGAACTGGATTTTCTACCGATTGTTAAATTATCATCTCATAGCGCTGAAGGAATTTGCTTCAATATGGAATCGTGGCAGAAATTTCAAGAAAACATGGAACAGATGTCTTTGTACTTAAACGGTGATAAAATTAAACAGAGTACGATTATCATCGACAAAATAATTATAAATTTTACTACCGCATATGGTGCTAGAGCTGTGCTAGTAGCGTATCGCGAAAACGTGCAAGAAGATCTTTCTTCCGAAAACATCGAGGATACGAACGCAAACGGGCCTACATCGAAAAAACGGAAAACTTACAGCGTTGCGATAGTAATGCAGAGAGCAACCTTTCTGGGACTGGAAAATATAGTTGGATGTGTAAACGCTCGTTTGAATCAACTAAATTTAATTTCCAACAGTGTCAACGAATGTGCGCGATATCTAATGAACGAAATAGAGATAAATCTTCCTATCAATAGTAACATTAATAGCAGTATTATAAAACTTCTGATCAATAGTAATAGCAAGGAAATAGTAACGTTCGCATTCAGCTAAAAGATTTATCATTTCTCGATATATACTTTGAAATAACATTTTTAGAAATAATCTCGCTTTACCTCAATCAAATTGTACATATGATAGTAACAACACGAAATTTATAATCATTATCCCAGGAATATTTTCTTCAATTATTCATTTTGTAAAAACTTCTTGAATAATTTTGATTTTGTAAAAAATTTTAAATATAAACGTTACATATTTGTACATTTAAATTTATTGTCGATTTCTTTCTCCTCTTTCCCATTTTACATATAAGTAGTTCCATTACTTTTATTGTTGAAAGAGAATGTTCCGCAACTTCTTTCAACAATAGGCATTCATCGTAATATAAGACATCGATAATACTATTTCTTTCGTTGTGTCATACCATCGCGTTTGACAGAACCTGCACGTTTCTGTGTTATTATCTTTTTTTTCATTTTCACAGGCATGACATTATACATGGTCAACTACCATGCGACGTCATTTGTTTTGACGGGCCATACCTGCTCCACGTGCAGAACGCGCTTTTCCGTCCCACCACCGTCTCCGTAACCGATATCGCCCTAAGAGCCATATCTGCCCCGCTTGCAGAACGTCAAAGAGCTTTTTACTCCCTTCACCAGCACCGTAACCGATATCGGACCAAGAACCATACCTGCCCTACTACGTAACATAAATGCCTTATCTAACCTTTACTCTAGTAAGTTCTTATTTAGCTCAACACACCAGGACCAGGATCAGCAATACGAAGGACCCAGGTTCAAGTCCCGAAAAAATCAGAAAATTTTTCCAAAAAATAAATTTTTCATACCTGAGCACGAACCGTTCCCCCTCTAACCACCACTTTTTTTTTCTGTCAGTCCCGGTGGTGGTGGGGGAAAACACCAGACACCCCCCGCGTTGCCCGAGGGCGCGGTGGTGGGGGTTTGTTTTGACGGGCCATACCTGCCCCATTACTACTCAAGTAAACATGCATTGACATATTAATTGATATAGTATAATTGACATATATTAATCACTTCTTTTTATATTTGCCATTATATGGTCAATAATACTTTATATATAAATAATAACAGTTGATTTTTCGGTTTTATAATTTTTTTGTTTTTATAATTGTAATATGATAGATATGAGTCTAAGTACATTGAGTACATGAGTCTCGTACCATTGTACAATATTTTAATACCATATTTTGGAAGCAAATTAAAACCAAATATTTCTAATAAGAAAAAGTCTAAATTTTATATTACTTTTTGAATTAAATAATTAAAATTGGCTAATAAATTACATAGAAAATTTGTGTGTTTATATTTGTAACTATACATACATATGTATCATTACAGTAACGTAACATGTATTTAGACTTACTTTGTCATGTTATGAATCTTCATAACATTCATTATTGATTTTTAATACTGGTTTTATATTTATTACTTTTGATGTGTGAATATTACATATATACAAGAACACATAAAAATAACAAAATAAAATCAGCAGTAAAATTAATATGAATTAACCTCTAAAATCAATTACAGATTACGATCATCATTATTATACTTACAAAAGCCAAGTTTTATATGTGAATGATTAATATTTTATTTTCGATAATCATTGTTTGCATTTTACAACTAGACAAAGTATAATTATTTATCAAATCATAATAATAGCACGTCTATTCCATGGATAATAATATATTTTTTTATAACCTTGAAATAAAACGTTATATTAGAAAAATAATTGTGTACTTATACCTGATCTTTTATATCTTTCTCTCTAAATTTTTTAGAGTGGAATCTCACTTCAAGCAATAATGAAAATACTGCCAGTCGAAATAGAGTGAAATTTCAATTTTTCGAAAAAGTGAAATTATTTGCTCTTTATTGGATTTATCCTTCACCCTAAAAAGAGTGACATTTCACTGTTTTTGTCGCCTATGCTGCGCTATTCTAACTTAAAAGTGACACACGGAAAGAACTACGCAGGCGATTTCACTTTAAATTAAAGTGAAGTTTCGAGTGTTAACTTCAGCAGTGGACTTCTCTTTAAAAATAAAAGTGAAATTTTTCACTTTTTGTCTTAGAGTGAATAAATTCATTTCTATTGAAGTGAATGTTTACTCCACATGGAGTGAACTGGACAGTGACTCCATGATTAGAGTAAAAATTCACTCTAAAAAATTTAGAAAGTTATGATAAATCTTTTATATCTTATGATAAATCTTTTATATCTTTTATGATAAATTTACTCTCTTGATTTTAAAGGAAATACGAAACTTTTCATGCGTAAATGTTGTATCTCACCAGTTCACCAATCACTTGACTGAAGCCATACCAGTCATATTTTGGTTGGGTTCGGGGCGACGCTATTAGCGTTACAAGCGTCATTCTATCTTTGTTGCTCATTGAAAGTTTAAGAAGGATAGATCACGCTGATAGAGCTAAATAGCGTCTCCTCGAACTTAACCTTTGGATAGTATTCATAGACTACGTCATCCTTATAAATTGGGTATAATAACATCCGTAATTCTAAAACTGGCCAATTTCGATCAATCAACCAATGAAATGGTCGCATAGCATATATCATTTCATTAGTTGAATGAGATCTTAAGATGATCTTAAATATAATATCTGAATATATTGTAAATATAATATATATACATATATATATATATATATATATATATATATATATACAGGGTGTCCCAGAACAACCTTCCGTCCGTAAAATGACGTATTTCTGACACAATTTTAAGACAGTTTTTCCTTTACCAAAATTTGATTTGAAGTTTAGTTTTTGAGTTATAAGCAAAAATAGTTAGCAAGTCACACGTCGAGTACAGAAGGCAGATAGGAACGGCGCGGCACACCGCGAGCGCGGGCGCAGCTGACTGTTCGACGAGTGATTACCGCCGCATGAGTCGCTAACTATTTTATCTTATAACATAAAATTATGCTTTAAATAAAATTTTGGTAAAGAAGAAAATGTCTTATAATTACGTCAGGAATAAGTGTTCCTTAAAATAACGTTGGACGCTGCGATCAGCTGATTGCTACACGCGATGTGTCTCAGCTGAGCCGGAAAATCAATATATCGATCAGTCTGAAGTCGTTGACGACAATATCGATGACAATCGAAGGAAGCCGTCGCGGAGGCGGTTATTTCTCTCTCTCTCTTTCTTTCACTCATTCTGTCCCTTCCTTTTACGCACACACTCAGACATACACACATCGCATGTAGCAATCAGCTGATCGCAGCGTCCGACGGCCGGCGATCCGGAACAACTTTTGGTCATTAAAGTAATGTTATTTTAAGGAACACGTATTCTTGACGTAATTATAAGACATTTTCTTCTTTACCAAAATTTTATTCAAAGCATAATTTTATGCTATATGATAAAATAGTTAGCGACTCATGCGGCGGTAATCACCCGTCGGACGGTCAGTTGCGCCCGCGCTCGCGGTGCGCCGCGCCGCTCCTGCCTGCCTTCTATACTCGACGCGTGATTTGCTAACTATTTTTGCTTATAACACAAAAACTACGCTTCAAATCAAATTTTGGTAAAGGAAAAATTGTCTTAGAATTGTGTCAGAAATAGGTCATTTTACGGAAGGTTGTTCTGGGACATCCTGTATATATAATATATACATAATATATATATTAAATATATATTAAATATATATAAGTTATATATATATATATATATATATATATATATATATATATATGAGACGTATATTCATAGTATGAGTATATAGAATATTCGATAATTAGAATATGATTTTATGTGCTGTATAGAATTTTTATATATTTTATATTTCTGCAACATTGCAGGATCATTTCGGTGTAATATTGCAATTGTATGTTTTTATAATATCTTTGCAATATTACATTGCAACTTGCAATGTTGCAACGTTTCTACAATGTTACTGGTAAAAATAAAAAGAGAATATAATTGAATTTGTTATAAACTAAATATTTTAATTTAACATTATTTTTAATTCAGTATTAGTATAAAATGTATTGACTTATGAGCTTAAATATATATATATATATTGTTACGTTCGCGGGAACGATATTAATCGAACACGACGCGACGCAAGTGACACTCACGGACCGCACTCGTAAATAAAATTATACTATTAAACTAAAAAGAATAACTTTAATGATTAATACAAACACAGACGTATACAATATCAGTATCACGTATCAAATATAAGACGCAACCGTTCAGCTTAAAAGCTGTCAGAGGTCTCTCTCAAAATGTCTGCTGTTTGACAACCGAATTTGATTTAAGCTTTCTGTTCATTTTTATAAAATGTTAAATTTAACTAATCAGCGTCTAGTTATAACGGTCGAACAATTTTAAATCCTGTTACGTCTAAGCGAGGTCGCGGCTCCTGAGAGTACTCGGACCTTCCACCTGACCGGTCGCTTATTTCAGAAGCTGAGCTTGTGGGGATTTCCCGCAACTAGGGCTATCCGGACGATGAATATTCTCTCTCAAAGGCAATGTATTAGGTGATGTGATAGCATGACGCGTTTTTTCTTTATTATCTGCATTGATGTTACCAGCTGCAGTGTGTGTGATGATATGGCAACGGCGAAAACGCAATTACTGATTAAGGGAAGTCCCGTAGTATAAATCTCTCGGGGATGGTTCCACTAACGAATAGTAGAAAATATTCCTATTTCTTAGATCTTGGAGGAAGTCGGCGTAGGCACCATCTTTCGCAGTCAAACGGGAAAAACTCCACTAAATTACGAGAACATGCAGTGCAATGTACACCGGTATAACGTGCGCTGTCGATGGCAAGGTGAGCGTTGAAGTACGCATAAAAGTTCTTATCGATATTATCCGAGTTCACGAAACAAAAGGCGCAATACGGAATCAGTTCCGATCTATGAACGAACTCGGAGATATAAGCGCAACGAACGTTCTCTAGTCAGTAGCGCGCTTCAACGGCTGGAGGGGAGAGGTGGCCCTCCTGAACAGGGTGCAAACGTGCGTAGCACATGTAGATGTGTTCTTAATTGTTTATTATTATTCATACGAAATGTTATTGCTATTTGCTGCCGGGAGAATAAGGATAACCAGGTCTACAAATAATTGAATAACGGTAGAAGGATTTCTTGTATTTATTTAGATTTAAGTTCGATTGTTTATAATTTGTCGGATAAAATAAAGCGCGCGTTGCATATTATTTGCGGAGAATATTATTTCGAAGACAAATATTCCTTCGAAAAGATCTGGTTGAGAGTGAAACTGGTCAAAGTAAAACCCGGGAAGTAATAAAAAAAGGGTCGGTCGTAAAAATGAACTCAACAACGAGAAGGGAAATATGATTTTGAAAGATTCGGTTAAGAGTGAACTGGTCAGAGTGAAACCCAGGAAGGGAAAAAAAGGGTCGGTCGTAAAAGTGAACCTCGATGACAAGAGAAAATCTGCGCGTTTCCAGGTTTTTGTGTTTTAAGTGGTTTTATTTCAGAATATTCGTTACATTTATTCCGCGTAAAATTAGTCCAATATTATCGGCCGTTCTGCGGAACCCCAGTGTTTGGGGGTAGAACTCCCGTAATTCAAATATAGGATTTTGTCACATATTTGAAGGTAACGCGTCTTCCTTGGGTCTCCTGGCACGTAATTCAAGAACGGCAGGGGGGGTACAGTCGCTGTGTGTCTACTGGCGTCAGCTTGCACGGTCACCGAAAATATCCTATAGATTTAACGCGGGTGTCTTTCCTTAGAGGTCTGGTTTCCTTCACTCAAAAGGCCGGGTTAGGTAGAAATACGCTTCGTACTCTAGATCGAAATAAATGCGCTCTGTCCCAAGGAACTCGCTATCCGCTTCGGTAATGGGAGAGTATTTGAACTCATAATATAGGCGCCGCGCGTGATACTTGTGCCTACCTCTTCTTACCTTTGGCATCTACGGAAAAGATTGAATTAATTTCGCATAACTACTGGGTTCGACTATTGGTATTGGAATAGGAATGCGGCATGTGCAGAGTATTAGCACGATGCTAGCGGGAGTAAGTGCAAGTTACAGTCTGGAAATAGGAGTGCCGCATGTGCAGAATATAAGCACGATGCCAGCAGGGTAGGAGTCGTAATGAGCGTGCAATCGTCCGTACCGCTGTGTCGCTGATCTTTGTCGATGGTCGAAACCAGGTTTTGTTGAAGAATCAGATTAGCATTAAATACGACACCGAACGTAGAAGATGCGGACTGGCGTTAGGTGCGTTTCAATTATTAACACACAATATAATTTCACAAATATATGTTTATTTAATTACACTTATACTAAATAACTGATACAGAGGTAACGTGTATGAGTGAATTTAAAAATGTGAATAAAAAATTTTTCAAATACTGATAAATGTTGCATTTTTATATATTATTAAATGAAATTGTATTAACTGTATTAAATATTATATTTATTACCTTCTTCCAATTTATCTACTGGAGAATGTATTTCATAATCAGTCTTGGAAAAAACTCTTAGAATAATTTCACAATATTTGATAAATTCTTTTAAGAAGAAATCATTATATTTGGGAAATAACAGTTTATATTCTTTTTCAATCTACAAAAGCCAATTAGATAAAAAATAATTACATAATAATAAAGAATTTTATATATTTTATTTATACATATATACATATTATATTGAAAATATGAATATATAATTAATATATTATTATATACTTATTTTATTTTTTACATATATTTTATTTTTTATTTATTTTATTTATATTTTATTTCTTTATATTCTTGTAAAAAAATTGCTTATATTAATAACTTACCAATTCAAATGTATCTAAGATTTTGGAAATATATAAAAAAAGTAAATAATAAAGAGGCAATAGGAGCGAGGAGATGTGAATATAAAATTGTAAGTTTGTTATATATAGATATTAATATGCTAGCCCATCAAGTTCAATTATAATAATAGCACCTCTTTCGGAAAACTGAATATGTTCAATTAAAACTTCTCTTGTTAGTACAGCTTAATTTTTATCACAGAATTTGAATTGTTTATCATTTAAATCAGAAAATATTTCTTTTGCTAAAAAAATATAGAAAAATATTGTGAACAAAAGAAAAAAATGTTATCAATTCAAATAATGTAAAGTATGTTATATTATTTAAATTATATAATATACCTTTTACCTCAAACATTTCATAACTATAGTCGATTTTTGGCGATCGTTTGGTACATATACCGAGGTTGCTATTGGTAGAGGCGGAACTTATTTTGGTAATATGTACCATACCAACACGCTAAAACATACTGGTTCTTTTCTGTACGCGCGAATTCAAAACTAGTTAAAAATAATTAAATATTTTCTTATTCTAATGCGAATAAAAGAGATATACAGAATAAATATGAATTTTAAAAGAAATTTGTCTATTTTAATGAATGAAGTATTTGACAAACATAATGAGGTACCATTAGTAAAAATTTATAAACATTTCTTTTATACAAAGAATGCAGAGAAGAGGAAAATTAAAACTTTGATGAAAATAAAGGAAAAAAAAGTCATAATCATCCTAGATAATATTCTGAAATTCGTGTGGATTTATACACCGAATATGATTTTTTTCTTATTTTTAAGATGAAATTAATATACATATATCATAATTTTTACATACATTTTATATAATAATATATTAATTTTCGATTTTCATCCAATATTGGTTGGCCATGATTATCAGTGCATATTAAATAATTGTACTTTTATCCATAATGTATATAATTAATAAGTAAGTAATAAATAAAAATAAAATTTTTTTAAATTAATAAAAAAATTTTATTTCATACACAAAACTCAATATTTCAATCAGTGCTTAACTAGATAGAATTTAACTTTATTTACTAGTAGAAGTAATAATCCATAAATATAGAAGGTTGTAAATTTATAAGCATCCAAAATTGATAGTTTAAATTTATGCTTGTAGGATAATTGATTAAAATATCAAGTTTAACAAAATAAAATAAATCCAACACAATAAATATATAAAATTAATTATTTATGTATTCATATTTGGCGCCTATTTGCAACTTACCTAAAATTTACAAAAAGTATCTTGCTTTATTGCTCGGTATAATGTGGTATCAACTACCTAGATTCCAAAACAGTTAGCCACGCCTCTACCACAAATTACCAAACACACGAAAACGTTCTGGTACACTGAAAAAAAATTTGGTTGAAATAGATAAAATCTGTTTAGCCCAACTAAATAATTTAGTCCGATACGTTCAAATAAATAATACTAAAATATTACGAAATAATTTGTTGATGTTGTAAAGAAAGTATTATTCAAACCATCAAAACAGAAAGTTCAGTATAATGATGTACAGTTATTACAACAAAATATTTTTTTGATGTACGAACACGTTTGTTTAAATTGTAGATAGATTCTGTTGTCTTGGATAGATCGTGATTTGAATTAACAAAGCCGATTTATTTTTAACCGAAGGATTGTTCCAAACAACAAAATATGCAATGTAATGGAACAAGAATTTAGTTATATTGATTCAAATTTAATTAAAATTCATATTTATGGAATTATAAAGCATCTAAAATTATGTTATTTACACTAAACTTTTGATCTCTGTATATAAATATATAATCGAAATAAGAAAATATCAATTAAACAGAAGTGAATATCTTGTTGAATGGATTAAATATACTGTTTATATATTTATTAACTCAGTTAAAGGAACAATGTCGATGATTAGTACATTCGAATGTTTTGCTATTTTAGTTAAAACTTTTATCAAGACAACACAAATTCTTTTTATTTAAATAAAAAATTTGTTAAGACCACAAAATATTAACTAAAAAGATTTCCAGTTTATTTAGAGGAATGAAATATATGAAGCGTATAGCAAAATATAAAGTGAAAGCAACTGAATACTTCTTTGGTATAAATAAATATTTTGTCACATGAATGAAAGATATGATTCATGTATCTATAAGAACACATCATTTATATGAATATTTTGTTGACAGACAACAGAATTTTGTTGATATAAGTATAGATTTACATGAACGAAAAAAAAATTGTAATTTATGTACTGATGCACTTGCGGTTTTAAATAAAACTTTTGTTAAATTAATAAAGGCTCAGTTTGCCAAACCAAAGAATTTGTTGAAAAATTGCAATATAGAAGTTGAATAATATAAATCATATAATTCAAGAAACTAAATAGTATGTTAAGCTAACATAATAGTTTTGTTCTTTTCGTAAAGTCATTTAATTAATCCTTCCCAATGATGTTTTATTAGAACTAAATATTTCTTTCAACACGGAGAAAATTTTATAGTAAAAATTACTATGGTGTGTAGTAGTTGCGGACCATCAGAATGATTTTGAAGTAAATTACTATGTAAAACTATAAAAATTACGTAAATTTACGTAATTTTTACAGTTTTACATAGTAATTTACTTCAAAATAATTCTGATGGTCCGCAACTACTACACACCATAGTAATTTTTACTATAAAATTTTCTCCGTGTTGAAAGAAATATTTAGTTCTAATAAAACATCATTGGGAAGGATTAATCAGAATGATTTTGAAGTAAATTACTATGTAAAACTATAAAAATTACGTAAATTTACGTAATTTTTACAGTTTTACATAGTAATTTACTTCAAAATAATTCTGATGGTCCGCAACTACTACACACTATAGTAATTTTTACTATAAAATTTTCTTCGTGAATGGAGCCTTATAGTCGGTTGATAGAATTTGAAATTTCGTAGGATAATAAGATAGTTTAGTTTGCAAAAATATTAACTGTGTTTCTGGAATGAAAATTACGAATAAAAAGATACAGAGAATATCATAAAATATATTTGTTTATTAATTACAGTCTAAATTACATCTAAAAAAGAAACATGAAACATATAAAAAACATTTTATATTACATGTAGTATAGATAATAATTACACTTAGTCAAATAAAATATATAAATTACCATTGGTCATTGTAATCACATTTTGAGGATCATATATGAATAAATCTTTTAATCTAGTAAGTTTCCAGACACATGTTTCTGTTACTACATATGCGCAATAATGTCTGTCACTACCTTTAGTATGCAACTCTACATATATAAATAATATCTGGTCCATATTATCAATAATTATATAACGAATTTTACCAAACACGATATTATTATTATCTAAATGTGTAGCTATAGCTACATCTTTACGATAAATAATACCATTGTTTTTAACCCAAGTATCAAGTATATGTTTGCATTGGATGTCTAATGGAAGAACATGTTTAAAGTTACAGTAATCTTCAAGATCATTTATTCTTTGGTTTAATGTAGGCCCCCAACTTAATCTATTAGAGAATCCTTTTCCAGAAAGAAATCTATGACATAAAGCGAGTTGGTGTTTCAATGCCAAAGTATAAGGACAATTTTTACGTGACATTATTACTTTAGCATTGTCTTTGAATGTTTTATGTTTTGCTTCGAAACGCAAGCTCGATAAATGTTTGAGTGGCCCGAATTGTTTTAAAAGTCGTGGATAATGTAGTAAAAGATGGTGTTTAGGTTTAAGTGACTCAGCAAAAACTTCCAAATACACGGAATGGTGTTCGGATATCAATGTTTCGAATAGTTCGGTTGTTGCAGATGTAAACGCTGAACTCATTACGATACTAATAATTTCACGCAAAGTCAAGAAAACTTCCCAAACTGTATGATTTACAGGGACGAGATCACCGATGAGAATACCGAAATGTTGGATTAGAAAAACCATTTCCGATGCTGAGATTATCAAATATTGCGTTTTAAGAGCATTGTTTGAAATTGAAACTGGTACATTTTTTGAAAAGTTTCGACCACAATCAATATGATGCAAGCGCTCATTTAAAATTTCGAAAGAAAAAAAATGTTCTTTAGTAATAAAAATATTTAAAATTTTTGCAATCTCATATCTACATATCCTTCAAAAACATCATGCATGATATCAGCAGTTCCGTTTTCTATAATATGAAAGTTTGGAATTTCGTTAAAAATGCACTCAGCTTTAATGCCAGTAGAAAAATTTTTGCAGTGCTGTCTATAATTTTCAACAGTTCGTAACATGTGAGGGTTTTCTTTAACTTGACTTTGTGTTTCGATTTTGTCCGCTGTACATATTCTGCACCAATTTTTTGAGTTGAAGCTGGTCACAAAACCGAAAATATCATTTATAGCTAGATTATCACCAACAACTGCTAGTAATGAGAAATATATCGTTCTTTCCTGTCCATCTACACTTACTATCAATCCATTTTTTGAAAGATCGGTGATTTGGTCAACGATATTGCGAAATACTTTTATATTACCAACAAATTTGTGATCACTTGAGTTATGGAGTTGCGTAAAAAAAATATTTTCCAGTATACTGCTATATTCATATGGAATACATGCTAATGAGAAATAGACGGCACCGAGTTTATGTATGTTAGCATGAGAACCAAGAGGATTGTTGATCTCAACATCGTCAAAATATAACAACGGAAATACGAATTTTCCCTCAAATTTCAACTCAATATTTTTCCACAATTCACTTTGAAGATTTGAAACTATTGCTTCACTACATTTACATTCTTGAATGTGTACTAAAATTGTAGATAAAATATTTGGTAGTTCCATAAATTTTTTCAAGACCATTTTTATACTTATAACTTGAATCTCTGTATTTGATATGATAGCTTCGCGTTTTCTTCCAGTTAAACGAGAACTTAATGATGCAAAAATGTTAATCGATTTAATAAGTGCACCCGAACTTTCAAAATATTTTAAGCTTTGATGATCAGTTTTGAAATAATTAAACCCATTTTGCATTATAGTTAACATTTTGATAAGATCCGATAGTGATTGTTTGGGATCTGTAGAATTACATTTTTGCTGTAAAATCGGTATTAAGATCTGATTATACAAATTATTCAAGTTATTAATTAAACTAAAAATGAATGATCGTGGAAGAATTGACACAGAGTTGAGAAACGAAGGATGAGATTTCTTTTTTTTACTATGAACTCGAAATCTTCAATATTTGAAACTGATGACTCGTTAAAAGAACATATAGCTTGTGAAAATTCATCAAATGAATTGATAGAGGCAAGACTAAAAGCAGTTAAACTTTCTAATTTCGAAACATTACAATTAGCAATATTAGAATTTTTATTTTGAATTTTTGTTCGGTTAAATGATATACAATGCTTTAAGAATAAATGTCTTTTATAAGTATAAAAATTATTAAAAATTCTCGAACACCCATTTTGATAACATTTGCAAACTGATAACATCATTACTTTATGCTGCATTTTGACGTGAAAAATGAAATAAATTTTAGAATCAAATCTTTTATAACAGAAAGGGCACACAATCATTTTCTGCTTCTTTTATTTTCGTAAAATTAAAACAAAATTTTTTAAAATAATTTTAGTTTTCAGTTTCCTTTTTAATGAAAGAAATGAATTTTTTTGCAAAGATCTTGGTAATTCTACCAAAAAGGGCAAAATAAAGTAAAAGAAAAAATGTCGTTTTCTTCAAACAACAAAATAAGATCTCAAAATAAAATTTAAAAAATTTTGTCATATATAATTAACTACGCGTGGATATTTCAACTGTTCTAATGTCAGAAATAGTTTCGGTTACATACGGCGTCATTTTATCTGCATCGCATATGTAATCGTACAGTACTCGTTGAAACAATAACCATAGATGGGCACTTTCGAGTGGATATTCGACATCAAGCATATGAAAAATTTTGAAGCATAAATCGATTGCTTCTAAGGCTGAGGATACCTTATATTCGGTGGTATCAACTGCTATAAACAAATCACTTACTTCAGAAATTGTTGGGCCGACAGAGATAATATATGGCTGCAAGGTTATACCAAGATTCGCCGCTACTATTCTTCGATTTTCTTGGATTTTTGTGATGTCAGCTATTAACTGCGGAAAATTATATAAAATTATGCAAAATTATACATATTAGAAAACAGTGTCAAAAATCATATCGAATTTTAATTATCATACTTACTGTTGTTTGAATTACCAGGCTATCCTTGCACTCTGTTATTGAGGGTTTCCATTGTTTCTTTTTTAGATGTATGCGACCTTTCGGTGGAAGTAAATGAGGTAGCAGTCTTAACTGCAGAACGATTCTGTTATCTGTGCAATCAAATAAAATGAATTGAAGTGAAAGTAGTATACACAAGATGCTTACAGAAAAAGATGCTTACTGTCCGTCAATTCTTCTTGTTGAATCAATTCTAATAAAGATCGCGCGTTGTCGTCATCTTTTTTTGGTGGGCGAATTACCAATATCTTTGCAAAGAAAGTTTTCCAATTTTCTAGAGTCAGTTTTAACGCTGGTAGATTCAGAAATGCATAATCCTCCTCAATTAATGTGTATGCATTCGGATGTTTTAAAATAGACCATCGTTCAAAAATTTGGCACAATTTCAAATTCCGGTTTAATTTTATAATTTTGTGTCGATATTTAGCAGTAAGTTTTCATTTATTGACGACGATTTCCCACGGTGTGGAATGACTTTTGAGCCATCCTTCAGCTTCACAAATAGTTTCTATAGATTATGAAAAAATTTAAATTTAATCCATTTGAGACATATAAAAATAAAATTTTAACTATATAGTATATATTTTAATTTTAAATATAAGTAAATTTGAAAAAACTGCCTGGTACCTTTATCGGAGGATAAATCAGAAGATTCGGTTTGTTGAAAGTTTGTAATTTCTGCCAATGGATTACCCACGCGAATGCGTTTTAGTTGACGTAATTTGTTACGATATTTGTCAACAAATTTTCCGCGGGAAATTACTGATTTTCCAACGCGAGATAACTTTTTAGGAATCGCAGGAATATAATACGTGGAAACGGATTCGGTGGGAAAATCTTTTACTATCGCCTCTGCTAGATGTTCAAAATCTTCATTTCTTAGACTAATAAAATATAATAAAAATTAATATTAAATAAAAATAACAAATATTAATAAGTATTAAAATTAATTAATAAAATATTATTATAGTATAGATACAGATGTATATTGGAAAATATAAATTTTAACGTATATAAAAAAGTGAAATAAATTACTGGCATGTTTCATTCATTAATTCTGTCAAAATGATCATAACGATGATATTCCGTGATTTGCGGGTCAAAGATTTTGATGTTTTATAAGATTTTAGTATTGCTTCTCCTTGTATATTTGTATTAAAAATTGCTTTGATTGATATAGTTTTTGTTCTTAAAGCGTATGATAATTTTCCGGAAAAAGCGTTTTGTCTTTTTAAAACGTAATCGTTTGATGAATCTTGTACAGAAGAGCAAGAACTTTGTACAGAAGTCGCATTCTCTGATGTCTCCTCAGAATCCGTACTCTCGATCTGTTTAATACAATAAACGATAAATGTTGCTAAATAAATGAATTTATTCAAAATTAAAAAGATTCTCCATATTTTTTCATTATGCCTACTAACAGGTATTTTCTTTTGCGCGTACGCCAGCGTCCATTTTTTTAAAAATTCGAGTCGTAATCCGATAAGTGGAATCATTTCCTTTATAAGTTCCGGGGTAAGATCGGACAGATTATCGTCACTAATCTGATTTTCTTAAGAAAAATTGCATAAATATTCAATGATTATTATCTTGAATAGCAACTTAATTTAGAATAAAATGCGAAACCAAACCAAAATTTAGTTCGTAAAATGAAATATTTAGTTGAATGAAAGATTCTTTTGCTCAAGAAACAAAATTTTTTAAATATTTGCAAAATGTTTTGTTAACATTTTATGCTCATTTTGTCGAAGCAAACTTTTTGTCATCTTTTAGAATATAATCGAATTTTTTAAGAGACTATAAAAACTCGATTATATTCTAAAAGATGACAAAAAGTTTGCTTTGACAAAATGAGCATAAAACGTTAACAAAACATTTTGCAAACATTTAAAAAATTTTGTTTCTTGAGCAAAAGAATCTTTCATTCAACTAAATATTTCATTTTACGAACTAAATTTTTGTCTAAGAACACTGTGAGGATAAAATTGTAAAATCGAAAATATTTTTCTTCAATGTACTTTCATTACTACATGGATATTTGATGGTATGCTTATAGATAGACACTGTGTACTATATACGCATACGCATACCAAACCTTTGTGTACATTTTTTTACGAACACTTTTTACCCGTATATCACGGAAAATATTTTATGAAAATAAAGAAATAGCAATCCAAACATTATTGGAATCATAATAAATTATGATGAAATCTTACGGTTTTGCTGATAAATTATTTTGATATAATCAATTGTTGCATAAGAAAATGTGTAAAAAATGCGTTAACAACTTAAATTACACAATTAAAAACATACAGTAGATATTTTCGAAACAAAACGGTGTGACTTATAGAATGAACCTTGCAAATAACGATAATAAATAATTTTTTAAAATAATACATACCTTCTAATACTTTTATTATGTTTGATTCAATCGAATCTTTCAGGCCCCAACTGCGAATAATATTGGCCATAATGTTTGTTCTTCATACGTTTCACAATTGACGATTAACTTGTAATAATTAACCATGAAACTACACAAAAACAGTATTGTAAGATAATTACGTATTTCACGAAAACTTTTGTAAAACACTCGTATCCGTCAGGACTAGTCTGTTCTCGTCTTCTCCCCTTCATGAGGGCCCCTACGCGAGGTCCTCGCTGTGCCGCCTGCGCACCGCGATGTGCGCGTTGATTAAGCCCCCGAATTTCGTACACTGAAAAAAAATTTACTTAATCTAAAAAAATATGTAGTTCAATACGTTCAAACAAGCATTTATTTAAATTAAGCAAGAATATTTTTGAATTAGTAAAATATATTGTCTATTTTACTATTCAGCAATATATTTTATTGATTCAAATATGTTTTTGCTTAATTTAAATAAATACTTATTTGAACGTATTGAACTAAATATTTTTTTAGAGTAAATAAATTTTTTTTCAGTGTACATATAAAAAACGCACATTTCTTCTACAACGGATAACTTTATCAGTGAGAAGATACGCAACATATGAGCGCACACAAAGAAAGGGCCGTGTATGTGTACGGCTCGGCGATTCGGCTTCTTCCTTATACCCCTTCTACATGGCAACAGGCAATGTTGAAAATGATATCCTGTGCGATTAAACTAGCGGCATCTCGCTTAGCGGTATTACAACACAAGCGAAATTCAATTAAATTTTAATCGTTAAATCAAACTTTTGTTTAGTCAAAAGAAACAGATAAAATTTATAAATCCGTCGAGTTTTGGTTAATGATTTTGTTCATCTGATAGAATAAAACTTATGATTATTGTTTCAAATCGGTTGAACGGAATTAATTGAACGGAACTAAATATTGCACAATGGAACCAACAAAAATATCGATCAACCATTATGATATCGTAGAATGAACAAAATTGATGATCAAAACTTACTGATCGATTTATACATTTATTGTGTTTACTTCGACTAAATGAAACTTGTACTTTGTCGTTTTGATTTAGTTGAATTACTATTCGCGTAAAGTAGTTGACTTAACACGATGATTAAGTAATTTTCAATAACATACTTTAGTTGTCGATAGAGCTAAATAACATGTATATTTAGCTAAATCATGCATCAAACAACTAAGTATTTGATGAATTTAAAAACGTCTATCAACAATAAATTTAGTTTCTTTTCGATCACACTTAGTCCGTCTATCAAAATGATTTTGAACAAATGCGAAACTTTTTGTTACTTTAAAAGAATAAATTTGATAAACTCTGTTCTTTGAATAAACAAAAATTTTTTTGATCCTACTAAATTATTTATTTAAAAATACGCAATATTTTTTAATTAACACGAAATTGTTTAGTCCTCTCGATATTTGGAAATCAAATAAATATATTGAAATTACAACTAAATATTTTAAAATATATATATAAATAGTTATAGTATTTCGAACAAAATAATTTAGTTGGGTACTTTTCATGCAAAAATCGATATCACTTGATTTAATTAACTGTTGCTTATCACAAGGAACTAAACAACTGTTAAATTCATCAAATTTTTTGGCAACTAAACGAATTTAGTTCGTGCAGCAAATTTTTTTTTTCAGTGTACAGTTTGGTATACTTTGATTGTTATACCAGAGTCACGCCAAAAATCGCCTTATATGGGTAAAGAACTTTTACCTAATGTCTTTCATTTTTATACTCGAAAATAAAACTCATTCCATTTTGTTTTTTAAAATCATAATAAGTGCTTTGCGTAAAAGGAACAGATTCAGGAAATTGATTAAAGATATCGTTATTATCTGCTATTCTAATAATAAATAGAAAATTATAATAGAAAAAATATTAAAAAAATTAAATTTTTTTTTGCTTATTTATACGTGTGGATATCATTATTTAATAAGTATTTCTCTATAATACAAACTATAATAGTAGTAGTAGGTTGAAATATATAAATAACTTTTTAAGGCATAAAGGTCGACGAACATTATAATAAAAATAAAAAAATAGTTATATTTACTTACTTTATTCTTAGATTAAGATTTCATTAATGCGTTTTCTTCGTACGACAAAATTCGATTGGTTATTAAATAAAATTTTACAGATAATTTTATCTGGTAGCCTAATCAATATATGTATATACATAAAATTTTTGTCGTACAAAAACACATCACTGAAGAATCTCAGTTTTACATTTATATAAAGAAAATAAAATTGGTACACTTATTTTATAAAGAATCGAACCAATTTGTATGACTTAGATATTCTAATAAAACACACGGAAAACAAGTGAATTTTATATCCACAAATTCTTAACACGAATATAAAATGATGAATAGCGAAATCACGTATAAAAAAATTCATTTTTGTACAAGAAATCGTACACACAATATACTTCAATTCACAATACTCATATGACATCTCAGTTCACTTTGCACGAATATATAATCGCAAATAAATTGCGTACTCTTACAATAGTTCGGAAACACTGCTGCGTTGTAGATTTTACGTTGTATGCACGTATTCTACCTGCGCAAGATCTAACACGCAGGACGCAGGAAGACAAAGGAGAACTGATACAGGCAGATATAACTGCCACCTTCTGTTAGGTCAATGAACCCAATGCATTGAATAAATAAAATGTTGCATTGAATATTTCACTTGTTAACATTACGACTTTTTATGTTAATACATTTAATGTAACTATTTTGAAGTGTAAATTAATACATTTTATTCTGAGTTATATCAATATATGAATACTTTAAAAAAACATTTATACTTATTCAAGGTTAAAGGTTGAAATCGCTAGTATTTGATGAAAGACAGCAGATTAATTAGAACGACCAAACTAGCCAAAATTCTTTATTACTATCTCACTTTAACGAGCGAAATGTGTAATTATTTCACTTTTATACATGTTTTATTGCATCCTTTATTTTTTTTAATGTATGTATGAGTTTGTTTGTTCCTATATTGATTTTATTACATTTTATTGTTTGCGCTGATTTCGTTATTAATTTTTGATTCTTTTGTAACCTTTAAATTCTAGTGACACTTGAAAAGGACCACAACCAGATGGTCGAAACGTTGTGTTACTAAATAAAGGAATTTTGGCTAGTTTGGTCGTTCTAATTTATACTTATGTTATATTAACATACAATAGTAATTATTTTAACTTAAATTATTTGTAATAGTAATATTTATTTTTAGTAAATTTGATTATTTTGTATGTCAAATTCTTGATTATTTGGATATTTACTTTAACTTTTCTTAAAATGTTAAACTGACTTTGAAACATGTTGATTATTTGAAATGATTGAGTTAAAAGTACTCAAAATAATATTCCATTTTTAAGAGACATACACGAAGTGTTAAATTATGAAGTTGACATAAATGTTACACATAAAAATGTTATAAAAATAATAACATATCAGTGATACGTTAATTTTACATTGAAGTAGGTATCAAAATGCAGTAACACAAGAAAATTTTACAATTTATAAAAACGAGATAATCGCCGTATGAAATATCATCTTAAAAATTCCTTTTTATTAATAATATTCCTTATTATTAATAAAAAAGTTGCTACACTTTCTAATCATGATTTGAAAAGAAATAGGAAATTACTCATCAGAATTAATTAATCGAGATCGTTGTTGCAACGGAGAATCTTATAACTTTATATATAAATATATATATAAATACATATTTATAATTTAATTTAATTTTATTTAATTATTATAATTCTATTCATCAGTTTGTGACTTAATTCATTTATTTGTATCTTTGAATTTACCATTTTAATAGCCGAATATTTGATATATTAATTTCGGGAAAAGAAACTTTATTAATTGCTGTTAATTAATGCCGATTTTGCAGTTGACATACTCGTGCGTGATTAGTAATATGTGTCTTTTAATATCACCGAAAGTTCGATTTTCTAAAATATTTGAAGATAATTATTATTTGATGTGATAATAAATACCATAACATATTTTTTTGCCAAATATATTCTCTTAATAAAAAACGAAGCATATTAAAAGATACATTATTGCTCGTGAGTTGCATTTCTTTTATATTGAAAGGAATCAAGTTATAAGAGTTGAAAAGAGTTTTATTCATTAGCAGCAATAATTATTTCATATTTATGTTTACTTGATGAAAGATATGTATGATTTTCAAGATATCATACGAAAAATCACGATATTTTTGCAATATATTGATCTTATTACTAAAATATTATATATATTTTATATCTTTCGATGTAATATCCAAATCTTATCAATGAGTCTATGTTTCAAGACTTTTATATATTAATATACATATAAAAAGTCATATCAATACTATATTGATTCCGGAACGTAAGTTTATTTTAATTTCTATATTATTCTCATAGTATTGACTGCATTTTTCCGATTTCAAAATAGTTTTATTTATTAGAAACGTTATTGTTCATGTATAATTTTTTTTTAACGAGGGGAAAATGCATTTACGCATACCCGCCGCTCCATGTGCCAAAAACAGTGGGTTATGTGGGATTCGCCCTGTTTGTAGGGAATACCCACTAAAACCCCCTCCGCCTTTACAGGCTCATTTGATTGAGACTTTCCTGGAATCTATTCCGGATTATTTCCGAGAATGTCTATGATCGTCCGGTACAGATAATGTCCAATTTTCAAAATGTCATACGAAAAATCGATATACTTTTCCACCTCCTCCGCCAGTGAAAAAAAAGAAAGATATATAAGTGTACCATAAATTAAAAATATTTTACTTTATCACCTTTATAATATCTTTTCCTAAAATAAGCATTTCAAAAGAATCCTCTTACAATTAGTTTAAAATTCTCTAGAGTACTTTCAGATATTTTTAATATGTAAGAATATATACTGAATGGGATTATTTTATTATTTAATATTTGAGATTATTAATCCCACTGATAACAAAAAGCAATTTTACAAACATTTGCTATTTATTAAAACTTTGACAGGTTAAAATACAATATTTACTTATTTTATAAATAAGGTATTTAAAAAATATCACGTAAAAAGGAAAATATTCTCATTTATTAAAAAAAAATCTATTATAAGACTTATTGAAGTATAAAGTTAAGAGAATACAATATTTTAGGTGTACGAAAAATTTGTAACGGAGGTTTATTATAATTGTTACACTTTTTTATTTTTTTAAATTTTATCGTATTTTTCGATATACCTAAAGAGTTTATTCATTAGTAGCTATAATTAATTTTTTCACATTTAAATGATCGGCCGGTGAAAGAAATGTATATAATATATGTATTAGGTTTTTGCAAAGTATCATATGAAAACTTGATATGCTTTACACTTTACAATATTAATTTTTACAGTATCCAGAGCTTCTACTATCCAGAACTTTAATAAAAAAGCCGCTGTTAAATGCAATGTTAAAAATGAATGTTGCACCACGAATAGAATAAAGTATTACGAATAGAGTAAAGTAAGAAAATATTATTGTAAATTTTAGCGCATTACTTTTACTTCAATCGGATAATCAAAATTACTCTGACAAAAAAATAATCACCACTTTGCATGTCCTACACGGTAAAAAACATTTTGTATTTTTGTTGAAATTTTCTTGTGTAGAAATTTTTGTGTTAAATTTTTAACATATTCTTATGTTAATATAACATACTGTCGTTATGTTATTTTAACTTTTCATTGAGTTAATATTCATCGTTTCTAAGAGTTAAAACAACATAATTAACAAGTAAATCTTACACTAATTCACATTTTTGTGTTAAATTTTTACATATTATTTGTGTTATTTGTTTACATATTTGCCTTCTGTTAAATTAACATTGAAATTAGAGTGGATAAATTGGGACACGAGAAATGTGTTAAATTTAACACAAAATTTTTTACCGTGTACTAGAACTAGACGATGGAATAAAACTGAACAGGAGTCAGAAAATGATAGAGAGAGAGAGAAGAGCTAATGTCCGGCTAATGCTAGCGGTAAGCTCTTTAAAAGCGTTTCAGGAACGGGACAGGATTCCTCCCGCCATCTACTTACATGCGAATTTGCACCTACAAAAGGGCCCCGTTCAATATGATTGTTTGTTAAATTGTGCCGAAATCATCCTGCGGCTAAATAAGAGCCTCTACTTGTATGCTTTGTGTCGGCCGTGATTGGTATCCGTTGTAAGGAGGGATTCTGGCACGCGAATCCCGAATTCGGAGATTATCCGGGATTTCTTTCTTACAGTCTACTATGGGTGCGTTCGGGGAACTCGCTATTACACTACCAACGCAAACGCTACCAAAAATGTTCGCGGAGCCAATAGCGTGATAGCGGTAGCAAGTTCTATGAACAGCAATAGCGTAGCATATTACCAATTTCAAATCTAATCAAATACTATTTCACATTTTAGGTATGATTTACTAATATTAATGATGTTTCTTTTTGGAAGAAAAAAAGTTATATTTTGATATAAATATTTATAAAATATTTAAATAATTGTTATAAATATCTTGTAAATATTTTATAAATATTGTCAATATTGTCTTATTTATCTAAATATTGATGTATGTATATCGCTGAATTTTTCTTTATTACGCATTATGCTGGTCAGTTATAATAATTAGTTATGCTGAACACTACTAGTGAATTCGGGGAATTCGCTATCGCACTACCAACGCAAACGCTATTGACACACTACCTTGGAAGGAATAGCGTTGGTTGCGCAAAATGATGACATAAAATACTATCATCAGTGACGTCACGGTAGTATTGGTAGTGCTACTAGCTAACTCCCTGAACAGTGATAGCATTAAATAACGCTAGGCAGTGTCTCCCCGAACGCACTCTATATATGTTCCGCTTCTCGAGAATACACTACAACGGAGGATACACCTGCGAGGATAATGCCTCCTTTAACGCGCAACAACGCGCGAAAGATCCCGCGACACTTTCAACCGAGTGATCTTCTTTCAAGGTACTTTTGTTTGTCGCCGCGCGGTTATCACATCAAAGAACCTTCAAAGAAAGTTTTCTCCTTCTCTATAAAATTTTCGAAAATTTTGCAAGAATTTTTAAAGTCAGTTTTATGTTTCTGGTGACGAACTGTCTCTCGAGTATCCTCACGACAAAATCGTACACTAAAAAATTTTCATGTAAAATTACAACTATTATAGTGGGTAATATTGGGACCAACTATTAAAGGTGTATATTTACATACATTAGTAAATTTATAACTCATAAGTAAAATTATTATCTTATATGGTAAATAAACAACTTGCATAAATACATATTAAAGTAAATTTCTAGGATTGTTTTCTAATAATACATTTTGAATATATATTTGTGCAACTTTATGTATAAAATTTACAATAGTTTGTAAATGTATAGAAACCCTTGTGTAATAATAATTTATATACTTGTAACAATACAAAGTAAAATGTGGAATTTACAATTATAACTTGTAACAATACAAAATAAAATATGGAATTCACAATTATAACGTAAATCTACAAAATAGTTTTGTAATAGTATTTATGCATATTTTCAAAATTACGTTTTATATTATTAAAAATACACTTTGTATTTTTAAATTTACATAAATTGTATTGTAATTTTATCTATAATATAAACGCTATAAATTTACTAATGTATGTAAATATACACTTTTAAAATAAATAGTTCCAATATTACTCACTATATAATAATATCGTAGTATATAATAATATACTTATTAAAATTAATCATACAGATATTAAAAATATTTTACATTTGCCGAACATCTTTTGATAACTATTGTATTATCAGAGTTTAACACTAGCACTTTTGCAAACTTAAATCAAACAAAATAAAATAAATATAATACATAATTCTTTTATTCAAAAAGTAAGTTTTACATTTTATTATTAGACTTTTTTGTTTAAGTCTGCAGGAGTAATAGTGCTATAATGCGATAATGCAATTATTAGAAAATGTTCTGTAAATATAAAATATTTTTAATATGTGTAAGATTAAAAATTTTGATAACATTATATTGAAATACACTAAACCTTATTGATATAAGATCATGTATATAAAAAAACAATAAATAATAAATAGTTTAGTTTCTTGATTAATAATTTATTAATTTTAAAGAATATACGTTTCTATATTTTGTATTACTACTATATATGTATTAATAATTTGTACAATGTTAATAATATAAGTAATCTTACGTATTTTATAGTATATCATATACTAATCTTACATTTTTTAAAATTAATATTTAATAATATTTAAATATTCTAAATTACAGAAGAAAACCAATTTTTTTTCGTAACGTAATAATAGTAATATCACAAACAAAATTTGTTTTGAGAAAGAGAAATAAAAATATATAAAAATATTGTGAACTCAATATTTCATTAACTTAAAGTAAATTACAGATCTCTGCATGTATACATATAAAACTTATAAAAATTATGAAAGTTATGTCATTCTTATCATTAGAAAATTAGAAAAGAAATATTTTTTTACTAAGAAATAATAAGAAATAAAATAATAAGAAAGTTATAGTTTGTGATATTATATTTATCTTTGTACACTATATACTCTTTGCGTTTTAAAAATAATATGAATGCTGACTATTATATTTAACGTTAGAGTTAATAAAGTTAATTATATTTGTGTGTGTGCGTGCGTGCGTGCGTGCGTGCGTGTTATGATATATATATTACGAATAATACAATAACAAAAAAGGAAAAAAAAGAAAACAAAGAATAGATAGAAAAGGAGTCAGAGAAGATAGAAAGATACAATATTAATTAATTAATTAGTTAATAAAGTAATAATTAAAATATTATTTAAAATGAAATTAATGATATTTAATCTTATTAATAATATTTAATCTTAATGTTTTTAATATTACATACAATTATATTGTTAAATTTATATGTTAATTATATACATATATTATATACATATAATTATATAAATAATATATATAATTAATATATATAAATATATAAATATTTCATTTATAGTTAAAGAAGATAAATAATAAGCAAAAGTATAAAAATAATATAATTATAAAACGTTTAAATAATAAAAAGAAATTAATGATAAAACAAATTAAAAAACACATTATATTTAATAATAATAAAACGTTATGTATTTTTTGTTTTAGAATAACATATTCTTTAATATAATAATGAATTATTTTTGCTTTTACGAATACACACACACACACACGCACGCACGCACGCACGCACGCACGCACGCACGCACGCACGCACGCACGCACGCCCGCACGCCCGCCCGCCCGCCCGCACGCCCGCCCGCACGCCCGCCCGCACGCCCGCACGCACGCCCGCACGCACGCACGCACGCACGCACGCACGCACGCACACACGCACACACACAGTATGTAAATATATTTTATTATTTATAAAAACGTCACATATTAATATTAAAATTAAAAAATACTTAATATTTTATTAAAAATTTTAAATATTTATTAAGTTTTTTAATAAAAATGAATTTATTATTTACTTACACGGTTGATCGTAAACTTGTATATTACCTATAATTTCATTTGGAGTTAACAAATTTGCGGCGTTTTCTTCTAATTCTTGTAATTCTTTATCTCTTTCTTCTTCATGTTTTTTCTCAAAAGTTTTTTCCTCTTCTTTCAAACTTTTTTTAATCCTTTTTTCATTTCTGAATACATATATTTTTTAATTATTTATTTTTATTGATATATATACTATTGTGTATCCTTACTTTAGAATCTCATGTGTGTGTGTTTATATGTTGTCTGTGTGTATGTGAGGGGGAGAGAGAGAGAGAGAGAGAGAGAGAGAAAGGGGAGGGAGAGAGAGAGAGAGAGAGAGAGAGAGAGAGAGAGAGAGAGAGAGAGAGAGAGAGAGGGGGGGGGGGGAGGCAGAAAAAGAGAGAGAGAGAGGAAGAGAAAGAGGTATATATATTCAAATTTATAGCGCATATGTCAATGAATAGCGCGCGCTTGTGGTGTTCTAGTAATGTTAAATTCTGTATGTTTATTCTTCTTTATTTCCTTAAAATTTTTATAATAAATTATGATGTTAATTTTAATAATAATTTTAATTAACTAGAATTCGTATCTCCTCTCCATTGGATAATTGGACGAATTAGAATTTTAATTAATGCCTCCATATGCTTAGAGGGGTGTTTCTTTCGACATCGAGTCTCAAAAAGTTTTTCTCTATTGATTCAAGAGATTTTTCCGTTTGGCCAATGAGGAGTTTGGTCAGAGTCGCTTATTGCTATTTAGAAATTTATTATAAACAGTTGTCACTTTAAGTAGTCCGTCAGGCGAGCTCTCTTATCAAATGCTTCTTAAATTTTCGTCGTCGTTTCAAATTTACGATTGCAGTTCTAAGCAACTGCTTCGAGTTACGGTGACTTTGTTTTATTTAAAATTCCTTTAGTGTTTAGAGAGCCGTTCTAGTGTTTATGCTCAATTCAATTTCTAAGATTTCTTTAATTATCTTATTTAGAGTTGGTCTCGCCTTACGGAGGTTTGTTAAAATTTTATTGTACACGTAAGATTCGTGGAGTGTGACTAAAGTGACAACTCTCACGGTTTGATATTTCGCCGTAGAGCGTTCTCTGAATCACTATCTCTAAATGTTTATGCATTCCTTTCGAAAAGGAAGAATTGTGAAGTCTACAGGGCGTAACAGTTGGCATATTTAAGTTTTTGATGAGTTTTAATTTTCCTTGTCAGCATTTATGTCTTCAATGTCTTTTAATTTGTTAAAAAGTGAAAGTACTTTATATTTGGTTACTGCCTTACGTGATTTTACGTTACGTTTTTGTAATTTTGCGAGTATTTAATAATATTTTTGAAATATCTATGCTTGCTTTCAAATCGTAAAGTCCATAAATGTTTAAGCGGTCCAAACGATACAATTAGAGAAAAATAATGACAAATATAATGATGTTTTAATCTTAATTTTATGTCTGGAAAACATTCTGATCTTAGCAATAAGTATTCATTGATTTTTTCTTACAATAGTGCAACCTGGCCAAAGGATAATGCACAAGCAAAAATTAAAGAACAGATTTCTCGAAGATGTAGTATTAATAGCCAAGCATCATTTTTAATATTCTTAATTGAATCAAAGATAGCTAAAGGAAGTATTAATAATAATCTTCCAATTTGACTGCAGTACCTGCAATTTTGCACGAATCTTTTATGAATGGAATACTGTTATATTCATTTTCATCTTTAAATTTAATTTTTTGCAATCGAGAATTTAAAAACTTATAACTAAACCATCCTTTTTTATTTTCTTTGCATAAGACGGGCAGACGAGTTACTGCGTCTTTCTTCTTTGAAATTTCTTCTCTTTATCTTTCTTTCTCTCGAATTCTCTTAATCTTTTCCGTAATATCTTTATATCTAGTTAAAAAAGTTAATAATTCCGTATTTACTAAGTGAAAGAAAGCACATTGATCACTGTAGCACATATAGCACGTAGCACAAGCCTAACAACTGAACCTGTCCGTACAGGCTTATCGCACGCATTACAAAGCAATGATCCAGTGATGGCGTCAATGTCATACTTAGTAACGTACGACAAAGGGGCGACGCGTACATATGCTGCACAGCATATATAAAGCTACACAAATAATAAATATAACAATTAGGTCTAATATACAATAAAGATATTAGAATAAGAATTAAATTTTAAAATTAAAAGAACAAAAGAAAGAGAAAATTTTCCCTTCTCTCTTATTTAATATTTATTCTTATTCTTAATACTGCACATTGGGTCTTTCACTATTAAATAATGGATAAACGTATAAATGTATGTAAAATTAATGTCCAAATTCATGTATATTTACAAAAATTAGTTAATACTTTTACTTTTTGGAAATGTATAAATTTATGCACTTAAAAGAATTAGTTTTTTTTACTTCTTGTTGTATAATTATTTGTATTATAAGAAAAAAACCATATATACACTATAAAAAGATATATAAAGTTACACAAATAATGAGTGTAACAATTATTCTACTATAATAATGGAAATGTAAAAATTCATACTTTTACAAAAATTAGTACTTTTATTTTTTGTTATGTAAATAATTCTTTATATTTGACGAAAAATTACAATATGCTGTAAATTATTATCATATATTTACATAAAAATACAAGCTACAATGTGTAAAATTTTCATTTGTTATGTAATATTACATGTAATATTATATGCTATATAAATGTTACAAAAAAGTATATATTTACATAAAATCTAGAAATTATACTTTTAATCTTGTAATTTTTCGTTAAATATAAAGAGTTATTTACATAACAAGAAGTAAAAGTACTATTTTTTGTAAAAGTACATGAATTTGTACATTTCCATTATTAATAGAGTAATTGTTACACTTATTATTTGTGTAACTTTACATACTTTTTTTACAGTGTAGGGAATTGTTTCTCCGGCGGCGAAACGTGCAAATCACCGCGGATCGGCGACACTCACGCGTTGTCGAATTGATAGATGAGAATACGAGAGGACACAAATACATAGAATACACCGGTTGGTATTCCCAGCAGCGTGCAATAGGCAGCGGGAGTCTCTAAACTTTTAGCTCGGGCAAATAAATTACGGCTTGCGAGAAACCGGCATTCGCGGATACCCATACAGCACAAAAATCTTTCAAAGATATCTAAGAAATGTTTAATCTGAAAATTGAAACATTTTATAAACATTGCAAAATGTTTCTGCAATAGCTCTGAGATAGCTCTGGAATAGCAAAATGTCCGTGGTTCTTGCACTTGAAACCTTTCTGAATGTACTCTAAAAAGTTACTGAAATAAATTTAAAACTTTTTTGGAATATGCCAGAAATATTACAGAAAAGTTATTAAAATATTTCTGAAATTATTATGGAATATTGCAGGAATATTACAAAACCATTAAAACAAACTTAAAATAATTTATTTAAAAATAATTTTATTGCATTTGTTGTAGATCACACACAACTTTTTCTTTCTCTCTTCTTCTCTCTCATACACACATGTCGGATGGTGAATTGCGCCGCCCCTACCTTCCGTACTCGTCTCGTGATTCGGTAACTATTTTCTTTTATAATTTAAAAAGTAAGTTACTGTCTATTCGGCCAATGAACGAGCAAATTAAATTAGATGTTCGTCAAAAAAATAGTAAAATTTTATTGTAATAAATTACATCCGAGTAAACATTTCGACTGTACGCAGTCTTTTTCAATAATATTATAAACATAATACCAAATGCTGATATTCCGTGTGACGGGAATCAATTTCAAAAAGAATTTATAAAACTATAGATCTAAACGTCAATTGTCTAAAACCCCGCAATTCCTACGCAAGAACTATAATCTTTCTACAGACATCGCAAGTTATTAGTGAATGGCCATTCCCTCGTTGGTTGAGGGCAAAAAATTAAATTCATTCTTCAACCACAGTCTAAGTCTATTTGGTTGCGTAAAATTGTAAATTTTGTGTGTCAAATGCATTATGTAAACGTTTCCTTGTTAAAAAAGAGACATCTCACCTCCAACAAACTTCACGTTATACTGTCCAATTTAATTTGCTCGTTCATTGGCCGAATAGACAGTAATTTATTTATAGATTAGAATACGAGCGGTAGTTATTTATTTATTTATTTATTTAAAAAGTAAGTTTCGGACAAAATTTTCGTAAACGAAAAATCGTCTCAGAATTAACGCAGGAATACTTTGCAAGAACACCTGGGTTGTTCTGAATCACCGTGTATATAAAATGGACTTTATAGAAATTCATAGTTTTTTATAAATAATCATGCAATTTCACAAAAAAATTTATCCTTATATAATTTAACTTACTTTTTATGCATTTAGCTGATAATAAATCTTTGAATGCTTCTTTTTTTCATTTTTTTCATTCCAGCAGTAGAGAGTAGAAAGAAAATTACTAAATTTCAGAATAATAACTGTTATTTTGTCATAAGTTTTGCCACCTAAATGTTTCATAAAATGTATCTAAAAAGATGTATAAATATAAAATAATAAAAACACATTTTATTTATGATAATAAATGACAGATTTTTTATTCAGTATTATCTAAGGTAAATGTTGCAATAATAAATATACTATATTTTACTATATCTTTTAAAAAATCAGCATCTTAAAGATCTAGGTCCAATTTGACTAGAGCCTCCTTGGTTTTTAAAGGAAAAGATACATAATTTTCAATGTCGAAGTACTCTTTTGTTTAATCTTTGAGTCCATTTTCTAGTTTTCCTTCAAGACTTTTTAGCCTCCCATCAACACGATCTAACTTCGCGTCTATTTTATTACATCTTCGTAATAATTCTTTTTTGAATTCTAAAATATTAATAAAAAATATACTATTAATAAAATTAAAGTTGTATAATGTGATGAAGTATGAAAAAATCAAATTCATATAGACAAATACATTTTAGATACCAATATCTACTAAAATAATTGCACTATTACCGTCTTTTGATACGCTTGCTTTGGTGGAATGTTTTTCCGGACTATCTTGCACAGACTGTACAGTATTAGCAGTGATATTGCGGTTCCGAAGGATTTTATTTTGCAAAGATGATGAAGTTTCCATTTGCTTAATTTTGTTATTCTGTGGATTTATTATAAATAACGTTTTTAAAACTGGTTTTTTGGTGGAAGAGGTAATGTACTTTGGCAATCATTGTTGTCTTCGGAAACGGAAAATTTTCTTGCCTTAATACGACGACTTTTTTTGGAAATATTGTCAACATCAGACGAATTGATGTCTAAAAATTGCTCAGCCAGTTTTACTTTTGCTATTCCACTCTCATATGAATCTGTTTATAAATAATACAATTAAAAACATTTAACTAAATGTTTGTACAGTACATTAATACATATCCATAGTTATTATATCTTATTAATAATAAAAATATGTTTACTTATTATATTAATGACAAATGAAATTATAAAATATAAATAAATAAAAAAATAAATAAATTTAACATTCTCACATATATAATATTTACGGAGCAAAACTTATGTATAAGGTATATTAAGCTATCTAAGCCAACTTATCAGAACACAATAAAACTTATATATAAATTATTTGTCTGGATATAAGGTCACAACTTATTACTATGCATACAAACATTAATTTTTAGAATAAGAACAAAAATTAGTACATAATTTTTTACTGTTTCTTGTTTTAAAAATTAATGTTTGTACTGCAGTTTTCGCTTTGTTTTTGTATCAAAATTTGTTTTCTAAGTAAAGCTTAATGTAAAGGTATTTAGCTTCTTGTAACTTTTTAATGGTTCGAGCAAAAAAGTTCATTTTTAAACTAAAAATAGCGGAAAATAGCAAATAATTTTCATAAGTTTTATTACATTCTAATAAGTTGGCTCTAATCAGTTGGCTAGTTTAATGCATATACGTACATATATATCTACATGCATATAATTTATATTTTGCCTTACATATGTATATGTCTTTATTTAATTATATTTAATATTATTACATTTATTAATTATTATTTATTACACATATAAAATTATGCAATAATTATTAGATATATTTCTTCTTCAACCCTATTTGGTTGAGGAGGGTTACTTATTGTGTCTTCTTCTATTATTCGGTTTGCTATTACTTGTACTGTGGGTCAGGAGTATGTGGTGGGGTGTCGTATAGACTACTAGTTTCATAATCTTCCTCGGTATCCGAGAAATGTAATTGAAAATCGTCGCCTTCTTTTTCTTTGTTATCTGATTCCTCTAACATTCTAGAAATTATTTCTGTGTCTTTTAGGTTATTAACACTGCATTATTTTTCATGATTTTACAATCTTCTTCCCTGAAATCTATTGGGTTTTTCAATGGAGCGTCGGCGCGGCGTTTACGTTAGTTTTTCCTGCTTTGTATATAACGTCATAATCATATTCTGCTAATTTTAGTCTCCAGCGCAGTATTCACATGTTTGCATCTTGCGCGTTCTTAAATCACATTAATGGTTTATGGTCTGTAACTAGAGTAAATTTCCTTCCATATAAATAAGGTCGAAAGTGTTTAACGCAGTAAACGATAGATAGTGCTTCCTTCTCAAAAGTGTCATATTTTAACTCGTTGTCCGTTAAAGTTCGTGAGGCATACATGCTATTAGTCTGTCTTTGTTTATTTCTTCTTGTGATAGTATTCCGCCTACACCTATTCCAGAAGCGTCAGTGGTTAAAATAAATGGTCTAGAGAAATCTGGATATTGCAATACTGGCTCTTCACATAATTTTTGTTTTAAAAATTGGAAAGATTCTTCTTGTACAGGTGTCCATTCAAAGTGAGTATCGTTTTTCAATAATATTATTAATGGTTTGGCAAATTTGGAAAAATTTGGTATAAAACGTCTATAATATCCCGCAAGTCCTAAGAATTGTTTAATGTTCTCCTGTGTCTTGGGTCTTGGAAATTGTTGTACTGCTTCTAATTTTTTAGGATCTGGTTTTACTCCATCTTTGCTAATTACGTGTCCTAAATACGTTACTTCTGTTTTCAAGAATTCACATTTATCTGGCTGCAATTTTAGATTAGCTTTACGAACTCATTCTATTAGAGCACTATATTTTCTTTCATGTTTTTCTCAGGAGGTAGCGTAAATAACGATATTATCCATGTAAACGATAATTCTTGGCCTTGTAATCCAGTTAGTACTAGATCCATTAAGCGTTGGAAAGTAGCAGGCCTTTTTTAAGCCAAAAGGCATCCGGTCAAATTCGTAATGTCCGAAAAGAGTCGTAAAGACTGTTTTATGGCAATCCTTAGGATTTAATTTGATGAAATCCGGATGCTAAATCGCATACTAAAAAAATCGTGCTCTTCCTAGTTGATCTATTATGTCGACAATATTTGGTAGCGGATCTCCAATGGTTTTGTCGTTTAAGGCACGGAAATCTAGGACCATTCTCCATCGCTTATTTCCCTTAGAATCTTCTTTCTTTGATACTATCCATATGGGAGTATTGTATGGAGAGTGTTTTACAATTCCTCCTTCAACGAGTTCCTCTACCTGCTTATTTATTTCTTCTTTATGCGTCTGAGGAAAGCGGTATTGTCGAGTATTTATAGGTTGATTGTCTTTGGTTGGTATTTTATGCTGTAACACGTGAGTTGCAGTTAATTTTTCTCCCGGAATATGAAATTGATTCTGACTGTCCGTTATTAATTTTGTTACGCTGGCCTTTTCGGTTTTGGTCAAATGTTCTAATCTTAGTGATTCTATAATTTCAGTGAGTCGATCTCCTCTCTTTTCTTCAGAGATTATTAAACATTTTTCAACTCCGGTTAGTTGAGTTTCTCTTTGTTTTGGTTTGCGCTTGGCTTTGAGTTTTCTATAATTTTTTTAGATTGATTCAATAAGAAAGAAGAAGCTTTCGAAGACGGTTTATTTTGCATTTAATATTTGAAGGACTTTTAACATTATTTACGTTATATCTTTGAGCCTTTTTTAAGAGTTCTTTAATAGTAACGTGAGAGTTTTTTGATGTGTTATCATTTTTATTTATAGATAATTCAACTTGAGGAAATTTGAGGTCGAGAAGGGATAAGAGATTCCCTTCCTTATTTGAATAAAATTTTGTCGAATTACGTAGTGAGGTTTGGTAACTTCCCTCCTCATAATCGACGGAGCTAGAGTTTTCTAGTCTTCTCGAGGTTTGAAAACTTCCTTCCGAAACCTTAAAATCATCTCCTTCTTGGGAGGTCTGGTAATCTCTTCCGGAGATTTTTGAGTTAATTAATTCTTCAGGAGAGATTTGGTAACTTCCCCCTCTAGGAATGGTTGGATAGTTGAAATTTTTAGGAGAGATTTGGTAACTTCTTTCTCCGGAAATTTTTGAGTTATCAATATTTTAAATTTCCCTCTCAATTTTGTTTTTATTACTTTCATTATTATTTTCAATTTCTTTTTGATTAATTTTTTCTTCTTTGTTTTCGATTATAAGTCCCTATTGATTTTCATTTTTATTATTATCTTCGATTTTCGTTTCATCATTTGTGAATTTTTCATCCTCTACTTGATTGCTTAAAATTGCTTTTGGTCTTGATCGTCGAATAAATCGTTTAATGATTTTAAGCGCAATATAGGAACTTGAACTTCCATTTCTTTGTCCAGTGTGCTTATGATGTTTAAGTAAGCCTTTCCATCGATGTTTTCAACGATAGTGTTTATTGTATCTGATGTGCCGGCTCGTGGGCTCGACGTCTTCGTATGATGTGATTAAAGAACACTGTGTGCACTTGTGGTAAACTCTGTTATATTTCACGAATTGTACAGTACCGGTCAAAAATATATCACCTTTAGGATTTTTGAGCATAAATTTAATTTAATTTACTTACAAAATTAATTTTTTATATTATTAAAATTAAGTTTTTATATTATTTTATGAAAAATATTTTATTTAGTAAGTTGTATTTATTATCAAAATATATTTTATGATATTATAAATATCCATGCACTTTGAATAAAATTATACTCAAAAATACTAAAGGTGATATATTTTTGGCCGGTACTGTATACAGGAACTTGGATTCTATAGTTTATAACCTTTAACTCTTACAGTTATGCCGTTCGTACTAAGATTGTCTAACGACGACTTCCTTGGTCAATCGGTTTGGGAAGATAGCGTATTGGCTTGGCTCAGATCTTAAGCGTCGCCAATTGATAACGCGGTTTCGAGGCCGTTGTTTACGCATTAGTATCGCATGTGGCCCTTTGTATATACCGCTAGATTTAGACTCGCATTGTCCGTTTCGTACGTATGTGTATGTGCACGCGTATGTATGTGCGTATGTATGTATGTATGTTCGCATGTCGTGCACGACTTGATCTTTTTGTCGGTCCAGATAATATCTCCTAAATGAATTCCAGGTGCTATTTTTAATCTTGATATATATCTGACCTTTATCTCCGAGTTTTCCACATTTTTATAAAATTATTATAAAATAAAGAAATTTTATTAATTTAGGATTATATTATATAAACTTTTTGTCATTGTTATTCTCTTAAAAATAAAATTTGTTTGGTTAGTTCATGACGTTTTCGAACAGGGTTTTAAAATTTCTTCTTGATAAAATTTTGAATAAGAATATGTATGATATAGTATAGTCGTAGAAAATTTAAATAAATAATTTAAATTTCCTACGACTATACCTATCTTACTGGAGCAATGGATAGCAGCAGTTAATAAAAAAATTAGACCAACTTCATCAAGTTGCATTTGTCAATTTCATTTTAATAATACAGATTTTTCTAACTCTTCAAAAATAAAAGGATTAAAAACAGATATTATACCTAGTGTAAATTTACATAGTTAAAGTTTTGATAAATAAAAAGTTTTAAATACATGAATAAAGATACATGTAAGTACATGAATTATAAATAAATAAATATATATATATATACACACACCTTTGCATTATATGAAAATCACTATGAAAGTCACTAATACTGATACGATGCACCATATAATACAACTAGATAAAAAAAAATAATAAAAAATTTATTATATAAAATTCAGAGAGTTGTTTAATAATTATGTATTCATAGAGATGTAAATGAATGTAATATCATTGTTGAAAAATCAACTTTGGTCAAAGAAATGTAGTATTATGTCTTTTTTTATTTTAGACCTAACAGAATCTTCTAAAATAATGTAAATCTATAGATACATTATAAAAAACAAACATAAAGTGTCATAAATGGAAAGAAGAAAATGCAAAACTGAAAGAAATAGTCAGTACTTTAACACAAAGTTATGAAAAACAATTAAACAATCAAGCAGACATGTTCAAAACTTTAATAAAAAAAGAAAAAGTTATTTCGAAAGAAAAGCTTATATTGAAAGAAAAGAAAAGAAAATAATTAAATTATTAAGTAGACAAACAAACCAAAAGCAAATAAAAATTGATAATCTTATATGTTAATTAAAAAATTCGAAAATAATAAGTACTGAAACATATAAGATGTTAAATTCAGATTTGGGTAATGTATCTTCTCAAATATTATTTGTTAAATTATGAATAATTGGCAACGAAACGAAGATATATCGTTATAAGGATAAACAATACATTTGCTAAAAAAATTATTAATTGGCCAAACTTTTAAGATAAGTTTTTAATGATAAAAATTTTTAATTCGGATGATTTATATGGATAGGAGTACAAGTCTAAATATTCAAGAAATTGCTTTGCAATGATATAAATTTGACCTGTTGTTGTAACAACTATATTATGTATTTGAATGACTATATCTCCATTTGCAAAGCTACAATAACAATCTGCATTATTATATGAGTAAATTGTTAAAATTATATTATTAAAGTAAATTTTTTAAAATTGTTTTTTCCAATTATAAACATTTGTGTTTATCAAAGGACCAAATGTGTGTTCATACTCTAATTTTTCTATATTAATTTGTATTAAATTTGTAATAAAAGAATCTGTTCAGCAAGACGACGATGAATTTGTTCAAGAACGTTATTCGGAAATTTTACAAGTTGTTTCAGATAACCTAAATGTGACTCAAAAACAAATGCTGAAAAATTATCTAAAGGACCAAACATATTAACATCGTCACATAAATGAGATATTACATATGCACATTATAAACGAAAAATTTTAAACCATATAAATTTTTACAGTGTTCAATAAAAATGTTTATAATATTTTGTGCAAAATAAGTTCCGAAATATTTTATATGCTTATCTGATACTAATATAGAAACGAAAAAGTGAAGTAACAAAAAATTTTCATAAACAACAATATCAAGTGTATTTTGTAATACATAAGGTTCAATATAAAGCAAAAATGTCGTAAATTCCATAGCTTTCCAATTTGTTAGTTCGTGTAATGAACGTGGTTTACGATTGAACTCAACAGGGATATTAATTTTTAAATTAATCATTCGATCAGAAATAATATCTACAACACGTTGTGATAATCTAACGTGTAAAGGACCTCGAAGCCATGTATTTAGTAGTTTTCTAATAATACCTAAACAAATGTTATGCATGTGTCAATAGGGAAACATTTAATTAAATCAATAGGTAATTTTAATAAAAGTGTTTCACCTAAATGATGTTTATCGTTGTCTTGTTTACGAAACGATTCATCAGTGTGCTTTTGATGTTACATAAAATTATTTTGTTTTTATAATATTGACCAACTTCAATACATTTATCACAACACGAATATTCTGTATGTGATTTTATACATTTTAAAAACGCACATGCCGGTGCATCATAGACAAAACTATGTAATTTAATTTCAAAAACTTTTCCATTGAAAACGAATCCATTTTGTAATAAGTTATTTAATTCAGTTACAAAACTATTTAAATATTGATTAATTGGTTTTGGCTTTGATTTTCCACAAAATAGAGCTACAACAAAAGGTCTACATCTAAAGTTTATAATTTGACCTAAAATAGGCCACAATTGTATGTTAGAGCTTTTGAATAATAGAATTCCGTCTACATTAAAGCAAATTTCCAATTTTTCAAATAATTGGCAGTTCATATGTATTAAGACATTTTGTAATGCATTTTCTAAGCCTAGGTAGTAAAGATCGCCTGGATTTAAAGAAATTATTTTAGTAAAAGATGGAGTATGTAATAATATGCGACTATCAAATGGAAGTTGATACGGTTTTAATATATGAAGCAAATCTGTAAAAGCTGATCGACTTATATTATGTTTAACAGTAGTCCAATATTAATTTTGATTTCAGATAATCATCATTATTGCTATTATCACTATTAATATTATCATTAATATTATTGTTATCGCTATTAATATTATTATCATTACTATCATTTCTATTGTCATTATTATTGTGTCTTAAATCGTACTCATTTCTCCATGATTCATGAATGTTTTCGTCGTCTAAACTTCTTTTAAAGAAAGATGACTGCAAACCTACATTTCCAAAATAGAAACATTATTGTCATTATTACTATTACATACTTTTAAAGGATTACATTCAAACTGTGTAAATATTTTTTTAGCAAATGTATGTTTAATTCTTCTATACTGTTGCCGACGACCAACAAATTCTTTTACAAAACTTTGACATATTGTTAAAGTTATAAAAGTGAAAATAATAAATAACAGGTTAATTAGAACGACCAAACTAGCCAAAATCATTTATTAAGTTAGTAATACAACGTTTCGACCATCTGGTTGTAGTCTTTTTCAAGTGTCACTAGAAAAACAAAAAATAATATAAAGGATCAAAAAATTAATAACGAATTTTACGCAAAACCAAAAAATGTAAAACAATTGAAAAAGACAAATCTACTCACACGTAAATCAGGAACAAAAAATACAATAAGACGTGTATAAAAAGGTGGAGCAAATTAAACATTTCACTTGTTAAAGTCAGCAAATAATAAGACAAAAGTAACAAAAAGAGACACGTCATGTCAGGATGAGTTTTCAAACAAAACTGTCAATTTTTAAAAACATCAAACGACCTTTATAATCTTGTCGTAAATATTGTTTAGATTTTCAGTGTCTCTCTGTAGGTTAATTGTGAAATTAAATTTCTTGATGAAAAACATTTCAGCTATTTCCCTCTTCTTAATAAATTTTTCGTTATGTAAAATAGACAATTTATCCCACTCAAATTCATATCCTAATTCAGTTCTATGTTTGCTAATCACCGAGTGACTAGTTGGATGCAATTTTATATTGTTAAAATTTTCCCTAATACGTGTGCGTAAATGTCGTTTTATTTGACCTATATAACGAGCATTGCAATCCTTACATTGTAATTTATAAACAACATTGGTTCTATTGTCATTATGTAGTATATCCTTGCCACGCTTAATCAATGTATTAAGCTTATTAGTTACAGTCATAGCAACGTTTAAACCCATATCACGCATCAGACGACACAAACAATAACTAAAATCTTTGACGTAAGACAATGAAATAAAAAAGTTTTTAGATTTAATTTTTTCGTGGGTTCACGGTCCAAATTCTTACAGTTTTTTAGAATATTAATCCGTTTTTGGATGTGTCGTCCGATAAGTTGTTCAGGAAAACAATTATTACGCAGCGTTTCATAAACGATATTTAAATTCTCATTGTGGAATCTACTATCAGAGAGCAGTAAAGCATGATCGACGAGATTGTATGTAGTAATAATTTTATATTTCATGAGATGGTTAGAGTGAAAGTTGATATATCTACCCGACCATGTAGGTTTTCTAAACCAATTAGTTACAAGTCTATTGTAAACCCGCAAAACAGTGGTGTTAAGAAAACTAATGGAATCATTCAGTTCCAATTTAAACGTAAATTTTAAGCGAGGGTGGAAATTATTAAAGGTCTCTAGCATCTCATCAATGCCTGTGCGTGGTACTATTGCAAAAATGTCGTCCACATATCTATAATAAACTGGGACCTTAAAACTTAACAACTTAATTTAATTAACAACTAAATTTAAACAATACGACTCCAAATCATCCATGACAATGTCCGCAAGTATCAGAGATAAAGGTGAGCCCATGGGGCTACCAAAGATTTGCTCGTAAAAGTGGCCGTTAAAGCCGAAATTAGTCGAATCCAAAATCAATTCGACTACATATATAAATTGAGAGAGACTCAAACTAGTAACGGAAGTAATGTTATTCCAACGTTTTTTAATGGCGTTCAAAACTAATTCTTTAGGGACATTAGTAAATAACAAGCTTACATCTAATGATATCATCACTTCACTGCTCCCGATAATACTATCCCTGATCATTTTTGAAAAAAACCATCCGTCACTAATATGCGAGACTGGTTTTACAATTGACCTTTGCAAAATATCCTGTATGTAAGTAGAGACATTATACAAACGGCTGCCGACAGTCGAAACAATAATTCTTAATGGAAATCCTTATGGATCTTAGGCAACCCATAGCAACGAGGCAAATTACCATTAGTACACCTAAGATGTTTATAAGTTCTTTCATCTATCAGTTCGTTAGTAAGCCAAGATTTTAACAATGAATTAATTTTGTTAGTGAGTGGTTTAATCGAATCTTTATTAATTTTCTTATAAGTAGACTCATCACTTAATAATGATTCCATTTTTAACAAATAATCATTCTTGTTTATTACGACTGTGGACTGCCCCTTGTCAGCTTTGGTGACTAAAATATCCTTATTGTCAGATAAAAACTTTTTTGAAGCCGAGAAGGCCGTAGAATATGTCTGTCAACATAACTCACGCGCCCCCTCGACCCTATGCAGTGTGTTAGCCACTGAAATCCTAGTTGTCTCTAAAAGATCCGTGGAAATCTTATCAGAACAAGTCTCAAAATTCTTAACTACGTCTAGTATATAATTAGCGCGATCTTTACTAAGTGACGAATTTATAGGTAGCGCAAAATTGTCACCTAAACTTAAAAGCGTAGAAACAGACTCAGGAACGGTCTTATCACTAATGTTTAAGAATCATTTTGATTTATCAATATTTGAGAACGGATCATCTTTGAAACAATATTTCAGTTTTAATTTTTCAATCTTTTTAATTAAATTGTTTTTCATCCTTAAACCGAAAGAAAAAATTCTCCGTTTACCAATGTTGTTTATAAATTACAATGTAAGGATTGCAATGCTTGTTATATAGGTCAAACAAAATGACATTTACGCACACGTATTAGGGAAAATTTTAACAATATAAAATTGCATCCAACTAGTCACTCGGTGATTAGCAAACATAGAACTGAATTAGGACATAAATTTAGAGTAAAATAAACCGTCTATTTTACATAACGAAAAATTTATTAAGAAGAGGGAAATAGCTGAAATGTTTTTCATCAAGAAATTTAATTCCACAATTAACCTACAGAGAGACACTGAAAATCTAAACAATATTTACGACAAGATTATAAAGGTCGTTTGATATGTTTTTAAAAATTCATAGTTTTGTTTGAAAACTCATCCTGACATGACGTGTCTCTTTTTGTGTTAATTTTGTCTTATTATTTGCTGATTTTAACAAGTGAAATGTTTAATTTGCTCCACCTTTATAAACGTCTTATTGTATTTTTTGTTCCTGATTTACGTGTGAGTAGATTTATCTTTTTCGATTGTTTTACATTTTTTGGTTTTGCGTAAAATTGGTTATTAATTTTTATTAATTTTTTGATCCTTTGTATTATATTTTGTTATTCTAGTGACACTTGAAAAGGACCACAACTAGATGGTCGAAACGTTGTGTTACTAACTTAATAAATGATTTTGGCTAGTTTGGTCGTTCTAATTAACCTGTTATTTATTATTAAATATTAGCGATTTTAATCTTTATTTTTTAATAGTAAAAATAATATTAAAAATTTTAAAAACTTGTTTTGGCGAATGCGTCTTCTTCTTTCATGTTCCAAGCGTTGCTTTGCATGCTTGAACCACACTTTTATTGCGTTCTCTATATCAGTTTCCATAGCGGTCGTTAATCTTATTTATACTGCACTTATAAAATATTAAACTAATATATATATAGTCATATATAATTTGTAAATAATTGTCCTTTAAATAACTTACGAATTATCACAGACTTTAATGTTACGTCCAGGCCCGTAGAAAGGATAGGTCAGAGGAAGGGCGTAACAGGAACTGTTCCGATGTCAAAAGTCTTATCGACGAGTGACTCGGTCGAGCGAGCTGCAGGTTGGCAACAAGTAAACGACGGGTGTTGTTGTTACTCTATTATGCGAACGCTTTCTCGGTGGTCCCTTTTTGGTAAAAGAATCGAATCTCTTTTACACGGGACGGGACCAAGTGTGATCTTTCGCGTGGAGAGAGTGAGGGAGTTAAATAAATTTACCGATCATTTAATATTTAATTTAACATTTATTCAATTAATTCCTAACGTTATACATATAATCTTATTGATATCGGCCTTCAAATTATTTGTATGAGTGTGTGTGTGTGTTTGTGTGTGTGGGTCACGGGTGTTACATAAGTACGGAGGTCATCAACCAGAAAAGAAGGGGAACGAGTGCGATTCTAAAGATTTTATTCTGGTTGATATTTGTTACAATAGTTTATAATAAGAAAAAAAAATAATAATAATAAAGATTTGCGAAAAGTGTTATGTATGTTACGGCGCGATGTCGACGTCTTCGAAGACGCTATCTATAAGGTTGAGGAGAGCGGAATCGGACATGGATGCAAGCTTCGATTCTAAAGAGAGGAGCGCGAAGGTGTCAGGATCTGTTGGAGAGTACTCCAAAGAGAAGTCGGGTAATTCTATCGTGTGGTTCGACGAATTATCCGAGAGGATTACGGACGAGGAATCGGAAAAGGTTGGGGGAGACGACGGCGGTGAATCATCGGCTATATCGATGACCGAAGGTGAAAGGGTTACGGGGGAATATGATGGGGAAGGAAAATCTATTTCAGGGTAACTATGGGTAAATGGGAAAAGCGTCTTCAACGGGGTGGAACAGTGCGGGTACTGCGGTGAAGAAAGGGGAGAATCTAAACTGTTGGTTTCGCTCACGGTCGTATCGTCCGATCTATGGTCTCGATTTGCACGCGAGAATCGGTGGGTCGGCGCGATTTTAGGCACTTTAAATAAAGAACAGGGTTGAATAAAGGGGAAAGAACGGTGGTGAAAGAGAAGGAAAATGGACTTACTATTTAGGCAGAGTTGTTGCGTTTTTAGCTGCTGGTCAGGTCGTGGCCCAGTTGTGGCTCTTGCTCAGCAGGTGGTCGTTGTTGGGCACAGACTCTAATAGTTTTCAAAACTTAATCAGAACTCCCGATATGTGAAACAAATTCCTTGTCAGCGAACGACCGAAAATAGGAATGAGCGGGAGTAACTGTGCCGAATGAATCTAACGTTGTACTATCGACTGATTTGAATTTTTTGGTGTCGGTAATGCGCGAATCTTCCCTTTTTATATTAAATCTTGAGGACGTGTTAACAATTTGGGCGGGAGTATTTTTGAGATTTTGACGTGTAAAAAGCTGTCGTTCGGTGAGATCCTTCTCCTCCTTATTTTTGATTGTTGCTGATTGGTGGGCTCTGTACGGCCTCTTAGGAAATTTGGAGATTCTTCATTTGGTTATCTCCTAGGATTATGCAGCTGTTTTTATCCATTTATTTGTTTAGGGGATCTCGCTATCGATCCTTTTCGGTCATTTCTTTGAACATCGATTTCAATGTTTAAAACATTTTTTCGTTCCGCGGCCCTCTTATGACTGGTCGGGTAATTATTGCTTTATCTTTATAGGAGGTAAAGACGTGGAACCGACAGTGCGTAGCGGCGTTATTTGTTTCTTTCTTAAGATTATGCAGCTGTGTTTGTCGATTTATTCATTTAGAGGATCTCACTATCGATCCTTTCCGGTCGTTTCTTTTGACATCGTTTTCAATGTTTTAAAATATTTTTTGTCGCGCGATCCTTTTTATGATTAGTTGGGTGATTATTGCTTCATTTTCGTGGGAGGAAAAACGTGGAGCCGACAGTGCGTAGCGGCATTATTTGTTTCTTTCTTAAGATTATGCAGCTGTGTTTGTCTGTTTCGTTGTTTAGAGGATTTCGTTATTGATCCCTTCCGGTATTTGTTTAGATATCGTTTTTAGTAGGTCTAAACATTATTTGATAATAACGGTTCTTTTCTATTGCGCGACCCGTTTTTTGTGACCGATCGGACGATTAGTGTTCATTTCGTGGGAGGAAAAACGTGGAGCCGACAGGACGTAACATTAAAATAAGATTAGAAAAAGCTTTTTTATCATTTTGCCTCTGACCGGCGAAATTGTAATTGCGTGTCAGTTCATTTGTTAAAATATAAAGTAAAATTTTGTTAGTTTGTGATGTGTTATTTCCACCCAACGTAGATAGAAAAGAAGCCTAACAAACAATGTACAATATATCAATATAAACAGTATAAAGTATTTTTCTAATTCCATTTATATAAATATTAACAAATAATAATCCATACCAAGGGGATTGTATTATTACAAACGTTCAAATAATTTTCTAATATTTGAAGTTCATTGGTTCTTTTTAAGGGAAATTCTACCGGAATATCATCAGGAAAAGTAAACGTTTTGAAAGTTTTCTGTTTTAATAGACCAATAATTTCTTTTACGTGCTTTTGAAGTTTAAATATCTCGAAGTAAATTTTACCTAAAAAATCAGAATAATTTAAAATAATTAAAATAATTAAAATAATATCTCTCATAAAAAAAAATATTTATACAAACCTAAGGTAGGAATGTTGGCCTCTTTATTTACAATAGAACCACTTATAAAAAAATTTTTTTTTAATCTAAAAATTATGACAATGCAACATGACAAATTTTGATGTTGCAACATAAACAAATTTTGATGTTGACTTATCATAATTGATACATTACATTTTATTTTAGGGACTAAAATGTACAATATGCATACAAACCTCTTTCAATATTTGAATGAGAAAGAACTCTCATTCTTGTACTTCTTGTTAATAAATTTGGAGATGTCGCAGGACTTGACGATATTTCGTTTGATGTTGTTAGATCATTAGGTTTAGGTAATTTTTTCGGTCGAATCAAATTTGAAGAAGAAAACTCATCTTCATCATCACTCGATGTCGCTGTACTTTGATAACGCTTATTTGGCTTTCTTTTTCATTTTTTAGTACGTTCTATTTCGGATAAAGTTGGCACATCGGTATTATTATTATTTTCAATTTGTTGCAATTTTTGTTGGCTCGATTTAAATCATCTAAAAATATTAATACTATTAAATAGAAAAAAAATTAAGAAAATGTAGATTTTAAAAAACATTTAAGATACACATTAGTAAGAAAACATTAAACTAAATATGATGAACCTGATATATTTTTTCGATACATACGAATGAAAGCTGGAAAAAAAACTTTCCACCTTTTATTAAATATGACACAGCCTTTTTTGACAAAAGTAAACCAATGAACTTTTAGTCCAGAACAACGGTTGACCATTACTTTAAGGTACTTACTTATTTTGTCATGCAGAATTAAATATAAGAATGAAACAAACATAGTATATCCATTAAATGTTCTACTAAATATGTATTTAATGAAACACATTTATAGCGTTTTTGATAGAAGTAAGTTTGATCGCTTTAATAAAAAAAAATATTTACCTCTAAATATATTTTGTTCCTTTTATGCCACATAATACAATTCTCAATTTTTACTTTCTGTATTTTATACAAATAACTGAAATTTTTACGAGTGAGAGAGTTGCAGACCTAAAAATAAAAAATAATTAAATATATTTAATTACATTACAATGTAAATATATATTTAGTAGAACATATTTAATGGAACATATTTATATTGTTTTTTATTAAAGTAAATTTAATTGCTTTATTAAAAAATATTTACCTTTAAATGTAATTCTAGCAGCAAAATATTTTACTCTTTATACGCCACACAGTTCACTTTTCACGCAACTTTTTACTTTCCGTGTCGTAACTTTGAGGCTAAAACCTTATGTCCCATGCACAAGCTTGTGCGTTGCCGTTTATTAGGCTATTACACACAAATTACATAAGTTGCATATCATAGACAGAGATAAGGTTTCCACCGTGTGCTTAACCTGGTTTCAATTCGGAGCGAAACGAGATTGAAATCGGTCGAAACTCATCTATCATAATTGCACTTAGTACGCTCTTATTTTGGTAAATATACATAAAAGGTTACACATCATCGCTTTTATTTCTACTTAGATATATTGTAGGAAAAGGTTGTCTGAGTAATTTCCTGCAAGAAATAAGTGGAGGACGACACTGGTTTAGGAGATATAACTAATTAAAGCTTCATAGATTTAATGCTGTTCCTTAGGTTTTATACGACCAGTGAAGTTTGTTTACGTCCTATTGATCTATTTGACATCAAAAAAGTTTTTATTTACATTAAAACTCATCCTTCATTATCATGTACAAAAGTAACGTTGTGCAATCCTTGATTGAATACTTTTAAATCTAAAATTATATGTACATATATATATATATATATATATATACATATATATATATAATTTTTTAAGATTTCAATAAGGGTTCCCTGGATAATACAATTTTATTAGTGTCTTTATTGATTTATTTATATAAAAATTGTAAATTGTATATGAAAATCAGACCGATTGAATGTGGTCTAATTAAAGACTAATAATAGTCACGATATCCAATCCATTTCACTCTATCAGGATTTTTTCTGGGAGTGTATCATTGTTATATGTCCAGAATTAGCTTAAAATAGAAAAACAGGAAACCCATGCTTCCTGTTAAACCTTGTCGTTCAACACTTATGTCAAGAATACTGTGTACTGGTCCTAGGTCTACTATTTTAAATGTTGACTTTAGCTTAGATTTTATAGCTTCTAATTTTTCAATTTTCTTCGATGCTTATATCAGATCATCGACATAGATTAACATGATTCGATCGACCTTCACCAAATATATACAGACATAGATCGGCCGATGTACGTTTGTTTCCGTTATTTGTTATATATCTTATATTTCCGTTTCCAATTGGTCCTTCGAAGAAATCTTCTCCATCGAACATTAATTATAAATTAGGCCTCAAAAGAATTCACAGAGCTAAATAACTATTGATTGGTCTCGAATGTGATTCGATTATAGTTAATTGAGAAGAAAATATTAAACCTGTTTTCTCAATAAGGTTTTTAAATTCTTTTTCTCATTCCTATTCGACTTTCTAATACAATAACATCATTTTGAAACCAAATTCACTTCAACACCTAAAGTTCTTACCGGCACAGTTTTCTAATTTCTTTATTTAAATCAAACGTGAAGCAATTAATTCTATACTATATATCTTTTGAGCAATAAATTAGCTTTTATAATAAACAATAAATTTGCTTTTTCTCTTCAGATTTTTTATTATGATTCTCCTTTAAATTTTCTTTTCCGTTATTTTGTTTTTCTTTAATATTTTGTTATTCCACATTTGATGTTTATATTTCATTTGAGGTATTTTTCTTTAACGTACTATTTTCAATTTCTCTTTTCCTTATTTGTTCGCTGCATCTCTGTAAAAAATTAAAAAAATTTTTAAATTATTTTATACACTTTAATTTATAAATTTAACTTTTAAAAGCGACTTTGTGTTTCGGTCACGATTCTAAAGCGGACTGACTTAGATTTCTCCTCGCAAATCTCTAGCATTGATAGTGAAAAATAATATATAGTTATATAATTATATATTTTAGCATATATAATTCCAGTAATATCAAGTTGTTAAATTAATTTTAAATAAAACTAAACGAAATTGTACTGAGAAAACATTTCCGGAACCTACATTTTAATGCCGGTTCCGAACAGCCTTGATAGAAGAAGTTTGTGGCAAGATACTCTCGGTGGGTTGCCATTGCCTTCCGAGAGGTGATGATCAAATAAAATCGAACAAATTCGATGTTTCTGATCGGATTTGAACTCGGGATCTTAGGCACAGAGAGCAGACGCACAACTCACCGTGCCAGAATCGCGCATATACCTCTTTTAATGATATAAAATTATTTACATACGTATATGTATGTACCTATTTGTTTAAGTATGTATACATAATATATTATATTAATTCAAATTATATGAATTAAATAATGCAAACATTAATATATGAACTTAATATTCCAACGTTTTAAATCGAAACATATTCATCACGAAATATGTCATCTTTAAGTGACAGAGTCCGTAGCGGAGAAATTTTTATGAAACAAGTCGGTGGGTGCTGGAACTGTCTCCCTTAGATGACAAAGTCCGCACTGGCGATGTTTTTATGAAGCAAGCTGGTGGGTGCTGGGATTGTCATCTTTGGATAGCAGAGTCCGCACCGGCGATGTTTTTATGAAACAAGTTGGTGGGTGCTGGGCCTGTCATCTTTAAGTGATAGAGTCCGTATCGGAAAAATTTTTATGAAACAAGTCGGTAGGTGCTGGGACTGTCTCCCTTAGATGACAAAGTCCGCACTGGCGATGTTTTTATGAAACAAGCTGGTGGGTGCTGGGATTGTCTCCCTTAGATGACAAAGTCCGCACTGGCGATGTTTTTACGAAGCAAGCTGGTAGATGCTGGGATTGTCATCTTTAAGTGACAAAGAGCGTATCGGAGAAATTTTTATGAAACAGGTCGGTGGCTGCTGGGACTGTCTCCCTTAGATGACAAAGTCCGCACTGGCGATGTTTTTATGAAGCAAGCTGGTGGGTGCTGGGATTGTCACCTTTGGATAGCAGAGTCCGCACCGGCGATGTTTTTATGAAACAAGTTGGTGGGTGCTGGGCCTGTCATCTTTAAGTGATAGAGTCCGTATCGGAGAAATTTTTATGAAACAAGTCGGTAGGTGCTGGGACTGTCTCCCTTAGATGACAAAGTCCGCACTGGCGATGTTTTTATGAAACAAGCTGGTGGGTGCTGGGATTGTCTCCCTTAGATGACAAAGTCCGCACTGGCGATGTTTTTACGAAGCAAGCTGGTAGATGCTGGGATTGTCATCTTTAAGTGACAAAGACCGTATCGGAGAAATTTTTATGAAACAGGTCGGTGGCTGCTGGGACTGTCTCCCTTAGATGATAAAGTCCGCACTGGCGACGTTTTTATGAAATAAGCTTGTGAGTGCTGGGATTGTCACCTTTGGATAGCAGAGTCCGCATCGGCGATGTTTTCATGAAATAAGCAGATGGGTGCTGGGACTGTCATCTTTAAGTAACAGAGTCCGTATCGGAGAAATTTTTATGAAACAAGTCGGTGGGTGCTGGGATTGTCATCTTTGGATAGCAGAGTCCGCACCGGCAATGTTTTTATAAAACAACTAGATAGGTGTTGAGATTATCACTCTTGAGTGACAAAGTCCGCACCGGCGATGTTTTTATAAAACAAGCTGGTGGGTGCTGGGACTGTCATCTTTAAGTGATACAGTTCATATCGGAGAAATTTTTATGAAACAAGTCGGTGAGTGTTGGGACTGTTTCCCTTAGATGACAAAGTCCGCTCTGGCGATGTTTTTATAAAACAAGCTGGTGAGTGCTGGGATTGTTATCTTTGGATTGCAGAGTTCGCACTGGCGATGTTTTTATGAAACAAGCTGGTGGGTGCTGGGACTGTCATCTTTAAGTGATTACTTAATTGTTCGCTGCATCTCTGTAAAAAATTTAAAAAATTTTTAAATTATTTTATACACTTTAATTTATAAATTTAACTTTTAAAAGCGACTTTGTGTTTCGGTCACGATTCTAAAGACTGATTTTGATTTCTCCTCGCAAACATTTAGCATTGATAGTGAAAAATAGTATATAGTTACATAATTATATATTTTAACACATATAATTCCAGGAATATCAAGTCCTTAAATTAATTTTAAATAAAACTAAACGAAATTGTATTAGGAAAACATTTCGTTTAGTTTTATTTAAAATTAATTCAAAGACTTATTATATTACTTATTAATATTCCTAAAAATTGTATTCGTAATTCATATCGGATAAATTTTTATGAAACAAGTCGGTGGCTGCTGTCTCCCTTAGATGATAAAGTCCGCACTGGCGATGTTTCTATGAAATAAGCTGGTGGGTGCTGAGATTGTCACCTTTGGATAGCAGAGTCCGCACCGGCGATGTTTTTATGAAACAAGCTGGTGGGTGCTGGGACTGTCATCTTTAAGTGATACAGTTCATATCGGAGAAATTTTTATGAAACAAGTCGGTGAGTGTTGGGACTGTTTCCCTTAGATGACAAAGTCCGCTCTGGCGATGTTTTTATAAAACAAGCTGGTGAGTGCTGGGATTGTTATCTTTGGATTGCAGAGTTCGCACTGGCGATGTTTTTATAAAACAAGCAGATGAGTGCTGGGACTGTCATCTTTAAGTGACAGAGTCTGTATCGGATAAATTTTTATGAAACAAGTCGGTAGCTGCTGGGACTGTCTCCCTTAGATGATAAAGTCCGCACTGACGATGTTTTTATGAAATAAGCTGGTGGGTGCTGGGATTGTCACTTTTGGATAGCACAGTCCGTATCGGAGAAATTTTTATGAAACAAGTCGGTGGCTGCTGGGACTGTCTCCCTTAGATGACAAAGTCCGCACTAGCGATGTTTTTATGAAGCAAACTGGTGGGTGCTGGGATTGTCATCTTTAAGTGACAGAGTCCGTATCGGAGAAATTTATATGAAACAAGTCGGTGAGTGTTGGGACTGTTTCCCTTAGATGACAAAGTCCGCACTGCCGATGTTTTTATAAAACAAGCTGGTGGGTGCTGGGATTGTCATCTTTGGATAGCAGAGTTTGCACTGGCGATGTTTTTATAAAACAAGCAGATGGGTGTTAAGAGTATCACCCTTGAGTGACAAAGTTCGCACCGGCAATGTTTTTATAAAACAAGTAGATGAGTATTGAAATTATTACCCTTGAGTGACAAAGTCCGCATCGGCGATATTTCTATAAAACAAATAGGTGGGTGTTGTAATTATCATCTTTGAGTGGCAAAATCCGCACCGATGTTTTTATAAAATAAACTTTATATATACATATATATATATATATATATATATATATATATATATATATATATATATGGATTATTAATAAATTTAAAAACTTTATGATCACTGAACTTAGTGTCACAGCCTCTTCTGTACTTGTCAACATTTTCTATATACATATACTATTGAATATTTTCTTCAACAAATAGCACTTTACATAATTTTGCTTCATTCCTACACAACATTATGATTAAAAACTTTCCTATTGCTACAAGCCACATAGAAAACAATAATTAGTAGAAGACAATAGTAGAAAACAATAATTTTATTATTTTGCAATATCTTTAATCGATTACACACATTATCGATTTGCAAAAATGTATTACTATGCAATAATATGCTTATAAAAGAATTACGATTTAATTTACATCTGTGCTATTTTTTTTAATTCTATAATTATATTAAAATATTTATTCTTTAATTGCGAGATCTTAAAATATATCGTTTATCAATTAGCATTTTGTAAATATGTTTCGATTTAAAACGTTGGAATATTAAGTTCATATATTAAGGTTTGCATTATTTAATTCATATAATTTGAATTAATATAATATATTATGTATATATACTTAAACAAATAGGTACATACATATACATATGTAAATAATTTTATATCATTAAAAGAGGTATATTTTCATCATTATATAGGTATACTTGAATATTGTTATTTGCTTTCTTATTTGCGCTTATTTTTTACTACTATTTTTTCACTATCGCTTTAATACAATTTTTAGGAATATTAATAAATAATATAATAAGTCTGAATTAATTTTAAATAATACTAAACAAAATGTCTTTTCACAGTACAGTTTCTTTTAGTTTTATTTAAAATTAATTTAAGGACTTGATATTTCTGCGAATTGTATATGTGCTAAAATATATAAATATAATTCTTATATAACTATACTGTAATTATTTTAATAACAATTACATAACAATAAAATAATTTATATTACAATTATAACAATTAACATTTCAACAATTTATATAACTGTTATAATCTTTAGGTTAGTATATGTTATATTTATATATAACTTATATAACTTATGTACTACACGTTATATTTATCATATACCTACAATATCCGTTGAGTGGGAAATTACAACTAACGCAGATGTAACATGTAATATATGTATACACGTTATATTACCTGTTACATTCCGTTTTATTACAGCAATATAGAGTAATTATATATTCTTTTTCTATTGGCTTTTCTTTCTCTTCTTTTTTTCCATAAGTTTCTTATTGTGATATCTATAATTAAAACTATAACATTTTATGATTATCACGTGCTAACTAATAATTAATTATTATGAGTTATAATTTTTTTACGTTTATCATTTTCGTGCATTCATTATTATATATTTTAGAAAACAAGCTATGATTTCTCAAGATAAATAGTACCAAAATTATTGCTCAACGTTTGACTTAGAAAATTCGACTTCAACTAGTGGAGGTGTGCCAGCTTGCTTATAAGAATAAAGTACATTAACAAAATTAATTGCTGTTATGATTTTGGTTTCAAAATATTTCCTTAATTTATTGCTCTTAAGATATATTAAGATATATTAAGAGTACTGAATTTATTACTCAACATTTGAATTAGAAAACAATTGAGACCGGAATTGCGAGATCACCATATTGAGCTCTCTGGATGTTGTGTACTTTTGAAAGAGCCCTTGCAAATCGTCCTTATTTTCCGCCATCAATATGGCATCGTCAGCATAGCGTAAATTTTTATTTGGTTCCACCTGTTTCCTATCCTGTATTCGGCGTCCACTTGTTTGACGTTTTTGATGATTTCATCAATTATGATATTAAAAAGCGTTGGACTTAGGCTATCTTCTTGTTTGATATCAATTATGTTGATTATTTGCCGATTGTGTTAATTACTGCCTCCATTAAGCTGTAGGCTGTCTTGATTTTGGTTAAATTGTTCCGGTTCAGTTCCTTAATAATTCCTAACATTTTGGTGTTAATATTATGTTTTTGTGAAATGGTTATCACGTCTTTAAGACGAACTCTGTCGAAATCCTGTTTCAAATCGACGAAGCGCAGATACATTGGTTTATCGAACTCGATAGATTTTTCGATTAATTGTCGTAGGATAAAAATTGCGTCCATTGTCGATTTATTTCGCCGGAGGCCCTTTTCTTGCTGTAATGTTCCTGTGATATTGCAGCAACAGTAAAATGTCCGTTTGTAGAAATATTACAAAATAACATTGCAGCAACATGGCAATATAATATACATGCAATAATACTTTATATATATTCATACCGATATAATATCCTTAACACTTGAAAAAATAATAAAAATTAGACCTAAAAGTCAGCCGAAGGATCTAGTACCTACGTAGATTTTTTGTATCATAAGACTATTAACGAAATTACAAAATGCAAACTTTTCGATTTCGATTCTTTGTTGCGAGTTGCAAAATTGAGGAAATTCTTAGCAATAAAGAAACATATTCGATTGTTAATAAAGACCCGTCTAAAAAATTAAGAACTGAACTAATCACTTTTTTAAAAAAATAGAAAGAAAAAGGATACATTTCACCAGAGAAATATAAATACATTTACAACAGCGACGGGCTGTTACCAAGAGCTTATGGACTTCGAAAAATCCATAAAGAAAACTATCCATTCAGAATAATATTTTCTTCAACAAATACTGCACTTTACATAATTTTGCTTCATTCCTACACAACATTATGGTTAAAAACTTTCCTATTGCTACAAGCCACATAGAAAACAATAATTAGTAGAAGACAATAGTAGAAAACAATAATTTTATTATTTTGCAATATCTTTAATCAATTACACACATTATCGATTTGCAAAAATGTATTACTATGCAATAATATGCATATAAAAGAATTACGATTTAATTTACATCGTCTGTGCTATTTCTCAGAGATACAATATTGTTGAGACAAAATTCAAAATTCGGTCTAAGGTTCGCCACATTCCAGCAATGCTGCATCAACTCGTACAATGTCGGTGGACAGTTGAGAGGTTGTGGCAACTTGCCTCCCGAACGCACATACGCTAATACTTGGTCATTATTTTTGGCAGGCTAAGACTGTTCATCCAATGACATAATTTCCCACATTAGCACTCCGAATGCCCAAACATCGCTCTGTGAAGTAAATATTCCATCCACCAAAGATTCTGGTGTCATCCAGCGAATAGGAAGCAAACCTTCTCCTCTCTAAAACAGAATTTTAGCGCAATATATCTTCTGCTGAAATTATCTACATATTTGTAAAGCAAGAATTATATGTAGTATATCTTTCTTTCTTTATATGCAATCCTATATACAAAAGAAATAGGTTTTTTATATTCTAATCCGCTTATTATATTAGAAATGTATAATGTTATTACAATGTAAAAATAGAAAACAAAGATTTATTTTATTTTATATACAAATATAATTATAATATCTTATCTATTTTTATTTATTAAATAATTATATTTTTACCATGCGGTAATACTGATTCTTGTAAATATCTCTGGCTAGGCCGAAATCACCGATTTTCACAATACGAATTTCACGATTTCTTAAAGATATTAAGCAATTTCGACAAGCGAGATCTCTATGTACAAAATGCAGTTTTTCTAAATAAGAACAACCTCTTCGCGCAACATCTTCGCAAATAGCGAGTAAATCTTGTAGTCGCAAAACGTGCGAGTCTAACAGAAGCAATGTCCGGCTCTCTCTCAAATATTTCAGTAAGTCAGTTTCCATTAATTCTAAAATGAGCCATAGTGAATCCACATCTATACAGATGCCCAACAATCTTAGAACATTTGTGTGGCGAAAGTGGCTCATAAGTTTGACTTCTCGAAAAAATTCCGTTGTCTGTTGTGACGAAGCATTTTTTCGTAGCATCTTTATGGCGATAGGCTTCTTATCTGACCCTTCCAAATTTTTGATGGTTCCTTCAAATATCTGCGAAATATTTCATAATTAATACAAATTGATGAAATGCATGTTAAAAATAAGTTTAAATTATTTAACTTTTATAGTTAAAATTATTAATTAATTATAAACAATTTGGATTTGTGTATTATTTTTATTTAAAAAATGTGCCTTTATCTCAAAATTATCCGATTAAGAAATTAACAAATATTCTCAAGGATATATTTAAGTAATAAAAAATTACGCTTTACCTTTCCAAACGCACCGCTGCCTACAAACTTTGTTAGAAAAATTTGCTGTTCTTCAACTAGAGTCAGTGCAAAGTTCCAATTATATTGTATTCTAGGAGTGTACAACGCATTAACTACGTTTCCGAAAGGCATTTTGTATAGACGTGCTAATTCTATATTGGTCATTGTTGAAGGCGATTTGTTGTTATTTTCTTTCTATTTTAGGTATGCTATTAGATAGCATTATAATATATTTATAAATAATAACCAATTTAACAATTATTAATAAACTCGATTTGTTGAAACAAATTTATGTAATTAAACAATAGGCTTATACGAGTATAATATGAGTGTTTTTGATTTATTATTTTAAATAACTTGGTCAAGTACATAATAAAAAATAATGGGACGTTTTGACAATTACTTTTGTCTTTTCAGCTAATAATAAATTAGATTAAAAATTACAATTCTTAGTCAAACTTACATAAAACAAAACCCAAAGTAATGTCGAAAATGTTACATCGTTCGCCAATGTCGTGCTGTTTTTTGTAGACCGTTTTTGTTTCTTCTTTAAGTCAATCGTAGAGTGCATGAATTTTTGAATTTGATGTTTGTCAAATTCTTTTGCTAAATTTCATGTTGTCTCGAAAATTGGTTAACAAACTATAGATGATGTTATACATTTGTATTTACAATACCACTAGAAACAATGTGAGATTGACAATAAGATAAGACAATGTCTAAGATAAGCATATATTTAAAATAATAAATCAATGAATATCCATACTATGGTAGTATAAGCCTATTGTTTAATTTCTTAAATTTATAATATACTTATTATTAATATTATATATTAAAAAATTAAAATTATTTTCAATAAGTAAACTAATTTTACAGGACTCTCTATGCATATATAAATCTAAAATAATTTGCAATTAAAATCTGAAATTTATCAAGTATACTTACAATAATACATGTAACAAGTATAAAATATAGCAATGACAAGACTAACGATCGTCGATATTATTAGCAGATTATATTGCATAATAGATGTTTGAATAGATTCTGTTAAATCAATGACTTTACTTAATTTACTCCATTCTCCAAAATCATAAGCGTTTTCAGCCCGCATGCGAAATTGATATTTCTGATTCATGTCTTTTGTAATCAGTAATTTTTTGTTCCATTATAATATAAACTCCAATTTTTGTTTTTATCAGTCTGATTGCTTTTTTTGTAATTAATTTTTGTAATTATTTCGATAATTAAACCTTCCAATCAATACACATTTATGTGTGAAACCTGAACTCGCGCAGGTTCCCAATTTAACTGGTACATGAAATTTTGAAGTTTCATTAGAGTAGGCATCCCAGGAGCATTTGGAATATCACCTTTGTTACACAAAATTACAATTTAAAGTTCTTTGTTTTACAAATATATTTTTACTTATTTATAAACTTTATTATTTAATTTAAAAAATTTATTAAAATGTTTCTAAAAAGTAAATGCATGATATCATAATATACTCATCTCCTTTGCCATGAGTTTCAAAAGTAAATTCTCCATCAAGAGACGACATAAATTCTTCCTCGTAATTGCAATATCTCAGGATCAAACAAAATTTATATAGCGTTCCCGAAAGCAAATTTTCTATATAGTATTCTACTGTATAATTATATGTCTCGGTATTGTTTGCGATTTGCCATACTTGTGTTCCAACTTGTTTGTACTTTAATGTGTAATAGGTGATATTATCGCTGAGATTCCACGAGTTATTTATACTATTTATACTGGACCCGCTCAAGATCAAATTATTCGGTTCCAGATACATGTAAACACTTTTCTTCAAACTGTCATTGAAGAAATGACTAAAATTAACTGGATACACTCGTACATATACCAAGTATTCCTGCTCTGCCATCAGCTGACGCCTTGTCATGAAAAACTTGCCATCTGCCGTACGTTCAAATTTATTGATAATGTCGTATTTATCTAGAGTAATTCCTTTTTGTGTGCCATTTGTAAAAGAGATTGAGAGCCAATGTACTTCGTAATTCACTTCCATGCAGTTTATGTTCTCGGGTGGCATCCAATAGACTATCGCCAAAGTAGGCGTTAGAATTTGAACCGTTACATTTTCCGGCGTATTAGGCTTGGTAGGGTTAGTTTTTAGTATTATATCCTCGCCAACTTGCAAGTTCATTGATAACTTGTCGGTATAGAAATTGCTTAATGCAAATTTCAAAATGTACGTTGTGAACAGAGTTAAATTTTGTATTTTGTAATACCATTCGTTCCGTAATACTAGTATGCGTATGAAGGAAATTCACACACTGCGTCTTCGTTTTTGGTCTAATAAGTATTTCTTTATTCAATTAATATCACTCTTTCTAATTAATATCACTCGTATGACTCGCTCGCTTAAGAATATGTTAACTGTTCTGTGTCGCGGACGAGAATGCTCATGTGAAGAGAAATCTTCCGGTACAGTCGTGATCCTTGCTCGCTGATTCGCCCATAAAATTGGTCCGTTATTGGCGCACGTTACATTAAACGAGTCGCCATAAGAGACAAGAGATCTATACAATTTTGGATCACAATGACTACGGATACTCTTGTTATACGCCGCATAGTCCGCGGTGACTTTTATGTTCGATTTGTGTACGTATATATATAAACGCACGCATATGTGTATACGTGTGTATGTCGTATATATACATGCATGTGTCATGCTGTGTATAGCTACAGAGAGTTCTAACTCCAGGATCTGAGGGGGATGAGGTTAACGGGAACCGCCCGCGGTACCGATGTGTCCGCGGGTGGAGGGGGGAGAGGTACCGAAGTGTCCGCGGGTGGAGGGGGAAGGGGGGTAGAGATGGTTTTGCAGGTGGAGGGTAGTGGAAGAAGTGTCCTCTCCGGCAGATTCCGGAGGTCTGGTGGTGAGAGAGAGAATTGTCAACTTTTATAGGTAGATTTATCCCTCCTCTGTTTACCCATAATTTATATTTGCAGTAAATAATTACGTTAATTATAATAAATATATATATAAATTTTTTATAATATCCCTACGGTAACGGCGCGATAAGCGTTCGCAACGCGGTAGAGAGAGGCGGCGCGATAGACGTTCTATATGGTGTAGGACAAGGAGAGTATGATGTGGTGTAAGAAGGAAGGCGCTGTATGTGTAGGACAAGGAGAGCATGATGATAAGAAAAGGAAAGCATGATGGTAGGAAAAGGAGATATGGGTTGAGAGAGAATGAAGGAGGGGAAAGGATAGCGGAAGCGCGTTAAGATGGAGACTAAGGCACATGAAGAAATAAATTTTTGTATATTAAATTTTTTTTATATATTAAATATTAATTTATTATATAATATATGGGGAAAAGGATAGGATTGATAAAGAAGGTGCAAAGCAATATACATGTTTAACATATATAATTTTTATTTAAAAATGTGTTTGTATACACATAATGTGTGTGTATGTGTGCGTGTTCTAAAATTAAAAATATAAAATATAATGTAAAATATAATATAAAATATAAAAATACAAAATATAAAATATAAAAATACGAAATATAAAATATAAAATATAATATAACATAAATCTAAAATCTAATACAAAATATAAAAGATACTAAATCTACAAATCTAATAAAAATCTAATAAAGTTAAAACATGAGGGGGAAGAAGAGAGGAAGAGCGCGCAGCAGCTCTGAAACAGAAAAAAACATCTTTATTAGCATTTTAAAAATATAATTTATAAAAATTTGGACATATTATATAGAGATACTTAGAATAAAAGGGCTGCTTTCTGAATAACTGATGGAGGTAAAAAACATCTCGGTGCGGGTACAATTCATCCACAGCGCGGGCACTCACGCTTTCGCCCCACAAATCCTCCCATTCCTCACACTCCTGGCGGTAAGCCCACACCCTTCATCTGCGCTATATTTATATATGCAGGGATTGGGCGGTTTACTGTTTTGAAAAATCTATAAAAATTTACAAACATAAATATATTTTGAGCGTATCAATATAAATATAAATATATTATAAATAAAAGCGTATAAATATAATAAAAACTACTTACATCTCCGAATAGTACATCCAGTAACGCCTGGAACAGAGCGGGAGCCAAATACTTTGCCCGACGAAGTCCTAGGCGATGGTATCGTCTGTCGATCTCCCGAGAAAGTCTCATGCAACGGTATCCCGTTTCAAAGATAGCGTCCAGAAACGATATTATTTTCGACATTTTTTAAAACTTTTCACAAAATACACTCACTGGACCACAGTCAGACACTGTATGACAGTTCCAGCTTACTCGTTCACAGTATGTGTCAAGTGTGTTTACACCACTCTCCATAAACGCAGCGAGGTCAAGAGACAAAAGATCTTTTTTGATTTTTTAACACATGTGTATATTAAATTAGTTAGGGACTAGTCGCTTTCTTCTCTCTTCTAAAAAGTCTATCCTTCTTCCTCTTTTCATCTGTAACAGCCTCTCTTTTCGAAGATGCTTTATTTCCGCAACAACAGGATCTTCAAATTGTTCTACTTCGATATCTTTATTGATTACATCACATAAAAAGTCAATATCATCACGAATCTCGAAAAACAGTTTTAGCGATCTCGTATAAATCTTTGGCAAACCAATTTCACGATTTCGTAAAAACTGCACTACAGAAGTCATAGCACTACCGAAGGCATCGAAGCGTCCTCTCTCCCTCATCCTATCACTACACTTACACAATAATAGTTTGTTTTCAGACATAAGTCTTATTTTATACAAACCGGGCACATATTACAAGGTAATATTTGATGCAAAGGATTTATAATAAAAATATATACAACACATTCGTTTTAGTTCATCGTACGTATTAATTTCGGCTAAGTCCAGATCACGGTCGATTCTTTCCGTAAAATCACTGTCATTACTAATTATAATCGCTGTCTTCTAAGGGTGGTACTTTAATGTCCGATCCCTCTTCGTCAGAAACATTCATTAAATTATCATCATCATTATCTCCGATATCACCCCAAAACCATCATTCTCAATCACAATATTATCATCCTTTTCAGCCATATTCAATAAATATCATAGACAAAGCACAAATTTACACGAACACATAATGCACAGACTTTGCGTACCGTTAAATCAGTAATGCTCCGTGCGACGATCGGCAGATAAATGAGTTGCGCGGACTTTTCCGATATTTTATATCCTGGCGGAAACTTTGGTGAACAATTCATGTATCGTGTGCACGCGCATACCATTGTTGTACACACCAGTGGTCGCGTTACATTCGATACGAATAATATTTATCTTGTTAATATTTACCGGCACATCCGATTCATACCGTTTTTGTGGTTCTAAAATACAACTCGAGGAAATTCCCAGTAACGATCCTATATTGTGAAGCTTACTAAAGTTTATTCTGTAAGCACATTTAATTTCACTTTTCAACGTATTATGATTAACGCGAAGCACTATTGGGTATTCATCGTTTTCCTCTGTGTTAACTTTACGGGAACTGAGCTGTAATATTGTACGTGTGAGATAATCGTGTGAGATAATTGATAGCGCTCAATTCATACGATACTTCGGGAATTGTAATTTCCTTGTCATTTTTGTCAAAGTATAATATATTATTAGATGAAATCACGTTATCGTATTATAGGTTTCAAAATCCATTAAACCCAGCTTGTTTGTGGGCGATGTAAATAAATGAATCTTCACACCGTGGTTTTCTTTAATTCAGTTTATTGGTCTTGAATTGAATGGTATGTGTGTGTTCGACACCGCCTGGGGGTATGAATACCCTGAGTCGACACACGAGTTTGTGTGTTTTTTGACACCGCCTGGGGGTGTGATCACCCTGAGTCGCGTATTATGCACACTGTTTCTTACTGTACGTTTGGGAGTGTAATCACTCTGTATTGTTCACGCACACGACCAACGATATACCGAAGTCGGGAAATTACTTTCGTACGATGTTTAGTTGTTCGACGCTGCTCTGGACTGTGCTGAGTCGTGGCTACGTATATCTTGATAGGCGAATATTCTTTGTCTCGTGTCGTAGGAGTCGCGTAGTCATAAAATTGTCGCATGTCCCTTTGTAATATGATCAGAAGACGCGCCGATATTCGCCGCGTCGTTAATCTCTCCGTAATCTTTTGGCTGCAGCTCGGCTTCGATACATCACTATGTGTGCGCGTGTATGTATGTATGTGTGCCGCATGTTTCGTATATGAGCGCTCATTTCTACACAACACAGCTCGTAATTGTCATCGGTCAAATCTATAGCTGGAAAGTAGCTTACAGAAGGTATGCTCTCTTACCAGTCAATGTTAGTGTCAGTGACATGTCGATCGAATACTGAGCCGATGGTATATTGTCAGGCTTTAAATCAATTGTGAAGATCAAATCCGAAGAAATCGTATACACGATTGTCCGCAAATACTCTGATTATAATTTTGATAAGACGTGTGATTATATTCAATTTTCAATACATTCTGTCCGAAATATCGCACTAGTTCCTTGGGCGGTCGAAGATTTCCAAAACTGTCAAAGTACGCGACACAATCTCTCCTCTTTGCATACGCTACCCAATGAGTTCCGGGCCGATGAGCTGTTACGTCTGATGATAACTTTAGAACAGAAATCTGTAAAATTCTCTATAAGTCTAAGATTGGATAATGTAAAATAAAAAAAAACTTATTTTAGATATTCTTAGTACTTTTCTAATAGATATTATTTATATTTTATTATTTATACTTATGTTTGATTATTATATTTAAATTCGTATGTTAACAATGATTATAAGAGGTTCTATAATAAAAGCAATGAGAATTTCTCCTTAAAGAGTCTCTGATGCGTAACACATATAAATATATATTTTCTCCTGTTTTTTGTCATCGCAGGGTCACCGGGTTTACTGGGATCCAGGAGTTAGTGATCTATCGTGGTAATTTCTATAAATAAATTTCTATAAATCTAATAATTCATTACTCACCCAAATTTTAATAAAATACGAACTTCATATCTTTAATCTTCCTCTTGAGATGGCCGAAGAAATTATATGCGTATATATATATATATATATATATATATATATATATATATGATATAGGTATCTTGATGGAGTAAAAATCTTCTCCCTTATTATGGTATGTTAAATGCCCGTGTATTGATTATAAAGATACACGAATATATTTATAAAAAAAAATGCGCGCTAAACTAACGAGTACAAAATACTTGAGTAATGTAATGAATGCAGCGAAATTAGTAGTAAGTCGGTGTTAATTAGATGACTGTCGGAATGAGACTGCTCTTCCTTTGCCTAATGAGGTGGGGATTCTGGCCTATGGAATGTTGTCGCTCTCTCTCTCGCTCGTGTAATACCGTTTGTTCTGATGGTCCGGTATGGGGCTCTCCAATTTTGTTTATAGAAGATTCGGCCGTTGGTTGATAAGACGAGCGTTCCTGCTCGTCTTAAGAGCGTCTTATAATTTCATATAGTATTCGGAGTACAATTTTGTCGGATAGATTTTTCTTCTCTTCGAGTTTAATGAACAAAGTTATTAGTGAGTCGGTTGCTGATCGGTGTGAGTCGTAATTATTTGAAATAAAATCTGCTTATTCCTTACATTATTCGTTACTAATATTAAAATTCTTTTGACTTATATATATATGTATACTTATATCTACAGTATTAATAACGTAACCGCTTCAAGCTTGCTCTGATAGATAGATTTATGCAAATCTCCTCACTCGGTAATGATTAAATTTAAAAATTTTTATATTTTCTACTTGGCCGTCACAGAGTGTTATCCAAATTGACGATACCGTTCTCGTTTCGTTGTACGCCGTTTATCGGTAAATTATCGCGCATGAAAACGCCTCTAAAGAATAGTATGCGCATATGTCTAGCCAGTTGTTGCAATTGTATGTTAGTGGTTGCACCCGCAGGCGTTTTTATTTTCTTTCGACGTTTTTTTTTCTATTAACCATCACCCTTGTCCACGCTTGTACGGAGCGAGATAAAGTCCGCGACCTTTCATAGCGCAATTGTAACGTTGCATTTCTTCCACGATTATGACGTTACATTTTTTCCAGTTTCGCAGCCTTGCTATCGTTTACAGCCTTTGCGATTCCCGCCGCTCCGCCAGCCAAAGAACCGACTACTCCCAATAATGGTAAAAGTGGTAAAAAGCTACCACGCTTCGCTACCGGAAGTATTCGTTTTTTCGTAATCTTTTTCTTCGTCGACGACTTTTTCATCCCTATACCCATTTTCGTCTTTGCTTTCATGGCCGTCTAAACAGCTGTGGCGGCTGCTCTTTTACCAAAATTGGAATCTTTCGCGGTAATACGTTCTCGCGCCCTCGCAGCTAGTATACGATCCGCTACGTGTCGTTCACCGAGGTCGTTGCGAGTAAGCTAAATCATGTTCGCGATACGCGGCGTCCAATGGATTGATGCCTCGATCACCTCTAGCCAATCGTTCTTTTAAACGAGTTCCCGGTCCGCAAAACTGATATCCAGGAATATGTAATTCGATAGAAAGTGCGTTTATCGCACGATTCAACAGACCACTGCCTCTTACAGTTCTCGTTACATTCGTAACATATAACATTCGTAATAATCTTTTATAAATGACGCCGGACCGTCGATATGCGTTTGCTGCCGTAAATTATAATGTCGCAAACACCTATGATACTGTCGTACCTCAGAATCAACTTTTATATGTTCGGGAAGTTTGTCCCACAGACGCTCCACATAGCGACGAAACTGTTGCAATAAAATAATCTTTGGTATATATCGTATCTGTTCTGAGGTAAGGTTGAGAATATCACTGTCATCCGACACGAAAAGAAACATGTTTGATACTGAGCGGTTTCGATTTGATGCACATTTATAAATAGGCTCTCCTCCTCCTTCTTCTCCTCACAAAGTATTGTTAAGTCTGATTAGACAAGTCATGCGATTCGTACGACAACCAACGGTAATTAAAGTATCAAATTTTGATAATAGGCTAATGCCTGAAAAAGAAATACGCAACATTGCAAAATGTTACCGAATACAATACGCAGTCTCATTTGCGGCCTTTCGAATTGCGGTAAAATTAACTTGTTGATAAGCTTGATAGAATGTCCAAACGGTGTATGCTTTGGAAATTTATACATATATTCGAAATCGCTTCAACAAAATATCAATATTTGAAAAATTTACTATCATCGATAGATGAAATTGCTTACTTTACGTTCTCTAATAACAGCGATGTCATTCCGCCAAGAGAGGCGCTTCCGAATTCTATTTTTATCTTTGATGACGTGGCGTGCGACAAGCAAGATAAGAGAGTACTTCTCAATGGGTCGACATTCAAGCGTCGATTGTTTCTATCTCTGTCAAACGTATGCTAAGATACCCAAGCATTTTATACGCGACAATGCTAATCTGTTAATTTTATTTAAACAAGATGGTACAAACTTACGATATGTGTACAACGATTATGTAAATACCGACATGTCTTACGATGATTTTAACGCGTTATGTAAAAAATGTTGGCAGCACAAGTATGGATTTCTAGTAATTGACAAAGACAGTTCAATGACCAATGGACGCTACAGAACAGGTTTTAATAAATTTGCGGTAAAGTGGTTAGTTGCTATCGAAAAGTCGATAGAACAACGTCTACATAAAAAAAAACATGAGTGATAATAGTGATCGCGAAAAGATTGCGCGAGAAATTGTAAAAATAAGCGAGTCAATTCGCAAAAAATATTGCGTGTTAAAAACTGGCAAAATTGAAGAAGATGTAACGTTGGAGAAACATTTTAAGCCAATTATCGAGCCTCTAAAACAGTTTGATACCAAAATACCGTCGATGTAGAATCTGACGTATCGAAAATCGAGTCGTTTGATATACTCGGAAAAGATCATGTGGAAAAGAAAATTATTAAAGCGAAAAAACGATCAAGGATCTCATTGAACGATTTGAGCTCAAAGTAAAAACGATTAAATGTCTCATTAAATGATTTGCCGATAATTTCTACGCTGAATCAAAGGCGAACAATACCGGACACATCTACTCAGATAGAAATTATACAACCGCATCAAGTATCGTACGAGCAACCATCCGCCGAAAAAATTTTTGAAACTACACCCGATTCGTTGGTTACAACGGTTCAACCTGAACTGCAAACGTCCGAAGGTGTAAACATATTTTGAGCATTTAGATCCACTCGGACAAAAATATATACTAAAATTATATAACTTTTATGAATCAAGATAGAGATAAAGCTATGAATTATATGCATATTTAAGATTATCTTAAGTCTAGGTTTAGGTTATCTTAAGACTTCGTTCAGCCAATCAGATGGTCGAATGGAATCTTAAGATATTATTTACGACCATCTTAAATATAAGAAGGGACTATGAATATCCGTTACTGACTTTAAATACATCCGGTAATAATTGCAGTTCTTAACATATAAAACAAACAGTTCTTGGATATTTTTATGATATTGGTGATTATTATGGATATTATACAAAATAATTTACAAAAAGCATTATCAATAACAGTAGTAGTAAAAAATGCTGCAAACAAAGAAACAAAGAAACAACTTTTATTTAATCAAATGAGAGAAAATCGAAAGAAGAATTAGAGCAAGGAAATTACTTGCAGCACAAATATTAAGAAATAGGCGACGACGAATGTTTCGGAGATCATGTTGGATTTAACCTGAACTCGCATTAGATATTATTGGAAAATATTGGGAACAGCAAGTTCCTCTTTATACAGGTGATATTCATATAATATAGCTAATTGAAATTAAATTTAATACATTTTATTTTGATAACTTATTCTAAATATAATTATTATATACTGCAGATGAACGTTTCTATAATAAATTCCGAATGTCAAGGAATTCATTTAATAAGCTGTGTGAGGATTTACATCCTTATCTTTTTAAATTGGACACACAATTTAGAACAGTTATACCTGTACCCAAACGTATTGCTATAGCATTGACAGTTTTAAAAGGTCGAAGTGATTTTTGGACTGTAGCAGACCTTTTCCATATAGGCAAAAGCACCGTGCCATACATATTGTATGAGTTTTGTGATGCAGTGATTATGCATTACAATCATCTCATCAAATTTCCATCAACAGAAGAGGAAAAGGCAGAAACTGCTACAGAATTCTGGAATCGATGGCAACTTTATAATTGTTTTGAGGCTATGGATGATACTCACATACCAATATTGTGTCCAAGAGCTTCTGCACAAGACTATTATAATTACAAGTCATTTTACTCTATAAAAGTTTTAGCAGTAGTGGACCACAAATATCGTTTTACGTAATATTTTCAAATATTATTGAGAAAAATATTTAATAAAAACTAGTAAATAATAATAACTTTTATTTTACAGATATGCATTTATTAGAGCTCTAGGAAGAGGCAATGATGCTTCTATTTTTCGTCGAAGTAAATTATTTGAAAATTTTGATGACAGTAATGATGAAGATCCAAAAATGAAAACAAATTTTCATTCAATCTCTGATATAGCATTTTCTCTTTTAAATTGGAATGAAGCCGTATAGAATTATCAATAATATGCCAATATCACAAGAAAACTTCAATTACAGATTAAGTAGAGCTAGAATGTCTATTGAAAATGATTTTGGTCGTATGAAAAGTAGATGGAGAATTCTTCAATCAAAACCTGACATTACTTTAAACAATATCAGAAAAATTATAAAAGTTTGCATGATATTACACAATTTTTGTGAGAATGCTAATGAAGATTCAACTGTTTTTCTAACAGAATGTATTGTCTGTGATAAACAGACATTATACTTGTTAAGGACAAGTATGTAAAAAATATTTTGTCTGTAACGAACAGACATCATATATAAAGTTTCCTTCATCTATATAATATAATATAAAATGTGGTACAATATGGCTCTGGGCGAAGGTCCACTGTAAAAAAAACCTAACGCGCCATTGGTGATATCCCATGGATGGTGAAGAAAATCACCATTCATTATTTTAAGTTACTGACACAAACGTATATGTGGTCAGTATATATTTGTGTGCATACGTTAGTATACGTTTTATTATATATTGCCAATACATGTATATGATAAAGTTAAATTAAGTATATTACTGTTATTACATTACATATACTATATTATTTACTTTTTAAATATAAAGTTTTTTGCTATTAATAATATTTTTTACGGTCTTTATTAATTCTTTTTTTATTAATTATTTCCTTGTATTGTATTAAATAATTTTTACATCCTTGTTATATATTTAAAGCTGTAAGAAAACGCATTGTTAAAAAGTACTTAACGAGTAACTGTGTTAAATGCTTTTTAATAATACATTTTCTTACAGCTCTAAATGTATAACAAAAAAATGTAAAAATTATTTAATATAATACAAGAAAATAATTAATAAATACTGTAAAAACTATTATTAATAATAAGAAAACTTTATATTTAAAAAATAAATAATATAGTATATATAATATAGTATATATAATAAAACAGTAATATATTTAATCGAGATATTGAGAAGCGAAAGCGTCGCGCGTCGCCCGTCGCTTTCGTGTCAGCTTGATAAGAAGGAGATAGAAAACGATATATCTGTCTTCTTCTACGATACGAAGCTAGCCGAAGCGCCGAGCTCACACGTACGCTGTTTTTGCTTGTGTTGTGCGTTGTTCTCGTCGGACTTCTGGCATCACTGATCTGATGGTGAGAGAGAGGAATGTCAACTGTTATAGGTAAAATATTCCGCCCCCCCCCCCCACCCTGTTTATCCATAATGTATAATTGCAATAAATAATTAGATTAATAATAATAAATATATATAAATTTTTTATACTAACCCCCTTGTAACGACGCGATAGGCGTTCGCAACGTGGTATAGAGAGAGACGGTGCTACAGACGTTTGCAGCGCGGTAGAGAGAGACGGTGTTATAGGCGTTTGCAACGCGATAGAGAAAGACGATGCTATAGGCGTTTGCAACGCGGTAGAGAGAGACGGTGAGATGTGGTGTAAGAAGGAAGAAGCTGTATGTGTAGTACAAGGAGTGCATGATGATAGGAAAAGGAGAGCATGATGGTAGGAAAAGGAGATATAGGTGCGAGAGAAAGATAGAGAGGAAGGAGGATAACGAGAAAAAAAGCGCGTATGGTGAGAAAAGGACACCGCTGTAGGCGTAGGACAAGGAGAGTATGATGAGTAAGGAAAGGAGAGAGCAAAGGAGGAGGCTGCAGTAAAAGAAATATAAATGTAACTTATTATATAATATATGGGACGAAAGATAGGATTTGTTAAAGAAGATGCAAAGCAATATATATATGTTTAATATATATAATTTTTATTCAACGTGTCTGCATACGTATAATGTTTGTGTCTGTTTGTGTATGTGTTAAAATTATTATAATATAAAAATATAAAAAAGAATTAAAATTATAATAGAAAATTAAAAAAAATTAAAATAATGATCTAATGTAGGGTAGCAGCTCTGAAACAGAAAAAACATAATTTTATTAACATCTTAAAAAATATTTTCTAAAATTATAAATACTCACAATCTATTCGGAGTCTCTCTCATCTGACAGCCTGGAGTCCTCCTGCGGAGTTTCGGGGAGCCACGGTTCCTCTGTTTCCCACATCTCATACGGTAGCTCACCAAAGAGTTTTCGCAAACAAAGACGATCCTCGTTAAACTGAGGAGTCACCTCCTCGCACCTCCGGTTCTCGGGAGTGTCACCCATGCGTAACAATAATAGTTTGTTTGGTTTTTACACATAAGTCCTCGGTGTATGTGCGACACTTACACAATAATAATAATAGTTTTTTTTTGTAGTATTCACACAAGTCTTAAGTCATGCAAATCGGACACATATTGCAAAGTAATATTTGAAATAATGGAGTTCGACACTCGCTACAAAATAATCCGAGTATTAATGCGTAAATATTAATCGAATGTTCCCGCACAGCACAAATCTCATCAAAAAGGTACGCCATTCTTATAAAACACGATTTGCAGAAGTATGTGCCATCTGCAGTTGCATAACAAAAATATATGCAGCACATTCTTGTTAGTTCATTATACGAATTAATATCCGCTAAGTCCAAATCACGATTGATTCTGTCTTCGAAAACACTTTCATCACTTTCATAGTCACTGTCAGCTAAGCGTTGTACTTCAACGTCCAAATCACCCTCTTCGTCAGAATTGTTCATATTAATATCACCATTATTTTCGATAACATCGAAACCGATATTTCCAATATTGGCGTTATTGTCATCATCATCACTAGATAGTTCTAAAAGCGGCACTTCAATGTCCGAGTCTTCTTCATCGGAAATTATCATAAAATAATCATCACCATTATTTTCATCCATATTCGGAAGACACACGCGCAACGCATAGATTTACTCACGACACGAGCACAATTCATAGATTTCCTCGCGACACGAGCACGTAATAAGCTTCTTCTTAGAGCGTATAGGAAAAAACTAACCACGCGCCACGCGCATTTATCTCAAATATATACACGAGATCCCATATCTCATCTCTCTCTAAATAGAGTATCTCTTTCTAAACAGACTATGCATATGATCCTATGAGAGGTAAACGTCTTTGTTTGACTGAGACTAAGAGAGCGCCAGGTGGAGGAGGAGGAGGAAGAGTCGTAGAATAAAATAGTGTGAAGAGAAACATTAATGTTAATAATAATTTTTTTTATTTTTTTTTTGTTACAAGTATCATAAAGTATATCATTTATAGCACACGCCAACAATTCGCAATCTACGAGTGATCCGCTATCGAACGCGTCACTCTCGCGAATCGCTTTCACAGCATCATTTACATCAGTAATATTGTTACGTTGCAAGACGTTACAAAATTGTTTAAATTTTTCATTCATGAAATGTGTATTTTGACACAACCATGAATGCATATGATCGATACAATCCTCAAAATCGAATAAATGTAATAATGTTTGAGGTTGCATATACAAAGACTTATTAGATAATGTTAATTTAATAATTCTCGATCCGTTTAATGCGATCATTTGGATAGATAGATCACAGATCCATAATGGTTGACTTTCAGTCGATTGTACATGTCGTTCAATGTCTGTACGTTTCTGCATCAATGAGTGCCAGAGTACGATAGGCAATACTAATCGATTACCTCGGTTGTCACCAAGTATCAATTTAACATACGACATAGCTCCAACGCTTATTCCAATCTCCAGATATTTGTAAGATGTCGGGGTTAAGATATACCTTCTTCCAAGTATGCAAACCGCACGACGAGATGAAACGCTATATAAAATATTAAAATATATTAAAAAATAATATTTAGAAAATAATTGAAACTTACATTTTCTTTGATTGAATTTCACCGTTTTCAATTGGAATGTAAAAATTCATCTTGTTGGTTTCTTTAGTGGAGTACATTTTTTGCACAACCTTATGTACGGACAACTGATGCGATACTAAACTATTCAAAGTACTGCGAGCAATTTGTAATATCGCAAAACGTAATGAGGAGGGGAGTATTTCTGACGTAATTTCGCAAGCGCCAATGTAAGGCTGCTAAAAATCATTAAAAATTGTCCCCACGTGCTTTCTCGAGCGCCGTGTGTGGCTGCTGTATGATGAAATCGATTCAAATATTCGGTTACAAATGTATACGACAAAGCGTGAGATATAAATTTTTGCTAAATGAAAACATATACAGAACGCCGACAGTACAGATGTTTGCGTGAAAGAATAACGTTTCGCATAGTAGGTGGGCATTATCATGTATATTTAATTTGACTATAAATATAAATAAATATAATCCTATGCGTACAGGATGTCATATTATATTACATTTGCTCTGCATCCAAGATGTGCAAGATATTGGACATTTCGCGTGGATCAAGAATTTATCCCGGTTCGTGAATTCGCAACTCAATAAACACAATGGGCAAAAATATATCTGCGATCGGTATGTATATTTAATATTATTGATTTTCCTTCAAAATAAACTTATAATTATTATTTCTATTTTATAGATGTTAAACTATATATATAATTATTATTATTTCTATTTTATAGATGTCTACATTATTTTTATTCGAATGAGAAACTACAGTCACATACTGTAGACTGCGAGAAGATGAATGACTGTGCTATCCGATTACCGAGCGATAAGGATAAGTGGCTCGTTTTTAACAACTATAACAGGAAGGAGCAGGTTCCTTTCGTCGTGTATGTCGACCTGAAATGTGTTTTGACAAAGACGGACAAAGAAGAAGCAGAAAAAAATCTATACCAGTGTTACGTCCAGGCCCGTAAAAAGGATGGGTCAGAGGAAGGGCGTAACAGGAACTGTTCCGATGTCAAAAATCTTATCGACGAGTGACTCGGTCGAGCGAGCTCCAGGTTGGCAAACAGGTAAACGACGGGTGTCGTTATTACTCTGTTATGCGAACGCTCTCTCGTTGGTTCCTTTTTGGTAAGAGAATCGAATCTCTTTTACGCGGGACGGGACCAAGTGTGATCTTTCGCGTGGAGAGAGTGAGGGAGTTAAATAAATTACCGATCATTTAAAATTTAAATTGACATTTATTCAATTAATTCCTTACGATACATATAATCTTATTGATATCGGCCTTAAAATTATTTGTATGAATGTGTGTGTGTGTGTGTGTGTGTGGATCGCGGGTGTTACATAAGTAAGGAGGTCATCAACCAGAAAGGAAGAGGAACGAGTGCGATTCTAAAGATTTTATTCTGGTTGGTATTCGTTACAATAGTTTATATAAAAAAAAAAAAAAAAAAAAAAATAATAAAGATTTGCGAAAAGTGTAATGTGTGTTACGGCGCGATGTCGACGTTTTCGAAGACGCTATCTATAAGGTTGAGGAGAGCGGAATCGGACATGGATGCAAGCTTCGATTCTAAAGAGGGGAGCGCGAAGGTGTCAGGATCTGCTGGAGAGTACTCCAAAGAGAAGTCGGGTAATTCTATCGTGTGGTTCGACGAATTATCCGAGAGGATTACGGACGAGGAATCGGAAAAGGTTGGGGGAGACGACGGCGGTGAATCATCGGCTATATCGATGACCGAAGGTGAAAGGGTTACGGGGGAATATGATGGGGAAGGAAAATCTATTTCAGGGTAACTATGGGTAGATGGGAAAAGCGTCTTCAATGGGGTGGAACAGCGCGAGTACTGCAGGGAAGAAAGGGAAGAATTAAAACTGTTGGTTTTGCTCACGATCGTGTCGTCCGATCTATGGTCTCGGTTAGCTCGCGAGAATCGGCGGGTCGGCGCGATTTTAGGCACTTTAATAAAAGAACAGGGTTGAATAAAAGGAAAAAAAAAACGACGGTAAAAGAGAGAAGGAAAATAGACTTACTACTTAGGCAGATTTGTTGCGTTTTTAGCTGCTGGTCAGGTTGTGGCCCAGTTGTGGCTCTTGCTCGGCGGGTGGTCGTTGTTGGGCACTGACTCTAATAGTTTTCAAGACTTAATCAGAACTCCCGATATGTGAAACGAATTCCTTGGGTCAGCGAACGACCGAAATAACTGTGCCGAATGAATCTAATGCTGTACTATCGACTGATTTGAATTTTTGTGTGTCTGTAATGCGCGAGTCTTCCCTTTTTATATTAAATCTTGAGGGCATGTTAACAATTTTGGGCGGCAGTATTTTTGAGATTTTGACGTGTAAAAAGCTGTCGTTCGGTGAGATCCTTCTCCTCCTTATTTTTGATTGTTGCTGATTGGTGGGCTCTGTACGGCCTCTTAGGAAATTTGGAGATTCTTCATTTGGTTATCTCCTGGGATTATGCAGCTGTTTTTATCCATTTATTTGTTTAGGGGATCTCGCTATCGATCCTTTTCGGTCGTTTCTTTTGACATCGTTTTCAATGTTTAAAATATTTTTTGTCGCGCGATCCTTTTTATGATTAGTCGGGTGATTATTGCTTCATCTTTATAGGAGGTGAAGACGTGGAGCCGACAGTGCGTAGCGGCATTATTTATTTCTTTCTTAAGATTATGCAGCTGTTTGTCTGTTTCGTTGTTTTAGAGGATTTCGTTATTGATCCCTTTCGGTATTTGTTTAGATATCGTTTTTAGTAGATCTAAACATTATTTGATAATAACGGTTCTTTTCTATTGCGCGACCCGTTTTTTTGTGACCGATCGGACGATTATTGTTTCATTTCGTAGGAGGAAAAACGTGGGCCCACAGGACGTAACACCAGCATCATCAAGTATTTAGTATCGCTTATTATGCACATTGTTCGTACGACAAATCGTTATCCGCATATCATTCATGTCGAGATAATAATTGTGTTGCATGGTTTGCTGAAGGATTGAAAAATTTAGCAACGCGCGTGAAAACATTTTTATCTACAAATCTTCCCATGGTAAATTTGACGCGTGAAGAATTGGAAAAGTTTTAGCGCTACTCAATGTCATATATGTGAGAAATCATTCGTGGAAGACGATACGCGCGTACACGATCATTGCCACCTCACTGGGTACAGAGGTCCCGCACATTCAGATTGCAATATAAATTATAAGGAATCTTTTTATATTCCAATTATTTTCCACAATTTGTCCGGTTACGATTCACATTTTATAATCGAGAAAATAGTCACAGCGTTTGAAGGAAGAATCAATCTACTTCTGATAACTAAAAAACCATATGTTTCATTTACGAAAAATGTTAAACTTACGGAAGACAAATCACGAAATCACATTAAATTACGTTTCATCGATTCTTTTAAATTTCTCACAACAAGTCTCAACAATTTAGCATCTTTTCTTAGTAAAGATAAATTAAAAATTTTACAATCTGAATATCAAAATTTACGTGTAGAAGACTTTGATTTGTTAACGCGAAAAGGTGTCTTTCCGTACGAATATATCGATTGTGTAGATAAATTGTACGATACATGTTTACCTCCGCGCGAATTTTTTTACAATTCCTTGACCGATGACACAGTATCCGAGAGCGATTACGCGCACGCCGAGACTGTTTGGAAGCGATTCTCCATTAGAACGCTAGGCGAATATAGCAATCTATATGTAAAAATTGATGTCTTGTTAGTAGCCGATATTTTTGAAAATTTTCGTGACAATTGTATCAAGAGTTACGGGCTCGACCCTGCGCATTACTATACTCTTCCCGGATACACGTGGGATGCCATGTTGAAGCATACAAACATTAAGTTTGAATTGCTGACATCGATATGGTAATGTTTATAGAACGAGGTATACTCGGTGGTTTGAGTCAATGTTCCAACAGATACGCGCATGCTAATAACAAGTGCATGCAGTCATACGACGCATTGAAACCTTCATCGTATTTAATGTATTTCGATGTAAATAATTTATACGGATGGGCAATGTGTCAACCTTTGCCTTACGCTAGTTTTCAATGGGTCGACAATATATCCAATTTTGATTTATCATCGATCCGATTCGTCTACAGGCTATATCCTCGAAGTCGATCTCGAGTACCTGCAACATCTTCACGACGCACATACTGACTTACCGTTTTGTCCGACACGTGACAAGCCACCCGGCAAGAGAGAGAACAAGTTGCTCGCAACCTTATACGATAAGAAACGATGCGTAATACACTACCGCAATCTGCAGCAATGTACGCGACACGGTCTTCGCGTTACAAAAATTCATCGCATATTACAATTTGCGCAATCTCCATGGTTACGTACATATATTGAACTAAACACACAATTTAGAACAATGGCGAAAAATGATTTTGAAAAGAATTTATACAAATTAATGAATAATGCAGTTTTCGGCAAAACGATGGAAAATGTGCGCAATCGCGTAGATGTTAAACTTAGAACAAAATGGGACGAGAGGTACGGCGCAGAGGCAATGATCGCGAAACCAAATTTTCATAGCAGGAGCATTTTTTCGGAAAATTTAATCACTGTGGAATTGCGTAACCTCTCATAGGATCATATGCGATAGTCTATTTAGAAAGAGATACTCTATTTAGAAAGAGATGAGATATGGGATCTTGTGTTATATATTTGAGATAAATGCGCGTGGCGCTAGTTTTTTCTCTACGCTCTAAGAAAAAGCTTATTACGTGCTCCTGTCGCGAGTAAGTCTATACATTGTGCTCGTGTCGCGAGTAAATCTGTACATTGTGCTTGTGTCTTCCAAATATGGATGAAAATAACGGAGGTGATTATTTAATGATCATTTCTGACGAAGAAGAATCGGACAATGAAGTACCACTCTTAGAAGACAGTGAAGATGAAAATGATGACAATATTGTGAATAACGGTTTAGGTGATATTGAAAATAATGGTGATGATAATATGAACGATTCTGACGAAGAGGGATCGGACATTGAAGTACCACCCTTAGAAGACGGTGATTATAATAGTAATGAAAGTGATTTTTCGGAAAGAATCGATCGTGATAGACTTAGCGGAAATTAATTCGTACAATGAACTAAAAAGAATGTGTTGTATATATTTTTATTATGCAACTGCAGATGGTACTCGATTCTGCGCATCATGTTTTATGAGAGTGGTGGAACTATTTGAAGAGATTCGTGCTGTGCGAGTACACGCAATTAATATTTATTCATTAATTCTCGGACTATTTTGTAGTGAGTGTCGAAATCCGTTATATCAAATATTACCTTGTAATATGTGTCCGGTTTGTATAACATAAGACTTATGTGTGAAAACAACAAAAACTATTATTGTGTAAGTGTAGCGTGGATGAATTGTACATGCACATACATCGAGGACTTATGTGTGAAAACAACAAAAACTATTATTGTGTAAGTGTAGCGTGGATGAATTGTACACGCACATACACCGAGATGTTTTTGAAAAGGATGTACCGGCGTCACGAGAGAGATTTATACGCATGGGTGCGTGATGATCTTTGGGGCGATACTCCCGAGAATTGGAGGTGCGAGGAGGTGACTCCTCAATTTAACGAGGATCGTCTTTGTTTGCGGAAACTCTTTGGTGAGCTACTGTATGAGATGTGGGAAACATAGGAACCGTGGCTCCCCGAAACTCCGCAGGAGGACTCCAGGCCGTCAGATGAGAGAGACTCCGAATAGATTGTGAGTATTTATAATTTTTATCATTTTAGAAAATATTTTTTAAGATGTTAATAAAATTATGTTTTTTCTGTTTCAGAGCTGCTACCCTACACTAGATCATTATTTTGAGGTAAGCGGTTCCCCCGCTTACCTCACCCCCCTCAGATCCCTGAGTTAGATCTCTCTTTATTTTCTTACTTACTGACTACGATTAATGCTACTTGGCCCGTTGCCTCAGCGAGAATGAATCGTCCGCCCTGCTTTGTTCGTTCATCGCAAGAATTCTCTTATCGCTTTGCTTTGTCTGTCGATTGAAAGAATTTCCTTATCGCTATAGTGTGTCACTCGCTGTGAACCACCTTATGCCTATACGACACCTCCCTGCGTTTTTAAGAATCGTTTATAGTTTTCTTATTTTGTCAAAACGATTTTTGTCCATGATTGGGATGGCTGATGCACAAGCTACACTTTGTGCTTTATCGCCTATATGATTAGCATTTTCTCCGAAACTGCAATTATTATAACAATTTCCGCACATCATTCTAATAGTTTGAATTAATAGTTTAAAGAATCCTACCTTTGCTAAAAATACAAAAGTAAGTTCTCCTATTGCTACATATAGCCTATATAGTTTAGGTATTGCATTAATTTTTCCTTTCATATTTTTTGTCTTTGTTGCATTATCTTATCTGCTATATTTTCTATTTCATCTAATGATTTTCCTATTCCTTATAAGTTATTATTTAATTTTACACTTAATAGATTTTTTGGAATATCAGATTCAGTCAACGTTATGTTTGGCAGATGATTTTCGTATCAAATATGTCAACTGTTTTCTTTGATTAGATTATTAGGTCTTAGTGTCGCTGAGTTGGATATTCCAATACAATCTGGCGTTAAATCAATTATTACATTTCCTTTTAATTTCGGACGCCTTGTTTTATTATCTGTACATAATATGTTAATTTGTTCTTCTTTAGGAATAATGCCTATCCACTTGTTTCTCGTGTCAGATTGTATCCAATACGATTCTTTAATAATAGCATATTTACTTTTACATTCTTCACTTGAACGCTTGGTAAGTATATTTAGTAGACAATCATTATCTTGTCTTATTGAATAATCTGGTTTATTTCTTTTTATTAATTTTATGTCTCTTAATTTTCTTTCTTTTCCTAGCTCTAGTTCTGTTACGGGAATAAAGTACATTTGCATCTCATCTAACAATATAAATCTATTCTTGGTATCAATTATTGATTGAAATAGCCATGAACAGGTAAAGTTATTATTCGTTTTACGTTTAATTTTGCTTCTTCTAACAATGGAATTTTCATTTCTATTATTATTCTTTTTCCATTTAGGATTGCATTTATTTTGCAAATATCAATTAATGTTAAATAATTTTTTTCTTCTAGTTTTACCGGAAAATTCTTTACATGTTCATGTGTTCTGAGTATTTCAAACAATCTTTTAGGCGTTAAAATATAAGATTTAATCATGCCATGTTTGGCATGTTAAGCAATTTTTCTTTTTGTTTTGGGAATGCTTGACGTGTTTGTTTGTCTCTCGAGTCTTTTGAAGGTATTGATTCCACTTGTTCTTTTAGATAGGTAGTAAACTCGTCTTGTATGTCGTCTTCCGAAACATCCCCATAAAATTTCAAGTACTCATCTAATTCTCTGTAAAAGTCTTCAATAGCGTTAACATTCATTCTGGAAAGAGCATCAGCGTTAGTGTTGATTTTTCCTGGTTTGTAGATAATTTCATAGTCATACTCTAAAAGTTTCAGTCTCCATCGCATTAGTCGAGAGTTCGGATCTTTTACATTCATTAGCGATATTAATGGTCGATGATCTGTCACGATTGTAAATTTTCGTCCAAAAATATATATATATATGCATGTTCATTTTGGTTTTTTAAACGGTTTACAACGTTCAATGGAAATTTTGATGAATCTTTAGATACATCTACTTTCTATTAAATTATTAATTAATTGTGATGACATGTCATTAACAAAAAGTTTTGGTAGCCAGTTTTGGCCTATTTTAGCATCAATATATACGGATATTCGTATAGAACCTTTTCTCATTGGTGTATATTATCGTTTGTCGAAGCCGAAAAATACGAATAATTATTATATATATATATATATATATATATATATATGTATATATATATATGTATATGTGTATATATATATATATATATACGAATAATTATTATATATATATATATATACATATATATATATATATATATGTACATATACATATGTTTACATATTTACATATATACAAATTTACTTCCACATTTTTATAGAATTATTATAAAATAGAGAAATTTTATTAATTTAGGATTATATTATATAAACTTTTTATCATTGTTATTCTCTTAAAAATAAAATTTGTTTGATTAGTTCATGGTGTTTTCGAACAGGGTTTTAAAATTTCTTCTTGATAAAACTTTGAATAAGAATATGTATGATATAGTATAGTCGTAGAAAATTTAAATAAATAATTTAAATTTCCTACGACTATATCTATTGTTGGGTATCGCGAGAAAACGTACATAGAGCGCGGAGTGATGTCATGCGTGGCATGATGTCGTGCATTAGTAATACACGGACAATGCAAGGAGAGCACCGTGACCGTGACGTGGCGCGAGAGATCAGTACTTTGCTAAGCCCTGTGCAAGACGGTCGAGTAAGAATTACCCTGCGAGTTATCAGTGGACATCGTTCGCATATAATATATCGACCAGACGAACTAAGATAAAGACCCAACACCTATCTTACTGGATCAATGGATAGCAACAGTTAATAAAAAAATTAGACATCAACTTTATCAAGTTGCATTTGTCAATTTCATTTTAATAATACAGATTTTTCTAACTCTTCAAAAATAAAAGGATTAAAAACAGATATTATACCTACTGAAAATTTACATAATTAAAGTTTTGATAAATAAAAAATAAATAACTAGTATCAAGGCTCTCTGTGTAAATAAGAATAAATTGAATAACAATAAAGGCAGTAGAAAGCAAATTATATATCGTATAAACGGAGTTAGGTAGCAATTGAGAATATTAGAACTGTAAATATAAAAGAATATTTAATGTAGTGACAAATTTAATATATTAACAATGAACGAAATCTACGCATGTATAGTGAATTAGTATGGTTTCAAATTTATAAAATCGCAAAAACATATAACATATAAGTATATAAAATCGAACAACGTTTCGAGCTCGTTTTGAGTCTTCCTCAGCGTACATTAATAAATATAACTAATAATTAAAAAATCGATCGCAATATAAAATTTGTTAAGACTATAATTGAACCTTAAATAAGTGGAACAATAGCAGCATTTGACCGTCTTCAGAGAAGGTTTGCAAGATATATTTACAGTTCTAATATTCTCAATTACTACCTAACTCCGTTTATACGATATATAATTTGCTCTCTATTGCCTTTATTGTTATTCAATTTATTCTGATAAATAAAAAGTTTTAAATACATGAATAAAGATACATGTAAATACATGAATTATAAATAAATATATATATATTGTATATATATATATATGTATTGTATATATATATATATATATATATATATATATACACACCTTTGCATTATATGAAAATCCCTATGAAAGTCACTAATGCTGATGCACCATACAATACAACTAGATAAAAAAATAATAAAAAATACATTATATAAAATTCAGAGGATTGTTTAATAATTATGTATTTTATTCATATAGATATAATGTATGAATGTAATATATGAATGTAATATTATTGTTAAGAAATCAACTTTGGTCAAAGAAAAGTAGTATTATGTCTTTTTTTATTTTAGACCTAACAGAATCTTTTATAATAATGTAAATCTATAGATACATTATAAAAAACAAACATAAAGTATCGTAAATTGGAAGAAGAAAATGCAAAATTGAAAGAAATAGTCAGTACTTTAACACAAAGTTATGAAAAACAATTAAACAATCAAGCAGATATGTTCAAAACTTTAATAAAAAAAAAAAAAGATATTTGGAAAAAAAAGCTTATGTTGAAAGAAAAAAAAATTATTAAATTATTAAGTAGACAAACAAACCAAAAGCAAATAAAAATTGATAATCTTATATGTTAATTAAAAAATTCGAAAATAATAAGTACTGAAACATATGAGATGTTAAATTCAGATTTAGGTAATGTATCTTCTCAAATATTATTTGTTAAATTATGCTGTGAATTATTGGCAACAAAACAGAAGAAATATCGTTATAAGGATAAACAATACATTTGCTAAAAAAATTATTAATTGGCCAAACTTTTAATGTAGATAAGTTTTTGGTGATAAAAATTTTTAATTCGGATGATTTATATGGATAGGAGTACAAGTCTAAATATTCAAGAAATTGCTTTCCAATAATATAAATTTGACCTGTTGTTGTAACAACTATATTATGTATTTGAATGACTACATCTCCATTTGCAAAGCTACAATAACAATCTGCATTATTATACGAGTAAATTCTTAATGTTATATTATTAAAGTAAATTTTTTTTTCGATCGGGACATTGGAGCTAAATGATCGATATGCAATTTAGCGAATGGCACGTCGCCTTTTGATATGTTCCTTCGCGCATTGTTACGTGCTGAACGCGACGTAATGAATAAAGAGATACAGTTATCTGGTTACAAGATTTTATTTAGCGCAATATTACAAGTCGAAGATGTTTTCTCTAAGACTGCCGACTTAGAACTACTCAATAATTGTAAAACTACCTATAAGATACAAGAAAGGCCTTTTGTGGGAGTTGAACAAAATTTCGGAACCCGTAGAAATAACGACTAATGATAAAATATGTTTTAATCTTGAAATTGATGATTGGAGCGTGTTTCGGGGGGTAAGAAAAAAAAAAAAAAGGTAAAAAGTAAATATATATATTATCTCATGAATCTTCAGTAGATATATATAGAGAGTTCTAATCCAGGGATATGAGGGGGGTGAGGTAAGCGGGGGGGACGAGGCGAGGTACCTCGTCACCCCCCGCACTGACGGGGGAGGGGGAGGGGGGTAGTCCCCCTCAATCGCGGGGGAAGGGGCAAATGTCCCCCTAGACTGAGGGGGAAGGGGGAGGTACCAAATGCCCCACCCCCCAGATTAAGGGGGGAGGGTGGTACCAAACATCCCCTGATTGAGAGGGGGATGGGGGAGGGGGAGGGGGGGCATACATATGGTTCCGCACGTGGAGGGAGTGTCCTCTCCGAAAGACTGCGGAGGTCTGACGGTGAGAGAGAGGAATGTCAACTGTTATAGATAAAATAATCACCCCACTCTGTTTATTCATAATGTATATTTGCAATAATAGACGTTCGCAAGGCGGTAGAGGGAGACGGTGCGATAGCGTTCGCAAGGCGGTAGAGGGAGACGGTGCGATAGAGAGGGAGACGGTGCGATAGACGTTCGCAACGTGGTAGAGGGAGACGATGCGATAGACGTTCGCAACGTGGTAGAGGGAGACGGTGCGATAGACGTTCGCAACGTGGTAGAGGGAGACGATGCGATAGACGTTCGCAACGTGGTAGAGGGAGACGATGCGATAGACGTTCGCAACGTGGTAGAGGGAGACGATGCGATAGACGTTCTATATAGCGTAGGACAAGGAGAGTATGACGTGGTGTGAGAAGGAAAGCGCTGTATGTGTATGACAAGGGAGTGCATGATGATAGGAAAAGGAGGGCATGATGGTAAGAAAAGGAGAGCATGATGGTAGGAAAAGGAGATATAGGTGCGAGAGAAAAGAATAGAGATGAAGAAGGATAGCGAGAAGGAGAGCGTGTTATGGGGTGCGAGAGAAAGAATAGAGAGGAAGGAGGATAGCGGAGGCGCGATAAGACGGAGGCTAAGGCGTACGCGAGAAAAAGATATTTTTTGTATGTTACGTTTTTTTTTTCTAATATTAAATGTTATCTTATTATCTAATTATATCTAATACATAGGAAGAAGGATGGGATAGATGATGAAGGTGGAAATAAGTAATATATATATATATATAAGTTTAACATAAATTTTTATTTAAAAAGTGTGTATGTGTATACATATAAAGTGTGTGTGTGTGTGTGTGTGCGTTTGTGCATGTATTAAAATTATTATAATATAAAAAGAATTAAAATTGTAATAGAAAATTGAAAAAAATTAAAATATAAAAAGAATTAAAATTATAGTATAAAATTTTAAAAAATTAAAATAATGATCTAGGGTAGCAGCTCTGAAACAGAAAAAACATTTTTTATTAGTACTTTAAAAATATTTTCTAAAATGATAAAAATTATAAATACTTACAATCTATTCGGAGTCTCTCTCTCTCTCTCTCTCATCTGACGACCTGGAGTCCTCCTGCAGAGTTTCGGGGAGCCACGGTTCCTCTGTCTCCCACACCTCATACGGAAGCTCACCAAAGAGTTTCCGCAAACAAAGACGATCCTCGTTAAACTGAGGAGTCACCTCCTCGCGCCTCCGGTTCTCGGGAGTGTCACCCATGCGTAACAATAATAGTTTGTTTTGATTTTTTACACATAAGTCCTCGGTGTATGTGCTACACTTACACAATAATAATAAAAGTTTTTAGAAGTATTTACACAAGTCTTAATTCATGCAAATTGGACACATATTGCATGGTAAAATTTGAAATAATGGAGTTCGACACTCACTACAAAATAAACCGAGTATTAATGCGTACATATTAATCGAGTGTTCACGCACAGCACAAATCTCGTCAAAAAGATACGCCATTCTTATAAAACACGATGTGCAGAAGTATGTGCCATCTGCAGCTGCATAACAAAAATATATGCAGCACATTCGTGTTAGTTCATTATAAGAATTAATATCTGCTAAGTTCAATGCACGATCGATTCTATCTTCGAAAACACTTTCAGCACTTTCATAGTCACTGTCAGCTAAGTGCTGCACTTCATCGTCTAAATCACCCTCTTCGTCAGAAATGTTCATATCAATATCACCATTATTTTCAATAATATCCAAACCAATATTTCCAATATTGGCGTTATTGTCATCATCGTCATCACTAAAAAGTTCTAAAAGCGGCACTTCAATGTCTGAGTCTTCTTCATCGGAATTTATTATAAAATAATTATCACCATTATCTTCTTCCATATTCGGAAGACACGAGCACAATTCATATATTTCCTCGCGACACGAGCACAATTCATATATTTCCTCGCGACACGAGAGTATAGGAAAAACTAACCACGCGTCACGCACATTTATCTCAAATATATACACGAGATCCCATATCTCATCTCTCTCTAAATAGAGTATCTCTTTTTAAATAGACTATGCATATGATCCTATGAGAGGTAAACGTCTTTGTTTGACTGAGACTAAGAGAGCGCGAGGAGGAGGAGGAGGAGGCGTAGAATAAAATAGTGTGAAGAGAAACATTAATGTTAATAATAATTTTTTATTTTTTATTTGTTACAAGTATCATAAAGTATATCATTTATAGCACACGCCAACAATTCGCAATCTACGAGTGATCCGCTATCGAACGCGTCACTCTCGCGAATCGCTTTCACAGCATCATTTACATCAGTAATATTGTTTCGTTGCAAGACGTTACAAAATTGTTTAAATTTTTCATTCACGAAATGTGTATTTTGACACAACCATGAATGCATATGATCGATGCAATCTTCAAAATCGAATAAATGTAATAATGTTTGAGGTTGCATATACAAAGACTTATTAGATAATGTTAATTTAACAATTCTCGATCCGTTTAATGCGATCATTTGGATAGATAGATCACAGATCCATAATGGTTGACTTTCAGTCGATTGTACATGTCGTTCAATGTCTGCACGTTTCTGCATCAATGAGTGCCAGAGTACGATAGGCAATACTAATCGATTACCTCGGTTGTCACCAAGTATCAATTCGACATACGACATAGCTCCAACGCTTATTCCAATCTCCAAATATTTGTAAGATGTCGGGGTTAGGATATACCTTCTTCCAAGTATGCAAACCGCACGACGAGATGAAACGCTATATAAAATATTAAAATATATTAAAAAATAATATTTAGAAAATAATTTTTAGGAAATAATATTTAGAAAATAATTGAAACTTACATGTTCTTTGATTGAATTTCACCGTTCTCAATCGGAATGTAAAAATTCATCTTGCTGGTTTCTTTTGTGGAGCACATTTTTTTTTTAGCACAACCTTATGCACGGACAACTGATGCGATACTAAACTATTGAAAGTACTGCGATCAATCAGTAATATCGCAAAACGTAATGAGGAGGGGAGTATTTGTGACGTAATTTTGCAAGCGCCAATGTAAGGCTGCTAGAAATTATTAAAAATCGCGTCCCCACGTGCTTTCTCGAGCGCCGTGTGTGGCCGCCGTATGATGAAATCTAATCAAATGTATACGACGCTAGAAATATTCGGTTACAAATGTATAGGACAAAGCGTGAGATAAAATTTTTGGCTAAATGATAACATAAACAGACCGTCGACAGTACGGATATTTGCGCTAAAGAATAACGCGCCGCACAGTGGGTGGGCATTATCATGTATATTTAATTTGATTGTAAATAATAAATATAATCCTATGCGGAGAGGATGTCATATTATATTACATTACCACGAAAATATGCGTGAGATAAAGAGACGTGATAATATAGAAATGACGGATGTTTATACGAAAGAATAACGTTTTCGCAATCTGAAAAGAATATAACGATTAGATATAAATCAGAACAGAGAGTCACATCTCGCCATTATTGTCGAAGCTTGCACGAGTGTACCTTATATGTAAAAAAATGGAGCAGGTTTTAACGCAACAATCCACCTTGATAAATTCGGTGGAGGAGTACTTTGCATGGGAGGTGCGATGCGATGATTATATCAAGTCGTTGGAAGAGCAGAGTCGAATTAAACGACCGCGAATATCGATCGGATATCGACAATTGTTGATCGCAAAGATCGCGCGACTCGAAGGACTGAAAAATGCGTTGCGCAAACGTTTCGTACACGCGGGTGCCGGACACAGCGCGCATCAAGCTGCACTATTTTGGCGAGAAATTGATACAGCGTTCGAGAACCGTATATCGACTGGTGCGATAATCAATAGCAATTATATCGAACCTCGCCAGTTTCTCGAAGACGCGAGTGATATCGTGCTCGAACATGTGCGAGACGCTATCGAAACACACTGTAGTGTGAAAGTGAATACTATGTTTAACGGTGAGTTTGTGGCGGGTGAAAAGCACAACGATAAAAGTGTAAGTACAAAAAACTGTGAACTATTTCGTACATCTGATTTACGCGAATGGTACGAGCAACGTGTTATCGAGCCCACTTTAGCATCTCTCGAAGAATTTCAAGAACGTGATAGTGGGTGGGCATTATCGCGTATACATAATTTGACTGTAAATATAAATAAATATAATCCTATGCGTGCGGGATGTCATATTATATTACCGCGAAAGATAATGATGAAGCGAGCGATAGTTAACGTGCGATCCAAAGACAATGCATGTTTCGCATGGGCAGTGACTGCTGCTATGTATCCCGCTGAAAGAAGGGTTGAACGAGAATTATCGTACCCGCGTTACACGGATGTGCTAAATCTTCGAGACATTGAGTTTCCAGTGACTCTTAATCAAATTAAAAAGTTTGAAATTAACAACAATATTTCAATCAATGTGTATACCATCGAAAACGAAAATATTGTTCCTATTCGTCTTTCGGAGCAAAAGAGGGACAAGCACGCCAATTTGCTCTACATTCAAGATGCGCAAGATATCGGACATTTCGCGTGGATCAAGAATTTATCGCGACTCGTGAGTTCGCAACTCAATAAACACAATGGACAAAAATATATCTGCGATCGGTATGTATATTTAATATTATTGATTTTTTTCAAAATAAATATATAATTATTATTTCTATTTTTATAAATGTTAAAATATATATATAATTATTATTTCTTTTTTATAGATGTCTACATTATTTTTATTCGAATGAGAAACTACAGTCACATACTGTAGACTGCGGGAAGATGAACGACTGCGCTATCCGATTACCGAGCGATAAGGATAAGTGGCTCGCTTTTAACAACTATAACAGGAAGGAGCAGGTTCCTTTCGTCGTGTATGCCGACCTGGAATGTGTTTTGAGAAAGACGTACAAAGAAGAAGAAGCAGAAAAAAATTTATACCAGCATCATCAAGTGTTTAGTATCGCTTATTATGTACATTGCTCGTACGATAATTCGTTGTCCGCGTATCATTCTCGTCGCGAAGCCAATTGCGTCGCATGGTTTGCTGAAGAATTAAAAAATTTAGCAACGAGCGTGAAAACAATTTTATCTACAAATCTTCCCATGATAAATTTGACGCGTGAAGAATTGGAAAAGTTTAACAGCGCTACTCAATGTCACATATGTGAGAAACCATTCGTGGAAGACGATACGCGCGTACACGATCATTGCCACCTCACTGGGCGGTACAGAGGTCCCGCGCATTCAAATTGCAATCTAAATTATAAGGAATCCTTTTATATTCCAATTATTTTCCACAATTTATCCGGTTATGATTCACATTTTATAATCGAGGAAATAGCCACAGCGTTCGAAGGAAGAATCGATCTACTTCCGATAACTAAAGAAAAATACGTTTCATTTACGAAAGATGTTAAACTTACGGAAGACAATTGGCGAAATCACATTAAATTACGTTTCATCGATTCTTTTAAATTTCTCACAACAAGTCTCAACAAATTAGCATCTTTTCTCAGTAAAGATAAATTAAAAATTTTACAATCTGAATATCAAAATTTGCGGGTAGAAGACTTTGATCTGTTAACGCGTAAAGGCGTCTTTCCGTACGAATATATCGATTGTGTAGATAAATTGCACGATACATGTTTACCTCCGCGCGAATTATTTTACAGTTCCTTGACAGGTAACACAGTATCTGAGAGCGATTACGCGCACGCTGAGATTGTGTGGAAGCGATTCTCCCATTCGAACGCTAGGCGAATATAGCGATCTGTATTTAAAAATCGATGTTTTGTTGTTAGCAGATGTTTTTGAAAATTTTCGTGACAATTGTATCAAGAGTTACGGGCTCGACCCTGCGCATTATTATACTCTGCCCGGATACACGTGGGATGCCATGTTGAAGCATACAAATATTAAGTTTGAATTGCTCACTGACATCGATATGGTAATGTTTATAGAACGAGGTATACGCGGTGGTTTGAGTCAATGTTCCAACAGATACGCGCATGCTAATAACAAGTACATGCAGTCATACGACCCATTGAAACCGTCATCGTATCTAATGTATTTCGATGTAAATAATTTATACGGATGGGCAATGTGTCAACCTTTGCCTTACGCTAGTTTTCAATGGGTCGACAATATATGCAATTTTGATCTATCATCGATCGCGTCCGATTCGCCTACAGGCTATATCCTCGAAGTCGATCTCGAGTACCCGCGACATCTTCACGACGCGCATACTGACTTACCGTTTTGTCCGACGCGTGACAAACCACCCGGCAAGAGAGAGAACAAGTTGCTCGCGACCTTATACGATAAGAAACGATACGTAATACACTACCGCAATCTGCAGCAATGTACGCGACACGGTCTTCGCGTTACAAAAATTCATCGCATATTACAATTCGCGCAATCTCCATGGTTACGTACATATATTGAATTAAACACGCAATTTAGAACAATGGCTAAAAATGATTTTGAAAAGAATTTATACAAATTAATGAATAATGCAGTTTTCGGCAAAACGATGGAAAATGTGCGCAATCGCGTAGATGTAAAACTTATAACAAAATGGGACGATAGGTACGGCGCAGAGGCGATGATCGCGAAACCAAATTTTCATAGCAGGAGCATTTTTTCGGAAAATTTAATCGCTGTGGAATTGCGTAGACTCGAGGTGAAGTTTTACAAACCAATCTATGTAGGTATGTGTATACTTGATGTATCCAAGATGTGTTTGTACGAATTTCATCACGATTACATGATTCCAATGTATAGAGAAAAATGTAAAGTCATGTACACCGACACGGATAGTCTCATATATCACATTGAGTGCGAAGACGTGTACGAGAATATGAAGCGCGACATCGACAAGTTCGACACGAGCGACTATGCGATAGACAATGCGTACGGTATACCGCTCGTGAATAAAAAGGTACCGGGTCTGATGAAGGATGAAAACAACGGTATGATAATGACAGAATTTGTCGGGCTTAGAGCAAAAATGTACGCGCTAAAAATAGATGGTAAAAAGGATACGAAAAAGGTAAAAGGTGTCAAGAATAGCGTCGTCGCGAAAACGATAACATTTGACGATTACATGCAATGTTTGAACGAAGGAATTGAAATGACGCGACAGCAATCGACTATAAGATCAAAAATGCATAAAGTATATACCATGCGGCAGAAAAAAATTGCTCTAAGTCCACACGATGATAAACGGTATATAATACCTAAAAGTATCGATACGCTACCATGGGGGCATTACAGAATACCGTTGTAAAAAAGAAAAAAAGTGTATATATTTGAATATTATATATATTTATATATGTAAACTTTATATAATATTTGTTATATTTTTACAATACATTATTTTTATGAATCCAAGAATTCCGTGAACTATCGAATCCCAACCATTTCACAAAAACTTCATCCCCTCTCTTCCTCAATATCTTTTCCACAAGATATATATCGGGATTAGCAACGCGTTGCAGTTCGTATTCGTAAAATCCACCGAATTTGTTGATAGGCATTTTTTTTTCAGACGCTTCGTAAAGTGTCACGCGACGCTGATCGACTGATTAGTTTTGTCGATACATCATTCAATTTATAATTTGAATCGATGTTTCAATCGATGTTGATCAATGTTCGTTACATGTTTGTTTAATGTTTATTTGATTGTGTCGTGATTCAATAATCGTTTTATTATAATTATCCGTATGAATGCTGTGTGGAGCGACAGTTGTCTTTTTTATTACTGATTTTTATTATTTCTTTCTTTGCCTATTCTTTATAAAACGTATATAGTTGGATCTAAATTCATTCTGCTAAAGATGCTGAAAAATACTGATGTAGATGAGACGTGATACTCGAGTTAGAAGAAAATGAGAGTTTTTTCTTGTCCATCTCTGTAGTATTATATCGTATTATATTTCAGTACGTGATGCAGTTGCATCTGGTATTACATTTCGATTCACGATATTAAAATAATTAACGTCTTTTAAACAGTACAAATAGTTGATTTTTGTTTATTATAATTGATCATGATACATTTTATGTTGATCGACGTTCGTTTGGTGTACGATAGTGGTTCAAACATAGTTGGATCGATGTTCATCGCGGTTCGATAGATGTTTGTTTGATGTTTATTTGATGTATGATTGTGGTTCGAACATGGTTGGATCGATGTTTGATGTATGATTGTGGTTCGAACATGGTTGGATCGATGTTTCAATTGATGTTGATCAATTGAAACATCGATCCAACCATGTTCGAACCACAATCATACATCAAATAAACATCAAACAAACATCTATCGAACCGCGATGAACATCGATCCAACTATGTTTGAACCACTATCGTACACCAAACGAACGTCGATCAACATAAAATGTATCATGATCAATTATAATAAACAAAAATCAACTATTTGTACTGTTTAAAAGACGTTAATTATTTTAATATCGTGAATCGAAATGTAATACCAGATGCAACTGCATCACGTACTGAAATATAATACGATATAATACTACAGAGATGGACAAGAAAAAACTCTCATTTTCTTCTAACTCGAGTATCACGTCTCATCTACATCAGTATTTTTCAGCATCTTTAGCAGAATGAATTTAGATCCAACTATATACGTTTTATAAAGAATAGGCAAAGAAAGAAATAATAAAAATCAGTAATAAAAAAGACAACTGTCGCTCCACACAGCATTCATACGGATAATTATAATAAAACGATTATTGAATCACGACACAATCAAATAAACATTAAACAAACATGTAACGAACATTGATCAACATCGATTGAAACATCGATTCAAATTATAAATTGAATGATGTATCGACAAAACTAATCAGTCGATCAGCGTCGCGTGACACTTTACGAAGCGTCTGAAAAAAAAATGCCTATCAACAAATTCGGTGGATTTTACGAATACGAACTGCAACGCGTTGCTAATCCCGATATATATCTTGTGGAAAAGATATTGAGGAAGAGAGGGGATGAAGTTTTTGTGAAATGGTTGGGATTCGATAGTTCACGGAATTCTTGGATTCATAAAAATAATGTATTGTAAAAATATAACAAATATTATATAAAGTTTACATATATAAATATATATAATATTCAAATATATACACTTTTTTTCTTTTTTACAACGGTATTCTGTAATGCCCCCATGGTAGCGTATCGATACTTTTAGGTATTATATACCGTTTATCATCGTGTGGACTTAGAGCAATTTTTTTCTGCCGCATGGTATATACTTTATGCATTTTTGATCTTATAGTCGATTGCTGTCGCGTCATTTCAATTCCTTCGTTCAAACATTGCATGTAATCGTCAAATGTTATCGTTTTCGCGACGACGCTATTCTTGACACCTTTTACCTTTTTCGTATCCTTTTTACCATCTATTTTTAGCGCGTACATTTTTGCTCTAAGCCCGACAAATTCTGTCATTATCATACCGTTGTTTTCATCCTTCATCAGACCCGGTACCTTTTTATTCACGAGCGGTATACCGTACGCATTGTCTATCGCATAGTCGCTCGTGTCGAACTTGTCGATGTCGCGCTTCATATTCTCGTACACGTCTTCGCACTCAATGTGATATATGAGACTATCCGTGTCGGTGTACATGACTTTACATTTTTCTCTATACATTGGAATCATGTAATCGTGATGAAATTCGTACAAACACATCTTGGATACATCAAGTATACACATACCTACATAGATTGGTTTGTAAAACTTCACCTCGAGTCTACGCAATTCCACAGCGATTAAATTTTCCGAAAAAATGCTCCTGCTATGAAAATTTGGTTTCGCGATCATCGCCTCTGCGCCGTACCTATCGTCCCATTTTGTTATAAGTTTTACATCTACGCGATTGCGCACATTTTCCATCGTTTTGCCGAAAACTGCATTATTCATTAATTTGTATAAATTCTTTTCAAAATCATTTTTAGCCATTGTTCTAAATTGCGTGTTTAATTCAATATATGTACGTAACCATGGAGATTGCGCGAATTGTAATATGCGATGAATTTTTGTAACGCGAAGACCGTGTCGCGTACATTGCTGCAGATTGCGGTAGTGTATTACGTATCGTTTCTTATCGTATAAGGTCGCGAGCAACTTGTTCTCTCTCTTGCCGGGTGGTTTGTCACGCGTCGGACAAAACGGTAAGTCAGTATGCGCGTCGTGAAGATGTCGCGGGTACTCGAGATCGACTTCGAGGATATAGCCTGTAGGCGAATCGGACGCGATCGATGATAGATCAAAATTGCATATATTGTCGACCCATTGAAAACTAGCGTAAGGCAAAGGTTGACACATTGCCCATCCGTATAAATTATTTACATCGAAATACATTAGATACGATGACGGTTTCAATGGGTCGTATGACTGCATGTACTTGTTATTAGCATGCGCGTATCTGTTGGAACATTGACTCAAACCACCGCGTATACCTCGTTCTATAAACATTACCATATCGATGTCAGTGAGCAATTCAAACTTAATATTTGTATGCTTCAACATGGCATCCCACGTGTATCCGGGCAGAGTATAATAATGCGCAGGGTCGAGCCCGTAACTCTTGATACAATTGTCACGAAAATTTTCAAAAACATCTGCTAACAACAAAACATCGATTTTTAAATACAGATCGCTATATTCGCCTAGCGTTCGAATGGAGAATCGCTTCCACACAATCTCAGCGTGCGCGTAATCGCTCTCAGATACTGTGTTACCTGTCAAGGAACTGTAAAATAATTCGCGCGGAGGTAAACATGTATCGTGCAATTTATCTACACAATCGATATATTCGTACGGAAAGACGCCTTTACGCGTTAACAGATCAAAGTCTTCTACCCGCAAATTTTGATATTCAGATTGTAAAATTTTTAATTTATCTTTACTGAGAAAAGATGCTAATTTGTTGAGACTTGTTGTGAGAAATTTAAAAGAATCGATGAAACGTAATTTAATGTGATTTCGCCAATTGTCTTCCGTAAGTTTAACATCTTTCGTAAATGAAACGTATTTTTCTTTAGTTATCGGAAGTAGATCGATTCTTCCTTCGAACGCTGTGGCTATTTCCTCGATTATAAAATGTGAATCATAACCGGATAAATTGTGGAAAATAATTGGAATATAAAAGGATTCCTTATAATTTAGATTGCAATTTGAATGCGCGGGACCTCTGTACCGCCCAGTGAGGTGGCAATGATCGTGTACGCGCGTATCGTCTTCCACGAATGGTTTCTCACATATGTGACATTGAGTAGCGCTGTTAAACTTTTCCAATTCTTCACGCGTCAAATTTATCATGGGAAGATTTGTAGATAAAATTGTTTTCACGCTCGTTGCTAAATTTTTTAATTCTTCAGCAAACCATGCGACGCAATTGGCTTCGCGACGAGAATGATACGCGGACAACGAATTATCGTACGAGCAATGTACATAATAAGCGATACTAAACACTTGATGATGCTGGTATAAATTTTTTTCTGCTTCTTCTTCTTTGTACGTCTTTCTCAAAACACATTCCAGGTCGGCATACACGACGAAAGGAACCTGCTCCTTCCTGTTATAGTTGTTAAAAGCGAGCCACTTATCCTTATCGCTCGGTAATCGGATAGCGCAGTCGTTCATCTTCCCGCAGTCTACAGTATGTGACTGTAGTTTCTCATTCGAATAAAAATAATGTAGACATCTATAAAAAAGAAATAATAATTATATATATATTTTAACATTTATAAAAATAGAAATAATAATTATATATTTATTTTGAAAAAAATCAATAATATTAAATATACATACCGATCGCAGATATATTTTTGTCCATTGTGTTTATTGAGTTGCGAACTCACGAGTCGCGATAAATTCTTGATCCACGCGAAATGTCCGATATCTTGCGCATCTTGAATGTAGAGCAAATTGGCGTGCTTGTCCCTCTTTTGCTCCGAAAGACGAATAGGAACAATATTTTCGTTTTCGATGGTATACACATTGATTGAAATATTGTTGTTAATTTCAAACTTTTTAATTTGATTAAGAGTCACTGGAAACTCAATGTCTCGAAGATTTAGCACATCCGTGTAACGCGGGTACGATAATTCTCGTTCAACCCTTCTTTCAGCGGGATACATAGCAGCAGTCACTGCCCATGCGAAACATGCATTGTCTTTGGATCGCACGTTAACTATCGCTCGCTTCATCATTATCTTTCGCGGTAATATAATATGACATCCCGCACGCATAGGATTATATTTATTTATATTTACAGTCAAATTATGTATACGCGATAATGCCCACCCACTATCACGTTCTTGAAATTCTTCGAGAGATGCTAAAGTGGGCTCGATAACACGTTGCTCGTACCATTCGCGTAAATCAGATGTACGAAATAGTTCACAGTTTTTTGTACTTACACTTTTATCGTTGTGCTTTTCACCCGCCACAAACTCACCGTTAAACATAGTATTCACTTTCACACTACAGTGTGTTTCGATAGCGTCTCGCACATGTTCGAGCACGATATCACTCGCGTCTTCGAGAAACTGGCGAGGTTCGATATAATTGCTATTGATTATCGCACCAGTCGATATACGGTTCTCGAACGCTGTATCAATTTCTCGCCAAAATAGTGCAGCTTGATGCGCGCTGTGTCCGGCACCCGCGTGTACGAAACGTTTGCGCAACGCATTTTTCAGTCCTTCGAGTCGCGCGATCTTTGCGATCAACAATTGTCGATATCCGATCGATATTCGCGGTCGTTTAATTCGACTCTGCTCTTCCAACGACTTGATATAATCATCGCATCGCACCTCCCATGCAAAGTACTCCTCCACCGAATTTATCAAGGTGGATTGTTGCGTTAAAACCTGCTCCATTTTTTTACATATAAGGTACACTCGTGCAAGCTTCGACAATAATGGCGAGATGTGACTCTCTGTTCTGATTTATATCTAATCGTTATATTCTTTTCAGATTGCGAAAACGTTATTCTTTCGTATAAACATCCGTCATTTCTATATTATCACGTCTCTTTATCTCACGCATATTTTCGTGGTAATGTAATATAATATGACATCCTCTCCGCATAGGATTATATTTATTATTTACAATCAAATTAAATATACATGATAATGCCCACCCACTGTGCGGCGCGTTATTCTTTAGCGCAAATATCCGTACTGTCGACGGTCTGTTTATGTTATCATTTAGCCAAAAATTTTATCTCACGCTTTGTCCTATACATTTGTAACCGAATATTTCTAGCGTCGTATACATTTGATTAGATTTCATCATACGGCGGCCACACACGGCGCTCGAGAAAGCACGTGGGGACGCGATTTTTAATAATTTCTAGCAGCCTTACATTGGCGCTTGCAAAATTACGTCACAAATACTCCCCTCCTCATTACGTTTTGCGATATTACTGATTGATCGCAGTACTTTCAATAGTTTAGTATCGCATCAGTTGTCCGTGCATAAGGTTGTGCTAAAAAAAAAATGTGCTCCACAAAAGAAACCAGCAAGATGAATTTTTACATTCCGATTGAGAACGGTGAAATTCAATCAAAGAACATGTAAGTTTCAATTATTTTCTAAATATTATTTCCTAAAAATTATTTTCTAAATATTATTTTTTAATATATTTTAATATTTTATATAGCGTTTCATCTCGTCGTGCGGTTTGCATACTTGGAAGAAGGTATATCCTAACCCCGACATCTTACAAATATTTGGAGATTGGAATAAGCGTTGGAGCTATGTCGTATGTCGAATTGATACTTGGTGACAACCGAGGTAATCGATTAGTATTGCCTATCGTACTCTGGCACTCATTGATGCAGAAACGTGCAGACATTGAACGACATGTACAATCGACTGAAAGTCAACCATTATGGATCTGTGATCTATCTATCCAAATGATCGCATTAAACGGATCGAGAATTGTTAAATTAACATTATCTAATAAGTCTTTGTATATGCAACCTCAAACATTATTACATTTATTCGATTTTGAAGATTGCATCGATCATATGCATTCATGGTTGTGTCAAAATACACATTTCGTGAATGAAAAATTTAAACAATTTTGTAACGTCTTGCAACGAAACAATATTACTGATGTAAATGATGCTGTGAAAGCGATTCGCGAGAGTGACGCGTTCGATAGCGGATCACTCGTAGATTGCGAATTGTTGGCGTGTGCTATAAATGATATACTTTATGATACTTGTAACAAATAAAAAATAAAAAATTATTATTAACATTAATGTTTCTCTTCACACTATTTTATTCTACGCCTCCTCCTCCTCCTCCTCGCGCTCTCTTAGTCTCAGTCAAACAAAGACGTTTACCTCTCATAGGATCATATGCATAGTCTATTTAAAAAGAGATACTCTATTTAGAGAGAGATGAGATATGGGATCTCGTGTATATATTTGAGATAAATGTGCGTGACGCGTGGTTAGTTTTTCCTATACTCTCGTGTCGCGAGGAAATATATGAATTGTGCTCGTGTCGCGAGGAAATATATGAATTGTGCTCGTGTCTTCCGAATATGGAAGAAGATAATGGTGATAATTATTTTATAATAAATTCCGATGAAGAAGACTCAGACATTGAAGTGCCGCTTTTAGAACTTTTTAGTGATGACGATGATGACAATAACGCCAATATTGGAAATATTGGTTTGGATATTATTGAAAATAATGGTGATATTGATATGAACATTTCTGACGAAGAGGGTGATTTAGACGATGAAGTGCAGCACTTAGCTGACAGTGACTATGAAAGTGCTGAAAGTGTTTTCGAAGATAGAATCGATCGTGCATTGAACTTAGCAGATATTAATTCTTATAATGAACTAACACGAATGTGCTGCATATATTTTTGTTATGCAGCTGCAGATGGCACATACTTCTGCACATCGTGTTTTATAAGAATGGCGTATCTTTTTGACGAGATTTGTGCTGTGCGTGAACACTCGATTAATATGTACGCATTAATACTCGGTTTATTTTGTAGTGAGTGTCGAACTCCATTATTTCAAATTTTACCATGCAATATGTGTCCAATTTGCATGAATTAAGACTTGTGTAAATACTTCTAAAAACTTTTATTATTATTGTGTAAGTGTAGCACATACACCGAGGACTTATGTGTAAAAAATCAAAACAAACTATTATTGTTACGCATGGGTGACACTCCCGAGAACCGGAGGCGCGAGGAGGTGACTCCTCAGTTTAACGAGGATCGTCTTTGTTTGCGGAAACTCTTTGGTGAGCTTCCGTATGAGGTGTGGGAGACAGAGGAACCGTGGCTCCCCGAAACTCTGCAGGAGGACTCCAGGTCGTCAGATGAGAGAGAGAGAGAGAGAGACTCCGAATAGATTGTAAGTATTTATAATTTTTATCATTTTAGAAAATATTTTTAAAGTACTAATAAAAAATGTTTTTTCTGTTTCAGAGCTGCTACCCTAGATCATTATTTTAATTTTTTAAAATTTTATACTATAATTTTAATTCTTTTTATATTTTAATTTTTTTCAATTTTCTATTACAATTTTAATTCTTTTTATATTATAATAATTTTAATACATGCACAAACGCACACACACACACACACACACTTTATATGTATACACATACACACTTTTTAAATAAAAATTTATGTTAAACTTATATATATATATATATTACTTATTTCCACCTTCATCATCTATCCCATCCTTCTTCCTATGTATTAGATATAATTAGATAATAAGATAACATTTAATATTAGAAAAAAAAAACGTAACATACAAAAAATATCTTTTTCTCGCGTACGCCTTAGCCTCCGTCTTATCGCGCCTCCGCTATCCTCCTTCCTCTCTATTCTTTCTCTCGCACCCCATAACACGCTCTCCTTCTCGCTATCCTTCTTCATCTCTATTCTTTTCTCTCGCACCTATATCTCCTTTTCCTACCATCATGCTCTCCTTTTCTTACCATCATGCCCTCCTTTTCCTATCATCATGCACTCCCTTGTCATACACATACAGCGCTTTCCTTCTCACACCACGTCATACTCTCCTTGTCCTACGCTATATAGAACGTCTATCGCATCGTCTCCCTCTACCACGTTGCGAACGTCTATCGCATCGTCTCCCTCTACCACGTTGCGAACGTCTATCGCATCGTCTCCCTCTACCACGTTGCGAACGTCTATCGCACCGTCTCCCTCTACCACGTTGCGAACGTCTATCGCATCGTCTCCCTCTACCACGTTGCGAACGTCTATCGCACCGTCTCCCTCTACCACGTTGCGAACGCTATCGCACCGTCTCCCTCTACCGCCTTGCGAACGCTATCGCACCGTCTCCCTCTACCGCCTTGCGAACGTCTATTATTGCAAATATACATTATGAATAAACAGAGTGGGGTGATTATTTTATCTATAACAGTTGACATTCCTCTCTCTCACCGTCAGACCTCCGCAGTCTTTCGGAGAGGACACTCCCTCCACGTGCGGAACCATATGTATGCCCCCCCGCCCCCCCCCCCATCCCCCTCTCAATCAGGGGATGTTTGGTACCACCCTCCCCCCTTAATCTGGGGGGTGGGGCATTTGGTACCTCCCCCTTCCCCCGCAGTCTAGGGGGACATTTGCCCCGTCCCCCGCGATTGAGGGGGACTACCCCCCTCCCCCTCCCCCGTCAGTGCGGGGGGTGACGAGGTACCTCGCCTCGTCCCCCCCGCTTACCTCACCCCCCTCATATCCCTGGATTAGAACTCTCTATATATATCTACTATCTTCCTAACGGTTCATGGGTCGGAAAATTGAGGGAAATAAAAAAGATAAGGTTTATTGGTTTTAATTTAGGCGTTATTTGTTGTAAGTTGTATGGTTTAGGTTAGTTGTATGGTTAACGGAAATCATAAATGTTTAGGAATGCGAGTTGCGGCACGTAACAGCATTCCAGAGTTCGGCGTAAACGCGATACACTTCAAGCAATTTTTAATATGTTTTTCGACTTTTGATCTCATTTCGGGGAACCAATAACTATTTAGGATATTTTTTACGTTTTTTTCGGTGCCGACGTGGCTCATTTTGTTATGATATTTATAGATAATACTCGATTCTAATGCGGTCGGGAATAAAATTTTATTTTGATGCTTCTGATAAATGAGTCCGTTCCTCATTTCAAACAATTTACTTTCCGTATGTTGAAGATCTTCCCGAATTTTTGAAATTATAGGGTCATTGTTCTAACATAGCGCAAGATTCCTATAAAAGGAGTTGTCTTCGAGGACTAATATTTGGCGGCTTGGCGTGTCTACGTGTAGCACGCGGGAACTTGATCCATGCTCTAAAGTATAATCAAAATTTTGCATTTCTAGCACCCATCAAGCTATGCGCAGATTAGTTTCTTTCTTGTTTAGCGTTAGAGTCAATGCTTGATAATCAGTGATTATTTTGAATTTGAGCCCGAGCAGATACGTTCGAAATCGGCGAAGCGCGTAAATTATCGCCAGTTTCTAGTTCGTAACTGTAATATTTAGATTCAATGTCAGTTATTTGTTTGGAAAAATAAAACACGGGATGTAAATTTCGATCTGCTTTTTTTTGCGTTAAAATCGCGCCAAATCCTAATGTACTTACATCACAATGTAGCTCGGTTTCGTGTTGTGGAGAATATATTCTCAAAATGGGAGCGTTTATTAGTTTGGTTTTTAAGCGTTTTGAAAACTTGCCGTTCCGTTTCTCCAAACCGAAATTCTACGTTTTTTTTAATGGTATCATGTAGAGGCTTAGCTATAAACTGAAAAATTTTCTACGAACTTTCCGAAATAAGAACACAGCCCTAAGAAACTTTGTATGTCTCGAATGTTTTGGGGGGACAAGAAATCTTTTAACTGCTTCGATCTCTTGATTCGTTGGACGGATACCTTCGTTAGTTATGGTGTAACCTAAATAATCTAGTTTTGTTTGAAAAAATCAGCACTTATCCAAATGTAATTTTAAGACATTAGCGACAAGCAGCTTAAAAACTTTACTTACAAGGGAACGGTCGGAAGTGTCCCTCACTGATTTTAATGAGCTTTGGATATGTTGTAGAACATTAAAAAATATTAGACTCATATTTTTTTTTGCTGCGTATCTCAACGTTTAGGAGTTGAAACAACCCTTCGAAGAATAACGAATTTTTCCTTTTTAGCGAATATCTTTGAAAATATATGACATATGAAAAAATATTTTATACAAAAATTTTATGGTATTTTATACTCTTTACAATAGTATAATTTTAATTTTTAAAAATGTAAAATTTTTTAATTTACCCTATGCACAAGCTTGTGCGTTGCCGTGTATTAGGCTATCACACACAAATTACATAAGTTACATATTATAGACAGAGATCTAGTTTCCACCGAGTGCTTAACCTGGTTTCAATTCGGAGCGAAACGAGATTGAAATCGGTAGAAACTCATCTATCATAATTGCACTTAGTACGCTCTTACTTTGGTAAATATGCATAAAAGGTTACACATCATCGATTTTATTTCTACTTAGATATATTGTAGGGGGAGGTGGTCTGAGTAATTTCCCGCAAAAAGTAAGTGGAGAACGACATTGGTTTAGGAGATATAACTAATTAAAGTTTCATAATTTTAATGCTGTTCCTTAGGTTTTATACAACCAGTTTGTTTACGTCCTACTGATCTATTTGACATCGAAAAAATTTTTATTTACATTAAAACTCATCCTTCATTATTATATACAAAAGTAACGTTGTGCAATGCTTGATTGAATACTTTTAAATCTAAAATTATATATATATATACATATGAATATATATATATTTTTTAAGATTTCAATAAGGATCTCCTGGATAATACAATTTTATTAGTGTCTTTATTGACTTATTTATATAAAAATTGTAAATTGTATATGAAAATCAGACCGATTGAATGTGGTCTAATTAAAGACTAATAATAGTCACGATATCCAATCCATTTCACTCTATCAGGATTTTTTCTGGGAGTGTATCATTGTTATATGTCCAGAATTAGCTTAAAATAGAAAAACAGGAAACCCATGCTTCCTGTTAAACCTTGTCGTTCAACACTTATGTCAAGAATACTGTGTACTGGTCCTAGGTCTACTATTTTAAATGTTGACTTTAGCTTAGATTTTATAGCTTCTAATTTTTCAATTTTCTTCGATGCTTATATCAGATCATCGACATAGATTAACATGATTCGATCGACCTTCACCAAATATATACAGACATAGATCGGCCGATGTACGTTTGTTTCCGTTATTTGTTATATATCTTATATTTCCGTTTCCAATTGGTCCTTCGAAGAAATCTTCTCTATCGAACATTAATTATAAATTAGGCCTCAAAAGAATTCACAGAGCTAAATAACTATTGATTGGTCTCGAATGTGATTCGATTATAGTTAATTGAGAAGAAAATATTAAACCTGTTTTCTCAATAAGGTTTTTAAATTCTTTTTCTCATTCCTATTCGACTTTCTAATACAATAACATCATTTTGAAACCAAATTCACTTCAACACCTAAAGTTCTTACCGGCACAGTTTTCTAATTTCTTTATTTAAATCAAACGTGAAGCAATTAATTCTATACTATATATCTTTTGAGCAATAAATTAGCTTTTATAATAAACAATAAATTTGCTTTTTCTCTTCAGATTTTTTATTATGATTCTCCTTTAAATTTTCTTTTCCGTTATTTTGTTTTTCTTTAATATTTTGTTATTCCACATTTGATGTTTATATTTCATTTGAGGTATTTTTCTTTAACGTACTATTTTCAATTTCTCTTTTCCTTATTTGTTCGCTGCATCTCTGTAAAAAATTAAAAAAATTTTTAAATTATTTTATACACTTTAATTTATAAATTTAACTTTTAAAAGCGACTTTGTGTTTCGGTCACGATTCTAAAGCGGACTGACTTAGATTTCTCCTCGCAAATCTCTAGCATTGATAGTGAAAAATAATATATAGTTATATAATTATATATTTTAGCATATATAATTCCAGTAATATCAAGTTGTTAAATTAATTTTAAATAAAACTAAACGAAATTGTACTGAGAAAACATTTCCGGAACCTACATTTTAATGCCGGTTCCGAACAGCCTTGATAGAAGAAGTTTGTGGCAAGATACTCTCGGTGGGTTGCCATTGCCTTCCGAGAGGTGATGATCAAATAAAATCGAACAAATTCGATGTTTCTGATCGGATTTGAACTCGGGATCTTAGGCACAGAGAGCAGACGCACAACTCACCGTGCCAGAATCGCGCATATACCTCTTTTAATGATATAAAATTATTTACATACGTATATGTATGTACCTATTTGTTTAAGTATGTATACATAATATATTATATTAATTCAAATTATATGAATTAAATAATGCAAACATTAATATATGAACTTAATATTCCAACGTTTTAAATCGAAACATATTCATCACGAAATATGTCATCTTTAAGTGACAGAGTCCGTAGCGGAGAAATTTTTATGAAACAAGTCGGTGGGTGCTGGAACTGTCTCCCTTAGATGACAAAGTCCGCACTGGCGATGTTTTTATGAAGCAAGCTGGTGGGTGCTGGGATTGTCATCTTTGGATAGCAGAGTCCGCACCGGCGATGTTTTTATGAAACAAGTTGGTGGGTGCTGGGCCTGTCATCTTTAAGTGATAGAGTCCGTATCGGAAAAATTTTTATGAAACAAGTCGGTAGGTGCTGGGACTGTCTCCCTTAGATGACAAAGTCCGCACTGGCGATGTTTTTATGAAACAAGCTGGTGGGTGCTGGGATTGTCTCCCTTAGATGACAAAGTCCGCACTGGCGATGTTTTTACGAAGCAAGCTGGTAGATGCTGGGATTGTCATCTTTAAGTGACAAAGAGCGTATCGGAGAAATTTTTATGAAACAGGTCGGTGGCTGCTGGGACTGTCTCCCTTAGATGACAAAGTCCGCACTGGCGATGTTTTTATGAAGCAAGCTGGTGGGTGCTGGGATTGTCACCTTTGGATAGCAGAGTCCGCACCGGCGATGTTTTTATGAAACAAGTTGGTGGGTGCTGGGCCTGTCATCTTTAAGTGATAGAGTCCGTATCGGAGAAATTTTTATGAAACAAGTCGGTAGGTGCTGGGACTGTCTCCCTTAGATGACAAAGTCCGCACTGGCGATGTTTTTATGAAACAAGCTGGTGGGTGCTGGGATTGTCTCCCTTAGATGACAAAGTCCGCACTGGCGATGTTTTTACGAAGCAAGCTGGTAGATGCTGGGATTGTCATCTTTAAGTGACAAAGACCGTATCGGAGAAATTTTTATGAAACAGGTCGGTGGCTGCTGGGACTGTCTCCCTTAGATGATAAAGTCCGCACTGGCGACGTTTTTATGAAATAAGCTTGTGAGTGCTGGGATTGTCACCTTTGGATAGCAGAGTCCGCATCGGCGATGTTTTCATGAAATAAGCAGATGGGTGCTGGGACTGTCATCTTTAAGTAACAGAGTCCGTATCGGAGAAATTTTTATGAAACAAGTCGGTGGGTGCTGGGATTGTCATCTTTGGATAGCAGAGTCCGCACCGGCAATGTTTTTATAAAACAACTAGATAGGTGTTGAGATTATCACTCTTGAGTGACAAAGTCCGCACCGGCGATGTTTTTATAAAACAAATAGGTGGGTGTTGTAATTATCATCTTTAAGTAACAGAGTCCGTATCGGAGAAATTTTTATGAAACAAGTCGGTGGGTGCTGGGACTGTTTCCCTTACATGACAAAGTCCGCACTGGTGATGTTTTTATGAAACAAATTGGTGGGTGCTGGGATTGTCATCTTTGGATAGCAGAGTCCGTATCGGCGATGTTTTTATAAAATAACTAGATGGTTGTTGAGATTATCACACTTAAGTGACAAAGTCCGCACCGGCGATGTTTTTATAGAACAAGTAGATGAGTATTGAAATTATTACCCTTAAGTGACAAAGTCTGCACCGGCGATATTTCTATAAAACAAATAGGTGGGTGTTGTAATTATCATCTTTAAGTGGCAGAGTCCGTACCAATGTTTTTATAAAATAAACTTTATATATACAGGGTGTCCCAGAATTCGCGGACACGGAATTCACAACGTGATTGTCCGTGCCAAAAGTGGCAACTTTTTCCTCAGCAAAAATGTCGAGAAAAGTTATCATTTTTTGCTAGTTTTCAAATTTTGCTATTATATAGCTCTGTAACTAAGTCTTAAATAAAAATTTTAGTAAAGTAAATTTTACCTAAAATTAACTGCAGAATATAATTATGTTAATCTTTTAATTCTACAAAGTTTGGTTTGCGAAAAATCCGTCTTTTTCAATTTCTTATAACTGGAAAATTATTGATCCCTCGATATTTTTGCTGAAGAAAAAATTGCTTCTTTTGACATGGATAATCATGTTGTGTATTCCGTGTTCGTGAATTCTGGGACATCTTGTATATGGCTTATTAATAAATTTAAAAACTTTACGATCACTGAACGTAGTGTCACTACCTCTTCTGTACTTGTCAACATTTTTTATATACTATACATATACTATTGGCTATTTTTTTAAATTCTATAATTTTATCAAAATATTTATTCTTTAATTGCGAGATCTCAAAATATATCGCCAATTAGCATTTTGTAAATATGTTTCGATTTGAAACGTTGGAATATTAAGTTCATATATTAAGGTTTGCATCAATTAATTCATATAATTTGAATTAATATAATATATTATGTATACATACTAAAACAAATAGGTACATACATATACGTATGTAAATAATTTTATATCATTAAAAGAGGTATATTTTCATCATTATATAGGTATACTTGAATATTGTTATTTGCTTTCTTATTTACGCTTATTTTTTTACTATTATTTTTTATCACTATTGCTTTAATACAATTTTTAGGAATATTAATAAGTAATATAATAAATCTGAATTAATTTTAAATAATACTAAACGAAATGTCTTTTCACAGTACAGTTTCTTTAGTTTTTTTAGTTTTATTTAAAATTAATTCAAGGACTTAATATTTCTGCGAATTGTATGTGCTAAAATATATAAATATAATTCTTATATAACTATACTGTAATTATTTTAATAACAATTACATAACAATAAAATAATTTATATTACAATTATAACAATTAACATTTCAACAATTTATATAACTGTTATAATCTTTGGGTTAGTATATGTTATATTTATATATAACTTATATAACTTATATACTACACGTTATATTTATCATATACCTACAATATCCGTTGAGTGCGAAATTACAACTAACGCAGATGTAACATGTAATATAAGAGATTGTAATATATCTGTAAAAGGTAAGTGAACGAACGAATGTGTGCGTATGAGAGAGAGAGAGAGAGAGAGAGAGAGAGAGAGAGAGAGAGAGAGAGAGAGAGAATTGTGTGTGTATAACAGGAGACCGTGCGTAATCATCGCATGTATTTGATCGAAAGAAGGGCCCCGTAATCACAGTGTCGCATGGTGAGTTGCGCCGCCCCTGTCTACCTTCCGTACTTGTCCCGTGATTCGTTAACTATTTTCTTTTATAATTTAAAAACTAAGCTTCGGACAAAATTTTCATAAAGGAAAAATCGTCTCAGAATAAACTCAGGAATATGTCCTTGCAAGTACACCTGGGTTGTTCTGAATCACCTTGTATATCCATGGTATGAGAAAACATTCCGCATTTCCTGATTATTCGATCGATTTCAACTTTGCATTGTATTACTTGTACAAATTCGAATTCATTGATTTGTAGTAAATGAAGATATATTTGATCTTGACTAACTTTTTGTAATGGAATGTCACATTCGCCGATAGTTAATAGCGATAAAGTAGTTAAATTTGTTGCAGGAAATCCACAATTGTAGCCTATAATTCCGTGTGTTTGATAAAATTTGATCATTAACATTGTTATTACTACGATAATCCTCTTAATTCTGGAATTCATCTGAAAGTGCATATAATTAATTAATATTTGGTCTAATGTATGAAGTTCGTAAACGGTTTGGATGTACAATTAGACTATTTTTCTTTATTCTAATTTTTATGTTATTCTTATTTAAGATTTTTAAAACTTCGTGAGGTCCAGTATATTGATTTTCGAATTTACCTGGTTCCTCCCAGAATATGAAATTGATCCTGACTGTCCGTTATTAATTTTATTACGCTGTCCTTTTCGGTTTTGGTCAAATGTTTTAATCTTAGTGATTCTTTAATTTCAGTGAGTCGATCTCTGGTCTTTTCTTCAGAGATTATTAACCATTTTTCAACTCCGTTTAGTTAAGTTTCTCTTTGTTTTGGTTTGCGCTTGGCCTTTGAGTTTTCTATAATTTTTTTAGATTGATTCAATAAGAAAGAAGAAACTTTCGAAGACGGTTTATTTTTGCATTTAATATTTAAAGGGCTATTAACATTATTTATGTTATATCTTTGAGCCCTTTTTAAGAGTTCTTCAATAGTAACGTGAGAGTTTTTTGATGTGTTATCATTCTTATTTGTAGATGATCCAACCTGAGGAAATTTGAGGTCCGAAAAGGATAAAGGACTCTCTTCCTTACTTGAATTAGAATTTGTTGCATTACGTAGTAAAGTTTGGTAACTTCCCTTCTCATAATCGACAGAGCTAAGGTTTTCTGTCGAGATTTGGAAACTTCCCTTTGAAACCCTAAAATCATCCCCTTCTTAGGAGGTTTGGTAATGGAATAAAAATGAAATATTGACAATCCGTTAATTTACTGGATATATGCAGAATCGAACATTCACTTAATTGCAACATACATCTATGATTGTAAATGCAACCTGATTTTAGAGACTAAAGATATAAAAACACATTTCCTTTATTTAGTAATTAATAAGATAAATCTTTACTTGTACAATTATGTTGAAGGAATAATCTGTATTTTAAAACAAAAAATGCATTTTTCGAAAGCAAATGCATTTAAATGTTCAAAAAATAGTTAATATTCATTCGAATATTCCTTTTAAGAATAAACTTATAGCGCTTAGTAATTCTGCACAACCATATCTCCCGACGAAATGTCTAATACCTGACATAAAAGAATTTCAATCCTAAGTTATTAATATTAATTTTTGAATGAAGTAACGATAACTACAAACAGCATCATTCTAAACATCCTATAGTCGGTTCCCATTGACGAGTGCAAGAAGTACAACCATCACTACATATATCATCTCCGTGAGCTATCAGACATGTTTGAACAATAATCTTGACAAATTCATCAAATTCTACGTAGAAACGTATGAACGGTATTACGAAATACAAAATTTAATAACTCCGTCCACAACGTACACTTCGAAATTTGCATTAACTGCAAATATAAATTATGGGTAAACAGAGGAGGGATAAATCTACCTATAAAAGTTGACAATTCTCTCTCTTACCACCAGACCTCCGGAATCTGCCGGAGAGGACACTTCTTCCACTACCCTCCACCTGCAAAACCATCTCTACCCCCCTTCCCCCTCCACCCGCGGACACTTCGATACCTCTCCCCCCTCCACCCGCGGACACATCGGTACCGCGGGCGGTTCCCACCGTTAACCTCATCCCCCTCAGATCCCGGAGTTAGAACTCTCTGTAGCTATACACAGCATGCACACATGCATGTATATATACGACATACACACGTATACACATATGCGTGCGTTTATATATATACGTACACAAATCGAACATAAAAGTCACCGCGGACTATGCGGCGTATAACAAGAGTATCCGTAGTCATTGTGATCCAAAATTGTATAGATCTCTTGTCTCTTATGGCGACTCGTTTAATGTAACGTGCGCCAATAACGGACCAATTTTATGGGCGAATCAGCGAGCAAGGATCACGACTGTACCGGAAGATTTCTCTTCACATGAGCATTCTCGTCCGCGACACAGAACAGTTAACATATTCTTAAGCGAGCGAGTCATACGAGTGATATTAATTAGAAAGAGTGATATTAATTGAATAAAGAAATACTTATTAGACCAAAAACGAAGACGCAGTGTGTGAATTTCCTTCATACGCATACTAGTATTACGGAACGAATGATATTACAAAATACAAAATTTAACTCTGTTCACAACATACATTTTGAAATTTGCATTAAGCAATTTCTATACCGACAAGTTATCAATGAACTTGCAATTTGGCGAGGATATAATACTAAAAACTAACCCTACCAAGCCTAATACGCCGGAAAATGTAACGGTTCAAATTCTAACGCCTACTTTGGCGATAGTCTATTGGATGCCACCCGAGAACATAAACTGCATGGAAGTGAATTACGAAGTACATTGGCTATCAATCTCTTTTACAAATGGCACACAAAAAGGAATTACTCTAGATAAATACGACATTATCAATAAATTTGAACGTACGGCAGATGGCAAGTTTTTCATGACAAGGCGTCAGCTGATGGCAGAGCAGGAATACTTGGTATATGTACGAGTGTATCCAGTTAATTTTAGTCATTTCTTCAATGACAGTTTGAAGAAAAGTGTTTACATGTATCTGGAACCGAATAATTTGATCTTGAGCGGGTCCAGTATAAATAGTATAAATAACTCGTGGAATCTCAGCGATATCACCTATTACACATTAAAGTACAAACAAGTTGGAACACAAGTATGGCAAATCGCAAACAATACCGAGACATATAATTATACAGTAGAATACTATATAGAAAATTTGCTTTCGGGAACGCTATATAAATTTTGTTTGATCCTGAGATATTGCAATTACGAGGAAGAATTTATGTCGCCTCTTGATGGAGAATTTACTTTTGAAACTCATGGCAAAGGAGATGAGTATATTATGATATCATGCATTTACTTTTTAGAAACATTTTAATAAATTTTTTAAATTAAATAATAAAGTTTATAAATAAGTAAAAATATGTTTGTAAAACAAAGAACTTTAAATTGTAATTTTGTGTAACAAAGGTGATATTCCAAATGCTCCTGGGATGCCTACTCTAATGAAACTTCAAAATTTCATGTACCAGTTAAATTGGGAACCTGCGCGAGTTCAGGTTTCACACATAAATGTGTATTGATTGGAAGGTTTAATTATCGAAATAATTACAAAAATTAATTACAAAAAAAGCAATCAGACTGATAAAAACAAAAATTGGAGTTTATATTATAATGGAACAAAAAATTACTGATTACAAAAGACATGAATCAGAAATATCAATTTCGCATGCGGGCTGAAAACGCTTATGATTTTGGAGAATGGAGTAAATTAAGTAAAGTCATTGATTTAACAGAATCTATTCAAACATCTATTATGCAATATAATCTGCTAATAATATCGACGATCGTTAGTCTTGTCATTGCTATATTTTATACTTGTTACATGTATTATTGTAAGTATACTTGATAAATTTCAGATTTTAATTGCAAATTATTTTAGATTTATATATGCATAGAGAGTCCTGTAAAATTAGTTTACTTATTGAAAATAATTTTAATTTTTTAATATATAATATTAATACTAAGTATATTATAAATTTAAGAAATTAAACAGTAGGCTTATACTACCATAGTATGGATATTCATTGATTTATTATTTTAAATATATGCTTATCTTAGACATTGTCTTATCTTATTGTCAATCTCACATTGTTTCTAGTGGTATTGTAAATACAAATGTATAACATCATCTATAGTTTGTTAACCAATTTTCGAGACAACATGAAATTTAGCAAAAGAATTTGACAAACATCAAATTCAAAAATTCATGCACTCTACGATTGACTTAAAGAAGAAACAAAAACGGTCTACAAAAAACAGCACGACATTGGCGAACGATGTAACATTTTCGACATTACTTTGGGTTTTGTTTTATGTAAGTTTGACTAAGAATTGTAATTTTTAATCTAATTTATTATTAGCTGAAAAGACAAAAGTAATTGTCAAAACGTCCCATTATTTTTTATTATGTACTTGACCAAGTTATTTAAAATAATAAATCAAAAACACTCATATTATACTCGTATAAGCCTATTGTTTAATTACATAAATTTGTTTCAACAAATCGAGTTTATTAATAATTGTTAAATTGGTTATTATTTATAAATATATTATAATGCTATCTAATAGCATACCTAAAATAGAAAGAAAATAACAACAAATCGCCTTCAACAATGACCAATATAGAATTAGCACGTCTATACAAAATGCCTTTCGGAAACGTAGTTAATGCGTTGTATACTCCTAGAATACAACATAATTGGAACTTTGCACTGACTCTAGTTGAAGAACAGCAAATTTTTCTAACAAAGTTTGTAGGCAGCGGTGCGTTTGGAAAGGTAAAGCGTAATTTTTTATTACTTAAATATATCCTTGAGAATATTTGTTAATTTCTTAATCGGATAATTTTGAGATAAAGGCACATTTTTTAAATAAAAATAATACACAAATCCAAATTGTTTATAATTAATTAATAATTTTAACTATAAAAGTTAAATAATTTAAACTTATTTTTAACATGCATTTCATCAATTTGTATTAATTATGAAATATTTCGCAGATATTTGAAGGAACCATCAAAAATTTGGAAGGGTCAGATAAGAAGCCTATCGCCATAAAGATGCTACGAAAAAATGCTTCGTCACAACAGACAACGGAATTTTTTCGAGAAGTCAAACTTATGAGCCACTTTCGCCACACAAATGTTCTAAGATTGTTGGGCATCTGTATAGATGTGGATTCACTATGGCTCATTTTAGAATTAATGGAAACTGACTTACTGAAATATTTGAGAGAGAGCCGGACATTGCTTCTGTTAGACTCGCACGTTTTGCGACTACAAGATTTACTCGCTATTTGCGAAGATGTTGCGCGAAGAGGTTGTTTTTATTTAGAAAAACTGCATTTTGTACATAGAGATCTCGCATGTCGAAATTGCTTAATATCTTTAAGAAATCGTGAAATTCGTATTGTGAAAATCGGTGATTTCGGCCTAGCCAGAGATATTTACAAGAATCAGTATTACCGCATGGTAAAAATATAATTATTTAATAAATAAAAATAGATAAGATATTATAATTATATTTGTATATAAAATAAAATAAATCTTTGTTTTCTATTTTTACATTATAATAACATTATACATTTCTAATATAATAAGCGGATTAGAATATAAAAAACCTATTTCTTTTGTATATAGGATTGCATATAAAGAAAGAAAGATATACTACATATAATTCTTGCTTTACAAATATGTAGATAATTTCAGCAGAAGATATATTGCGCTAAAATTCTGTTTTAGAGAGGAGAAGGTTTGCTTCCTATTCGCTGGATGACACCAGAATCTTTGGTGGATGGAATATTTACTTCACAGAGCGATGTTTGGGCATTCGGAGTGCTAATGTGGGAAATTATGTCATTGGATGAACAGTCTTAGCCTGCCAAAAATAATGACCAAGTATTAGCGTATGTGTGTTCGGGAGGCAAGTTGCCGCAACCTCTCAACTGTCCACCGACATTGTATGAGTTGATGCAGCATTGCTGGAATGTGGCGAACGATAGACCAAATTTTGAATTTTGTCTCAACAATATTGTATCTCTGAGAAATATAAATTGTAATTCTTTTATATGCATATTATTGCATAGTAATACATTTTTGCAAATCGATAATGTGTGTAATCGATTAAAGATATTGCAAAATAATAAAATTATTGTTTTCACTTTTGTTATATTTTATAATACATTTATCAATATATTAAATTATTTATTAATTACTATGTGATTTTGTTAATTATTTTTAGATTATATTAATTTTAATAATATATATTAGTACAATAACGATTGCGTATACCCGATTTTACACTATTTGCATTTTATTCTGTTATATTTTTTCCATATCTATTAACAACGTTGGATAATATTCAAAGTTAGATGCTATAATTGATTTATACCATACACTTGATAAACATCGATATAAAGTTACCTATTCTATGTAGAAGACTTATTTTTTTCCTATTCTTTTCTTTAATATATAATCACAATGGTCTTTAAATCGGAGTTTATCATTGATAATTATACCTAGTATAATTATTTCATTATAAGTTAAGTATTTCATTATTTTTATTTATTCTATCTCAGTTCCATACAAACCTTTCAACACAATATTTCTTTTCAGTTCTCTCTTTATATTTTTGACTATCATATATTTCGTTTTTCCTGCATTCATGTTTAACTTATGTATATTCATCCATTTTTCTACTCTGATAAATGTCATGTTTATTTTATTCTCTATCTCCGTACTTTATTTTTTAGTTACTTTATAATATATTAATGTATCTTCTGTGAACATTTTTATACAACATTCTTCTGGACAGACTTTAATTATATTATTTATATATACAATAAATAATAAAACTGTTTAATAGAGATCTCTGTGGCACTCCATATTTAATGGTAATCAATTTACATTATTTATTGTTGAAACAAACCTGCTGTGTTCTATTATTTAGATATGAGCTTATTCTGAAAGCGTTCCTCTAATTTGTATCGATACAATTTCTCTATTAATCTTTCTCTGTTAATTGTTTCAAATGCTCGTGTAAGAGTCAAAAATTATTCTCACCATTTTTTCTTCACTATCAATTTCCATTCGTCAATAATGATTTGAATCGCTCTTTCGCAAATTCTATCTTTTAAAGATTGATGTTCTGTTATAATATCATTAAATTCGAGATACATTTTAATTTTTTACTCTTAATTCTTTCTTAATTTTACTACTGCATTCTCAAAATTGATAGCATATTAATAGACTTATGTTCGCTTGCTTTTTCTATTATTCATTTCGGTATTATTGTGGATGTTTTACAACTCTTTAAACAGCGATTCTCAAGGAATTATTTATTAGATTAACAAACTCCTCCTTTATTACGGAAAATACTACTTTAAGTATATTAATAGTTATTCTCTCTTTACTAGCTAGTCTTTCTACTTTTCTTTTTGGCTGTTCTACAACAATTTCTTTTAAAACCCTTTAATTTAATCATTTCAAAGTTTTCTATAATTTCATTATTTGACACGTCTTCTCTCAATCAAAGAGAGAGATAGAGAATTGACTGTGTATCTGTGTGATTAATTTTTGTTTATTATTAGTTTTTTGAATTTCTATTGACAATGTCTTGTAAAAATGATCGTAAATTATATTGAGTTTCTTACAAATTATAATAACTTGTAAGAATTTTTTAGACGGTTGGAAGCAGATGAGCGAGGAATTAAATTACGTGTGTGGTTTGAAAAGTTTCTGACAAACAAAACACTACTTTTCGGGGCAATATAAAATTTATTCTTCAATCTAATCTATTTTTAACAGGATACACTTACTCCAACGTTCCTAGACTTTTCATACTTTCAATAAAAAGACTTCAAAATTCAGATGAAAATTTCTTCTTGGGCCATTTTTTCAAATTCGGAAACAAGAAGAAATCGCACGCACAATATTATGTTATGTTCAGTTTTGAGTTAATTTTTGTTGACATATTATGCCAATTCTTAAAATTTACCGTTTTTATGTCAAATATTGTTTAATTTATGTAGCATTTTTAATGCAAATTTAATGCAAAGATTGCTCGTTTTTTGCTGCATTTCTACAGACATTAATTGAGATAGCAAACCATATTTTACTGCTGCTGGAATTTTGTCAATATGTGTGTAAGTACTTATCTTATTGACATATATATAAGTAGATATATAAAAGGAGTTTTAATCCAGGGATCTGAGAGGGGTGAGGTAAGCACCTTGATAAATTCGGTGGAGGAGTAATTTGCGTGGGATGCGATGAATATATCAAGTCGTTGGAAGAGCAGAGTCGAATTAAACGACCGCGAATATCAATCGGATATCAACAATTGCGGCAGTAAAAGAAATATAAATGTATAAAAATTCCAAATTTATTCAAAAATAAAAAAATTTAATTACAAAATATAGAAAATAATACTTAAAGTATAGTTTAATGTAAATATCTGTTGATTGAACCTTCATGATGATGATTCGACCACCAATTGAATATTTTAAATACATTTTGTAAAGCGCAATTTTTTACATGTTTATCGCAGAGTAGCATTTAATTTAACTAAAGGAGGAACATCTTCATAGTCGTTATCCAATGTCTCGATAATAAGGCCGATTCTCGCATCATCTGCCTTTAAATTTGCCAACCATTCTCGTTTTTCATGCCCTTCAACATACACTCGAGAAGCTGCATCTGGGGGGACATTTGGTCTCTCCCCCCGGTCAGTACGGGGGACGAGGTACCTCGCCTTGTCCCCCCCGCTTACCTCACCCCCCTCAGATCCCTGGATTAGAACTCTCTTATTCTATCTACTGACATTCCTCTCTCTCACCATCAGACCCCCGCAATCAGTCGAAGAGGATACTTCCTCTATCTGCGGAGGGATATGTACCCCCTCCCTTCCCCTTTTCCCCCCAATCTGAGGGAAATTTGGTACCTCTCCTCCCCTCAGATCCCTGGATTAGAACTTCCTTTATATATATATATATATATATATATATATATATATATATATATATTTATATGTATATATATATATAATAAATGTATTTACATATGTGTGTATATTAATAAACGAATAAAGCAAACCGTGAGCCAGTCAGCACGCTAATCAGAACAACTTTTGCGCCTCTCGTATCTAGAGGCTTTATAAAGATAATCACGGGATCGGAAAGAAGTTTGTACTGGAGAACATTTTTACAAATTACTAAAGATTAATTACGCGTGCATTGCTGTTCTTGATACAATCAAATATATTATACGCATTACTTTATATTAAGTTTAATTAAGAAAAGTACACTAATTTATTTGATTTATCAGCAGTTTTATAATTTAATCATAAAAATTATTATAAAAATCATTATATGTATTTTTTATTAGAAGAAATTTTAAAAACATAAATATATTTATCATAATCAAAAATAAACACTCTCAATTTATATACACACAGACATGCACACAAATTTGACATGTTACACAAAATATATCAAGAGATAGAAATATCAATTTGATTAATCTATCATAGATCAGAAGATCGTATGAAGCATTCATAGTTACTGGTCACTACAGTCGAGAATTACGTTGAAGGCGATCGAGTACAAACATCTATAAGAGGAGAAAATTATTATGTTAAAAACATTATATGTTTATTTTTATTGAAAGTGTTAATCCTAACGCGAGTGACTATTGTAATTTTGGGAAATCTGGAAAACGATGTATTTTCGGTAAGTCTCCAGAAAAGTATTTTCATACTTTGATCTAACTTTATGCCGATTATAGACTTTTTCACGAAACTTTTACACTAAATGTTATACATGTCATATAATAGATTACTTGTTTTAAATTGTTTTAACGACTGTACTTTTAATATATAATTAAAGAGTTTTAATTTGTTAATTTTATGTCACACATTTAAAAATCCATGTTACATAATACAAAATTAAACTCAATTGAGACAGTATGTTAAGATTTTAATGTAAAAATTAAAATTTTTAAATATAAACTTGTAATATAAATTTTTATAGTAAAACATTTATTAATTTTTATTAGAAATTAATTATTTTATTTTGATTCTCGTCTACATTGATAAACATACATGATACTTTTGCACGTGCATGATTTTTGTATAAATTATACAATTCATTAATTTTTTATTTTTTTACATATCTATTTAAATTTATTAACTTTTATACAAAACTTATACTAAATTATTTTTTTATTTAACGATATTTTAATGTAAAAAATCAAATTGTTTGAGTTGAAATAAATTGTATCTATGCGTAACAAAATAACTATTAAATTCAAAATCGTTAGAGTGGAATTTTAAATTGGTTTTCAACTAATAGTCAAATCAATATGCGCAGTAGGTGTCATTCGTTATATATGTGTTTTATTTATATTTTATTCTTTACTTATAATTGCTTATTTTTTTCAATAAAGATAATGCAAAACATTATATATAATATTTATTTTATAACATATTTTTAAATACACAACGTGAATACAAAGAATGAACAAATTTAAGTAAAGCGAAATAATAGTTTTAAAGTTTCAAGTAGTTAATTTAAAATTTGAACAAATTTAAGGCGATTTCATCTGAGAAATAAATTTCTAACCAATATATTTTTATAAAGCGATTCGATGGGCGCTTATAAACTATACAATATATATTTTTCAACAGAATATTTCAACCTTCGAAATCAATGATCATTACATGTTATCAAACATCTCCACTGATTACGTAACTACATATATTAAATTAAAATGGTAAGAGTTTATTTGCAGATATATCTACACACAAGCCTAAAATCTACTAATAAATTATAATACAGTGTACTCGACAAAAATGATTTTTACTAGACATCAAATTCATTTTCTACAAGTTTACATATATTCTGTCATGCATTTCCTTAGACGAAGTGAACTTATTTTGTACGTGCATATTGCCAAACTTTTAAAATAATAATTTTGATGTCTAACGAGGCAATTGTTTTGATCAGTAAGGTAGGACGGTACGGTATCCCCTTAATCTCATTATTTTGGTAGCTACGTCGTTTTAAAGCAGTCACAAATTTTACATTTTTAAATTTTCCTATAATCAGTATCAATAACCATTAAAATTTTGGGAAATGATAAATGCACTGTAATCATCTTAATGGAAAATAGTTTACTAAAAATATAATTAAATTTTATTGATAATATTTCTCTCTAATGACTCCGTTTCATTATCATTTTATTAATATCTCAATATTTCAGCAATTTTTTGTTTAAAAATAACAGTTTTCAATTTAATTCAATGGACATAATGTCTAATAATAATGTCTAATAAGCTTTTCTTCGTTTTTGTTTAGTTACTAATAGAGTGGGTTTCTAACTCTTAAAAACATAAAAAAGCACCATTTTTACATTATTTAATTATTTTAAAAATCAATACTGTAACTATTAATTAATGTTCATCATACTTTATAGTTTATGTTATTATGTTTTTCTTTATTTAGAGAAATACTTGTTATCTGAACTTACTTATTATATGAGATACTATTTTTTTATTTATAAATCAAGAAATTCTCCTACTTTATCTTTTTACAGTTATTGAAATCAGAATTCTTACATGTAATTATAATATATTATATACGATTTTGAAATTTCCATAAAGATTTAATTATATGTGTACTCTTGATTTTTTATAATATAATTACATGAAATTTAAAAATCTGCAGACATATTTCCAAACAAGCCAACATTTCTCAGGGGATTCGTGGAATTTGGTAATAAATTAAACGAGAAAGACAACATTTCTGTGCCATTCAGGTAAGAAATCTAAATACATATACATATGTATATATACATAAAAGAATAATTCGGTTGTTTAATTTTGTTAGAAATTTACTAAAAAATAAAAAGAAACATTTTTCCTTTATGGAACCAACCTGAATTTACAAACGGAGAGATACAAATGTATAGGATCCAGTTTATCGAGAACTTAAAGACAATTATACATGTCGCCAATATTTCAGCTGCACAACATATATTGCAATACAAAGCATACAATTTAAGACTTGATAAAATGTACTACTTTAAAGTACAAGCGCATAATGACGCTGATGCCTTACACGATTTTCATCAATGTGTCCACCACGCATCAGAATCCGGTACCTCTATTATTGATCATATCACGAGATAATACGCTGAAAGTATTGGATGTAGATTTGCGGATCAGTTTTCTGCTTAAAGAACACAGCGGCAGATAAGTCGCTTACTGGAATGTAAGATTTATTGGATCAATGATAAGTGGGAGCTAATGACATGCGATTTTGATATAAGTGCAATAGAAATAAAGTGTAATTATACAAAAATAACTGATCTCGATCAATCTGTGAGTAAACTCTGCATCGATTGGGTGGCAAGAAATCTTTGTTGGTTACAATATGATAATTTCGAACAATCACAAATTATGAAACTAGACTTAATATTGTGGCAAACTAGAATAGTCAAATACGATAATATTCTACAGAGAAATGTGGATATTTCACGGTTAAATATATAGCCATTTGCAGGATAAATTAAATTTTATTTAGCTAATAAAATTATTAACCTTTTTCTTTCAATTATAGACATCGTTCTTATTAAACATTATATTCACTAACATTAACGTGTACAACTAATAGTCAAAAAGTAACAGAAAACAAGCATATTTAACTGGTAGTTCATGATAATTTTGTAAACGTATTAAAGATTTGTTTTATAATTTCTCAATAATTTGATATGATTTTTATTTAAGATTATAAGTTTTTGAATGATAAATTGACATAAAATTGCAAAAATTATAAATAATCGCCTGGTTTCTGTGCATGCGTGTGTGATATACAGATAAAATAATATGTATTTTATAATTAGAGAATATTACTTTTTCCCAGATATATTTATTGGATGGAATATATTTCGTTTAAACATATATTTGGTTTGCCTTACTTTGAAATAATGCAATCGGATTTTAAGGGGAAAAATATAAAATATTTTTTTTGACAAATAATCTATGTCCCTGCTTAAAATACGAAAGCAAATTAAAACAATTAAACTTCGTGCAGGTTGATTACACGAATGTTGACAAGCCACTAATGTACGGGATAATTAATGACTATTTAAAGGTCTATTAATCGTAATAGACATCTATGATTGTCGGTGTAATCTGTTTTTAAAAAATGAAAACAATGAAAAATATTTCAGATATCACGATTGACAAGCTAAACCTTTACTTTGACGCCATAGATCGAGAAATACATATTTTGGAAAAAAAGTATGCATTCCTTAGAAACAAAGAAAACACAATAAAATATGTTCAAACATTAGATAACTTGGATTATGATGTGAATCAGGTTATAGCTTTGAGTGTGCTGCCTGAGATGCAACTATAGAGTGCTTCTTTCAAAGTTTCGATTGCGTATCAGTGAGCTGTCTTTTCTCGCTGCACGCTTATACTCACAAGAATTGGGATTTTTTTTTAAATTACTTTTCTAATAATTATTGCGAAATTTCGGAAATTGCTTAATTTTCGGTTTGACTCTCAGGAGAATCATAAGATGAGTTATCCATAATAATGATTAAAATTGTTTTCCAAGTCAAAATTAATACAAAAATGCTTTTATTAGATGATTTTATATTTTCACTTCGAGAGGACAATGTTCCTATTTTAATAGCTCACAGTACCACTTATGGGCAGTACTTATGGAGTACGCACAGAAGATTTTATAATAATTTTTAGTATAATTTTAAATCATATTTTACTATTTTTTGTATTATTGGTGAATTGTTAGTGGATCATCATGACTTTATAAAATATTTTACAATACAACATGGTAAAAAACTAATATCTACCGAACATGTTATCATTTGTCATAGTAAAAATTCGTATGCAAAGTTGTAAAATGTTATATTACTAAACCTCAATTTTTATAATTGAGGAAGATATGTAAACCGAATACTTATGTTTTTCTTTTTTTATTTTTTTTATAGCACTTTCTTTTATTCACAACACTTCTATCACGAATCTACAATCAAGTGATAAAAAAAGCTTTGAGCCAAAGAGTTTCTGAAACTTACAGATCTTGTCGAGTAACAATTAAACGCGACAACCAAAGCTAAAAATATACACGATCCCGTCGCAAATTTATTGTCAATCAAAAATATAAAACGTTTTGCGTATCACATGTATGTGGTTCTCGATTGCATGCGTCTAGTCCGCATCTTATTTTTCTCCATCCTTGATCATAAAGAAAATACATCCACAATCGAAAACTATGTATATTATATCATATGTGTGTGGGATATGGGGGACAGAAAGATGTTATAAAATAAGAAAAGGATTTATTATATAAAGGATATAGAGTATAATATAATGGTGTACGCACAGAATGACGGTTGAATACAGACTGCCCTGAGAGATTGCACTGATTCATCGTGCAATATCTCTCTCCCAATATCTTAATCTGTTATAAACAATGCTAGATACTCGCACCGTATGATCTAGCCGCTAATGACGTAACGGTGAACCGATACTTTTCTGTTATAAACAATGCTAGATACTCGTGTCGTATGATCTAGCCGCTATCGCCTGTAACGTCGCACGCGCGCACATAAAACTTATCTTCTAATAACAGTGCTCTGAGGAATGCAGTATGTTAAATAATGCGTTTTTAATCCTACATGTGCGACATATATGTGTATGCAGTTTTCGGCTGTGTTTTTACATTTTCTCCATTTTAATTTTAATTCTAAATTTTGTTTAAATTCAATTTCAAATAATTTTAATTTTAATTTTGTCTAAAACTAGACATTTCCGCAGCTTGTAGTTTCAATTAGATTCAATTAGTATAACATATTTTTTAAATTTCATCAAAATCGGAATAGTATAATAAAGTTTTACCAAAAATTTTTTAAAAGTTAAAAAAAGAGTAAGCTAAGGTAATATACTCAAATAGCATTCTAAATGTTATTGTTATATAACAAGAAATAAATATTTAAGTTTTATTTTATTTATTTCATTTTAAAAATTATCAGGTTTTTATGAGTCAACCTTTATAATGAGATTAATATAGTGTTAAACAAACATAAATTGTTTGTTTAGTAAGTAAAAAAAAATGGTTCTAATTCATTTTTTCCATATTTGAGTGAGAAAGAAACTTTGAAGTGTAAAAAGGATAGATAAGCATCTAAAGATTATGATGTGAGAGAGAAATATGGTCACAAATTTTTGTAAGAAAGTTTGTTTTTGTTTTAGGAGAAACGTATTAAAATTTTAGCAGAAGTTTATAGAAAAAAATTATAATTTTGTTATAAGAAGAACGTCATAATACTATAGAAATAGTTAAGTATAAGAAAAGTTATATAAAAATAATATTTATATTTTATGTGTTAAGTTATATTATTAATAAAATATTAAAAAAGTAAAATTAATTAATAAATTATATTTACTTAATTAAAATACATATTAAAGATTCTTACACTAATTGCAATAATAATTATAATATTAATTTCTAACAATTTGCATTATCTATTATCGCATGTTATAAAAAAGTATAATTAACAATTTTACATTAAATATTAAATTACTTATCACACAACAGACTTTTGCAAAAGTAAAACTTTAACTGCACAAAAAAAAAAAAAAAAAAAATTGCTCGGTTTTATACGTGGGACAAACGGGGGGGAAACTAAAAACAAGAATTGCGGAACACAAATTTAATATATTAAACAATAAAAATAATTCGGTTATTACTTTTTGATTGGGAAGATATGAAAATTTTAGATAGAGAAAATTTTTATAACAAAAGATTGATCTTAGAGATGATATACATAAAAAAACAAATAAACAGCATAAATTTGCTAACAGACACAGAACGTTTAAACTCTACATATCTAAACATTATAAACAAATTGCCGAAAATCTAAACAACATAAAATTTTGTTATTATTCATGATTTTAAAGATATAATTGTCGACTCTTTTACCATTATCATAAGATCAATCTATCGATAAACATCGTTATAGTTAAGAAAATTTGGAACAATTATGTAAGTTACAATTCAACACAATGTTCCTTCTAAAAAATTTTTTTCTGTTATTAACTAATGAAATTGTGAGTTGATTTTTAATTATTTCAATACAGGTCTCCAACTTATTATTTTATTTTAAATTTGATGAGTCAACCTATGTGTCTTTTCTTGGTCTACTAACCAAAGGAAAAACACATCATCTCAACAATTTCTTATCTTATTAACAATATCTTCATATTTAATTTTAAGCGTTTGACTAAATAATGATATTTAATTTTTCCTAAACTCGCGTATACCAATATATAACGATTTATTAGCGTCATTTAATGATAAGTTAAGATATAGTTATATGGCTTAAAAAAACCTGCGTTTTTTTCTCATCTGCTTTTGTATTTTTGCGTTAATGAAGATCATAAAATTGACCGAAATGTACGTTAGGATAATAGATTAAATTGTTACTCATTGTTAGAATAAAATTTTTGCGCACTAACTACAATGCTTGCTCGCCAATTTTCTAACTTAATTTTATATCTTATAAAGAGCTTATATATTATATTTAATTCATCTCATTTGGTTTAAATCTGTATTATCATAAATTATATAAATCAGGAATGACCGTTTATGGATTTATACGCACATGCACGGCGAAATATTATTAAAGACAATCAGCAATGAATAAATTTTTGTAAATATTAAGTGAGCCTCCAAAAGCCAAAAATAATTAAAGGACAATCACATTATCGATCATTCTGATACATTGGAAGTAATTATACGGGATTGGAATAAAGTTAGCTCTGGAAAATGGAATTTTTTTTAATAACTGTAAACATATAATTAGATATATAAGCTTACTATTTCAAAACATAGAAATTTATATGTCAAATATGTCTGTTTTCGATGCTAAATCTAGCAATTTCTTTACGCAACAAAGAATAAATAAAGTTTACTTAAAAAATTCTATAACTGTAATTTATAATTATAATTTATAATTATAATAAATAATATGTTATCCGTTTTTTATTATTCAATCATGTTTTTAATTGAATATTTTGACAAACTATTAAAAATTGATTATGCGTGTATTACTGTTCTTGATACAATATATTATACGATATGCTATAATACGCTATAGAATATAATACGCATTATTTTGTATTAAGTTGAATTAAGTTAAATTATATAAAATGCACTAATTATTGATTTATCAGCAGTTATATGTATAATTTGATCACAATAATTAATTACGAAAAATAGTCTTCAGAAATAACACATTAAAAAATAAACACTTAATTTATATATGTATACAAGCATAAACTATATATGTTACAAAGTATCTATTAAGAGGCGTGAAGAAATATTGAGTCAATTAATGTATCTGAATCATTGAGGAGATCGTATCAAACATTGATTGCTACTGGTCACTTTAGTCAAGAATCATGTCAAAGGCGATCGAGTACAAACATCTACAAGAAAAAAAAGATATTATGTTAAAAATGTTAAAAACATTATGTGTTTTATTAAAAGTGTTAATACTAACAAGATTGACAATCACGATTTCGGGAAATGTGGAGGATGCTTTAACTCCGACAAGTCCCCAGGAAAGTATTTTTATTCATTTTCTTTGATCTAACTTCATGCCAATGAGAAATTTTTACACAAAGAAAACTAAATATTATACATTGCAGATAACAGATTACTTGTTTTAATGACTGTATTTAGAATCAAAGAGTTTTAATGGTATTAAAAAATATATATAGAATTTGTTAGTTTTGTATTATACATTTAAAACTCAATGTTATATACAATAACAGTAGATAGGATAAGAGAGTTCTAATCCAATGATCTGAGGGGGGTGAGGTAAGCGGGGGGGACGAGGCGAGGTACCTCGCCCCCCGTACTGACTGGGGGGGAGACCAAATGTCCCCCCAGATTGAGGGGGAAGGGGGAGGTACTAAATGCCCCCCCCCAGATTGAAGGGGAAGGGTGGTACCAACCTCCCCCTGATTGAGGGGGAGGGGAGGGGGGAAGCATACATATGGTTCCGCACGTGGAGGGAGTGTCCTCTCCGACTGACTGCGGAGGTCTGATGGTGAGAGAGGAATGTCAACTCTTATAGATAAAATAATCACCCCACTCTGTTTATCCAATGTATATTTGCAATAAATAATTACGTTCGCAACGTGGTAGAGGGAGACGGTGCGATAGACGTTCGCAACACGGTAGAGGGAGAAGGTGCTATAGGCGTTCGCAACGCGTTAGAGGGAGACGGTGATATAGGCGTTCTATATAGCGTAGGACAAGGAGAGTATGACGTGGTGTGAGAAGGAAAGCGCTGTATGTGTATGACAAGGGAGTGCATGATGATAGGAAAAGGAGGGCATGATGGTAAGAAAAGGAGAGCATGATGGTAGGAAAAGGAGATATGGGTGCGAGAGAAAAGAATAGAGAGGAAGAAGGATAGCGAGAAGGAGAGCGTGTTATGGGGTGCGAGAGAAAGAACAGAGAGGAAGGAGGATAGCGGAGGCGCGATAAGACGGAGGCTAAGGCGTACACGAGAAAAAAGATAATTTTTACATGTTAAGTTTTTTTTTTATAGTATTAAATGTTATCTTATTATCTAATTATATCTAATACAGAGGAAGAAGGATGGGATAGATGATGAAGGTGGATAAGTAATAAATATATATAAGTTTAACATAAATTTTATTTAAAAAGTGTGTATGTGTATACATATAAAGTGTGTGTGTGTTTTAAAATTAAAAAAGAATAGAAATTGTAATAGAAAATTTAAAAAATTAAAATAGTTATATGTTTAAATATAAAAATATAAAAAAGAATTAAAATTATAGTAGAAAATTTAAAAAATTAAAAATCTGTAGGGGCGATGCGCCATGGGAACTCGTCATAGCTGCGTCTGTAACAGGAAAAAAAAACATTTTTATTAGTACTTTAAAAATATTTTCTAAAATGTGATAAAAATTATAAATACAATCTATTCGGAGTCTCTCTCATCTGACGACCTGGAGTCCTCCTGCAGAGTTTCGGGGAGCCACGGTTCCTCTGTCTCCCACACCTCATACGGAAGCTCACCAAAGAGTTTCCGCAAACAAAGACTATCCTCGTTAAACTGAGGAGTCACTTCCTCGCACCTCCGGTTCTCGGGAGTGTCACCCATGCGTAACAATAATAGTTTGTTTGGTTTTTACACATAAGTCCTCGGTGTATGTGCGACACTTACACAATAATAATAATAGTTTTTTTTTTGTAGTATTCACACAAGTCTTAAGTCATGCAAATCGGACACATATTGCAAAGTAATATTTGAAATAATGGAGTTCGACACTCGCTACAAAATAATCCGAGTATTAATGCGTAAATATTAATCGAATGTTCCCGCACAGCACAAATCTCATCAAAAAGGTACGCCATTCTTATAAAACACGATTTGCAGAAGTATGTGCCATCTGCAGTTGCATAACAAAAATATATGCAGCACATTCTTGTTAGTTCATTATACGAATTAATATCCGCTAAGTCCAAATCACGATTGATTCTGTCTTCGAAAACACTTTCATCACTTTCATAGTCACTGTCAGCTAAGCGTTGTACTTCAACGTCCAAATCACCCTCTTCGTCAGAATTGTTCATATTAATATCACCATTATTTTCGATAACATCGAAACCGATATTTCCAATATTGGCGTTATTGTCATCATCATCACTAGATAGTTCTAAAAGCGGCACTTCAATGTCCGAGTCTTCTTCATCGGAAATTATCATAAAATAATCATCACTATTATTTTCATCCATATTCGGAAGACACACGCGCAACGCATAGATTTACTCACGACACGAGCACAATTCATAGATTTCCTCGCGACACGAGCACGTAATAAGCTTCTTCTTAGAGCGTATAGGAAAAAACTAACCACGCGCCACGCGCATTTATCTCAAATATATACACGAGATCCCATATCTCATCTCTCTCTAAATAGAGTATCTCTTTCTAAACAGACTATGCATATGATCCTATGAGAGGTAAACGTCTTTGTTTGACTGAGACTAAGAGAGCGCCAGGTGGAGGAGGAGGAGGAAGAGTCGTAGAATAAAATAGTGTGAAGAGAAACATTAATGTTAATAATAATTTTTTTTATTTTTTTTTTGTTACAAGTATCATAAAGTATATCATTTATAGCACACGCCAACAATTCGCAATCTACGAGTGATCCGCTATCGAACGCGTCACTCTCGCGAATCGCTTTCACAGCATCATTTACATCAGTAATATTGTTACGTTGCAAGACGTTACAAAATTGTTTAAATTTTTCATTCATGAAATGTGTATTTTGACACAACCATGAATGCATATGATCGATACAATCCTCAAAATCGAATAAATGTAATAATGTTTGAGGTTGCATATACAAAGACTTATTAGATAATGTTAATTTAATAATTCTCGATCCGTTTAATGCGATCATTTGGATAGATAGATCACAGATCCATAATGGTTGACTTTCAGTCGATTGTACATGTCGTTCAATGTCTGTACGTTTCTGCATCAATGAGTGCCAGAGTACGATAGGCAATACTAATCGATTACCTCGGTTGTCACCAAGTATCAATTTGACATACGACATAGCTCCAACGCTTATTCCAATCTCCAGATATTTGTAAGATGTCGGGGTTAAGATATACCTTCTTCCAAGTATGCAAACCGCACGACGAGATGAAACGCTATATAAAATATTGAAATATATTAAAAAATAATATTTAGAAAATAATTTTTAGGAAATAATATTTAGAAAATAATTGAAACTTACATTTTCTTTGATTGAATTTCACCGTTCTCAATCAGAATGTAAAAATTCATCTTGCTGGTTTCTTTTGTGGAGCACATTTTTTTAGCACAACCTTATGCACGGACAACTGATGCGATACTAAACTATTGGAAGTACTGCGAGCAATTTGTAATATCGCAAAACGTAATGAGGAGGGGAGTATTTGTGACGTAATTTTGCAAGCGCCAATGTAAGGCTGCTAGAAATTATTAAAAATCGCGTTCCCACTTGCTTTCTCGAGCGCCGTGTGTGGCTGCCGTATGATGAAATCTAATCAAATGTATACGACGATTGAAATATTCGGTTACAAATGTATACGACAAAGCGTGAGATAAAATTTTTGGCTAAATGATAACATAAACAGACCGTCGACAGTACGAATGTTTGCGCTAAAGAATAACGTGTCGCATAGTGGGCATTATCATGTATATTTAATTTGATTATAAATAATAAATATAATCCTATGCGTAGAGGATGTCATATTATATTACATTACCACGAAATATGCGTGAGATAAAGAGACGTGATATTATAGAAATGACGGATGTTTATACGAAAGAATAACGTTTTCGCAACGTGAAAAGAATATAACGATTAGATATAAATCAGAACAGAGAGTCACATCTCGCCATTATTGTCGAAGCTTGCACGAGTGTACCTTATATGTAAAAAAAATGGAGCAGGTTTTAACGCATCAATCCACCTTGATAAATTCGGTGGAGGAGTACTTTGCGTGGGAGGTGCGATGCGATGATTATATCAAGTCGTTGGAAGAGCAGAGTCGAATTAAACGACCGCGAATATCGATCGGATATCGACAATTGTTGATCGCAAAGATCGCGCGACTCGAAGGACTGAAAAATGCGTTGCGCAAACGTTTCGTACACGTGGATGCCGGACACAGCGCGCATCAAGCTGCACTATTTTGGCGAGAAATTGATACAGCGTTCGAGAACCGTATATCGACTGGTGCGATAATCAATAGCAATTATATCGAACCTCGCCAATTTCTCGAAGACGCGAGTGATATCGTGCTCGAACATGTGCGAGACGCTATCAAAACACACTGCAGTGTGAAAGTGAATACTGTGTTTAACGGTGAGTTTGTAGCGGGTGAAAAGCACGACGATAAAAGTATAAGTATAATAAACTGTGAACTATTTCGTACATCTGATTTACGCGAATGATACGAGCAACGTGTTATCGAGCCCACTTTAGCATCTCTCGAAGAATTTCAAGAACGTGATAGTGGGTGGGCATTATCGCGTATACTTAATTTGACTGTAAATATAAATAAATATAATCCTATGCGTGCGGGATGTCATATTATATTACCGCGAAAGATAATGATGAAGCGAGCGATAGTTAACGTGCGATCCAAAGACAATGCATGTTTTGCATGGGCAGTGACTGCTGCTATGTATCCCGCTGAAAGAAGGTTGAACGAGAATTATCGTATCCGCGTTATACGGATGTGCTAAATCTTCGAGACATTGAGTTTCCAGTGACTCTTAATCAAATAAAAAGTTTGAAATTAACAACAATATTTCAATCAATGTGTATACCATCGAAAACGAAAATATTGTTCCTATTCGTCTTTCGGAGCAAAAGAGGGACAAGCACGCCAATTTGCTCTACATTCAAGATGCGCAAGATATCGGACATTTCGCGTGAATCAAGAATTTATCGCGACTCGTGAGTTCGCAACTCAATAAACACAATGGACAAAAATATATCTGCGATCGGTATGTATATTTAATATTATTGATTTTTTTTCAAAATAAATATATAATTATTATTTCTATTTTTTTATAAATGTTAAAATATATATATATATATATAATTATTATTTCTTTTTTATAGATGTCTACATTACTTTTATTCGAATGAGAAACTACAGTCACATACTGTAGACTGCGGGAAGATGAATGACTGCGCTATTCGATTACCGAGCGATAAAGATAAGTGGCTCGCTTTTAACAACTATAACAGGAAGGAGCAGGTTCCTTTCGTCGTGTATGCCGACCTGGAATGTGTTTTGAGAAAGACGGACAAAGAAGAAGAAGCAGAAAAAAATGTATACCAGCATCATCAAGTGTTTAGTATCGCTTATTATGTACATTGCTCGTACGATAATTCGTTGTCCGCGTATCATTCTCGTCGCGAAGCCAATTGCGTCGCATGGTTTGCTAAAGAATTAAAAAATTTAGCAACGCGCGTGAAAACAATTTTATCTACAAATCTTCCCATGATAAATTTGACGCGTGAAGAATTGGAAAAGTTTAACAGCGCTACTCAATGTCACATATGTGAGAAACCATTCGTGGAAGACGATACGCGCGTACACGATCATTGCCACCTCAGTGGGCGGTACAGAGGTCCCGCGCATTCAAATTGCAATCTAAATTATAAAGAATCCTTTTATATTCCAATTATTTTCCACAATTTATCCGGTTACGATTCACATTTTATAATCGAGGAAATAGCCACAGCGTTCGAAGGAAGAATCGATCTACTTCCGATAACTAAAGAAAAATACGTTTCATTTACGAAAGATGTTAAACTTACGGAAGACAATTCGCGAAATCACATTAAATTACGTTTCATCGATTCTTTTAAATTTCTCACAACAAGTCTCAACAAATTAGCATCTTTTCTCAGTAAAGATAAATTAAAAATTTTACAATCTGAATATCAAAATTTGCGGGTAGAAGACTTTGATCTGTTAACGCGAAAAGGTGTCCTTCCGTACGAATATATCGATTGTGTAGATAAATTGCACGATACATGTTTACCTCCGCGCGAATTATTTTACAGTTCCTTGACCGATGACACAGTATCCGAGAGCGATTACGCGCACGCCGAGACTGTTTGGAACCGATTCTCCATCAGAACGCTAGGCGAATATAGCGATCTATATTTAAAAATCAATGTCTTGTTATTAGCCGATGTTTTTGAAAATTTTCGTGACAATTGTATCAAGAATTACGGGCTCGACCCTGCGCATTACTATACTCTGCCCGGATACACGTGGGATGCCATGTTGAAGCATACAAATATTAAGTTTGAATTGCTCACTGACATCGATATAGTAATGTTTATAGAACGAGGTATACGCAGTGGTTTGAGTCAATGTTCCAACAGATACGCGCATGCTAATAACAAGTATATGCAGTCATACGACCCCTCGTGTCGCGAGGAAATCTATGAATTGTGCTCGTGTCGTGAGTAAATCTATGCGTTGCGCGTGTGTCTTCCGAATATGGATGAAAATAATGGTGATGATTATTTTATGATAATTTCCGATGAAGAAGACTCGGACATTGAAGTGCCGCTTTTAGAACTATCTAGTGATGATGATGACAATAACGCCAATATTGGAAATATCGGTTTCGATGTTATCGAAAATAATGGTGATATTAATATGAACAATTCTGACGAAGAGGGTGATTTGGACGTTGAAGTACAACGCTTTGCTGACAGTGACTATGAAAGTGATGAAAGTGTTTTCGAAGACAGAATCAATCGTGATTTGGACTTAGCGGATATTAATTCGTATAATGAACTAACAAGAATGTGCTGCATATATTTTTGTTATGCAACTGCAGATGGCACATACTTCTGCAAATCGTGTTTTATAAGAATGGCGTACCTTTTTGATGAGATTTGTGCTGTGCGGGAACATTCGATTAATATTTACGCATTAATACTCGGATTATTTTGTAGCGAGTGTCGAATTTCATTATTTCAAATATTACTTTGCAATATGTGTCCGATTTGCATGACTTAAGACTTGTGTGAATACTACAAAAAAAAACTATTATTATTATTGTGTAAGTGTCGCACATACACCGAGGACTTATGTGTAAAAACCAAACAAACTATTATTGTTACGCATGGGTGACACTCCCGAGAACCGGAGGTGCGAGGAAGTGACTCCTCAGTTTAACGAGGATAGTCTTTGTTTGCGGAAACTCTTTGGTGAGCTTCCGTATGAGGTGTGGGAGACAGAGGAACCGTGGCTCCCCGAAACTCTGCAGGAGGACTCCAGGTCGTCAGATGAGAGAGACTCCGAATAGATTGTATTTATAATTTTTATCACATTTTAGAAAATATTTTTAAAGTACTAATAAAAATGTTTTTTTTTCCTGTTACAGACGCAGCTATGACGAGTTCCCATGGCGCATCGCCCCTACAGATTTTTAATTTTTTAAATTTTTTACTATAATTTTAATTCTTTTTTATATTTTTATATTTAAACATATAACTATTTTAATTTTTTAAATTTTCTATTACAATTTCTATTCTTTTTTAATTTTAAAACACACACACACTTTATATGTATACACATACACACTTTTTAAATAAAATTTATGTTAAACTTATATATATTTATTACTTATCCACCTTCATCATCTATCCCATCCTTCTTCCTCTGTATTAGATATAATTAGATAATAAGATAACATTTAATACTATAAAAAAAAAACTTAACATGTAAAAATTATCTTTTTTCTCGTGTACGCCTTAGCCTCCGTCTTATCGCGCCTCCGCTATCCTCCTTCCTCTCTGTTCTTTCTCTCGCACCCCATAACACGCTCTCCTTCTCGCTATCCTTCTTCCTCTCTATTCTTTTCTCTCGCACCCATATCTCCTTTTCCTACCATCATGCTCTCCTTTTCTTACCATCATGCCCTCCTTTTCCTATCATCATGCACTCCCTTGTCATACACATACAGCGCTTTCCTTCTCACACCACGTCATACTCTCCTTGTCCTACGCTATATAGAACGCCTATATCACCGTCTCCCTCTAACGCGTTGCGAACGCCTATAGCACCTTCTCCCTCTACCGCGTTGCGAACGTCTATCGCACCGTCTCCCTCTACCACGTTGCGAACGTAATTATTTATTGCAAATATACATTGGATAAACAGAGTGGGGTGATTATTTTATCTATAAGAGTTGACATTCCTCTCTCACCATCAGACCTCCGCAGTCAGTCGGAGAGGACACTCCCTCCACGTGCGGAACCATATGTATGCTTCCCCCCTCCCCTCCCCCTCAATCAGGGGGGGTGTTTGGTACCACCCTTCCCTTTCAATCTGGGGGGGGGCATTTAGTACCTCCCCCTTCCCCCTCAATCTGGGGGGACATTTGGTCCCCCCCGGTCAGTACGGGGGCGAGGTACCTCGCCTCGTCCCCTCCGCTTACCTCACCCCCCTTAGATCCCTGGATTAGAACTCTCTTATTCTATCTACTAATAACATAAAATTAAACTTAATTAAGACGGTATATTAAAATTTAAATATAAAAATGAAAATTTTTAATATAAATTAATTTTTCCGTTGATTCTCTGCTACAATGTTACATTAAACACATATGTGGTACTTTTGCTAGACATGATTTTTTTATAATTTTTGAAATGTTTCTATTTCTTTAAATATTTATTTGTATTTATTAATTTATATATAAAACTTACAGTATATTATGTTTTATTTAACGATAATTTAATGTGGAAATTAAAAATCTTTGAGTTAAAATAAATTACATCACGAGACAGCTACTAATTTGTATATTGTAAATTTTATTTTTATTTCTCACTTCTTATGTACACATTTAATTTGAAACGAAATATATACTCACAAGTATAAGGATGCGACAAAAGAATTGCCCCTTGTTATGAGTCGTGAGGACTCAGCAACTAAAAGTGTGCTTCCTGAGATGCAACTATAGAGTGCTTCTTTCAAAGTTTCGATTGCGTATTAGTGAGCTGTCTTTTCTCGCCGCACCCTTATACTCACATAAATTGACCTATTTTTTAAAAATTACTTTTTTAATAATTATTGCCAAGTTTCGGAATTTGCGTAATTTCCGATTTGACTCTCAGGAGGATCATAAGGTGAGTTATCCATAATGATAATTAAAAATGATTCCCAGGTTTTACTTCAAGAGAACAGGGTTCCTATTTAATAGCTCGCAGAATCACTTATGAGCAGTACTCATGGAGTATACAGAGAAAAGTTTATATTAATTTTTTATATAATTTTAAATCATATTTCAAATACTTCGTTTGGTTTAAATCCCTATTACCATAAATTATAAATCAGAAATGACTTTTTATGAATTTATACGCACATGCACGACGAAATATTATTAAAGACGATCAGCAATGAATAAATTTTTGTAAATATCAAATGAATCTCAGGCCAACGATAATTAAAGGACAATCACATTATCGATCATTTTGATACATTGGAAGTAATTATACGGGATTGGAATAAAGTTGGCTCGAGAAAATGGAATTTTTTCTAATAACTGCAAACATATAATTAGATATACATATAAGTTTACTATTTCAAAACATCGAAATTTATATGTCAAATATGTCCGTTATTGATGCTAAATCTAGCAATTTCTTTACACAAAAGAGATTAAATAAAGTTTATCTTTCTATAACTGTAATTTATAGTTATAATAAATAATACGTTATCCGTTTCTTATTATTCAATCAAGGGTTTATTTGAATATTTTAACAAACTATTAAAGATTGATTGTGCTTGTACTACTGTCCTTGATATAATATACTATACAATATAATATGCTATAGAATATATTATAAGCATTATTTTGCATTAAGTTGTGTTAAGTTAACCCTACTGAAAAAAATCACATCACGAAATTACATGATGAAAACACGTAACAAAATCACGTAATTAATGACGAGACAAAATCACGTAACGGATTGTTCCAAATCGATACGTGATTTTTAAAAATAACGTGATTTTAGAAAATCATGTAATTTTGAAAAGTCACGTAAATTACGGGAAATTACATGACATTCTTTTTAGAAGACATTAAGGTATTGAATTAATGAGGTCTATTATTTTTTGCATATTGTTAATGTATTAAGTTGTAAAACGTCCAGTTAAATCGCATAATAAAATTATGTAATTCCATCTCAAAAAGAAACATTTTACGTAACATATTACGTTATATGTTATGTAAAAAAATAACATAATCAATTACTTAATTTACTTTATAAAAATTAACATTATTTTTATAATTACCATTTATTTATAACATTATAATTATCATTTATAAGTAAAAAATTATTAATAAAAATACAAATTTGGCACTGGGCATATATACATCGTGTCATCTATCTTCATAAAAGCGCAAATTCTTTCAATGCTGTTGGTATCTTTTACAATTAAATTATCAGAAATATTTACAACTTTTTTCAATGGTAAAGAATTGTTATTAAAAACATCTTCTGTGTTTACTAAATGACAGATGATATACTCTTTTCTGGTTAGTACATCGATAATAAAGTTCACAATGCGAATAAAATCCCCTTTTGTTGTTAAAGCATGCGAATTATCTGATCGAATCATTTTTTTTTTGATGATGTGTACAAACATCGTTCTTTTACCATTTTTTGATATGTTCGACTTTCATCAGATAATTCAAGTTGTTCAATCCACATTAAACTAGTTTTGCAATGTGATCCGAAATATCTTGCATGCGATAATTTATATGTTTGTTTTGCGTTTCTTTTGTCCAGATAAGAAATAAAACTACCTATATTTGAAAACTCTTTCGAAGCAACGTGTTTCTTTAAAATTAACTCACTTTGACTCATTGCTATTGATCTGCAAATTTGATGTACAACGCCCTTAGCGCCATGAACTTTTCGAACTATTTGACCATTTCCGCTTTCAAAACAATAGCCAGAATGAGCCCAAAGTGGACCCCAATTTGCTACACTTTGTGCCAAATGCAGTAGTTGATGGACATTATATGTCATAGCAACTTTCAAATAATGGTGTTCGGTGTACTCAACAAATTTTGTCAATAAAGTATGAGCATGATTGATTTCATTACGTGTAATACTTTTTTTTAGTAAAATATGGAATGCTTCTACTAGAAGTGACCAATGCTTTACCCATATTTCTAAATGTGGAAAACATAGTAGAATCGGTAAACTGTAATATAGTATCCAATTCTCCCACTCTCTTGCCTTCCAATATTTTTTATCTCGTATAGAGCGAGATAAACGAGAAACTTGATTGGGGACTTTTATTGTTAATAACAAGTTATCAATTTTATTGATATCATTATTGGATAAAGAATATGGCAAGTTGTTTGATTCAATCCAATACCCTAAAAATTGCTCCGCTATTCCCAAACAAAGACAGTGCATGCTATCTGGTACAAAACCAGTTATAATGTTAAAACCTTGCAAATTAATTAAACATGAAGGTCTTTTTACACCATAAACAGGACTTCGAGATGTAAGACTCTGTCGCATGTGCTCGATAGTTTCAATTTCAGTTCTTTTAGGCGGTACTTCATTCATTAAAGTGTATTTTACACTTCCACCTCTCTTGTAGGCAACGTAATATCCTGGGTGTAAGCACCAATTGCACCCGAAATAGCCATTATATTGAACTATACCCTGCATCGGTGCACGGGCAACAGAGTCTACACAGCAACATATTGTGAATACTTTAATAATACGTACTTCATTTGCAATAGTACACCGAATACCATCATTTGATAATTTGTTCATGTGAACAATGTATGGCTTTAAAAAAATATTCATATTGGGTTTATCTTTACCGAACCATATACCGCACACTATGGGTTTAGAAGTTCTTACATCCAAAGGTAATTCATTTATAATCATTTGAATGGGCCAGATCGAAAATTTAGAACTTTCGAAAACCGGTGATCCATCACTGTTCATCACAGTTGTAGCAAAATTAAATTTATCATGTATTGGTAATGAGTCAATAAACTCTTTGTATAATACACCATCTATAATATCATCAAATTTTTCATCATTTCGCACTCTTTCACGAATTACATAATCATAATATTTATGATTATTTTGAATTAAATTTGCAATTTCATTACTTACGTTTATAATAGCAAAAAAGTCATTATACGTTGGATCTTTCAATGTTATTACAATATTGCATGTTTGACATTCTACGTGACGATCTTTGCGATCAAACATCGCTATATATTTTTTGCAATTTGGACAAACTGCATGATATTGTATGATATTTTCTGGATTGAACATTTTGTCAACAAGATAACGTGTACTAGGTAACAAAGAAAAATTGAAAAAACAATTCAACATTTTAAAAAGATCAGCTAACGCACTTTGCGGTAAACAATATGTAAGTCCGTATTTCAAAACTGCAAGAATTATTTCAGCTTTACTCACTACTACTTGAGCATTTATAGTTTCATTAGCTTCTTCTTTTTGTAACATTTCTATTAATTTACTAAATTCAATATTATTTTCCCTATTGCCATCTTCAGAGTTGACTTCAAGAATATTATTGCTGTCATCTTCTTCATCGCTAGATTGAAGTAATTCTTCATGTGCATCGTAGATCCATGAATCCTGTAGATAATTATGTTTATTATTATAAAGTTTAACAAATGATTATGAAAATAAGAACGCAATAATATTTTTAACATTAATGCATTATTCAGTAATTTATTAGTATAAACATTTTGAAAATAATAGATTATTAAATAATTTTTGGCATCAAAAATAATATTAAAAAAAATTAACTGTCAATATATTGGGAGCGGTATTTTGAACTGTAAAATTTTAAAAAATTTCAATCTGCAATTAAAAAAAGGAATTAGAATTCTACTTGCAATTAGATTCTCAAACGACTTTTAAATACATACAATATTTTAATATAAGCTGATACAAAAATGTCTGATATAAAAGGTATAATAAAAATTTGTGAAGATTAAAATTTATTAAAAAAAATAAAAATAAAAATAATTGACGTGTTACTAATTGATGCAAATTACAAACATATTGAGAAATCATATAAAGTAAAAGAAGTATATTCTTACATCAAAATTTTCATCCTCAGAGTCAGATAAACCGTACAATTGATTCCTATAATTTATTGAAATCTGGGTTGTATCTACTGTCTGTAAAAAATAAATTTTATATTTTTAAAATTATACTAAAAGATTCTAATTTAAACTTATAATTTACCTTCTAATTTAAACTTATAATTTGAAAAATTAAAAATTAAATATTCTATTTAGAATAATAAGAACTTTAATGTCTTTCATATACAAAAGTAAAATTAATTAAATTGAAAAACATAATAGTTAGTTCTTCTGTATTTTGTTAATTATCAATACATTTTGAAAATAATATAATAAATGTAATTAATTACTTATGACTCCCATAAGTGTTTTTCAAACACTTTTAAAAAAAAACCTTTTTTTATGTATGTTAAGTATTTGTACAAATTCTAAATAAAGAATTATACATATGTAGAAATAATTTCAAATATTTACAATGCTTCTATATATTATTTAAAAAATACAATTCCATAAATAAATGTTTTGTAAAAAAGTTTATAATTTTTGTAAAAAATAATATACACTAATATACCTGCTCTAATGTTGACAATGATTGTTGATCATTTTGCTCAATAAATGGATTTTCATGTATTGATAAAGATTCATGACAATTATGTTGTATGAGATTTATATGCTCGTCTTGTATTAAATGCAACGAGTCAGAATTAAGTTGCTCATTATACATAATATTTGCTGACCCTTCATTGGAGAATAATGAGCACATACTATTATATTGACTTGTGCTAGTAGAAGCTTGACAGCTTGTGTTGTCACTATCACTAAATGATTGACGATTACAGTATTCCTAAATGAAAGAAATAAATTAATATTAATATAATGCAAAATAAAATGAACATACTTTTATATTTTACATTATGAGAATAAGGCCCATTTGCACCAACATTATTTTGGCTTTAAACGAGACTTAAGTGTAAGTTTATTTTTATTTATTTAGAAAGAAAGATAAAGATTAGTCTCTTTTTATAATCATAAAATATAATAAAAAGAAAAATAAAGAAACTTTTAGAAGCTTACATAAGAAATTTTTAGAGCTTGTATTTGAAACATAAAAATCACATAAATGTGACAAAAATTTTACTGACAAAAATTTCATCAATCATATTAAATAATTAAATTGATATGCTAATTCTAATATAACATAAGTATTAAAAATATATAAATAAGATTCTTGAAAAATTTTAAAAGCTAAAAATTTGTTTATTTTTTCAAAATACTGTTTTTATTTGTACATTTCATAAATTGTAATGTATTATTTTTAAAATTTATAAAGTTAATTAATTTTTTAAATATAAATAAACATTCTACTAGTAAAATAAATGTAAACGTAAATTATAATTTATATATATTTTTATCCATATAACTTTATAATATGCTTACCCGCCATTGAGCATCTTCAACATCACTGTTATCATTATCACTGCCTTGATCACTTGGTTCGCATTCTATACGATTTTTCCTGTATTGGCTCGTTCTTGGGACTTTTTGAAATTTATCTTCAAGATAATTGTGATATCTCGGCATTATTTATTATTAATATTAATATAATTTTAACAACAAAACCACTCAGTATACACAATGAATTGTTATGAGCAGGGATAACGACTTTGGACTTTATCGTTAAAGGTTAAAACTTAACTTCTAACTCGTGGAGCTTTTGCTGCGCGCACAGTCTTATATATCGTGTACGACCGTGGCCGCGCGACAAGCTTTATCGTGTCCTGTGTGCAGGAGGGGCATAAGAATTAACCAATAACGAACGTCCATCAACGGTGTATCTTAACAGCTCGCAACATGATAACGTATACGTGCTTGTGCGCGACATCCCTCTCTACATATTGTAACTCTATTTTTGAGGGATCATTTTTCACTGTTTACCCGGCTGGAAAAGTACAGTCGAGCGCGTATTCTCTTTCATTCAACAAATAACGGATCTTTTTAACAGATAGTGAACAATAAATAGTGAACGACTAAATGCAAATATTTGTTTGTTATTGGATTATAGAAACGCACATGAAGTAAGTAATAAATATTTTGTAAAATTTGTTTTTGTGTTTTTGCGTTCTTAATCGATGTGAATAATGAGGATTTAATTTGTTATTAGCAAGATGTATTGCTCAAAAAATGATTATAGAGCAGGCTAAAGTATAAATTCTTTTTTTATGATGTATTTTTTTTTGTTTACAAAACCATTAAAATCTTATAAAATATATGTTATCATTTATCTTTATTTAAAGTAGTTTATGATTTTTTATGTACATACGTAGAAAGCATTTAATTTTATGTCTAATTGATTTACAAATTTCAATAGTATTAATCATTATATAAATATGTGTGTAATACTACATTTGAATCACATCTAAATTAGAACAGTTAAAAAATATTTTTTAAGTTGTGAAATAAAAAAAATTTTTATTTATAGGCGATGATGGATTCACAAATTAAGTTTGCTAGTGTGCGTTATCTCGATGATGAGAGTAAAAAAATCCACATTGTCCCTATTGAAAAAATACAGAATTTTGAAATTCTGAATAAGTATGAAGATCTATATTTTGTAAAAAGATTGAATACTGTAAGCAAGGAAGAAAGTTTAATTGCAGCTCAAATTATGGAAGTAGGAAGTATGTGTGTGTGTGTGTGTGCACAAAATTTATTTTTATAGTAATTTTTAATTTTAAGTAAATTAGAAGTTTTATACTTTTCTCTTTCTTTTGCGCTTTTTCCTTTTTTTTTTTTTTTTTTTTTTGTTAATTCTCTTTTTTAAAATTATTTTCTTTTATTTTTTTATTTTGTCTTATACTCTAATGTGATTTTTAAAATGCTGTTATTTATTTCTAATATTTATTTTTAGCTTTTATATTTTTTTATAACAATCATTTTATTATTTGTATTCTAATCTTTTAATAATGAATATACTTAATAAAGGTCTCTTGTTTTCAGTAAATGACATAATTTTATTAGACTTTTACTTAATATTTTTTATTAATATTTCATTCTTTACAGCTAACGAAGAAGATTTAAAACATAACAAACATCGCTATATCTTTAAAAAACTACGTTACAGTGATGCTGTACAAAAGATATTAGATACAGAAGAAATATTACATAAAGAAAGTCCAGAGCCTGAAACTCAAAAAGAAACGGTAATAATTCAACCACGTTATTGTAATAAATTTTTACAAATATTTAATTGGTTTCATTGTAATTATTATAAATTATTATATACTTTTATTTTTTATTTTATTTATATAATAGTTTTTTTATTTTATTCATATAGCATTTATACATTGATGAAAATAAAAATGAGAAAACTAATTGTGACGCTATAATATTCGAAAAATATAAAAAAATGGACGATGAAGATATAATTAATGAGAAATTGGAAACTTTAAATCGCGCTAATAAAGCATTTGAAAAAACCCAGGAAAAACTATTTGAAATTCCAATTGCTCTACAAAAGGAAAATCAAGATTTAAAACATGAAAATGAAAAACTACAATTAGAAAACAATAGATTGAAAAATGATATACTTCTTCTTAAAAAGGAGCTTCATACATTGAAAACAAAGAAACAATTATTTCCTAAAGATAAAAAACATTAAATTTGGAAAAAAACATTGTTTTCTATTTATTTAAATTTTTTATCAATGTTTGCCAATGTATTTTTACAGAAAAGCGTTCGGCATCACCTATTATAACCAGTACCCCCAAAAAGAAGAGAAGTGAAACAGTTGATACTGTTTTTAATGAACCTAGTACTTCTCAATTAACGTGTGAGCAATCTCCATTGCAAAAAGATGACTTAAATATGCATTATTCAGAAGAAAACAATAACAAATTTCATAAAGCAAAGACTAAAAAAGATAAAGAAAAAAAAGCAAGAAAAACTAAAAAATCTAAGAAAAATAAAACAAGAAATAAGAGTAAAGGAAGTGACCTGGATTATGATTCTGATCAATATATTGATTTAACCGATAAAGAAAATATGACTACTTGGAATGATGAAATATACGGAACAATTGTAAGTTAAAATGTATAAAACTAAAATAAAATAACTAAAATAAAATATTTAAATTTAAGGGCTTCTGCCCGCAGGACGTTCAGACAAAAAGTGATGTGATAGTTAATGTTAAGTAAACGACACATTAATTGACTACCGCATCATTTTTTGTTGCGACAAGCATCATCGCATTTAAGGCATTTCTAATTTGAAAATGAAACTATTGGGTTTTTCGTATTCACAGACTCAATTTTTATTTTGTTGCACATTTTTTACAACATCTACTAACATCTATTTTACGTTTTTATAAGTTTCAAGATTTCAATACAAAAAAATTTTTTGGGATTATTTTTTAGTTAAAACAAATTTAAGTAGTAAAAGAAACATACTACTTTAATGTAACTCAAAAATTATTAAAACTACACCTTAAGCTTATTTATAGTAAATATAATAAATTAATTCAGTAATGATATAATTACTAAAATAATAAAAATTTTAATTCCTTTTTTTAGATTAAAATGATACACTTAAGATATGGTATCTCAATTCCATATACAACATGGAAAGAAATAAAGAAGTTGAGAAGACCTTCTTTATTTGTTAGGCAATTGAGCCGAGCACTTGGGGAGTACATAAATTAATGAACAGAGCTGTGGTATTGGAAAAAAGTAAAAACAGATTGCCAGATCGATCACCGAGGAAGCCATTAACGCCGATAAAAAAAGCTGTTTTAAAAAGTAAGTGTAATGTATATTTAAAAAAAAAAGAATCATGTCATTTGAGAGTGTAAAAAGTTAACTTTAACTCTTAAAAGTTTTATTGAACGAACAATAAATAATTGGCTGTAATAGTGATTATATACTTAAAACTGTTTTTGAAAAATTGTAAAAAAGCACAGGCGTGAAGAGTATAGTCTACAAAACGTCATCAGCGGTGTTAGAGAAATTGTCCTACTATTTTCAGTTAATTTGAGTTGATTATTATTATTTAGTTTGTTTCTATTATTAGAATTATACTATGCAGTTTTAAGTTATCATTCAGTTTTTTTAAATGTTTGCGTGTATTACTATTTATCTAGTTAAAATGATCCAGTAGTAAAGTTAGAATTTCATACACTCTTGCTTTTAATATACACTGTTAAAATGAATCTAATGAAAACTTAATTCATTTAGAATGTTATGCAACTTTTATTGAGATGCACCACAAGGGAGAAAAGAAAAAGTTTATTAATAAATGGAAACGCTACTTGAGTATCTATATAAATTTTCTTATTGAAACCAAATTAAAAGGTATAATTATTTTTTTAAAGAACATTGAAACAAATTTTTACTTAAAGATAATTTTCTTGGCTTATGTTTCTCTTTTATGGAAGATATATGTTAATAGATTAATATATTCATAAAAATAATATTATTAAAAATGTTTTGCAGAAGAAAAACGAAAACGTGCACAAAGTGCATCATCCAACTCAACATCAAGTTCTTCAAGTAATAGTACTTTAAATTCCAGCGATTCATCATCAAATGAGTAATAACGTAAGGCTGTGGACATACGTTAGTAAATTTTAATTTTTTAAAAACGCACTGGTTTTTATTATACCTTTTATACCAGACATTTTTGTATCAGCTTATATTAAAATATTGTATGTATTTAAAAGTCGTTTGAGAATCTAATTGCAAGTAGAATTCTAATTTCTTTTTTTAATTGCAGATTGAAATTTTTTAAAATTTTACAGTTCAAAATACCGCTCCCAATATATTGACAGTTAATTTTTTTTAATATTATTTTTGATGCCAAAAATTATTTAATAATCTATTATTTTCAAAATGTTTATACTAATAAATTACTGAATAATGCATTAATGTTAAAAATATTATCGCGTTCTTATTTTCATAATCATTTGTTAAACTCTATAATAATAAACATTATCTACAGGATTCATGGATCTACGATGCACATGAAGAATTACTTCAATCTAGCGATGAAGAAGATGACAGCAATAATATTCTTGAAGTCAACTCTGAAGATGGCAATAGGGAAAATAATATTGAATCTAGTAAATTAATAGAAATATTACAAAAAGAAGAAGCTAATAAAACTATAAATGTTCAAGTAGTAGTGAGTAAAGCTGAAATAATTCTTGCAGTTTTGAAATACGGACTTATATATTGTTTACCGCAAAGTGCATTAGCTGATCTTTTTAAAATGTTTAATTGTTTTTTCAATTTTTGTTAATCTGCCGATCTACACCGAAAAACCGCGATATCACAAAAACGGCGGGATGGGCGGGAGTCCATAATGATAAGATTGCATATAATTATACGGGACGTGATGTGTAAGGAAGCAGAATCTGTTCGCGCAGATTCTGCATCGAGAGATCGCCAAGCGTGCAATAATATGATAGATCACGAGTGTGTGATTAAACCTGACCCGCTGACAATTAAACAATGTTATTATCAATGTTTTTCTTCTTTGTTAAAGATTAATGGTTATGCGCTTTATAAAAAATGGAAAAGAATGAAATATAACCGCTGGTATAAATAAACACGAGACGTAAAATCCATTTTAGATAACATGTTATCTTATTGTTAGAGATGCAGATATGCATTATATTTGTTGTTATGTTGGACTAATTATTGAGATTTGGAAAGTACTAATGTTGATTTATAGAATCTGACAAACGAATGAGAAATTTATGAAGGCGGAATTATATCGTTAAACAATACATATAAAGGTCCTTGATATTTCTCGAAATCTTCGGTTTCCAAAATAAAAGTTGACTTCATCTAACGTCTCTCTGTCACGCATAAATTTTTTCATGTAACTTTCAACTTATAATTTTAATTTTTAATTTTTACCTAAAATTTTAATTTTTGTTTTTTGTACTTCTGTTTTTATACTTTTTTTAAATTATAAAATAATTCGATCAGATAATTCGCATGCTTTAACAACAGAAGGGAATTTTATTCGCATTGTGAACTTTATTATCGATGTACTAACCAGAAAAGAGTATATCATCTGTCATTTAGTAAACACAGAAGATGTTTTTAATAACAATTCTTTACCATTGAAAAAAGTTGTAAATATTTCTGATAATTTAATTGTAAAAGATACCAACAGCATTGAAAGAATTTGCGCTTTTATGAAGATAGATGACACGATGTATATATGCCCAGTGCAAAATTTGTATTTTTATTAATAATTTTTTACTTATAAATGATAATTATAATGTTATAAATAAATGGTAATTATAAAAATAATGTTAATTTTTATAAAGTAAATTAAGTAATTGATTATGTTATTTTTTTACATAACATATAACGTAATATGTTACGTAAAATGTTTCTTTTTGAGATGGAATTACATAATTTTATTATGCGATTTAACTGGACGTTTTACAACTTTACACATTAATAATATGCAAAAAATAATAGACCTCATTAATTCAATACCTTAATGTCTTCTAAAAAGAATGTCATGTAATTTCCCGTAATTTACGTGACTTTTCAAAATTACATGATTTTCTAAAATCACGTTATTTTTAAAAATCACGTATCGATTTGGAACAATCCGTTACGTGATTTTGTCTCGTCATTAATTACGTGATTTTGTTACGTGTTTTCATCATGTAATTTCGTGATGTGATTTTTTTCAGTAGGGAAATAAAGGAAAATATACTAATTATTGATTTACCAGCAGTTATATAATTTAGTGATAAAAATCATTATAATCGATTATGAGAAAAAGTCTTAAAAAGTAACACAACAAAAAATAAGCACTAAATTTATATACATAGGCATAAACTCTACATATTACAAAGAATCTATCAAGAGGCGTGAAGAAACATTGAGTCAATTAGTGTATCTGAATCATTGAGGAGATATGAAACATTGAATGCTATTGGGCATTTCAGTTGAGAATCACGTCAAAGACGATCGAGTATAAACATCTACAACCAGAAAAAAGTTATTATGTTAAAAACGTTAAGAACATTATGTGTTTTATTAAAAGTGTTAATACTAACCAGATTTACCTTCGCAATTTGGAGAAATCTGGAAAATGTCGTAACTCCGGTAAATGTCCAGGAAAGTATTTTCATGCATTTTCTCATTTATAACTTCATAGCAATAAAAAATATTTACACAAATAAAACTAAATGTTATATATTGCAAATAACAGATGACTTGTTTTAATGACTGTACTGATAATTAAAGAGTTTTAACCATATTAAAAAGTATATATACAATTTGTTAGTTTTGCACTGTTACGTCCAGACTCGAGAAAAAAAAAGGAAAGAAAGAGATAATGAAAGGACAGAACTTACCCTTGTCGAAACGCGTAAAACCTTAACGCTCTCGACTCGAACGAACTGTACATGGCCGGACCTGGTCAAAGACCTCGAGGGTCTTTTTTACTAGGTCAGTAGGCCGTTCGTTTGGTGGTCCCTTTTTGGTAAAGGAAGTTAATCCCTGTTACGCGGGACGGGACCTTGTGCGATCTGGGAGTCAGGGAATATGTTAGAAAAGATTAATCAATTTGATTAGAATTTTTAATATTTTAAATTTTTAGTCATTTATTAATTAAAAAAAAAATCAAATATATATATATGTATAAGATTAAAAAAATTGGCATTTTAATTAAATTAATTAATCTTTTTAATTACTTAAGTGTGTGTGTGTGTGTTCGCGGGTGTTACATTAGTTTGGAGGGACGTCAGTCAGGTAAATTGGAAATGGAAAAATAAAAGGACTTGTTACCTGACTGGTATTTATACAGTAGTATTTAAATTCTAAGGGAAGGGGCAGGAAAAGAATTATGCTTCCTCAAAGGTAATCGTGGAAGGAGGGAATTTCTTCCAGAGAGCCTCTATCGGAACGGCGAGGGGATATCTAAGACCGGGGAGGAACCATGGGATAACGGATCCCGACGGGTTGGTTGCAAAGATGGAGTGCAATGTTGTCAAATCAACAGGCCCGATTGTATACGAGTCTTTTGGGAGGGGATGTCAAATCCTTGGGAGATTATTTATTAAATATTGGATAGGATCTTGAGGCGGAAGACGAGGAGATTGTTGGTGTTTAGAATTTTCAGCGTGACTCGCGTTTTCTTTCTCGAGGTCTACGACGACCTCGGCAATGTCACGAAGGGCCTCCCAAATTTCATCCGATTCCTCTTGAGAATCAGGTGAATTGCGGGGGGAAGATGGGGGTGAATCCCCCAGGATGATGGTAGAGGCTGGTGAGGGTGGACACGGAGGGGGTTCGGAAGTAGAGGGAGTTTTATTAGAAGGTCCCGGTAAATCGAGAGACGATGGGGAGGGTTGCTTATGCGAGGATGATACTACTGGATGTGAAAGGGGAGGGGGGTCGATGGGGGTGCGAGGAGAAGGGTCAAGTGAGAGGGGTGGTTTCAGCTCTCTTGAATGAGGAAGAGGGGGATGGGGCTCTGCGTGTGTGTGTGATAACTGTTCGCGGAAAATTTGACCTTTTAATTCTATCTTAAGATTAGAAATATTGTTCTTAAAATTATAATTTGCTGTCGCTTGAGCCAAAACTCTTCGGGCGCGTCGGTTCTTACGGTTGCGGAGACGTTTAGCTTTAGCCTTTAGACGTTTCGGATGAACGGGCTCCACTATGAACCCACGCAAATGTTTCAGAAAACTCATCGTTTATTTTCGGCAAGACAGTTCTAATTAGTACAATTTATAATGTTCTTAATATAATTTAAGTCAGGAAATTATATTATTTAAAATGCATAATACAGAGAGGAGAGAGGAGGGAGAAGGAGAAAGAAGTGGAGAGAAAAGAAAGAAAGAAAGGAAATAAATAAAAAATAAAAAAAAAAGGAATAGCACAAAAAGAAAGAGGTAATAAGTAAATTGTAATAAATAATTAAAGGACCAGAGGAAAAATGGAATTCAGGAGAAATTTGCTTCCGTAGAGAAAATTGAAGGAATTTGCAGGTTCTGCCTAATTATATTTTGTACCAGTACACGAGATACTGGTTCCGCAAAATACATAGATATCCGCAGAGAAATAGAAAGACCTTGGAAGTTCAACCTAGTTATATTTTGTACCAGTACACGAGATACCGGTTCCGCAAAATACACAGGAACTCGCAGAGGAAATAGAAAGAGTTTGCAAGTTCGACCTAATTATATTTCGTACCAGTACTCGAAATACCGGTTCCACGAAATACACAGGTACTTGCAGAGAAAATAAAAGGAATTTGCAAGTTCGACCTAGTTATATTCTGTACCAGTACACGAGATACCGGTTCTGCGAAATACACAGGTTAGGTTGCAGGTACTTGCAGAGAAAATAGAAAGACTACGTGAAAATGAAGAGGATAGGAAGTAAACATAAACAACGAAAAGGGGAGTTAATTATAATTACAAAGGTAAAATGAGGAGTATCTGATCAAACAGTAATAATAAAATGAAGAACAACAAAAATAAAGAACTGTCTCACTATAATTACTATAACCGAATTTTAAATGGAGAAGGTGAAATCAATAGAATAGGTTATTTGGTCGGTACTCACTACTTATTGGGTACGCTGTTGGTTTTAAAAGGACCTCGGCAGTGGGTTTAGCGGCGTCGGATTGAATTTCACAGGTGCTCCAATGTTTGACGTCTTTTATCGTTTAAATTTTTAATCCGCACTACACAGAGAGTCTCTGTTAAATATTAGATGAACCACACGTCGCGGAATCGGAAGTATTAATATTCGAACTTGTTAACACCCGAAGGGTTAAACGTTGGGATCGAGGATCGATTCCGCGTCTCGAAGCCGAGGTGAAAGAAAATAGTTCGTACCGTACGAGTTATACTGATGCTAATTCTAATACCGAAAAAACTGAAAAAACTGATGTCGCGGCGCATTATATACTAGGATTCGTACCTCCTCTCCATTGGGCAATTGGACGAATTAGAATTTTAATTAACGCCCCCTTATGCTTAGGGGGTGTTTCCTTCGACTTCGAGTCTCAAAAATTTTTTCTCTATTGGTTCAAGAGATTTTTCCATTTGGCCAATGAGGAGTTTGGTACCGTCAGAGTCGCTTATCGCTATTTAGAAATTTATAATAAACAGCTGTCACTTTAGGTGGTCCGTCAGGAGAGCTCTCTTATCAAATGCTTTTTAAGTTTTCGTCGCCGTTTCAAATTTATGATTGCAGTTCTAAACAACTGCCTCGAGTTACGGCGACTCTGTTTTATTTAAAATTCTTTTGAAATTTAGAGAGCCGTTTGAATGTTTATTCTTTATTTGATTTCTAAGACTTCTTGGGTTATCTTATTTATAGTTGGTCTCGCCTTACGGAGGTTTGTTAAAATTTTTATTATCCACGTAACGTAATATTCGTGGAGTGCGACTAAAGTGACAGCTCTCACGGTTTGATATTTCCCGTGGAGAGTTCTTAGAATCATTACCTCTGATTGTTTATACATTTCTCTCGAAAAGAAAGAATCGTGAAGTCTACCGGACGTAACAGCATTATACATTTAAAAATCAGTGTAATGTAATATAAAATTAAACTTAATTGAGACGATATATTAAAACTTAAATATAAAAATATAAATTTTTTAATATAAATTTCTAATATAAATTAATTATTGCGTTGATTCTCTGCTGCACTGTTACATTAAACATATATGTGATACTTTTGCTAGACATGATTTTTTTATAATTTTTGAAATGTTTCTATTTCTTTAAATATTTATTTGTATTTATTAATTTATATATAAAACATACGGTAAATTAATTTTTATTTCACAATAATTTGATGTGGAAATTCAAAATTTTTGAGTTAAAATAAATTACATCACGAAACAGCTACTAAATTCAAAGTAAAAGATTGACGCAGTGAAATTTTAAATTGGCTTTCAATTAGGACCAATAGAGAAATCAACATGTACAACAGCTGTCACTCGCTATGCGTATTTATTATGCTATTTTTTATTTATCATAATTTTTTCCATTTTTCTAAAGATAATGCAAAACATTATATATAATATATATTTTAAAACACACTTTGAAATACATAATTTGTTAAATACTAAATTTGTTGAACACCTAATAATGCGAATGCAAATAATGGACAGATCGACGTAAGTGAAGCAAAACAGTTCGCGGTTTTAAATATAAATTATTTATTTTAATTTTTAAATTTAACTCAATTTCTGACGCCTTACTAACAAAGCTAATAGTTGTTTTAAAATGTTAAAAATATCTGTCGCATATTTATTAATTTTCATATTTAGAATTTTGCTTTCATTACTTCATCGATTTATATTCATCTGCGAAATAAATTTTGATCTAATCGCTAATGTATTTTTTATCAAGCAATTCAACAAACACAATGTAAACTATATAATGTATATTTTTCAACAGGATGTCTCAACTTTCGAGAATAATAATCACATGTTATCAAACGTCTCTTCTGACAGCATGACTAAATTAAATGAAGGTGGTAAGAGTTTATTGCAGACATGTCTACATTTCTAAAATCTACTGCTAAATTATAATAAAACAAACTCTATATATAAAATGTTATCAAAATAAAATTGAATTATATAAAAAATATAAAAATAATTTAAACTTCTCACTCAAGAACTAAAAATTAAATAAAAAAAATATCGCTTGTCAGTAAAAATAAAAAAATTTATATCAAGAGAAGAAAAAAGTTAGTCATTATTTTGCTAGTTACGTCGTTTATAAGCAGTAATAAATTTTACATTTTTAAATTTTTTATCAATAATTAATAAAATTACAAGAACTGATGAAAGCACTATAACCATTGAAAGATTTCTATTTATCAAAACATAATTTGTTTTCGCTGAAAAAGTTTTATTTTTGAATAAGATTTTTTCTTTTTGCTTAATTATTAATTGTTTTTCTAAGTCTTAAAATACAAAAACATTATTTTTATATTTTTCAATTATTTTTAAAATCATTACTGTATCTATTGGTTTTTATCATACTTTGTAGTTTATGATTTTATTTCTTTATTTAAAAAAGTGATTGTCATTACAACTTATTTATTATATAATATACGATTTTTTAGTTATATTTCAAGCAATTTTTCCACTTCATTTTTTTAGTTATTGAAATTAGAATTCTTATACGTAATTATAATACACTAAATACAATTTTGAAATCTTTATAAAGATTTAATTATATGTATACTCTCAATTCTCTTATATAATTATACAAAATTCAAAAATTTGCAGACATATTTCCAAGCGAGCCAACATTTCCCAGGGCATTTGTAGAGTTTGGCAATAAATTAAACAAAAACATTTCTGTGACATTTAGGTAAAACATTTTTAAGTTGTTACTTGTACTCGTATATATGTATAGAAAAACAATTTTGTTTGTCTCTAATTCTGTCAAAAATTCACTAAAAATATAAAGAATAAATTAAAATAGCTTTCTTCATAGATGGAACGAACCTGAATTTATAAATGGAGTGATACAAAAATACATGGTCGAGTATTGGTTTATCAAGAACCAAACGAAAATTATACATGTCGCTAATATTTTAGCTACACAGCACATATTGGAATATAAAACGTACAATTTAACGCCTGATACGATGTACTACTTTAAAGTAAAAGCGGAAAATGAAGCTGGTGCCGGCCTTTACACGATTTTCATTAATGTGTCCACCAAGCATGAGAATCCGGTACCTCTATTATTCATCGCCTCATTTGGTGTGCTAAAAGTATTCGATGTGGATTTGCAAATCAGCTTTCCACTTAAAATATACAAAGTGCTAGAAATCGTTTATTTAGAACTGGAACGTAAGATTTTCTGGATCAATGATAATTGGGAGCTAATGACATGCGATTTCGATCTAAATGCAATCGAAGTAAATAATTGTACAAAATTAACTGATTCTGCGCGTCATCTCTGCATCGATTGGGTGGCAAGAAATCTTTATTGGATGAAATATACTGACCAGTTTACGAAGATTATAAAGCTAGACTTAGCATTGTGGCAAACTGGAATAGTCAAAGTCAATAATATTATTCGACGTAGAAATATGGGGATTTTTTCTTTAAATGTGCTGCCTTTTACAAGGTATATTAAATTTTATCTATCTAAAAAAATAACTTTGTTTCTCTTAACAAGTTTGCGTCATATGACGAAATAAATGATTTTACACGCACAGCTATTAATTTTATAAAACATTATTATGTTTACTAACATTAGCGTATATCTACTGGTGGTCAAAGAAAATTGTAACAGAAAACAACCGTGTCTCAGTAGTGTCACACAGTAAGGTCGCAAATGTGTTACAAATTTGTTTCATAATTTTCAATTAATGTGGTATGACTTTTATTAAAGATCATGTATTATAGAATCATAAACTGACGTAGAATTACAAAAATTTTAAATAATCACATAGATTCTGTGCATGCGTATACGATATACGGTTAAAACAATGTTTTATAATTAAAGAATAATACGCTTCTTTTGCAGATATCTTTTTTGGATAGAAATTGATTCGTTTTATTACTATAAGGCAATGCAATCGGATTTCAATGGAAAAAATATAAAACCTTTTTTTAAGAATAATTCATGTTCTTGTGCATACAAAAAGCAATTAAAAAACGTAATCTCCATGCAGGTTGATTACACGAATATTGACAAACCATTAATGTACTGGATAGGTGAAGAAAATTACTTCATTGCAACAGACATCTATGGTTGTAGCTGCAACCTGATTTTAACGATTCAATACCATAAAATACCTTTCTCATTTTTAACAATTAACAAGATAAACCTTTACTTGTACGCTGATCGCGCTAAAACAATCTATATTTTAGAAAAAAAGTATGCACTTCTCGATAGCAAAGAAAACGCATTAAAATATGTTCAAAAAGTGCATATTTCTGATTATGATATATTTAAGTCGAAGCTATGAGTAATTCTGTACAACCATATCCCCCGACAAGGTGTTTAGTACCTGACATAAAAGAATTTCAATCTAAAGTTATTAATTTTTTAAAAGAAAAGACGACAACTACAAACTACAGCATCGTTCTAAACATCCCGGAGTCGGTTCCTATTGACGGATGTAAGAAATACAATTTAGCCACCACTATGTATATCATCTCCGTGAGATACCAAACTTGTTTGAACAATGACCCTGACGAATTTGACGAATTCTACGTGAAAACGCACAAACGGCTTTACGAAATACAAAATTTAACTCCATTTACAACGTACACATTGAAATTTGCATTAACTAATTTATATGTCAACAAGTTATCGATGAAGTTGCAATTCGGGGAAAATATAATTCTAAAAACTACCCCTGGCAAGCTTAACGCGCCAGAAAATGTGACGGTTCAAGTTCTAATTCCTACTTTGGCGATAGTTTATTGGATGCCACCCGAGAACATAAATTGTATGGAAGTGAATTACGAAGTGCATTGGCGATCAGTCTCTTTTACAAATGGCACACAAAAAGGAATTACTCGAGATGAATACGATACACATTTTCTCAATAATTCCGAACGTACGGTAGATGGCAAGTTTTTCATGAAAAGATTTCCGCTGATGCTAGGACAGGAATACTTGATATATGTGCGAGTGTATCTAGTTAATTTCAACAATTTAGTCACTGACAGTTTAAAAAAAAGTGTTTATATGTATCCGGAACCGAATAATTTGATTTTGAGAGGAGTCGGTATAAATAGTATAAATATTTCATGGAATCTTAGCGATAATATAACCCATTACACACTGAAGTACAAACAAAATCAAATGCAAAAATGGGAAATTGCAAACAATATTGAGACAAATAATTATACAGTAGAATTCCATATAGAAAATTTACTGCCAGGAACTTTATATAAATTCCGTTTGATCCTGAGATATTGCAATTACGAGAAAGAATTTATATGGCTGCCTGATGGAGAATTTACTTTTGAAACACAAGGTAAAATAAATGAACGCATTATGATATCATATATTTATTTTCTAGAAATGTTTTCATAAATTTTTTAAATAAAAAATTTGAGTAAAAACTTTTAAGTAAAAATATCTATGTAATACAAAATCTTTGAATTACTTTACTTAATTTTCTCCAATGTCATAAGCGTTTTTAGCATACGTATATTTGCAAGCAAAATTGATATTACTTATTTTGTAATTACCTTTGACAATTAAAGTTTCTGCATTTGATACAAAAAATTATTCTATAGATCAATCTTGAACTGGCACATGTTTCTGATTTAAAAGATACATGAAATTTCGTAGTCACGATAAGTATGCATTCCAGGTCCACTTAAAACATTCCCTTTATTATATAATAATACAATATATACAAGTTTTGCTCCTAGGACCTATATTAGTTAAATTGAGAACCTGTGCGAGCAAAGATTTATAGAAAAGATTTGTATAGATTGGAGAGTTTAATTGTCAAAATAATTACAAAATGAATAATCAGGCTGATAGAAACGAAGATTGGAATTTATATTATAACGGAACAAAAAATTATTATTGGATAATTACAAAAGAGATGACTCAGAAATATCAATTTTGTGTACGGACTGAAAACAAAAGCTTTAAAGAATCTAAAAAGTAAATCAAGCGAATTCATTGATTTAACAGGATCTATCGGAACATCTGCTGTGCAATATGATCTAAAAATTACATTAACAGTTGTTGGCCTCGTCATTGCTGTAATCTGTATTTGCTTGTATTATTGTAAGTACATTTGATATAAATTTTTAACTTTAATTGCACATTATTTTAGATTTATATATGTATAGAGATTTATGTAAAATTAGTTTACTTGTTGAAAATAATTTCAATTTTTAATACATAAAATTAATCATAAGCATATTGTAATGTTATCTAACAGCATACCGAAAATGTAAAGAAAGTCACGATGAACAAGTTTTGTTTTCAACAATCACCAACATCGAATTAGCAACTCTATATGAAATGCCTTCCGGGAACGTAGTTAATGCGTTGTACGTTCCTAGAATGCAATATAATCGGAACTTGCGCTGAACATAGTCAGAAAAAAGCAAATTACTCTAACAAAGCTTGTAGGTAGTGGTGCGTTTGGAAAGGTAAAGATTAATTTTTTATTACTTAAATGTGTCCTTAACGACTTTTGTTAGTTTTTTAATCAGAATATTTTGAGCTAAAGACACATTTTTTAATAAAAATAATTTTACAAATCAAAATTTTTCATAAGAAGATAAATAATCTAAACTTATTTTTCATTCGTGCTATTTATTGATTTAATTTGTATTAACTATAAAATATTTTGTAGGTTTTTCAAGGAACTGTCAAGGATTTACAAGGGGAGGGCACAATGCCTGTCGCTATAAAGATGTTGCGAAGTAATGTTTCCTCCCAACAGATAACGGAATTCTTACGAGAGGCTAAGCTTATGGGCTATTTTCGCTACACCCATGTTCTAAGATTGTTAGGCATCTGTATAGATGAAGATTCACCATGGCTCATATTAGAATTAATGGAAGTTGACTTACTGAAATATCTGAGAGAGAGTAGGACATTCCAACCATCAGATTCACAGGCTTTCACCATCAGATTGCAAGACTTACTTGCCATGTGTAAAGATGTTGCGCGAGGTTGTTGCTACTTAGAAAAATTGCACTTTGTGCACAAAGATCTCGCGTGTCGAAATTGTTTAATATCCTCGAGAGACCGCGAAAATCATATTGTGAAAATCGGTGATTTCGGACTAGCTAGAGATATTTACAAGGATCAGTATTACCGCAAAGTAAATATACAATTATTTAATAAATAAAGTAATACGTTATAGACACATAAGAGAAAATAAAACTTTGTTTTCTATTTTTACATTGCAATAATATTACACATTTGTAAATTGATTTGAAAAAACACTATTTTTATTAATATAGTATCTGTAGAAAAAATGACTTTTACTGCACATATTTCTAGTTTTAAAAATATGTGGATACTTTTGGCAAAAGATTTATTGCGCTAAAATTATGTTTTAGAGAGGAGAAGGTTTCCTTGCTGTTCGCTGGATGGCACCAGAATCTTTAGTGGTCGGAATATTTACTTCACAAAGCGATGTTTGGGCATTCGAAGTGCTAATGTGGGAAATTATGTCATTGGATGAGCAGCCTTATCCCGCCAAAAGTAATGACCAAGTATTAGAGTATGTGCGCTCGGGAGGCAAATTGCCGAACCTCTCAACTGTCCACCGATATTGTACGAATTGATGCAGCATTGTTGAAATGTGGCGAATGATAGACCAAACTTTGAGTTTTGTCTCAATAATATTGTGTCTTTGAGAAACAGCACAGAAGATGCGACACTTAGCTCAGTAGATGTTATCAGAAATGCAGTAATAAATTAAATTGTAATTCTTTTATATGCATATCATTGCATAGTGGAATAAATTTTTGCAAATTGATTATATGGATTAGAGATAGAAGATTGCAAAATAATAAAAATATTGTTTTTACTTTTGTTATATTCTATGATACATTTACCATTATATTAAATTATTTGTTTTATTAATTACAATGTGATTATGTTAATCGAATTATAATATAGAGTTAATATAAACAGTGCGAAGATTGTAGGATAAACTAGGGTAAGATGGCCATAGTTTTTTAAAATGAAAAAAACGTACTTTTATTTTTGTTATTTTTTAATAGTGTTTGGCATATTATCTTCATTACGTAATATTATTGAAATTAAAAGGAAAATATTTAATAGAAATTTTATATTATCAAAATAGTACAACATAAGTATTGGCTATTTTACCTAACTTTTAAGAAAAAACCATAGTGACGAAAGATGGCCATAATATTTATAAAAAAATAGTGTAAACAAAAATAAAAATTATATATCATATAACAATTTACATATCTTTATAATATGTCTAACGTCGATTACGATAGCTTAACTGTAATTTGTTCGACGTTATAACAGTTTTTAGTGGACAAATGAAAAACTTTGCAGGTAGTCAAAAGTAAAAATATGATATTAGATTCACAATATCGTTATTTCGAATAAAGTATGCACATAAACTACTATAAATATCGATTATCTTTGATAATGACTAAAAAAGCACACTATGTAGCGATTATTGAAAAAATTACAGCCTATGGCCATCTTTTCCGTATAGCCATCATACCCTAGTTTACTTTAATGGTTTTTTAACACAGAAAAACTAGAGCAAGTATGTGACGAGTCACAAATAATTTATATTTACCATATTCTGTGTAATTTACGAGAAGAAAATTTTTGCAAATAAGATATTAAGGATGCACGCTAATAATATAAGCTTATTCTATTATGACAATTTTCTATTTAGAAATAAGCATGTTTTTTATAGTTATTTGATTTCGTCAGATTGTATAATAATTAAATTTGTATATTGTAAATTTTATCTTTATTTGTGACTTTTTATGTATGCATTTAATTTAAATAGGAATATATTCTTGCAAGTATAAATATGCGACAAAAGAAATGTTCATTGTTATGAGTCGCGAGAATTCTACAACTAAAAGTCTGGTGCTTCCTGAGATGTAACTATAGATTGCTTCTTTCAAAGTTTCGATTGCGTATCAGTGAGCTGTCTTTACTTGCCGCACGCTTATACTCACATAAATTGGCCTATTTTTAAAAAATTACCTTTTTAATAATTATTGCGAAGTTTCGGAATTTGCGTAATTTCCGATTTGACTCTGAGGAGGATCATAAGGTGAGTTATCTATAATGATGATTAAAAATGATTCCTAACTTTTACTCCGAGAGAACAGGGTTCCTATTTAATAGCTCGCAGAATCACTTATGGGCAGTACTCATTGAGTACACAGAGAAAATTTTATATTAATTTTTGATATAATTTTAAAACATATTTCAAATACTTCGTGAATAATTATATCTAAGATGTCAAAAAGGTCGATAATATGACAGTATACTCGTCAGTGCTAATGATAAAGTCATCTTATTTGGTTTAAATCCGTATTACCATAAATTATAAATCAGAAATGACCGTTTATGAATTTATACGCACGGCGAAATATTATTAAAGACGATCAGCAATGAATAAATTTTTGTAAATATGAAGTGAATCTCAGGGGGCCAAAGATAATTAAAGAACAATTATATTATCGATCATTTTGATACATTGGAACTAATAATACGGGATCGAAATGAGGGTAGCTCTGGAAAGTCAAATTTTTTCTAATAACTGCAAACATATCATAATTAGATATATAAGCTTACTATTTCAAAACATGGAAATTTATATGTCAAATATGTCTGTTTTCGATGCTAAATCTAGCAATTTCTTTACGCAACAACGAATAAATAAAGTTTACTTAAAAAATTCTATAACTGTAATTTATAATTATAATTTATAGTTATAATGAATAATATGTTATCCGTTTTTTATTATTCAATCATGTTTTTAATTGAATATTTTGACAAACTATTAAAAATTGATTATGCGTGTATTACTGTCCTTGATACAATATATTATACGATATGCTATAATATGCTATAGAATATAATACGCATTATTCTGTATTAAGTTGAATTAAGGAAAATATACTAATTATTGATTTACCAGCAGTTATATAATTTGGTGATAAAAATCATTATATTCAATTATGAGAAAAAGTCTTAAAAAGTAACACATTCAAAAATAAGCACTAAATTTATATACATATGCATAAACTCTACATATTACAAAAAATCTATCAAGAGGCGTGGAGAAACATTGAGTCAATTAGTGTATCTGAATCATTGTGAAGATCGTATCAAACATTGATAGCTACTGGGCATTTCAGTCGAGAATCACGTTAAAGACGATCGAGTATAAACATCTACAAGAATAATAATTTATTATGTTAAAAAAATTAAAAATGTTATGTGTTTTATTAAAAGTGTTAATACTAACCAAATTGACCATCGCGATTTGGGGAAATTTAGAAAATGATGTAACTCCGGTAAGTCTCCAGGAAAGTATTTTTGTGCAAAATAAAACTAAATGTTATACATTGCAAATAACAAATTACTTGTATTAATGACTGTATTCATAATTAAAGAGTTTTAACGGTATTAAAAAGTATATATACAATTTGTTAGTTTTGCATTATACATTTAAAAATCAGTGTTATATAATATAAAATTAAACTTAATTGAAACGGTATATTAAGATTTAAATGTAACAATAAGAATATTTTAATATAAATTTTTAAATTAATCATTTCGTTGATTCTTTGGTACACTGCTAAATTAAACACATATGTGATACTTTTGCTAATTATGATTTTTTAATAGTTTTTGAAATGTTTTTATTTCTTTAAATATCTATTTCTATATATTAATTTTTATATAAAACTTACAGTATATTATGTTTTATTTAACGATAATTTAATGTGGAAATTAAAAATCTTTGAGTTAAAATAAATTACATCACGAGACAGCTACTAAATTCAAAGTAAAAGATTGATACAGTGAAAGGGGAAGGATCCATTCGCCGGATTTTGGCCCCATTCAAGTTTTGATAAAACCAATCGAAATCAATCTCTTTCATTTAAAGAAACATAATTTTAGTGATTCCAGTTTAAACGAAGATGTTTTAACTATACTGGTACCCAAAAGTGCATAGAAATTATATATGTATAATGCGATAATATATTGAAGTATTTTCAAGAAAATCAGTGGAAGAGCATAAAAAATGATGATTTTAACAGTTTCTTTTTTCCACGAGAGTCGGTTCGCATTTTCGTCTGGATCAACGGAGGTTGTCTGTCGGTAGTATAGAGTTTTACCTTGAGTGTGATGAAAATAAATGTAAACTAAATCATTATGTAAACTTTTCCGATAAACTTCTACGAATACTCGGTTTAGGGGATGCACTTTATAATGCTCCTAAGCGGGAAGGACGATGCTATACTATGCTTACGATGTATAATCCTGATTCAAAAAAAAAATCTACATCAATTTTTGTTAAACTCGGTTTTGAAAAGGGACGCTTTGGATTCTTCAGTTACGAACCCTGTAGTTTGGCTCGCGATATTCCCGATAAACTATTCGTTTATTGTGATATTTGCGAACCTTACATAAAAGGCGATGTGCAGTCTCCTCTTCTCCGAATAGTGTCGGTCGAGGAGCATGGTCGCGATTACGAGTACGGAACGAATCAAGTGAAACATTTCTCTTCTCTGCATTATATCCCGTTACGACGAACAAATTTCAGTAGGATAGAAATCGATATAAGAGATCAGTTCGGAAAAAAATAGCATTGGAATCCGAAACATCGACTGTGACGTTACACTTTAGGCGAACCCGTTAGTATTGCGAACGTCGGCGTCATAGGGAAAAAGATAAAAATTAAGTTCTCAAATGCAACATGACAGACTACTACGAGTATTACAATTTACAAAGCGGCAGAGGTGGTGGAATTCCGAGAGTTTTCGTCGGCGCATCTTATCAACGCGGTCATGGAATCGGAAGTTTTCTAGGAGGATTATTTAGACGTATACTATCTTATCTAAGTAGAGGAGCGCGTACAGTAGGGAAAGAAGCTTTACAAGCAGGTGTTAATATAATCGGTGATATTGAAAATAATATACCGTTAAAGGTGTCGGCCGAAAACCGTTTTAAAGAATCGCGAGAAAATCTCAAGAGAAAAGCTAAAGAAAAAATAAGTAGTCTGATGAAAGGCTCGGGATATAAGACAGATGCGAAAATGCACGCAGCTCAGTTTCCTTTCGCCGGGCTTAATAACGCGCGTATCGTTAAATCCGCGGTAACGTCGTCACGTAAACGTCGGTGATCAAATAAGAAAAGATTACCGAAAAAAACCAAAGCGCGGAATAAAACATTAAAAAGCAAGGAGAGAAAGAAAAATCGCAAGTCAAAGAAAAGACATAACTCCTCCGCGAAACGTCATAAAACTGCTAGAAAGCGCACCGCGTATCCGACATATTTTCTTAAACGATACTACGCTAAACACAGTAGACAACGAAAATATCGGTAAAAGATATTGATAAAAATTTACGGTAAATAATCATGTCTTTTCTTCATACACATTCGAGCGAGTGTTTAAAAAGTGAACTCGATCTTTTTTCTTTACCACCCACGCAGACTAGCATCGAAAGTTCACAATGGATCTATTACAAACCCGTCAGCTCGCTCTCGGACGACTCACCGATAGAATTCGTCATCCCAGGCCATGGAGAAGAATATTTAGATCTCACACATACCATGCTGAGTCTTCGAGTGCGATATCTGAAATGTTATACATTAAACGACAAATAAATAGCATAAATCTACAAACAGATATAGAATGTTTGCCAGCTATTTACGATGATATAATAAACAAACTGCCTAAGATCTAATGTCACCTATCTAACTCTTTCCATCTTAAGTGTATTTTTCGCCCTTGAGCTCATTACCATCTGTACCATCGGCATAACCACACGTTAAACATCAGTTGTCGCGATATATATACCATAGATTCAACAACACACAAACGGAATGCATATCCTGTAAGCTTTTTCTGAGTCACCACCATTATATACAAACTAACGGTAAATTACTTTATTACAAACAGGTATTTATTATACTCATTTTACTAATACAGACTTAACCCCTCAATCTAACTGCATACCTTCCTCGGTCTGGAAACCTCGGAGAATTGCCTCGCGGGATTATTATGCAAGCCGTACAATAAAAGAGCCGAACAAGTTGGATCGTTTTATATATATGTAATTTATACAACTAACATGCGATAAATATGTACAGCGGTTCTAAGGCATTGATCTATTTAATCATGCGAATACGATAACGATTTTTAGTTCACACATGTCTTACGCCTTTATTATGCGATGTTTTCTCATTAATTTTCGTTTTTATCTATTTATAATTCATTTATTTAATTTATATATTATGCTGAAGAGGATTCAAAACATGAATCAAAACGTTCAAATTTTTATTATAATTTCCGTCATTCTATAGAATGTTACTAATGTACTTAATGTTAATACACTTGCGACACATCACTTATATAAAAAACTTATAATTTTATATTCACATCTCCTCGCTCCTATTGCCTCTTTCTTACTTACTTATTTATATTTATTAATTCGGAGCTCTTTCGATAATCTATGTATAAAATGTTATCAAAATAAAATTGAATTACAAAAAAGTTATGAAAATAATTTAACTTCTTATTTAAGAAATAAAAATTAAATAAAAAATATCTCTCAGCAAAAAGATTATAGAATAAATAAAAAATTTTATATTAAGAAAAGAAAAAAGTTAATGTTATTATGTTGCTAGTTACGTCGTTTATAAATAATCACAAATCTTATTTTTTAATTTTTAATCAATAATCAGTAAAATTACAAAAACTGATAAACGCACTGTAACCATTGCAAAATTTCTATTTATCATACCATAATTTATTTGCGCTAAAAGATTTTAATTTTATAATAATATTTACTTTTTTCTGTTTAATTATTAATAGTGCGTTTCTAAGTTTTAAAACGTAAAATTTAAAAACACAAAACCACTATTTTTTATTATTTCATTAAGTTAAATATCAATATTTTGGCTATCACTTAATTTTCATCTTTACTTTATAGTTTGTTTTTTATTTCTTTATTTAGAGAAGTGTTTGTTATCTCTAAACTTATTCATCATAAAATACATTAATTTCTTTTATTAATAAATAAAAAAAATTTTTCCATTTTATTTATTTCAAGTATTGAAATCAGAATTCTTATACAGGGTGATACAAAATAATTTGATGTCCTTAAAATGACATATTCTTGAGCAAATTCTGAAACAATTTTATTTTTACAAAATTTTTGAGTTATAATTGAAAATAGTTAACTATTTATGAGCCGGATACAACGGGGAAGCAGGGACAATGCAACACGTCATGAAACAAATGACTCCTCTAGATGGTTAATAATATTACAACAATAATAATTATTATTATTATACAATATTATCATTTGAAGTTTATTGAATTATTATTGCATTTTATACGATATTATACAATATTATTGACAGTAGGAAGGCCATTAATCTAATGACTCGTTGCGCCGTCCCTGCATGGCCGTTGTATCCGGCTCGTAAATAGCTAACTATTTTCAATTATAACTCAGAAACTAAGGTCAATTTTTTTGAATTACTTTTTTAATAATTATTACAAAAATTGTAAAATGGTAAAGAACTTTTAACCTACTCTACCTGCACAAGAAGAGATATTATTATGAGATATTTTGTATATATTACGAAATAGAAAAATAGTTTAAAAAATAATTTTATATTTTACATATATATTTATAATTTTTTTCTACAAATCTAGCAAAATACCCGATGATTTTTAAATTAATAATAATATAATTTTCGCATATTAACAAATTTCATTATGCTTACATATATTATATAGAACAATGTATGTGATCTATAAACATATGAATAAAATATAAGTAATGTTCATTTAGTTTCAAAATAACGCCATTAAAATGGTTTTTAATTTTTCGCCCACATTCTTATAGCCTAGCTAAGAAGTTTTGCATTATGCATTGCACCATATCTTGTGGTATATTCATACAATTTTGGACAAGTAACAAATTTCAATTTATGCAGAATATATATGGTTTATTGGTGAATACTTTTTGAGGTATCCCCTAAAGAAAATTACACAAAAGTAAGATCAGGTAATCGAGCATTTCAATAATGTGGTTTTTAAAACTAAAAATCAATTATTTCTGGTTTACTTATGCCTTACACATGTTTGCAGATATAATGACATGAAATTTTCTGTACATTTACGTAATGAATTTTATTAATATGTTAAAATTGGCTTTATAATTATAAGGTACCAAAATGAAATCAGCGTTGGAAAATCGAATTTTTTAATGAACAGTTATTATAACTGGAAATATATGATAATTAAAGTATATAAGTAAGTTTACTATTTCGAAAATATAAAAATTAAAAGTTACATCTATATTATAGTTGATAATCTAGCAACTATTTTTACGCGGCAAAAGTTAAATAAAATTTTTCTTAAATAAATTTATAATTTATAATTTATAATTATAAATAATATTTCATCCTTCCAATGATTCATCCTTTATCATTCAATCATGTTTTTAATTAAACATTTTGACAAACTACTAAAGATTAATTACGCTTGTATACCTCTATTTGAAACAATCAAAGATACAATACAAATTATGTTGTATTAAATTTAATTTAAAAAAATACATTGATTATTGATTTATCAACAGTTTTGTAACAATAGCAGTTTCAAAATAAACATTCAATTTGTATACACATAGACACACGCAGGCACACATAAGCACGAACTCGATATATAAAAAGAATTGATCAAGAGACACGTTGAAGAAATGTTGATTCGATGTGTATCTGAACCATTGAGAATATCTTATAAAACATTGATAGTCACTAGTCGAGAATCACGTCAAAAACGATCGAGTCCAAACATCTACAAGAAGAAAAAATTATTATGTTAAAAACGTTAAGAACATTTTGTGTTTTATTGAAAGTGTTAATGTTAACGAAAGTGATCATTGCGATTTTGTCGGGCAATCTGGAGGATGATGTAACTCCGACAAGTCTCCAAGAAAGTATTTTTATTCATTTTTGTTACGTCCAGGCCCGTAGAAAGGATGGGTCAGAGGAAGGGCGTAACAGGAACTGTTCCGATGTCAAAAGTCTTATCGACGAGTGACTCGGTCGAGCGAGCTGCAGGTTAGCAAACAGGTAAACGACGGGTGTCGTTATTACTCTGTTATGCGAACGCTCTCTTTCGGTGGTCCCTTTTTGGTAAGAGAATCGAATCTCTTTTACGCGGGATGGGACCTTGTGTGATCTTTCGCGTGGAGGGAGTGAGGGAGTTAAATAAGTTTACCGATCATTTAATTTTTAAATTAACATTTATTCAATTGATCTCTACCATTATACATATAACTTTATTGATATTATCAAATCCGCCTTAAAATTATTTGTATGAGTGTGTGTGTGTTTGTGTGTGTGGATCGCGGGTGTTACAAAAGTACGGAGGTCATCAACCAGAAAAGAAGGGGAACGAGTGCGATTCTAAAGATTTTATTCTGGTTGGTATTTGTACAATAGTTTATAATAAGAAAAAAAAATAATAATAATAAAGATTTACGAACAGTGTTATGTATGTTACGGCGCGATTTCGCACGCGGTCGTGTCGTCCGATCTATGGTCTAGTTGCACGCGAGAATCGGTGGGTCGGCGCGATTTTAGGCATACTTTAAATAAAGAATAAGGTTGAATAAAGGGGAAAGGAGACGATGAGAGAAAAAAAACAAAAGAGAAGGAAATTAAACTTACTATTTGGGCAGATTGGTTGCGTTTTAACTGCTGGTGTAGTTGTGGCTCCAGTTGTGGTCTTACTCGGCGGGTGGTCTTGTTGAGCACTGACTCTAATAGGTTTTAAAACGTAAACGGAACTCCCGTAGTGTAGACGAATTGCTCGAGTCAGCGAACGACCGAAAAATCTGTGCCGAATGAATCTGATGTTGTACTGTCAACTGATTTTAAATTTTTTTGGATGTTCGTAATGCGCGAGTCTTTCCTTTTTATATTAAATCTTGAGGGCGTGTTAACAATTTGGGCGGGAGTATTTTTGAGATTTTGACGTGTAAAAAGCTGTCGTTCGGTGAGATCCTTCTCCTCCTTATTTTTGATTGTTGCTGATTGGTTATCTCTTGGGATTATGCAGCTGTTTTTATCCATTATTTATTTAGGGGATCTCGCTTTCGGTCTTTTTCGGTCATTTCTTTGAACATCGATTTCAATGTTTAAAACATTTTTTCATTCCGCGGCCCTCTTATGACTGGTCGGGCAATTATTGCTTTATCTTTATAGAAGGTAAAAACGTGGAGCCGATAGTGCGTAGCGGCATTATTTGTTTCTTTCTTAGGATTATGCAGCTGTGTTTGTTAATTTATTCATTTAGAGGATCTCACTATCGATCCTTTCCGGTCGTTTCCTTTGAACATCGATTTCAATGTTTTAAAATATTTTTCGTCGCGCGATCCCTTTTATGATTAGTCGGGCGATTATTGCTTCATTTTCGTGGGAGGAAAAACGTGGAGCTGTCAGGACGTAACATTTTCTTTGATCTAACTTTATGCTTAAAGATTTTTACACAAATAAAACTAAATGTTATACATTGCAAATAACAGATTACTTGTATTAATGACTGTATTCATAATTAAAGAGTTTTAACAGTATTAAAAAGTATATATACAATTTGTTAGTTTTGCATTATACATTTAAAAATCAGTGTTATATAATATAAAATTAAACTTAATTAAGACGGTATATTAAAATTTAAATGTAAAGATAAGAATTTTTTAATATAAATTTTTAAATTAATCATTCCGTTGATTCTCTGGTACACTGTTAAATTAAACACATATGTGATACTTTTGCTAGACATGATTTTTTTTTAATTTTTGAAATGTTTCTATTTCTTTAAATATTTATTTGTATTTATTAATTTATATATAAAACATACAGTAAATTAATTTTTATTTCACATTAATTTGATGTGGAAATTCAAAATTTTTGAGTTAAAATAAATTACATCACGAAACAGCTACTAAATTCAAAGTAAAAGATTGACGCAGTAAAATTTTAAATTGGCCTTCAATTAAGACCAATAGAGAAATCAACATGCACAACAGCTGTTACTCGCTATGCGTATTTTATTTATTATGCTATTTTTTATTTATCATACTTTTTTACATTTTTCTAAAGATTATGCAAAACATTATATACAATATTTAATTTAAAACACATTTTGCAATACATAATCTGTTAAATACTAAATTTGTTGAACACCTAATAATACGAATGCAAATAATGGACATATCGACGTAAGTGAAGCAAAACAGTTCGCGGTTTTAAATATAAATTATTTACTTTAATTTTGAAATTTAACTTAATTTCTGACGCCTTACTAACAAAGCTAATAGTTGTTTTAAAATGTTAAAAAGAGATATCTGTCGCATATTTATTAATTTTCATATTTAGAATTTTACTTTCATTATTTCATCGATTTATATTTATCTGCGAAATAAATTTTGATCTAATCGCTTATGTATTTTTTATCAAGCAATTCGACGAACACTTACAAACTATATAATGTATATTTTTCAGCAGGATGTCTCAGCCTCCGAGATTAATGATCACTACATGTTATCAAACGTCTCTTCTGACAGCATGACTATATTAAATGAAAGCGGTAAGAGTTTATTGCAGACATGTCTACATTCCTAAAATCTACTGATAAATTATAAGAAAACAAACTTTGTATATAAAATGTTATCAAAATAAAATTGAATTATAAAAAAGGTATAAAAATAATTTAAACTTTTTACTCAAGAAATAAAAATTAAATTAAAAAAATATCTCGTCAGTAAAAATAAAAAATATAAATAAAAAAATTCATATCAAGAGAAGAAAAAAAGTTAATGTCATTATTTTGCTAGTTACGTCGTTTATAAGCAGTCACAAATTTTATATTTTTAAATTTTTTCAATAATTAATAAAATTACAAGAACTGATGAAAGCACTATAACCATTGAAAAAGTTCTATCTATCATTACATAATTTGTTTTCGCTGCAAAAGTTTTATTTTAGAATAAGATTTTTTCTTCTTGCTGAATTATTAATTGTGTTTCTAAGTCTTAAAATAAAAAATCATATTTTTATATTATTCAATTATTTTGAAAATCATTACTGTAGCTATTGGTTAATTTTTATCATACTTATGTTTTCATTTCTTTTCTTTATTTAAAAAAATGATTGTCATTAGAACTTACTTATTATATAATATAATTTTTTAGTTATATTTCAAGAAATTTTTCCACTACATTTTTTTTAATTATTGAAATTAGAATTCTTATATGTAATTATAATACACTAAATAAAATTTTGAAATCTTTACCAAGATTTAATTATATATATACTTTCAATTCTTTTATATAATTACACAAAATTCTAAAATTTGTAGACATATTTCCAAGCGAGCCAACATTTCCCAGGGCATTCGTAGATTTTGGCAATAAATTAAACGAGAAAAATATTTCTGTGACATTCAGGTAAAACATTTTTAAGTTGTTACTTGTATTCGTATATATGTATAGAAAAACAATTTTGTTTGTCTCTAATTATGTCAGAAATTCACTAAAAATAAAAAGAATAAACTAAAATAGCTTTTTTCTTCATAGATGGAACAAACCTGAATTTACAAATGGAGTGATACAAAAATACATGGTCGAGTGTTAGTTTACCAAGAACCAAACGAAAATTATACATGTCGCTAATATTTTAGCTACACAGCACATATTGCAATACAAAATGTACAATTTAACGCCTGATACGATGTACTACTTTAAAGTACAAGCGCATAATGAAGTTGGTGCCGGTCTTTACACAAATATCATCAATGTGTCCACGACACATGAGAATCCGGTACCTCTATTATTTATCGTCCCAGAGTATGATGTGCTGAAAGTATTGCATGCGGATTTGCAAATCAGCTTTCCACTTATAAAATGCTTAACTAGAGAAGTCGCTTACTTAGAACTGGATTGTAAGATTTATTGGATCAATTATAACACAGAACTAATGACATGTGATTTTGATCTAAATGCAATCGAAGTAAATAATTGTACAAAAATAACTGATGTCCATCCTTTTACGTATAATCTCCGCATAGATTGAGTGGCAAGAAATCTTTATTGGACGGAATATGATTACATAAACAAACACAAATAAATCGAGAAGATTATAAAGCTAGACTTAGCATTATGGCAAACTGGAATAGTCAAAAACAATACTATTCTGCAAATAGATCATATGGTTTCATTTTTAAATGTGCTGCCTTCTACAGGGTACATTAAATTTCATTTATCTAAAAAAATAACTGTTTCTTTTAACAAGTTTGCGACGTATGACTAAATAAATAATTTTACACGCACGACTACCGATTTTACAAAACATTATATTTACTAACATTAGCGTGTCTCTACTGGTAGCCAAAGAAAGTTGTAACAAAAAACAAGCGTGTTTCATCATTTCGTACAGTAACGTCGCAAATGTGTTACAAATTTGTTTCATAATTTTCTATTAATGTGGTATGACTTTTATTAAAGATCATATATTATAGAATCATAAACTGACGTAGAATTACAAAAATTTTAAATAATCGCATAGATTTTGTGCATGCGTGTGCGATATACGGTTAAAATAATGTTTTATAATTAGAGAATAATACGCTTTTTTTCCAGATATCTTTACTGAAGAGAATTTAGTTCATCATTTAATCATGAAGCAGTGCAATTGGATTTAAATGGAAAAAATATTAAACCTTTTTGGAAGAATAATTCATGTTCTTGCTCGTATAAAAAACAATTGAAAAAGCAACCTTCATGCAGGTTGATTACACGAATATTGACAAACCATTAATGTATTGGATATGTCAAGAATTGGAAAATTACTTAATTGCAACAGACATCTATGGTTGTAGCTGCAACCTGGTTCAAAACAATGAAATATGTTTCTCACGTTTAACGATTGACAAGATAAATCTTTACTTGTATGATTACAGGACTAAAGTAATCTACATTTTAAAGAAAAAATATGCACTTCTCGACAGCAAAGAAAACGGAATAAAATATGTTCAAAAAGTAGATAATTTGGATAAAAGCGTGAATAATGTTATAGCTTTGAGTAATTCTTTACAAACATATCCCCCGACAAAATGTCTAGTACCTGACATAAAAGAATTTCAATTTAGTTATTAATTTTTTAAAAGAAAAGGCGACAACTACAAACTACAGCATCGTTCTAAACATCCAATCAATCCCCATTGACGGACTTAAGAAATACAATTTAGCCACCACTATGTATATCATCTCCGTGAGATATCAAACTTGTTTGAACAATGACCCTGACGAATTTGACGAATTCTACGTGAAAACGCACAAACGGCTTTACGAAATACAAAATTTAACTCCATTCACAACGTACATATTGAAATTTGCATTAAGTAATTTATATGTCGACAAGTTATCGATGAAGTTGCAATTCGGGGAGGATATAATTCTAAAAACTACCCCTGGCAAGCTCAATGCGCCGGAAAATGTGACAGTTCAAGTTCTAATGCCTACTCTGGCGGTAGTCTATTGGATGCCACTCAAGAACATTAACTGCGTGGCAGTGACCTACGAGGTGCATTGGATGTCACATCTTTTTCCAAATGGCACTCGAAAAACAATTACTCAAAAAGAGTACGACATTCGCCTTATCAATCAATCTGAACGTACGACAGATGGCAAGTTTTTCATGTTAAATCATCAACTGGTTCCACGACAGGAATACTTGGCATTTTTCCGAATATATCCAGTTAATTTCAGCAATTTATTCACTGACAGTTTAATAAAAAATGTCTACGCATTTCCGGAACCAAATAATTTAACTCTGAGCGGGTTTAGTATAAATAGATTAAATAACTCGTGGAATCTCAGCGATAATATAACCCATTACACACTGAAGTACAAACAAAATCAAATGCAATTATGGGAAATTGCAAACAATACTGAGACAAATAATTATAGAGTAGAATACTATATAGAAAATTTACTGCCAGGAACTTTATATGAATTCCGTTTGATCCTGAGATATTGCAATTACGAGGAAGAATTTATATGGCCGTCTGATGGAGAATTTACTTTTAAAACACATGGTAACATAAATAAATGTATTATGTAATCATGTATTTATTTTTCATAAATTTTTTGAATTAAGAATTTAAGTAAAAACTTTTAAGTAAGAATATGTATATAATACAAAATCTTTTAATTACTTTGCTTAATTTACTCTAATGCCATAAGCGTTTTCAGCCTGCATATTTTTGCAAGCGAAATTGATATTACTAAATTTGTAGTTATCTTTAACAATTAAAGCTTCCTAATTGATACAAAATCATCCTGTCCTTCAATCCTGAGCTGGCACATGTTTCTGATTTAATAGGTACATGAAACTTTGTAGTCTCGTTAAGTAAGCATTCCAAGAGCACTTGAAACATCTCCTTTATTACATAAAAATAAAATATATACAAGTTTTGCTACTAGGACTTGTACCAGTTAAATTGGAAACCTTTGCGAGCACAGATTCACAATTGACGTGTATAGATTGCAACGTTTAATTGTCAAAAATAATTTTAAAATGAGTAATCAGATTGATAATTTATTTGAATTAGTTTAAATGGATTTGATTGAAAGTAAAAAGATTGGAATTTATATTATGATGGAACAAAAAATTACTGGTACTACAAAAGAGATGAATCAGAAATATCAATTTAACGTGCGGGCTGAAAACGTTTACGACTTTAGAGACTGGAGTAATTCAAGCGATGTCATTGATTTAACAGAACTATTTTCTACGCATTATGATCTGATAATAATATCAACAATCGCGAGTCTCAATTTAATCGAAACGAACTTACATTAACCATAATCGAAAGAAAGCAAATTACTCTAACAAAGCTTGTAAGTAGTGGTGCGTTTGGAAAGGTAAAAAAATCATTTTTTATGGCTTAAATGTATTCTTAAAGACTTTTGCTAATTTTTTAATCAGAAAATTTTAAAATAAATACACATTTTTTAATAAAAACAATTTCAAAGTTCAAATTTTTTGTAAGCAGTTTAATAATTTAAATTTATTTTTAACGTGTATGTTATCGACTTGTATTGACTATAAAATATCTTGCAGGTTTTTTAAGGAACTGTCAAGGATTTAGAAGAGCCGGGCCCAATGCCTGTCACAATAAAGATGCTACGCAGCAATGCTTCCTCGCAACAGATAACGGAATTTTTTCGAGAAGCTAAGTTTATGAGTCATTCTCGCCATCCGCATGTTCTAAGATTGTTGGGAATTTGTATGGACGTGGATTCACCATGGCTCATATTAGAATTAATGGAAACTGATTTACTCGAATATTTAAGAGAGAGTCGAACATTGGATCCGTTAGATTCGCAAGCTTTGCGTCTGCAAGATTTACTCGCCATGTGTGAAGATGTTGCGCGAGGATGTTGCTACTTAGAAAAATTGCACTTTGTGCATAGAGATCTTGCGTGTCGAAATTGTTTAATAACATCGAGAAATCGCGAAAATCGTATTGTGAAAATTGACGATTTCGGACTAGCTAGAGATATTTACAAGGATCAGTATTACCGCAAAGTAAATATACAATTATTTAATAAATAAAGTAATACACTTATAGACACTTAAGAGAAAATAAAACTTTGTTTTCTATTTTTACATTGTAATAATATTATACATTTGTAAATTGATTTAAAAAAAAACTATTTTTATTAGTATAGTATATGTAGAAAAAATAACTTAACTTTAACTGCACATATTTCTAGTTTTAAAAATATGTGGATGCTTTTGGCAAAAGATTTATTATGCTAAAATTATATTTTAGAAAGGAGGTTTACTTCCTGTTTGCTGGATGGCATCAGAATCTTTAGTGGTCGGAATATTTACTTTACAAAGCGATGTTTGGGCATTCGGAGTTGTAATGTGGGAAATTATGTCATTGGGTGAGCAGCCTTATCCCGCCAAAAGTAATGACCAAGTATTAGAGTATGTGCGCTCGAAAGGCAAATTGCCGAAACCTCTCAACTGTCCACCGATATTGTACGAATTGATGCAGCATTGTTGGAATGTGGCGAATGATAGACCAAACTTTAAGTTTTGTCTCAATAATATTGTGTCTTTGAGAAACAGCACAGAAGATGCGACACTTAGCTCAGTAGATGTTATCAGAAATGCAGAAATAAATTAAATTGTAATTCTTTTATATGCGTATCATTACATAGTGGAATAAATTTTTGTGAATTGATAATGTCGATTGAAGATATTGTTAAATAGTAAAAATATTGCTTTTACTTTTGTTATATTTTTAATACATTTACTATTATATTAAATTGTTTGTTTTATTAATTATAATATTATGTTAATCAGATTATATTATAATATTAATAATACATATTGATACAATAATTCTTGCATATACTCGATTTTACGGTATTTGCATTTTATTTTGTTGTATTTTCCCATATCTATTAACAATATCGGACAATAATTAAAGTGTAGTACTATAATTAATTTATACAATATACCTGGTATACATCAATATAAAGTTATCTGTTCTATGTAGACAACTTGTTTCTTTTTCCTATTCTTTTTTTTTATCATATAATCACTGTGGTGTTTAAATTGGAAAATTATTAAAAAAGGCTTAAAGGATCTTGAATAAAAGGTTTCTATAATGACGTCAATTTTGCGATAAACGAGATGTAATTAAATCAAACATAGTAATTGTATAACATTGTCAGAATAATATAATAAAGGAAATTAATAAATGAAGACATGTGATCAAAACAGTTTAAAATAATTTAAATAGAATAAAATATGGCGGACATTTTGACTCGATTATTCGAGTCTTCTTCAGCGCAAAAATTACTTAAATTGTTAGAGATTCAAATTCAAACGCGTATTTTAGTCATCGCGTATGGGCTACACGCGATGCATTCTCAAACACACAATCAGGACTGCCATCTATATACGAGTTTGTTCTCTATCTAGTTTCTTTTTATTAATTGCTTACTACCGACTTTATTATTATTAGTTTTTTTCTTTTTCTACAGCAGAGTGTGTGCGCTTTTATAAGTATTACCTATACTCGAGTTAATATAATACTCGCACATTATAATAAATAGATATTACAACGGACTAACAGCCGTTTTGTTTTATCGGTCGTCCTCCACAAGCCGTCCTTACGTTTCAACATAATTATACATGATATATTAAAAAAACGAACATTAAACATAGATTAAAAGTTTAGCGTAATATGTTAGAAAAAAGCGGAGTCGCAATGAACGCACGCAGACGGGAATATAAAAATAGATAACATTTTCCAAATAGTACATTGGCCCTCTCTAATTCGATTGTCAGGAGGACCAATATTGTGTCTCATATAATTGTCATATTTTTGAAAATTCTAATATCTGAAAGCAGAGATTCGAAATTCAATTCCATTATAATTATGAATAAGTTAATCCTATTAACAACTTTAAGTTTTAATCATTAAGAATTTTTTACATTATAAAAATTGATTAAATAAAACAATTAAACATATTAAATAAAAAGTAAAATCCGAATATAGTTAATATTAATTATTTAAAATTGAATAAAAATAAAATCTGCTTACAATTGTTGTAAATCAACCGGCATCTTAGCGTACTGTAGGTGGCAAACGAACTCCTTAATTTTTATGTTAATATGGTATCGACTCGAAACAGAAAACAACAATGTTCGTTCTATGTTTCATCTTTCTTATATATATAAAAATCAATTGTTCGGAATTTTATGAATAACATTATACATGTCAGGCAGGTTTTCTGTGTCGGTTTGCAAATTTAAACTGTTCTCTTGTTTTTTAATATGTATCATTTCAGAAATCAATCGTTTATTATAATATGATTCGGTGTCAAGAATAATAACGTCTTTCCATTTAAAGTCATGATTATTATTTAACCTGTGGTTCGTGATGACAGACTTATAGGCTGTGTTTTTATTAAAATGCTTCCGGTGTTCTACAATTCTAGTCTATAATTTTCTCCCCGTTTGCCCCACATAAGATGCACTGCAGTCATTGCATTCTATTTTATAGACGACATTGGTATTGTTGAATTTACGAATGGTATCTTTATGAACTCTGATAAATCTGTTGAGTTTGTTAATACTATAAAATAAAACGACCTAACCTTTAATATAAGTATTGAGATTATCTGCTAGACCCGATAGGTATGGAACGGAAAAATACGAAACATTTCTTTCTTCTTTATGTTTTTTAGTGTTAGTAATTTTTGATGAGGCTTTATTGTGGAGAAATTTTAACCGCTGGTTTATTGTGTTGAAAATTAATTTTTTTGGGTAACCATTGTCAAGTAATATATTAATAATGTTATGTATATTTTTTTGGAGAAACATAGGATGTGATAGTAGGAACGCCCTGTCAACAAGACCGATAATTGTTCCTTTTTTTTGGCAAAACGGATGTTGGGAAAAAAAATTGAGATACCTCCCCGAATATGTACTTTTATGGTATCAATCTGTAATGATTTTCCCTTTATTAATAATAAGGGTGATGTCTATAAAATTTAATTTATTGTTATTCTCTAATTTTAACGTGAACTGTAATCTCGGATGTAATGAATTAAATATTGTGAGTGTGTGGTTAACTAAATTCGCAGGGGCTGCTAAAATGATGTCATCCACGTATCTAAAATAGAATGGAGGAGTAAAATTCAAAGATTGTATGGCTCTGGTCTCTAAATCTTGCAGCATTATATCCGCTATTATCGGAGACAATGGGGAACCCATAGGGGTACCATATGTTTGGCGGTATATCGAATTATTAAACATAAAGAAAGTAGAGTTAAGAATCATTGTAACACCGTTTATGAATTCTGATCTCGGTAGCTGACAATTATCCTCTAAAAAGTGCTATCTATTGGAAACACTTTCCAAAGCAAGGTGAATAGGAATATTCATGAACAAAGATACAACGTCCAAAGAAATAAGTGAGTGATCATGAGGGACATCTATATCAGAAATTTTGTGTACAAATTCAAAGCTATTGTCAACGTGGCTAAATGGAAAAGGAAAACTTTTTTTCATTAAATTATGTAAGAAACATGCCAAGTCATACAACGGTGTATGAACGGCCCTCTTAACGGCCGTATAGGCACGTACAAAAAATACGTGTCCCCTATTTTGACCTAAACTACAACATATTCAAAGCGCATTAAAATCGGAGGGCAACACATCTTTCGTTGTTAGTTTCATACAAACATTTCAACGCAATATTTTCTTTTATTTCTTTCCTTATATTCCTGACTATCATATATTTCGTTTTTCTTGCATTCATTTTTAACTTAAGATATATTCATCCATTTTTCTTTAGAAAAAATATTATTTTATTTTATTCTCCAACTCCGCACATTTTTTAGTTACATGTTAATGTATCTTCTATGAACATTTTTATACATCCTTCTGGACGTTAATTATATTATTTACATATGTATACAATGAATAATAAAGCTGCTAATACAGATTTCTGTAGCACCTTAATTCAATGGAAATTAATTTAGATCATTTATTGTTGAATCCTACTGTGTTCTATTATTTAGATATGATTTTAATTGTTCTAAAAGCATTCCTTTAATTTCGTATTGATATAATTTCTCTATTAATCTTTCTTTATCAATTGTTTCAAATACTCGTTTAAAATCCAAAAAAATTACTCTCACCATTTTTCCTTTACTATTAATTTCCACTTGTTGATAATAGTTTGAATCGCCCTTTCACGAATTCTATTATTTAATGCCCGATTGTTTCTCTGTTATAATATCATTAAATTCAAGACATATTTCACTTTTTTTACTACTAATTCTTTTTTAATTTTACTATTAATACTTTCTCAAAAGTTGATGGCATATTAATAGATCTATATTTGATAAAAACATTAAAAACACTATGTGTTTATTTTTATTGAAATTGATAATGCTAACGAGAGTGACTATTGTGATTTTGGGAAATCTGGAGGACGATCTTCGGAAAGCCTCCAGAAAAGTACAATATTTTCATGTACTTTGATCTATTTTCATACCGATTACAGATTTTTTCACGAAATTTTTCACTAAATGTTATACACGTCAGTAGATTACTTATTTGTTTTAAATTGTTTTAAGGACTGTACTTTTAATATATAATTAAAGAGTTTTAATTTGTTAATTTTGTGTCATTAAAAATCCATGTTACATAATACAAAATTAAACTTAATTGAGACGGTATGTTAAAATTTTATTGTAAAAATTTAAATTTTTAAATATAAATTTTTAATATAAATTTTTATAGTAAAACAATTATTAATTTTTATTAGAAATTAATTATTTTATTTTGATTCTCGTCTACATTGATAAACATACATGACACTTTTGCTTATGCATGATTTTTGTATAAATTATAAAATTCATTAATTTTTTATTCTTTTACATATCTATTTAAATTTATTAACTTTTATACAAAACTTATATTAAATTATTTTTTTATTTAACGATATTTTAATGTAAAAAATCAAATTGTTTGAGTTGAAATAAATTGTATCTATGCGTAACAAAATAACTACTAAATTCAAAATCGTTATAGTGAAATTTTAAATTGGTCTTCAATCAATTAGAATCAATAGTCAAATCAATATGCGTAGTAGGTGTCATTCGTTATATGTATGTTTTATATTTTATATTTTTATTTATATTTTATTTTTTACTTATAATTTCTTATTTTTTTTAATAAAGATAATGCAAAACATTATATATAATATTTATTTTATAACATATTTTTAAATACACAACGTGAGTACAAAGAATGAACAAATTTAAATAAAGCAAAATAATAGTTTTAAAGTTTCAAGTAGTTAATTTAAAATTTAAACAAAGTTAAGGCAATTTCATCTGAGAAATAAATTTCTAACCAATATATTTTTATAAAGCGATTCGATGGGCGCTTATAAACTATACAATATATATTTTTCAACAGGATATTTCAACCTTCGAAAGCAATGATCATTACACGTTATCAAACATCTATTCTGACTACGTAAATATATTAAATAAAAATGATAAGAGTTTATTTGCAAACATATCTACACACAATCCTAAAATCTACTGATAAATTATAATAAAATGAAAACAACATGTATATAAAATGTTATCAAAATAAAATTAAATTACAAAAATGTTATGAAAATAATTCAACTTTTTATTCAAGAAAATGAAAATTAAATCCAAAGAAATATCTCTTAATACTAAAAAAAATATAAGTAAAAATTCCATTGTTCGGAAAAGAAAAATAAGATAAAGTTAATCTCATTATTTTGGTAGCTACGTTGTTTTTAAGCAATCACAAATTTTACATTTTTAAATTTTCCAATAATCAGTATCAATAACCATTAAAATTTTGGGAAATGATAAATGCACTGTAATCATCTTAATGGAAAATAGTTTACTAAAAATATAATTAAATTTTATTGATAATTTCTCTTTAATGACCCCGTTTCATTATCATTTTATTAATATTTCAATATTTCAGCAATTTTTTGTTTAAAAATAACAGTTTTCAATTTAATTCAATGACCATAATGTCTAATAATAATGTCTAATAAGCTTTTCTTCGTTTTTGTTTAGTTACTAATAGAGTAGGTTTCTAACTCTTATAACATAAAAAAGCACTATTTTTACATTATTTAATTATTTTAAAAATCAATACTGTAACTATTGATTAATTTTCATCATACTTTATAGTTTATGTTGTTATGTCTTTCTTTATTTAGAGAAATACTTGTCATCTGAACTTACTTATTATATGAAATACTATTTTTTTATTTATAAATCAAGAAATTCCCCTACTTTATCTTTTTACAGTTATTGAAATCAGAATTCTTACATGTAATTATGATATATTATATACGATTTTGAAATTCCCATAAAGATTCAATTATATGTGTACTCTTGATTTTTTATAATATAATTACACGAAATTTAAAAATCTGCAGACATATTTCCAAGCAAGCCAACATTTCTCAAAGCATTCATGGAATTTGATAATAGATTAAACGAGAAAGACAACATTTCTGTGACATTCAGATAAGAAATCTAAATACGTATGTATATATGAAAGAATAATTCGGTTGTTTTTAATTTTGTTAGAAATTTACTAAAAATAAAAAGAAACATTTTTCCTTTATAGATGCACCGAAAAAATAATATTCTCATTTTAAGAATATACCACTTATTTTTAGAATATCTTCCTCTAAAATAAGCGCCAATAGGATTTTCTTAACTAAAGACAAAAATCCTCTAAAAAAATAGAAAAGTATTAGATATTCTTAATATGTAAGAATATATACACTTCTAGTCTTGAGGCTTTCGTGACCATTAGATTTGTCTAAACTGGGGACTTCCGAATGGATGCCGCGTGATTAAACAGCGTAATGCACGCAATGACATTTCGCAAACGTTACAGTTTGCATCTTCAGAGCTAAGAGCCCCGATACTGAGTTCTTTTGAGTTGGGGTTCTTATATCTTGCGAGAGGTTTTTCTATCTACGGGAAAAATATACCGTAATGCCCTCTAGTGGTGTGAGCGCAAATAGGGTTTGTATGATACAATTTAAGAATATTTTCTTTATTTCATATACTATTCTTAACAAAAGATCATTAGAGGAGAATATTCTGAATTTTTTAGAATATTTTATTGAAGGAAAGCTTTAGAAGGAATTCTTCTAAAATAGAGAATACAATTTTTTCGGTGTACTATACATATACATACTTACGGATATTGAAATTATGTTACGTTATATGTGTATATGTGTATATACTTATATATATTGAAATATCTTATTATATATTTAAAATATTTAAGCAATAATATATATTAAGATTAAAACATATAATAAGATTAAAACAACCAGAGATTTTTTATGAGAATAAAATTATTATTAATTCATTATTAATTTTTATAATGTTACCATCACTTGAAATAATTAGAAGGGCTCAATGAGAGGAATAACACAATAAGGAAAAAAAGGAAAGAAGAAGATAAGAGGAAAATAGAAAATTTGGTCCTCTCTTTCTCTCTTTCTTGCTATTTATTTTTTTCCCTTGATAATCTTATTATTGTGCATGAACCTGCATATGCAATAAAGCCATCGACATATAAAATAGAAGATTATTATGGCAAATCTATTAAATACTATAACTTTATTCATGCCAACCTATTTTGATACTAATATAAGTACTACTGATCAATCACAACCATTCCATTCTTTAGAATTTTAGAAGATCGGCTGTCATTGGTCGATAGTACTTAGTACGTGTATCAAATAACGTTTTCAGAGTTTCAAAAAAGTTGTAAAATTGATTGTATATCCCGGCCGTGATCTGAAATTAGTTTTCAATACTGTAAATCTATATAATATATGCATATATAATACATACAGATCTTGAGACTTGGACCATCCGTATTTAAACGTATATTAAAAGAGGTCAGAAAAAAAAGAGAGCAAGTCATGAAGACGGCCATTTTCTCTCTCTCTCTCTCTCTCTCTCTCTCTCTCTCTCTCTCTCTCTCTCTCTCTCTCTCTCTCTCTCTCTCTCTCTCTCTCTCTCTCTCTCTCTCCCTCTCTCTCTCTCCCTCTCCCTCCCTCTCCCTCCCTCCCTCTCTCTCTCTCCCTCTCCCTCCCTCTCCCTCCCTCCCTCTCTCCCTCTCTCTCTCTCTCTCTCTCTCTCTCTCTCTCTCTCTCTCTCTCTCTCTCTCTCTCTCTCTCTCTCTCTCTCTCTCTCTCTCTCTCTCTCTCTCTCTCTCTCTCTCTCTCTCTCTCTCTCTCTCTCTCTCTCTCTCTCTCTCTCTCTCTCTCTCTCTCTCTCTCTCTCTCTCTCTCTCTCTCTCTCTCTCTCTCTCTCTCTCTCTCTCTCTCTCTCTCTCTCTCTCTCTCTCTCTCTCTCTCTCTCTCTCTCTCTCTCTCTCTCTCTCTCTCTCTCTCTCTCTCTCTCTCTCTCTCTCTCTCTCTCTCTCTCTCTCTCTCTCTCTCTCTCTCTCTCTCTCTCTCTCTCTCTCTCTCTCTCTCTCTCTCTCTCTCTCTCTCTCTCTCTCTCTCTCTCTCTCTCTCTCTCTCTCTCTCTCTCTCTCTCTCTCTCTCTCTCTCTCTCTCTCTCTCTCTCTCTCTCTCTCTCTCTCTCTCTCTCTCTCTCTCTCTCTCTCTCTCTCTCTCTCTCTCTCTCTCTCTCTCTCTCTCTCTCTCTCTCTCTCTCTCTCTCTCTCTCTCTCTCTCTCTCTCTCTCTCTCTCTCTCTCTCTCTCTCTCTCTCTCTCTCTCTCTCTCTCTCTCTTTCTGTCATAGTTGGACGCTACATTAAATTGCAAAATAATTGCGCTGTATTCATTTTTATGTCGTACCTTAAGGAAAAAGACTAATCTCTCTCGACGATAATTCTTACAAAGACTGCTGAAAATATTCGACGATTCCTGGATCACGAATTACAAGCGGATCGACGATTATATCGTGCGCACGCAAACGTATATATGTGCATGTATGTATGTGGGTGTGTTGCGCGTGCGTGTCCCTCGCGATAATGTGATCGGAGTATGGCTTATCAAGTATTTACGCGACGATTTTCCAAAATCGCACGGACGATCGAACAAATTTGCGCCGAATCCGGAGAAACGCTATTACCGACGCAATTAGCAGATGTAGCGTTAAAGTACAGCGATATACGAGAGACCGATTAAAAGCGGTATTTCCAGGGTCGAAGCAAGGGAGGAGGGATATGGGAGAGAACAGCCGCGCACGGCTGTTGATTACACAGAAAAAATCGGGTGCAGGGAGAAAAAAATATACCATTCTCGCATACACGCGGCTAATTGCCGAATATTTAATCATTTATAAACGATCGGATCGCCGGAATCTGAAATGCGTCGGAGGCGCCGGCTATCGAATTCCACGTGATAACTGGCATTTTTTCTGAGATTTGATGTGACATAAAAATGTATACTACATAAATCGCGTCCGAATATGGTTGAAATGTTTATAATATTTCTCTTTTTTCTTTTTTTTACAATGCAGCATTCATTAAAACCGACGTACAGCGCAAAACATGCTTGTATAGCGCGTCCAATAAATCGCGCTGGAACAAGATAGAATTTTGAACTTGCGTTTCGTAGAGTGAAAAATTCGCGTATATTTTTGCCGTGTCCGTCTGTATATTCTATATATCAAATCAGTACATGTATATAATTGATTCTTCAAGTGACAGTTTTAAAATATTTTAAAGGATCGAGTAAATTTTAAATATGCGCTCATCAATTTACTATTATTGAAAAAAATGGAAAGAATGCTTAATGCACCACAATGTCTATAAAATGTAACTATTTTTGATTACCTAAATTTATCACTTTTCAAACAGCACATTAGTATGCATTATAGTTTTAAATATTTCGTCACATATTACTTACGTCAAGTCAATTGTATGGATTGCTTTTTTTTTACTTTCTCATTTTGCCGTAGTATAATTTAAAGCTTTATCGAGCAAAATGTTAAAACAAACGGTTCGTTCTCGCTGAAATTCAGATTTCTTGGCCGTAGCCATGTGCAAAACGGTCGTTCCGCTTTTGAAGAAGACATATATGTAACATCTTCGCGTCACGTACATACATCGCTACATGAAATAACAAACAAATATTATTTCTCGTACCAGAACGTTTCCATCAGAGCATCGCGATGTTTTCTCTCTTTTTTCTCTCTCTCTTTGATCGTTCGCACATCTCGTTGAACTACGATCCTCGTGTATCTGTTCCAACTTAAGTTGAATCGAAATTTATTCCTCGCTGCTACGCTCCTTTCAGCAGGATAGTTGTATATATTTTAATACATGATATCGTACGATTATAGCGTCATAAACTTTACGGCTTGTAAGAGTGCGAAATAGACCCTGTGTTGAATATAATACTTTTTGCTACTTTCAGAAACACGACAACACATTTACGTGAATCTTGCGGGAAATTATAGAAGTTGGTCGTTATGCCTGATATGTTATTATTATCGATGATTAATATCGCACTGCAATCCTGATTAATATTACACATGCATATTATTTACATTTGTTTTACAATGAATATGTAACATAGTCACAGCTGTTTAATATCGATATCGAGTCCGTATCTCGTAATAATAATGTAATATGTTGTCATGACACGTTTCATATTATATTTCTAATATAATAAATATTATTATATGTATAAAATTTTATATACAATATACAACATAATACATAATTTTATATTTACATTTATTTTTATTTATTATAATTAATACTTTATATATAATTTATATGAATTTTTAAATTATTTTAGAGTTAAGGCATACCTTGATTTGCATATCTTGAATAAACTTGTAAATTAAGTTTTGTATGAAAAATTATTACACACAAAAGTGACATGATTTTGAGAGATACATTACATAATATATGTAGTATATTTTTTTAGTAGAGGCAATAAGTAGAGACGTTTCGAAAATTTTAACTTTATTTTTTTAAATGGAATGTTATATGTTACTGTTATATGCTACATACTGTATAATGATTTTTTCAAAATCATGCAATTTTTGTATGTGATAATTTTTAAAAGAATGTTTAGAAGAATAATTTACAAATTATTATATACAAGAATTTCACTCTGTATATATATATATATATTTTAAATATTATAAATAATAATTGATACTGATATATATATATATATATATATATATATATATATATATACTGATATATATACTGATATATATACTGATATATATATATATATATATATATATATATATATATATAAAATTATAATAATGTACTTTGAGTTTTTTGCATCCAAATTTTTAAGGCATTTTGTTTTAATATTTTGATTTGAGATAATTATATTGAAATAAAAATAATTAAAATAATTAGACATTTTACATATTATTCTTTAGAGAGAAAGAGAGAGAGAGAGAGAGAGAGAGAGAGAGAGAGAGAGAGAGAGAGAGAGAGCAAGTCACGTTCGATAAATTTGTAGGCGTTGGCAATTCCGTCGTGCACACCGTGGGGAGAGCAGTCCTTTATATTTATTTAAACAGAAAGTTAATAAATCTTCCTCCGCTTTCAGCCAGTTGGAACGTGAAGCTACCTCTCTTCGCCCCGCGCGATATTTAACACCGAAGTTTCCAACCGTGGAGTACGCAATTCCACTTTCGGTTATATTTGCGCCGCGAGTTTTCCGCAATTATCACGAAGTTCTCCCTCTCTCTCTCTCTCTCTCTCTCTCTCTCTCTCTGTGAGAGAAAAGTTATTTAATTCGATATCAGTGAGAGTAGTTCTCTATTGACGGAGATCTTCAATTCCTTAATTAACGAAACGCGTAAACCTCTTTGAAACTGGCCGGACCATATCAGCAAAATCAAATTGGACTTATTGAAATAGTTAACACTCATTTTGTGCTAATTTGTACCAGTAAAGATAATTTTGTACTCTATGCCTCTTTGAAACCGTCGTCGCTGCTAGCTTGCTGTTAAGTTTGGTGCAGGACCAAATTAAAACAAAACGAAAAGAGAAAAACAAGATCAGAAATTCAAATAGTTACATTTTTATTAATTTGTAATGCTAAACATAACTTTGTATTTCAAGCAAAAAAGAAGAAGGAAAAAAATTGCGTAGCACTGACTTACAAGAGAATCTCGTAAATCCAAAAATTCAGATTTTAATGAAACTTTATACACAAAAGATAAATTTATAAATTTTCAGTGAAACTATCTCATCATATTGTAAAACGGCTTCTTCTTTTTTTGATATCTGAAAAATTATTTGAAAAATTAAATTTTATATAAAAAAGTTTCCTAGCAGAAATTCCTCTTAATATTTAATTATATTAATAGAATTATTTTTTAATAATTATTTTCAAAGATTTTGAAGTTAACAAGAAGTTAGCAGTGCCACGGTTTTTTTTGCAAAGTGCTATAAAAAAATTATCTTTATCAGTACAAATTAATACGAAATGAGTCCTAAATATTGTAATAGATTCAATGAGATCTTGCCAGTTTTCAAAAAAGTAACGCGCAAGTATGGATACATATATTTCAGTCTTCAATATTCTTAATTGGTTGAAAAAGATAACCTTACGTGTATCTACATCTTACAACATATGCAAAATTGTTGATTATTAATTAATGGCGATATATTTACGCAAATAGATAAATATAATCACTTTAGATAAATTTCTTCAATTCCATGTAAAAAAATTTATAAAAAAATTTATAAAAAATATTAAAAATTTTGCAATTTTTATCAAAGCAAGAGCTTGCGACGGAATTAAATTTGATAACATTCAACATGATAGTCAATGTGTTAAGGTAATTCACGTCATGAAATCTTGTTTCGTTCTCGCGCATATTCTGCCATATCCGCAAGTAGATTACATAATTTTTCTTTAGCAGTGGAAAGAGCAGACATATAAAAAGATTTTTGCGCGACTTTATTGAAATTGTAAACACGTAACTTTTTAGCAATACGATACGATACGATAAAGTTTGATTGAAATGAAATTGGAAATCATAATAAAGAGCAAAACTTTACAAAATTCACCAATAATTAACATCATCGAACATCCATCGGGATTTGCGAAGTTGCTGATTTGTTGTATTTGCGAAAGTATCGCTTCGCGAATAACGGCGTAATTTTTTGCGATATACGCAATGGATACAATGCTCGAAAATAATTTGACGTTACGAAGGGACGTGAAGAGCAACCGGAAATAACGAATTTCGCGGAATGGAAATATGGAATATTAAAAATGGAATATTCTCGCGGCGAAACCGCGGTAAAAGATTCGCGATTTAAGGGAAGAGATTCCATATACCCAGTAATAAGCAATAAACGTCCTTTTAGTATCCTTTAGTTTCGCTTCTCTTCCTTCTATCTCTCACGCTAAGCTTGGTCACCAGAGCGTGACGCGATAAATTATTCATGTCTGTTTTGTCAAAGTAGTACATGAATTCGACGTCTTTACGTGCGTCCCAAATGTTCATTGTTTATTGATAGACGCAAGTGTAACCTATGCTAGCGCCAAACTAAACAAATGACAGCAAATAGATAAGCAAATGAGAATGAAGATAAGCAAATTTCCCAGTCAAGTCGAAAATGTATCTTCTGCTGTTTATTTTCTATTCTATAGAATAATATTTAGGTCTTTTCTTCCCTCGAATCTCAGTGTTGAATACTTTTGTATTAAAAACAAGAGAAAATGTAAAAGAGATTTAAAAAAATGCGTAAAAACATTTTAAAAAAATCAAATTAAATAAAAACAAAAAATGTTAAGACATTGATATTTTCAAACAGTGGAAAAAATTGGAGTTATTTAAAATATTTTGTTGACAGCTCATTCGATAGCTTGTCTATCTTAACGTGCGCAAAAATACAAAGTGTTATTCATGGTCAATTTTAGCAACCTTTCTGAAATTCTCGTTAACAAATGTTACACCATGACAAGCAATCGATTTTTAATGGCTCGTTAAAAATAGAGACTGACAGAGAAAACTCAACAATTGCCGGTGCTAACGATTGACATAAAAAAAAAGTTTTACGTTTAAAGGATCGTCAAATATTTAACGGATATTATTTGTTTTGATGAGGAAGCCCCAGTGGAAATCGAGCCGCGCGCTTCGAATTCGCGGCGAAAAATATCGGATATCGCGCGCGGATGGATAGGAAAGTAAATGAGGCAATATATGGGCAAAACTGGAAACACACGGTCGATCGCCAGTAGTTACAACAGCGTAGCGCTACGGCAGTGCAATGTGTTCAAATATGCGACGCGTATTGGAGTTCGGTCGATTAAAATCCTGTTCGAGGGGATACTGTACCGATTTAAATCCAATTATTAACAGCGAACGGGATCGAGCATATTAACACTAAATGGCCTTGCCTGCATCATGAACATCGTGTGACATCGGATCGAAATAATCACGATTGCCCTGTCACCGCCTTATCATTCTCGATGTTAATATTCGATATCTAACGCACGCGCGATGCGGTCGATTATCTTATCGGATGTTCGTGCGCGTATCGTGTGTAACGAGTAACAATTTCAAGATGGCTCCATTTACTTTATCTTATGCCTTGTACGCTTCCGTGTGACACGTATGTTTTTGACTTTATGATTTACATAATTACCGCAGCTATGATAAAAAATTACGATTAAACTTAATTTCTCAAAAATATTATGATTATTTGAAAGGAACGCTGGAGATTCAATTTTTTTATATAATTCCTTACATTAAAAGTTAAAATGAATTTAATAGTGCTGAAAAATAATTAATTATTTAATATCGAGCGTCTTTAATTACCGAGTTGCATGCATAATATATTCTAGTAATCTTTCGTTTATTCTTGTCTACAGGATTATGTGGAACAATTCTTTATATATATATATATGTTTTGCTTTCTTCGAATGAACGTTATAAAAATATCACGTTGCAGGAAATGTGCAATCAAAGAATTTTTTGCGACAACATCGTGGCGGAAACGGTCGTTTCTTCAAGATTAGATTCCGCAAGGATGGTTTTTCCTTGTCACATCTTATTTTCTCAGAGAATGCGTTTGTACGAGTATATGTGTATCAACCAAATACGCTAAAAACAACGGGGAATTTCGCTTGGTTTGCGTTACGCGAGCAGCGAGGATATAAAAAACCGAATTTAAATTGCATTCCCAGCTACGAGTACTGGTAGTCGAGTACGTGGTCGCGTATCGCGCGAGTACATATAGCTGCATCACATTTGGTTCTCTCTCGCGGACAGGCAGGAGAGAGAGAAAGAGAGAGAGAGAAAGAGATCCTTCTCCTTCTCTTTCGAGTAAAATAATAAAAATCTCTAAACGAAGCGACTGAGCATTTCATATTCAATTACCGAAAAACATAGTTTGACGTGCGCGCGCATTTTTGTAATACCAAATAAGCAAACATTATCTTCGGACGCCGTTGGAGATAAACCGTAAATATATCGCATTTACATGCGAGAAGAGGACCGTTCAACTTACAACAAGCGAGTCTCTTGTATTCACGGACCATGGCACGCGGCTTACGTTACATAAGCGTTCCGCAATAATCCCCTGGCCTGTGTGCACGATTCATTACCTCCAGTATCGTCGCAATACTACACCGCAAGAAATAATTTCGAGTCGCGTTATTATGTCGCGTGATAGTCAAACTATGCCGTGTAAATAATAACTTGCAGTCGATGATAGAAGAGAGATGATTTTTCTTGCTCCATTGTATGAATATTCCGTCCATGAATAAATGTGAAAAAAAAATTTGCGTCTTTTTTTTATCATGAAAAGAAATTTTGTTTACAAATACAATAGTATAACCGTTTCATGTACCGATAAAGTGATTTATATTGAAATGTTACTCAATGCAACAACAGTATTTCTACGCGAAATATTCTGCACGAATAATAAAAATTTGAAATGTTTATTCAAACATACAAAAAACATATAAAACAATTTTAGAAATTTAATAACAAATAAAATTAACTGCATTGTAAAATGCTTTTGTGAAACAAATTCTATATAATTATATGCAATGTTTTATATAATTATATGAGGTTTATTTCACAAAAGTATCTCCTAATGTAATTATAATAACGAATTCGAAAAGATAGGTAAGTGTACTTTATGTAAAAAAAAAACTCGAGAAAAAAACCTGAGAGCACATAATTCATATTAAAATATTTCAGAAATAGTAAGAACTAGTTACTTCATAAACATATATTTAGAAAAGTATTATAAAATATTTCAAATAAGAAAAACTCCAGGAAAAATAACTCTAGGAAAATGTAAGAAACGCGAATTATATCTTGCAGGATATACCGGCAAACGACGGATAAAAGTTTTAAATCGTGTAATTCTCAAATCCTCGTATAAATACTTTTTTTTCAATAGATAAAAAACCTCTCATACCAGTGTTAATCTCTCTGTACATCACATGTTGACAATACGATTAAGTATAAAGAATCGATTTTTTGATAAAAAAGGCAAGTCCCGCACCTGCTTTGATTTATTACTCGATAAACACGCTCGCAACAAGCTAACGTTTGAGATGCGGGCGCTTTTTCGTGGATGGAAAAAGAAAAGTCAAAAAAGAAAAAAAGAGAGAGAGAGAGAGAGAGAGAGAGGGAAACAAGAAAAAAAAGGTTAAGTAATTCGCACCGCGGTTACGTTTGCCCTGTCACGGCGAAAATCCCGCGATAGCGTCACAGATACAACGCGGATTTTCCACGTGTGTTTAGAGCAGCGGGTAAAGAGCGTGAAGAACGAAAAAATAGACAGAAAGAGAAAGAGAGAGAGATAGAGAGAGAAAGAGGTACCACGACCAGTCGGGAATGCAGGGAAAGGCAAGATTCACATCGGACCGCTCGCGCGCGCGGTCGAGCATTTGTTCCGAGATGATTCCCAGATGCTTGATCGCTCAAGCAGATATAATCCCACGAGCAGGCAAACGGGATGACTTTAAACAAAGGAAGCCACCCGCTGAAGCATGATCGAAGTTCGCCACGGTACATGGCTGTGTTCTCCTCCATGCCGTTGCCACCGTTGCCGCCGACGCCGCCACCGCCGTTCTATCGGCCTTTAGACGCGTCTTCATACCGCCAGGCACGAACCGACCTTCGGTATAACACATTGTAGAATATTATATTACCTTTAAATGTTAAGTTAAATTAAAAATAGAAAAAAATATGTCTATGTATCGATAATTTGGGAACAGAATAAAGATAGGTCAAGTAAACATAAATAAGGAGCGTTCAGGCGAAAAGAAGGAGTGAGCAGAGGTCGAGATCGGGACAAAGACGGCAGTCGGCTCCGAAACGGTACGAGTATCAGACGTGAGAAAAATAGATAGAGCTATTAGAACTTTTTAGTACAATCTAGTTTTGGTATCCGCCCGATATAACTGAGTACAATCATAGCTATATATTTATAATCTCTTAATTATCTAATAAATAGTATTTTTTTTAAATATATTGAAAGTGAAATTATATATATCAATACTGGACCATCCTATATCCTACAGCTAGATTATCATCAGAAGTGGGATAGTCTACGCGTTTTAGTGTGATTTTTGGGGCGTTATTAAAATTAATTATCTAGGCAGCCAAGTCAGTTTCGGAGCAACATTTGATTTTAATTGTCGGTTAAATCGAATGTTCGGGAGGAGTTTTCGTACATAGCGAGGTCGAGCGCTCGGTTGATGTTCACGTGATTAGGTGATGATAGAGGTCGAAGGATCTGGAGGCTGAAGGATATCGTCTGTTTATATGGATCGTGACACTCTGGAATCGGTGCCTATAAATGGTTTGAGATCGTTGGCTGCGAGTTTAAAAGTGTCAACTAACGGATCGAGAGAGAAAATTCTGGTTAGAATTGTGGACCATTTCGATAGAAGTCGCAGGATGAATCCGAGTGAGGTGGTGCAGACCGGTGGTGCTGAGGGGGAAGAGACGGAAGATCTCTTGCCGCCCCTGCGACCGGAAGTAGACAGGGAGCAGAATAGAGCGAGGCCTTCGGATACGGTACCTTCGACGGCGGTGAATTTGGAGGAGATTGTGCGTGCGGTGATCGGTGTGCTGGACGCGCGAGAGCGTAGCGGAGGGTCGGAGAGACACTTCCCGGTTCAGGGAAATACACCTGGGAGCCGCTCCCCGGTCCAAGGAAACACACCTGGATCTTCGAGTGTCGTGAATAATTCATATGTACAAAATTGGCCCCAGATTAAGTTTGTCACCAAACTCATACCCGTTTTCCATGGAAAGGAGGAAGAAAACGTCAAATGGATAGAGCGAATTATCAGCGTCGCCCGACTGTATGGTTTGCGAGATGATGTGTTATTTTTGGCGGCGTTGTCGCAGTTGAAGGATAGGGCCTTGGAATGGTATAATTGCCAGAATCTGGAAGCGATATCTTTGTGGGAGAATTTCAAATATCATATTCGGCGTCATTTTGAAGTAAAGGAATCATACACCGCGGCTATGGCTAGAATTGGTCAGAGAGTGTGGAAATCTCATGTAGAAAGATTTATTGACTATGCAGAGGAGAAATTGACGTTGATGCAAGTGTTATCACTCTCGGAAAAAGAGAAAATTGACCTGTTGGCAGACGGGGTTAGAGATTCGGTGTTGCGAAAAAAAATGGTGCTGAGCACATGGATAACGAACATCCCGGATTTTTTGGAGCATGTTCGTCAAATAACGGAAGATGCGACGATCTAAAAACAAGGACAATCGGTATGGAGGGCGCGGAAACCACATAAATAAAAATTCAAGTGTGCGACCGGTTAACATGGAGAAGACGTGTTACAATTGTAAGCAACCGGGTCATTTTTCGAGAGATTGTACGAAGAAGAAGGTAACTTGTTACAAGTGTGGTCAGGAGGGCCACATCAGCGTGACCTGTCCAGGAAAGTCGATTGCGAGAAGTTCGAGCCACGTGAACGTGCAGGAGGAGCAGTCAAGGGAGAGAGATAATAACTCAGTGGGAAGTGCAGCGCAGATAAATACTATTGACATTGCAACAAGGGAAGCGTGCGTGAGCGTTAAGATGCGAGGGAATCCGCGTAAAATTTTTCAGGCGTTAATTGATACGGGGAGCCCGGTGAGTCTTGTTAAGTTTTCCGTCTTTAAAAGATATTTTCCGGATAAAGAAATTTTCCAGATTATAAAAGGGACTCAATTGAAGGGCGTGAACGGAGCGATATTCAGTCGTTGGTAAAATTTATGATCAGGTTTCGCTGCCAATGGATGCAAATGATTGGTTTGACATTGAGCTCTTAATTGTTAGCGATAATACCATGCACTACAACATCCTGCTAGGTAGACAATTTTTTGTTAATTCCTCAATTAAGGTAATTTTTGATTAGAGGGAATTTATTTTTGAAAAGGTGCGAATTTCCGATGATTTTATTCACGCTATTTTGTCAATAGAATTGGATAAAGCGGATGATTATGACAAATTAAAGAATGCGTTAGATACGGATCTTCTTTTCTATGAAAAAAAAAATTAATAAAAGTTTTTAAAACGGTTGAGTCTTTAAATATTGAACCGGAGCGGGATGATTACAGTGTAAAATTAAATATTAAAGATCCTTCGCTTTTCCGTTTTGCACCGCGTAGAATGTCGTTCGCGGAAAAAAGAGAGCTCGATGTAATAATTAATGATTTATTAGAGAGAGGAATAATTAAACCCAGCGTATCGCCTTATTGTTCTCGCGCGATTTTGATTCCGAAACGAAACGGGGAAAAGAGGATGTGCATAGACTTAAGGCTTTTGAATCAGCGGGTACATCCTCAGAAATATCCGTTCCCGGTAATAGAGGATCATTTGGACAAGTTGTATGGTAAAAAAATCTTTACTAAATTGGATCTTAAAGACAGCTTTCATTAGATAAAGATTCATCTGGAGTATACAAAGTATTTTGCCTTTGCGACTCCCAGCGGACAATATGAATACCAGCGGTTACCTTTTGGTTTTTCTGAGTCTTCAGCAGAGTTCCAAAAGTAAATACTCAATATCTTTAATGAATTGATACGTTCAAATAAGGTATTAATTTATATCGATGATCTATTGATTGTCTCTGAAAAAATTGATGAAAATTTGGAAGTTTTGAGGGAAGTATTAATTTTGCTAAAAAAATACGGTCTTGAATTGAATTTGTCCAAGTGTTTTTTTTTTAAGAAAGGAGATTGAGTACCTGGGATATTGGATATCTGACGGCGGCATTTCTTTGTGCCAGAGACACGTTCAGGCAATTTTGGATTTCCCACAGCCGACAACGGTTAAGGAATTGCAAAGTTTTTTAGGGCTCTGTAATTACTTTAGACGCTTTATACAAAATATTTTTTTTCCGTATCAGACGTTGCCTTACTAAAATAGGCGATTGGTCCAAAACGACCATCCGTTTGCTTCTGCAGCAAAATTGCTCCGAAATCAAAGCTGCTGGCATCAGTATGTAATTCGGTGTCCGCGGCAGGATTATACATACACAGCACGGGCGGCGACGTCAATTCTTTTTTTAACAACATAAATATATTATTCTATTAAAACTAGCCCGTTGCAAAGTCTACTAAAGAAAGCCGAGCCATTCGTGTTTGGTCCGGAGTGCGAACAATCATTTATGTTGTTAAAAAAAGAATTGATGTCGCCGCCCGTGCTGTGTATGTATAATCCTGCCGCGGACACCGAATTACAAACTGATGCCAGCAGCCTTGGTTTCGGAACAATTTTGCTGCAGAAGCAAACGGATGGTCGTTTTGGACCAATCGCCTATTTTAGTAAGGCAACGTCTGATACGGAAAAAAAATACCATAGTTTTGAATTAGAGACGCTAGCCATTGTTAAGGCAATTGAAAGATTCCACGTATATTTGCAGGGCATTAATTTTACTGTTATAACAGATTGTAATTCGCTTGTCTTGGCGATGCGGAAAATTAATATCAATCCACGTATTGCAAGGTGGAGTATCTTTTTGCAAAATTATCATTTTGAATTAAAGCACCGTTTATCTAATAAAATGATACATGTAGATTGTTTAAGTAGAAATATAATGACAGTCAATCTTATTTCCGTGGAGGACGAATTAATGTTTAAACAAGTAATGGATCCGAAACTTAAGGACCTGGCTGAGAAACTGGAGTCGAAGGATAATAAATATTTTACATTAATTGACGGTGTCATATTTAGAAACTATAAAGAGAAACACTTATTCGTGATCCCCGAAGGTATGATAAATAGTGTGATAAAAATTTATCACGACGATATGGGACATGTGGGGGCAGACAAAACAGCCCGTGGAATTTTAAATCATTATTGGTTTCCTGGGGTTAAGTGGAAAGTCAAACAATATATAGATAATTGCGTTAGATGTTTGAGTTGTTCGATTGCTTCCGGTAAAAAAGAAGGAGAAATGGAAATCGTGGAAAATTGTACAAGGCCTATGGAATTATGGCATATCGATCATTTCGGGCCGCTAAAAAAACAGAAAAGGGATTTAGACACATCTTAATAGTTATTGACTCGTATACAAAGTACGTTGGTTGTTTGCGTGCAAGTCAACTACGTCAGAAGAGGTTATTAAGTGCCTTACTATTTTATTTGCCTCCGTTGGACTTCCTGATAGAATAGTTAGCGATCACGGGACTGCATTTGCGTCAGGGCAATTCGCCGAGTTTATGCGCGTGCATGATATTAAACTATCGATGACAGCGGTGGCCTCGCCCTGGGCTAACGGTCAGGTGGAACGTGTGAATCGTTTTTTAAAATCAACATTGACCAAATTGAATGATAGTCCGGAGGAATGGGAAAAGAATTTAGGTAAAGCTCAACATGTATTAAATAACACGGTCTATCGAGCGATAAATACTACTCCGTATCAGTTGCTATTAGGGTATACACAGCGTAATAAAAACGACGATGAAAAACGACGATGATCTGTGTCGATTTATTGAGAATCTCACTGAAATCGATAGGAATCCGATTCAAACACGTAACGATTTAAGAGAGACAGCAGACATAGCCAATCGCGCGTTAAAAGAATATAACAAGGGGAAATTTGATAAAAGACATAAAAAACCAACACAGTATGACGAGGGTGATTTGGTTCTAATTAAGGTGCTGCAATTTAAACCAGGGACAAATCAAAAACTATTGCCGAAATTTAAAGGGCCTTATCAAGTGAAAAAAGTTCTGAATAAAAACCGATACGTAGTCACCGATGTACCCGGATACAGTCGTTCGATAAAACCATTAAATACCATCTTGTCTGCCGATAAATTAAAAAAATGGATAAATGTTAATAGCAATGTTTCAGGCGAATCTTAAGTATGTTGCGAAAAAAAAAATATATGTAAAATTTCAATGTAACTATTTATATAATCAATGTGTAAAAGGAAGTGAATATAATGGTATTCTATTTTTTTAATTTTATTTTAATAATTATGAAATGATGACTCTTGAAAGTGTAATTAGTTCGAGACGAACTAACGGGTCAGAATGGCCGAAGCTGTAGAATATTATATTACCTTTAAATGTTAAGTTAAATTAAAAATAGAAAAAAATATGTCTATGTATCGATATAATTTGGGAACAAAATAAAGATAGGTCAAGTAAACATAAATAAGGAGCGTTCAGACGAAAAGAAGGAGTGAGCAGAGGTCGAGATCGGGACAAAGACAGCAGCTCCGAAACGGTACGAGTATCAGACGTGAGAAAAATAGATAGAGCTATTAGAACTTTTTAGTACAATTTAGTTTTGGTATCCGCCCGATATAACTGAGTACAATCATAGCTATATATTTATAATCTCTTAATTATCTAATAAATAGTATTTTTTTAAAATATATTGAAAGTGAAATTATATATATCAATACTGGACCATCCTATATCCTACAACATTAAGGTGCGTCCAGACTTGAAATGTTACCGCGAATCGTACATTGTTGTCGCCGTTATATTACAAACGACGGCACGCTGTGCCGCATGTCAAAACTTTATTTAGTTAGTCAACTTGGGGTCCCGGAGTGACAGGGAACGAAGTGAGTCGCGGTGAGTTATGGATTCAAAGCTTCGAGAAAAAAGATTCCGGGTTGTAAAAAGAGTAACAAGAAAAAAGAGAACAAGATTCTTTATAAACCTTATTTTTTTCAAGATGAATTATCGTATTAAAAGAATTTTTTCCTAACCTACCTACCTATCTATCTACCCCGGAAGTAAGAATTGTAAAAAGAAGCCGACCCTTATGTGCTTTACTCCTATTTTTAAAAGTAGTATAAACTCCGTTCAAATAGTATGTCAGTTTACGTTTCGGGACAATTGTGAGTTTAACCATCGTTAAGAAGACCAACCTAGAAAAGGGGTTTTAGATCGGCGACCCTTAGTTACGTTATGACCGTACAAACGCACTTGTCATCACTCGACGTCACGCGTTTACGATACACAGAATTACGATACGCAATGTAAGATTTATGGTTCTGGACGTACCTTTACACAAGAACGTGCGTCTGTGAAGCGCTATAGTCTCTCTCTTCGGCGAGTTTATAATATAGTCTTCGCCGGCTGCCATAGCGTGCAATGTCGGTGGTGTCGTTGCCCGTTCTCGGAGGAAAATCCCGAAGCGACCACCAAGGATCTGAATAACGCGGCCGAACATCACCGCGAAACGTCATCGGCTTTTCTTGCGATGTGTCGCAACGTGTTGATTAACACGAATACCGTTCTCTTCGAGAAATAATGTTATGAGTCATAATAAATCGAATGTCGCCTTGAATAATGAATATTGCTTTAATTAAGAATAAAAATATTCAACATATATTGCTTTAATTAAGAATAAAAATATTTAATAGATATTTGCTCGTCTTAGATATACATTTTGATGTATTAAATGTATTAGATAATTGTATAGCAGATATAATGATTTAGCAATAATATTAATAAGAGTGTAAAAAATGTCAGAAAATTCCCTTTTTATCGGAAAAATAAATAAATAAATAAACTTTGTCAATGAAATTTGTAATTATTATTATTTAAATTTTACGTGCTTGAAAGATGCTTGAAATATATATTGTAACGTGTAGCATTTTTCAAATTATAAACACACCGAAGATAATTCCTGCTCGCGATATTTTAGATATTCAAGTAATCGAAGATTCGAAATATTGAATTTTAAATGTAGGTCATCTGAACGCGCGAGGCTATGATACAATAGCGCGTAGCGATGCACATAAGTGACAAAAGCGTCGATTATTTTCCATCAATCCTTTATCGAGCGCGGCGAAATAGGACCGTGACTTTCGGTTTTCCCGCAACAGCCTTATCGCGTTTCGAAAGCACACTTCTTCCTCACGCGAACTGTACGCTATACAGCGCCGATGTTGCCGAGATATATACTCGGATCGACCGACCCCCCGTGAGTCTCTTTTGAGTAATCGGCTAGGCTGATTACAAATTTCCGTGTCGAGTTAATTAATTAGCCGGCATTAATTACAGCCATACAAGAATAATTGTTTTTTCCCTGCGCCGACATAATAGCGCAGAATCGTTCATCCTGGGGCTCCCTACGCAACCGCCGTTCCCGGCCCCGTCGACGGCACTACCCGCGTGTTTTTAAACGGTGAGTTTCAATTTCCTGGCCACGGATCACCGCCCTTGCAATTCCGGAAGAAGGAAACGGGGACGCGCTCAGCCTCCCGGAGCGCGCGCGAGCCCAGGAACAAATGAAATATGCAGAACGCTTCTACTTCGCGATCCGCAGCTCACGGTGATGGCGATGGGCGCGCGGGGTGCGGAATCGGTAAGGAGGGGTTAATTGCAAGGAAATACGATAAAACAGACGAGAAGCGTTTCGTCGAGACGCTGGAAAATTTATACGAGACGTAGGGACGTAGGGTTTTAAAGAGACACCTCTGAGCCCTGAGTTTGTATCCCGGCGAGACGGACGCCGAAATAAATGAGGACACGCCACATACTTTACAAATTCCGAATTACCACTCTCGGGAGTAAAACCTGTGGTTAGGTTTTTGTGACCTCCGTTATTCTTGGAGATATCTTGATATTTCATCTCGCCATGTGTCCCGATATCCTTGGAATCGATCTCGTTGGAGACATATGAACAATTCGCTTCCGATGCTATTTAAGTGTTTGGAGATTGACGTTGATGATGGTTTTTCAAGAGCGTCGAGTGTTATAATTTTGTCCTATAAACGACAAATTAAAGTTTGTTTTTTTTACAAAACTTTATTAAATTCTTTAATAGAAGCTATTGAGATATGATTATTTTAAAATATAAATAATTAAAGAAATGTCGAGACTATTTTTTCAATTTTAATCTTATCTCGATCAGAGCTTGCATAATACATAAAACCTTTCTCTCTTTGAAAAAAAATATTCTGTGTGTTATCTTGCGATATTCTTATATTGCAGATTCATCAACTTATTCTTTGAAGGTACACCGATTGAAAAAAAAGTTGATATAAAAAGCAATAAAAAATTCCACAAAGCTTACCGTTAATAAGTTATCCTCATCCTGTGCGTTCTTTGTGATAGCAAGCCAGTAGCGATAGAGATTGGCTCGTATATTCCGTGTCTACCGTAAAGCTGTCAATTTATATCTATTGTCTGTCTGTGTGCAATTGCGAATTTGATAGAGCTTGTCAAATTCCGACATCGTATTTTATGTATATTTTTCACATTTTTATTTTCTCGACGCGCAGCTTTGACTCATAGAGATCGCGCGTATTGATTTTGACATTCTACATATATTATTTTGAAAATACCAATTTAACAGAAAGAAATTTCTTCAAGCAGAATTCGATTGTGCTTGGCTGAACTTATTGTAATTCAATTCTCGATATACGATATGGGGAGAAGTACTTTAATACATCTTGTCTTGTTCAAAATTTATAAGATTTTTTTTTCCGAGTATACACGAGAGAGATAGAAAATTGTACATTTAGGGTTTACATCACTTGTACGTTAACGAAACCAATTTCCTGTTTGATGTACAACATTCACATCCGTCCGATTGCGCGCGCTCGTCCAATATGACGTCTCGACGTGAAATGATTAAAACTACTTGGGACGAAATTCAGACTCGTAGAAAATTGCTTTATACAATGCTCCGTTTACTTAATAAAGATCTCATTCGTGCGCGCATTTTCACGTACATGCTCACTCACTGTTGCGGATTCGCCTCAACTCTTTTCGTTGCTGTTAATTTGATTTGCAGTATAATGTTTCTCGGGAATAAAACGGCCGAACGCGCTTCTCTCAAGCATTCTATATAGTTTAGCACCCTTTCGGTGCGTATCATTTGAGCGCACAACACCACTAATCGCGAATAGTTGCTCAGATTTCGTAAAACAGTTTGGCGTCGTGTCGAAAATTCGACACAGTTTGAGATCATTTGGTGTGTAAACTCGAAACTTCCGCGAGTCGGGGAGCCCTTCGAACCAGCAAACACGCTCGAATCCATCGATTATTGCTCACACGTTCGAAACCTCCAGGAGTCGGGAGTTCCGTGGCTTTTCTCATACGTTCAACGTAGTATTGCTGATGAAGTTGGGATGTTGGTCATCCTAGCAGCGGCATCACCGGCTTCGCTGCTTTGTATGTTGAAGTGCCGATACGATATGTATTCGGGCCGTATCGGCTGTTGTTCTCTCTTGACCGCCTCTCATTGTTTTTTCACCTTGAGATAGTCCAGTAGAAGAAAGACGACAAAGCTCATGCAGCAGCCGACTATCAAGCCGAGCCGTCTCGTGAGGAAACTGCTGACGCTACCGCCGTCGCTGCTAATTATCGCGTTCAGCGCGTCCAACGTCTTTATCTCGGTACAACGGCTAGTCGTGGAATCCTTCATCTGCGGACTCGGCGTCGACGCGAGTATCTCGATCTACGTGAAATTCAGCTGCTCGATCGGCCCGTTCTCCGTCCGCGATGTCATCCAATTACCGAGACCGAACACACAGATCAAGTAACGAGTGTTCAACGACAACTTCGACAGTTTCACCGAGCGTGCGCTGGGCTCGAGTATTTTGGCACGTATCTGTGGAATTTAGGGCAGTCAAAATCATGCCCGTGTCTTTGATATTTTTCAATAAAGTAAGTTAAATGATAACATTTTTACAGTAGTAAATATTGATAAATAATATTCATCAATTATTTATACGAGTCTTTAGTTTTATCTCTCTTTATATCATCATTTAGCACATTAACGTTTTTCAACTACTTTGACGAAAATATCTTTATATATCGCCCTGTTGAAATAATGAAAGCAAAATTCTTTCTCGCGAGATAATGAGCGCGTAGAGATTGCCAGTGTGTCGCTATTATCCGGCAATTAATAAAAATGGATAAATTCGCGCATTTTCTTTGAAATGGTGAAAATACTTAATCCGAAATAGAGAGGGGATAAGATGGTGGAGCGAGTGCACGTGCGAATTGAGAGTCCGGTGAAAGATAGGAGTTGTGAGTGGACAGAAAGAGTTTAGAGTGAAAGGGATGAGTTAAGGGATAAGAAGAAGGACACGGGTGTGGGAGAAAGTGGAGTGGAGGTGAAGGGCAAACAGAGCGAAGAAATACGAGGATGAGAAGTCGAGAGGACGAGAAAGATGACGTGGAAGTGTCATGGATGGCAAGAGAACGACAAAGAAGTGAGTGGAATATGGGAAACTGAGGGAGTAAAGAAGGAAGAGGGAAGATAGCAAGGAGTTTAACTGGAGAGGAATCAGGAGAGAAGTAACGAAAAGAAAGGATAAAAAGAAAAAAGGGGAATAAATGAGATTTGAGGAGAATGAGAAGAAGCAGGGAGCGCGGAAGAGGAGGGAGAAGAGACGGAAACGGGTCGGTAAGGAGAGAGTGAGAAGAGATGCGGTAGAGAGAGAGGAAGCAGAGTATCGACGGCAGACGGCAGATGACGGCAGGAGACGGCGAGAGAGCGTAGCGGGGAACGAAATGATATATCGATATCGGGGAAGGCAGCGAGAAGGATTATCGATCAGGATTAAGACAAGTAAGCGGACAAAAGCACGTGGCTGAAAGGTTAGAGGAGAAATAGGAATAGAAAGTGAAGTAGACGGTGGAGTGCGAGAACAGAGAGAAGGAAGGAGAAGGTAATAAGTGAGAAGTGTGAAGGTGGACAGGAATAGAAAGTGAAGTAGACGGTGAAGTGCGAGGACAGAGAGAAGGAAGGAGAAGGAAATAAGTGAGAAGTGTGAAGGTAGAAGACAGGACAGAAGGAGAGCAAGAGAGTGAGTGGCTGAAGGAAATGGGTTCGAGGAAAAAGGGGCAGGGGGAGTGGACGGAGATGAGGAAGATAAGTAGCGAAATCAAGGAGATGAAGGAGGATATGGTGGAGTTGCTGACAGTAGTGAAGGGGATATACGAGGAGTTGAAGGAATGGAAAAAGAAGGAGGGGGAGCGGGAGGATGGTAAGAAGAGGGAAGAAGAAGAAACGAAAAAAGGGAAGAGAGAAGGGGCGACGAAGGAAAGAAAAAAAGAAAGGGAGATAGAATGGCAAAGGGAAGAGAAGAGAGAAGGGAAGGAAGAAGGAAGAGGAGAAAAGGAGTGGATCAAAGTGAAGGGGGATGAGGACAGGGAGGAAGAAGAGATGAAGGGACAGGAAGTGAATGAAAGAGAGGAGGTGGCGGGGAGGAAGATCGGCGGAGATTTAGAGGTGAGGAGGGAGAGCGGGGAAGGAAAGGTGGAGTGTGAGAAGAAAGAAAAGGTGAAAGAGGAAGAAATGGAGAGAGAAGCGGCAGAATGGCAAGGGGAAGAAAGAAGAGAGAGGAGAGAGGGCCGAGGGAGAAAGAGATAAGGAGAAGTCGGGAAGATGAGGGAATAGAGAGGGAGAGGAGAGCGGCGAGAGCAGAGGAGAAGAGGAGAGGAGAACAGAGACGGTGAGGCATGGTGGGGGATGGTAGAAGAGGACGAAGAGGAAAAGTGGGTGGAAGAGAAGGAAAAGAAGGAAAGAGAGAAGAAGGAAAAGCAGGAGTGTCTGGAAGAAGATGAAGGGAAGAGCGGAAAGAACGAGAAAGGAGAAAGAACGCAGGGATATGGAGAGAAGAGAGAGAGCGGAAAGAGAGGAAGAGAAAAAAAGAAAGAAAAGAGAGAGAAATGTGATATAGAGAGGAATAGAGGGGACAGATCAGGAGGAGAGGAGATATATGGTGGAAGGAATCATTAGGAGGGAATTAGGCAGGAAGTTGAGAATGAAATGGATAGAAGAAAGAAGAAGGGAGGACGGAACATGGATGGTGTTAACGGAAATAGAGAAGAGAAAGGACGGGGAAGAGGTATTAGAGAAAGAAGGAGAGATCAGAGGGAACTGGGGAGTGGGAGTGGATGAGGATCTGACACTGGAGGAGAGGAAGATGAGATGGAGGATCGGGGAAGCAGCAAGAAGAAAGAGAGCGAGAGGCAGGAAAGTGATAACAACAAGCAGGGAACTGAGAGTGGATGAGAAGAAGTGGAGATGGATAGAAGAGGAGAAGAGATGGAAGGCAGAAGATGGAGAGGAGAGAAAGATGAGAAGTAAGAGGAGAGAAGAAGAGAACGAGTAGGAGAGAAGTGGAAGGAGAGAAGAAGAGGATGACTGAAGGAAAAGGACTAGAAGAGAGAAGAAGAAACGGGCAAAGGGAGAGGAGAGACGGGGAAATAGAGAGAGAGAGATGGGAAAGAGGAGAGAGGAGAGATGAGAGAGGGTCAGAAAGAGGAGAGGAGGAAGAAGAGAGGGAGATAAGATGGATGAGAAGTAAGAAGAGAGAAGGAGAGGACGATTAGGAGAGGAGAGAAGAAGAGGACGACAGAGTGAAAGGAAGAAGCGTGGCCGATGACAGAGGGAGACAGCGGACGAGTGAGGAGGAACGAAGAGGAGAGATAGAAAAACAGAGAGAGAGATGGAGAAGAGGAGAGAGAGGAGGGGAAAGGGGGAGCGAGGGGAACGGGAAAGAGAGAAGGGAGTAAGGGAGAGATAAGGGAGAGAGGGTGGGTCGTGAGGGAGGGAGAGGAATTCAGTATGTAAGGGTCGCAAAATGGCCAGGTTCGCGGGGGAAGGGAATGGGGCAAAGAGGTGAAGGGGTCATAAAGAGGTATTATTTGTACAGTTTGTATATATGTACATAGATAATAGTTGATGTGTATTTTGGAGAGGTAGTAAGGAGATTGTGAGGGGTTTGGTGGTCTCCTGAAAACACCCCGGCAATCCTTATGGGAGTCCGGAATAAACACACTACTACTACTACTACTTAATCCGAAACGTTGCGCCAGTTTTTTGCACGGTCGCGCGCGCGCGCGATCGATCAGCCAGGACGGTGTGACGACACTTTTTTGCAAGGGATAAGTTAGAGCCTCGTCGATGGAGGCGGAGAGCGAGAGAGCATCCAGGCTTTTACTATCGATTGAATCAAGCCATTTTACACTTTACACGCACTCGTTCCACCCTCTCGATTTATGCCTCCCTCTTCCGCTTTAAACCTCACGTTCGCTTTTTAGCGACGGCATCGCTGCGATACATAATGAGAGAGAATGTCTGCGTATTCTAGTACCTTGTCAACATTGTCCAGGGCATAATAGGCCACCTGATAGCCGCGCAAGCTGGAGTGATTCCTGCTCTGCCACGACACCAGTACGGAGAATGGCTGCATGTCCTGAATCGCCAATTTCAATATCAAAGGCGCGGAGCAGAAGGCGCGCGGGTCCAAATCCAAGAATACAAGTCCACGTAGCTCCGGCGGCTGCTTGCATCTCAACAGATCACTGTCCACGTCGTTCATTCTTAGTCCGCCACCACGATTCCGGCCCATCCCGCAGCTTCTGATGATCGCGCAGTCATTCCCACATTTCCTGGGAGTCGCAGTCGCAATGCAGCGGATTTTCTATACGCGAATTTAACCATATAATCATATATAATATGACCATAATTATCTTGGAAATGAGAGTTTTACGATGTCTACAAGTGGCATATTACAGTCTTGTATAAGCGATCGTTAGCGCGAGTATATCTGGGATTTAAAAAAAAAAAAGTTTTTCAAAAAGTTAGTCACGAGAGTTTTGATGGTTATAAAGATTAAACATTGGAATTTGCCGTAAATATCCCGACTTTTATTACAATGTGAATTATACCGCGATGTTATAGTTGTCTCTACGACGTCTTTAGGACGTTTTGTAACGTGGCTTTGTGTGTTCTTATCGTATCCTCGACATCGAGGAGTTCCACGAATATAACTACCTGCGCGATTATTTTCAACCGAATCAAACTCGCTCGCATGCGAAAACACATCGGAAAATTTTGCATACAACCAATCATCTTACCGGCTGTGATTGCTATTGTCGAGTAAAAGATAACATGATCCATGTGAATGGCACATGTGGCATACATGAATAATATTGTTGAACGTAAAGAAACTTTTTCGTGTTAAATCAAGAAACAGTTATATAACACAATCTCAAAATATGTATGCAAATATTTTAAATGTCGAAAAACTTGCCTTCACGTTATCTTCTAAAAAATAAGAAAATAAAAATTATATATTGTACATAAAAGAAAATACATCTTATACATTTTAAAAATACTGTATATAATTTTTTGTAATTATCTTTGATAATTAAAAGGTCACCGTAAGGTAGAGTTTCACAAAAGTAACGGATTAAAATCGCTCGCGGCACATAAATAAAGTAATAAATCGTACTTACCCTCGGCCCGTAAACTCCGTATTTACGTTTCGAGAGGTCGAAAGGCATTCAGTGGTAAGTTTGCTAAGTAATTTTTACTTAGATCTAAAATCCTGAGCTTTTTCAGCGGCTTGAATGCGTCCGGCGAGATGGATGATATCCAATTTCCATAGAGGTGCAGTTCGGCTAGACTCTCCAGATGCTGAAACGATGCTCCTTCCCACTCCGCTTCTCTGATTGTACGAGAGATCGAGTACTTGCAAAGCCTTTAGGTTAGGCGGAAAGTCTTTGAGCTTTTTCAAATGATTGTGCATGAGATTCAGAAGTCTGAGGTGTTCCAGTCCCCTCAGGCTTTCCTGCGGCAGCAGCTTAAGCTTGTTGACACTTCTAAGTCTTCTAATCTTGGATCTATCCAATGTCAATAAATTCGTAAGATTTCGAAACGCGCTGGGCGACACCCAGACTATCATATTGCTACCCATAAAGAGATGCATTAATGCGGGAAATGCCTTAAAGTCCTGGCTAGTAACTTTAGCAAAATTTGTCCCGGAGATATGAATTTCTTGTAGAGCCGGAAACTTCGCCTCTAAGCTAATCTGGTGTATTATCACAAGAGGATTAGCCGTGAGGTTCAACCAGGCTAGACTGGGTATATTTTGCGCCGTAAGCGCTACGACGGATATTGCCGGGAACTTATTAGCCGCCAGGTCGATTTTCCTCAGCATATTTGAACGCGCAAAAAAATTGGCCGAAAGAGTCTTTAGATAATTGTGGCTCAGGTCGACGGATATTAAACGAGAGAAATTAACGGCAGCGAAGCCATAATTGCCGCGTAAATCGAACTCCCGTAAACTGATCAATCCGTTCAGTCACGACATATTCACGTGAGCAAGACTGTTGTTGGCTAGAGAAAGAAATTCTATCGTGGTAGCGTTTGCGAACACGTCGTACGGTACTATTTTGAATCTGTTGCCGTCGAGTTTGACTTTCTTGAGAGCTTCCAGGCCCAAGAACAACTTCGCTGGTAGTACCTCGAATAGATTGTTACTAAGCAATAGCTTTCTTAGATTCTTCGAGGATATGGCTTTACGTCCCGATATTATGTCTATCTGCAACGGCTCCATCGCCAGATGCTGAAGAGACGGTAAACCGTCAAAGAAATTCTCGTTGCTTTCACTGAAATTGTTGTACGAGATTCTTAAAACTTTTAATCCTGATTTAGGCGTTTTAACGCCATGGCAGTGAAATGATTGTGTTCGAGATTCTGCTCGTAGAGATTGTTCAATCCGCGAAAGGCACCTCTCTCGATCACGCTGACGTTGCAATTCTTCAGGTTGAGCGTTTTAATTGGTAGCTCCTCCTGGAAGATATTGTCGTGCAACACGTTAAGATGATTATTAGCCAGATCGAGGACCCGCAGTTTTCTAAGAGCCGTCAAGGCATAAGGATCCAGGTGACGTAGACCATTGTCTTGCAGATAGAGCTCCTCGAGTTCGTGGAGCTTCGAGAATGTTTTTACGGTCACGTGACTCAGCCGATTCATATTGAGCTCGAGGATCTTGAGAGCCTTCATCGATTTGAAGGCGGTGTCTTCGATCCACGAGATGGAATTGTTTGTGAGATACAGGCGCTCGACTAGCAACAGGTCTTGAAATAATGGAGCTTGAAGACGCGTCAGTCTATTGTGTCTGAACCATATGATCCTGACCGAGGCCTGACCTCGTAACGAATCGTTGTATAAGACGTTGAGTCCATTGTTGTCCAGTTGAATGGAAACCAAGGAGCTACTGCTGTTTTCACCGACGTCGTTTGACACTTGAAACACATCGTCAAGCACCGCTAGAAGATTACTCTGCAGATTCACGTGTTGCAAACTGTGCAAGGATCTCAGTACGCCGGTCTCCATGTCCGTGATGGCTTTGTTTTGTAGATGCAGCTCGAAAAGCGACTGTAACGGCGCGAATACGCCGCGCTTCACCTCGGTGATTTGATTATCTTGCAGTCGTAATTCGCGCAGCTGCTTCGCCTTGGCAAATGTGCCTACTTCGAGTTCGCGGATATTGTTGCCGTCCAACGAGAGCGTCGAGAGATTCTCGCAATGTTCGAGAAAGTCACGCGGCACCTTCTCGATGTAATTTCCGCTCAGATGTAGCTGCGCTAATTGACCAAGCGTCACCAGACCACGCGCATCGATCCTTCTAATGGCATTTTGTTGAAGATAAACGACCGAGAGACTCGTACTACCGGCGAACGTCTCCGCCGGTATCTCAAGAATGTTGTTTTCCGCGAGGAAGAGTTCCTTCAGTTCTGGCAACCTTGAGAATACCCCCCGGATATAGTGTATGTGATTGTGGCTGAGATCGATTAACCTTAGCTTTTGATTGGCACGGAAGCCACATCAACAAACACGATTTTGTTGTGGCTGAGATCTATCAACTCGAGATCGATCAACGATATAAAGGCATCCTTGTCGACCGACTCGACCGCGTTGTAATAAACAGAGAGTGTCTTTAAGGACGGACAGCAGCGAAAGCTGAGCGGAATGTCCTTGAAATTGTTGCTACTGAGATCGAGGAAGTTTAAGGCGATTAGCCTGAAATAGCCGTCCTCCGGGAGCTGAGATATCTCATTCCACGCGAGCCTCAAGGACATGAGATGCTCTAATTTTCTTAAGGAGGTCATAGGGAACACTCTGATTTTGTTCTTCGCCAGATTTAAATCCTTTAAAGTAGTCTCGAGACCGGCAAAGGCGTATTCCGAAATTTTCATGATTTGATTACCTTTCAGGTTCAGTTTAATTAACGAGAGTCCATAGAAACTGGAGCTAGGTAGCTCGTAAACAAGATTAGCCTCCAGATCCAATTCTTTGAGTAGGCGTAGTATAACTATAGCCTTTTGAGGTACGTGAGGTAGTCGGCCGGATACGAGTGCCAAGGTTTCCAGGCTTTTGCTCAGTCGTTCGAAAGCAATCTTGCTTATTTTGTGGATCGCGGAATGTGATATTTGCAAATGCCTAATTTGCGAGCCCGCTGGGAAAGCCGCGCATCGTAATTCCTCCACTTTTTGATCCAATTCATACACGCTCAATGATTGAACGAGCGCTCCTGAAAAAAATCACCCAATACTTTGCTTAAAGTCATTAATATAAATTTTAAATATACTTACATGAGAATAAAAACTAAAATTCTTTTTTATTACTTACATTAGCTTACTTTTTTATCAGATATGAAATACTTGATCGATTATGTGCCGATAAAAAAGGATTAAATAATTCCTTTATTTTTAAATATTTAAATATTTATGCAATGAGAATTCTTGTTATTAAAAATAGAACGAAATTTGTAATATTTAAAACGTGATCGAATTGAATACATTTATATATGATAAGTCAATATTTCAATGTAAGATCGAAGAAATTGATAAATGATTTAATAAAAGATTAAAGAAATTAATATATGGGAGAATTTAAGAAATTAATGTAGTCGAATTAATTTAAAATATTTTCTACTTTAATTGACACTATATATATATATATATATATTTAAACTATATACTTAAAAATTCTCCAGAATATTTATATATTCTTTTAAATTCAAGAATTTGTAAATGTGAAAATATACATATAATTACATTTTTAGATATATATTAAATTATAAAATTTTTGGATATATTCAAAATCAAGTTTGAAGCTACCTGTTGTGATTTAAGGGGTAAAAAAAATAAAAGTTAAGAATATATCAGTTCATTGACCATTTGCACGGAATACCGAATAGTCTCTCGTGTTTTGTTCTTTTTATTTTGAGAGCCACAGTTGTTTTCTGTTAGTACACTGTTACTGCAATCTACGGACAGTAGCTGTTTCTACTTATATATGCGGAAGGGGAATACATGTTCTCCGGTGATTTCTGCTTTTTGCATCGTATAGTGTTGTATAGTGGACGGTTATCTTCCTCGCCAGCGGCATGTATCACGCCGGACAAAGCGTTCCTGAGGGACTCCTCGGTAGCAATTGCGCACTCCAGGAACAGATCGACGTTTTAAAAGTTGTAACACGAGCAGCCGGGTTATTGTATCTGGTGGCAAACACTTGGCGGCCCTCGCTTCCTACGCTGTCATACAGGCCGCCAATATCACCGAGTAGATGATGCGGAAACTGTCCCGACGGTGATTTCGCCGATTGTCACGTTCTCTGCACGATGGGGTCGACGTTTGTCGTCACTTTCGTCTCCTTCGCGGCCTCATTGTCCACATATTGACCACGTTTACACTGAGTGACCTGATTGAGACCTGACCTAAGCTGTGACCCAAAGTAGGTCTATTCGTGAATCGTTTACACCAAAAGAGACCTAGGAATTGACAGGGTCGAATTTAGTCCACGCTAGTCAGGGTCATCTATGATGTTTTTATTTTTTATTTTATATATATATATATATTTTATTATATATTTTATATATTTATATTTTTTATATTACGTGAATTTTATCTACGAGAATATTATTTGTATATATAATATGATATATAATAACAATTATAAATTATAAAATATTAGTAAAAGCATTGCTAATAATATTAGTAAAAGCATTGCTATTTACTAATAATATTAAAATTTAATAATATTAAAAATTTCTACGTTGCGTAGAAATTAAAAATATTAGTAAAAGCATTGCTAATAATATTAGTAAAAGCATTGCTATTTATTAATAATATTAAAATTTAATAATATTAAAAATTTCTACGTTGCGTAGAAATTAAAAATTCAGCAGTTTAACCTTTTTTTTACAACAAAGCAGTAGAAAATCATATCAAGAAATAAATATAGGTCGCATCGTGCGTTTACACCGCAAAAGTAAGCGCCTTATTTCAGGTCAGGTCATCTACCAAACGTGTACACCAGACGGCCTAAATAATTTTAGGTCGAATTTGAAGTATAGGCCGCGGCCTAAACCTCAAATTCGGTGTAAATGTGGTCATTATTATTATCGCACCGGTTCGTCCCGATTCGTTCATCGTTTCTCGCACCGACACTCACGGATTTCACCACCGCAGATACACTGCGAACAATGCAAAAAAATTTAATTACAACAGACATGAGAACAAAAAAGTTTGTTATCTTTTTCGTGTATGTACGATTCAATTTTCTTTCATATTCGAATATTAATATTCTCGAAATTCATATTCAGAAAATTAACTAGAAATGCGTTTGATAATTTGGACAGTACAATTTAATCTGAATTTTTATCAAAATGTAAGACAGATTTTAAATTTAAACTATGTATATCAAATTTAATGTCAGTTACATCTCGTACCAGTTCTCGAAAGTAATCTTATAAACTGGAAAAATGACTAAGAATACTGGTATAGAAAAAGATCTATAAAACGTGGATAAAAAAAAATTAATATTTTATTTTTGTTAAATATATATTTTTTATATCAATTAATAAAAATATTAATATATATTCAAATATTTAAAAATTTATAATTTTCAAACTCGTTTGACCGATCTTTCAAATATCAAAATAATATTATATTTAAATTATTTATTAAAAACCTGTTACGGTTTCTTCAAATAAATAGTTGTACAGATTTATCTCTTTTTTTATTCAATTATTATAAAAAAAGATTATAAATTCTAGTTTTACGTGTTTTCTTTTTAGTTAAAAGTGCAAACGCCGTAACTTGTGCTTTGCGTATATTTTGTTTTACGGAAAAATATGATCATACGATTTTCAACGAACGACAAAATATACATGTACGCATACTTCTCAGGCAAACTTCAATTTACAGCAAGGGAAGGTCAGATCCCGCGAGACCCGAAAAGCCGACGGGTAACATTCTTATATAGAAAAAAAAGTCAACAGGGTCGTTGGTCAACCGGGCTAGTCTCAATGTCTCGTTCAAGGGATACCGATTCCGAAAATCATCCTGCGACGGTCGTAATTTAATGGTCCCCAGTAAATCTCCGTGGCTCGGGGATGCTGTCGCATACCCGCGTGACCCATTATGAGATCGGAAAAATATGACCGGATTGGACTGTTGGTGTCTTAAGATGCTTGGTTGCGACAAGGGGAAGAAAGGTCACGTATATAGGGGACATGATCGGGGAATACGAAGTGGTAAATGGGCGTCGATTTCCTTGGTGTACTACACCGCGTGCAAGCCCGCTATTCTTCGAATAACTTTGTTAGGGTCGTGCTTACAGCGTGGGGTAACATTAGGTCAATGGCTGCATCGAAGTAGAAAAATCAATATGCTTGCAACTGTATGTCAGGGGGGATTTTATTTTTTAATCTGTTTGTGCTTATCGTTGTCTCTACTTAGGTATCCCTTGTAAAATTCCATCCGTTCTAGGGATCGTTGGATATTTTCTCGTTCGCATTCTCATTAATTAATTTGCCAGATTTTCACGGATATGCAACGCATTATTTCTGTTGAAATTAAGGTAGTTAATTAAATTCTGTATTAATTAGGTGACAGACTAATTACCGTTTATATTATACTTCGTTAAATGATATAAAGCTCTGGTTCCTAGTTGTTGAAAAAAAACAACAAATATGAAAAAGTAGTCGAGTTGCAAAATGTCACTAATGTTAATATATATGTATTTTATATTATTATTAAAAATATTTTATATATAATATTAACGATATATAATATATTGTAAATATTATATGTAAAATATATATTTAACTGAAAACTATTTTAGAAATTAAATCTCATTATTTAGGAATTAGATTTCAAAGTTAAGGTATTATATCCTCTGGCAATTTGTAATGAGAGTAACACAGTCGGTTGATAAAGGCTTGAATTTGCTTTGCCATGAAAATAGGACAGAGTTTAATTACGCGTTACGTAAAGTCTTAATTTACGAAAAACTTGCAAGTGATAATAGAAAGAGAGGCACGAAATAAAATGCTTGCTGCGCTATTACTTTGAAACTAGGTGAGCTTACGTGTCATTATAAATTCCAAGGGGTACGCATATCTTTGCGTAATATATTGGTTTGGATCGCAAAGTCGAACTTTGTCGTTTGCAAGCACGAAAGTTGTTCCGCGCTATAACTCCGAGAAGCTTCTGCCATTGCTCTTGTTTCTGAACCGAAATATCTTTCGTGTATTCGACATTTTACTCTCGAAGGACTGGCGCAATATTTGCATAGTGTTACGTAATGGTTCGACAGGTTTGAAAATCTATTGGAAAAACAGGTGCAGCTACTTTCCTTCCATTACATGTCAGGAATGTATTTTAAAAATTACTTTTATCAATAGAGTATATACGCATTTATAAAATAAATCTGTAATATACTGCATCTACCATATAAATTTTTCTTCATATTTTAAATAAAAATTTCTATTTCATTATACACTTTAACTATATTTACATATATATATATATATATATATATATATATATATATCGCGCTTTCTGTAAATTCTCAAAATTAGCTTTAAATTACTAAAGCTGAAATATATTGCGACTAGTATTGCGATGTAAATTACTTGTTAAAGTTGTTGATAAAATAATTTTAAATAATAAATTCGAATAAAAGTTTTCACAATTTATATCCGTGCGCTTGCATAATTATAAATTTCAAATCGGATCCACAAAGTTTTCGCAAAAGCTGCAAAAGAGATTTATATTCGAATTCTCGCGATGCTTTCAAAGTTTTTCGAGAAACACTGTATAAAAAGGTTCGAAGGTGCTGGCTTTGGATATAAGGTGTAGTCTGATACCTAGTTAATCGATTCAATAATAAATACTAACCGTTAAACAATAATGGGAAAATAAGAATATAAGCAATGTAAATAACCAATTGTTATAAACAAACACAGCTGAGGTAATTAAAAATAAAAGAACATACGTTATCAAGTAAAAATAATAAATATGGTAAATAGAAACTTCAGAATAAAAGTTATTATTCTTGAAACATATAAGAATATTATGCAGAAGTATTTATTGGACTGTATCGTTAAATTGAACAAATATAAAGAAACTTTAAATTAAGCAGATACTTATTCCAATAAGAAGTAATCAAATAAACCAATATATATGCTTGAATGGAAAAGTAATACTTGATACATATGTTTACGAATAAATAAATGTTATCGAACAGAAAATACTTATAATAACAAGAAAATGTACATAAAAATATATATATATTGTAGGAAGATGTCTAGAGTTATAGATCTCGATAGAATTTGGGCCGAGAATAATAGTATATATATGAAGTTCTTTATTCTATCAAGTATACAGACCACCGCGTCTTCGTTCCTACAACTAATTCTCGACGCACACTTGCGCCCCCACTCTCGTGATAGCAGGAGCGTATGATATATAAAAACCCTTACAACATAAAATCCCTACAGTCGGCCAGCCTGACATTATGGCCGTCTCGGACATAAAAAAAAATAAATAATTTCCACAAATGATAGTAAAAAAATAAAATATAAGCATAGAGTAAAATAACAAACTTAAATCATACATTTATACGTTTCGGAACAAATTCCCTTATTACTTATGAAGGAATATACGGTCTTATTTGATCGGCAGAAATAATACCATGGTATGGCATTTGACCTGAAATCCTTCTATATCTTCTATAACATATCGATCATAATCTAGTATTTCCTTTATAACATAAGGCCCTTTATGCTTAGGTAAAAGCTTTTTATTAATACCTACTGAAGTATCGACATTAGGTATCATAACGTAATCGTCTTTATTATAACACATCGCAGGCTGATGTTTTTTATTATAGTAGTGCTCGTTTCCTTCGCCTTCTTTGGATGTGAGCACACAGAAGCAAGATGTCCCGCTTTGTGACAATTGTAGCATTTGACCGTCCTCCGTCGCGAAGATGAACCTTTGTTGGGTGGCGAGGCACTCCCCTGGGTTGTCGTCAAATCCCCTTTCTTCGTTTCCTTCCCTTCCTTTGGATACTTCGACTCTTGGTCCGTAGGTCTCTTTGATTCACGCTCAACAAATTTCTTTGAGTGTAGCGTCACTCTTTTAAACGCTTCCAACAAATCTATTTGTGAATCAAATCGCATAATGGGTGCTTGGTCTTGCAAACTTCGATCCGGTATATCATCGATAACATAATCGATGATCTCATCATCCGCGATAGGTACACAGTTGGCCAAAATTATTTTTTCGTGGTAATAGTCGGTGAAGGATTTCTCTGTTTTCCAGGATCTTTTTTCAAATTTCTTGCGTAATATCATTTTTGACTGAGGCAAATCAAACATCTCTTTCATTTTGGTTAAAAGATCTTCGACACTTAGTGTAAAGTGATCCGGTTTAGAATGGAACCACTCAAACGCACGTCCTTTTAGCTTTGAACTCACGAGGATCCTTGTCGTGCCATCGTCCAGAGCGTATGTTATTCGTAATAGTCGCACTTGTTGTTTCCATTTCCAAAAGGTACCGTCACTACCATCAAATTCACTCAGCAAATCGCGAACGGCTCTGACATTATCGAGCACATTTACTCGAGGTGTGTTAGGTCTTCCGGTATTTTCGTTTACACGAGGAATGTGTCGATATTCCGCATATCCTTGTCTCAACATCTCCATCTCACGTTGCAGAAGAGCTTTCTCACGCTTCAGCAATTCGTTTTCTCGACGAATCAGATTGTTGATACTCGTGGGATCCTCTATATCATTGTGTCTATCACGCCCGCTATCTATACTCGTGGTTTCTTCTCGCGCGTCGTCGTCCTCTTCGATCGGAAGATCTTGCGCCGGTCTACGTGTTTCACTTAATACCGACCATATCTCTGGATCATAATTGCTCAATCGACTCAATAATTCACATTTATTACCGACCGTTGACAATTTTCTTTCGCGAAGGATTTCTTTTAATTCCGCTACCGTATACTCGTTCGGTTGCTTTTCCGCTATTTTCTTTGTATGCTAGGATCACTATAACAATGGGTGGACACGACAGAACTCAGCACACAGTCGAAATATCGTTCAGTGCACTTTATACAGAACCGACACTCAGTCGAGAATATTCTTAAAACTCTAATATTCTTTATTCTGCACGACAATACAACATGAACTCGCGGTGACTTATACGACGACATACGAACGTACTTTTTACACTGAGACGAGTGTATTACACTACTGATAATCCCGTCCGATTTTGTCCTTGTATCCCACTTCTGATCTGTAGGAAGATGTCTAGGGTTTTCTATAGATCTCGATAGAATTTAGGCCGAGAATAATATTATATATATGAAGTTCTTTATTCTATCAAGTATACAGACCACCGCGTCTTCGTTCCTACAACAACTAACTCTCGACGCATACTTGCGCCCCCTCTTCTACGGTCCCACTCTCGTGATAGCAGGAGCGTATGATATATAAAAACTTTTACAACATAAAATCTCTACAATATATGTATATATATAACACATGTAAAAAATCGCAGAAATGGTGATTATAGTATAACATAAAAACACCATGAATAATCAATATAAACATACATATAAAAATACAAGAACATATAAAACCAGAAATATGTACAAAGAACAATACATACATATATCAAAAATCTGAGAACTATACCAAATGCATAGAACTTAAATGAAGAATCTTAAACTATAATAACTAATTAATATTTAATATTGTACTGGTGGATCACCCTGTTAATGACTTCATTAATAAGTGACCGAAATATTGCCAAATGCAAATGAAGCATATCTTTTGTCAATAATTATATCAACGCTTTAAGTACTGCAACCGCTATTGTTAAAAGATATTATTAGAAACGACCATATAAATTAAGAGAGAAATAATTGAGACTAACATAAACAATAATGTAGTCTCACCAAGAAAGTTAATTCGATCAAAGTGCGAAGACGCTATCAGACCAATGAAATTATAATGGAAATTATGTAATTGTTTAAAAAGAAAGTAAATGGCAAAAAGAATAGACGATATGTCATAAATGAATGTTAATCACTTTAGAAATCAAGCCCTTGAAAGATCAATATAATATACTAATATTATTAACAATAATTTACATCGTATGAATTATGCGATGGATAATCAATAAAATGATAATTACATAAAGAAACTCACCGATCTCCAGTAGAGCTCACAAATAGTAATATATTAAATACTTTACATAGTACGGTCCTTTGGTAGATGCCTAATACGCTCTGGGATGTTAATACGGGTGCGAGGTCCTTATATCGCTCGCCCTTATGACGGCCGCCATTAATCCCTTATGGATATAAATGTCGTTTCGGTGTGATTCTATAAGGTACTGTGTATATCAGGGACTCTTAAGCTGGAGTCACACGACGTATGTTTTTCTGTATAATTTTCTTGTATGCTAGCTTGTATGTTGTACGCTGCTTGATTTGTTGTATGGAGCGTTGTATGAAGACGTCAGACGTATAAATAGTATTTTATAGCATATGACATATCAACATGTCAATGTATAATATGGATGAGCAGCAATTTTTGTATTTAAGTGAAATTTTACGACGACGAAGAATGGTTGCATTTGCGTTATTAAAGAATCGTGAAATAAGAAACCACAGAAGACGTAGGAGAATATGGGTTCTCCGAAATTGGTTGCAAAAAAGAAACGAAGGAAGAAGAGTTTTAAATATGGTGCAACAAGAGCTTCGGTACACTTTAATCTGTATATATATATTTTTTTTTAATTATCAAATTAAATATTTTTTACTGCTTTTCACGGTATTTTTTTTTATTTTTCATAGTTTACAAGACATTGATGCTTATAAAAATTATTATCGTATGGATGAAGATCTTTTTGAAGAACTTTTGGCTCGAATTACTCCACACATACAAAAAAAGATACTGTTATGCATCAGGCTATAAATCCTTGCCAAAGGTTTTTATCAAATTCGTAATTTTTTATGTCTTTCTTTACATTGTGTTATCAATTAAAATTAAATATAAAATTGATACTAAGCATATTGGTTATATTATATTATATTGATATGATATTTATAGATTGGCTGCTACATTGCGTTTTCTGGCATCTGGAAATTCATATAAAGATCTTTCCTTTGCAGTACGCATAGCTCCCAATACACTTTCAATTATTATTATTGATACATTAAAAGCAATCATTCATGAGCTTCAAGATGAGTGTATCAAAGTATGTGTTTTTCATTCCTTATTGTTATCACATTTCTATTCCAAATCTCTCTTTTAGTGTCCTAATAGTAAAGAAGAGTGGGCTGAAATTGAAAGCGGGTTTCGTATTTTATGGCAGTTTCCTCACTGCATTGGAGCACTGGACGAAAAGCATATAAACTTTCGCGCTTCAAGACAAAGTGGCTCTTTTTATAGGAATTATAAGGGTAGAGATAGCATAATACTTGTGGCCCTTGTTGATATTACATGCAAATTTTTATTTATTGATATTGGTAAAAATGGGCGAATGAATGATGGTGCAGTATTCAGAGACAATGAGCTAGGCCAATGTTTAAATAACAATTCATTAAATTTTCCGGAATCTGTTCCTTTAGCTGGAAATACTGTACCATTACCCTATGTTATAGTTGCTGATGATGCTTTTCCCTTGTTAAACAATCTTATGAAACCGTATCCTGAACGTGGACTAACTTACGATCAGAGAATTTTTAATTATCGCCTGAGTAGAGCACGAAGAATTGTCGAAAATGCATTTGGCATTTTAGCTAATAGATTTAGAATTCTCCTCAACACAATCACTTTGTCAGTTGATAAAGTCGAGTTAATTACTCTCGCGTGTTGTATTTTACATAATTTTATTTTATCTCGAAGGCCATGGAATAATATAATCGAGGATAAATCTGAAATAAATTCCCAAATCATCTGAATGATTTAATTAGACAAAGAGGTAATAATCATACTCAAAATGCTAAAGCAATCAGAGATCAATTTATGAATTATTTCAATACTATTGGTTCTGTTCCATGGCAGAATGAAGCTGTAAAAAAAGGCAATTATTAATAATGTACAAAAAAAATAAACTATTTACAAGCAAGAAATAAAATATAGTTATTATTTTAATAATTATAGATTTAATAATAATAGATGTATTTTAACATAAATAAAAGAACACATAATGAACGCAATAATAATAAATTACGAAACAATACGAATACTACAATATTATATTTTTTGACATAACTAGCTGAATAATATCTAACATTAATTTTTCTTGCTCCTTCTGATCTGTCATTTTTTTTATTAATGATCTCACAAATTCCACACATAGATCAATAGACTCTTTTTCTTTTTTCTCCAATGGAGGTGGCACAATTATAAGCTTGTTTAAAGAGACAATTATTTTTTCAACAGAATTATCAGAATATGTACTTGAAAGTTTTCGACGTTTAGAAACATTAACTGTGGATAATAAAGACGAAGATTGAAATGGAACTGATGAATGTGAACTAGAAGGTGTGTTAGATTGACTAAAGAGATTGGCTTCACTTCTTGTTGGAAAGAAATATTCTTCTTGAGAAACATTTTGAGAGGATTCAAATTCGATTAAATTAGATTCCTGTTGCTCTTCATGATCATCTTGTAATTTTGTTTCTGTAGAATTTTCTTTCATTAATATTATTTCATCTTCCGAAATTCTATTGAGATTTATTTCTTCATTTATTACTATATCTATACTGTTCACATTGTTCTAAATGAATAAAAAATCCATAAACATATTTTAAACATATTTTTAAACATATTTTAATTTTTAATTTTTATGTAATAATGTAGATAGATATTTATTCAAAATTGATCCCCTTAGGGTTACAATTTGTTATCATCTCCTCAACCATTCATACATCACTTCCCCCCGGGGGCCCCCGTGGCTATCCCCCGCCACTTCGTCCCCCGAGGTTCGCACACACACGCCACAACTTCTCTACTTATTTATACATTCCTAAATACCCGATCAAACCTCATCTCTCCTCACACTGTCACTCTTACCTACACACAAATACATTTTCAAATCCCTCAGCGTGAACCTGGCCTTGAGTGATCTCACATTTTAATAAAAACCCACTCCCTACCCCTACGCCCCTCTCTCTCCTCTCGCCCTTTCGACCCTCTATCCTCCCCTTCTCCCTTCAATTCCCAATCTAAAAGACATGTCTCTCTCTCTCATATCCCGTTTTTTTCTTCTCTCTCTCCCCCTTTCTCTCTCTCTCTCTTTCACTCTCCTCTCATCCCTCTCTCTCTCTTTCTTCCTCTCTTTCTCTCCCATTCCTTAAAACCCCGCTTCCTGCTCCACGCCTCTTCTTTTTCTTTTCGCCCTTCAGTCTTCTAACCTTTCCCTCTCCGTTCATTTCCCACTTCCACCGCTAATTCTCTCTCTCATACCCCATTCTCTCTCTCATATCCCGTTTTCTCTCTCATACCCAATTCTCTCCTCTCTCTCCCTCCCTCTTTATTTTTCTTATGTTACTTCATTTACACTTCACTTCCTCTATCTTACCAGTAAAACAAAACCTTTCTCCACTCTCCTCTCTCACCCTCTCTCATCCTCTCTCTCACTCCCTCTCTCCTTCTCTTCACTATCACCTATATACACTAATTACAGACTATACATCCTTCTAAACCTTCTCCCCTTCTTTGCCTCAATCTCTTCCGCCGCGACCCTGACCATTTAGCGACCCTTACATACTTTAGATTTCCCTTACCTCCTTCACGACCCATCCTCTCTACCTCTTCCCCCCTTCCTCTCTTCCGTTACCCTTGTTCCCCCTTTCCTCTCCACACTCGCCTCTTCTCCATCTCTCTCTCTGCTCTCTCTGTCTCTCCTCTCCCTTAATCATCTCCTCTTCTCTCTTCCAGTTTCCCTCTCCTCTTTTTCCTCCAAGCTGGGCTATCCTCCTCTTCTTCTCTTGACCCTCTTCTCATCCCTTTCACATTGTCATCCCCTAATCTCCTCACCCTTCTCCTTACCAAATTCCCTTAACCTATCTTACCACTAAAGTAAAACTTTTCTTCACTCTCCTCTCTCACCCTCTCTCATTCTTTCTCTCACTCTTTCTCTCTCTCTCTCTCTCTCTCTTTCCCCTTTCTCCTTTCTCTCTCTCCGTACCCCACTCCACTATATACACGAATCTCTCTGTTTTCCTTTCTCTCTGATCTTTTCATCCTCACTTTGGAACCTTCTTCTTCTCCTCCCTCCTTTTCCTTCTTTCTTTTTCTCTCTTCCCCTAGCCATTCCTTTGCTCTTCTATCCTTTTCCTCCTCCAACCTCCTCTTCCCTTCTCTCCTTCTCCGCGTTCCTCCTCGCTTGTTTCTCTTCTCCCTGCCCATTCATTATCCGCATCTAACCTCCACCTGTCATCGTGTACGCTTCTCTCCATCATTGCCTCCTTTGTTTCCTCCTTTATATCTTCCGCCTTTTTCCCCTCGCTCTCCTTCCTACTCTCCCGCTCCCTGTGGATCTCCGCCATACTCTCCCTCATCTCTCTCACATCACTCTTTATCCCTCTCATCTCCTCTATCTCTCCTTTCACTTTTTTCTCTTTTCTTTCTCACTCCACTTCTTTTCCTCTTCCTTTTCACTATCCTTCTCCTTCTGTACCTCTCTGTTTCTTAACCTCTTGCTACCCGTTCACTCCTCTCTCTTTACCCTTTCTTCTAAACTGCTTTCCTCGCAACACGTGTCTATCGTTTATCCTGCCTTCACATCTCGAACATCTCTCCTCTTCTCTCCCCTTTCACCACTGCTAACAACTCTTTTATATTCCTTTCATCTCCTTCACTTCTTTCTTTGACTGTTTCACTTCCTCCATCTCCTTTCTTCTTTTCCTCTTCCTTTTCACTATCTTTCTCCTTCTGCACCTCTCTGTCTCTTAACCTCTTGCTACCCGCTTACTCCTCTCTCTTTACACCTTTCTTCTAACCTGCTTTCACCGCAACACGTGTCTATCGCTTATTCTGCCTTCCTGTCTCGAATCGATCTCATCCTTCTCTTCGCCGTCCCATCGATCTCTCGATCTTCATACTGTACGCTCCGACACGCTTCTCCTGCCATCTACCATTGCCTCTTTGTAACTCCTTCTCTCCACCGCCTTGCGCCTTCTCACCGTCACCGCAATTTTGCCACGTTTCCTCATCCTCTTGCTTCCCCTTCCCTCCTCTCTCCACCCTCTTCGCTCACTCCACTTTTACACTCCTGTTCTTTTCCTCTCTTTCATTTCCGCCTCTTCTTCTTCTTCCGCTGTCGTTCGACTCCCTCCGCCTTCAGGTGTCCGCTCCTTTTCCTCTTTGTTCCGCTCCGTCTCTCGATCCTTTGCCTCTCAAATCTTCCACGTCATCCTTCTCCATCATCCCGATCCAACTTTTCCGTCCTTATATCTCTCTTTCCTGCTTGACCTTCTCCTCCACTCCACTTTCTCTCACTACACTGTCCTTCTGCTTTCCCTTCTGCCCATCCTTTCCACTTTCCGTTTTCTTTATCCTTATAAACACCTCAAAAACCACTTCGTACTCTTACTCGCTCAACCTTTCCATCTGCCATCTTTACCCCCTCCCCCATGTAATAACGTATATATATTTATGTAGTATGTGTGTGTGTGTGTGTGCGTGCGTGCGTGCGTGCGTGCGTGCGTGCGTGCGTGCGTGCGGGCGGGCGGGCGGGCGTGCGTGCGTGCGGGCGGGCGTGCGTGCGTGCGTGCGTGCGGGCGTGCGTGCGTGCGTGCGTGCGTGCGTGCGGGCGTGCGTGCGGGCGAGCGTGCGGGCGGGCGTGCGTGCGGGCGTGCGTGCGTGCGTGCGTGCGTGTGTGTGTGTGTGTGTGTGTGTGTATGTATGTTATATTATTATTTTTTATTACTATTATATTACTATATTATATTACTATATTATTTTGTATTTACTTTTTCTTGACTGCTGCTACTTATTTTTGTGGAAATACTTTTACGTGGAATAAAATGTTCTTCTAAGAATAGAAATATCTCAAAATACCAAAGACTTAGAATATAAATCTAAAGAAAGAAGTAAGATTTTGATTTTTATTAGGAATAAAAATAACTGAAAATGAATAATAATATAATATTAATAATAATAATATAATGTAATATTTATAATAATAATATAATATAATATTTACATCATCTATTCCGCTTCCACTTTTTATTGATTCTTTCTTTTTTTATTTTCAGTATTAAAACTATTTCTTAAAGAGTGCATTTTATTTATGCACTCTTTCATTTCTGTGTTTGACCGCAATTTTTACACTTCTTTAATTATTCTTTGTAAAGCATTCCGTAAATGTTTATTGTGATTTGGGTGTTTTACAGCATATAATGCGGGCTCTTTTTTATATGCCTTTAAGAATATCGGGCGGCGAGTTTCCATTTTTGCTATAGCTAGACGCTGATTAGTTTACTTTAACATTTTATAAAAACGAACAGAAAAATGAGATCAAAAAATGGTACAGGAATTTTTCCGATTTGGATTGTTCTTTTGTATCTCATGGTATATTTCATACATGTTTAATACGATAAACTTTGTATACATACATATTACAATTTTTATATATATGTAAAGATAAAGAAACTTATTCTTTATCTCTATATTTCTTTATCTTTAAATATTTGTAAATCACTATGGAGATAATGATTGTTGATCAAAAAAATCATAATCAATTAACATTAAAGAATAAAGTATAGTAATATAGTAATATTTTTTTACTTTTTAACTGTTAATACAATTTTATATGTTAACATAATTTTATAATAATTACACGTTAATACAATTTTATAATAATTAATGTGTAACAAACTTAATTTAATTTAAAATTAAAATTTTTTTTCATAATTTACATAACTATAAATTTTAGTATTAGCAATGAATATTGGAACACAGCTTACATTTATAAGCATGCTGATTTGTTGTTGATTTTTACAAATTAGATGATATTGATTTTTACTTCACAGATTTTTATTTCTTCGTTAACTAATCGTCATAATGTACGATAAATGCAGTATATACGCATATAAGAAGCGATAAAATTATAAATAAAAATCAGCGGCGCAGTGAAAATCAGTATCACCTGACTTGAAAATGTCAACAACAGATAACAAATTGGTACTCATGTAAGTATATAGTTACAGACTTGAGTGCGCTATATCAAACTTTGATAGTTTAAAAACTTAAAAACTAGTGTGATTCCAATATTTTTGAATTAAAATTCTTGACTCTATATTACTTAATGAATAAAGTATTATACGGATAATACTTTATTGGTATATTTTTCAAGTACATTATGACGATCACACTAGTTTTTAAGTTTTTAAGCTATCAAAGTTTAATATAGCGTACTCAATATTGCTCATCATTTTATGTTTCATCTCTGTATTAAAATAGCAAGTCTAACTTAATATTTATTATTGTATTTACTAGATTTATACTGTATACATCTTCAAGAGATCATTTTTTAGCACGCTATCAAATTATTTAATAACACAATTTATATAAAGAGCTAATATCTTATCTTATAATTGCTGAAGTGCTTTGTGGACTCATCTTATAGATAACTATAATTGTTCTATTAATTTGTTGTTCCTTGTGTTCTGAATTCTTAGTTCTTATTATTATAAATATATAGAATATAATTTAACATATATTTTTCTTACAAATAATTGTTAGAAAATGAAAATTTATAAGAAAAATATCAACTCATGGAAGGATTGTTATTTGTTTATTATTCGCGAGAATCCTTACGGATCTTTGGATTTTATTTGTTGAACATATTCCAAAACAAAATCATTACATTCTACTAATTAAAACTCTATTAACATAATTAAATTTCTTTAGAAGACTTAGACCACCACAAGCGCGCGTAACGTGCGCTATTTATTTGGTGTATGTTCATATATATATATACAGGGTGGGCCATTTTAAACAGTACGGTCAATTTTCTCGTAAACTGAGCGAAATATCGAAAAATGTTTCAGATAATAGTTGTATGGTTTCGAGGAAGCCATAAAATGGTACCATTGGTTTGACTTTGGATAGTCACTTGAAGGTCACGTGAAGGTTACCTCAATTTTTTTAAATGGCACCCCCCATTTTTTATTACATATCCTTGTAGCTGACCTCGAGAGCTTTCCAAAACATTATAATAAAATATTTTTTCATTAAATACTTTTCGAATTATAAGGCTTAAAAATTGCAATATTTTGTCATAAAATACAAGATATCTTGTATAATATTCATTTTTCGATTATCTTACCCTAATACTTTTATGCACAGAATAACAAGACGAATCAATTGGTCTAAAGAAAACACATAGTTATCTTTAAGAAAAAATCTGAATGTGCAACTAGCAGTTACATATTTTTACTTTAACATAATGATGAATTTTCATTACGCCAATTGATTTGTCTCATTATTCTGTTCATAAAAGTATTAGGGTAAGATAATCGGAAAGTGAATATTTTATTTTGTTTATATATATATATATATATATATATATATATGATCTGCGCTAGTTAAATCGCTTTTTCATGTTATATATATATATATATATATATATATATATATATATATATAACATGAAAAAGCGATTTAACTGGCGCGGATCAGCCCGACACGGCGTGATCGGAAAGAACCAGAATGCGCAAAATCCACAGACCATCGAACGATTCTCGCGCAAGAAACCAGGGCTGCACAAAATCGCACCCTTAAGAGGCGTCCTACGAACTCTTCTGGCGAAGAAATTGGCGTGTCGCGACTGATTGTAATCATCAGCGATGGATTCTGGATAATATTTGCGATCGAAATAGAAGGTTTCGATCTCAACAAAGAGTCCTTCGAAGGAATTCCGACAGATTTGGCGTGTCATAATCGGGGGTACGTACACTCTCGATACTTTCGTGAGCACGCGACTCGCCAGCGAGATGACGTGTCGCTACATAATTGGCCATAATTACGCACCCCGTGTGCGCAGGATTGATCAGGCTATCGATTCGGGATAGAAGGATCCGCAGTCAGTCTGGTGTGAGCACTTGATTGAGGCGAATCCTACAACAGAATTGTAAGTTAGTAACAAATTCAATCATATTCTTTTTACATTCAATTTGGAAATTAGTCAATTTCTTATGATTTATAATTTGTATTTCTATAGAACTGGATTTCACCTGAATGAGGAAGCGAGAGGAACCCATGCGGATAACGAGCAGAGACAGCTAATGAACTCAGGAACAGGACGGATATGTCGGACTCCAGGACTTTCGTGAACGTGTATTGTGCCGGTGAGTTATCTGCACAGATTTCTATATATATATATATATATATATATATATATATATATATATTTTAAAAGATAAAATTACTCCCGATATATAAAGCAGTTTTTACGAAAAAAAGCTTTGTATAAAATATTTTTTGATATCTCTAATCATTTTCGAGATATAGCGAGAAAAGTAAAAAGCCGTTTTATATATAATGAGGGATGATGTCATCTCTTAAAAATGTTTTTCCGCCACAACTGAAACTTTGTAAATCCATTTCTTTGTTCGTTTTCTAAACTTTTTAAAAAAATTTTAATAGTTTTTATATATCTTTCTTTGTGTTTCAAATTTGTTTTAGAATGTCTTAGTAAAATATCTTTTCTCGAAAAATAAATGTTGCAAACATTTTAAAGGAGATCGTTTCTTTGTTGGATGTTTGGTTGAAATGATCTGGTTTCTTTTTTTTCAATTGGCTTTTCTTGTTCTCAGTTTCTTCCTTTTTTTGCACTCCTTTACGAGAGTTTTAGAACTAAATTGTTATAAATGCATATTATTATAAATATATATTATTAGTTAGAAATATATATTATTTATTTATTACTCCAAAAAGAGAATTAAAAATTGAAGGAATAATCCACTATACAAAGTAACGTATTTAATACGTTTCAATAATGGTTCTTTGTAACGTGAATTGTTTTAGAGATGTATACAGAAACATTTTAGAGAGGTAACATAAACAGTTATGTCCGCATTCAGATATTTACATATCAAACATTATAGAAACATTTATTGATATTGTATCATAAACATTTTGTGGAAATAGTATTTAAATTTTATATATATGGTATATTACTATAATATATTTACAGCTACATACACAATAATATATTTATAGTCAATAGCAAAACTTTTAACTACTTAATATACCGATTTAAAATTTTTAAGGATAATATATATTGTTATGTTACTATATTATACGTAAAAATAGATTAAAGTAAACAAAGTTATGTTGTTAAAAGATTTACTATTAACAATTATATTATACATAATCGCCGACTATACATATATAATCGGAATTGAAATGGACGTAATAATAACACTTCATGAAATAATACATGAATTAATACATTTATTTATTTAATTGTATAAATATAACTCACAATTTATTAAAATAATTATTATTTTAATTTAACATTTATACAAAACATAAAGTAATATAAATTGAAGATTACAAACTTTCTATGAAAAATATTATATTTGATACAAAACATAGATGAAGCAAAAAAAAACATCTTTCTTATTATCATAGCATAATAAAAGTATTACGTAATATATAAATATTTGTATCGATAATACTAAAATAAAAAATAATTATTTTATATCTGTATATACAATATATATATACATATATACTGTAAAGTATTTTATAATAAAATATTTTAAAAACTTTATAAATTTTAACTAGACTTTTGTAAATTGTAACTGAAATTAAATAAATGTAAGAATTTAATCACTTAAATACATTTAAAAAATAAGTATTTAAAATAATATAAATATTATATAAAGTAATTATTGATATTATATAAATATACTATTTTAATTTGAATTAATTATATAATTATTAATTTCATGTATTAAATACCATAGAAAATAAACTCGTGGAATAAAAAATCAAATATTTTAAAATAAAAATGAAAACATTATATGTTTACGTCGTTTCTCGCAGTATTGTTTCTTGCATTTTCATTCCTTACATTTTTATTTCTTGCATTTTCACGATTTAATCGCAGGATTGATTGTCTAAACCATGCTTTCAAAATCTATTCAAATTGTGCTTCTGTATAGTAGAACAAATATTTTTTATAGCATCTAAAGAAATGAACATTTATAAGATAAAAAAATCAAATAAATAAAAAATAGAATATGCGTAATATATGGAGAAACAATATTTTGTATGCAACTTACTCTTCATGCACATAATTAATTTCAAATCTTTTAATCTAAAATTATTTTTTTATATTCTTAACGCATTAAATATCAATTTAAAAACAAAGATAAAATTGTACATACCAGCTATGATTGTGCTTCCTCAGATACTAATATAATTAGAAAATTATTAATATTTTCAAGACAATCCATTGGTAGAAACAAGTTAATATTATGGTGAATATTTATGTTATTGCCATTATTTTCTAAAACATGTAAACGCTCATTTATTCGTCTACATTAGTTTTATTTCGAGTACATTTTCTAATATAGTATTTAGAATTCTAGTAGGTGTAAAAAAATAAATATGATTTGTATCTATGTTTTTATTTTTATTTCTATAATTAGTGTGTATTTATATGTGTGCGTGTGCGTGTGTGTGCGTGTGCGTGTGCGTGCGTGCGTGCGTGCGTGCGTGCGTGCGTGCGTGCGTGCGTGCGTGCGTGCGTGCGTGCGTGCGTGCGTGCGTGCGTGCGTGCGTGCGTGCGTGCGTGCGTGCGTGCGTGCGTGCGTGCGTGCGTGCGTGCGTGCGTGCGTGCGTGCGTGCGTGCGTGCGTGCGTGCGTGCGTGCGTGCGTGCGTGCGTGCGTGCGTGCGTGCGTGCGTGCGTGCGTGCGTGCGTGCGTGCGTGCGTGCGTGCGTGCGTGCGTGCGTGCGTGCGTGCGTGCGTGCGTGCGTGCGTGCGTGCGTGCGTGCGTGTGTGTGTGTGTGTGTGTGTGTGTAGATATTAAAACTTACTACATTGTTTACAGGAATATCATCTTTTGTAGGAATACCATTGTCCTCTGCTCCTATATTATTATAGGAATTTCATTAATATCTAATTGATGTGTATCACTAATATTTCTTTGAACTTGATTGAGATCATTATTATTAATATTCTTTTGAAGTTGATTGACATCATTATCTGAAAAACACATTTGTTATGAAAATTTTAACACTTCATGTTTTAATATATTTTCATATAAAGTAAAAAAATAAATATAAAATATCGCTATTATATCTTGCATGTTTTTATTTAATTCGGGAATAGAATCATTATCGCTGATTTCATTTTCACTTGAAGTACTAAAGTTATCTGAAAAATATTATTTATGTTTAGTATTGCTTATTAATATTATCTAAATAAGAATTATCTTATATGAAAATAAAATAATACTCAAGAGAATAATTATATTCATTTATCAAGCACAAAAAATAGTTTCCAATAAATTTCATCCAAGAATATTTTTATACCATTTTTATTTTTTTCTAAAATGCGAAATGAAACTTTTTTATTTCTTAAACCACGGCCTAATTGAGATTCTGATTCAGTATTGCTTTTATCTTCCATTAACCTTCTCTCCTTTTGGAGAGCATGTTCATATGAACCTATAAAAATTAATTTTTTTCAAGATGTCATTAATATTTTGCACACACACAAAATAAAAATTTATATACATACGAGGTGTCAAAAGTTCCAACCAAACTTTGTGATTTGATAAAAAATCTGAATAGAAAGTTTCCTTTAAAACATGTATCTAAAAATTCTTTGAAAAAGTTAACGCTCAAATACATTTTTAAATCTTTTTTAGACCTATGTTTCATTTTTTATAAAAGCATTTCTGGTTGTTTATCATAAGCAATTTGTTCATAAGTGGCTGAACCGTTTGGCATCACCCTATATACATTTATACTTACATACAGCCATACATACATTAAATACATACACAAAATAATAATAAAATTATGTTTGTATGCCGCTCTTTACTATTAATTATGTAAGCAAAAATACTTACCATATTTATCAATTACGATAACCGGGTGTATAATTCAATCATTGTGAGGTTTTACATTTAATGATGCAATTCCGAGTGTCTTTTTTAGGCCAGTAGGAATATTTGTCATTTTCTTTTAACCACATAGTTGATATTACAGAATATATTTCTTCTTCCTCGTACTCAGCATTGAATTTTACAACAGAATAAAGTAACTGCAAATAATATATCGTTTAAAAATGCAAATTTTAAGAATTTAATTATACAGTTTATTTAATCATACTTAACTTAAAGATACTTAATATTTATATATTAATTAATATAAATTTGATTTATATATATATATATATAATATAAATTTGATTTATATATATATATATATATATATATATATATATATATATATATATATATTGTATATTGTATATTGTATATATTGTATAGGGTGTCCCATTTAACTTGAGACATCGAAGTAACTCGAAAACAAAGAGGAAAAACAAAAATCGCTGAAACACGTGTCGAATGAATTCTGAGGACGAGTAAAATGGCATGATTCCTTTTTCATTTGGTGAACGTCCTCAAGGTGATTTCAAGGTCAACTTTGTTTTTTCAAATGAAAACCTATATTTTTTATGGCAGAAGCATATTCTACGTAAAAAAACAATTAACTTTTGTCTGAAACATTTTTTTATTTAATCATTACTTTCGGAGATATTGTATGAAGTAATTCCGATTTTTATTCGAAACGAATAAAATAAATGTATCACAATAAATGCTCAAAATGATGGCCTTTCATTTCCAAACACTTGTTAATGCGATTAATAAAAGATTGATGCACTAATAATAAAATCTCTGGACGGATATCGCGACAGGCATTTCGGATTCGCTCTTTCATGTTTTCTGGTGTGATTGGTCGATCGTGATAAACTTTTTCTTTAAGGTGGCCCCATAAGTAAAAATCTAACGGTGTTAAATCAGGCGACCTCGCCGGCCAGTTAACTGGACCTGCCCGACCTATCCAGCGACTAGCGTATTTCTGATTTATTATTTGGCGTGCATTACGCGAATAGTGAGCTGGGCAACCGTTCGCGAGCCAACCGAGACCATAGATCGGACGACACGACCGTGTGCGAAATCGCGCCGTAACATACATAACACTGTTCGTAAATCTTTATTATTATTTTTTTTTCTTATTATAAACTATTGTACAAATACCAACCAGAATAAAATCTTTAGAATCGCACTCGTTCCCCTTCTTTTCTGGTTGATGACCTCCGTACTTATGTAACACCCGCAATCCACACACACAAACACACACACACACTCATACAAATAATTTTAAGGCGGATTTGATAATATCAATAAAGTTATATGTATAATGGTAGGGATCAATTGAATAAATGTTAATTTAAAAATTAAATGATCGGTAAACTTATTTAACTCCCTCACTCCCTCCACGCGAAAGATCACACAAGGTCCCGTCCCGCGTAAAAGAGATTCGATTCTCTTACCAAAAAGGGACCACCGAGAGAGAGAGTGTTCGCATAACAGAGTAATAACGACACCCGTCGTTTAGCTGTTTGCTAACCTGCAGCTCGCTCGACCGAGTCACTCGTCGATAAGACTTTTAACATCGGAACAGTTCTCGTTACGCCCTTCCTCTGACCCATCCTCTCTACGGGCCTGGACGTAACAGTAGTTATCCTCAAAAAATTTATAATATTTTGATATAAATTTAGTGAAAATCGGTTCATAAATATGTAAGTAGCTAGTGAGGACCGCGCGAAGCGCGGTCCAAAAAGCTAGTATGTATGTATATATCTATATATATAAGTAGCGTCCGTCTGTATGTCTGACCGCGAACTCCTTCCACATTCGTGGACCGATTTTCGTGAAATAGGTACCAAAATGTCGCAAATTTTTCGGAAAAGGCTGCTATGTGGTTTTTTTAAGTTTCCCCACCCACGCAAATGCGCATTTATGGATCGATTTTCATGAAATTGGTATCAAAATTTCGCAATTTTTTAAGAGATGACTATTAGGTGATTTTTTTTTATTTTCATCCCACCCACGCGTCCACCCACGCGCATGCGCATTTATGGACACTTCTACATTTGTGGAACGATTTTCACGAAATTGGTACCAAAATGTCGCAAATTCCTCGGAGAGGGCTGCTGTGGGGTTTGTTTTTGCCCATCCACGCATTCACCCACGCGCATGCGCATTTATGGGCCGATTTTCAAGAAATTGGTATCAAAATTTTGGAAATTTTTCGGGAAAAGCTGTTATGTGGTTTTTTTTTAGGTTTTGCTCACCCACGCATGCACCCACGTATCCATCCACGCGCATGTGCATTTATGGATCGATTTTCACGGAATTGGTACCAAAATTTCGCAAATTTTTCGGAAAAGGCTGCTATGTGATTTTTCACGCATCCACCTACGCACATGCGCATTTATGGACCGATTTTCACGAAATTGGTACCAAAATTTCGCAATTTTTTCAGAAAAGGTTGCTATGTGTTTTTTTTTAAATTTCGTCCACCCACGCATCCATCTACGCGCATGCACATTTATGGACCGATTTTCACGAAATTGGTACCAAAATTTCGCAAATTTTTCGGAAAAGGCTGCTATGTGTTTTTTTTAAGTTTCGCCCACCCACATTTTATCGTAGATAAGGCTATGTTTTTTTGAAAAAAATTTTTTTTATTTGTATTCCAATGTGATTGGAATGTTTTGACATTTTCCTATTTGAGTGTCATTTGCTATGACAATAAATCTTAAGAACAAAGTTTAGAAAAAGTTGGAATTTTTTTTGCTACATCCTGCATTTGCTCATGGTCAAACTTTATGTGGCATTTTCTAGAGCAACCAAAAGGGAAAGTGTAAAATTTAAGATTGGTGAATTCAGTAATCAAGGACATCTAATTGAAAGAAGTAAAATATGTTTTACAAAAAATATAATATACAGAGAAATTTTGTAAATTGAGAAATTAAAAAAATTGTACTAGTTGAAGGAAGTGAAAAATGTTTTAAAAAATATATATAATACAGAGAAATTTTGTAAATTAAAAAGTTAAAAAAATTGAATGAGAGCTAATAATAGCGGGTTAGCGGTGGGTAAATTAAACGTAAAGAAAAAATATTTGAGTAAATAAAATTTAAAAAAAGGTGTAATAATTAAATAATAAAAAAATAATTAATATTTATATATTGTATGTATATATAAGGGTGGACCATTTTAATTCATCCAGTCGAATATCTCGAAAACCAAGTCCGGGAGAGAAAAATGTTTCAGACAAAAGTTGTATGGTTTCGAGGGGGCCATAAGATGGTACCATTGGTTTGACCTTGAAAAATCATTTGAAGGTCACGTGAAGGTCACTTCAAGTTTTTTAAGTGGAATACCCTATTTATTTTTACATATTCTTGTAGCTCATCTCGAGAGCTTTTCAAAACACTTATGACAAAGTATTTTTCACTAAGTATTTTTTGAGTTACAAGGCTTCAAAGTTGCAGTATTTTGACATAAAATACAAGATATCTCATAAAATATTCATTTTTTGATTATCTTATTCTAATACTTTTATATACAGAATAACGAGACGAATCAATTGGTATAATTAAAACACATAATTATGTTAAAGTAAAAATCTGAATTTGCAACTAACAGTTACACATTTTTACTTTAACATAATTATGTGTTTTCTTTACACCAATTGATTCGTCTCATTATTCTGTGCATAAAAGTATTAAAGTAAGATAATCAAGAAATGAATATTTTACGAGATATCTTGTATTTTATGTCAAATTACTGCAACTTTGAAGCCTTATAACTCAAAAAATACTTAATGAAAAATACTTTGTCATAAGTGTTTTGAAAAGCTCTCGAGATGAGCTACAAGAATATGTAAAAATATATAGGGTGTTCCATTTAAAAAACTTGAAGTGACCTTCACGCGACCTTTAAATGATTTTTCAAGGTCAAACCAATGGTACCATCTAATGGGCCCCCTCGAAACCATACAACTTTTGTCTGAAATATTTTTCTCTCCCGGGCTTGGTTTTCGAGATATTCGACTGGATGGATTAAAATGGTCCACCCTGTATATAAATCAAATTTATGTTATAAAAAAAAATATATATATAAACCAAATTAATATTTAAGTTTGGCAAAATATAGCGATATATAACAAATTTAAATAGTGAATGGATGATGACGGACGTTTCGATCCTTCTTTGGGTCATCTTCAGCGCTCATATAATAATAAATCATAATTAAAAAAAACCGGAAAGAGAATTAAACATATTAGCAAAGGTTGACTAAAAGTTTAATAAATACATAGTACCGCAATCGGAAAGTCAGACTGTACTAACGTAGTCGAGTCGATATGTGTAACGGACTCACGGTGCGAAACCAAATCAATGATCTGTTATTAAATAAGTTGTGGATAGAAGGAATGCACAAGTCAGAGGCACGCATGGCAAACCGTTCTGTAAAATGTACAAAAATTGTGCAAGGTCAAACGCAGGATTCGCAATGATAATTAAAGAACTATGATGTCTTAAATTTAACAAATTATATCAGTCAGTGACATTGGAATAACTTATTTAAAAAACGATCATGTAACATAACAAAATTAAGAAAATTAAGAAAACAAACAAAGTTAAGTAAACAAGTAAAAATTAATTCAATTTAAAACAAAATTAAAATTGCGTAGACGGCACAAAAAACTTTAAGCAAGACAAAAATCATGGTAACTTACGATGCGGTAAGATGAAATTATAAATCGACTAAGTATTGGTAGCACTCTCCTCAGCAATTATAATTTATGACTAATCGTCACGACGGTGTCAAGAGGAGTGACAGTGTTGTTATAAAAAGCTTTGCACTATATATATATAAATATAATCAAGTAAAACAGCTCTCTATAAATAATAAAATTAAATAGTGTCATAAGGCTTAAAAAGCTAACAATTTAATATAATATAAGTATTTATTTGTCGAGAAAACACATTAAGAATGTAAAGTTAGGTATATATATACCTCGAGAGTTTTTCAAAACACTACCTATAATAAAGTATTTTTTCATTAAGTTTGTTTCGAGTTATGAGGCTCAAAAGTTACAATATTTTGACATAAAATACAAAATATCTTGTAAAACATTTATAGTTGCTCCTTGAATTAAATACCAAAAATTCTCACATTCTTTCGAGTAACATGTGTTGAAAATGATAAATATTTTAACAAGTACGTCAAAACGGCTTTAATACAAATGACATTTTATATATTATTTTATTGAAACGCACGTATACTTTTTCGATTAAAGTTATTTTGGGTCTAACAACAATAATAAACGGCTGCATTGTTCATGCAAGATTCATTTGGGACATTTTGTTTAGTTCATTAATACAGATTTGTTCAATATCTCCTGATATCTAAAAAAAAAGAAATATTAAATTGCATTTTACTAACATAAAAAATTAACAAATTATTATAATTATTATCTCTTAACTACAAATATTGATAACAAACATATATTATCGAACTAATCTTGCAATGCACAAGAATGTCATCTCGGCTTTCAGAAACTGTAGGTTTCCACACTCTTCTATGATCTGAAGATTTTATACTAATTTTTGTTGATTTAGGAGCTAAAACAGTTACTAAAATTCAAATCTGAAGAACCGTTTTACTATCTATAAAGTTATTATATCAAATATTTAAAAACATGTAACAATTACCTTTCATAATTTGAACGGCTCTCATTGCAAAGTCTATTATTGTTGTTTGTAAATATCGGAGCCTTATGTATTTCAAATTATTAAATTCACGCGGGCTGAAAAATCGCGTTTTTCGGTTATCAATCAATAGGTTTATAAACAAATAGACGAGAGAAGTATCGGTGTACGGCTGAATAGCTCAGTGGTAAGAGCAGTCGCCCGGCAAGCGAAAGATTCGGGGGGGTTTAATTCCCGATTCAACGACTTCGTCCCGATATTTTTTCTCGTCTACATCTCTTTAGGGGGGTAAAGAGGGATATAGAATTCTCAAAAATGAGAATCTATTACTTGGTGAAACTCACCAAGTAAAATATGTGCCCAGTGCACGAATCAAATTTCGCGAAAGAATTAATTTCTAAAACGAAGAATAATTAATTTCTAAATAAGAAATTTTACACATCGACATCCGCGCACGGCTCTCATTGCTAAGTCTATTATTGTTGTTAATTACGTTTCAATAGATAAATATTAATAGCTGAGCAAAAAAAAGGTCTAAATATTTACCTATATTCACAGATTCCGATTGCATGAGAAGCTCATTGAGTTGATTTCCTGACAAATTTTTTTCTAAAAACTTGTAAATTTTTTTAAAGTCCATGATGAAATTAATCTATTTTTGCATCCCGGATATTTTCTATCAAAATCTCTTTCGACCTAAATATGTGCAAAAAAATTAATCAGCTACACATTTCATATATGATTGCAATTTAATAATATAAATTTGAGATTTCTACACTTTCATGATTAGTATTTTTAACTTAAGCATATTATTACCAATACGTATCCGAAATTAGAAGTCAATATCAACTACTTTTTTATTATATCATTAATACATTTTATAATTTGTATCGTGCAATCATTTAAACGTAATTCATATAACTCGTCCCATTTTTTAATTACTTCATCCTTAGAATGTCAATTATGAATTAATCAAATGTATTGTTCCGTTTCTAAGTCCGTATACAAATTTAATGTTTAAAAGAATTTCGAAACAAACTGCAATTCAATATTTTGCAGATGTTTCTAAATAATTTTGAATATAATTCAAATTTTGTATAAAAATACCTGCGTTGGTAAAAATGTTTTGTTCAGCTTGATTTTTTTATTTTTTTTAAGTAGTTAGTAGAATTAATGAATTTTATATCATTATGAAATTCTTTGCTGTCATGTGGAAAGAGTTGTACGATTTCATGAGAAGTTTGTTTAAAATCGTTTCTGAGCGATCTTTTAAAAAGATTTTATATGATCTCTCATTTGATAATATGAAATAAACATTAAAATAAACAAATTATAATAAAAGATGTACAGAGTAATATGTATTTACCTGATATTCAAATTCAAAAGATGAATATCAATTAATGACACAATAATGATTGACATCTTGTAGTGAAAAATCCATCATAATGACTTATTTGTAAAAGAGTTTGTCTATATGCATTTTTCGACAAAATATCTTTTAAATTAAAAATTTTTCTTTCTCAAATTTTATACTCTTTGGAAATGCTTCGCAAACGTTATGTGTTGGATTTTATAATATTTTATTTAATGTTTCCAATTTATTTTTATTTCCTATCTCTAATAATTCATTATTCTAATTTTTATCTAAGATTGTCATCAATTATTTGGAAAAGTACTGAATTTGAAGTACTTGTAAAATTTTGTAAGTCAGATATTTTACCGTATGTTAGAATATAAATAAGCAAAATTAACAATAAGTGAAATAAATATTATAATAACATAAACATAATAAAAAATTTTTAAATGTCATAAAATTTAAAGATGAAAATAAGTCATACATAATCGTTGTATTTTTTACGAAATCTTATTCGATCTACAATAGAAAGAATTAATTGTTCAAAATCGCGGAAATTGTACTCTTTTAAGAGATCATCCAAACTTTTTGCGTTGTCGATCCTACTTAATGTATAAATTTAAATAACAAAGACATTTAATAGACAAAAAATAATTCTTACAATAAATACATGCGTATTTTAATATTGATACAAAAATAATATTTTGTTTAAAAAATGCATTTAAAAAAAGCCTGAAAAATGAAATTTTGAAAAACACAATTTTAATTAGTACAAATTAATTTAATGTAGTGTATTGCACAAACTGCACATTTCGATTTCCGAGAGTCAATGTCTATTGCTTCCCCTTTACATTTTTGATATCATCGCGTAACAACCGTAATCAAGCGTACAGCATCAAGTATGACGCATCTGTACCGCGAATGTAGAACTGCGATGATTTCAAGATGTAAGGGTAAAGCGGTAAGTATTGACTTTCGAAAATCCGTCGAAATGTGCAAATCATGGCATACGCAAATATTAAACAATTATTTCTCTCGATTCTTCAATAAAAAGTAAATTCTTCAATAAAAAAATTATTTAAATATCTTTTTCTAAATATTACATAAAAATGTTATAAGAATTTAAGAAAAGATAAATGTGTTCAGATTTCACCGAAAACTTTAAGAAAGTAATCTGATTATTTAGTAATATGTTGTATCTCTCTTATGAGATACAAAAAATTTATTTGTTTATTGATAATTTTATATACTCTTTGAGCAATTCTTTATTAATTATCTTGGTATTCTACAATGGAGAATGGAAAGGGAAGAGGATATTGTGATTTTAATAAATCGTTGTATTATTTGAAGGAAAAGAAAAGGAGAGAAAAATCAGGAATTTGAGAGTATTACCTATACGCGTATTTTTGTACCTGTATGTGAAATATTGGTTCCGCAAAAATACGCAGGTTCCTGCAAGGAGGAGAAATAAAAGGAATTTACGAATATTACCTATACGTGTATTTTTGTACCAGTATGTGAAATATTGGTTTCGCAAAAATGCGCAGGTACCCGCAAGAAAGAAAAATAAAAGGAATTTGTGAATATTACCTATACGCGTATTTTTGTACCAGTAAGTACATATTTTTTATAAAAATCCGATATTATTTTTCCATAAGTTCGGCTTGTTCAGAGGGGAGACTACCCAGACAGCACAAGATATCCTCAGAATCATCTTGAATATGTCCTAACACATCCAGGACGTCCCAGAACATTTTTAGAACATTTTAAAATATTATTATAAATACTTTTTATGAAAATTTAATATGCATGATTACTTTCAGTTATGTAACATATTTGATATAATTTCGAAATCTTAGGTATTATAATAAAATATAAATGTCCTCTGGATAAGGACTGGATGTTTATAGAATATTTACCCTCTTTCATTATATTGAATGTCTTTTGGATTTCCAAAGAATGTCATTTTCAAAGAACATTATGATTACATTTATTAGGTAAATATATCTTTGTATTATCTATTTCAAGACAGAAATTTGTCGAAACTTATTAAATCTTATTATTTATTTGATAGACTTTGTAACATTCTGTTTTATAAATTTTTACTGGTTTTCTGTATAAAAATTTTGATCTATTGATAATATTACCTATACGCGTATTTTTGTACCAGTATATATATGAAATACTGGTTCCGTAAAAAATACGCAAGTATTCACAAAGAAAAGGAAAATTGGAATTTAGGAAAGAAACAGAAAAATGCAATGATTAATCTCAAGGATATGTATAAATGGATGTAAATAAGTGACTTACAATTAGTGATTTTGAAAGAACGAAAGATTTTGTAGAAAACTAAGGGTATGCTTAGCTATCTCTTCGATAGCATAACGGACAAGGAGTTTCAAATAATAGATTACAATTGTAAGAGCAAAAGAAGAGGATAAAAACAAAGAAAGTATACTTAGAGAAGAAATAATATAAGTTTAAAGACTTAGAAATAATTTAATTCTAGTGTAATTATTACAGAAAGTTAACTATCAAATCAAATTACAAGATAAAGATTAATAAAAGTAAGAGACAATAAGTAAAACTTATATTTTGCATGACACTATTATAACTGTAAAATTTTTGTAACACCAACTTTCAAAACCAAAAGAAGGTACGAAATATTTATCTATCTGTCTATAAGGATATTAATAATATTCGCACAATTAATATATATATATACTCGTATGATTAATACGCGTCGGCACCGCTAGGTGGCTACGTGTCTTACTCGAAAGTGAAAAACCATTTTTAAAGTTTATATATAAAGCAGAGTGGTCATCCCCTCGATTTAGCAGCGACCGCAATTCAAGACGCTTTTATGTCCATAAAGAATGGAATTGGAACTACATAGCTATGGCCACAAAACCTCTATATCGGCATTATCAATCATATTTTCTCTTTGTCTTTATTTTTATTAAACTCGTATTTTAACGTAAAACAAATTTAATTTGGATATTATTATTAACATTCACAGCTTTTTTTATCTTATCTTGAAATATGAAATATATAGGATAATATTAAAACACAAAAATTGTTTGACATGTACTTGTTTTTACACACATACGTAAATTTAGTAAAAATATGTGCATTAGTAATATTAAGCAGTTGTTGAGGGATCCTTATTATAAAAAAACTCGAAGGATTCCTTGCGGAGGCGCTTTATTTTTTGCTTTCGCTCTCCACTACAGATCTCAACACACTCGATCTCGACATACAGCGCCGCGACAAACCCTTTCGGTAAGGACTAGAGACCCTCTAATAAGAGTCTCGCCATAAGATATCCACTTTTGATTGGTCCTCTATATCTGGGCAATTCCCGCTCATATTTGAATCATATTAATCTTACTATTAGCATAAACATTGTATTTCAGTAACATAAATAAAAAATAAACGTTTTAGAACTAAATATTATAATCTTTTTATGTTAAACATCAAAATAATATATATAATAAAAAACTGTTTATATTTAATTTTTAGTAATTAAATAAAATCCTTAATTAAATTTAATCCTTATTAATTGCATAAAAATTAACAAAATAAAATAAAAATAAACACATAAAACATGAAATAATAAATTGCTTTATTTTCATGAGAAAACTAACTGTTATCATAAGCATTATAAAAAATATATAAATTTTAAAAATATATAATATTTGTGTATCTAATGAGAAAACATAAATTACTATCACAAACATTATAACATCAGTGGTCAGCGCGTTAAAAGAGGTTAGGATTAGGTTAGGTAAGAGAGAGAAGAATAGTGAATATATATCTTTCTCTCTCGCAGAATTTTGCCAAGATTGCCTTATGGCGAGACTCTTATTAGAGGGTCTCTAGTAAGGACATGCGTACAGCGCCACGCGGGAAAAATATCGATAAAGACGCACAAGTACTAACACAAAATAACAACGCGCGAACCTTGAACTTTTTACAATCGTCATATATAAAGAACAATATAAACAGAAACTCCTACATACCGCCCGCCTTGAAAGCTTGTGCTTTCAACAAATAATGCTTACAACTAATTGAACGCAAATTAACAAACTCAACCAAATAATAAAATAAAAAAAAATATATGAATATAAAGCAATTCCTTGAGTTTAAAAAACTGAATTGTGACAAAACTTATATTATACGAAAGCTAACAAATATGAAAACAAAACATAAAATTCTTAAACTATTGGAAGAATACAAAGCTTGGTAATAGGTCGCTTATAAACGCCCTTAGAAGTACGCACTAATGCCGTCCGTACTATTCCATCATCTCCTGGATAGACTTCGATGCGGCCCAAAGACCAAACAAGAGGCGGCAAGTTGTCTTCTCGTATTATCACTAGTTGTCCCATTTCAAAAGAAGTTTCAACGGTATTCCATTTGTTCCGTAGCTGACAGTTTTGCAGGTATTCTTTAGTCCATCGTCTCCAAAAATGCTGACGCAGTTGTTCGATACGCTGCCATCTTGTCAATCTATTTACGTTTGCTTCTTCCAAATTCGATTCTGGATACGAAGTAAGAAGACCGCCTATCAAAAAATGCGCCGCCGTGAGGGCTAACAGATCGTTGGAATCCGTTGACAATGGAATCAGTGGTCTTAAATTGAGTATAGCCTTAATTTGAACAAGCAAGGTCAAGAGTTCCTCATGTCAAAATGAAGCTTCTCCAACAATCCGTTTGATGTGAAATTTTGCAGTCTTTACCGCTGCCTCCCAAAGCCCTCCCATGTGCGGGGCCCTTGGTGGAATAAAATGCCAATTTATGCGTTCACTGCTAGTTGCAATCATGATTCTTTCCTTTGACTTATCATTATTAAGTATGTCGTATAATTCGTTGAGTTGATGCCTTGCGCCAACAAAGTTTAGACCATTATCTGAATAGATATCACTAGGTCGACTTCTTCGAGAATTAAAACGTTTTAAGACATTCAAAAAAGTTTCAATAGTGAGGTCGCTCGCCAACTCTATATGTATCGCCTTTGTCGGAAAACATACAAATATAGCTATAAAAGTTTTGATCACTCGCGAATTTTTACGCTGTTCTTCCTTATAATATATCGGACCAGCATAATCAATTCCGCATCTTTCAAATGGTCTATTATAAACGTTAACGCGCGATTCTGGCAAATTGCCCATTAAAGTACTAAATGGCCTTGGATTATTACGAAAGCAGATTATGCATTTTTTATAACGAACAACGCTACGTCTTGCACATAGTCAAAAGTTTTGTCGAGTTGATGATAGAGTCATTTGAGCTCCAGCGTGTAACAATTGATTATGCTTGTTTCTTACAAGCAGTTTCTTACAATTGTATCTTACAATTAATCGAGTAAAAGCATGACGCCCAGGTATCAACATAGAATGTTTTGCGTCATATGGTATGTTCGCATGTTTTAATCTATCACTAACCCTCAGAATTCCGTTAGCATCTAAAAAAGGACTCAACTTTAATATGGAACTTTTCTTATGCACTCTACCGAATCTACGGAGTTCATTGATTTCCTTTTCAAAAAATCTTTTTTGCAAAACCTTAACGAGAGTTAATTTTGTTTCCTCTAATTTGACACATGAATACAATATCGATTTAGTTACTTTATCCTTCGACAAATTGCAATTGAGCCTCCTCCGTTTAAGTGCTTTGATAAAACGTAAACATAATGCGACAATTCGTATTAGTTTTTCGTAACTAGAATACCTTTCAAATATATCAAATTCTGGTTCATCTGCGATGCAAAAGAAGTGCGTATGATCAATTTTTTGCCTTTCCGGTATATCGTTTAAAGCCTTCACAGAAGACTTTAGCTATTCAACGTTTTTATTTTCGAACCATTTAGGCCCATGCCACCAAATTTTTAATTGTAATAATGTTTCAGGCAAAACGCCCCTCGAGAGTAAATCTGCTGGGATTCCTTGCTCGATATGTGATGCCAGTTTTCAATAACCGTTAATGATTATATCTCTCCTACACGATTTGCAACGAACGTCGTCCAGTTTCAACTAAATCCGTTTAACCAATGAAGTACTATGCTGGAATCAGTGCAATAATAAGCAGCATTAATTTGTAGTTCTAAGCACTTCCTTAATTTATCAATTAATTGAACAAGTAGCAGCGCTCCACACAATTCCAATCGTGGTTTTGAGATACTCTTGACAGGAGCAACGCGAAACTTAGAAGCTATCAAGTGAGTCTCAAATTCACCGGTATTAGATAAAGATCGAAGATATACGCATGCTCCATAAGCTTACTGACTGGCATCTGCAAATCTATGCAATTCAATAAGTCTTGCCTCGTCAGTTACAATCCTGCGAGGTATTTTGAGCTCATTTAGACACTTTAATTGTCGTTCATAATTTCGCCATTTCGTATCAAGATTCATAGGAATGGATTCATCCCAATTGATCTTCAATAGCCATAATTCTTGCATAATGCTTTTTTTAATCAAGATGACTGGATCTAACTACCCCAATGGATCAAAGATCAAAGCAATTCTTGACAAGATACTACGTTTAGTTTCTGATAATTGATAACCATTGAAGTTAGTAAATTAAAAACATCATATTCGTAATTCCAAGATACACCAAGAGTACGAGTTTTATTATGTTCAAACGCTGAATCGATTTCCTTATCATCCTTGACATTATCATCTCGAAGATGACAGCTATTCGAAAACAATTTTCTCAATTCAAAACCACCTTCTTTAAGCAAAGAAGTCGTTTGATCCTTTATATTTATTGCTTCATCAAGAATATGGGAACCAGTTAACATATCATCAACGTAAAAATCTCTTAGAACAATTTTAGCCCCTTAAGGATACAAATCCAAACTATCTTGAGCTAATTTTTGTAGAGATCGGATGACTAAAAATGATGCAGGACCTGTACTATATGTTACAGTATTAAGTTCAAAGGTTCTTAATTCCTCCTGCGGATTATCGCGCCAAAGAATACGTTGAAGACACCATTGTGATGGATCAATAAGAACTTGCCGATACATTTTTGCAATGTCGGCAAGTTTATTGCAAAGCGAAACGTTCGAAAACAAGCTAAGATCAAAATCAAGTCTTGTTAAATAATAGGACCTACGAGCAATGTGTCATTCAACGAAATTCCAGATTGAGTTCTACAAGAAGCGTCGAATACAACGCGCAATTTGGTTGTAATACTTGTATCCTTGAAAACTGCATGGTGCGGTAAGTAATAATGAACCTTGCTATCACAGATTTTTGATTCATCAATTTGCGACATATGATTGAGATCCTGATATTCACGCATGAAATCACGATGTATTATAAACATCAAGCTGCCTTAACAATCGTCCTTCCAGTGTAAAAAAATCGACGTTTAGCAATTTCTTTAGACTCACCTAATTGTGAAATCATGTTATTCCTAATAGGAAGTTTAACGATAAATCTGCTCTCTTCATTACGTGTAGTACTATCTTAAAACAGCGTTTTACATGCACGCTCCTCAGAAGAAGATATAATCGCGTTGTCACTATAATTATCTTCTACTTGCCAAAACGGGGAGATAATTTTATGAAAATCATCGATTGTAGACAGATGACAAAAAGAGCTCTTGTTATTATTTGAAAGGTCAATAACGTGTCCCGACAAGATCCTACTAAGTTTAGTTTTTTGAAATGTGGGATGACCCTTACTCCTTTTAATTTAACCGATACATATGAATTGCCAAAATATTTTAGCTCCTATCAAAAGATCAATATCATTTGGAACGTTAAAATTTGGATCTGCTAGTCGAATATTCGATAGAATTTCCAATCGGGAAGGATGTATGAAATCCTGTGGTAGTTTTTGAGTTATTTTCGATAAAATAATGCAATTTAATCTTTCCTTATATGTATTGAGACGAGACTGTATTGTAACTTCAATTGAATTTCTTGCTTCAAAATTGCCTTGCGCGATTCCCGAAATCGGCATATCAATAACTCATCTATTTAAATGCAATTTTTGAGCCAAGTCTTCAGTTATAAAATTTAACTGCGAATCACTGTCTAATAACGCACGATATACCACAGGTTTTCTTTTCGAATCATATACGTGGATTATCGCGGTGGATAAAAGTACTCCTGACGGATTTCATTGCGAACATTGTGTGACCACTGGCGTAGACGCTTTCTTACTATTTAAACTTACATTCTGTGAATCAGAATCTTGTACTACATTCGATTCAAAATGTAAAAGAGTATTGTGTATATTTTGACACTTGCGACAACGTGATGAAGGACAATTTTTTGCTTGATGCTTATTAGTTTTCAGACAGTTGATACATAAAAATAAGCCCTTTACGATTTTAAAGCGTTTATCTACTGACAATTTCTTAAACGCCTCGCATTGATAGAGAAAATGATTTTTCTTGCAACATTCACAAGCTAAATTTACAACGGCATTCGCCACTGTCCTTTTTGATTTTTGAAGTGGAACGTTACCGCCAGTGATCGAACTCATGTTCGTTGATTTACTTGCTATCGCCTCTAGAGCTAAACATTTTTGCAAAAGAAAATCCTTAAACTGTTTGAAACTAGGAATCGAAGAATCTGATCAACTCGTTTCCCATTCCTTTTTTGTCGTTGTAACCAATTTAGAAATAACCAAATGGACAACTAAGTCATTCCAAGAATCGTTAGACTTTTCGAGAGCCTTGAGAGCACGTAAATGTTTGCACACACCATCGAGCAAGGTGCGTAGTTGTGTATGATTTTCCCTTGACATAGGTAATAATTCAAAAAGCGATTTAACATGGCCTTGGACGATACGTCGTCGATTATCATATCGTTTGACCAGTAATTCCCATGCTTCCTTATAGTTTTCCGATGTGATTTCAAACGCCTTTATAACTTCAGTAGCTTCACCCTTGAGTGTCGATCTCAAATAGTTGAATTTTTGAATTTCAGAGAGATCTGAATTATAATAACATTTATCAATTTCTCGAATGTATCATAAAAAGCATACCAAACTTCACAAATTTCTGAAAAAGACGGTAATTCAATTGTTACGTCCAGGTCCGCGGAAAGGATGGGTCAGAGAAAGGGCGTAACAGGAACTGTTCCGATGTCAAAAGTCTTACCGACGAGCTACTGACTCGGTCGAGCGAGCTGAAGATTAGCAAAGCAGGTAAACAACGGGTGTCGTTATTACACTATTTATGCGAACGCTCGCTCGGTGTTCCCTTTTTGGTCAGAAAATCGAATCTCTTTTACACGGGACGGGACCAAGTGTAATCTTTCGCAGGGAGAGTGAGGGAGTTAAATAAATTTACCGATCATTTAGTATTTTGATTTACATTTATTCATTAGCGTTATACATATGATCTTTTATTTTTATACTTCTAATAACGGCCTTAGATTTAAGTGTGTGTGTGCGTGCGTGTGCGTGTGTGTGTGTGTGTGTGTGTGTGGTGTGTGGATCGCGGGTGTTACATTGGTACGGAGGACGTCAACCAGAAAAGAAGGGGAACAAGTGCGATATTAAAGTTTATCCTGGAATTTAATACAATAACTTATTAGAAAGTAATAAAAATTTAGAAAAATGTGTGAAGAGGGTTACGTCGTAATATCGCAATCTTCGAATGCACTATCTATTAAGTTAAAAAGAGTGGAAGAAGACAGAAGAAAGCTCGGATTTTAGAGAGGGGAGCGCGAGGGTATCGGGATCTGCTGGGGAGTACTCAAGGAGGGAGTCGGGAAGTTCAATCGTGTGATTTGATGAACTATCCGACAAGATTATGGATGAGGAATTATTTAAGAAAAAGGTTGGGGGAGACGGCGGCGGGGAGTCATCGGATATGTCGATGATTGAAGGTGAAAGAGATACGGGGAATATGAAGGGGGAGAAAAATCTATTTCTGGGTAGTAGTGTGTCGGAGGAAAATGCATTTTCAAAGGAGTAGAGCAGCGCGGGTACTGAGGGGAAGAAAGGGGGAAGTCACAACTGCTGCTATCGAGCAAGGGCGCTTCGTCCGATCGACGGTCCCAGCTGATTCGTGTAAAACGACGGGTCGGTGCGACTTTAGGCACTTATAAAAAAGAAACAATCTTGAATGTATGTATGGGGAAAAAGTATGACGGCAAAAGAGAGGAAAGTAGACTTACTACTTAAGTTGCAAGTGGAGTAGTCGTTCAACGGCTGGATGAGTCGTGGGTCGGCTGCAGGTGGTTGAGTCGTGGTTTGGCTGAGAGGTCAATGTTTCGCACTGGCTCTATTATTTAAGTCTTATGTTAAGCAGCAACAATCGAAATAACTCAAAGTGCAATAGAGCGCGACTTAATGATGCCGAATTAATGGATCTAATGTCGAAATATTGACTGGATCAAAATGAATGTGTCTGTAGTGTGCGAGTATTCCCTTTTTATATTAAATCTTGAGGGCGTGTTAACAATTTTGGGCGGGAATACTATTGAGATTTCGTTCGTGTGAAAAGCAGTTGTTTGGTGAGAGCCTTCTCCTCCTTATTTTTGATTATTGGTGATTGGTGAGCTCTGTACGGCTTCTTAGGAGATTTGGAGGTTCTTCATTTGTTTATCTCTTGATATTATGCAGCTGTGTTTGTTGTTTGTTCATTATTTGATAATAACGGTCTTCTTTATTGCGCGACCCTTTTTTTTATGACTGATCGGACGATTATTGCTTTGTTTTCGTGGGATGAAAAAACGTGGAGCCGACAAGACGTAACAGTACCGTTAGAGTCGCTTATCGCTATTTAGAAATTTATTATAAACAGCTGTCACTTTAGGTGGTCCGTCAGGCGAGCTCTCTTATTAAATGTTTCTTAAGTTTTCGTTGCCGTTTCAAATTTACGATTGCAGTTCTAAGTATCTGCTTCGAGTTACGGTGACTCTGTTTTATTTAAAATTCTTTTAGAGTTTAGAAAGCCGTTCTGGTGTTTATGCTCGATTTAGTTTCTAAGACTTTTTTAGTTATCTTCTTTAGAGTGGGTCTCGCCTTTCGCAAGTTTGTTAAAATTTTATTGTCCACGTAACGTAAGATTCGTGGACTAAAGTGACTAAAGTGACAAATCTCACGGTTTGATATTTCGCCGTAGAGCGTTCTCAGAATCTCTATCTCTAAATGTTTATGCATTCTTTTCGAAAAGAAAGAATCGTGAAGTCTACAGGACGTAATACAATTTTAGGTAAACGAAGTTGTAATGATATGGGATTGTTACGATGCTAGGTTGTGGAATTCTGAGGTCTGGTATTTTCACGATCTTGATCTTCGCGGCATTCAATATTGTAAATAGACTGTTCGAAACGAGCTACTAAATTAAAATATGGTATTTCAAAACTAGCACGTTTGTCATTATGTTGTTTGTGTAACATATCTTCGTCTTTCTCTCCAGGATCAGCGATTTCTAGAATTTCAATTCGCATTTGTACCTTATCATAACCTTTCCACAACTCGGACAATTTCTTAAATCGTTCTGTTAAATCAAAACACGATAACTGATTAATATTCGATGAGTCTAGAAAGTTTTTAATACGTGTAGCCGAAGACTTAATAGTTTTACGCTTAATTCGCGCATCGCTTAATGAGAGTGTCGACATTGTACAAGTAGTAATTAATGAATTAACAATGCAATGAGAACAATGTAATAGAGACAATATTACGAGGCTTATTAATATAACGCTATGTCTACAATACTTGCGGCGTGTACAATTCTTGCGTATAAATTTTGACGTCTTCCAATGATACGATATCCACGTGATGTCTGGGAATCGACGTTAGAAACTTTGATTTTCCTTTCTTCAATGTTGAGAACAGAAAAGTTTTCCAATGATTGATGACGATGTAGGTAATATCCCTTTGTCGTCTCGGCAAGAAGATTGCAGATGATTTCAAGATATATTTAATTTGACCCAAATTGTTCGTGTCAAATTAATGTACATCTCTCGAATCTTTTGAGTATGAAAATCCAAAGCGTGTGTTGAATACGAGGTTGCGATCAGTATGTCGCAGAATGCGAAAATCGTTTAATGCGTAATGGCGGGCGAACAATCCATAACGTCGTGTATTTGCAGCGGTCGAACGAAAGGCCGATAGTACTCGATGTATTTAATGATTCGATAATCCAATTCCAACCACGATATCCGGCTCGAAGGACCAAAATTAAGGGATCCTTATTATAGAAAAACTCGAAAGATTCCGTTGCTTATGCGGACGCGTTTTATTTTTTGCTTTTGCTCTCCACTATAGATCTCAACACACACACACTCGATCTCGACATACAGCGCCGCGACAAACCCTTTCGGTAAGGACACGCGTACAGCGCCACGCGGAATATAATTGGAAAAAACAGAAGAAGAAAAAGCAGTTCCTCGATCGGAAATTATTCGATGCGGACTTCCAAACATAGAAAATAAAGATTTTAACGTTATTAATACTTCTTTCGTTCCAGTGGATTTTGTTGGAAATAACCATACGAATTTAGTATACGCATGAACAACAACCAATAAATACTTATAACCTTCAGATGCAGTTTCTAGTGGTTAGGTTAGGTATCCAAAATGATCTATATGCATTGTATTGAAAGGCATTGTCTCGACTTCAAAAGATTGCATTTCTCCCTCTGATTTACCAGACAGAGCTGAGAAAGTCAAACAATGTCACACAATTTTCTATATATTGCTTCACTTTTGTTTTCATGCACGGGAACCAATAGTGTGACATGATACTTAAAAGAGTTTTTTCTACACCAATATATCCCATTTCGTCGTGATAAATTCGAATAATGTTATTTACTATATTTTCTGGAACTACAAATAACTGTTTATCTTTATACAATCTAAAAACTAATCCATCTATTAAAGTAAACTGATCACTGCCCTTCAATTCGATTAATTCCGCAATTTTCTTGATCTTCAGATCCATTAACTGTTTATACAATAATTCATTCTCTATACTAATTTTATCAATATGCATTACATTTTGGCTAAGACAGTCCACGTGTTGCATGCTATTTCCCGATCAGTGCAAAATTTCAAAATGACAGTTTTGCAACATTAGGCTCCATCTAGCAATTCTTGGGTTTATATTTATTTTTTTGAAAGCTAATACTAATGAATTACAGTTAGTTATAATTTTAAAATTTATGCCCCCAATAAATATGGAAACGTTCAGCCGCTTTTACAATTGCAAGAGTTTCAAGTTCATAACAGTGATATTTCTTTTCGGATTCGCTAGTCGACTTACTAAAATACGCAATAGATGCGAAGACGTCATTCTCCTGCTTTTGTAGTAAGATCGCCTCGAAACCCAAACTACTTGCGTCGGTGTGAAGTTCAGTGTCGGCCTTCGGATTGTATATGTGCAAAATGGGGGGTGAGGATAGTTCTCTCCTTAGCTCGTTGAAAGATTCTCTATAAGTTTCAGAAAAAACAAACTCAGTATTTTTAACCAAATTTTGCAGAGGTTTAGATTTCAAAGTGTAATTTCTTATAAATTTGTAAAAATAATTTGTTAAACTCAAAAATCCCTTTATTTCCTTAACATTTTTAGGTTCAGGGAAATTTAAAATAGCTTCTATGTGTCTTTGTTACATGGTAACCCCGTTCGCAGACACCACATATTCCAAATACTCTTTTTTAAAAATTGACATTTAGCTAAATTTAATTCCAGACTGTTTTGCTTCAACAATATTAAAGTTTTTCTTAGAATAATTAAGTTTCCCTCCACCGTTTTTGTTGCTATTAGAATGTCATCGATATAAACAAGCACTTTATTGTTTTGTATTAGTGTTCGAAGGGCAAATAAAATTCTCTTTTGAAATTCAGCGGGCGTCTCTGAGTAGCCAAATGGAAGTTTAACGAACTTATACTGAGCTTTATATATAGCAAATGCGAAATACTTAGTGTCGTCGGGATGAATATTTATTTGGTGAAAACCGTCTTTTAAATCTAACTTATTGTTAGTGAATATTCGTTTTCCGTAAAGTTGATCGATATGATCTTCTATTATTGGGAAAGGGTATTTTTGCGCGAAAATTCTTTGGTTTAACAGTTTTAGATCTACACACATTCTTTTCTGGCCATTCCGCTTATTTATCAATACCACGCGTACACAATAGGGAGATACGCTGGGCTGAATTATGCCTCTACACAATAAATCCTTTGTAATCTGATCTAACTGAATTTTCTCATTAAAAGACATTCGTCTTGGAGCATATCTAAACAGAGAGCTGTTCCTCAAATTAACTCTAGCGCAATATTCATCTTGGTAATTATACAGTATAGGGGAGCCACCTCCGATTTCAATGTCCTTCATATATGTTGTCAAGGTCATCACCCTGAGTAATGTTGTAAAAGTTTTAGGCCGCGCTCGTCATTTGTTAAAAAGTTATAAATAAAAGAAGTTTTATAAATATCGAGGAAATGTAGCCACATACACACACACGCGCGCACGCGGGGGGGTGCAAGGGGAGGCGAAGGTCTTTGTCCCCCCCCTTGCACCTCCCCTCCCGCACCCACTCCGCTGGTAGGGATGTTCTGGGCAGAAGTGCGCGAAACTTTCTACGCGTAAAAAGTGTATGCGTGGATACAGTGTGTTCCGCTCTCCTGCGGAAGAATGGATACATGTAATAATGATACAAGGTGTTGTATATTTTTATGTTGTTTTATTATTTATGAATTAATATTTTCATTTAAAGGATATATAAAACTCATTATTTCGAAAAAAGCGCCTAATCTTTTATCAAAATCAAATGTTCTTTTGAACGCAAGTTCTGCAAGTAATATTCAAAATGATATTCTCTGCGACCATATCGAGGGATAGTTCCTCGAATATTACGCCATAATCTTTCGATATTCTGAGTATGAATATCAGTATCTGGATCTACAAAGTTTTGTGAATGTTTCACTACACCATGTTGATAAATTGTCTTGTTTATTTGATCATATGCTTTCCAACAGTCCCTATAAATTATTGATCCCGCAGCAATGTACTTTTGAATAAATGACAATAACGTCTGCTTTACGAGATGGAACTGGTATGACGAACATCTTTTTTGTGTGACGTTCTATACCACCAAAAAGCCATTATCCTGTTATTAGACGGCCACGATTATATTTTCGAATACGTCCGAATTTGGCCTCGTCAATTTCAACAATAATTCCATTTCCGCCAATTTGATGTTTATTTTCCAACCATTGATGCATAAGTTAAAACGTCATTGCAGTTACATATAGTATATTTACAATTACTATTGTTTAAAACATTTTAGCTGTCGCGCATATATTAAAAAATATAAACAAAAAAGTTACCTCTCGACAAAAGTTAGTCCAATCAACTGCTGTATGTGCTGAGATATTCAGTTCTTTTTGAAGGAATATTTGCCGAAGACTATTCAGCATCATTATATAACAGATCAATCTACAACTTACATCGATACTTATATTTCCCTGCGAAAACCAAGTTCCATATAAAGCACTTATTTTAAAATTACATGTAACTCGTTTGCGTTTCTGTTTGCGTACTTTCTTATAATAGTGATGTGTATAATGAAACATAAGTTGTTTTTTAATTCTATAATATTTTCACAACGCGGACATTGTACTTTGTTACGGATAACGTTTTTTGCACACAAATATTATACTAGCTCATCGTAATTTAGAGTTAGAGCTAGAAATTCGCAAAATTTCATTTTAAAGTATTCTAATGCTGTTATTACAATTTCTCAATATATACTGAATCATCTTACTTCGAAAGAATTTCAAGAAGAATATCATCAACATACGAAAAATATTTCAGTAAGAAGAGTAAACAGAAACGACCTCTTAGGAAACAATAGCCCTATCGGCGGGGTGGGCACGGGAGAGAGGACCGAAAGCGGTCTTTCTTGCACCCCCCCCCCCCTCGCGCGTGTGTGTATGTATTGCCAAGGAAAAACTGTCATTTAAGTGTCTTTTCCACCAATACACTCTTTCGGAATGAAAATTCACTCTAAAGGCTGGTTTTTGACTGTAAGAAATTTAGAAAGAACTTTTTAATAAATGACGAGTGCGGTTTAAAACCTTCACAACATTACTCAGGGTGATGACCTTGACAACATATGTGAAGGACATTGAGGTGGCTCTCCTAGACTGTATAATTACCTTCATCTTTTATAGGCATTACTTCCATATCATCTATTTTTTTTAATAAATGTATTAGGTTTTGCCGATGGCACCATGACAAATTTTCATCAAATTTTTCAATAACTATATCATATTTATCGCTCACTTCTACAGTATAAATTCGAAGAATTGATTCAATAGTCTGTACATCTTGAAAAATATATTCTAAATCAATTTTATCATTACTATATACAAGTTTCAAATTCGCGTTATCTATGAATTCACGTCCAACTATAATATCATAAATCATGGTATCATCCGCTACTACCCATAAGGTAATATTAAATATCGCATTTAAAAACTTTTCTAATTTTATCCGAGTACAAATTTTCCCGAAAATTGTTATTTTAAAATTGTTTACTCCACGTAAAATCAACGGATTTTGTATCTTAAGCAAGGTTGAATTTGCAAAATATTTATTATAAGTCGAATGTCGAATCAAATTTTCAGCGCTACCAGTATCTACTAAAGCAAAACTTGCTATTCTAAAGCGCTCACACTAACACAAATATTTTCGCAATTTGACAAAACAGATTTATTTTCTAACAAACGCCCTATAGAGAGTATCGACTCAGTCAACGGTTTTTTCTGACCTTTATCTTCGTTCTCATCTTAAGCCCGCTTGTGCAAAGTAGTTCTCTGGTTATTGTTTTTCCTCGGACATGTTGTACTCAGGTGACCTTGTTGTCCACACTGGAAGCAGGTTGCCTTTGCCGTGCTGCAGTCCTTTCCCCAATGTCCTGGTTTTTTACAAATGTAGCAACTCTTATTATTATTCGTCGTCACCAGTCCGTTGTTCGAGACCTTGGATCTGATATCCGTCCTTCTTACATGCACCTCATCCTCCGTCATTCGACGCACTTGGTCGATGAATTCTGGGACTGTCCTTGCCCAGGTATTTAGAACAAGTCTTCGCAATTGCGGCTCCTTCACTCCGTCCGCCAAAAGTTTGATCTGCTCTGTTTCCGTTAAAGGAAGCAACTACATTAATTGAAGTTTATCCTCAGCGTATTCGATGAACTTTTCATTATGCAGTTTCCAGATCCGGTTACTGATCCTGGAATGTGTCATTGCATATGACTCTTTTCGTTCAAAGTAAGCTTGCAACTAATACTTGAACTCGTTCCAGGAAGAGATCGTGTGCACGGCTGTCTGTTATACCAATCATTGGCTCGTCCTTTTAATTGTCCAACCGCAGCAAGCAGCAGCACCTCCTCGGAGATATTATATGCGCGGGCCACATATGTCACACGTTCTAGCCAATTTACCACATTCTCTTCGTCCTTTTATGGAATGCAGGTATTAATTTGGTTGTGTACTTCACTTGATTCCATCGTTGAATACCGATTGGCCAGACCTTATTGATGCCGCCGCTGAGAGTCGTCCAGAAATTGCCGGACTCTCCACTCCTCCTTCCTCACCACCGTTCCTTGTCACCTGTCACACGGCCACCGACGGCACACCTCTTCGCATCTCCATCGCCTGTAGCACCGCCTGGACCACCGCCTGCATCTGTGCCGCATCCACCGCCGGCATCCTGTTACTGCTTGGGTTAGGTTCCCCGCTACCGCTTGATGTATTCGATACCGTCCCCGTGCCCTCCCGGCCTGTACCGACCTCATCAATTTGATTTTGAGGAACGTCCTCCATTGTCTCACCACACGTCAAATGCTCCAGCCAGCCTATTTTGCCGAAATGCTCCAAAAGCGCATTCAACAAATCCAGAGTTGGGTAGTAACTAGTTAAATAGTTAAAAATTAAGTTAAAAAGTTAAAAAGTTAATAACTTTTAACTTAACTTAGTTAATTTTAAATGCCATAAACTTTAAACTTTACACCAGTTAATTTTAACTTAACTTATTAATTTTTTTTTATATCAGTTAATAAATAATTTATTAATATCAAAGTCATATGAAAATTGATGATCGTAATGTATAAAATATACAGGGTGATTCAGAACAACCCAGGTGTCCTTGCAAGGACGTATTCCTGAGTTAATTCTGAGACGATTTTTCCTTTATGAAAATTTTGTCCGAAGCTTAGTTTTTAAATTATAAAAGAAAATAGTCAACGAATCACGGGACAAGTACGGAAAGTAGACAGAGGCGGCGCAACTCACCATGCGACACTGTGATTACGGGGCCCTTCTTGCGATCAAATACACGCGATGATTACGCACGGTCTCCTGTTATACACACACACAATTCTCTCTCTCTCTTTCTCTCTCTCTCTCTCTCTCTCTCTCTCTTTCTCTCTCTTTCTCATACGCACACATTCGTTCGTTCACTTACCTTTTACAGATTCGATGTTTTTATTCCATGTTCTGCTTGACGGATGAATAATTTTACCAGGAACCGGGAATAAATAATAACACTTTACACTGCACTTCACATGTGCCAAATCCAATCCGATTCAAGTTATAAATTTTTTCTTTCTGATATCACGTATCGAATTTACTCACGCACTTGATTTATAAATCGATTTATTACTATTAATCACTGATCATTTATTAAATTATTCAGGGGCGCCGCCCCTGTCTACCTTCCGTACTTGTCCCGTGATTTGTTAACTATTTTCTTTTATAATTTAAAAACTAAGCTTCGGACAAAATTTTCATAAAGGAAAAATCGTCTCAGAATTAACTCAGGAATACGTCCTTGCAAGGACACCTGGATTGTTCTGAATCACCCTGTATATATATATATATATTAAAGCTATTTTATTTGTTTATATGTCGATTTGTTATTAAATAAAGAATTATTAGAGTGCTTAGGAAAGAAATAAATTAAGGACTTTAGAAGAACTCTATTTAAAATTCCAATTAATAATATATAAAAAAATAAAAAATAATAAAAAGATAGTCTTTTATAATTTATAAGAAAAATATATTTTCTATTTTTTTATATATCTTTTTATTATAGTCTAAATTAAAATATCAATTAAAAGATTAATTATGCAAAAAATGTAGTTTTATATAATTAACGTTAACTTTTAACTTTAATTTTTAACTTTTTAATTTAACTAAGTTAGTTTTTGTTTTTAACTTTAAATGTTAACTTATTTAATTTATTGCCAATTAACTTTCAACTTAACTTAGTTAAAAAAAAAATTAACTTTCCCAACCCTGAACAAATCATTCCGCACTAATCCGCGAGTATCGAGACCCTGCTTAATCGCAATGTTCTTCAACCCGGCAACCGTCAACTGATTCAAGTTGACACGTGTCACCATCTCCGATTCCATACGCCGTCACAAAATGTCCGTTTTCGCAAAAATAATTTAATGCCGTCAACTATACTTGCAATGTTGTTGCTTCACTATCCGTCCGAATCTCACTTCTGATAAAAAAAACTCTAAGAGAGTCAGTAATTTTCCTTCAAATAACTGAAACTTGAATATCTCAAATTTAAAAAAAAACGTTTATTCTCAAATCTCTTAACCGGTTATACTAAAACACATGTCGATTCAAAAGGTCGGAGCAGAGAGCGAACGGAAATCTTTCGCACAAAAGCTTGTTTTTCGAAATCTGTCACTCCTCTAGGGTATCAATACAAATTTTTCGATTATTTTCGAGATCGATTTTCTTACACTATTAAAGATATTGGATTTCAGAATATCTGTATTTTTATTTTCCATTAATTTAAAAATATTCGAAGCACGTATTATAAATAGATAAATATGCTACTTGTAGTTATAAATATTAAATTATGTTACATTAAGTGTAAAAAATAATATTATGTAAAAGATTTTATCAGCTTAAAATAATCTTGTCTTCATAAATACACATTACAAATCACATCGTACGGCATAATTTTTGTTGCGTTTTATGTAATGTGTTTTTGAATATATTTTTATGTTTAATCTTAATAATGTAATGTTACGTCCAGGCCCGTAGAGAGGATGGGTCAGAGGAAGGGCGTAACAAGAACTGTTCCGATGTCAAAAGTCTTATCGACGAGTGACTCGGTCGAGCGAGCTGTAGGTTAGCAAACAGGTAAACGACGGGTATCGTTATTACTCTGTTATGCGAACGCTCTCTCGGTGGTCCCTTTTTGGTAAGAGAATCGAATCTCTTTTACACGGGACGAGACCTTGTGTGATCTTTCGCGTGGAGGGAGTGAGGGAGTTAAATAAGTTTACCGATCATTTAATTTTTAGATTAACACTTATTCAATTAATTCTTACCATTTTACATATGATCTTATTAATATCGGCTTTAAAATTATTTGTATGAGTGTGTGTGTGTTTGTGTGTGTGGATCGCGGGTGTTACATAAGTACGGAGGTCATCAACCAGAAAAGAGGGGGAACGAGTGCGATTCTAAAGATTTTATTCTGGTTGGTATTTGTTACAATGGTTTACAATAAGAAAAAAAAATAATAAAGATTTACGAAAATGTAATGTGTTATGGCGCGATTTCGCACACGGTCGTGTCGTCCGATCTATGGTCTCGGTTGGCTCGCGAGAATCGGCGGGTCGGTGTGATTTTAGGCACTTAATAAAAGAGCAGGGTTGAATAAAGAGGAAAGAAATGATGTAAAAAAAAACAAAAGAGAAAGAAAGTAAATTTATTACTTAGGCAGATTGGTTGCATTTTAGCAGCTGGTGTAGTTGTGGCCCCAGTTGTGGGTCTTGCTCGGCGTGTGGTCGTTGTTGAGCACTGACTCTAATAGTTTTCAAGACTTAATCAGAACTCCCGATATGTGAAACGAATTTTTTGGGTCAGCGAACGACCGAAATAACTGTGCCGAATGAATCTAACGCTGTACTATCGACTGATTTAAATTTTTGTTTTTTTTTTGTAATGCGCGAGTCTTTCCTTTTTATATTAAATCTTGAGGGCGTGTTAACAATTTAGGGCGGGAGTATTTTTTGAGATTTCGACGTGTAAAAAGCTGTCGGTTGGTGAGGTCCTTCCCTCCTTATTTTTGATTATTGCTGATTGGTGAGCTCTGTACGCCTTCTTGGGAGATTTGGAGGTTTTTCATTTGTTTATCTCTTGAGATTATGCAGCTGTGTTTGTTGTTTATTCATTTAGGAAATCTCGCTATCGATCTTTTCAGGCATCATGTTTAATGACGATCCTTTTTATTGCGCGACCTTTCTTTTTATGACTGATCGGACGATTATTGTTTCGTTTTCATGGTAGGAAAAATGTGGCGCGTAACAGTACTGTACAGAGTAGCTTATCGCTATTTAAAAATTTATTATAAACAGTTGTCACTTTAGATGGTCCGGCAGGTGAGCTCTCTTATCGAATGCTTCTTAAGTTTTTGTCGCTGTTTCAAATTTATGCTTGCAGTTTTAAATAACTGCTTCGAGTTACGGTGACTCTGTTTTATTTAAAATTCTTTTAGAGCAGTTCAAGTGTTTATACTTTATTCGATTTCTAAGACTTCTTTGGTTGTCTTATTTAGAGTTGCTCTCGCCTTACGGCGAATTGTTAAAAATTTTATTGCCCACGTAACGTAAGATTCGTGGAGTGTGACTAAAGTGACAGCTCTCACGGTTTGATATTTTGCCGTAGAGCGTTCTCGGAATCACTATCTCTAAATGTTTATGCATTTCGAAAAGAAAGAATATAGTGAAGTCTACAGGACGTAACAATACAATTCGGACATCGCTGTACAATCTTTTGGATGAAAATTAACATAGAAACATTGAAACATAAAGTCGACGCGCACCACAAACATTTTATAAAACTATTATGCGTTTTACACAAACATTTTAAATTGTGTATATTTACAGGAAAACATAATTCACTAACATTTTGAAAAATTTCGCGTTCACTTGCCAACTTTGATGCGTACCAAGCATATTGTAATATATTTTTAAATTTCGGGGCACATAACATATAATGTGTTAGTGATTGAATTCTTATTGCATCATATCGCGAATTTAATTCTACATATCTTTTCTCCGCTAATAAGAATATCTAGGCTATTTTGAATACGTTTAATTAAAATTTTTACTTGTCTGTAAAAATATATGTCGCAAGGTTGACAAATTAGAGTGCACTTTGGAGGTATTATTTGTAAATTACATGTAGGTTTATTTTCATCATCTTTAAATATTTTGTTGTATGTGTAAATGTTTTTTTTGACCTCCCCAAGAGTCAACAAGCATTAAAAATTGATTGTTGCCTACATAAGCAGAAAAAAAGATTTTAATAGCCGGAGGACATTTTAGAAGCCATAAAAGTCGTGGGAAAACAATAGAAATTTTGGCCGACGCTGCGACGAACATGTTGGAACGATTTTATAGATGCAAAAGCGTTGACGTTTGGTAGGATGTGTTAAGACAGCATTAGGCGAAATATAAGAAGAATGAGAGCCCCGTCAAACCATAGTACGATTTGAAAGGGCATAGAGGAAGCTGTGGAAAAAAAAAATTTGAGTGGTTACTGTCAGGCATTAGAATTGTTAGTGACACAATAGTGAATAAATGGAAAATATTAATTTCGAAGCGATAATAGACGAGTCGTCAGACGAAGAGCATGCGTTGTCGGACGATAGTAATTATATTAGTGATTGCAGTAATACCGATTTTGACGACAACGTAGTAGAAAATGAACAACTCCGTGCGCAAAATCAACGTAAGATTTGCGCCATACACTTTTATTATTCAACGGGTGGTGCTCTAGCTCTCTGTGCTTCGTGTATGGACACCTTTCGAGATGACATCGGATTAATATACGAAATACGGAGACATAAAGTTACATCGCCCGATGAGGTGGATATGCGATGGTGCAGTAGCTGTCAAATTTTATTACATATAATAATGTCGCGTAATATGTGTTATGTTTGCACACAAAAATAGAGAGAGAAAAAATGGACAACGTGCAGCAGAAAGAACGCGACTTGTTGGAGCGTTCCCACCAAGTCACCACATTGGGTGAATATTTTGGATGGCTGCAGCATTGCGAGGAGTTTATCGAAGAGCTTGAAGAACGCAGCCATGTCAAGCGTCCGCGACTCTCAATCGGAAATAGACAATCTTTGGTGACAAGAATTGCGCGACTCGGTGCAAAAACTCGATTGCAGAGACAGTTTATACCCAGTGGTGGTGATTATAGTAGTGAAAATAACTCGGAGAGACTCATATGGCGAGAGATTGATACGGCATTTGAGAGCCGCATCTTGACTGGTGCGGTTATAAATTATAATCACATCGAACCTCGTCAATTTTTGGAAGATGCGAGTGACATTGTGCTCGAGCACGTGCGAGACGTTATGCAAAAACATAACAGTGTGAAAGTGAATACAGTGTTTAACGGCGAGTTTGTGGCGGGCGATAAGCATGCCAATAAATCAATCAATACGAGAAACTGTGAACTCTTACATACATCCGATTTACGTGAGTGGTATGAGCGGCGAGTCGTCGAGCCAATCCTTGCATCGCTCGAAGAATTTCAGGAACGCGATAGCGGATGGGCATTATCGCATATACTAAATTTGACTGTAAATATAAATAAATATAATCCTATGCGCGCCGGATGTTACGTGCAATTATCGCGAAAGATAATAATGAAACGAGCAGTGGTTAACGTGCAATCTAAAGACAATGCATGTTTTGCGTGGGCGGTAGTGGCTGCTCTGTATCCAGCTGAAAGATGCACACACCGACAATCATCGTACCCGCATTATACAACAGTACTAAATCTCCAAGGTATTGAGTTTCCAATCACTCTTAATCAAATTAAAAAATTTGAAATTTATAATGACATTTCAATCAACGTGTACAGTTTTGAAAACGAAAACATTGTCCCTATTCACCTTACGGAGCAAAAGAGAGACAAGCACATCAACTTGCTCTACGTGCAAGATTCGCAAGATATCGGACATTTTGCATGGATCAAGAATCTATCTAGACTTGTTAGTATGCAACTCAGCAAACACAAAACTAAAAAATATATCTGCGATCGGTATGTATATTTAATAAAACTGTCTAAAAATATTTAAAACAAGGATATAAGAATTTTAACTTTTATTTTACAGATGCATGCACTATTTTCACTCGGTCGAGAAATTGCAATCACATACAGTAGACTGTGGAAAGATGAACGACTGCGCTATCCGATTACCGAGCGATAAGGATAAGTGGCTCGCATTCACCAACTACAACAGGAAGGAGCGACTACCTTTCGTCGTGTACGCCGACCTGGAGTGCGTTTGGTGAAAAAAGAAGAAGAAAATTTTTATCAACATCACCAAGTATTTAGTATGGCTTATTATGTACATTGCTCGTACGATAATTCATTATCCGCGTATCATTCTCGTCGCGAAGCCAATTGCGTTGCATGGTTCACCGACGAACTTAAAAATTTGGCGCAACATGTAGAAAATATTTTAACAACCAATGTCCCCATGGTAAATTTAACGCAAAATGAATGGAAAGAATTTCGAAGTGCGACTCAGTGTCATATATGTGAGAAACCATTCGTAGAAGATGATACGCGCGTACGCGATCATTGTCATTTGACCGGGCGGTACAGAGGTCCCGCGCATTCAAATTGCAATCTAAATTAGAAAGAATCTTTTTGCATTCTAATAGTATTTCACAATTTATCCGGTTATGATTCTCACTTTATAATCGAGGAAATAGCCACAGCGTTCGAAGGGGGAATCGATTTACTTCCGATAACAAAAGAAAAATATATTTCATTTACAAAATATGTTAAGGGTATGAAAGACAAATCGGGAAATCACATTAAATTACGTTTCATAGATTCATATAAATTTCTCACAACAAGTCTCGACAAATTGGCGTCTTTTCTGAGCAAGGATAAACTCAAAATTTTACAATCGGAATATAAAAATTTATCCGCCGAAGATTTCAATTTATTAACAAGAAAAGGTGTCTTCCCGTACGAGTACATTGACTGCGTAGATAAATTGCAAGATGCGTGTTTACCATCACGAGAATCACTTTACAGTTCCTTGACAGGTAACACAGTATCTGAGAGCGATTACGCGCACGCTGAGATTGTGTGGAAGCGATTCTCCATTCGAACGCTAGGCGAATATAGCGATCTGTATTTAAAAATCGATGTTTTGTTATTAGCAGACATTTTTGAAAATTTCCGAGAGAGTTGTATCAAGAGTTATGGGCTCGACCCCGCGTATTACTATACTCTTCCCGGTTACACGTGGGACGCCATGTTAAAGTATACGAAAATTATATTTGAATTACTCACAGACATTGACATGGTTATGTTTATCGAACGAGGTATACGCGGTGGTCTGAGTCAATGTTCCAACAGGTACGCGCGTGCTAATAACAAGTACATGCAGTCGTATGACTTATCAAAACCATCAACGTACTTAATGTATTTCGATATTAATAATTTATACGGATGGGCAATGTGTCAACCATTGTCCTACGCCGATTTTCAGTGGGTCGATAATGTTTCCAATTTTGATGTATCATCGATCGCGCTCGATTCGTCTACAGGCTACATCCTCGAAGTCGATCTCGAGTATCCGCAGCATCTTCACGATTCGCACACTGACCTACCGTTTTGTCCGACACACGACAAACCACCCGGCAAGCGCGAGGGCAAGCTTCTCGCAACCGTATACGATAAGAAGCGTTACGTGATACACTACCGCAACCTGCAGCAATGTTCACGTCACGGTCTTCGTATTACAAAAATTCATCGTATATTACAATTCACTCAATCTCCGTGGCTCCGTACTTATATAGAACTCAACACAAAATTTAGAACACTGGCAAAAAATGATTTTGAAAAAAATTTGTACAAACTAATGAATAATGCAGTGTTTGGCAAAACGATGGAAAATGTGCGCAATCGCGTAGATGTTAAACTTTTAACAAAATGGGACGGAAGGTACGGCGCAGAGACATTGATTGCAAAACCAAATTTTCATAGCAGAAGCATTTTTTCGGAAAATCTAATCGCTGTAGAATTACGTAAACTCGAGGTGAAATTCTACAAACCAATTTACGTAGGTATGTGTATTCTCGATATATCCAAGACATGTTTGTACGAATTTCATCACGATTATATGGTACCAATGTATCGGGAGAGATGCAAAGTCATGTACACTGATACGGATAGTCTTATATATCACATTGAGTGCGACGATGTGTACGAGAATATGAAACGCGACATCAGCAGATTTGATACGAGCGACTATGCGATAGACAATGCGTACGGTATACCGCTCGTGAATAAAAAGGTACCGGGTCTAATGAAGGATGAAAACAACGGTACCATAATGACTGAATTTGTCGGGCTTAGAGCAAAAATGTATGCGTTGCGCGTGGATGATAAGAAGGATACGAAAAAGGTAAAAGGCGTCAAGAGTAACGTTGTTGCGAGAACGATAACGTTTGACGATTACACGCGGTGTTTGAACGAAGAGATTGAAATAACGCGTAGTCAATCGTGTATAAGATCAAAATTACACAAGGTATACACCATTCGCGAAACAAAAATTGCTCTAAGTCCGTACGACGACAAGCGGTATATCGTACCTACAACTATTGATACGTTACCGTGGGGACATTATAAGATATCTTTATAAAATATAATGTGTGTGTGATTTTTTCTTGTATGTATATTTCATATTTTATATATTGTAATGACTATTAGAAAGGATGTATTAATAAAGATTTTGTATATTTCAAATATTTCATATATTTTTATATTGAATACATTGTATTTCTTATAAAATTAAATTACATGATCCTTATGTACCCAAGAATTGTGCGAGCTATCAAATCCCAACCATTTCACGTAAACCTCGTCACCCCTCCTGCGCAGTACTTTCTCCACGAGATACACATCTGGATAATTCGCGCGATGCAACTTGTGCTCGTAAAATGCTCCAGCGATAGATTTTTTGCGATAATCCTCGAGTAGATATGTTACGGGATTAGTATGTTGCACTTTAACAATCTTAAACACCTCGGTTGTCCAATTTGGTGTGTAACCCTTTTCGAAAAGTTTTTTGTATTTGCTAACGCGTACCAGGTCACCTACTTTAAACTTTGCAGGAGCAGCAATTTTTATACTGTTATATACTGTATTTACAAGTCTATCAGCGATCGTGGGAGTAACATCGATAGGTCTCATATTGATAGTGCGACGTTTTCGCGCGTTATATTCTGCAACAAGTCAAGATAGCGCGTCGATCCACTTGTAAGTTCCGTTCAGCGTAAACATCTTCCACATGTCGTTCTTCAGCGTGCGATTGAATCGCTCGACGACAGACGAGCAATACCGAATATGTGGAATAGTGATTAATGTTATGTTTCTGTATAAGCCGTTGCACATCGGTATTGTAAAATTCCTTTCCGTTATCAGTTTGTATGTTTTTCGGGCATCTCTTGCTATCTCGAATTATTTTGGCGATTGCATCAGCCGTCTCCCTTCCACCTTTACTCTTGAGTGGTGCAGCCCATGCATACTTGCTCAACACATCGATGACGGTGAGTATGTAGTGGTAACCTTTATTGAAACGAGAATACGGACGCATCTCGACGATGTCGGCTTGCCACAGATCATCGTATGATCCGCACTATGACGTGTCTTCGGGGAAAATTTTTTCTCGCTGGCGCATGCAGTTCGTTCACCAACTGTCGTCTCTCCAAACTATGTTGATTCTTTGCTTTGTCAGTTTTTCTCGATGTCCGTTTGTTGTTCGCATTTTTTTCACTCATTTTCGTTTATCGCCTTTAATAGCCGTTCTTGACCTGTTCTTGACCTGTTCTGACCTGTTCTTAACCTGTTCTTGACCTGTTCACCGCCGTCCTTCACCCATTCGAAAATCGTTCTTGACCCGTTCGCAGCCTTTTTCACAGTCGTTTTTGACTCGTTCGTAGCCGCTTTTGACCCGTTCGTAGCCTCGTTCACAGACGTCTTTTGACCGATCGTAGGAGTTCTTGAGTTGTTTGTAACCTTGAGTGTAGCCGTTAAGAACGTGTTCGTAGCCTCGTTCGCAGCCCTGCTTGAGATGCTGATAGCCTCGTTCGAAGCTGTTGCAGCTGCTGCTAGGTCGTTCACTGCCACTGCCACTGCCACTCATTGTAGTTTAGATAGCAGTTCGATAATTCTTCGTAGCTGTTCGATAATTGTTCGCAGCCGTTCTATAATCCTTCGTAGCTGTTCGATAACCGTTTGATAGCCGCTCCTAACCCGTTCACTGATGCTCATTTAGGTTGATAGCTGTTTCTGAGTTAGCGTTAGCCGGGCGTTGAAGTTCGTTTAGCACAATCTGTATTGCTCGCACGTCCTTCTCAAGCGAAATCAGCTTCTCGTCTGATTCTTTCTGTTGATTCATTAATCTTTTAACGCAGGACTCCACGTACAGTTTCTTGACGGCATCGGTGTCAGCCTCTGGTTGCGCTACACGGCGAATCTTACGTGACCTTGCATCGAAGTCTGTAACGACGCGACACAAAGCGTTTTCGTGCACATAACTTTTTACCAATCTATCCCAAGAACCGTTTGTGCCGGTTGCATCATTTCTTGGATCGAATAATCCAAATTTGTTGATAGGCATTTTTTCTGATATTTCATTTGTAACTTGTTTCGAATAAACGATGATTCGAGCATGTTGCCCGAGGTTTCGAAAACATCTTCGTTTACGCTTGTTGGTGCGGTTAACGGCGTAGAGGCTATCGACGGTTCATACAGTAAAACGTCCGATCGTTTCCTTTTTTTCGGTGTCGCATCTTCCTCTTTCTCTTTCTCTACCTCCTCATCTTTAGCCTCTTCCTTCTCATCCTCCTTGTATCGCTTGATTTTAATCTTTGCGCTACTCTCCGACTTATTTTTCACCGCGAACGAGTTGTCGACAATCTTTTGCAGCGGCTCGATAATAGGTTTAAAATGGGTCTTGACCGCGATATCGTCATCGATGTTACCGGTCTTCAAAGCGCGATGTTTCTTGCGGATCGATTCGCTCGTTTTCGCAATCTCCTTCGCCATCTTTTCACGCTCGCGAATATTATTAGCTCCCAGCCATATTGATAGAGAGTGTTGAACGCTCGCGTTTCACCCCTCACGACAGAATGTAGGCAACGACTAATCATTTTGTGGTATCGCAAACACGTTAAATCCGTTTCTGTATCGCCCGTTTGTAAGCAAGCTATCCTTGTCTATCACGAGAAATCCATACTTTTGCTGCCAACAAGTACGACATAACTTACTGAAATCCTCGTATGACATGTCGGTATTCACGTGATCGTTGTACACGTGTTTCAAGTTGGTGCCATCCTGTTTAAACAAGATTAGCAGGTTCGCATTGTCGCGTAAAAGATGTTTCGGTATTCTCGCGTATGTCTGGCAGAGATAGAAGCAGTCGACGTTCGAGTGGCGTCCCATTGAGAAATATTCTCTTATCGTATTTTGTTTGTCGCATGCCACGTCATCGAAAACGAAAATCGAGTTTGGACGTGCTTCGCTCGGTGGAATGACGTCACTGTTATTGGAGAATGTAAAATAGCCGATTTCATCGATCGACGTTAACAAATTCTCCAAATATTGATATTTTGGCTGTTGCAGTAACTTTGAATACATGTACACATTTTCAAAGCGGACGCCGTGCGGGCTTTCTATCAAACTAATCAACACGTTAGTTTTACCGCAATTCGAGGGGCCGCAAACGATTGCGCGTATAGTATTCGGCAGCATCGTACCGTGTCTACGCATCTCCGCATTGTCACCCATCGAGCGTAATCTGACGTCGTAATTTGTCACGCGTATCGCGAAAGGTTGTCGCACGAATTTCATTTTCCCACTTCCGATTCGGATCGCACGCCTGTCTATTTATAGCTGCGTGGAACTACAAAGTGTTCAGTAACGAAAAAATGTTTGTCCTGCTATCAAGTTCTTACGATATTCTCGATTTGAGTGCCGAACAGCTACAGTTTGTATCTAAAGCAGTTTTATTGCGAATGTGTGGCAATCACGTCCACTACGTGTGGGACAAACTTCCGGAATACATAAAGGCGGATTCGGAGGTTCAGACCTATCGTCGCTGTTTCGAACATTACAATCAACCGTGGCAACAAACGCACATTGACGGTCCAGCGCCAATGATAAAAGATTGTCGTGAATGTCAACGCAAATAAGCAGAGGTCTATTAAATCGTGCAATAAACGCGCTTCCTATCGAATTACATATTCCTGGATACCAATTTTGCGGTCCGGGCACGCGGCTAGAAAAACGATTGGCTAGAGGTGATCGAGGTATCAACCCATTGGACGCAGCGTGTCGTGAACACGATATAGCGTACTTTCGGAGTAACGATCTTGCCGAAAGACACGCGGCGGATAGGATACTCGCCAAAAAGGCGCAAACTCGCATCACTGCGAAAGATTCGTCTCTCGGTGAGAGAGCCGCAGCCACAGCTGTCTGGACAGCGATGAAAACCAAAACGAAGTTCGGTATGGGTCTAAAGACGAAAACGAAGAAAAAGATGGTGAAAAAACGAATACTTCTGGTAGCGAAACGCGGGGGTGTATTACCGATTCTACCATTGTTGGGCGCTCTCGGATCTCTGATTGGTGGAGCGGCTGGTGTAGCAAAGATGATGAACGATGGAAAAGCTACACAACGTCAGTTTCAAGAAATGCTACGTCACAATCGTGCCATGGAAGGTCGCGGATTGTATCTCGCATCATACAAATACGGACGAGGAGTCTCAATGAGAAAGAAGAAGAAAAAAAAAAAACGTCAAAGAGACGCTAAAAATGCCAGAGGGCGTAACTACCAACGTACAATTGCTGCAACTAGCAAAACGTATGCACATTCCATATTTTAGAGGTGTTTTTATGCGTAACTCATTACCGATCGGTGGTATATATCGAAACGAGAGCGGGATCATAAATTTGGATAACGCTAAAGGCTCGGGTACTCACTGGGTAGCGTATGCAAAGAGGGGGAATTGTGCTATATATTTTGACAGTTTTGGCAATCTTCGACCGCCGAATGAATTGGTGCGATATTTAAATGTGACAAAAATAGAATATAATCACACATCCTATCAAACTTATAATCAAAGCATCTGTGGACAATTGTGCTTGCAGTTTCTCCGAACGGTCGATGCACGCGAATTTAAAGACATACATTGCGCTATTTAACTTAGTATTCGTTAAACAGTTTGGCCAACATGTTTATGACATTCACGCTGACTGGAAAGAGCAGCGTTCTCGCGGCAAACTACTTTCCCAACGTAGATTTAAGCGACGGTGAATATGAGCTTGGTCTAGCGGATTTTGAAAGTTATCACACGATATCGAACGTGAATTCTTCGAATAATAAATTTTACTTTGGCAAAGACGATGCGGAAATTACGATTCCCGAGGGATCGTACGAGCTGCAAGCGATACATGAATTTTTGAAACATACAATTTTACAAAAACGTTCGCAACACACAGTTCGTGATGGTGATAAAAAACACACTGACGACGACGATAACTTTGAGGCTGGAGAATGGCCTATAGTGCTCCGCGCTAATTACAATACGATGAGGAGCGAAATCAAATGCGCCTACAGATTAAATTTTAGCAAGCCTAACAATATTGGATCGCTGCTAGGATTCTCGAACCGTATACTGCAGCCGCGAAAATGGTACGAGTCGGACGTGCCGATTAACATTATCAACGTGAACATTATCCGCGTCGAATGTAATGTGACCGCAGGTGCGTACAACAACGGCAAACTCGTTCATACGATACACGAATTTTCACCGAGGGTACCACCAAGATATAAGATATCGGAAACACCGGCGCACATCATTTACCTACCGATCATCGTGCGGTGCATTACGGATTTAACGTTACGCGTTGTCGACCAGGAAGGACGATTACTCGATTTTCGAGGAGAAGAGATCACCATTAGATTGCATGTACGACGGCGGTAAAATTAGCGTGTGATGCTCGTGTTGAACGGATCGAAAGACGTGAGAGACAATACAATCTTTACGACGTCAGCGACAACAACATCGACATTTGCTAATATCCAATCATCCGGCACTAAGAAAAAGAAATTGAACGCATCAAACGTTGCGTTTTTACAATCTTTGGGATTCGTGGTGCGAAACATTTAAACGATGACTGACATTCTCGACATCGCGGATGAGCCAATCTTTGACGATCGCATCGTCAAGATTGAGACTCACTCCTATAACCCATTCGCCAACACAACGTTCGGACACAGTGATGAGATAAGAATACCCATACAACAACAGGATCTGTATACATTGCCGTACGAGAGTTTCTTATACATCGAGGGAGAATTAAAGATAAAAAAGCCAGCTGGAGGATTCAATGTGGTACTGCAAAATAATTGCGTTGCATTCATGTTTGACGAGATTCGATATGAACTCGATGGTGTGGAGATTGATCGAAATAGAAACGTGGGAATAACAAGTATGCTCAAAAACTATGTAACAATATCATCCGATAGAAGCGTGATTATGAGAAATGCTGGCTGGAGTGAGCCAACTATTGTGGATGGACACTTTAATTTTTGCGTACCGCTCTACATGTTATTGGGATTTTGCGAGGATTACAGACGCATAGTAATTAACGCTCGTCACGAATTGATCTTAATACGATCGCGCAATGACAACAATTGTCTGCTTGGAGCTTCGACGCTGGAGCCTGTGATCAACATATCTAAGATACAATGGCGAATGCCACATGTGTTGTTGAGTGAAATTAAAAAGTTGTCTATGCTGCGCGCTCTGGAAAGCGGACGCTACCTCAGCATGGGTTTTCGCTCGTGGGATCTGTACGAGTTTCCGCTGTTGCAGCGTACAACCAAACATTCGTGGGCCATTAAGACCACGACTCAACTGGAGAAACCACGATACCTTTGCTCTGCAGACAGGCCGGAAGAATGTTATGTCCGAGGATGCGAGTAAATTCGACGACTGTAAATTAACAAACGTGAAACTCTATCTGAACTCGGAATGTTATCCGTACGATGACATGAATCTGGATTTCGATAAAAACAGATGGTCGATTCTGTACGACACGTACGCGCGTTTCTGCAAAAACTATTACGGATACGAGTACCTCGAACCGAGTCTCACTGTCTCACTGTTTCTACAGTACGGTCCGTTTGTGATCATCGATTGTTCTCGACAAAACGAATCGGTCAAGAGTGCAACCGTGAATGTGCGATTGGAATTTGAGTGTAAGGAGAATGTGGCTAATAATACGACTGCATACTGTCTCATCATACATGATCGCGTAATCCAGTACAACCCGTTGACCAACGTTGCGCAAAATTACCTAAGTGTTTGCGACAATAATTTAGAGAGAGGGAAAGCTGGATATAAATCCGAGTGTTACGAGATGGTTGTCATTCTTCTTAACTGACGAAAAGAGATCTCATCATGTCTGTACCAACGTTTGTCGATCTGCAAGGATTTGTCGTTTCGAATAAATTCATCGCAAAGGAGGTGGCGGTGCTGAGAAGAAGAACTGTTCTCGCACATTACATTTTTCGGAGTCCTATACCATGGCATCTCCTTACAAAATCCGAAAAGTGTCAAGCTTCATGGTTGATGGCGAATCATCATGGACTACAATGGGAGGATGGAATCGTTGCGTACAGCATGGCGAAACGATTGATTACAACAGCTGTAGTTGAAGAAGAAGATGATAAAATGCAGTGTATCGTATACGTTAAAGGATGCCAGAAACGAAAATGGCTTGCTAATATGCTCGGCGACGATGCGAGAGAAAATTTAATCATTGAGACCTTGGATGCTGATTACGACGATATCGAATCTCTAAATAATCTAGATGTTAAAAATACTATACGATGTGAAAAATATGTTAAGAATTGCGCATTACAAAATGTATTCAAAATATTTAACTGGTGGTCGCAACGCCAGAAAGAATTGCAAGATTTGGAAAAATAAAATATTTAAACACTAATATGTTTTATTTCTTATTCCCCCTCCTCATTCCCTCCCTTCCTCCCTCCCTCACGAGTCATTTAAGAATTCTTTTTATCCGAGTATCGTCTCTCTCCCTTCTAAAAATTTCAGAGCACTAAAGTATTCTAGAATCTCCCACCACATTTACCACTAATCTCCCACTACTTTGAAAAACGGGATGTCACGTATATTTGATTCTTCATACGGTCAGTGTTGCGTTAACCGTTCGTGAAAGTGGTCCACTTTTGAAATCTGGAAATATGTACTACGTCGAAAGAAGCAGTGGCGGCCCCAGCAGAAGCGTGAATAATTACGTACCGAATCGTTATGAAACTCCATCGTTTGAGAACAAATGTGACAAGTAAGTTTTTGTTTAACTTCTTTCTATTTTTTCACAAATTGTTTTTAAACTAATTTTTTAATTTTATTTTTCTACAGCATTTCGTTGAAGCGTCGTGCGATTCGTATACTAAGTAGACGATACGCATTGACAACCACGGAATTCAAATTCCTTGAAATTGGTATCAACGTGGGTACACCGAGTTACGTGGAAATTGTCATAGGAGATCATCAAGGAAAGGAACTGGTATTATCTCTCGAAACGTGGAAGGGACTCTACGAGCAACGTCGCAATATTCACGATTTACTGCGAAAGGACTCTAAAGATACCTATAATTTTATAAGCGTTGGACCGCTAACAGTGCGAGTTCATACGATTAACGATACTAAACTTATAAGTCTCGAATCTTTAAACGTACGCATGATGATGATTGAACCGACGTTACACCGTATGTTTAATCTCGATCAATGCATCGATGTAACCTTTGATCGATTGGTTAGAATCACCGAGACAGTCGATACTAAGTTTACACAATTCTCCAATATCGCGTCCACTATAACAGATAATAAAAAAGTGTCAAATGTAATATGCGCCAGCGACGCCTTCAATAAACATCAACTCGTCGATTGCGAACTGGTAGCTTTAGTTTTTAGTCACAATATGTAATAAAAAAAAAAAATATATATATAAAAGAGAAGAATAAAGTTTTTTTAAATTTAAATCATGATATAATTTACTCGCACGCATTTCCCATCCGTGCTTCCTCCCACCCGTAAACAGTCCCAGTTCTCATATGTAGGTCGTTGCGGGGAATGACGTCATGCTGGGACCGCGAGAGAGTAAGCGCTAGGAAAGAAAGAGATAGCGCGAGGCGAAGAAGAGCGAGAGAGTAAACGCTAGGAAAGAAAGAGATAGCGCGAGGCGAAGGAGAGCGAGAGAGTAAGTGCTAGGAAAGAAAGAGATAGCGCGAGGTGAAGTAGAGCGAGAGAGTAAGTGTTAGGAAAGAAAGAGATAGCGCGAGGCGAAGGAAAGCGAGAACGCAAACAGAAATTTTTTTTTCTTTTTTCTTTTTTCTTTTTATAATTTTTTTCTTTTTATTATTTTTTTCTTTTTTTTCTTTTTATATTTTTTTTTATATTAAATATTAAGTTATTATATCTAATTATATCTAGTATATGAAGGAAGAAGGATGGGATAGATGAAGGAAGCGCAAGCAAGCAATTATATGTGTTTAACATAATTTCTTTTTTATTTAAAAAAGTGTGTTTATTTACAAAATCTGTGTGTGTGTGTGTGTGTGTGTGTGTGTGTGTGTGTGTGGGTGTGTGTGTGTGAATTTAAAAATAAAAAGAAAAAAATATAAAAAAAATATATAAAAGATTGCACGCCGATGGTCGAGGGGTACGGCACGACGACGACTGCTGCTGCGAGGCACTGGAGGGGATGACCGGGCGGTGGTAGTGGCGTCCAGGCAGGGCTCCTGCATAACAGAAAAAAAAAATTTATTAATATTTTCATAATTTGAAAAAGAATCTTACACATCAAGAATTACTTACAATTACTGATCAGAATCAGTATCAGAATCTGGATCATTGTCGATGACATGTTGTAGATACAACATGTTATCGATATGTTGACGGATTTCCCGATGGATTTCTTGTAACTGCTCAGGACATGCTTGCCGATTTCCGCCTGGTAAAGAGCAATTCTCGCAAGGCTTTCCCCTTAGTCTGTTGTTTTCATTCGTCCATATATAACTTTGTAGTTTAAAGATCACTGTTGAGGAATTTTTTATGTCAAATTCGCGATTTCGTTGAAACTCCACCACCGGATTTAATAGTTTTTCGGTCACCATTTTTCACAGCACTTAGTCCTAGCAAATGTCTACAAAAGTTTATTGCTGCGCACAAAAACGACACACACTACATGCTATTACTTGGCGCATCTTCTATATTCATTTTAGCACTAAATCGAAAGACACTCGACGACTGTTGAATACGTTTTAACGCGGAGACAGATTCTCAAATTCGAGCAGCCGAATGTTGGCGCTGGTGCGTTGCATTCTTTCCTTAAAAATTATGGAAGATGTTTCGCTCCAGTTTTATGGGAGATTTTCCGCGAGGGTGCAAAGCTGCCGAACGCCGGCGATTAAAATCTTTTTTTTCCATAATGGCGCTGATGCGTTGCATTCTTTCCTTAAAATTATGGAAGATGTTTCGCTCCAGTTTTATGGGAGATTTTCCGCGAGGGTACAAAGCTGCCGAACGTCAGCGCTTAAAATCTCTTTTTCCATAATATTCTAATGGTCATAAAATGATCATAAAAAATTAGAAAAAAAGAAAAAAAACACTTTTATGGTTTCTAAAATGTCCCCCGGCTATAAATCAATCACAAAGATAAACACCTTGCAGTTGCAGTTCTTTCCCTAAAAATTATGGAAGATATTTTGCTCCAGTTTTATGGGAGATTTTCCGCAAGGGTACAAAGCTGCCGAACGTCGGCGCTTAAAATCTCTTTCCATAATATTCTAATGGTCATAAAATGATCATAAAAATTAGAGAAAAAGAAAAAAAACACTTTTATGGTTTCTAAAATGTCCCCCGGCTATAAATCAATCACAAAGGTAAACACCTTGCAGTTGCAGTTTTTTCCCTAAAAATTATGGAAGATATTTTGCTCCAGTTTTATGGGAGATTTTCCGCAAGGGTACAAAGCTGCCGAACGTCGGCGCTTAAAATCTCTTTTTCCATAATATTCTAATGGTCATAAAATGATCATAAAACTAGAAAAAAAAACACTTTTATGACTTCTAAAATACTCCGGCTATAAAATCAACTGCAAAGATAAACTACTTTCGAACGTGTGTAGGACCCTTCCCCCCCCTACCCCCCTTTCCCTAACAGACCCCTCGCGCCTCTCAGATACCCCCGTCCCCGCACCCCCCTCAGCGCCCCATGGCTTAGAATCCCCACTATAACATTACTGTGCGTGTCGACTTTATGTTTCAATGTTTCTATGTTAATTTTCATCCAAAAATTGTACAACGATGTCCGAATTGTATAATAAATAAAAATAAATACATATAAAAAAAATATATCAAAATTCTGGTTAATTTTTATATAAATATATAGATATATATATAATTGAAATAAATATATAAAGAATATGATACACACACACATACATAAATATATATAAAATTATTAGTATTTAAAAAGAATAACAAAATTAATAAAAAAAAATTGTTAACACTGCGTCGTAGTTTTGAACTCCGCGACATTCACTCGCCGCGGGTGACAAAATTAGGAGCGCGTCTTAGGCTACTCAGCCACTGTGCTTCACGCTTTGTTGAAGCTATCAAAGGTACTTAACGCGGAGCTGGTAGAATTCTCAACTTTGCGTGTAAATTTTTCAGAAACTAAGGCCCATGCATTCAAACCCTCTTAGGCTTTTTATACCCTCGATTCCCCCTATTGAATGAACTATAGCTCATTCAATTTCGTATTTCGCAGTTTAAAGCATCTCTTTGTTAGATACCCTGTATATACCAAAATTAAAAAGTAAAAAAGAAAAAGTGTAAAAAAAGTAAAGATATAAAATATTCTTGGAGAATATTCATAAACATATCTGATAAAAAAAGGATAATTATATATTTTCTTACTCACAAGTCTTCGAGGCCTAATTAATTCGAGGTAGCTTCACGAAATCACTCCTGAATGGCTGCAAGCTGCTAGTGCGGCACTACTCAAAATCGCAAAAATATATGGCTACCTCGTTATGGTTAATATTATGGTGGCACTCTGAAACAAAATCGAAAAAAACAATTATTGATTTTTTCAAAGATTGGAAAGATATAAACTTTTTAGTACTGACAGTGAAATTCGAACGCAGACGAAATGGCTGTGTATTCAACCAGAATCTTTAATTCCTTTAGTATAACAAAGATATTATGAAATTATTATAAATATTATATAAACTTATCTCAGATATGTAATATATTAATAATCTTGGAATAAAAAATTTTATTCCAAGATTTAGACGGTTATTAATAATAACTTAAATAACTTTAAATAATCTCACCTTACAAAGGGTTACTTTTAATAATACTTATTATTTAAAGTAACCCTTTGTAAGGTGAGATTATTTAAAGTTATTTAAGTTATTATTAATAACCGTCTAAATCTTGGAATAAAATTTTTTATTTCTAATAGTGTCTCCCCGAACGCGCTCCAAGATGTCGGTTGTTACCGCACGTGTATTAAGTGTAGTACTAGATGCGCATAACGGGCCCCTTAGTTTTTCCGCGTAATATTATATTATTATTATTATATATATTATATATTATTATTATTATATATTATTATTCATATTTAATGTTTTATTTTTTTAAATATAGGAACTTTCTTTCTCTTCCTATAATTTCCTTACATTGCTTTCCTTGTTTGGGCTTAACGATACCTTATATTTCATGAAAGTATATATAGGATTGCAACGATAGACGTAGTAGAAGCACTGCGATATTTTAATGTACCGAATGACATTGTTAAAGTATCGAGATCTTATCATGCATTTTTAAAGACTGAAACTAATGACTCAAACTATATTAAAGACGATAGATACGGGAAATCACTTGATGCTTTTCTAAAAGAATTCGATGATAAGTAAAAGAGAAAATTAGTGCAGGAGAAAATATGTATTTTTAAAACTATATAAAATCATTTTTATATTTATGATTTTTTATTTTTACGTCACACAGAATTCAGTCACTCAAGATTGTTTACCACAAGAGCATCATTTGCTTAAAACAGCAGCTGAATCAATATCCATATTTAATAAAATTTTTAATGAATTTTTAAACTCAACTCAACTGAATGATATGAAGAGTACTCTCGATCGATTAGCAGCTTCTTTAAAGCAATATAACATCAAAAATGTTGTAAAACCTTCGAAAACATCATTTTATAATTTTTCTTTGGCAAGAGGCTGGGTGTCGAACGGTATATGGAATGTCTCCTGTATAGAACATTTTGAAAGTAAATTTATACTTTATATATACATACATCGATTTTTTGAATACTTAATTTTTAATTTCGCTCAAATATATTTTGTTTTGATTTAACGGTTCAGATTTTTCCCGAGCGTACAACATAAGATATCGTAACAGAAAGCAATTGTTATCGCTGTATAAAGCGATACAAAAATTGCAGCGCACAGAATATCTGAATACGCTGATCTTCATTATTTTACGTGATTTAATACCTACTGCCAAGTCAAACATGGAGCCTACGAGCGCGGAATATACGTTGGTGTACAAGACAATGTTTGTTTTTCATCAGGTTTAAATCTTAAAGTGCCAGTTTTAGTGAGAACCGATTGAGCCAAGTCTCATGCCATATATATTCTGTGTTACTATAGAAACCACCGTGTATGTACGTAATTGATACCTATTTATCTTTTGCGAAAATAGAACTCTATTAGATGGACGGTGAAAAATATAAGGAAATACATAGCGGTGTATTTCTTTTACTATACTAGAACACAACATTGCGCGCGCTACGCGCGCGCCATTTGGTCTTGAAAATGTAAAATTTTTCTCAAACAGAGCTTAAATACGCGCAAAATATAACAAGTTGCTATTGAATTTTTAGATGCTCACAACTTCATGAAGTATTTATTACCTATATATATATTATAATAATATTATAATTATAAATATATAATTAATCTATCACATATCGTAATTTTACCGCTTCCAAAATATCCGATATTTCTAACCGAATATTATATTTTATTTATTGATATCAAAATGTTTATATTATTATTATACACAATAAAATTTGTCAATAAAATACAAAAGAGATCGATCACACGTTTAAACAATCTAGTAAATATTTCTAAAAAGTATTACTCAATTTCAAAATATAATACACACACGAGATTAATTAAATTTATTTGTTCAGTTTTATTAAAATTTATAAAATAAACATTTGTAAAACAAAAAATATAGTTCTTCTAATAAATAATATTCGAAGTATTATAAAAATATATTATTAGTAAGTTATATTTTTTTACGTGAAATTGGATTTATAATTATTTTCTAAACACTGAAAAATTATTGGTTTCTATTTGAATTAAAAAAAAAACAAATTCACGTTGATTAAAAACAATACGTTAATAATCTGTAAAATAAAAAAAAAGAGTGAGAAATCTAGAATTTGTTTCCATATGTTCCAAGTTCAAAATAAAGGAAATATAAACTGATCTTACGTTAATCTTGATATAGTGCGCAATATACAATACAAACACAGAGTGAATATATACCACAGATTATCTGAGAAAAACAAAATCTTTGTTCCCTAATTTAATTCAACCTGAAATATTTATGGCTGTTGGTCGTTTTTTATTAATATTTGTTTCACCGTGGGAAAATTCAAGTCGCAGAAAATTGATATTCTTTTTGAATGCGCAATAATTTATTAACGGCTGGAGTTTTCCTTTTATGATATTATTAGGTGTTTCATATATATTAAACTAACGACATTATTATTTTTACTCTAAAATTTACTATTTTTTTTTCAAAACATTCCTCTTTATCTCTTTTTTTTCAAGAGATTATTTATTACTTTCAATTTGCACAAGATTTGTTTCATTTTCCATCATTCGTTTTTTATAACTAGATTACGTAAAAAAAATATTGTGGTTAGAAACAGGTCGAAAAGCATAAATGTTTCGTAAATCATAATGTTGTATAAATTTCTTATTAAACCTTTTCATTAAAAGAAAAAAAAACGCATTAAATTAAAAAAATTTATTTTTTTCATAAAATAAAGAAGTTATTTTTATAAATATAAATAAAAATTTATATTTATATATCGATGAAGTATTTCATATCTTATCTCAGATTCTTCTTATTTTGAGTCAATTTTCCAAAAATACCAAAAAAAGTAATCTGATATTATAATTTATTAATCATTATATACATAATACTATACATTTTTTATCATTAAAATTAAATTAAACTTTTATTGAACACTTGAAATCAATTAAAAATGTTAATTTTTCTTGTAATTTGATTTAAAATCTCGTTTCTTTTAATTGACAATTATTTAGATATTATGAGGAAAGAAAATATTAATTCCAACATGAAGGGGACTACAGAATCTGCTATTATAAAATAATGAACCTTGCATAAAATATTTTATATAGCTAGTATGCTGATAAATCAAAAATTATTTATGAAAGATATCCGTAAAATTAATAATAAATACGAGTAATTTTTTGTATGACAGATACGTATGAGATTTATGTTATAATTAATTCGCAGCCAATGTGAACTGATAATGAACAAAAGAGCAGAGAAATAATAAAATATTTCCTGCATCGTATATATGTATATATATACATATAACAATATAATTATTTACTTAACTAATTCGTATTTAATTTATTCGTAATACTTCAAAATAAATTTTAATATGTGGAAATTTGCAATTATTTCTACGAATATTTATAACACGATAATAATTAATTAAACGTGCTGTATATAATTTGATTTAAAGATCCTACGACATATACACTTAAAATAATATAATAATATGAAATAATAATTATAATTCCTTCTTTATAATTAATATATTAAGAATTTGTATATTATCTATAAAAAGAGAAAAGATTATATCTTTTAAAGAATCATTTTGTATTATATTCAAAATATTTAAATTAGAGTAAAATAATAACTTTTTTCTTGATTTCTCACGATGATAATTTGAGCTTTTAAAAAATGCTTTCTAAAATATCAATAACTTTGAAAAAGAATTAGAACTTTAACAATGACCAAAATAATTTTGTGTTTGCAAAAATTACAAAGTACCGCACGAAAATTTAATATAGTCGATACGCAAACTTTTGAGGTTTCGTCAGCTCTCGAGAGAATAACGTACTTAACTCTTTATAGATTAGGCTCATTCCTCAAATTTATTCTCACGCTTGGATAAAGATTTTCTCATAAATTATAATCCCTTCCTAAAGCAGTTATTTGAATATCCGAGAATAAAAAATTTTTGACACGTCGGTCTCACTACTAATACTGATTTTGAGACTAACTAGGGACATATCACAACTGTCCGGATTTGATTCTCCTTAAAATATGTTATTAAACGCAAAAATCTAAGAGACACGTATTTTTTTATACGTGCGCAATCTCATGTTTAAGAGGTAAAACACCCCTTCGAAAAAAAAAAAAAATATTTTCCTTTAGGGTCGAATATCATCAAAACTATAAGAAGTAGAAAAAAATTGTTAAACAAAAGTTTAACGGTTTGAAGAATACTTTAAAGTTATGAAAAAAAATTTTTTTAATTTTTTCAAAAAAACCACCACCCAAAATTTTTTTCAAAATTTTATTTTTTTTACCAAATTAAAATATTCTTGAAGCCGTTAAATTTTGATTTAACAATTTTTTTCCATCTTTATATTTCGACGATATTTGACCCCAAAAGAAAATACCATTTTTTTTCAAAGGGGTGTTTTATCTCTTAAACATGAGATTGCGCACGTAAAAAATACGTGTCTCTTAGATTTTTATGTTTAACATATTTTAAGAAGAATCAAATTAGTTCCGGAGAGTTATGACATCTCCCTTGTAAAATTTAATGCACGTTTCAATTCCTCCGTATACGGATCACTGAATATGAATGATATGATTGATTTTTCGACATTTTTCATTTCTTTTGTGGAAAAGGGAATGTAAAATAAAAAACCTAAAAAATTTAAAATGTATCGTCGCATTTCCCACTTTGTAACCTAACAACTTTCCAGAACTGAGTTGGTCACTGATAGACAAAAGATCTCTTAGGCTGGTTTTACATAGAGTTGGAAGTCGTAAGCGAATCGACCAATCAATTGAATTTAAAGAAGAATATTCGATTATTCTTTTCTAAATTCAACTATGATTGGTCGATTCGCTTACGACTTACTACTTCCGACTCTATGTAGAACTAGCCTTAAAGTCGAAGGAATTAAAAAATAGGAAGTAAGAGACTTAACAAAACTTAATACATCTTCTAAGATTCTCGCTTACATTCCAAGAAATAAATATGTTATTTATATTTAACCTAGAATAAGAATTAAGAAATGTATGCATAATAATATAATATATATTCTTGAAATGTATTATGTTAGCAAAAATCCTATAATAATATTGAAGACAAAGATTACTGAAAACTCTTTTCATTTAAATATTATAATATTTGTTAAAACATATGTATCTATTTATTTTTTTATCAATTATAAATTTATTATAATTAATAAAAACATTAAATAGATATAATAAATATAGATTTATTATAATTGATATTTTAAAGTTAAATGCGTTTATGTATATGTATAATTAATTTTGATATTGTCTGAATTAATCTAATTTATATTTATTTCCGCAAGCTTTTTTAATTTAATGAAATTATATAATAATTAAAAAATATTAATAAAAATTTAATATTACTTTTTTACTTTAAAAAATAAAACTTCAAATTTAAAGTATATTTTTAGGATAAAACATATATAATTCTAAATAATTCCAATAACTATAACATTAAAAAATATTTCCTAATCCTTACAATAATTTTGATAGGTACTTATTGCTTACGTTCTAATCTACTTTTAACAAATTTTTATTGAATATTTTCTTATTAATAACGTAATTATATTTTTTTTCAAACAGAGCTTAAATACGCGCAAAATATAACAAGTTGCTATTGAATTTTTAGATGCTCACAACTTCATGAAGTATGTTATTCGAAATAAACGATTTATGAATATTCATTATTGGGAAGATGAATATAATATTAATAACAACAAATATGATGATGATGGTAATATTATTATGCAGTTCGAAGAAACTTTTGCGAAACACCACACATATAGCGTGTTAAACTTTTCAACCTCTGACACTGCTGTAGTTGATCATTCGTTGTCCGAGGAGATGGAATCTATGAGCATGCTGATAGACTCCACGAACATGATGATAATTAATGAATCAGCGCGGAGCGCGAATGCATTGAATCAAATCGACAATGTTAACGATCTATATCTGTATGGAACACTACTACTTATTCTCTTCTGTTTTATTTTGATAGTTATAAATATCAAAGTTCTTATAAGCATATTTTGGATAAGACGCCCGCTCAGTCTGACATTGTATATCAGTTTAAGCTTAGTAGGTAAATCAATATTTTTTTCTTCATATAAAAATGTTTAACTTAAAATAATAAAATTGCCTCATATAAATTAAGTATCGTATAACTGTGAAAATTAATTGTGTATCTTTTAGAAACTTTTTAATTTTCTCTCTCTTTAATTTTTATGTTTTGCAAACTTTGCATTTTATATTTTAAATGAAAAAAAGGAATCCATCTCTAAATATATAATATTTCTTTTACCAATGCCTTAAAAGGATCAGTATTTGACCTTCCTTCAATCCAGTTAATAAAGACCCGATCAAATCCAACTTTTTAACTATATGGTTCTTTTAAGTCTCAATATTAATTATGTTGGTAATTCAAATTTAACATAAATTAGCATTTTAAAGTTAATTTATGTTAAAATTGAAATAACCAACGAAAATTAAGAAAACACTTGAAACTAAACAAAGAATGTTTTATTGTGTATTTCTACTTGTGAATTTTTTATTTTAAGATCTCGAAAAAATGAACTTATGTGATCATATATAATTAAATCTGAATTTTGATGCAATATAACCTGACTATAATAATATATAATAATATCCGAAATTTGGCGTGATATAACCTTATCTTTATATAATCATATTAGGCTAGATCTGTTTTTATATATAAACAGATTTAGACAAATATGATTATACAAGGTGTCCTGAAATTAAAATTGTCAAAACGGGAGCATATAGAAGATCAATAAACTGATAAGACAAAAAATCCTTTAGAAATTTGCTCGTTTTTGTTTCATAATATTTTCCGCTAAATCTAGTAATTTTATTGTTTTATATTTTTTGATGAAAACATTTTTTTACGATTTTGTAAGGTTTCTCCAGATTCTAAACGCTCCGTAATCTTCTGTTAATAAATAATTTATTATAAACACAAGAGCTGACCTTTTTACACTACCGGGAGCCAAGTGCGAGTGACACGAACTTACGCGTGTTTATATACATTTTTGTTTCCTCGATGGCCTCTCGCTATTCGCTTTATTTTCTGTTTTATTCCCGCGAATTACAAATTTGATATCTCGCCGTAACATATTTTTTTTGCTTTATCATGAAAAGTTGTAGAGCATGGAATTAAGTAAATGAATTAAAATCTTCCTGAAGTAAAATTAGAGAATTCTAAATATATACGGGATAAGGTATGAAATTATTATACCTTGCTTATTTTATTTATGTATCATTTACATTCCTCCATTTCTCTTATAAATTAGTCAATTATTCATCATAAATCTACAAGTAAATTAATTACACTTGCCATAATATACCACGTATATATTCTAACGTACATATTCTAACATCTTTGAACATACCAACATAGTTTTTTTCGATTTCCTTCTAAACGAAGCAAAAACGAGCAAACCTCTAAAGGATTTGTGTCTTAGTTTTCGATCCCTCACATGCTCCTGAAGTTTTGACAAATTCAAGACATTCTGTATAAAGATATGATCATATAAGATCATATTGTGTCAAATTTCGAATATTGTTATACATACTAATATTATCATATAAAATTACATATCTTTTCATTCTTTTATTTAATTATGTATATTTACATGTACAAATATGACCATATTATATTCATTTCTTCTCGAGACTGTCTGTGCATAATGTATTGCTAACAATTATTTTTATAATGTTTTTTTCAATATCTTTAACTCATTTTTTTATAAATTTAATAATATTTCATATTTTTTAATATTTGATAAAATTCGATAAAGATTTTTCTTGAAAAACGTACTGAAAACAATATTCCATATATACGATAAACTTTAGTTAATATAATTCTATAAATAAAAAAGCACTTTTCGAAAAAAAACTACTATTTAAAAATCATATTGAATTTGCAGATGCTTTTTCCAGAACTGCTAGATGTGTATGTGTAAACGAAACAGATGTTATTAAATTCAACGCTTTCATATCTAAAGAGTACATTTAAAATAAATAATTTGTAATATTAATAACATAAAAGAACCTAGATTTTCTATAATACTTTACTTTTGTGAGATAATTTGTGCGACAGTTACCAATTAATATAACTAACATTTTATTTGTCATATAAATATTATACAGGGTGTTCGGCAACAGGTGGGACAAAATTTAAGGAGTGATTCTACATGATAAAATAAGACAAAAATCAAGAATAACAAAATTGCGATAGAGGCTTCGTCTTTTAGTTATAAATATTTGAAAATTTGCGTAAAAGGTGCCCAAAGCATGGTAAACCGTAAAATTTTTGGCGTGCGTAGACTACATCAACTGAATCTTTTTCAAAATACTCTGTGACGCAAAAATATGCAGCGAATTACCGAGCTTTAGATACCTTTTACACGAACTTTTAAATATTTATAACTAAAAAACAAAGGCCCGTATTCTGAGCTTACATTTAGTGGCACATTTATAGATCACTTTTAGAGGCGCTGATAAATGTTCTGGTAATACGACTAAAATCCGTCATATTCTCACCGCACATTTATAGCGCCTTTAGCTTAGAGCTACATTTTGACTATCATGTCATACATCATGCGAATTGCTCGTTTATGGCGGCACTGTGATTGGTCGTCGCGCGGTCAATTACGCGCCATAAGATAAATTTACAACTTTATTGTAAATTTCAAAAGCATCTATTCTATTTCGAAACACTCGCGACTCACGTTCACGTACTGCATTTATTTCCCGAACTTCAATCGCATGATCAATATCTTCCAAAATACATCCATGATTATGTACTTTCGTACGTTTGTATATATTTTTGTATTTATTTTGTACTTTTGTATGTACTTTTTTAGTTTAGTACTATTGTATTAACTTTTCGCAATTTATATACTTCGCTTTACACACTGATGCATTGTTAAGATAAAGAAAATTTTTAAAGTGCCCAAATATCATAATTATTGTTGTGTAAAATCTCTATTAATTGTAAGAAACTCGATATATCCATTTTATTAACAAAATCAATCATATAACGTTGATAAAATCAATTAAACTTGCCAATCGTACCGTAACTGTTACGCACAGAGCGCTTTTATCTTGCTAAAATGTGCCTCCGACCACATTTAGCGGCGCATCTATCGATATGGCATAAATGTGCTATAAATGTGGCTCAGAATAGGATTTTCAACATAAGGTTGCACTTTTAGGCTAAACATGGCGGTCCGCCTCTAAATGCGCTGTTAAATGTGCGCTTAGAATACCGCCACATTTAGCGCGTCATCTAAGGCACATTTAGAGGCACATTTAGCGATAAATGTGAGCTCAGAATACGGGCCAAAGCTTCTATTGCAATTTTGTTATTCTTGATTTTTGTCTTATTTTATCGTGTAGAATCATTCCTTAAATTTTGTCCCACCTGTTGCCGAACACCCTGTATAATTATACACGATTATATATGCTACATGATAAACCTGTGTATAATTCATAATGTAAAAAGCATAGAATTCAGTATCAAAAAAAAAATTACATAATGAAGAATTACATATTGAATGATCAACTTTAATATAATCCCAGTAAACACAAAGCAACAGTAATGTAACATCCATATAATTGTAGTATAACATGCTTTGTACATAACATTTATATTGTTGAGTGGGAAATTGTAACATTGATGTTACATTACTGTTGCTTTGTATTTACTGAGATCTCATGTATTTATAATAACAACGAGCTAACATTATTAAAGTATATACTACATGCCGTACTCAACATTACTCGCACTTCGCGATATATCCATCTTGAAGAAAAAATATTGTCGATATAAAATGTTTCCACTCTCATTGTTTATTACTGCAACAGAAAATTAAAAACAATAATTAATATTATTAAAATTTAAAAAAAGCATTTCTTTAAAATAATGTTTTTTTACTTACTTTCTTCTCTGCGTTGCAGTGTACAACACGTGCCTTTTTAAATTGTCTTTTCTTGTGAAAATTTGTTGGCACGTGTCACAAACAAAGACATTTACATTTTCTTTATTCTGAAACAAAATGATGGATCAATATTTATTTTAAATATATAAACAATATTTTAAATATATATACACGTACCTCTTCTTTGGTTTGCTCCCTTCGGGGGGATCTTGTTGGTTTCTGTAATCAAAATCAAAATTTTATGATTAAAATACAATTAGGGAAGAGATAAAGAATAGTTAATAATAAGAGAAAGAGAGACAGAAAGAAAAAAATATAATAATGGTATTAATCTATAAGTATTATTACACAATATTATTACCTATCGATAATTACCATTATTATATTTTTCTCTCTCTCCCTCTCTCTCCCTCTTTTTTTTCTTTCGTTCTTTTTAAATTTAAGTAAAGCGTTTTTTTTCTTTCTCCCTCTCTTTTTCACTCTTTTTTTCTTTTGTTTCTTTTAAATTTAAGTAAAGCGTTTTTTTCTGTCTGTCTTTCTTTCCACTCTTTTTCAAATTTCTTCTTCATTTCGTCAAGAAATTTCTTGATTGTTTGAGGAACCAATCCGTCGTCTACATACAGCGCTAGATACAAGGTTTCCGTAGGTGCGACATAGACACATGCGTCGTTTTGTGATGCAACTAACCCAAACTTCTGTAAGAATTCGTTTGCATTCCATTGCCTAGGTGCTTGTCTTAAGCCATATTTTTTACTTTATAATTTTACTTTATAATTGTTAATTGCTGCTTGATTTCACTTTTCCACGTGAAATTTTGTGTCAAGATAGCTCACGCGTACATTTTCGTATTTTCACAAGGTGAGATCAATCGTAATTGGGTGAGTTGTTTACTTTCGTCATTTTCACCCAATCTGAAAACCGCAACAGACCCCCAGGGCATCGATTGTGTATCTTTGTCGATTTTCCTCACCTTTCGTAGTTTTATCTCACATGAAAAAATACGCGCGATTGGCTATGAGCAAAGTGAAAATGCGATATCCCTATGCTCATGGGAACATTACTCCCGGGAGATTTGCTGTTTTCTCGGACAGAAGATATTTCTCTTTCTTTCCTATGAATATCGCTCATCGCGTACAGTGTGCAAGAGCCATATTATACATGTATATTATATGTACTAATATTACAAGATATAATTAATTAAATAATAACTATACTAAGTATATTAACATTAAGTATTCTAATCAGCAAGCAATAATATTTAAAAAAATGTTTAAAACTTTTTTGAAAACCATTTTTAAAAATATTTTAAAACTGTTAAACTAATGGGTTATTATAAGTATCTTTTTATTTTAACGCTTAAAAGCATAGAAAGTCTATGTGCGGGCATAGTGGGTTCCGCCCCCATGCGGGGGGTTCCACTTCCAAAAAAAATAACTTAACTCAACCCATTTGTTGTGTGGGTAGGAAAGTATATGTATAGAAAGTGTATGTGCGGATGCAGTGGGACTATATTATATATTATGTTATAATTAATATTGTATAAGGTTTAGAGTCTTTATCGTTGTTTTTCTCGAAAACTATCACTCGTATAATAAAAATGGATAGGATATAAAATGTGTATTTTGAAGAGACCTACAACTTTTAATTGAAACATTTTTTTAAATTTTCAGTATTTGATAAAATAATTGCAAAAACGTCAATTTAAAAAAATTTTTATAACTTTTTAGTAAACAACGAGCGACGGCTAAAACCTTTTAAGCGTTACTAAGAGTGATGATCTTGACAACATATGTCAAGGTTATTGATTTCTGAGAGAGGTGACCTTATGTGAATATTTACCCTTAATTCTTCTTCAGTTTGTTTTGCAACGAACCCTGCAATATAAGCAAGAACATCTTCTTGATATTTGCTAAGTGTTATTGAGGAATGAACAGCATAATCATGTTCTACATCCCAAATAATAATTGGTCATCTCATTCTGTTTTTCCTCTTTATAGTTTGATGTATTCATTGTGAGAATAATGGTATCATCCTGTGATATACAATTGGTATTAAAAAGAATATTAATATATTAACGTGTGTATGTAGTTTTTCAATGCTGCAGTAAATTGTTTCACTGTTGGATTGTGTTATTACATCCACCAAAACGTCGAATACATGCAAAAAAGGTTTCAAGGTGATCTTGTGACATTTTGTACGTTAATAAGAATGTTATATATCCTTTGGAAAACAATTCTTCAGCCAACAAAATCATACTCTTTAAACAGACGATGAGTCTTAAGAAACCTGTTTTATTTCTCGTTTGAATTATAGGTGTTTGATTTATTTTTAAAGATTCGATATATTTAATATATTTATCTGCCCTCATCTGTATATCGTTCAAATTTTCGTAATTGCTTGTTTGGTAGGTTTTTTAGATAGAAGATTTCTTCATAGTATAACTAGTATGGACACTCTTTGTCGGCACTTTGATCTTTTTGTCTTTGATCACGTGGTATTCCGCCATGTTTTTAGACTGACATCCAGTGACGTATCAATTGTTCAAGAAACCAGCGCTATATTTGTACCGTATATAATATATAATATCGTGCCCTTAATAAGTCCGTCAAAGGTCGGGCCAACGCACTATAGTCTGGAACAAATTTGCGGAAATATCCGCTCAGACCAAGGAACGCCTGCACCTGACGCACGCTCCGCGGTTTGGAAAAAGACATGACGGCTTTAGTTTTTCGTTCGGATGGACGAACCGTTCTGTTCTCGGCGACATGGCCCAGAAATTCTACCTCTCTGCGGCATTTTTCCTAGTTTATCATCAGCCCGGCTCGACTCGCAACGTCTAAAACAACTCTAAGATTCTTCAATCCGTCATTCTCATCACTTGAAAATACAATTAGATCGTCCATGTACAACAACACGATTTTTTCTTTAGTTAAATCTCGGAAAACCGCGCTGACAAATCTCTGAAAAACAGAAGGCGAATTACATAGTCCGAACGGCATTCGCAAAAACTGAAATTGGCCATCAGGCACGATAAATGAGGTATATTTTATACTTGCTTCGTCCATGCGAACGTGGAAAAACCCATTTTTTAAGTCGAGCGTACTAAAAACTCTCGCATCCTGCAATTGATCTAGCTGGTCCTCTATCAAAGGGAGAGGATCTTTGATTATTTTTTTATTTAGTAATCTATAATCGACGCAGAGTCTATAAGAATCGTTCTTCTTCTTAACGAGGACAATGGGACTTGCAAAGTCAGAAACTGAAGGTCGGACAATATCTTGTTTTTCCCAGTCCTCGAGTCTGTCTATTTACAATATTTCTCTCTACCTGGGATAAACGTCTCGGCTTTTGGTATATCGGCTCTCATCTTTTAAAATTATCGTCATTCTAATGTCTGTCTCCTGCGATTTATTCGGTTCGTATTTTCCTATCAAATCCATTATCGCTCGCTTATGGTCCGCATCTTATAAGTACGCTACATTTATCTCGCTCGCACACTCTATCGCATCTATCGCCAGTATCTCCGGGCGCTCCCCACCATCGATCGCTCGCTCGCATATCGGTTTTATTTGAATGACGCCTCGCTTCGCATTAACCTCTACTAAATTCAGAAAGTCGGCACCAATTAACAAGTCATGCTACAGTACCGCGTCGGGAATGACATGAACGCGTATTGTATATACATATATTTCCGTCTATTACAGCTTCCGCTTCGAACCACCCTAAAGTCGTCGCGCGATAATCTCCGACACCACGGAATTCTACACCGGACGCTCGCAACTCGGACGATCCGCTCGACGCATACTCGCTCGCACGCATCATAGAAATATCGCTGCCAGTAGAGACCCTCTAATAAGAGTCTCGCTATATAATATCCACTTTTGATTGGTCCTCTATATCTGGGCAATTCCCGCTCATATTTGAATCATATTAATCTTACTATTAGCATAAACATTATATTTTAGTAACATAAATAAAAAATAAACGTTTTAGAACTAAATATTATAATCTTTTTATGTTAAACATCAAAATAATATATATAATAAAAAACTGTTTATATTTAATTTTTAGTAATTAAATAAAATCCTTAATTAAATTTAATCCTTATTAATTGCATAAAAATTAACAAAATAAAATAAAAATAAACACATAAAACATGAAATAATAAATTGCTTTATTTTCATGAGAAAACAAACTGTTATCACAAGCATTATAAAAACCTAAAATATATAATATTTGTGTATCTAATGAGAAAACATAAACTACTAGCACAAACATTATAACATCAGCGGTCAGCGCGTTAAAAGAGGTTAGGGTTAGGTTAGGTAAGAGAGAGAAGGATAGTGAATATATATCTTTTTCTCTCGCAGAATTTTGCCCAGATTGCCTTATGGCGAGACTCTTATTAGAGGGTCTCTAGTTCGTACCGCCGTTTGCCGCCATCTGCCGACCACCGTCCGTACTCTTCACTCCTTCCTCTCGTCTTACCGCTCTGCTCTACCTTCTCTCTGTACCGACCGGCTTCTGCCTTCCTTTTCTTTCACCTCTGCCCCCTTTTCCTTCACTCGTCCTCTTTGCCCGTCTTCTCATCTTCTCTTCCTCTTTCCCTCTTCTCATCCCCTTCACACCCTTCTTGACCTTCTCTTTGTTCTTCTTCCTTCTTCCGCTGCACATCCCATTCCTCTTTACTCCACTCTGCCCTCCTCTCCGGATCTTCCACGTTATCGCTTCCATCTTCCCTGTTCACTTTTTACTTCCTTATAACTCTCCTCTGCCTTTGTCCTTCTCCTCCACTCCACTTCCCCCTGTTACTCTAGTCCTCCACTTTCTCCCTTGACCATCCTCTCTCCTCACAGCCTCCCTATCCTCACCAAATCAGCCAAATTCTCCGAGTTCACACGTCGCCCATCCTCTCCGTTCACCATTTTTTCCCCTTCTCTATATAATTGTATATAATATATATTTATATTTTTATATATTGTGTATATATATATATATATATTATATATATTATATATATATGTATACATATTGTATATATTGTATATATTGTATATAACGCATTTTGATATAAGTTAGGCTTAAAAAAAATTATTTTTAAAACAGTACTTTTTTTAGATTAATTTATGTAAATTGAGAAAAAGCCTATCCAAGTTTCAGCTTACTTGCAATAGATCTGCAACAGAATCTGTCAATAAGTTTTTCTCTTTTAAATGATAAATAAGATCTTTGAATTTTTCAACCTTTTTATACAGGCGTACATTTTTACGTTTTAATAATGTTTTCTTTTTTTATTTCTTTTACTGCATTGAGAAATCGATTCCATGCGACTTCGTCTTTAAAATCATCTTGTCTGAATATGCCATTAGTGCCTAAGGAACAATGTTTTTTTCTAGAGCTCAATTTATTGTGGTCATCATTTTTTCTAAAAAGTATCATTTGCACTTAATATTATTAAAATAAGTAAGATTGATAAACTGTGAATAAATAATATTACCTTTTTAAATTATTAATACTTTCAGTAAGCATTGAAGATTCTACGTTTGACACATTTACAAAATTATAAGTTTCATGTATACTTTCGTCAATCTTTTTATGATCATCCATTTCAGTCAAATAGTATTTAGAATTTCTAAAAAATTATTTTAAATTTTTTTACAGGACTTATATTTTGAGGAGTTTGTACTTTGATATACTTACATTTCTTCTTTTTGAATTGATTGTACATTGATATTCGCGAAAAAATTGAATTGTGGAATTGCTTCTTTTTTTAAAAGTGGTTTCTGAGATAAGTCTCGATAATCTTCTGGTTTGAAATAATTGCTACAAACAAGCAGTTCTTTAATATTTCTTTTGTTTAATATTTTTAATCACTGATTTCGAATATCTTTGTCTTTTGGCAAACTGAAAAATAGGATATTACAAAGAAAAATTAAGAATATACAGGGTGTCCCCGAATTGCCAGATCAACTCTCGTGGGTAGATAGAGCGTGTTAAACTGAAAACAAAAGTCTTATATCATTTTGCTAAATTCGCAATAATTAATGAGATATAAATTAATAAAAATCGGCTAATCCGTGTCAGTATAAGTGCGCGGTGCGAAGAAACCTCCCAGTTGTTACTTGATACTAGGCTGCTCATCATCTCCTCCAACCCTTTCTCTTCTTTCTTGTCCGGTGATCTAGCCGTCTTTCTATTTTTCACAAATATCCCTTCCTCATTTCCCTCCCACTCACCTCTTTTCCTTTTTATCCATTCCTCTACATTCCGCTCACTCCCCCTTCTCTCCTTTCCAGGCTTCCCATTTTTACCTATACCTTCCGCCATCACTACTTCTTTTTCTGTCTCGTATCTCTAGCCTTTCTATTTTCTTCTGACGCCCCCTACGTTCTCGCTTTAGCCGCTACCTATTCACTTATTCTTCTCTATACTCCTTCCTCTATGCCTAAAAATCTTGTCCATTTACCCTTCTTTACAATTCTATCGTCTATGCCTAATTGTCACTATCCCTCTGTTGCCTCTTGAGCCCCTTTTCCTCACTATACTTCGCTCCCTCCACTCTCCTCACACTCACCCGTCACTCTCACTCTTCCTCTCTCACCCTCACACACTCTCAGCCTTCCTCTCTCACTATCACCTGTTCACTTCACTTAGAAAACTCTCTTACTCGCCACGTGTCACCACTAAACGCACCGGAAGCGGAAGTCACATTTCTAAATATATTAAATCTGTTGCATATATTAAATGGTGTCAATTATTAATATGGTGTCAATTATCCACTTCCAACAATTTGGACGCTTTTTTTTAATATATACAAGAATAAGTACAACTAAGAGTATTATTGAGGATACAGTAACGTTTATATTAATGTTTGCTTTGATAAGTGACATCCAATTACAATCCATTATTTTATATTTTTTCTTTCTTCTTCAAATACTTACGTTCAAATACTTCTTGAAATACTTGACACAATGTACGCGTGTATTACAACACAGACTCACAAGAAAAGTGTCAAATTCTCTGTTAATGTATTTTTCATCTTTTCAATTATGCTTTTTTCAATACCTAAATGTATATATGCCCCAGGTGGCATATTTACAATATTACATAATGAAGGAGTTTTTAGCAATGTTCTACAATCTTTTAGAACAAGCAAGTTTTCTGATTTCATTATTGATAATAATTCATTTGCAGAATTATGTCAGATATTATTTTTAATAATCCAATGAGCAATTTTATTTGCTAAGTTAATTTTATTCTGCGACTTAAATATATCTTTATCATTAAAATGTGTTAATTTAATTTCAGAAGAATTACTAACTAAATTAATATTTTTATATCTTTTGGTATTACTATTGTTTGTATTTAAAATATTTTCATTAAAATTTCTTTCATTAAATTTTTCATTATTAAAAGAGTGCTATATTTTATTAACATGCAGCAGTTGTTCTCTTTTCTTAGCATATTCATTATTAACAATCCTACGGAAATGTTTATTTGTAATCTTCGATATTTCTTTTTTCTTCCGTATCTAGAATAAAAGTAGAATATAAATAAATATTGCACAATAAAAGTAATCTATTTTGATGCATTCTAACACATATTATATCGTAAACAAAAAAAGGTTATAAATTGAGATATAATCGATTTTTAGGGTTAGAGTCACTGATACAATTTTTGTAACTTCTTATTTACGGTATAAATAATTTAACAAAAAAATGTTGTTTTATAAAATATTATGTAAAAATATACCACGTAAAAAACTATCTTACAAAAATTAATGATATCAGAAAAATTATGCTAAGTGAAAATAAAAACTTCTTAAAATATTTTAACAAAAAAATGTTGTTTTACAAAATAGTTGTTTTAATTTCTTACATTATATTTTACAAAATAACAATATCAAAATAAAAAATTATAATTAAAAATAAATAAAAAATTACAATTATAAGAATTAAAAATTACAATTATAAAAATTAAAAATTAATACAAATAAAAAAATATAATTAAAAAACTTAGCGCTGTTAAGCTAAACAATATGCTAATTAAATTAGCAATTGAAAATTAAAATAACGTTATTAAAATAAAAAAAACATTTTTTTTAATAATATGTTTTTTGACTTATTTTAATCTACGCCTTCTCGTTTTTAGATGTCTTTTATAAGAATCTAATCGGTCGAATGGTTGCTCGCACGGCTCACAAAATATTTGTATATTTTCTTTCTCCTGAAACAAAATGATTAATATTTATTTTAAATACATATATGTAAACAAAAATATTTTAAATATATATACACTTACCACCTGTCTTTGACCTTTTCCTGTCGTTGGCTCTTGGGGAGATCTTATTGAGGTCTATAATCAAAATCAAAATTTTATGCTGTATGCATGTATATATGCATATTTATTTTAAAAAATATATTCGAAATATATATATATATATATATATATATATATATATACACTTACCCTTTCTTTATTTATCTCCCTGAACGGCAGTCTTTTTCTTTCTCCCTCTTTCTGGCCTTCTTCCTTCGGAGGGATCTTCTTGGTTTCACTTCTTCGTTTTTCTGTTTAAGGGGCAGTCTTTTTCCTTTTCCCTCTTCCTGGCCTTTCTCCCTTCGAGGGGATCTATTAGATACGTGCATATATTTATTAAGATGTCTAATGAAAGTAATTATATTTTTTTGTGCATATAATGAGAGCTTCTTCTCGAAATTTGGCATCTTTATGATTAAAAGCCGGACTTCTTCAAGATCTTTTGGAGTAGAAATTGTGCCTTTTCTCTAATATTTTTGCTGGCACCTGCAATAAATGCAAATTTAATCGTTAGTTCTTGGTTAGGTTTCACTTCTTGGTTTTTCTCTTTAAGGGGCAGTCTTTTTCCTTTTCCCTCTTCCTGGCCTTTCTCCCTTCGGGGGGATCTATTAGATACGTGCATATACTTATTAAGATGTCTAATGAAAGTAATTATATTTTTTTGTACATATAATGACAGTTTCTTCTCGAAATTTGACATCTTTATGATTAAAAGCCGAACTTCTCCATCTGATCTTTTTGTGTCTTTTCTCTAATATTTTTGCTGGCACCTGCAATAAATGCAGATTTAATCGTTAGTTCTCTATGCATGAGGATAATATGAGATGTGAAAGTTGGGAAAGGGCTATAATAATATTCCACAATTAATATTTTAATAATTATTGCAAAAATCGCAAAATGGTATAAGACTTTTTTGCTCAGTTTACTGTGCCCTGCTCACGAGCGTTGGCACAAGTGCTCTGGGACACCCTGTATATACATATATATACATATACTGATATTCACTATTTACAGAGTTTTATTTATTTTATATATATATGTACATATATAAAATAAATAAAAAGTCATTTACGAATCGGATGCAACGAGCATGCAGGGACGGCGCAATGCGTCACCAGAGTAATGGCTTCCCTACGGTCAATAATATTGTATAATATCGTATAGAATGTAATAATAATTCAATAAACTTTAAACGATAATATTGTGTAATAATAATAATTATTATTATTGTGTAATATTATTAGCCGTCTAGAGATGTCATTTGTTTCATGACGCGTTGTGCCGTCTCTGCTTGCTCACTGTACTCGGCTTGTAAAAATTCACATCACTTATTGAAAAATTTTGTGTCGAATCTTCATTACTTGAAGTCGGAGTCGGACTCTTTACTTTTTTCTTCGTTTTTTAAATGACATTTTTGGATTTTTTTGTCTTTCTTACGTTTTATAGTTGTAGTGGTATTTGAAGCATTGTTTTCTAACTTATCATGTTTAGAATCAACTATTTACTATATAAATTATTTTGCTAAAATATTTCTTTTCTTATATTTGTTGCATTATCTGATGAAGTAATTTGTTCAATATAAGTATTTATAAATTGCTCAACCTTATCATAATTATCTGAATATTCAGATAAATAAATATTAAGACATTACATATTTGCAGATTATTTTACATATAGTAAGTTTGCATACGTTTTAAGAATACGAGTATAATATACCTTCTGTATATAGAACAGCATTAACACCAAATTTTTTCCATGACGATTGATAGACTGCATTAGATTTTACTAATGCTTTAAATTTAACATCAGATGTGGTTTTTGGCCAACAAACTGAATTATTATCTGTTAACCAGATAAGAGGGATGACTGCATATTCTTTCTGAGTGCCTTTTAAAAATTGCACTATTGCATACATACTCATTTCGGCCAGTAGGATTTATATCGTGTTTTTTTCTGTATTATGTGTTGTGTGTGTTATAGTACATTGAGGAAATCTATTCAAAATTAATATTATAAAATTATTAATATTAAAACGATAATAACATTTACAAAAATGCAACTATTTCAATTATAATTTATCAACTCAGTTTTATTCATATTATAAATAGCTCAAATTTTTAGTAATGTTTTGAAGAAATGCTTCACACAATTAGAATAATGAAAGTATTTCTCTCGCAATCTACCTCTACAATGTATATAGTTATACAAACAAGCGTTGTCTCAATGTATACGTTATTGCTTAAACCTGATTTTTTTTCTATAAAAGTAGATATGAAGAAAATGCGTCAATTGAGAATAAGTAATACATTATTATAATATTATGCTTTGTTATATTATATTTATTATATTATGTATTAAATTATATATATATATATGTGTAATTTAATAATGCGTATAATATGATTGTGTATTTTACTTTAAAATATTTATGTATATATATTTCTTATACATAATATTCATATATATATATATATATAATTCACAAAATATAATTACAAGATATTTTTAGCTAGAGAATTTTTGAAAACATAATATATATGAATAAAGATTAAGATAATTAAAGTAATTAACAGTAAACAAAAAATTTAATGTGATAAAACATAACACTACTATATACACATATATTACATAATTATTACATATATTACAAAACATTAAAATGAATGATGACATGAAAATTGATTACATGATTACAAGAAATTTTGTTGTATTACATTTTTCTGTTTAATATAGTATATCTAATTATATTATAGTATACTCTATCGTTTTCTTTTTTTAATATTGTATGTCTTGACTTACTTTATTGAGTAAATTACTCAATAAAAATCTTTTTATTTCTGGTACGCAATATGCAACAACTTCTTCGATAATGGTTCCATAAGTACTTGATGATTATCGTTGGCTGACACCGAGGTGTACCATTAGATCGTGATGTATCCACACAATCACGACTTGTAGCAAGTATTGTGAAGATACAATAACAAGGAGGACTGCATAAATATTAGCTGAATATAATTTACAAACTTATGTTTTCGATTGCTGACCATTCGATGCGACAGCTGGCAAAGAAGTGGAGCAGTGATGTTACTAAGTGCATTGCTGATTTACTACCGGCACTTCAGATGATTCAACAACAGTTACATTGACTGCAGTTTGATCTTTATGTCTGGAAGGACTCCAACCAATCTACGCTGAATATCTAATGACTAGATAACTATACAAGGATATTTTCTCATTCAAAATCAAGCTGTCAATTTCGCAGATGATTTGTTGATTCTTTAGGATGATTAATATCGGTAGCGATCCGTGCAAAGAGTCTCATTTAATTAACTTGATTGCAACAGTTGTATTGAAGCATTTATTGAGATCAAGCGTTCGATACAACTGACAAAAAAGCTTGGACAAGTTGTATCGAAAAGAAATTTTTATTTCTAGAATGTGTTTATGTGCTTCGATAGTTTGACATGGAACTGTAAGATATCGGTTGAAACTCCACAATTTACTGATGCTTCCTGATGAGTGAGATTATGCAAGCATAATAGGTATATCTCAAAGATTAAGAATAAAAATCCAAACAAAACATCTAACTGCTTAGATCTTTACTGCTTATGAGAACCAAGGCAACGCATCAAACAAATGTCACTACACTATTTGAAGCTAAGCCGTTATTTTTTTTCACCAGGCTAATAGCGCACATAATCCGAATTTGATCAAGATGTGTTTACTCATTTGTAATTAATCATGCTTTGTTAAATTCAAGGTCATCTATTTAAGAAAAAAGAGTTTTTTTGTGGCGCATTGTAACTGGTGTTTAAAACTGGATTTATTTTGATAATCCCAAGTGAAAAAAATCATGGGTAGACTCCAGTCAATCATTCACCTTAACGCCAAAACGGACTATTCATATAAAGTTTTCCTCTGGTGTGACCAGGAAGGCGTGCTTTATTACGAGCTACTGCAACTGAATGAAACAATCACGGCTGACGGCTATCAACAATAATTATACCAATTGAACGATGAATTGATGCGAAAAAGGCCATCAGTAGTCAATAATCGGTGCAAAGTAATTTACATGACAACGCACGACCACATGTTGCAAGAACCGTGAAAGAAACATTATTGGAGCTCGAATTGGAAGTTCTTTCGCACCTAAGCTATTCTCCAGACTTGCCTCCATCGGATTACTTTTTCCGATCGATGCAACACGCGCTCGCCGAGACAAACTTCTCCAATTACGAAGAAGTTAAAAAATGGATGGATGGCTTGTTTTAAAAAACAACTCATTCATCGTTGCAAAATCCAACTTTTATCAGAAAGATGGTAAAAAGTAATAAAAAACGATGGAAAATATTTTGACTGATGCATTAATTAATTTTCTTATTAAAATAAATGCATTTTTTAAGCAACAAAACAGGCGAAAACTAAGTTTAACATCTATATGGAAGACTTATGTAATTAACAGATCCAGTGGACATTTTTAGATGCACGGATTATTTATTTAGCAAAAAAAATTCTGTAAATCACATATTTTAAGGATCGTCTCTGCACAAGCTGTTGCAATGCGAGTTTACGTAGACTCGTGTGGCTATTGAAAAACATAATTGGCTCCAAGAACAACCTCTGTTTGTCATACCAGACGGCATCATTACAGAGATTGATGGGCAATTTTCCATTTGACCTTCGAATCACATCGTCGAGACTCTTTCTGCAAATCTGGAATAGACTACACTGTACCGTGTATCACTGTATTGCCAATGTGGACACAAGATAGAAAATTTCCATTGCTGTCTTTGTCTGCTTCAGCATCAGAATGGTTAATTTGCGTTAATTTGGAAATAATCTCTAATTATATTTTTGGCAGCATTTTCAATGTTTTGTGTCTCGCCGAGATCTCTGCGACTGTATTCAACGGAATACCCAAGTAAAATATGATCAACGAATCCAGCATTCAACTTAAATAGTCAACTTTTATATTGCTAGACAACTTTTTGTAACATTGGTCACGCTAATATTTACATAGACTAAATTTAAAAATTTACGAACTAAGTGATGGACAGAGGACGATTCTTTCCGAATCAGCATCTGTTTGATGTACTCTGAGTTGATTCTACTTTACTATTGCGTGAGTCGTCCAGATTTATCTTGAAAACGATAATCAAATATGCATAGTGACAGTATGGATGATTACAACAGTGTTCAAATGACCCGCAACAAAAATTATTCTTTCGTTTACGTACAATGAATGAGTTCACGACGGAGAATGTTTCAATTGGAAGGATCGTTGGCGGCTTCAAATATGTTATTAAAATTATGTGTATAATTATATACACTTTACATTTAGTTATTAAATCTTAATGTAATTACTATGATAAGTATCAGCGTTATTTTTAATAAGATTTTATTCTGCAAACGTATGTATCTATTTAACACACTCTATACTGAACACAAGCTGTCGAAAAATTCATTTAACTACTTTTACTTTAATTGACAACAATCTCACTTGAATTAGAATTTGATTCTTTATAACTAAAAAGCAGCGATCATAAGAAAGCTAGCAGCGATGTAACATTTTATAAAACATTGCGTACGCTATACAGTATATTTTGTCATGTTAATTTTGTTAAGTGTGACGAGCAGGATGGCGTGTTTGAAATTATTAAATCAAATAAATACAATAAATAATCGTAATATTATCAAAAACTTTATAACTCAATAATGTGAATTGTATTGTGCATTTACTCGATATGTAAACTGCACGCAAGTAATAATGTTTGCAATAATTGGTTAAATAATTATATTGTACAAGAAAATTTGTAATTTTATAATAGTTATAAATTGTAATTTTAGATGATAAAATAGGAGGAGAATGAAACTTTCAAATAAAGATATTAAAAATAAATAATAATGGCAAGCGGTCGAAAACCAAAATATTTGTTACTTTTCGCTCAAAAGTGTAAAAATTTACTATTCTTAAAATTAGAGATTTGAGAGTTAGAAAGTTTCGGTCTCTTTTTAAAAAAATATATACGTAACATACATACAAGATTATTTTTAGTAACACTATTAGTTACTTACGGTTACGAAAGGAATTATCTACAAAAAGAATAATTTTGAGCTTAAAGGAACTGAGCTTTTTATGCAAATTTTATAAACAAATTAAAATATATATAGACAAATATATTAACCCTTGTCAGTCACACTTCCCGAGAATCCCGTACCGGTTACACTGGGTGAAATACACCCCAGCGTGTTTGCACGTGTATAAAAAATTGTAGGTGACCTTAAAAAAAAAAAAAAATATCCTGTTGTAATTTAAGCCTTCCTTAAAAAGACTGTATAGGTTTGATTTGCAAAAAATTAATTTAACATATGTAAAAAAATTGTTGAAAAAAAAGTCAGAAAAGTGACTTTTTTCACAAAAACAAATGTAACTTTTTCAATTTTTAAAATATTTCAATTTTTCAAACGGTTTTCTCATCCTCAGATGATGCACTTTTCACTAATTATTGCAGTTTATGCGGATGTTCCAAAAAGTTTATTTTGTATTTATTTTGAGGTATGAAGGTGCGATTTTTTGCGGAAAAATGAAAAAGACATTTTTATGGAAAAAATAGCAATATATTTGAAGGTCCCAACTACCTGTAGATGGCGACACAAAGCCCATTTCCATTGGTTTACTGAGTCGTTTTCGAAGTCAAAAAAACGCTGGGGTGTATTTTACCCAGTGTGACTGTTAAGGGTTAAACAACAACTAATTAAATATATAAATATATATATATTAAATGATAAATAATTATTAAATCACAAATACATACAATCAAAAATCGTAATAGTCACCAAAAACTTTATAACTCGATAATGTGAAATGTATTGTACATTCACTCGACGTCTAAACTGCATGCAAGTAGTAATGCTTGCAATAATTGGCAAAATAATTATATTGCACAAAAATTTATAATTTTATGATAGTTATAATTTGTAATGTTAGATAATAAGAAAAGGCGAATGAAACTTTCAAATAAAGATATCAAAAACAAATAATAACGGCGAACGGCCGAAAACCAAAATATTTGTTACTTTTCACTCAAAAGTATAAAAATTTACTATTATTAAAATTAAAGATTTGAGACTTAGAAAGTTTCGGTCTCTTTTAAAAAAATATATACATAACATATGTAAAGATCTCATAATCGGTGCTCCCAGATTGTTTTGCGCAGCATAACGCTATTACTTATGATTACAAAAGGAATTATCTCCAAAAAGAATAATTTTGCACTTAAAGGGACTGAGCTTTTTATGCAAATTTTATAAACAAATTAAAATATATATAGACAAATATATATTTATAAAGTGCACAATCGTATTATACGTTAAATATAACAACTTAGATATTTAAACGTAATACATACACATATATAATAAAAAATTAAAATAAATTTTATAGTGTTTATAATTTCTACTTTTTATATCATTATTTGTGTAAAAAAGACAGATTTAAGCAATAACATATTTATATATTGTAGCAACTTCTTTCTGCGATTGTTTATTTAAAAAAATTAAAATATGCATTAAACGATTTTTTTAGTTGTTTAACCAACAAAAATATTTTTGCAAAAAATAATTAATTCACGTTATGTCGGTAAATAAAAACGTTTAGGATCCCCTTAATGACGAATCATTATTTTTTATAAATAAGAAACTTTTTATATTTATTATTGAAATAAAAAAAAATTTTATATATGTTTTAGTGTGGTATGTTCTTTTCAGCATTGAATTTACAATGTTTCGCTAATAAATTTCAAAATATTTATTATATTTTACCGACTTATCACAAGTTAAAAGAAAATATTATAAATAGATTCGTTCGATTTAAATTTAAAAAAATATCAATGTATAATAGATCGGCAATTTTCATAAGTAGATATATATAGAGAGTTCTAATCCAGGGATATGAGGGGGGTGAGGTAAGCGGGGGGGACGAGGCGAGGTACCTCGTCACCCCCCGCACTGACGGGGGGAGGGGGAGGGGGGTAGTCCCCCTCAATCGCGGGGGAAGGGGCAAATGTCCCCCCTAGACTGAGGGGGAAGGGGGAGGTACCAAATGCCTCACCCCCCAGATTAAGGGGGAGGGTGGTACCAAACATCCCCTGATTGAGAGGGGAAGGGGGGGGCATACATATGGTTCCGCACGTGGAGGGAGTGTCCTCTCCGAAAGACTGCGGAGGTCTGACGGTGAGAGAGAGGAATGTCAACTGTTATAGATAAAATAATCACCCCACTCTGTTTATTCAAAAATGTATATTTGCAATAAATAATTACGTTCGCAACGCGGTAGAGGGAGACGGTGCGATAGACGTCCGCAACGTGGTAGAGGGAGACGGTGCGATAGACGTCCGCAACGTGGTAGAGGGAGACGGTGCGATAGACGTTCGCAACGTGGTAGAGGGAGACGGTGCGATAGACGTTCGCAACGTGGTAGAGGGAGACGGTGCGATAGACGTTCGCAACGTGGTAGAGGGAGACGGTGCGATAGACGTTCGCAACGTGGTAGAGGGAGACGGTGCGATAGACGTTCGCAACGTGGTAGAGGGAGACGGTGCGATAGACGTTCGCAACGTGGTAGAGGGAGACGGTGCGATAGACGTTCGCAACGTGGTAGAGGGAGACGGTGCGATAGACGTTCGCAACGTGGTAGAGGGAGACGATGCGATAGACGTTCTATATAGCGTAGGACAAGGAGAGTATGACGTGTGTGAGAAGGAAAGCGCTGTATGTGTATGACAAGGGAGTGCATGATGATAGGAAAAGGAGGGCATGATGGTAAGAAAAGGAGAGCATGATGGTAGGAAAAGGAGATATAGGTGCGAGAGAAAAGAATAGAGATGAAGAAGGATAGCGAGAAGGAGAGCGTGTTATGGGGTGCGAGAGAAAGAATAGAGAGGAAGGAGGATAGCGGAGGCGCGATAAGACGGAGGCTAAGGCGTACGCGAGAAAAAGATATTTTTTGTATGTTACGTTTTTTTTTTCTAATATTAAATGTTATCTTATTATCTAATTATATCTAATACAGAGGAAGAAGGATGGGATAGATGATGAAGGTGGAAATAAGTAATATATATATATATATATATAAGTTTAACATAAATTTTTATTTAAAAAGTGTGTATGTGTATACATATAAAGTGTGTGTGTGCGTTTGTGCATGTATTAAAATTATTATAATATAAAAAAGAATTAAAATTGCAATAGAAAATTGAAAAAATTAAAATATAAAAAGAATTAAAATTATAGTATAAAATTTTAAAAAATTAAAATAATGATCTAGGGTAGCAGCTCTGAAACAGAAAAAAACATTTTTTATTAGTACTTTAAAAATATTTTCTAAAATGATAAAAATTATAAATACTTACAATCTATTCGGAGTCTCTCTCTCTCTCTCTCTCATCTGATGACCTGGAGTCCTCCTGCAGAGTTTCGGGGAGCCACGGTTCCTCTGTCTCCCACACCTCATACGGAAGCTCACCAAAGAGTTTCCGCAAACAAAGACGATCCTCGTTAAACTGAGGAGTCACCTCCTCGCGCCTCCGGTTCTCGGGAGTGTCACCCCAAAGATCATCACGCACCCATGCGTATAACTCTCTCTCGTGGCGCCGGAACATCCTTTTAATTTGTCTATCATAAATATTTACGAATCCCTTAATTTTTATATCAGCCTGTGACTCGTACTGTAAAAAAAAAATTTATTATTAGTACTATTAGTAACGCTATTAGTGCCAATATTATTTTTAAAAAAATAAATACTTACATTTTTAAATGCTACTATATTTAGCACAACTCTTATTAATTCATGTGCGAGATCCCTCATCGTCCTTGCCAAATAACCCCAGTTTTGAATAAAAATTATATCCACTAACGAACACATCTCGTGGTGTGGCATCCTTAAAACTTGCGCACTTTAGTCGTTCACAGACTAACACAGTCTTGATGAAAGTTCTAACGGAGTTAGCCAACGTCTCGGGAAAGAAAAGTAGGGGATGTGTAGCAGCATCTAGGCTTAAATTACACAAGGTCGATAGACAAAAGATCCTTTGAGCCTTTTTCAGTTTTTTTCAACACATGTGTATGCATTAAATGAGTTATGTACAAATCGCTTTCTTCTTTCTTCTAAAAAGGCTTTCCTTCTTATTCTTTTTACCAGTCGCAGCCTAATTTTTTTAAGATACCTCATTTCCGGAATATGTTTTAATCGCGTACGTTCTATATCGGTATTTTCATCAATGAAATCACATAAAAAATCTATTTCGTCACGGATCTCGAAAAACAGTTCTAACGATCTTGTATAAGTCTTTGGTAAACCAATTTCACGATTTTGTAAAAATTGCACTACAGAATTCATGGCACTACCGAAGGCGTTGTAGTTTAGGCGATACTAAACTATTCAAAAGCTCGAGCGCCGTGTGTGGCTGTCGTATGATGAAATCTAATCAAATGTATACAACGATTGAAATATTCGGTTACAAATGTATACGCCAAAGCGTGAGATAAAATTTTTGGCTAAATGATAACATAAACAGACCGTCGACAGTACGGATGTTTGCGCTAAAGAATAACGTGCCGCATAGTGGGTGGGCATTATCATATATATTTGACTATAAATGTAAATAATAAATATAATCAGGCGTTCTATAGTACGATGTGGTGTATGTGTAGGACAAGGAGTGCATGACGATAAGAAAAGGAGAGCACGATGGTAGGAAAAGGAGATATGGGTACGAGAGAAAGAACAGCGCGCATGGTGAGAGAAAGAATAGAGAGGAAGGAGAGCGCGCATGGTGAGAAAAGGACAGCGCTATAGACGTAGGACAAGGAGAGTATGATGTGTAAGGAAAGGAGAGAGCATGATGGTAAGGAAAGGAGAGAGCATGATGGTAAGGAAAGAAGGTGACAAGTAAAAGAAATATATAAATGTATAAAAATTCCAAATTTATTTAAAATTAAAAAAATTTAATTACAGAATATAGAAAATAATACTTGAACTATAGTTTTTTAATGTAAATATGGGTTGATTGAACCTTCATGATGATGATTCGACCACCAATTGAATATTTTAAATACATTTTGTAAAGCGCAATTTCGTACATGTCTATCGCAACGCAGAGTAGCATCTAATTTATCTAAAGCAGGAACGTCATCATAGTCGTTATCCAATGTCTCGATAATAAGACTGATTCTCGCATCGTCTTCCAGTAAATTTGCCAACCATTCTCGTTTTTCATGTCCTTTGACATACACTCGAGAAGATGTATCTTTCAACGTCACAGCCTCAGTGATTAAACGTTTAGCCATGTAGTATGGAACGTTCCCATCTTCCCATTGCAGATTATGATGTTTTCCAACCAACCATGCAACCTGAGATCTCTCAGACCTCGTGAGCAAACGAAATGGTGTAAGACTCGTAAAAATATAATGAGAGAGTACAGATCCCTTCGTCAAAATCGTAATTTCTTTCACGATAAACTTTCCTCCAACAATAAATCCTTGAAGATCCACAAACGTTGGCACAACCATAATGAAGAGATATTAGCGAGAACTACGACGACGAACGACTAACGTTAATCATCGAGTATCGCAAGTTTTTATGTTATATGATCCGGTATGCGATTCTCCAATTTCGTTTGCAGAAGAATCGAACGTTGGTTGGTTGGCTGATAAGACGAGCGTTCCTGCTAGTGTTGATTCATGTAATTTTACGTACTACGTTCGTTAGAGGATTGTATTCGACAACGCGATCATGCAAAATGAGACAATAAGCGGTAGTGTTTGCCGGCACATTTTCTTTACAATCAAATTCTATTCTTACGTCTACGGTAGCATTTTTCACCGATTCGTTTTGTCGAGAACAATCGATGATTACAAACGGACCGTAAAGTAGAAACAGTGAGACGGTGAGGCTCGGTTCGAGGTACTCGTATCCGTAATAGTTTTTGCAGAAACGCGCGTACGTGTCGTATAGAATCGACCATCTGTTTTTATCGAAATCCAGATTCATATCGTCGTACGGATAACATTCCGAGTTCAGATAAAGTTTCACGTTTGTTAATTTGCAGTCGTCGAATTTATTCATATCCTCGAGCATAACATTCTTCCGACCTGTCTGCAGAGCAAAGATAACGTATCGTGGTTTCTCTAGCTGAGTCGCGGTCTTAATGGCCCACGAATGCTTGGTTGTACGCTGCAACAGCGGAAACTCATACAGATCCCACGAGCGAAAACCCATGCTGAGGTAGCGTCCGCTTTCTAGAGCGCGCAGCATAGACAACTTCTTAATTTCACTCAACAGCACATGTGGCATTCGCCATTGTATCTTGAATATGTTGATCACAGGCTCCACCACCGAAGCTCCAACCAGACAATTGTTGTCATTGCGCGATCGTATTAAGATCAACTCGTGACGAGCGTTAATTACTATGCGTCTGTAATCCTCGCAAAATCCCAATAACATGTAAAGCGGCACGCAAAAATTAAAATGTCCATTTACAGTAGTTGGATCACTCCAGCCAGCATTTCTCATAATCACGCTTTTATCGGATGATATTGTTACATAGTTTTTGAGCATACTCGTTATTCCCACGTTTCTGTTGCGATCAATCTCCACGCCATTGAGTTCGTATCGAATCTCATCAAACATGAATGCTACGCAATTATTTTGCAGTACCACATTAGATCCGTCAGTTGGATTTTTTATCTTCAATTCTCCCTCGATGTATAAGAAACTCTCGTACGGTAATGTATACAGATCCTGTTGTTGTATGGGTATTCTTATCTCGTCACTGTGTCCGAACGTTGTGTTGGCGAATGGGTTGTATGCGTGAGTCTCAATCTTGACGATGCGATCGTCAAAGATCGGTTCGCCGCGATGTTGAGAATGTCAGTCATCGTTCAAATGTTTCGCACCGCGAATCCCAAAGATTGTAAAAACGCAACGTTTGATGCGTTCAATTTCTTTTTCTTAGCGCAAGATGATTGCGTATTAGCAAATCTCGATGTTGTTGTTGTTGTCGTCACGGGCGTCGTAAAAATTGTGTTGTCTCTCACGTCTTTCGATCCGTTCAGCACGAGCATCACACGCTAATTTTGTCGCCGTCGTACATGCACTCTAATGGTGATCTCTTCTCCTCGAAAATCGAGTAATCGTCCTTCCTGATCGACAACGCGTAACGTTAAATCCGTAATGCTCCGTACGATGATCGGTAGGTAAATGATGTGCGCCGGTGTTTCCGATATCTTATATCCTGGTGGTACCCTCGGTGAAAATTCATGTATCGTATGAACGAGTTTACCGTTGTTGTACGCACCCGCGGTGACATTACATTCGACGCGGATAATGTTCACGTTGATAATGTTAATCGGCACGTCCGACTCGTACCATTTTCGCGGCTGCAGTATACGGTTCGAGAATCCTAGCAGCGATCCAATATTGTTAGGCTTGCTAAAATTTATTCTGTAGGCGCATTTGATCTCGCTCCGCATCGTATTGTAATTAGCGCGGAGCACTATCGGCCATTCTCCAGCCTCGAAGTCATCGTCGTCAGTTTGTTTTTTATCACCATCACGAACTGCGTGTTGCGAACGTTTTCGTGAAATTGTTTTTTTTAAAAATTCATGTATCGCTTGCAGCTCGTACGATCCCTCGGGAATCGTAATTTCAGCATCGTCTTTGCCAAAGTAAAATTTATTATTCGAGGAATTCACGTTCGATATCGTGTGATAACTCTCAAAATCCGCTAGACCGAGTTCGTATTCACCATCGCTTAAATCTACGGTGGGCGAGTAATTTGCCGCGAGAACGCTGCTCTTCCCAGTTAGCGTGAATGTCATAGACATGTTGACCAAACTGTTTAACGAATACTAAATTAAATAGCGGAATGTATGTCTTTAAATTCGCGTGCATCGACCGCTCGGAAAAACTGCAAGCACAATAGAGCGTATGACAAGGAGAGTACGACGTGGTGTAAGAAGGAAGGCGCTATAGACGTAGGACAAGGAGAGCATAATGGTGGGAAAAGGGCAGCGCTATAGACGTAGCACAAGGAGAGTATGATGTGTAAGGAAAGGAGAGAGAGAGAGAGAGAGAGAGCAAAGGAAAAGGTTGCAGTAAAAGAAATATAAACGTAACTTATTAAGATATTAAAAGTATTCTTGACACATTTCCAATAAACTATACATTTCGATTAAAAAATATATCAATGTAACATATTATTATTATTATTATTATATAATATACAGGAAGAAGGATAGGATTTTATAAAGAAGATACATAGCGATATATATGTTTAATATATAATTTTTATTCAAAATGTGTTTTCATACATATAATGTGTATGTGTTAAAATTTAAATTCGCGTGCATCGACCGTTCGGAGAAACTGCAAGCACAATTGTCCGCAGATGCTTTGATTATAAGTTTGATAGGATGTATAATTATAATCTATTTTTGACACATTTAAATATCGTATCAATTCATTCGGCGGGCGAAGATTGCCAAAACTGTCAAAATATATAGCGCGATTCCCTCTCTTTGCATACGCTACCCAGTGAGTACCCGAGCCTTTAGCGTTATCCAAATTTATGATACCGCTCTCGTTTCGATATATACCACCGATCGGTAATGAGTCACGCATAAAAACGCCTCTAAAATATGGAATGCGCATACGTTTTGCTAGTTGCAGCAGTTGTACGTTGGTAGTTGCACCCTTTGGCATTTTTAGTGTCTCTTTGACGTTTTTTTTTTTTCTTCTTCTTTCTCATTGAGATTCCTCGTCCGTATTTGTATGGCGCGAGATACAATCCGCGACCTTCCATGGCGCGATTGTGACGTAGCATCTCTTGAAACTGACGTTGCGTAGATTTTCCGTCGTTTACCATCTTCGCTACACCAGCCGCTCCACCAATCAGAGATCCGAGAGCACCCAACACTGGTAGAATCGGTAATACGCCCCCGCGTTTCGCTACCGGAAGTATTCGTTTTTTCGTAATCTTTTTCTTCGTCGACGACTTTTTCATCCCCATACCCATTTTCGTCTTTGCTTTTATGATCGTCCAAACGGCCGTGGCGGCTGCTCTTTCGCCAAAATTTGAATCTTTCGCGGTAATACGTTCTCGCGCCCTCGCAGCTAGTATACTATCCGCTACGTGTCGTTCGCCGAGGTTGTTGCTTCGCGAGTAAGCTAAATCGTGTTCGCGACACGCGACGTCCAATGGGTTGATGCCTCGATCGCCTCTAACCAATCGTTCTTGTAAACGAGTTCCCGGTCCGCAAAACTGATATCCAGGAATATGTAATTCGATAGGGAGTGCGTTTATCGCGCGATTCAACAGACCACAGCCTCTTACGGTTTTCGCTGACATTCGTAACAATCTTTTATCATCGGCGCTGGACCGTCAATGTGCGTTCGTTGCCACGGTCGATTGTAATGTTCGAAACAGCGACGATAGGTCTGAACCTCCGAATCAGCCTTTATATATTCCGGAAGTTTGTCCCACAGACGTTCCACGTAACGACCAAACTGTTTCAATAAAATAATCTTCGGTATATATTGCAACTGTTCTGAGGTAAGGTTGAGAATATCACAGTCATCCGACAGTGAAAGAAACATGTTTGACACTGAGCGGTTTCGATTTGATGCGCATCTATAAATAGGCTCTCCTCACCCTCCTCCTCCTCATAAAGTATCGTTAAGTCTGATTAGACAAGTCATGCGATTCGTGCTACAACCAACGGTAATTAAAGTAACAAATTTTGACAATAGACTAATGCCTGAAAAAGAAATACACAAACATGGAAAAATGTTACCGAATACAATACGCGGTCTCATTTGCGGCCCTTCGAATTGCGGTAAAACTAACTTGTTGATAAGCTTGATAGAAAGTCCAAACGGCATACGCTTTGAAAATTTATACATATATTCAAAATCTCTTCAACAACCAAAATATCAATATTTGGAAAATTTACTATCATCGATAGATGAAATTGGTTACTTTACGTTCTCTAATAACAGCGATGTCATTTCATCGAGAGAGGCGCTTCCGAATTCGGTTTTTATCTTCGATGACGTGGCATGCGACAAGCAAGATACGATAAGAGAGTACTTCTCAATGGGTCGACACTCAAGCGTCGATTGTTTCTATCTCTGTCAAACGTATGCCAAGATACCCAAGCATCTTATACGCGACAATGCTAATCTGTTGATTTTATTTAAACAAGACGGTACAAACTTGCGACATGTGTACAACGATCATGTAAATACTGATATGTCGTACGATGATTTTTGCGCGTTATGCCAAAAATGTTGGCAGCACAAGTATGGATTTCTAGTAATTGACAAAGACAGTTCAATGAACAATGGACGTTACAGAAGAGGTTTTAATGAATTTGCGGTACCGTAAAATGAACAGTTGCTATCGAAACATTGACAGAGCAACGTCTACATAAAAAAAACATGAGTGATCGTGAAAAGATTGCGCGAAAAATTGTACAGACGAGCGAGTCAATTCGCAAAAAATATCGCGCGTTAAAAACTGGTAAAATTGAGGAAGATGTAGCGTTGGAGAAACAGTTTAAACCGATTAGCGAGCCTCTAAAACAGCTTGTTCAAAATACCATCGATGTAGAATCCGACGTATCGAAAATCGAGCCGTTCGATATACTCGAAAAAGACCATGTGGAAAAGAAAATTATTAAAGTTAAAAAACGACCAAGAATCTCATATAATGATTTGAGCTCAAAGCAAAAACGATTAAACGTCTCATTAAATGATTTGCCGATAACTTCTACACCTAATCAAAGACGAACGATACCGGACACATCTACTCAGATAGAAATTGCGCAACCGCGTCAATTATCGTACGAGCAACCACCCGTCGACGAAATTTTTGAAACCACACCCGATTCGTTGGTTACGACGGTACAACGTGAATTGCAAACGTCCGCAGGTGTAAACATATTTCGAGAGCATTTAGGTCCACTCGGACAAAAATATATATTAACTGTTATGAATCAAGATAAAGATAAAGCTATGGATTATGTGTACGGCATTAAATTTTCTAACGATGGAATAATGCTCGGTGATAAACATTTTGACGTAGACAAAAATGATAATATAATTATCAATGAAGTAAAATATACGGGAACGCCTGGTCTCTATGAATTAATTTTCAAAAAAATCCCCGACGATGAAATATATACCGAAGATGATTTGCTTAAATATAAAAGTATATTATTAGCGACGAATGCGCATAAACGTGGGAACAAAGCACATAATCCAGTATTAGGGACTAAAGGATATAAGTATAAAAATGTAATTGCGCCGTTATTGTCTAGCAGAAAAGCTGGAAAGGGTATACTACCGCGCGCTATGACTCTAAACGACAATAAGATCGACTACGTGCATTGGAACGATCCAAACGAGTTGGTAGATCGTCTGCGATTACTGAATGCTTCGCGTCGAGCCGGTAACAATGCTCACGACAATGAAATCATGTCGATTATCGAAGAACTTCGCGAAGATGGTCTTATTATAAATTGAATGATGTCTCGACAAAACTAATCAGTCGATCAGCGTCGCGTGACACTTTACGAAGCGTCGGAAAAAAAAATGCCTATCAACAAATTTGGCTTATTCGATTCAAGAAATGATGCAACCGGTACAAACGGCTCTTGGGATAGATTGGTAAAAAGTTATGTGCATGAAAACGCTCTGTGTCGCGTCGTTACAGACTTCGATGCGAGGTCGCGTAAGATTCGTCGTGTAGCGCAACCTGAGGCTGACACCGATGCCGTCAACAAATTGTACGTACAGTCTTGCGTTAAAAGATTAATGAATCGACAGAAACAATCAGACGAGAAGCTTACTTCGCTTGAGAAGGACGTGCGAGCATTACAGATTGCGCTAAACAATCTTCAACGCGCGGCTAACGCTAACTCAGAGACGGCTATCAACCCGAATGAGCATCAGTGAACGGGTTAGGAGCGGCTATCGAACGGCTATCGAACAGCTACGAAGGATTATCGAACGGCTGCGAACAATTATCGAACCGCTACGAAGAATTACCGAACTGCTATCTAATATACTACAATGAGTGGCAGTGGTAGTGAACGACCTAGCAGCAGCAGCAGCAGCAACAACAGCCTCGAACGAGGCTATCAACATCTCAAGCAGGGCTGTGAACGAGGCTACGAACACGTTCTTCACGGCTACACTCAAGGTTACAAACAACTCAAGAACTCCTACGATCGTTCGAAAGACGTCTGTGAACGAGGCTACGAACGGGTCAAAAGCGGCTACGAACGAGTCAAAAACGACTGTGAAAAAGGCTGCGAACGGATCAAGAACGATTTTCGAATGGGTGAAGGACGGCGGTGAACAACGCAAGAACGGATTAAGAACGGATCAGAAAACGTGAAAAAATAAAAAAAACATAGAAAAAACGGAACTTAAAGAACGGCTCTTAAAGGACGATAAACGAAAAATGAGTGATAAAAAAGCAAACAACAAACAACCATCGAGAAAAAATTGGCAAAGCAAAGAATCAACATAGTTTGGAGAGACGGCAGTTGGTAAACGAGCTGCACGCGCCAGCGAGAAAAAATTTTCCCCGAAGACACGTCATAGTGCGGGGATACGATGATCTGTGGCAAGCCGACATCGTCGAGATGCGTCCGTATGCTCGAGTCAACAAGAGATACAATTACATACTCACTGTTATCGATGTGTTGAGCAAGTATGCGTGGGTCGTATCGCTCAAGAGTAAAGGTGGAAACGAGACGGCCGATGCGATTGCAGAGATAATTCGAGACGATGCGAGATGCCCGAAAAATTTTCAAACCGATCAAGGAAAAGAATTTTACAATGCAAATGTACAAAACCTCATGAAGAAACACGATATTAATCATTATTCGACATATTCCGTCATGAAAGCCTCGATCGTGGAACACTTCAATCGTACTTTGAAGAATAAAATGTGGAAAATGTTTACGCTCAATGGAAACTACAAGTGGATCGACGAACTATCGAGACTCGTTGAAGAGTACAACACGCAAAAACATCGCACTATCGGTATGAGACCTGTCGATGTTACTCCAGCCGTCGCGGAGAAACTTTTACATACGGTGTACAGCAACGTAAAGATTGCGGCGCTGGCGAAATTTAAAATAGGCGATTCGGTGCGCGTAAGTAAATTCAAGACTTTATTCGAAAAAGGCTACACACCAAATTGGACCACCGAAGTGTTTGAAATTGTTAAGATACAGAAAACTAATCCCGTGACATATATATTAAGAGATTCGCGCGGAAATCCCGTCGCCGGTGGATTTTACGAATACGAACTACAACGCGTTGCTAATCCCGATATATATCTTGTGGAAAAAATATTGAGGAAGAGAGGGGATGAAGTTTTTGTGAAATGGTTGGGATTCGATAGTTCACGGAATTCTTGGATTCATAAAAATAATGTATTGTAAAAATATAACAAATATTATATAAAGTTTACATATATAAATATATATAATATTCAAATATATACACTTTTTTTCTTTTTTACAACGGTATTCTGTAATGCCCCCATGGTAGCGTATCGATACTTTTAGGTATTATATACCGTTTATCATCGTGTGGACTTAGAGCAATTTTTTTCTGCCGCATGGTATATACTTTATGCATTTTTGATCTTATAGTCGATTGCTGTCGCGTCATTTCAATTCCTTCGTTCAAACATTGCATGTAATCGTCAAATGTTATCGTTTTCGCGACGACGCTATTCTTGACACCTTTTACCTTTTTCGTATCCTTTTTACCATCTATTTTTAGCGCGTACATTTTTGCTCTAAGCCCGACAAATTCTGTCATTATCATACCGTTGTTTTCATCCTTCATCAGACCCGGTACCTTTTTATTCACGAGCGGTATACCGTACGCATTGTCTATCGCATAGTCGCTCGTGTCGAACTTGTCGATGTCGCGCTTCATATTCTCGTACACGTCTTCGCACTCAATGTGATATATGAGACTATCCGTGTCGGTGTACATGACTTTACATTTTTCTCTATACATTGGAATCATGTAATCGTGATGAAATTCGTACAAACACATCTTGGATACATCAAGTATACACATACCTACATAGATTGGTTTGTAAAACTTCACCTCGAGTCTACGCAATTCCACAGCGATTAAATTTTCCGAAAAAATGCTCCTGCTATGAAAATTTGGTTTCGCGATCATCGCCTCTGCGCCGTACCTATCGTCCCATTTTGTTATAAGTTTTACATCTACGCGATTGCGCACATTTTCCATCGTTTTGCCGAAAACTGCATTATTCATTAATTTGTATAAATTCTTTTCAAAATCATTTTTAGCCATTGTTCTAAATTGCGTGTTTAATTCAATATATGTACGTAACCATGGAGATTGCGCGAATTGTAATATGCGATGAATTTTTGTAACGCGAAGACCGTGTCGCGTACATTGCTGCAGATTGCGGTAGTGTATTACGTATCGTTTCTTATCGTATAAGGTCGCGAGCAACTTGTTCTCTCTCTTGCCGGGTGGTTTGTCACGCGTCGGACAAAACGGTAAGTCAGTATGCGCGTCGTGAAGATGTTGCGGGTACTCGAGATCGACTTCGAGGATATAGCCTGTAGGCGAATCGGACGCGATCGATGATAGATCAAAATTGCATATATTGTCGACCCATTGAAAACTAGCGTAAGGCAAAGGTTGACACATTGCCCATCCGTATAAATTATTTACATCGAAATACATTAGATACGATGACGGTTTCAATGGGTCGTATGACTGCATGTACTTGTTATTAGCATGCGCGTATCTGTTGGAACATTGACTCAAACCACCGCGTATACCTCGTTCTATAAACATTACCATATCGATGTCAGTGAGCAATTCAAACTTAATATTTGTATGCTTCAACATGGCATCCCACGTGTATCCGGGCAGAGTATAATAATGCGCAGGGTCGAGCCCGTAACTCTTGATACAATTGTCACGAAAATTTTCAAAAACATCTGCTAACAACAAAACATCGATTTTTAAATACAGATCGCTATATTTGCCTAGCGTTCGAATGGAGAATCGCTTCCACACAATCTCAGCGTGCGCGTAATCGCTCTCAGATACTGTGTTACCTGTCAAGGAACTGTAAAATAATTCGCGCGGAGGTAAACATGTATCGTGCAATTTATCTACACAATCGATATATTCGTACGGAAAGACGCCTTTACGCGTTAACAGATCAAAGTCTTCTACCCGCAAATTTTGATATTCAGATTGTAAAATTTTTAATTTATCTTTACTGAGAAAAGATGCTAATTTGTTGAGACTTGTTGTGAGAAATTTAAAAGAATCGATGAAACGTAATTTAATGTGATTTCGCCAATTGTCTTCCGTAAGTTTAACATCTTTCGTAAATGAAACGTATTTTTCTTTAGTTATCGGAAGTAGATCGATTCTTCCTTCGAACGCTGTAGCTATTTCCTCGATTATAAATGTGAATCGTAACCGGATAAATTGTGGAAAATAATTGGAATATAAAAGGATTCCTTATAATTTAGATTGCAATTTGAATGCGCGGGACCTCTGTACCGCCCAGTGAGGTGGCAATGATCGTGTACGCGCGTATCGTCTTCCACGAATGGTTTCTCACATATGTGACATTGAGTAGCGCTGTTAAACTTTTCCAATTCTTCACGCGTCAAATTTATCATGGGAAGATTTGTAGATAAAATTGTTTTCACGCTCGTTGCTAAATTTTTTAATTCTTCAGCAAACCATGCGACGCAATTGGCTTCGCGACGAGAATGATACGCGGACAACGAATTATCGTACGAGCAATGTACATAATAAGCGATACTAAACACTTGATGATGCTGGTATAAATTTTTTTCTGCTTCTTCTTCTTTGTACGTCTTTCTCAAAACACATTCCAGGTCGGCATACACGACGAAAGGAACCTGCTCCTTCCTGTTATAGTTGTTAAAAGCGAGCCACTTATCCTTATCGCTCGGTAATCGGATAGCGCAGTCGTTCATCTTCCCGCAGTCTACAGTATGTGACTGTAGTTTCTCATTCGAATAAAAATAATGTAGACATCTATAAAAAAGAAATAATAATTATATATATATTTTAACATTTATAAAAATAGAAATAATAATTATATATTTATTTTGAAAAAAATCAATAATATTAAATATACATACCGATCACAGATATATTTTTGTCCATTGTGTTTATTGAGTTGCGAACTCACGAGTCGCGATAAATTCTTGATCCACGCGAAATGTCCGATATCTTGCGCATCTTGAATGTAGAGCAAATTGGCGTGCTTGTCCCTCTTTTGCTCCGAAAGACGAATAGGAACAATATTTTCGTTTTCGATGGTATACACATTGATTGAAATATTGTTGTTAATTTCAAACTTTTTAATTTGATTAAGAGTCACTGGAAACTCAATGTCTCGAAGATTTAGCACATCCGTGTAACGCGGGTACGATAATTCTCGTTCAACCCTTCTTTCAGCGGGATACATAGCAGCAGTCACTGCCCATGCGAAACATGCATTGTCTTTGGATCGCACGTTAACTATCGCTCGCTTCATCATTATCTTTCGCGGTAATATAATATGACATCCCGCACGCATAGGATTATATTTATTTATATTTACAGTCAAATTATGTATACGCGATAATGCCCACCCACTATCACGTTCTTGAAATTCTTCGAGAGATGCTAAAGTGGGCTCGATAACACGTTGCTCGTACCATTCGCGTAAATCAGATGTACGAAATAGTTCACAGTTTTTTGTACTTACACTTTTATCGTTGTGCTTTTCACCCGCCACAAACTCACCGTTAAACATAGTATTCACTTTCACACTGCAGTGTGTTTCGATAGCGTCTCGCACATGTTCGAGCACGATATCACTCGCGTCTTCGAGAAACTGGCGAGGTTCGATATAATTGCTATTGATTATCGCACCAGTCGATATACGGTTCTCGAACGCTGTATCAATTTCTCGCCAAAATAGTGCAGCTTGATGCGCGCTGTGTCCGGCACCCGCGTGTACGAAACGTTTGCGCAACGCATTTTTCAGTCTTTCGAGTCGCGCGATCTTTGCGATCAACAATTGTCGATATCCGATCGATATTCGCGGTCGTTTAATTCGACTCTGCTCTTCCAACGACTTGATATAATCATCGCATCGCACCTCCCACGCAAAGTACTCCTCCACCGAATTTATCAAGGTGGATTGATGCGTTAAAACCTGCTCCATTTTTTTTTTTTTTTTTTTTTACATATAAGGTACACTCGTGCAAGCTTCGACAATAATGGCGAGATGTGACTCTCCGTTCTGATTTATATCTAATCGTTATATTCTTTTCAGATTGCGAAAACGTTATTCTTTCGTATAAACATCCGTCATTTCTATAATATCACGTCTCTTTATCTCACGCATATTTTCGTGGTAATGTAATATAATATGACATCCTCTCCGCATAGGATTATATTTATTATTTATAATCAAATTAAATATACATGATAATGCCCACCCACTATGCGACACGTTATTCTTTAGCGCAAACATTCGTACTGTCGGTGCGTTATTCTTTAGCACAAATATCCGTACCGTCGACGGTCTGTTTATGTTATCATTTAGCCAAAAATTTTATCTCACGCTTTGTCTTATACATTTGTAACCGAATATTTCAATCGTCGTATACATTTGATTAGATTTCATCATACGGTGGCCACACACGGCGCTCGAGAAAGCACGTGGGGACGCGATTTTTAATAATTTCTAGCAACCTTACATTGGCGCTTGCAAAATTACGTCACAAATACTCCCCTCCTCATTACGTTTTGCGATATTACAAATTGATCGCAGTACTTTCAATAGTTTAGTATCGCATCAGTTGTCCGTGCATAAGGTTGTGCTAAAAAAATGTGCTCCACAAAAGAAACCAGCAAGATGAATTTTTACATTCCGATTGAGAACGGTGAAATTCAATCAAAGAACATGTAAGTTTCAATTATTTTCTAAATATTATTTCCTAAAAATTATTTTCTAAATATTATTTTTTAATATATTTTAATATTTTATATAGCGTTTCATCTCGTCGTGCGGTTTGCATACTTGGAAGAAGGTATATCTTAACCCCGACATCTTACAAATATTTGGAGATTGGAATAAGCGTTGGAGCTATGTCGTATGTCGATTTGATACTTGGTGACAACCGAGGTAATCGATTAGTATTGCCTATCGTACTCTGGCACTCATTGATGCAGAAACGTGCAGACATTGAACGACATGTACAATCGACTGAAAGTCAACCATTATGGATTTGTGATCTATCTATCCAAATGATCGCATTAAACGGATCGAGAATTGTTAAATTAACATTATCTAATAAGTCTTTGTATATGCAACCTCAAACATTATTACATTTATTCGATTTTGAAGATTGCATCGATCATATGCATTCATGGTTGTGTCAAAATACACATTTCGTGAATGAAAAATTTAAACAATTTTGTAACGTCTTGCAACGAAACAATATTACTGATGTAAATGATGCTGTGAAAGCGATTCGCGAGAGTGACGCGTTCGATAGCGGATCACTCGTAGATTGCGAATTGTTGGCGTGTGCTATAAATGATATACTTTATGATACTTGTAACAAATAAAAAATTATTATTAACATTAATGTTTCTCTTCACACTATTTTATTCTACGACTCTTCCTCCTCCTCCTCGCGCTCTCTTAGTCTCAGTCAAACAAAGACGTTTACCTCTCATAGGATCATATGCATAGTCTATTTAAAAAGAGATACTCTGTTTAGAGAGAGATGGGATATGGGATTCCGTGTATATATATTTGAGATAAATGTGCGTGGCGCGTGGTTAGTTTTTCCTATACGCTCTAAGAAGAAGCTTATTGCGTACTCGTGTCGCGAGGAAATATATGAATTGTGCTCGTGTCGCGAGGAAATATATGAATTGTGCTCGTGTCGCGAGGAAATATATGCGTTGCGCGTGTGTCTTCCGAATATGGATGAAGATAATGGTGATAATTATTTTATGATAATTTCCGATGAAGAAGACTCAGACATTGAAGTGCCGCTTTTAGAACTATCTAGTGATGATGATGATGACAATAACGCCAATATTGGAAATATTGGTTTGGATGTTATAGAAAATAATGGTGATATTGATATGAACAGTTCTGACGAAGAGGGTGATTTGGACGTTGAAGTACAACACTTAGTTGACAGTGACTATGAAAGTGCTGAAAGTGTTTTCGAAGATAGAATCGATCGTGCATTGGACTTAGCGGATATTAATTCTTATAATGAATTAACAAGAATGTGTTGCATATATTTTTGTTATGCAACTGCAGATGGCACATACTTCTGCACATCGTGTTTCATAAGAATGGCGTACCTTTTTGACGAGATTTGTGCTGTGCGTGAACACTCGATTAATATGTACGCATTAATACTCGGTTTATTTTGTAGTGAGTGTCGAACTCCATTATTTCAAATTTTACCTTGCAATATGTGCCCCATTTGCATGACTTAAGACTTGTGTGAATACTACAAAAAAACTTTTATTATTATTGTGTAAGTGTAGCACATACACCGAGGACTTATGTGTAAAAACTAAACAAACTATTATTGTTACCTTTGGGGTGACACTCCCGAGAACCGGAGGCGCGAGGAGGTGACTCCTCAGTTTAACGAGGATCGTCTTTGTTTGCGGAAACTCTTTGGTGAGCTTCCGTATGAGGTGTGGGAGACAGAGGAACCGTGGCTCCCCGAAACTCTGCAGGAGGACTCCAGGTCGTCAGATGAGAGAGAGAGAGAGAGAGAGACTCCGAATAGATTGTAAGTATTTATAATTTTTATCATTTTAGAAAATATTTTTAAAGTACTAATAAAAAATGTTTTTTTCTGTTTCAGAGCTGCTACCCTAGATCATTATTTTAATTTTTTAAAATTTTATACTATAATTTTAATTCTTTTTATATTTTAATTTTTTCAATTTTCTATTACAATTTTAATTCTTTTTTATATTATAATAATTTTAATACATGCACAAACGCACACACACACTTTATATGTATACACATACACACTTTTTAAATAAAAATTTATGTTAAACTTATATATATATATATATATATATATATATATATATATATATATATATATATATATATATTACTTATTTCCACCTTCATCATCTATCCCATCCTTCTTCCTCTGTATTAGATATAATTAGATAATAAGATAACATTTAATATTAGAAAAAAAAAAACGTAACATACAAAAAATATCTTTTTCTCGCGTACGCCTTAGCCTCCGTCTTATCGCGCCTCCGCTATCCTCCTTCCTCTCTATTCTTTCTCTCGCACCCCATAACACGCTCTCCTTCTCGCTATCCTTCTTCATCTCTATTCTTTTCTCTCGCACCTATATCTCCTTTTCCTACCATCATGCTCTCCTTTTCTTACCATCATGCCCTCCTTTTCCTATCATCATGCACTCCCTTGTCATACACATACAGCGCTTTCCTTCTCACACCACGTCATACTCTCCTTGTCCTACGCTATATAGAACGTCTATCGCATCGTCTCCCTCTACCACGTTGCGAACGTCTATCGCACCGTCTCCCTCTACCACGTTGCGAACGTCTATCGCACCGTCTCCCTCTACCACGTTGCGAACGTCTATCGCACCGTCTCCCTCTACCACGTTGCGAACGTCTATCGCACCGTCTCCCTCTACCACGTTGCGAACGTCTATCGCACCGTCTCCCTCTACCACGTTGCGAACGTCTATCGCACCGTCTCCCTCTACCACGTTGCGGACGTCTATCGCACCGTCTCCCTCTACCACGTTGCGGACGTCTATCGCACCGTCTCCCTCTACCGCGTTGCGAACGTAATTATTTATTGCAAATATACATTTTTGAATAAACAGAGTGGGGTGATTATTTTATCTATAACAGTTGACATTCCTCTCTCTCACCGTCAGACCTCCGCAGTCTTTCGGAGAGGACACTCCCTCCACGTGCGGAACCATATGTATGCCCCCCCCTTCCCCTCTCAATCAGGGGATGTTTGGTACCACCCTCCCCCTTAATCTGGGGGGTGGGGCATTTGATACCTCCCCCTTCCCCCTCAGTCTAGGGGGGGACATTTGCCCCTTCCCCCGCGATTGAGGGGGACTACCCCCTCCCCCTCCCCCCGTCAGTGCGGGGGGTGACGAGGTACCTCGCCTCGTCCCCCCCGCTTACCTCACCCCCCTCATATCCCTGGATTAGAACTCTCTATATATATCTACTTTCATATCCAAGCAAAAAGTCATGCGCGATGTTAATAAATGATGCTATTATAAAAACATTTCTTATTCGGATTTTATTTTCTATATTATATAGAATAATAATCCCACTTTTTCTATACAGCGTGTTCATTTGAAAAGTTTCCACTCTGTTTATTTTGTGACCGATTAATTTTTACGAAAAATACCGAAAGACCGTAAATTTTGTTTTCGAGGAGGACGTATAAATACGATAAATGCAACGGTATTACTTCATCGCCTTCGCAGGAGTAGTTACCTCTTCAAAAAATCTTAAATGGCAATAGGAGTCAAGTGGCATATCATTTTAAAGGTCTTTTGATTTTTTTTACAACAGCGTTTGTTTTTTTTTTAATTTTAGTAAATATGTTTCGAGAAATCGTTATTTGTGATAAATTTATTTACTTTACATGTTATTTTAAATGTTCAAAATGTTCGTCGTTATTAGCTAAACAATAATAAAGACGATTCTCAAACTCTAAGCGAACATTTTTAAAAGTATCTTGGAATGATTCTATATACAAATAACTAGAAGGTTTCAGATATAAGAAAAAAAAATTTTAGATGCAAAGTTACAATTTAGAGTAAATTTTTTTTAATAGTACAGTAAACCGTCATAACTTCCGTTATTGGAGTGATGAAATCTACATCTTGTTAGAGAAATTTATACTCAATGGCTACAAAAATAAATGTTTAGGCAGGCATTTTAGAAAATACTATAGGACCTCTTTTTTAAAGAGAATTTAAATGGTAATTTTTATTTGAATTTATTAAACGATGTTATTGATCCACTTACATCTGTAAGTTTTGAAAACCAGAAAGATGAAGATGATAATTTATTGTTAAATAAAGAACTTTTACATTTCCAACATGATGGTGCTCCTCCATATTATGTGTTACCAGTTCGACAGTGGTTAAATCACATATTACTACAGAGATGGATCGGCAAAAGAGAAGCTATCGAGTGGCCACCAAGATCTCCTTAACTCCTCTAGATTTCTTTCTGTGCGGACACTTAAAATCTGTTGTTTATAAAATACCAGTAGACAATGTGAATGATTTGCGTTGAAGAATTGTACAGGAATATAGAATCATTCCAAGATACTTTTAAAAATGTTCGTTTAGAGTTTGAGAATCGTCTTTATTATTGTTTAGCTAATAACGACGAACATTTTGAACATTTAAAATAACATGTAAAGTAAATAAATTTATCACAAATAAAATGAGAAATTTTGACAGAATAATGTTTCGTATTAACACTAACAATATTAATAATATTTGATATACCTTTAATAAAATCTCTTAAAAAACAGTTAGTTTTAGGTTCTTCATAGCCATAAATGCCAATCATTTCTACATTACTATGATATTTGACAAGTCGACATAAAATGGGATAAACTTAACTTCCAGAACTTTTGCTAACAGCAAACCATCTATATTAATTGCAAGTTTTATAATTCCGGTATTCTTGGAAAAATCGTTTGAATTATATATAAGATTTTTTATACAATTATCTATCCCAAAATGATAATATTGACCAGGTTCAATAACTTTGCTCAAAATTGTATGACAAGTTCTTAAAAGACTTCGAGCAGCAGTAGATAATTCACGAATAAAATTTTAACAATTTTAATAAACCATTTAATGCTGTATGTGAAACATTATATTTTAATGACCACTGTTTTAAATGTAATTGTATGTCTTCTTCTAAATTAATTATAAAATTATTTTCTTCAGTGTCATGAGGAAGATTCTTATATTGATCAAAGTTAACTAATTCAAAATTCAATAAAATAGATATTTATTGGATGTTTCTTTATTTATAAAAAAACAATAAATTATGTCTTACAATAGACAAATAGCAATGCTTTTGGAGTTAGAAAATTTATCATCTTAACAATATAAACAAAATTACTTTACTTTGCTAAAATAATATATAATATAAAATCATATGTGTGTATATAATCTTTAGTGTTATATCATATATTATATAATATAAAATATATTAGCGCAAATGTTATATGTAAAAGATATAATCTATAAGATAAGATGTATTCTATATAATCTGTGACCGTTGACGTTTTTAAAGTGTAATAGTTAGTTTGAGAAGTCGCTGGGGCCGATGGAATAGCCCGCGGCACACTTTCGGCGCGATATCTCGTCTCCGCGACAAAATCTCAATATGTTGGGCGCCAGGCGCAAAGATCTGCACCACACTAAAATATGCGCTAAGAAACTCAAAACAAGACGATCGCGACGGCAACTATCCAGCTGTCCAGCCATATAATTTGGTAGATAGGGTAGTTCTTAAATGAGGACCGGAAACGAGGAGATGATCGCGGATGTCTCAATAAAATTACACTGACATGTCAATGAATATGAATTATAAATGTATTAAATAAATTATAAATGTGTTATGACGGCTATCTATCTATAAGATTTCTGGAAGCATACAGTCATGATAGAAACGTCTTAGAAAAGGCAGCATTTGATTTTCCCAAAAGTCATTGTCTCTATTGACTATCACAATTTTTAAACTGTTGGGAATCCATAGAGCAAATATGCAATAGTTTCGCTACGTTATGTTCAACTAGCCTCGAACTTGACAAGTATCGATGATTTCGATTCATTTTATCATTATTTTTTCTGTCAAATATGCCTTTAAATAAAGGCAATTTTTGTACAGCCTCGTCAGCTGTTAAATTCTTTGCTGATAGAGGACATTTAATCCCTACCAGATCATCTTCATCGATAAGTCCGTCGGGAGAAGCACCCAAAAATGGATTTTTATAATCAATGAACAATCTACATGGTTCAATTTTTTTATTTATTTTTTTTAATTTTGTAGACAACTCTTTTCTGGCGACTTCCTCCCTATCGCGACCATATTTCATGGCTGCTATGTCAATTTGTGAAGAATATAAAATGCTTTTTACAGTCGCTGTACAAGACTGTTGGTCTCATGCAACATACGATTCAAAAATTGGAGGCTGTTAGCATTTCACGTCTTAATGAATGCCATAGTTCACATTCATTTTGGTCTCTTGTCTCTCGTTCATTTTTTTCTCCTATTTTCTGCGTTTTCTGACAACTTTTCTATGATTTATTTCAAGTTGTTTGTATACGTCTGGTGGAAGATCTGGCTTTTGTGATTGTGGGCCATAATGATAATCTGTTCCTGCCTCTCGTTTAAATTTTTTAGATCTGCCATCCTCTTCTCAGGAGTTTTTGGTTCTCGCAACCTTTATTTGTCGTCGTTTTCTAAATTTTTGACAGTTGGAGAAACATCCTTACATATGTATGCTTTTATGGACATGCGTAAGCACTTCTTGAGTATTATATTGCACAACAGCTCCCCCAATTCTAGCATTGTGAGAACCTCGTAGGCCAAAATTAAAGCTCTTTGCACCTATTTCTTTGTAGATTATCGGAATTAAACGCTTCTGCAGGATTGTTTGTCAAATTTAACAACAAACTATCGGAATAAGCACTCAAATGCCAGACAGCACTTTCGATTTTGTTATATAAACCGTGCAATTTTAAATATGGCACATAATTTTGTATTTTTTTAAGGTTTTCTTCGCATGTACGACCACGTTCTTTACATCTTTTATGCTTACCAAAAATATGGCTAGGAATATTTAAAATATTTTTTTGTAATTCCGTAGGTTTGTCATGGTGAGGTACTTTTTCCTCTTTTCATAGAGCGGCTGCCTCTAGTACTTCAAGTTCGAGTAATAATAATAAGAAAAAGAAGAAGAACAACACGAATATATATATATATATATATATATATATACATAATTATGATATTAATATAATTATAATACTATTAATACATATATTTTCTATATTTATGCAAAACAAACATAATAAAATAAATATTTAGAAGAAAATAAAAATATATATTTGCGTTTTACATTTTAATTTTTATCGAGTACATATATATTCATGAACCCGTTAAAATTCCTGAACTATTTGATCAGGAATCCAATTAGAAATCATGAGTGGATCCGGATCGGGATCCCTACTAGAATCCAGTTTACCGTTGTTACATTTGTTCTGGGATCTGATTCGATATCACACCAGATTACGATCGTGATTTCGGAATACTACTGATTTCACATCAGTAGACTTCACGTCGGAATCTTACTGGGTCACTGACAAAATTTCTGCACAGATCTTTTCGTATTTTTAAAATGTTGTTTTTTACAACATTTCGTAGCTGTACAAAGCCATGTTTTCTCTTGCTATTTTACTGAACTGTCCTTGTAACGACTTTTAACTTTTTGCACAAATTGCGAAGTAAATGATTAGTGCATTCTACTTTTTTTACAGTCATCATTTGTTCGCGATATAGGGCGTTATTTAGTATAGCCTGATATACACTGTTGTCGCCATCAGCAATAACTGTTTTATATATCGTCCCATGCATTTCAAGGCTATTTTTAAAGCCTTCTACAATGGCGTCGCTTTCTATACTTGTAGAGCTAGCGTTGCAGTCAAAATTTTGATAACATTTGTGACGGTGTGGCTCGAGTCCATTTCGTTCCGCTCTGTCACACACCGTACAAAATTTGTTACGGATACGAACGAAGAGAACTTTTTTTGTGCGGTAACCAATTATGGCACCAACACTGGAAAGTGAATCGTAAGCGTTGCCGTACGACTTTTTCATCCAACTACCATCCACTACAATGGTTATATGTAGAATGTTTTTCCATTTCGCCTGCCATTTTCATACTTTCCGTTGGCCGTTTTTTGAAAATCATCGACTAGATTTTCGCGATGTTTGATATAAGTCTTTTCAGACATGCAAGGGATATTTACACCTACACAAAACTCTTTTAGTTGAGCATAACCATTTCCAACTGTTATAGTTGTAGCTACAGCAGCTTGATTGAGATCCAACTTTTTAGGTTTTGTGGGTTCTGACCATATGTTGTTTTTATAGTTGCACATTTGGCATTTGAAGAAGAACTGCGTCTTTAACCCATGGCAACGAGAATTTATGATTCCAATCTTTAAATTGGTATTCTATTCCTCGCGCATGGTTATTAAACATTCTGTGGATGTCATTCCACATAAAAGATACATCGACAATGCGACGGCCTTCCATCATACTTCCTTGAATATTATATGTATCCGGAAGGCTCTTTTCGATAACAAAACTGTCATTGTCATCTTCACATGATTCGACAATGCGACGGCCTTTCATTCTCTTCTCCGAATAGTGTTGGTCGAGGAGTATGGTCGCGATTACGAGTATGGAACGAATTAAGTGAAACATTTCTCTTCTCTGCATTATATTCCGTTACGACGAACAAATTTCAGTAGGATTGAAATCGATATAAGAGATCAGTTCAGAAAAAAAATAGCATTCGAATCCGGAACATCGACTGTGACGTTACACTTTGGGCGAACCCGAGTAGTATTATGAACGTCAGCGTCGTAGGGAAAAAGATAAAAATTAAGTTCTCAAATGCGACATGACAGACTACTACAAGTATGACAATTTACAAAGCGGACGGGGTGATAGAATTCCGCAAGTTTTCGTCGGTGCACCTTATCAACGCGGTCATGGAATCGGAAGTTTTTTAGGAGCATTATTTAGACGCATACTACCTTATCTAAGTAGAGTAGGGAAAGAAACTTTAGGTGCCGGTGTTAATATAATCGACGACATTGAAAATAATATCCCGCTACAAGTAGCGACCGAAAACCGTTTAAAGAATCGCGCGACAATCTCAAGAGAAAAGCTAAAAAAAATAAGTAGTTTGATGAAAAGATCGGGATATAAGTCAGATGCAAAAATGCACGTAGCTCAGTTTCCTTTCGTAGGGCTTAACGCGCGCATCGTTAATTCTACGGCAACTTCGTCGCGTAAACGCCGTCGAACGAGTAGGAAACGTTTATCGAAAAAACAAGGAACAAAACATCAAAAAATAAGGAGAGAAAGAAAAATGGACAGAAATTTTTCTTTAGCGACAGAAAAGCGACTACTCAAGAGTTTCCAGGAGTATAAATCGCGCGTCGAGAGAGTCACCAGCGAAAAAATTAAATATTTGCAGTCAGACAATGGCCGAGAATTCTGCAATGAAACATTCGATAACTTCGTCAAAACCCACGGGATTAAACGTCGGCTCTTCGCACCGTACACACCAGAACAAAATGGAGTCGCAGAAAGGATGAATCGCACTCTGGTCAAAATGGCGAGGTGCATTATCTCAGGGAAAACTAGAAATCACATTTTGGGCTGAAGGTTACATACGGCCAGTTATTTGAGAAACAGATGTGCATCCAGGAGCCTGAACGGAAAGACTCCTTATGAGGAATGGCATGGTGTAGTACCGCAGCTTGGACACCTTCGAATGATCGGAAAATTCACTATGGATGTATTTTCCAAAAGGGGTCTTATGTACTCAACACTTATTAAGTGGCAGTCTAATATTTATCATCGCAATGGCTTATGATAATGAACTTTTACTCGCTGTTTCGAATAATATAATTAAGCCAAGCTATTATAATATTAAATTTATACCATTTATTAAACAAGGCTTCTTTTATGGTGAATGCAAAATTTCCATAAATACTTTAAATGCAACGAGAAACATAAGCTTTTTTGCAGAAAATCTGGGTATAGTTGACGTGATGTTAATTAATAATACATACAATTCTAAAGAAAATAGAAAAAAATTAACATATATTATCAAAAATTAAATGCATGTATATATATATATATATATATATATATATATATATATATATATATATATGTACTTGCTTCGGCAGTACATATACTAAAATTGGAACGATACAGAGAAGATTAGCATGGCCTCTGCGCAAGGATGACACGCAAAATCGTGAAGCGTTCCACATTTTTAAGGAGAAAGAACGCAGGGATATGGAGAGAAGAGAGAGAGCGGAAAGAGAGGAAGAGAAGAAAAGAAGGAAGAGAGAGAGAAATGTGATATGGAGAGGAATAGAGGGGGCTGATCAGGAGGAAAGGAGATATATGGTAGAAGGGATCATTAGGAGGAAATTAAGCAGGAAGTTGAGGGTGAAATGGATAGAAGAAAGAAGAAGGGAGGACGGGACATGGATGGTGTTAACGGAAATAGAGAAGAGAGAGGACGGGGAAGAGGTATTAGGGAAAGAAGGAGAGATTAGAGGGAACTGGGGAGTGGGAGTGGATGAGGATCTGACACTGGAGGAGAGGAAGATGAGATGGAGGATCGCGGCAAAAAGAGAGAAAGCGAGAGGCAGGAAAGTGATAGCGACAAGCAGGGAATTGAAAGTGGGAGATGGGAAGAAGTGGAGATGGTTAGAAGAGGAGAAGAGATGGGAAGCAGAGGATGGAGAGGAGAGAAAGATGAGAAGTAAAAGGAAAAAAGAAGAGGACGAGTAGAAAAGAAGCAGGCGGAGAGAAGAAGATGTCTGAGGAAGGGGGAAGAGAGAGGGTTAGAGAGAGGAGAGGGAAGAAGAGGGGGAGGTGAGATGGATGGGAAGTAAGAGGAAAGAAGGAGAGGACGATTAGGAGAGGGATGGGAGGAGAGAAGAAGGTGATGACAATGTGAAAGGGATTAGAAGAGACGGAGTAAACAGAGAGAAAGATGGAGAAGAGGCGAGAATGGAGAGGAAAGGGGGAGCAAGAGTAGCGGAAGATAGGGAGGAGAGAGAGGGTAGAGAGGATGGGTCGTGAGGGAGGGAGAGGGAATCAGTATGTAAGGGTCACAAAATGGCCAGGGTCGCGGGGGAGGAGATTGAGGCAATGAAGAGGAAAGGGTTTAGAAGGATGTATAGTCTGTAAATATTGTATATATGTAACAGTTAAAGATGTATTGTGGAAAGGTGGTGAGGAGTTCTGTAAGGGGTTTGGTGGTCCCTCTGAAAACATCCCGGAAACCTGCGGGACCCGGAATAAACCAATCAATCAATATATATATACAGGGTGTCCCCGAATTGGCGGATCAACTCTCGTGGGTAAATAGAGCGTGTTAAACTGAAGAGAAAAATCTAATATCATTTTACTAAATTTACAATAATTAATGAGATATAAATTAATAAAGATGATCAAGTAACAACTGGAAGGTTTCTTCGCGCCGCGCGGTTATACTGGCACGGATTGGCCGATCTTTATTAATTTATATCTCATTAATTATTGTGAATTTAGCAAAATGATATAAGATTTTTTTCTTCAGTTTAACACGCTCTATCTACCCACGAGAGTTGATCCGCCAATTCGGGGACACCCTGTATATATATATATATATTGTTGCATTTTGAAGTACTAGGCGTTAGTTCTTATTACTTTTGAATGTTATTTAATTAGTAAAATTTGAATATTATTGTTACGTCCAGGCCCGTAGAAAGGATGGGTCAGAGGAAGGACGTAACAAGAACTGTTCCGATGTCAAAAGTCTTATCGACGAGTGACTCGGTCGAGCGAGCTGTAGGTTGGCAAACAGACGGGTGTCGTTATTACTCTGTTATGCGAACACTCTCTCGGTGGTCCCTTTTTGGTAAGAGAATCGAATCTCTTTTACGCGGGACGAGACCAAGTGTGATCTTTCGCGTGGAGAGAGTGAGGGAGTTAAATAAATTTACTATTTAATTTATTTATATTTCGATCATTTAATATTTAATTTAACATTTATTCAATTAATTCCTAACGTCATACATATAATCTTATTGATTATCGGCCTTAAAATTATTTTGTATGAGTGTGTGTGTGGATCGCAGGTGTTACAAGTACGGAGGTCATCAACCAGAAAAGAAGGGGAACGAGTGCGATTTTAAAGATTTTATTCTGGTTGGTATTTGTTACAATAGTTTATAATAAAAAAAAATAATGATTTGCGAAAAGTGTAAAGTGTGTGTGTTACGGCGCGATTTCGACGTCCTCGAAGACGCTATCTATAAGGTTGAGGAAAGCGGAATCGGACATAGATGCAAGCTTCAATTCTAAAGAGGGGAGCGCGAAGGTGTCAAGATCTGCTGGAGAGTACTCCAAAGAGGAGTCGGGTAATTCTATCGTGTGGTTCGACGAATTATCCGAGAGGGTCACGGACGAGGAAAATCAGAAAAGGTTGGGGGGAGACGACGGCGGTGAGTCATCGGATATATCGATGACCGAAGGTGAAAGGGGTACGGGGGAATATGATGGGGAAGGAAAATCTATTTCAGGGTAACTATGGGTAGATGGGAAAAGCGTCTTCAATGGGGGTGGAACAGCGCGGGTACTGTGGAGAAGAAGGGGGAGAATCAAAACTGTTGGTTTCGCTCACGGTCGTCCGATCTATGGTCTCGGTTAGCTCGCGAGAATCGGCGGATTGGCGCGATTTTAGGCACTTTAAATAAAGAACAGGGTTGAATAAAGGAAAAAGAAATGACGGTAAAAGTGAGAAGGAAAATAGACTTACTACTTAGGCAGATTCGTTGCGTTTTAGCTGCTGGTCAGGTTGTGGCCCAGTTGTGGCTCTTGTTCGGCTGATGGTCGTTGTTGGGCACTGACTCTAATAGTTTTCAAGATTTAATCAGAACTCCCGATATGTGAAACGAATTCCTTAGGTCAGCGAACGACCGAAATAAGAATGAGCGAGAGTAACTGTGCCGAACGAATCTAACACTGTACTATCGACTGATTTGAATTTTTGTTTTTTTTATTTTTGTAATGCGCGAGTCTTTCCTTTTTATATTAAATCTTGAGGGCGTGTTAACAATTTAGGGCGGGAGTATTTTTTGAGATTTCGACGTGTAAAAAGCTGTCGCTTGGTGAGGGCCTTTCCTCCTTATTTTTGATTATTGCTGATTGGTGAGCTCTATACGCCCTCTTGGGAGATTTGGAGGTTTTTCATTTGTTTATCTCTTGAGATTATGCAGCTGTGTTTGTTGTTTATTCATTTAGGAAATCTCGCTATCGATCTTTTTAGGCATCATGTTTAATGACGGTCCTTTCTATTGCGCGACCCTTCTTTTTATGACTGATCGGACGATTATTGTTTCGTTTTCGTGGGAAGAAAAATGCGGAGCGTAACAGTACTGTACAGAGTAGCTTATCGCTATTTAGAAATTTATTATAAACAGTTGTCACTTTAGATGGTCCGTCAGGCGAGCTCTCTTATCGAATGCTTCTTAAGTTTTTGTCGCTGTTTGTCGAATTTATGCTTGCAGTTTTAAATAACTGCTTCGAGTTACGGTGAATCTGTTTTATTTAAAATTCTTTTAGAGCAGTTCAAGTGTTTATACTTTATTCGATTTCTAAGACTTCTTTGGTTGTCTTATTTAGAGTTGGTTTCGCCTTACGGAGGATTGTTAAAAATTTTATTGTCCACGTAACGTAAGATTCGTGGAGTGTGACTAAAGTGACAGCTCTCACGGTTTGATATTTTGCCGTAGAGCGTTCTAGGAATCATTATCTCTAAATGTTTATGCATTTCGAAAAGAAAGAATATAGTGAAGTCTACATGACGTAACATTATTATTACATACATATAATGCAATTCCGGTCTCACTTTTGGAAAATATATCCATAGTGAATTTTGGCTCGTTATTTATAGGTAAGAAACACATAATCTTAGAAGAAAATATTAATTTATTTAAAAAAAAAATATTACTTTTTTGACATTTAAGTTTAAAAATTCTAAATGTTAAAGAAACATATGTAGAATGGACCAGAGTTAAGCAAAAATATTTCAGATTTTAGATATAAACATAATTCTTTTATTTGACATCTTATGCCATTAAAAACGCATGTTATATTATATTTTTTATTGATATTTGTAGAATATTTGCAGAGGGGGAGTCTCAATTGCTTACAGTCCCGATTGCTAATTGCTTCGTTAACACAAATTTTGCTGATAGTTTTGATTGTCTACATCTCGATTTCCTAGATGTATTATTGTGTATATAAAAAAAATAAAAAATACATAAGTACGATTGTGCACATGATATTAATGCGCAAATGTTGCACATATTATTGCGCAAATTGCACAAATGACATTGGTTGAATGATGTCAAAGCTAACGGCAAAATGTTATGCGCAAACGAAGCGGTTGGCAAACAGAATACCGCCAAGATTTATTAATGTTCATATGCAATATTTTTTTTTGTGGAGTAACTAACAAACAAGCAAACAATATTAAAAAATTCGCTAAAATCATAACACAGAAAGACCAACTTTTACATGACATAATTGAAACAATTTTGTTCCTTTTTATTTATCAAAGTTTATTAACTTTTTTCTTTACACTTATCAAAAATTTAATTTGAATCTTTATTATTATTATCGTTCAAAGTTGATCGAATCTCTTTTTTATACTTATGAAAGGATCAATTTCATTCTTTCTTATCAAAGTTTATCAAATCTTTTTTTATTCTTAAATTAAAGAAGATAATCGTAACAATTATTCGTGTACGTACATTTTAATTAGCGCGTATTTAAATTACATATAATATTATTGAATAAAATTGTTAAACTTGTAGAAAAATCTTGAAGTGTCTCGTCAGGTTGTGAAAGGGATAAGTATGTAAATATATTTGTTCTCAATGTTCAAATAATATGCATTTGCGAACAGAGTGTACATCTTCCTAACAATGTCCGAGAGCGCTGGATTATGATCTTCTTCTTGATCTTCCTCTTTTCAGGAAAGTATTGTGAGACGAACTCTCAGTATCGCCTCCTTATATATATATATATATATATATATATATATATATATATATATATATATATATGTAAGATTAAAAACGCATTATTTAACATACTGCATTCCTCAGAGCACTGTTATTAGAAGATAAGTGCGCACGTGCGACATTGCAAGCGATAGCGGCTAGATCATACGACACGAGTATCTAGCATTGTTTATAACTGAAAAGTATCGGTTCACCGTTGCGTCATTAGCGGCTAGATCATACGGTGCGAGTATTTAGCATTGTTTATAACAGATTAAAATATTGAGAAAGCACGATGAATCATTAGTATAAGATATTGAGAGAGCACGATGAATCAGTGCAGTCTGTACTCAGCCGTCATTCTGTGCGTACACCATTATATTATACTCTATATTCTCAATAAATCCTTTTCTTATTTTATAACATTTTTCTGTCCCTCATATCCCACATATATATATATGTGACACAGCCGCTACTCCTATCTCCCGCTTCGAAAATTGGACCAATTACCTATGTAATATCGACACTAGCGCGTTGGTGGAGGTTGACTTCCTCGCATTACAACTCTTACCCGAGGTGATCGCCTCGAACGAGAGCTCCGCACGACAATAAACATGCGACCGTTAGGATCGCGACACAAAGAGACTGTTTATCACGAAAATAACAGTCGCACGACTACAAACTGCAAGTTTACAATTGAAACTTTTACGAAAATATATTATTTATAAATATATTTTAGAGAATCAGACGTTATGTTTGATATAAAATCAGGCACTATTTGGGACAAACGCAAAATATTACGCTTAATAGCCCGTAAAGTGATCTGTGAATGGTTAGATACTGGAAATCATTCATCACTTACGTTAAACAACTGGTTATCAAATGAAGGTCTTATTACATTCTTTGGAACGCACATTATTGATAAGGTAGTTTAATATTTTTTGTGTTAAATTGTCGATATATGGTAAATATAAAATGTGATTGTTAAAAATACACGCACATCAATAATAAATATCGTTAAATATCTATAAATTTTTTTTTTCAAAAACGTTATAAAAGCAGAACACTAATATTGATTATATTAAATTATTATTATATAGATAGATAAACAATTTTATTGATTCTTCTTAGGGTTTTCAATCTCTTACAAATTTTCCTTAACCTATCTTACCACTAAACTTATCCTAACTTAACCTAATTGTTTTCTGGAGAGCCTGCAATCGTGAGCGACCCTTCCATGTCCCTCCCCAATCGCATGCCCTCCCCACACACACACACCACCCTCTTTTCGCCGGACTTCCGCTTCCTCTTGCCTTATAAAAAAATTTCATTTTTCTTTTTCTTTCTCTTCCCCTCGATTCCCTTCTCTCCTCTCATCCTGCCATTCATTCCCATTCTCTCCCCCTCATTCATTTTCATTCCTACTATTCTCCTCTCTCTCTACCTCCTTCATCCATTCCTCTCCCTCTCCCTCCTCTCCCAGAACCCATCTCACATTATCTTGCCAACTCCCCTCTCCTCTCTTCCAGATTCTACAACTCTCCCATACATGCTCCCACGTCTCCTCCTGCCCTCCACACAGTCTAGATTTTCTTTTCCCCTCCTCTTCCCAGTATCTACTCTCCTTCATCTCCACTCCCAATCTAAATCGTGCCACCCTTCTCCATCTGCTCTCTCCCCAATTCTTCTTTAAATATCCCGGTATCCCTTCCCCCTTAACCTCCTTATACCATCTATTAAATCTTGCCTCCTCTATCTTTCCCCTTCTTTCTTTCCTTTGCCTCTCTTTGTCTATATCTTCTATTCCCTTATACCAGTTCTCCCCCGTCTCCTCCTTTATTTCCATCTCCTTCACTCTTATCCCTCTATCTTTAAAAAACCTTTCTCTTTCCTCCTCCCACTTCAACAGCACCTCCCCCACTTTGCTCCTATCCCTTAATTCTTCTAGACACCTCCTTGCTAATTCACCCCCCCTCCCTTCCCTTAGCCTTTTCTCGTATCCCCATGCTCTTCTTCCCGCTCTCACTTTTAATTTCTCCCTCTGTAGCTCTTCCCTTATCATGTATCCCAGTATCCTGTTGTCCACTCCCAGTACCCACCTTAAGTATCTCTCCTCTATTCTCTCCATCCCCTCCCTCTCTTTCCATCCCCATATCTCTACCCCATACCCCAGTACAATCCATACCAGCCTGTCAAACAGCCATATCCTCCTTCCCCAGTCCCTTCCAAATCTTCTCTTTTCTATCCCCTATACCTGTCCCATTATTGCAGCCGCCCTCCTAACCCTGTCCCTCACCTGTGCCTCTTGTCCCCCATTCCTCTGCAGCGTATATCCTAAATATTTATATTCCTTTACCTCCTCCACTTCCTTTCTCTTCCATCTCCAGTTCCTCTTTGATATACTTCCTCCCCTCTCTCTCCTGAATCTCATGATCTTCGTCTTCCCTATAATCACTTTCAACCCCTTTCTATCCATATATCTCTCTAGCCTATCCATCATGCTCCTCATTCCTTCTTCTTCTTCCGCCACCAGCACCAAATCATCCGCATACGCCAGCGTGTATATTTTCTCTCCCCCTAGTGCAACCCCTCCCCAGTTTACTTTACTCATCTCTTCCTCCAGATCTGCAATCAGTATATTAAATAACATCAGGCTTAATGGGCATCCTTGTCTCAACCCCCTCCCCGTCCAAAAACCCTCTCCCATTCCCTGTTCTACCCTTACCCTACTTTTTGTCTCTCTCAGTACCTCCTATATCCTCCCTATAAGTCCTTCTCTCACTCCCCGCCGTCTCATCATTTCCACTACTATCTCTCTATCCACCGAATCAAATGCCGCTCTCAAGTCAACGAATAATCAAAATTGATTATGAGCTCCTTAATAATAAATAAAGAGGTAATAGAAAGGCTTTAGGAGCAAAAGGATAAGTTTAGATATGTGGGTAAATGCAAATATCTGTTAATGTGTCAGAAATTTATATTGATACATGAATGGAAATTAAATTGATACATTAATACAATAACTAATCCCTTAAAATTATTGAATAATTACGCGAACGTTTCGATCCTCTTCAGCGCAAAGTATGACAGAATGATAAACGTAATTAAGTATTACATCTTAAATTGGTCAAAAACGCAAAATCAAATCATAACTTAATAATAATATGCCGTCGGTTTATAAATAACGGTAGGAACGCATAAGATCGGTCGCTATGATGTGGAAATGAAAAATAGACGTTTATTACGCGAATACATGATATCAATGTTCTAAGTATGGTAATAGTGATGTTTTTAAATTAAATTTTATATATGAAACATGTAGAAATAGAAGTTTATTACGCGAATGCATGATGTCAATGTTCTAAGTATGGTAATAGTGATGTTTTTAAATTAAATTTATGTATGACCTAATGACTCTTTCAAATGCTCTCATTTTTTTTCAAGACTTCTTAGAAGTTTCCAAGCCACGAGGTATGCAATGTGTAAGTGAGGTAAAGAGATTCTAGTATGATAAATTTAACTAAATCAGTAACTGAACGTGAGTTAATACTTTGTTAATAAATATGTAAATTAGTAAAAGAAAAAAAAGAACTAAATTGAATAAATAGATTAAATAAATAATAATAAGTTAAATAAATTAATTAAATATAAATTAATTGTTAAAATTGCTTACTGAAAGAAGATTCTTCGGCTAACTATCACTAAACTTGTTCTTAATGTCGTAATAATATTATATGTGTAACTGAGATGAAGGATTGAGTAGTACTGTGACTAAGTGGAGAAAACATTTGAAGAAAGGTCGTTTTTTAGTTGGCATCATGTCTTCGGCAGTTTATTTATAATATTTTCATAAATAGCTGGCAAACATTCTGTGTCTGTTTGTAGATTAATGCTGTTTTTCTGCCGTTTTATATGTAACATTTCCGATACCAGTCTTTTGGCGTAATAGAGCTCATTGTCAAGAATTTGTACTTTGTCCCAGTCAAATTCATGATTTTGCGTCAAGCGATGGTCCGTAATGACAGAATGATTGGTACTAATTTTCTCGATATTAGTCTTATGTTCGTTTATTCTGGTTTTAAGTTTTCTGCCCGTTTGACCACATATGACGCATTACAATTTGAGCAATTAATTTTATAAACTACATTTGTTTTTGTGTAATTTGAGATCGGATCTTTATGAGTTTTAATAAATTTGTTATTTTTGTTTAAACTGTAATAGGCTAGTCTAACATCAACTTCTTTAAGAACATTTTTCATTTGTTCCGTTAACGATAGTAAATACGAAATAGTAAAATACGAGGTACTTTTTGTGGACACTGAGTCTCTATGTTGATCTTTTTTTAATTAAGTGCTTAATACGTTCGTTCATTATTGTAAAAATCATGTCAGTTGGATAAGAATTCTCCTTTAAGATCTGTACTACATGCTTCAAATTTTTATCATGAAATATGGGATTTGATAATAAAAAAACTCTGTCTATTAATCCTATTACAGTGCTACGCTTATGACTCAACGGGTGTTGAGAATGGAAATTCAGGTATCTGCCCGAGAAAGTATTCTTATGGTACCAGTCAAAAATTAAGTAGTTATTTTTTAAAATGAGTGTCAAGTCTAGAAAGTTTATTTTATTTTGGTCACTAATTTCCACTGTGAATTGTATTCTATTGTGGAAGGAATTAAAAATGGTCACTGTCTGGTCAATTGAATTGGAAGGTACTGATATTAATATGTCGTCAACATATCTAACATATATGGGCATGGGTAAAATTCAATAAAGCTAAAGCTTGTTCTTCTATGTCTTGGAGAACTATATTAGCGATAATTGGAGAAAGCGGGGAGCCCACTGGGGTACCATACGTTTGCCGGTAAAATTTGTTGTTAAAAACAAAAAAAGTCGAATTTAGAACTAAGTTTATTCCTAGCATAAATTCAGATTCCGGGATGTCGCAATTCCGTATAATTAGGTGCCATCTCTTTGAGATACTCTCTATTGCTAAATTAATGGGGATATTGGTAAAAAGAGAAATCACGTCAAGTGAGACTAGTTCGAATTCATTGTCAATGTAAGTATCTGAAAGATATCGTTAACCAGATCAAAACTGTTAGTGACGTGGCTCTTAGCTCTCGGAAAGCTATCGTACATAATTTTGTGTAACCAATTCGCTAAAGAATATAATGGACTATTAATAGACGAGACGATTAATCTAAACGGGATGTTGTCCTTGTGAATTTTGGGTAATCCATATGCTCTCGGTAAATTGCCCTCACTAAACGACAATTTCCGTTGAACTAGTCGAGATATATTCATGCTTTTTCCATCTTTTTAGTAAATCATGGAGATTCGAGATAAGTTTGTTAATTGGATTTTTGTTTAATAAAACGTATGTCTCTTTATCAGACAAAGTCCTTCGATTCTCTCGATATGTATATCCTTATCTAGAGCTACTGTTATATTACCCTTATCTGCTTTAGTAAGGATAAGGTTATTGTTATCGCGTAAAAAATCATTGGTAATTGATTGTAAATGTATTAGATTTTTATTTGTTTCATTACAGGGGAAGGAATATGTCAACGAATAATGCCACCATCCCTCCCTTTCTCCCCTCCAATTGCCTCCCTATCAAATAGTTCAATACGTATACATTATCCATCCCCTTCCTGAATCCTGTCTAATTTCGCGGTACAATTCCTTTCCCTTCCACTTCTTCTCTCAGTCTCTCCGCTAGTATGGCCGCATACACCTTGTATAATGTTAGCATCAAAGTCACCCCTCTGTAGTCTCCCACTCCCTCCCCCTCCCCCTTTTTTATTATCGAAACTATCACCTTCTCCTTCCACCCCTTTGGCCACCCTTTTCCTCTCCATACCCTATTATAAAACTCCCATGCCCACAATTATTATTATATAAAACGTATAAATATAGGCGTTTAATTAAATAATTTCAATTCATTGTTAATATACAATACTTTATTTACGTACATGTCAGACGTACATACATCTCCAACCGCTTCTTGTCGCGCTTTCTCTGTCGATCTCACCTAGAAACCAGGCCCGTACGAATAAACAAACTCAAATTATATAATACAAAAATATACAGATTAATATAATTTTTTTCTCTTTCTTTTTATAATACCCTGTATCACATTTAACGTAGTGCAATAATTTAACACTTTTCGATATTTATTTCTCTTTTTTTTGTTTCCCTTACATAAATGGATTCTTCTTCTTCGTGTGCCCTATCCGGTCCCCCGGACGTTGGCGATCACTCTGGCGATGGTTATCCTATCCACCACTACACGGAAGAGTTCCTCCGCGCTGCGGATACCAGTCTATGCTCTAATATTCCTCAGCCAGAAGAACTTTTTCCTTCCAACTCTCCGACGAGCCTCAATTCTTCCTTTTAAAATTAACTGCAGGAGTCTGTATTTTTCTCCTCTTAAAACGTGGCCAAGGTACTCAATCTTTCTGCATTTGATAATGGTAAGCAGTTCTCTTTGTGCACCCACTCTTTCCAGGACTTCAGTGTTAGAGATCCTGTCGACCCACGAAATCCACAGCATCCGCCTAATTAAACACATCTCAAATGCCTCCAGGCGATTTATCGTGGTTACTTTGAGGGTCCATGCCTCGGCACCGTACAAGAGCACAGACCACACATAGCATTTAACCATTCTCCGCCGTATCTTCAAATTGAGGTTGTCGTTACAGAAGAAAGATTTAATCTTATTGAAGACGGCACGAGCGAACTCTATCCTGCACTTAATCTCACGGTCAAGATGACCGGTCTAAATCCTCGGTGATCAGGCACCCTAGGTATTTGAACGATGTGACACGATCAACCCGCCTGCCGTCAAGATGGAGTGACGCATTAACATGGCTCTGGCGACTAAAAATCATCAATTTCGTCTTTTCGTGTTTATATTTAAGCCCATCCTTCGCCCGGCTTCGTAGACTTTATTAAGAAGTAGTTGAAGATTCTCAACGCTCTCGGCGAGGATGACGGTGTCGTCTGCGTATTTGAAGGACTAATTCGTCCTCTATTTATCTTGATTCCGAGTTCTAAATCATCTATGGCGTTTTTGAAGATTCTATCTCCTATAGAGATTAAAGAGAAGAGGAGAAAGGATACATCCTTGTTTGACCCCCCCTCTGTATATCTATTCTTGAAGTTGTCAAGTTTCCTATTATTTCAACTTTCTGCTGCCAGTATAGGTTTTTCATCACTCGGATATCTTTATCATTTACCCCTACTTGCTGGAAAAGCTCAATGAGCTGGGTGTGTTGCACTCGGTCAAATGCTTTCTCATAGTCCACGAAGCACGCGAATACATCTTTTTGGTGATCTCGGCATTTTTGCAAGAGAACATTGAATCCAAAAGGTGCCTCTCGTGTACCAAAAGCATTCCTAAAACCCAGCTGCGAGTCGTCCAGGTCCAGTTCACATTTGGTTCTTATACGGGCATGGATTATGCGGGGGAATGTTTTTAGCATGTGGCTCATAAGGCGGCTAATTAGACGATAATCAGCGCATTTTTTGGGATGTTGTTTTTTGGAATGGTTATGAACGTTGATATCAACCATTCTTCCGACAATTCTCCCGTATTATAAATTTGGTTTGGTTAGTCTTACAAGTAAACCTACTTTTGTGTTACTCACCGATTTTAATAAAACTCAGTACACTTGTAGAGCAGCTGCAAATAATACACACATATTTTTTTATATCGGCAATGGTGCAGGTTTAAGGGTGAAAACTATACCCCTTCTATGTATACGCATGAGTAGTTATTTTTTTACATTTAACCAAGGATATTAAAGCTATTTTGAGATAGTAAAGGATTTTTATGTCGTTAAAAACAAATTCAATGTAAAAATTATATAATTCATGATGGCGGATCCAATATGGCATCTCTGATAAATCAAAATAGACTTATCTCGCTCTTTGCCAAAGCCAGGAATAACCGACGAGAAGGTGGAGAGAATCTACTCCCAATTTGTTTTTTTTTTTGCTTTTTATTTTTTATATTTTTATTAAAATATTTATTTTATTAATTTTTTTTTGCATTATATCGCTTCCCACGCCTCATTTTAAGTCAATTTCTTTACTTATATGTTTTACAGAAATAATAGTCGATAAAAAATTCTTTTATACATAACGAATTTGCACATCAAGCACACTTTATAGGGTATGTGAAGTTAGCACCCCCACATGCGATTTTTGTTCTGATTAGAGTTCTAACTTCTTCTTAAAGAGTTAAGAGTTCTTTATAAAAAATAAAAAGTTCTGGTTAGTAAATTAAAAGTTCTGAAGAAAATTATTATGGACAAAAGCGATCAGATCAATACTTAAAGAGTTATTCGATTTTAAACATTTTCGATATCAAATTTTTCCAAGTTCCGACGAAAATTTTTTGTAAAAGTTTAAAATCTCAAATCTCAAACAAATAACCCTTTAATTATTGATCTGATCGCTTTCGGCCATAATAATTTTCTTCAGAACTCTTAATTTACTAGCCAGAACTTGTGTCAGAACTACCTGAACTGTGATTTAACGAGTCAAAGTTTCAAGTCCGTGCTACCGAATTGCGATTTTTTCAAAGTTATATTTCTAAAGTTTGGTAGAATGTAATTTTTTAAAAATTATCAGGAACTCTTCATTACATGTAAAAACATTATATTTAATTATCAGAACTATTTAAAAGAAAAAAAAATTTTTTAATTCTTTTTTAATTTAATGCTTTATCAAAATTATTTTTTATTTATCAGGAATTCTAGAGGACATAAAAACAAAGCAAATAAGCTATTCAGAACTACTCAATCTCGATTTTCGATGTGAAGTTAGCACCCCAATTTTCAAATTCAAATTTGAAACCGTTAATCGACGGAACTCTTTTTATTTTTTATAAAGAACTCTTAAACTCTTTAAGAAAAAGCTAGAACTCTAATTAGAACTATAAAAATTGCATGTCAAGGTGCTAACTTCACATACCCCACTTTATAATAGCTATATTAGTGCATGATACACAAATAGCTTGACAATTTTTGAAACAGTAATCTACAGGGTTATCAAACTCAAGTGATTTCTCTTGTAAATATCCACTTTTGTACCATGAATATTTAAAAGGACCCCGCATACATCTTTATGGAAATTGAATTTCAGTCGAATCGTCTGAAACTTTCAGAAAAGTTAGTTCTTACCATGCTGATTAAAAGTCATAATGGACACGAAGTCCAGAAATGGCCAGTTTTTGAGATACATATGGTTAAAAGTCGGAAAAATGGCTTTTTGAGACTAGATTGCTGTATAGGTTACGCAACACCAATAAAGTGTGCGTGCGTGCGTGTGCGTGAGTGAGAGAGAGAGAGAGAGAGAGAGAAGGGACAGAGAAAGACAGAAAGAATCTATTATGCAAGTGTATGTCAAATACAATATTAATTGGCATATTCAAGTTTTTGATGAGTTTTGATTTTCCTTGTCAACATTTATGTCTTCAATGTCTCTTAATTTGTTAAAAAGTGAAAGTACTTTATATTTGGTTGCTGCCTTGATTTGCCCTGACGTGATTTTATACTAGAGGATGGATGAATATTCAAAAAATATTTCTCTATAAATTTTAAAGTACACGCACAGTTTGTAGGATATTCCATATTGAAGATATAGAACACAGACATCATCATTTCCTTTCATAAAAGCAATATGTTCTCTCAATCTGTATTACTTCTATAAATAAAAATAAATAAAACATCCTTTATTCTGAATCATCTGTAACACATAACCAAGTACGTACATGTCTAAAAATATAATAATTAAATAATATTAAATTTAAAAAAATAATATTTTTTTTACCTATGATTACGATGCATGGTGCAGCAATAGGTGTTTCTATTTCTTTCAACGCTGTCCCCTCCTATACAACAAATTTTACATTTATAAAAAACAAAGCAGATATAATAAGAGAGTTCTAATCCAGGGATCTGAGGGGGTGAGGTAAGTGGGGGGGACGAGGCAAGGTACCTCGCCCCCCCGTACTGACGGGGGGGTACCAAATGTCCCCCCAGATTGAGGGGGAAGGATGGTACCAAATGTCCCCCCAGATTGAGGGGGAAGGATGGTACCAAATGTCCCCCTAAATTGAGGGGGAAAGGTGGTACCAAATGTCCCCCCAAATTGAGGGAGAAGGGTGGTACCAAAAAACCCCCCTGATTGGGGGGGGGGCATACATATGGTTCCGCACGTGGAGGGAGTGTCCTCTCCGACTGACTGCGGAGGTCTGATGGTGAGAGAGAGGAATGTCAACTGTTATAGATAAAATAATCACCCCACTCTGTTTATCCATAATGTATATTTGCAATAAATAATTACGTTCGCAACGCGTTAGAGGGAGACGGTGCTATAGACGTTCTATATAGCGTAGGACAAGGAGAGTATGACGTGGTGTGAGAAGGAAAGCGCTATATGTGTATGACAAGGGAGTGCATGATGATAGAAAAAGGAGAGCATGATTGTAAAAAAAGGAGATATGGGTGCGAGAGAAAAGAATAGAGAGGAAGAAGGATAGCGAGAAGGAGAGCGTGTTATGGAGTGCGAGAGAAAGAATAGAGAGGAAGGAGAATAGTGGAGGCGCGATAAGACGGAGGCTAAGGCGTACACGAGAAAAAGATAATTTTTGTATGTTAAGTTTTTTTATAATATTAAATGTTATCTTATTATCTAATACAGAGGAAGAAGGATGGGATAGATGATGAAGGTGGATAAGTAATAAATATATATAAGTTTAACATAAATTTTTATTTAAAAAGTGTGTCTGTGTATACATATAAAGTGTGTGTGTGTGTGTGTGTGTGTGTGTTTTAAAATTAAAAAAGAATTGAAATTGTAATAGAAAATTTAAAAAATTAAAAATCTGTAGGGGCGAGGCGCCAGGGGAACTCGTCATAGCTGCGTCTGTAACAGAAATGAACATTTTTATTAGTACTTTAACAATATTTTCTAAAATGATAAAAATTATAAATACTCACAATCTATTCGGAGTCTCTCTCTCATCTGACGACCTGGAGTCCTCCTGCAGAGTTTCGGGGAGCCACGGTTCCTCTGTCTCCCACACCTCATACGGAAGCTCACCAAAGAGTTTCCGCAAACAAAGACGATCCTCGTTAAACTGAGGAGTCACCTCCTCACACCTCCGGTTCTCGGGAGTGTCACCCCAAAGATCGTCATGCACCCATGCGTAACCATAATAGTTTTTTTTGGTTTTTACACATAAGTCCTCAGTGTATGTGCGACACTTACACAATAATAGTTTTTTGTAGTATTCACACAAGTCTTAAGTCATACAAATCGGACACATATTGCAAGGTAATATTTGAAATAATGGAGTTCGACACTCGCTACAAAATAGTCCGAGAATTAATGCGTAAATATTTAATTGAATGTTATAATATTAATTGAATGTTCCCGCACAGCACGAATCTCATCAAAAAGGTACGCTATTCTTATTAAACATAATGCGCAGAAGTATGTGCCATCTGCAGTTGCATAACAAAAATATATGCAGTACATCCTTGTTAGTTCATTATACGAATTAATTTCCGCTAAGTCCAAATCACGATTGATTCTGTCTTCGAAAACACTTTCATCACTTTCATAGTCACTGTCAGCTAAGCGTTGTACTTCAACGTCCAAATCACCCTCTTCGTCAGAATTGTTCATATTAATATCACCATTATTTTCGATAACATCGAAACCGATATTTCCAATATTGGCGTTATTGTCATCATCATCACTAGATAGTTCTAAAAGCGGCACTTCAATGTCCGAGTCTTCTTCATCGGAAATTATCATAAAATAATCATCACCATTATTTTCATCCATATTCGGAAGACACACGCGCAACGCATAGATTTACTCACGACACGAGCACAATTCATAGATTTTCTCGCGACACGAGCACGTAATAAGCTTCTTCTTAGAGCGTATAGGAAAAAACTAACCACGCGCCACGCGCATTTATCTCAAATATATACACGAGATCCCATATCTCATCTCTCTCTAAATAGAGTATCTCTTTCTAAACAGACTCTGCATATGATCCTATGAGAGGTAAACGTCTTTGTTTGACTGAGACTAAGAGAGCGCCAGGTGGAGGAGGAGGAGGAAGAGTCGTAGAATAAAATAGTGTGAAGAGAAACATTAATGTTAATAATTATTTTTTTTATTTTTTTTTGTTACAAGTATCATAAAATATATCATTTATAGCACACGCCAACAATTCGCAATCTACGAGTGATCCGCTATCGAACGCGTCACTCTCGCGAATCGCTTTCACAGCATCATTTACATCAGTAATATTGTTACGTTGCAAAACGTTACAAAATTGTTTACATTTTTCATTCACGAAATGTGTATTTTGACACAACCATGAATGCATATGGTCGATACAATCTTCAAAATTGAATAAATGTAATAATGTTTGAGGTTGCATATACAAAGACTTATTAGATAATGTTAATTTAATAATCCTCGATCCGTTTAATGCAATCATTTGGATAGATAGATCACAGATCCATAATGGTTGACTTTCAGTCGATTGTACATGTCGTTCAATGTCTGTACGTTTCTGCATCAATGAGTGCCAGAGTACGATAGGCAATACTAATCGATTACCTCGGTTGTCACCAAGTATCAATTCGACATACGACATAGCTCCAACGCTTATTCCAATCTCCAAATATTTGTAAGATGTCGGGATTAAGATATACCTTCTCCCAAGTATGCAAACCGCACGACGAGATGAAACGCTATATAAAATATTAAAATATATTAAAAAATAATATTTAGAAAATAATTTTTAGAAAAAAATTTTTAGGAAATAATATTTAGAAAATAATTGAAACTTACATTTTCTTTGATTGAATTTCACCGTTCTCAATCGGAATGTAAAAATTCATCTTGCTGGTTTCTTTTGTGGAGCACATTTTTTAGCACAACCTTATGCACGGACAACTGATGCGATACTAAACTATTGAAAGTACTGCGATCAATTTGTAATATCGCAAAACGTAATGAGGAGGGGAGTATTTGTGATGTAATTTTGCAAGCGCCAATGTAAGGCTGCTAAAAATTATTAAAAATCGCGTCCCCACATGCTTTCTCGAGCGCCGTGTGTGGCTGCCGTATGATGAAATCGATTCAAATGTATACGACGATTGAAATATTCGGTTACAAATGTATACGGCAAAGCGTGAGATAAAATTTTTGCTAAATGATAACATAAACAGAACGTCGATAGTACGAATGTTTGCGCTAAAGAATAACGCGCCGACAGTACGAATGTTTGCGCTAAAGAATAACGTTTCGCATAGTGGGTGGGCATTATCATGTATATTTAATTTGATTATAAATAATAAATATAATCCTATGCGTACAGGATGTCATATTATATTACATTACCACGAAATATGTGTGAGATAAAAAGACGTGATATTATAGAAATGATGGATGTTCACACGAAAGAATAACGTTTCGCAACGCGAAAAGAATATAACGATTAGATATAAATCAGAACAGAGAGTCACATTTTGCCATTATTGTCGAAGCTTGCGCGAATGTACCTTATATGTAAAAAATGAAGCAGGTTTTAACGCATCAATCCACCTTGATAAATTCGGTGGAGGAGTACTTTGCGTGGGAGGTGCGATGCGATGAATATATCAAGTCGTTGGAAGAGCAGAGTCGAATTAAACGACCGCGAATATCGATCGGATATCGACAATTGTTGATCGCAAAGATCGCGCGACTCGAAGGACTGAAAAATGCGTTGCGCAAACGTTTTGTACACGCGGGTGCTGGACACAGCGCGCATCAAGCTGCACTATTTTGGCGAGAAATTGATACAGCGTTTGAGAACCGTATATCGACTGGTGCGATAATCAATATCAATTATATCGAACCTCGCCAGTTTCTCGAAGACGCGAGTGATATCGTGCTCGAACATGTGCGAGACACTATCGAAACACACTGCAGTGTGAAAGTGAATACTGTGTTTAACGGTGAGTTTGTGACGGGTGAAAAGCACGACAATAAAAGTGTAAGTACAAAAAACTGTGAACTATTTCGTACATCTGATTTACGCGAATGGTACAAGCAACGTGTTATCGAGCCCACTTTAGCATCTCTCGAAGAATTGCAAGAACGTGATAGTGGGTGGGCATTATCGCGTATACTTAATTTGACTGTAAATATAAATAAATATAATCCTATGCGTGCGGGATGTCATATTATATTACCGCGAAAGATAATGATGAAGCGAGCGATAGTTAATGTGCGATCCAAAGACAATGCATGTTTTGCATGGGCAGTGACTGCTGCTATGTATCCCGCTGAAAGAAGGGTTGAACGAAAATTATCGTATCCGCGTTATATGTTTAGCACACGGATGTGCTAAATCTTTGAGACATTGAGTTTCCAGTGACTCTTAATCAAATTAAAAAGTTTGAAATTAACAACAATATTTCAATCAATGTGTATACCATCGAAAACGAAAATATTGTTCCTATTCGTCTTTCGGAGCAAAAGAGGGACAAGCACGCCAATTTGCTCTACATTCAAGATGCGCAAGATATCGGACATTTCGCGTGGATCAAGAATTTATCCCGGCTCGTGAGTTTGCAACTCAATAAACACAATGGACAAAAATATATCTGCAATCGGTATGTATATTTAAAATTGATTTTTTTCAAAATAAATATATAATTATTATTTCTATTTTTTATAGATGTTAAAATATATATAATTATTATTTTTTTTATAGATGTCTACATTATTTTTATTCGAATGAGAAACTACAGTCACATACTGTAGACTGCGGGAAGATGAATGACTGTGCTATTCGATTACCGAGAGATAAATATAAGTAGCTCGCTTTTAACAACTATAACAGGAAGGAGCAGGTTCCTTTCGTCGTGTATGCCGACCTGGAATGTGTTTTGAGAAGGACGGACAAAGAAGAAGCAAATAAAAATGTATACCAGCATCATCAAGTGTTTAGTATCGCTTATTATGTACATTGCTCGTACGATAATTCGTTGTCCGTGTATCATTCTCGTCACGAAGCCAATTGCGTTGCATGGTTTGCTGAAGAATTAAAAAATTTAGCAACGCGCGTGAAAACAATTTTATCTACAAATCTTCCCATGATAAATTTAACGCGTGAAGAATTGGAAAAGTTTAACAGCGCTACTCAATGTCATATATGTGAGAAACCATTCGTGGAAGACGATATGCGCGTACACGATCATTGCCACCTCACTGGGCGGTACAGAGGTCCCGCGCATTCAAATTGCAATCTAAATTATAAGGAATCCTTTTATATTTCAATTATTTTCCACAATTTATCCGGTTACGATTCACATTTTATAATCGAGGAAATAGCCACAGCGTTCGAAGGAAGAATCTATCTACTTCCGATAACTAAAGAAAAATACGTTTCATTTACGAAAGATGTTAAACTTATGGAAGACAATTCGCGAAATCACATTAAATTACGTTTCATCGATTCTTTTAAATTTCTCACAACAAGTCTCAACAAATTAGCATCTTTTCTCAGTAAAGATAAATTAAAAATTTTACAATCTGAATATCAAAATTTGCGGGTAGAAGACTTTGATCTGTTAACGCGAAAAGGTGTCTTTCCGTACGAATATATCGATTGTGTAGATAAATTGCACGATACATGTTTACCTCCGCGCGAATTATTTTACAGTTCCTTGACCGATGACACAGTATCCGAGAGCGATTACGCGCACACCGAGACTGTTTGGAACCAATTCTCCATCAGAACGCTAGGCGAATATAACGATCTATATTTAAAAATCGATGTCTTGTTATTAGCCGATGTTTTTGAAAATTTTCGTGACAATTGTATCAAGAGTTACGGGCTCGATCCTGCGCATTACTATACTCTGCCCGGATACACGTGGAATGCCATGTTGAAGCATACAAATATTAAGTTTGAATTGCTCACTGATCGATATGGTAATGTCTATAGAACGAGGTATACGCAGTGGTTTGAGTCAATGTTCCAACAGATACGCGCATGCTAATAACAAGTACATGCAGTCATACGACCCATTGAAACTGTCATCGTATCTAATGTATTTCGATGTAAATAATTTATACGGATGGGCAATGTGTTAACCTTTGCCTTACGCTAGTTTTCAATGGGTCGACAATATATGCAATTTTGATCTATCATCGATCGCGTCCGATTCGCCTACAGGCTATATCCTCGAAGTCAATCTCGAGTACCCGCAACATCTTTACGACGCGCTTACTGACTTACCGTTTTGTCTGACGCGTGACAAGCCACCCGGCAAGAGAGAGAACAAGTTGCTCGCAACCTTATACGATAAGAAACGATACGTAATACACTACCGCAATCTGCAGCAATGTACGCGACATGGTCTTCACGTTACAAAAATTCATCGCATATTACAATTCGCGCAATCTCCATGGTTACGTACATATATTGAATTAAACACGCAATTTAGAACAATGGAGAAAAATGATTTTGAAAAGAATTTATACAAATTAATGAATAACGCAGTTTTCGGCAAAACGATGGAAAATGTGCGCAATCGCGTAGATATTAAACTTATAACAAAATGGGACGATAGGTACGGCGCAGAGGCAATGATCGCAAAAGCAAATTTTCATGGCAGGAGCGTTTTTTTCGGAAAATTTAATCGCTGTGGAATTGCGTAGACTCGAGGTGAAGTTTTACAAACCAATCTATGTAGGTATGTGTATACTTGATGTATCCAAGATGTGTTTGTATGAATTTCATCACGATTACATGATTCCAATGTATAAAGAAAAATGTAAAATCATGTACACTGACACGGATAGTCTCATATATCACATTGAGTGCAAAGACGTGTACAAGAATATGAAGCGCGACATCGGCAAGTTCGACACGAGCGACTATGCGATAGACAATGCGTACGGTATATCGCTCGTGAATAAAAAGGTACCGGGTCTTGAAGGATGAAAACAACAGTACCATAATGACTGAATTTGTCGGGCTTAGAGCAAAAATGTATGCGTTGCGCGTGGATGATAAGAAGGATACGAAAAAGGTAAAAGGCGTCAAGAGTAACGTTGTTGCGAGAACGATAACGTTTGACGATTACACGCGGTGTTTGAACGAAGAGATTGAAATAACGCGTAGTCAATCGTGTATAAGATCAAAAATGCATAAAGTATATACCATGCGGCAGAAAAAATTGCTCTAAGTCCACACGATGATAAACGGTATATAATACCTAAAAGTATCGATACGCTACCATGGGGGCATTACAGAATACCGTTGTAAAAAGAAAAAAGTGTATATATTTGAATATTATATATATTTATATATATGTAAACTTTATATAATATTTGTTATATTTTTACAATACATTATTTTTATGTATCCAAGAATTCCGTGAACTATCGAATCCCAACCATTTCACAAAAACTTCATCCCCCCTCTTGCTCAATATCTTTTCCACAAGATATATATCGGGATTAGCAACGCGTTGTAGTTCGTATTCGTAAAATCCACCGGCGACGGGATTTCCGCGCGAATCTTTTAATATATATGTCACGGGATTAGTTTTCTGTATCTTAACAATTTCAAACACTTCGGTGGTCCAATTTGGTGTGTAGCCTTTTTCGAATAAAGTCTTGAATTTACTCACGCGCACCGAATCGCCTATTTTAAATTTCGCCGGCACCGCAATCTTTACGTTGCTGTACACCGTATTTAAAAGTTTCTCCGCGACGGCTGGAGTAACATCGATAGGTCTCATACCGATAGTGCGATGTTTTTGCGTGTTGTACTCTTCAACGAGTCTCGATAGTTCGTCGATCCACTTGTAGTTTCTATTGAGCGTAAACATTTTCCACATTTTATTCTTCAAAGTACGATTGAAGCGTTCGAGGCTTTCATGACGGAATATATCGAATAATGATTAATATTGTGTTTTTTCATGAGGTTTTGTACATTTGCATTGTAAAATTCTTTTCTTTGATCGGTTTGAAAATTTTTCGGGCATCTCGCATCGTCTCGAATTATCTCTGCAATCGCATCGGCCGTCTCGCTTCCACCTTTACTCTTGAGCGGTACGACCCACGCATACTTGCTCAACACATCGATAACAGTGAGTATGTAATTGTATCCCTTGTTGACTCGAGCAGACGGACGCATCTCGACGATGTCGGCTTGTCACAGATCATCGTATCCCCGCACTATGACGTGTCTTCGGGGAAAATTTTTTCTCGCTGGCGCGTGCAGTTCGTTTACCAACTGCCGTCTCTCCAAACTATGTTGATTCTTTGTTTTGTCAGTTTTTCTCGATGGTTGTTTGTTGTTTGCTTTTTTATCACTCATTTGCGTTTATCGTCCTTTAATAACCGTTCTTTAAGTTCCGTTTTTTCTATGTTTTTTCACGTTTTCTGACCCGTTCTTAATCCGTTCTTGCGTTGTTCACCGCCGTCCTTCACCTATTTGAAAATCGTTCTTGACCCGTTCGCAACCTTTTTCACAGTCGTTTTTGACTCGTTCGTAGCCGCTTTTAACCCGTTCGTAGCCTCGTTCACAGACGTCTTTTGAACGATCGTAGGAATTCTTGAATTGTTTGTAACCTTGCCGTGTAGCCGTGAAGAACGTGTTTGTAGCCTCGTTCGCAGCCCTCCTTGAGATGCTCATAGCCTCGTTCGAGGCTGTTGTTGCTGCTGCTGCTAGGTCGTTCACTACCACTGCCACTCATTTTAGTCAGATAGCAGTTCGGTAATTCTTCGTAGCGGTTCGATAATTGTTCGCAGCCGTTCGATAATCCTTCGTAGCTGTTCAATAACCGTTCGATAGCCGCTCCTAACCCGTCCACTGATACTCATTCAGGTTGATAACTGTCTCTGAGTTAGCGTTAGCCGCGCGTTGAAGTTTGTTTAGCGCAATCTGTAATGCTCGCACGTCCTTCTCAAGCGAAGTAAGCTTTTCGTCTGATTCTTTCTGTCGATTCATTAATCTTTTAACGCAAGACTGTACGTACAATTTGTTGACGGCATCGGTGTCAGCCTCAGGTTGCGCTACACGACGAATCTTACGCGACCTCGCATCGAAGTCTGTAACGATGCGACACAGAGCGTTTTCGTGCACATAACTTTTTACCAATCTATCCCAAGAGCCGTTTGTACTGGTTGCATCATTTCTTGAATCGAATAAGCCAAATTTGTTGATAGGCATTTTTTCCGACGCTTCGTAAAGTGTCACGCGACGCTGATCGACTGATTAGTTTTGTCGATACATCATTCAATTTATAATAAGACCATCTTCGCGAAGTTCTTCGATAATCGACATGATTTCATTGTCGTGAGCATTGTTACCGGCTCGACGCGAAGCATCCAGTAATCGCAGACGATCTACCAACTCGTTTGGATCGTTCCAATGCACGTAGTCGATCTTATTGTCGTTTAGAGTCATAGCGCGCGGTAGTATACCCTTTCCAGCTTTTCTGCTAGACAATAACGGCGCAATTACATTTTTATACTTATATCCTTTAGTCCCTAATACTGGATTATGTGCTTTGTTCCCACGTTTATGCGCATTCGTCGCTAATAATATACTTTTATATTTAAGCAAATCATCTTCGGTATATATTTCATCGTCGGGGATTTTTTTGAAAATTAATTCATAGAGACCAGGCGTTCCCGTATATTTTACTTCATTGATAATTATATTATCATTTTTGTCTACGTCAAAATGTTTATCACCGAGCATTATTCCATCGTTAGAAAACTTAATGCCGTACACATAATCCATAGCTTTATCTTTATCTTGATTCATAACAGTTAATATATATTTTTGTCCGAGTGGACCTAAATGCTCTCGAAATATGTTTACACCTGCGGACGTTTGCAATTCACGTTGTACCGTCGTAACCAACGAATCGGGTGTGGTTTCAAAAATTTCGTCGACGGGTGGTTGCTCGTACGATAATTGACGCGGTTGCGCAATTTCTATCTGAGTAGATGTGTCCGGTATCGTTCGTCTTTGATTAGGTGTAGAAGTTATCGGCAAATCATTTAATGAGACGTTTAATCGTTTTTGCTTTGAGCTCAAATCATTATATGAGATTCTTGGTCGTTTTTTAACTTTAATAATTTTCTTTTCCACATGGTCTTTTTCGAGTATATCGAACGGCTCGATTTTCGATACGTCGGATTCTACATCGATGGTATTTTGAACAAGCTGTTTTAGAGGCTCGCTAATCGGTTTAAACTGTTTCTCCAACGCTACATCTTCCTCAATTTTACCAGTTTTTAACGCGCGATATTTTTTGCGAATTGACTCGCTCGTCTGTACAATTTTTCGCGCAATCTTTTCACGATCACTGTTATCACTCATGTTTTTTATGTAGACGTTGCTCTGTCAATGTTTCGATAGCAACTGATCATTTTACGGTACCGCAAATTCATTAAAACCTCTTCTGTAACGTCCATTGCTCATTGAACTGTCTTTGTCAATTACTAGAAATCCATACTTGTGCTGCCAACATTTTTGACATAACGCGCTAAAATTATCGTACGACATGTCAGTATTTACATGATCGTTGTACACATGTCGCAAGTTTGTACCGTCTTGTTTAAATAAAATCAACAGATTAGCATTGTCGCGTATAAGATGCTTGGGTATCTTGGCATACGTTTGACAGAGATAGAAACAATCGACGCTTGAGTGTCGACCCATTGAGAAGTACTCTCTTATCGTATCTTGCTTGTCACATGCCACGTCATCAAAGATAAAAACCGAATTCGGAAGCGCCTCTCTCGATGGAATGACATCGTTGTTATTAGAGAACGTAAAGTAACCAATTTCATCTATCGATGATAGTAAATTTTCCAAATATTGATATTTTGGTTGTTGAAGCGATTTTGAATATATGTATAAATTTTCAAAGCGTATGCCGTTTGGACTTTCTATCAAGCTTATCAACAAGTTAGTTTTACCAATTCGAAGGGCCGCAAATGAGACCGCGTATTGTATTCGATAACATTTTTCCATGTTTGTGTATTTCTTTTTCAGGCATTAGCCTATTGTCAAAATTTGTTACTTTAATTACCGTTGGTTGTATCACGAATCGCATGACTTGTCTAATCAGACTTAACGATACTTTCTGAGAAGGAGGAGGGTGAGGAGAGCCTATTTATAGATGCGCATCAAATCGAAACCGCTCAGTATCAAACATGTTTCTTTCACTGTCGGATGACTGTGATATTCTCAACCTTACCTCAGAACAGTTGCAATATATACCGAAGATTATTTTATTGAAACAGTTTGGCCGTTACGTGGAACGTGTGTGGGACAAACTTCTGGAATACATAAAAGCGGATTCGGAGGTTCAGACCTATCGTCGCTGTTTCGAACATTACAATCGACCGCGGCAACGAACGCACATTGACGGTCCAGCGCCGATGATAAAAGATTGTTACGAATGTCAGCGAAAACTGTAAGAGGCTGTGGTCTGTTGAATCGCGCGATAAACGCACTCCCTATCGAATTACATATTCCTGGATATCAGTTTTGCGGACCGGGAACTCGTTTACAAGAACGATTGGCTAGAGGCGATCGAGGCATCAACCCATTGGACGTCGCGTGTCGTGAACACGATTTAGCTTACTCGCGAAGCAACGACCTCGGCGAACGACACGTAGCGGATCGTATACTAGCTGCGAGGGCGTGAGAACGTATTACCGCGAAAGATTCGAATTTTGGCGAAAGAGCAGCCGCCACGGCCGTTTGGACGGCCATGAAAGCAAAGACGAAAATGGGTATGGGGATGAAAAAGTCGTCGACGAAGAAAAAGATTACGAAAAAACGAATACTTCCGGTAGCAAAACGTGGGGGCGTATTACCGATTCTACCAGTGTTGGGTGCTCTCGGATCTCTGATTGGTGGAGCGGCTGGTGTAGCAAAGATGGTAAACGACGGAAAAGCTACGCAACGTCAGTTTCAAGAGATGCTACGTCACAGTCGCGCCATGGAAGGTCGCGGATTGTATCTCGCGCCATACAAATACGGACAAGGAGTCTCAATGAGAAAGAAGAAAAAAAAAAAAACGTCAAAGAGACACTAAAAATGCCAGAGGGTGCAACTACCAACGTACAACTGCTGCAACTAGCAAAACGTATGCGCATTCCGTATTTTAGAGGTGTTTTTATGCGTGACTCATTACCGATCGGCGGTATATATCAAAACGAGAGCGGCATCATAAATTTGGATAACGCTAAAGGCTCGGGTACTCACTGGGTAGCGTATGCAAAGAGAGGGAATCGCGCTATATATTTTGACAGTTTTGGCAATCTTCGCCCGCCAAATAAATTGAGACGATATTTAAATGTGTCAAAAATAGATTATAATCATACATCCTATCAAACTTATAATCAAAGCATCTGCGGACAATTGTGCTTGCAGTTTCTCCGAGCGGTCGATGCACGCGAATTTAAAGACATACATTGCGCTATTTAATTTAGTATTCGTTAAACAGTTTGGTCAACATGTCTATGACATTCACGCTGACTGGGAAGAGCAGCGTTCTCGTGGCAAATTACTCGCCCACCGTAGATTTAAGCGATGGTGAATACGAACTCGGTCTAGCGGATTTTGAGAGTTATCACACGATATCGAACGTAAATTCCTCGAATAATAAATTTTACTTTGGCAAAGACGATGCGGAAATTACGATTCCCGAGAGATCGTACGAGCTGCAAGCGATACATGAATTTTTGAAAAAAACAATTTCACGAAAACGTTCGTAACACACAGTTCGTGATGGTGATAAAAAACAAACTGACGACGATGACTTTGAGGCTGGAGAATGGCCGATAGTGCTCCGCGCTAATTACAATACGATGAGGAGCGAGATCAAATGCGCCTACAGAATAAATTTTAGCAAGCCTAACAACATTGGATCGCTGCTAGAATTCTCGAACCGTACACTGCAGTCGCGAAAATGGTACGAGTCGGACGTGCCGATTAACATTATCAACGTGAACATTATCCGCGTCGAATGTAATGTCACCGCAGGTGCGTACAACAACGGTAAACTCGTTCATACGATACATGAATTTTCACCGAGGGTACCACCAGGATATAAGATATCGGAAACACCGGCGCACATCATTTACTTACCGATCATCGTACGGAGCATTACAGATTTAACGTTACGCGTTGTCGATCAGGAAGGACGATTACTCGATTTTCGAAGAGAAGAGATCACCATTAGAGTGCATGTACGACGGCGGCAAAACTAGCGTGTGATGCTCGTGCTGAACGGATCGAAAGACGTGAGAGACACAATTTTTACGACGCCCGCGACAACAACAACAACATCGAGATTTGCTAATACGCAATCATCTTGCACTAAGAAAAAGAAATTAAACGCATCAAACGTTGCGTTTTTACAATCTTTGGGATTCGCGGTGCGAAACATTTGAACGATGACTGACATTCTCAACATCGCGGACGAACCGATCTTTGACGATCGCATTGTCAAGATTGAGACTCACGCATACAACCCATTCGCCAACACAACGTTCGGACACAGTGACGAGATAAGAATACCCATACAACAACAGGATCTGTATACATTGCCGTACGAGAGTTTCTTATACATCGAGGGAGAATTGAAGATAAACAATCCAACTGACGGATCTAATGTGTACTGCAAAATAATTGCGTAGCATTCATGTTTGACGAGATTCGATACGAACTCAATGGCGTGGAGATTGATCGCAACAGAAACGTGGGAATAACAAGTATGCTCAAAAACTATGTAACAATATCATCCGACAGAAGCGTGATTATAAGAAATGCTGGCTGGAGTGATCCAACTACTATGAATGGACACTTTAATTTTTGCGTACCGCTCTACATGTTATTGGGATTTTGCGAGGATTACAGACGCATAGTAATTAACGCTCGTCACGAGTTGATCTTAATACGATCGCGCAATGACAACAATTGTCTGGTTAGAGCTTCGGCGGTGGAGCCTGTGATCAACATATTCAAGATACAATGGCGAATGCCACATGTGCTGTTGAGTGAAATTAAGAAGCTGTCTATGCTGCGCGCTCTGGAAAGCGGACGCTACCTCAGCATGGGTTTTCGCTCGATGGGATCTGTACGAGTTTCTGCTGTTGCAGCGTACAACCAAGCATTCGTGGGCCATTAAGACCGCGACTCAGCTGGAGAAACCACGATACGTTATCTTTGCTCTGCAGACAGGTCGGAAGAATGTTATGCTCGAGGATATGAGTAAATTCGACGACTGCAAATTAACAAACGTGAAACTTTATCTGAACTCGGAATGTTATCCGTACGATGACATGAATCTTTCGATAAAAACAGATGGTCGATTCTATACGACACGTACGCGCGTTTCTGCAAAAACTATTACGGATACGAGTACCTCGAACCGAGCCTCACCGTCTCACTGTTTCTACTTTACGGTCCGTTTATAATCATCGATTGTTCTCGACAAAACGAATCGGTGAAAAATGCTACCGTAGACGTAAGAATAGAATTTGATTGTAAGGAAAATGTGCCGGCAAACACTACCGCTTATTGTCTCATTTTGCATGATCGCGTTGTCGAATACAATCCTCTAACGAATGTAGTACGTAAAATTACATGAATCAACACAAGCAGGAACGCTCGTCTTCTATCAACCAACCAACGTTCGAATCTTCTATAAACGAAATTGGAGAATCGCATACCGGATCATATAACATAAAAATTTGCGATACTCGATAATTAACGTCAGTCGTTCGTCGTCGTAGTTTTCGCTAATATCTTTTCATTATGGTTGTGCCAACGTTTATGGATCTTCAAGGATTTATTATCGATAAAAAATTTATCGTGAAAGAAATTGCGATTCTGACTCAAGGATCTGTACTGTCTCATTATATTTTTACGAGTCTTACACCATTCCGTTTGCTCACGAGGTCTGAGAGATCTCAGGTTGCATGGTTGGTTGGAAAACATCAATCTGCAATGGGAAGATGGAAACGTTCCATACTACATGGCTAAATGTTTAATCACTGAGGCTGTGACGTTGAAAGATGCATCTTCTCGAGTGTATGTCAAAGGACATGAAAAACGAGAATGGTTGGCAAACTTACTGGAAGACGATGCGAGAATCGGTCTTATTATCGAGACATTGGATAACGACTATGATGACGTTCCTGCTTTAGATAAATTAGATGCTACTCTGCGTTGCGATAGACATGTACGAAATTGCGCTTTACAAAATGTATTTAAAATATTCAATTGGTGGTCGAATCATCATCATGAAGGTTCAATCAACCTATATTTACATTAAAAACTATAGTTCAAGTATTATTTTCTATATTCTGTAATTATATTTTTTTAATTTTAAATAAATTTGGAATTTTTATACATTTATATTTCTTTTACTGTCACCTTCTTTTCTTACCATCATGCTCTCTTCTTTCCTTACACATCATACTCTTCTTGTCCTACGTCTATAGCGCTGTCCTTTTCTCACCATGCGCGCTCTCCTTCCTCTCTATTCTTTCTCTCACCATGATAAACTTTTCGTTGTTTTTTCAATGGTATACCTAAACTCCGACTTAAAGATCTTTTCATGTGAGGTCTATTAAGATAGCAATTTCTATCATGAAGTTTTAAAAATAATGTGTGACTTCCATTTCCGAAACATTTGCCATCTTCATCTATATCCTTGAATATTTGAGGATATTTTTCAATAACTTTTTTAGCTACAATTTTCAATGCTTTAGACGGAATAAATTCTTGCAGAGATTTCATGTCAGAAATTATACGATTTACAACAGTATGTATTACGTATTTGTTACGATTTCCTGCTTGTAATTCTTTAAGCACTGCAGATTTAAAATTATTCCAAGATATACAAAAACGTGTCCAAGTTTCATCATCAGTATTTGACTGTATTTTAGTATCCAATACAGTTGTTGGCGATTGTCGTGCACTTGTAGATGAGAAAGACATGGAATTACTATTGGTAGGGTATCGCAGGATGTCATACTATGTTCCATTTCAGTTTGAGGTGACCAGCATTCTTCTATTTTGTAGTAATATAAAAGTTTCGCCAGAACAAAACTTTAAAACATCAGTATCATCAACATTTGTACCATCCTTTTCTATAACAAGTATAGAGCCAATAATACCAAGCTTGTTGTTACTTTTTGTAATAAGTTCAGATAACATGTTATCAGATTGGTTTATTACCAAGGAGATTTTTTGTTTTCTATTGGCCGACCAAACTTTAATAAATAAGACATCTACAGAACAGAAAACACATAAATAAATAATATAAAAAATAATACTAAACAATAAATATTACTTACATAATTTCATAGATCAAGAGGTGCATATTTGAAGATATAAATGGCAATGGAATTTAATTCAGTTTCAAGAATAGAATGTGGAGCGAGGAGAGCAGAGTAGGGAAATATAAAGATTTTGTCAGTATTATATTCTTGATTTTTAACATCAAACTGTTCGTATATTCCAAAATCAGAGTTATATACAACTTTTATTGTGGTACCCAGAAAATATACGTTTGTATAAGAATTATTTATTAAAATATATTTGATTTTGCAAATGATAAAATAATCATAACGGTCTTTTCCTATGCAGATACACATATTTGTTTTATATGTAATGCCTTTAAAAGTAATTTATGAGGATATATATTTAAAATTTACAATCCTTTCTTTTTTATCATAAAAATAATTTTTTATAACGGAAGAAATATTATTACTAAATTTTTCCGGAATATATTCTTCTATATTATTTGATCTCACCAAAGAACAGTATGTATTTTCTTGAAGTTGACTTTGTAAAAGTTGATGTTTATATGATAACATTTTTGTTACGTTTTTGTAATTTTGCGAGTGTTTAATAATATTTTTGAAATATCTGTGCTTGCTTTCAAATCGTAAAATCCATAAATGTTTAAGCGGTCCAACGATACAATTAGAGAAGGATAATGACAAATATAATGATGTTTTGGTCTTAATTTTATTTCTGGAAAATATTCTGATCTTAGCAATAAGTATTCATTGATTTTTTCTTGCAATAGTGCAACCTGGCCAAAGGATAATGCACAAACAAAAATTAAAGAACAGATTTCTCGAAGATGTATTATTAATAGCCAAGCATCATTTTTAATATTCTTAATTGAATCAAAGATAGCTAAAGGAAGTATTAGTAATAATCTTCCAATTTGACTTGCAATACCTGCAATTTTGCACAAATCTTTTATGAATGGAATACTGTTATATTCATTTTCATCTTTAAATTTAATTTTTTGCAATCGAGAATTTAAAAACTTATAACTAAACTATCCTTCTTTAACAAAATATTTAATACAATATATGAGATCATAAAGAATAACGCCTTCTAAAAGATCATGAGTTATACAGGGCGCTAACCCTGGATCACATACATGAAAATAACTGAGTTTATTTAAAGGTGAATTTTGCTTTATGTATTTTATGATTTTCATAGTTTCTTTTGCTTGTTTTACACATAAATTATAACTGTCTGAATTTCTATTTACATTTTTACATATATACGTTAATGACTTTGAGGTATGTCACAAAAACGACAAAAATATTCTGAGGAATGAAAATTTTCTGTAAAACCACCTATTTAATAGCTTCCTAAATTGTCGCCTAACATAGCTATTACCAATGAATTTAATTGGTTTATTTGCAACAAAAACAATTATTCCATTTTTTTCTAAATTTCTTAAATCATTTATTAAGGGTTCCATTACCTTTTCCCAAGCAAAGAACATAATACATTTTTCATAACATAAAAAAACAAATTATATATGTTCAATTTTAGATCTTAGATGAGCAGGTAAATTTCCAAGTATCATATATAGACTGTTATAGCCCCAGAAAAGGCTACAGATTTAATGAATATATATATATATATATATACATATAATTATATTGATGCAGGAATACATCGCGAGCGAAGCGATAATCGCGCGAGCCGCTGACGCAGCGAGCCACGCGCGCCCGAGACCGAGCGCGAACACGAAACCGGAAAGGTGTCGCCGAATTGCTAAAAGTACAAGCGAGGAAATTCGACTTTGAACTTCCTCGCCTGCACTAAAACGCGAATTCAGCAACATAACCATATTTGGTCATGTTGCTAAGGGACTCCCTCCGAAAAACCATGCAGTTCGGAGGGAAGCTCAGCACCCGCCGCGATGAAGCGACGGGCAGTCGTTGATTAGATCCTAACGAGGAATAATCGTCACGGACAGTTATTAAATAGAACGAGATACACGAATAACTAAGAGATATACGCGCGCCTGAGATAAGCCGACGCGTATCAGACTACCTGCACGACAGAGTATACGAGAGATACCGCTCTCTCCCTTTAACCGATAATACACACGAGTGTAAATACGTACGCTGGGAGCAGTGACAAAATACCAAACCATTGATTTCTTTTAACCTGTTATTTATTATAATAAAACGAAGAAAGTAAGCAATTAAAAATATTAAAATAAAAAGAGGCCACTGCCCGCCGTATCCCCGGCCTTCTCTGAACGGATCCCGAAAAATCCTGTGCCCCCCTCCTGGAGGCACAACAAGACCAACGAGTTTAAACTTTTCTTTTAAGACACCTAGTGGGTTACATATTTCAAATGCATCTTGATATAATATAATTTGTAATGTATTTTCATTTGCATTAAGGAAATTATTGTTTTTTATTACATTACCACTTTGTATATCAGATAACACATTATCACTACAAGAATTATAAGAATTTAAACAAATTTGTCGGATATTGGGATTAATTAATAATACTTCTAAAGTTTTTAAAATTGGAACATAATAATCATAGCATTGTTTATGATTGTTATTAAATTCTAAATTTATTTGTATAGGCATTACAACGTTAAAATGTTTCTTAAAATATATATTTCTTGAATAAGTACTTCTAAGACAACCATTTACAGAACTATAAATGATTGAAAAAAAATCATAACTATTTTGAAATATATCTCTAATTCTCTCTTTAATATCATGTTCTAAATCACTATTAGTTAAAGTATTGATAAAGTGTTGGTGAGAAAGTTCAATTATGGATGATACACCATCTATTATAGTTTGCAACGTACGTTCTGTCAAAAAATATTTTGTAATTAAATTTAAATACAATTGTGAAATAGCTTTTACTTAGTATATGTTAGATAACTGACTCAAAGTCTTTTCTTCTAAAGAAGCAATATAATTATCATTAGTACCGATACTATCATTAATATAATCGAACTCTTTATGAGTATCATCAACAATATGTTGTTTACGCAAATTCATATTTGAATGATGTCTACATATGTGTACTGCATGATTACTAACCGTTTTAAAAAGTGTTACGTCCAGACTCAGGAAGGATGAGTTAAAAGGAAGGGCGTAACAGCCAGCTCTTGAAACTGTGCGAGTCAGGATGTAGGTTTCGAGTCGAACGAATTGTCAGGTCCAAAAACAAGTCAACGATAATAAATATCGCTATTACTTGTTGTTTCGGACATTCGTCGAAAGGTCCTTTTTGGTAAAGGAAATTAATCCTTATTACGCGGGATAGAACCAAGTGCGATCTTTCAACTGATTGAGGGGTTAGAAGTCACTGAGAGAATTGAGTTTAATATTACATAAATTTATTCATAGTTTTAAAAATATATTACATAAAATTATTGCTGAGTTTGGTTATAAATATGTGTATATAATATACATGTGTTTATATGTGTTTTTGTTATTAAATTACAATCATTCTCTATTTTACATTCGTGTGAGTACGTGTGGTTGAGTGCATGTGTGTGTGTGTGTGTTTTAATCACGGGTGTTACATTAGTGCGGAGGACGTCAATCAGAATAGAGAAGGGAGAGAGACTCTACTATTAAATTTTAAATTCTGATTGGAAGTTTACAATGACCTTATTAAAATAGAAAAAGAAAATTGAAAATAAAGAAGTGTGTAAGTGTGTGTATAGGCGAAGGAGACATTGGAGATTCCTTAAGGGTGTGTCGGAAGGTGAAAGTCTTCGAATACTTCCGTGATGATATTCCAGAAGTCTTCTGAGGATATGGATATTAATGATGGAAAACGTTGGAGTGATGGAGGTTGCGAAGGAGAAGGTTTTCGACGGGGAATTTTGCGGTTTCGCGGGCGCAAGGGTTCCGATTTATTCGTCCTTTTTGATAGTTTGATAAGTCGGGGGGAACCGACGCCTGGGCAGTACTGACTGCTTCCAACGGTTTAAGTATTGTATTTTCGCGCCTTAAGGCGTAACGACTGGCGAATTATTAGTTTGAGCACTATGCAAATTTAAATACATGAAATAATAAGTAAATGAGGGAAAGATAGGGGAGAAAAAGAAACAGAACGGAACAAGAGGAAGAGTAAATAATACGGAAGTGGACTTACTATTGAACGATCAGGGTTTAAGAGAACTGGCGTTGGTTTCGTTTGCGAGCTTGGAAAATCCTCCGTGGTCCAATTGCCGTCGGAGTGTTGCCGTGGATTCGTCGATCCTGGCGGTTCACTGATAAACTTTTGTCGTTCACTTCACAAAATGACGGGTTAAAGTAGACTAGTGAAAGAGCTTGTGTTCTTTTCTTCCAAAATCTCTCTTTTATATGGTTTTTGGAGCAAGATTATCGCTCATGTGGTTCTGAGTCATATTATTTTCTATGTTCTCTGCTGATAGTTCTATCGGTTAGAAACTCTTCTAACGTTGTCAGGAACCTGTTTCCTGTTTTTTTGCTTCCGGTGCATTTGGAAATCATATGGAAAAGGATGTGTTTCATGATTTTGTGAGAGGACTTAGACTTAGGTATTAAGTGCATTGTTATCATTTCCAATAGATTAGAGTCGTACTGCTCTTTTCCGTCTTTTATGATAATAAGTTGTTATCGCGCGCTCATGATTTTGTGAGAGAACTTGGACTTTTATATTAAGTGTATTATTATAATTTTTTAATAGATTAGAGTCGTACTGCCCTTTTCGTTTTTTATGATAACAAATTGTTATCGCGCTTTCAGTTGTTACCACGACTCCGCGAGAGTCGTTGAGACAGTATGCCCTAGTGAGTGTCGCAGTGTAGACAGTTAGTGTTAAAGTTCCGTGGAAGGAAGGAATCGTGCAGTCGAGACGACGTAACACCCCCGGCCTTAGACAAATGTTGGGGAGTGACACAACATTTGCAATGGGAAATAGATTCCGTACTTTCACGATGTGTTAGTTTTATGTGTGTTTTTAATTAAGAAAGAGGAAAGATAAGGCAACCTCCAAAACTCCTTCCTTTTCTTTCCTTTAACATATATATATTTTTTTCTTTAAATGGCTACATATATGTGTGTATTTATTTGTTATGTGTTAGTTTATAATATTAGACAAGTATTTTTTGTTATTCTTATGTATTCTATATGTTAATTGTATGAAATATATAATATATATTTTGGTATTATTTAATAAAAAGTAAAAGTTAATCCTACATTTTCGTTAATATATGTTTCTACATTTTTATTTATATATTTTTATATATACGTACATCTTGTTAAAAATAGAATTTACATTATATACGTATATATGTGTGTATTAATTATGTGTTAGTTTTATAATATTAGACAAGTATTTTTTGTTATTCTTGTGTATTCCATATGTTAATTGTATATTATATAAATTTTGGCATTGTAAAAGAATGTTTTTTTTTAATATTTTTTGTTTGTTTACTTTTATATATTTCTATATTTGTTTATATAATTTTATATATCTACATATTTATATATTTTTATATATATGTATGTCTTTTTGTTATTCTTATATATTCTATATGTTAATTATATGGAATATGTATATATATATATATATATATATATATATATATATATATATATATACAGTATATATATATTTTTTTGCGTTATTTAATAGCGTGAAAGAATGTTTTTTTTCTTTTTTTTATTTCTATATTTTTGTTTGTATATTTTTGTGTACGTATATCTTTTGTCAAAACAGAATTTACACTTGGAATATATATTATATATATATATATATATATATTTTTTTTTTCTTTTTTTTTTGTAGTTTACTATGTTGAGCGGTATTGTTTTAAACTATCTTACAGAGGGGAATACATCCGTGGCCTGAGTGCTGAGCTGGGCGTATCCCAGTTGTACGAGCACGTCCCGTAAGTTGTTGGCCCTATGGTCGGCTTTATTGTATATGGCTAGTTTTATCATTGCTCCTTTTTCGCCGAGAGGATGAATTATTTTTATCTGTCCGTCTCGGTGTTGTGCTAAGATTTTGCATAACTCCCTCGTTTTGTCAGGCCATTTTGAGGTTGTTGGTGAAGGGCTGGTGTGTGTCAGACCGCATTTGATACTCTGCCATGACAACTGCCGGAATCGGTCTTCGAGAATGTAGATGTGGCCCATGTGTTTCCAGATGATGTGGCCCCAATCCCTTAGAGCGACCTTTATAAATACCTTTATAAACCATAAATGTGCTCCTGTTTATTTCTATGACAAGTCCTTGTTGTCAGCTGTTTTTTTCCTTAACAGCGACAGGTTCGTTTTCCTTTATATCGTCAGGAAAACAATGGAAGTACTTATGTCGCCTGTTCATCCGGAAATTTAGCTCTTCTAGGAGTTCGATTAAGGTTCCTTCTTCGTTTTTAATTTGTATCCAAAAGAGAGAGGGAGACTCTACATGACTGATTCGTACTTCCAGATTTCCACGGGTTAGGTCATTGATATTGATTGATTCAATTTCCATGGCAAATGTTTCTAAAAAGAGTGAATGTTGGTTATGTTTAAAAAGGTAAAGGAAAGTTTCTTCTCTCTCTTCCTTTTAGGGGGGGATGGAGGAAGGATTAAACGGGAATAATATCTAATCTTTTAGTTGAAGTGAGTAAGAGGGATTTCCTTCTGCGGATATAGGAGGATATATTGGTTTTAATTCAATATTGTCTGGATTACGGTTTTCCGAAGTTGCGCTGGGTTGCGGGCCTTGAGAGCGTTTTCGTGTTCCCAAATGTAATAGTAAATGAGTAAGAGAATCCCAGATAGCTCCGAGTAAATATATTGACTATCCATACACGATATGTAGAGCATATCCATGTACAATTGTGTCTAATATCAACTTGAAAGCCCGCGTAATTAAATAAATTCCAAGTAGTCCAGCACTAATATTTCCGAATATGAGAAATTTGCTCCAGAATTTCATCCACGTGGAGAGGGCTATTTTTTCCATGGATGAAGGACAGGCACGGCGGGTGATAGACTCCTCTTTTCGTAAGTCGTGCTTAGTCGAGTTTATTATTATCGTACATTCATTCGTGGATGCGGTATTTGCAGTGGCAAAGGAAATATGTACAAGGGGCGGTATATACCAGTTGGGCCGTCGGTGTTAGCCCTGATGACGCTGGCTCGGTGGTGGCGTCCTGGAGTCGGACGGCTCGGCGATTCGGTCGGCGGCGTTTTAGCGGCGGACGGCTCTCTCTCTCTCTCTCTCTCTGGTCGCCCGAAGACGGGCGGATCGGTGGGTGTCGTCCGGAAACGGACAGATGTCAACGTTATTCGCCCGGAGACGGGCGGGTTGCGTGTTGGCGTCTGGAAACGGACGGTTTCAATCTCGTGCACGGGGCCAGAGGCCGGGGATGCCCGGTCGGTTCAACGAGAACGCTCGTTGTCCGGAGGCTGGTCGGACTAGGTGCCGGAGGCCGGGGACGCCCGGTCGGTTCAACGAGAACACTCGTTGTCCGGAGGATGGTCGGACAAGGTGCCGGAGGCCAGAGACGTCCGGTCGGTTCAACGAGAACGCTTGTTGTCCGGAGGATCGTGGTAGAGGATAGTCGCTGGTGTCTGGAGCCTCAAGAGAACTCTCTCGAGGAAGGATCAGGACAGGACTAGGTGCCGGCTCTCTGGCCGAGCCGGCTTATATACCCGTTGGCCAGCCTCCCACTCTCGGTTCTGAGCAGAATAGGGAGGCGATCGAGTGGGGAGACCGGGAGCCCCAACGTTGTACCGTTTAGTGGCGCCGAAAGGCGCCGATTGTTTTGCAGGGGCGGTTGTTCGGCCCCTGGTGACTTTGTCACAAGTTCAGACAAGGTCTATGCGATGACTTTTTATGTCTTATGTTTCAATACAGTTTCAGACAAGCTACTAGCAATATCCACAGTTAAGGAATCATTAATGACAAGGTTTGTCGTTGAGAATATTAGGTTTCAAGCGATAATAAGACAACAGTTTAGTATAGATAGACACGTTCCCGATTTTTCAAATAGACTCTATAACCATGATCCACAAAATAGGAGAGTTATTGTTTATAATAATTGTACGTACTTGGAAATTGAAAAAAGTTCTTGCTTTAAAGCCTTACGTCAATCCTACTGTCAACATAAGTCAAAAATTACTTAACATAAATTTACTTAAACTATCTATGCTCGTAGCATCTGATAGTTATATTTTAAACATTCAAGGACCATACTTCTCGAATGCAACTAATAATGAAGCTCGTATATTATTGAACGAATTCAACAGAAACGTAGATTGAGTGCAAGCTTGATTCGAAAAAGGAGACATTTTCACAGTTGAAAATATCGAGATGCTGTTCCAATGCTACAGAGGATAGGAATCAATGTGATAATGCCACCACTCTTAAAACCAGGGCAGAATCAATTCTCAGCAGGGGAAGCAATTGAGGCCCGTATAGTTACAAAAACAAGATGGATTGTAGAAGCTCGAAACGGCCACATGAAAAGTATTTTTAAGTTTTTCTCTCAGCTCAATAAAACGTCACACATCCCTAACTTGAACGATATTCTCCGCATTTGTGACGCTATAATTAATAGATACTATCCATTTATTAGAATGGAAGGAGCGGAAAAGAATCATGCGTACCTCACATAATGTACTATTTGCTGACGGTTTGACAACATCGAAAGATTCTTGTTTGCTATGTGTAGCTGTTGACTCTGCTTGTATATTTTCTGCTTGAGGACTTGACGAGTAAATATAATTATGCTCATGATTAGCACCGATGTAAGATACAGTACTTGTAGCATTTTCGATTGGAAATTGTTGAGATGGAATAACAGAACACTTTAATTTTCGTGATCCATCGACTCTAATTATTTCCCATTGGTCTTCATCGAAATGAAACTAAGCGTCAAAAAACAATATTTCGTTACTTAGTACTTAGTATTAAATTGAAGAGAGAAAATTTATTTATTAACAGAATAGAATCATTTGTACCTCACATAATGTACTATTTGCTGAAGGTTTGACAGCATCGATTGATTCTTCCATGCTATGTGTAGCTGTTGACTCTGCTTGTATATTTTCTGCTTGAGGACTTGACGAGTAAATATAATTATGCTCATGACTAGAATCGATGTAAGATACAGTACTTGTAGCATTTTCCATTTAAAATTGTTGAGATGGAATAACAGAACACTTTAATTTTTAGCAAGTAATGTAAGTAGAACGACCAAACTAGCCAATAATATCTTTATTTAATATTAAAACGACGTTTCGACCATTTGGTTGTGGTCCTTTTCAAGTTTAACTACAATGAATAACAAATAAATTATAAATTGAACCAAGACGGTAAACGCAGTAAATCAATAAAAAAAAACCAAATAAATTTAGTACATACATTCGAGTGAACAAAGATGTATATCAATGTGTTGTACAGGTAGTAGTTAGTTAAACATATTGATTTGACGAACCAACAAGTGACGGAGCACGTCTTGTCAAAACTAATGTCGAAACTAAACTGTCGATTTTTAAAAAACATTTTAGACGATCTTTATAATCTTGTCATAAATATTATGTAGATTTTCTCTGTCTTTTTGTAAGTTTATTGTATTGTTGTTAAATTTCTTGATGAAAAACATTTCTGCTATTTCTCTCTTTTTTATAAATTTCTCGTTATGTAAAATCTCTGGGCTATACCACTCAAAGTCATGTCCGAGTTCCGATCTTTAATTTTTGTCATCCATCGACTCTAACTATTTCCCATTGGTCTTCATCGAAATGAAACTGAGCGTAAAAAAACAATATTTAGTTATTTAGTACTTACAAGTAAACCTACCTTTGTGTTACTCACCGATTTTAATGAAACTCATTACACTTGTAGAGCAGCTGAAAATAATACACACATTTTTTTATATCGGCAATGATGCAGGTTTAAGGGTGAAAACTATACCCCTTCTATGTACACGCATGAGTCGTTATTTTTTTTGCATTTAACCAAGGATATTAAAGCTATTTTGAGATGGTAAAGGATTTTTATGTCGTTAAAAACAAATTCATTGTAAAAATTATATAATTCATCATGGCGGATCCAATATGGCATCTCTGTTAAATCAAAACAGACTTATCTCGCTGTTTGCCAAACCCAGGAATAACCGACGAGAAGGTAGCGAGCATCTATTCCCAATTTGTTTTTTGTTTTTTTTTATTTTTCTCAAGTTTTTTATTTTTTATATTTTTATTAAAATATTTGAGGCGAAGCGTGGCACAGTAGACAGCGTATCGGTCTACTAAGCCAAAGGTCCTGGATTCGATCCCCGGTAAGAACAGAAAAATTTTATACGGTCACTTTTCTCTCGGAAAGACACTGGCAACCCACCGAGAGTAATGTTACCGTAAGCACTTCTCTATAAAAATTAGCCGTTCGGAACCGGCGTTAAAATTGTAAGTCCCATATACATGTATACACGGAAAAAAAATTAAGGTTGCCACAATAGAATAATAATATTAATTTTTGCCTATCTATATGAGTTATGGGAACAATGTTACTCTGAAAGTAATCTATATGGTTGTCTCAACCTAGTAAGAGGAGCTGTTTTATGGATATTATAACCATAATGATTATTCTTAGGTACAGTTCCTATATCTATAATTATATATATGTTATCATATCTTAATCTGATGGCACTTACAATCTCTATTTATGAATTATTTATATGAAATGCACTATTACGATAGAACTCTCTTCTTAGCACTGATAAGATATCTATTGAAATTTAAAAGTATATTTGTATAAAGTAATAAATATTGATAAAATTCAATTTAAAATAGTACATTTTTTAGTCGATTGCAGTTGATCCCTACTGCCTCTTTATCTTCCTAGCACTTATTTCTCTAACAACAAGCTACTGAAAATAAGAGCACGGATCTTAATTATACGATTGTTCGGAAACTCATTGCTATAAATGATTAGTGTTGAAAAATAACGAAAGTAGTAGACATTAACTATAAAAATCCCAATAGCCAAAAAATGTACTTTTTTCTAGCATTGATGTAAAAGAAAGAAAATAAAATAAAAAATCACAGAAGAATATCACAGAATTGAGAAAACTTTTTCTTGTATTAAGTATAAATAGATACATAATGTTCATATAACATAATCACAAACATATAACATATGTACATGAAAAAAATATTTTTTACTGTTAATTTATTTAAAAATAACGAGTTTAAATATGTTAAATAACATTACATAAAGAAGAATAGCAAAATGCTAAAAACAAATTTTAAAAAATTACAGTGCGTGTCTTAAAGTAACATATAATTTATGTTGTGCAAGATCTTTTCCTAGAGAAACAAGTATGGCCGGAAAAAGAGAAAGTAAATTATCAACAGTCACACATTCAATTTGTTTAGACTTTTGCACAATATACTCATGGAGATGTATGTCAAAGTTTGATGTTAATAAAATTTGACAAACTAAACAAATTCGATCATTTTGATTTCGCAGAATAGATCTTATCAAACCAAAAACGGATAATGAATCATAATAATGCTCTTTACAACGAGTCTTCTCAACGAGACTTCAACAATGGCGTCTCTTATCTCCGCTGCCTGGACTGCATCGTCCAGATCGTGGAACCGGAGCTCCGCCATCCTAGTGGGAAGAGAGACTCTCACTCCCTCCACCCCCTCCAGGGCCTTCCGTAACTCCGAGGCGAAGGCTGCCGCCTTCTGATTGGCTCCCTCGCCCCCCACCTCGTAAATGATGGCCCCCGTTAGGGCTCTCCTGTTCCTGAGCTCAGTTATATTTAGCTCAGCTAGATTCACTTTGCCTCTCGCATGGCAGACCACCTTACTATATTGCCCCTCCGAGCATGTGAGGACCACCGCCGCCGTGCGGGGGATTTACTTTGCCCTTGGGGCTCCGACTCTCCTCTCCTCCCCAACGGGGGGTTCGGGCGGTGGTCTCCGTCCTTCTTTCCCTTTCCCCTTAGGTACTTAGGGTGTAGGCTCCGTCCCAGTTCTTCGTTTGTCCTTCCTGCCCAAAGCCGTTGCGTAAGTCGGCTGCTTCCCCTCAGCGACGGTCCTGGGATGGGTTCTCCTCCATCCCTATTGGAGGCGACTTTAGGCCCCGATTCTCCACCACCTTTACTCCTGGGAGGGCGTTGCGCCTCCCCTATGAAGGTCGATCCCGAGGCGAGATTCTCCGCGTATTTGATTTCGACCATCGGGTCCTCCTCCTTCAGATACCTCCGCCCCTTAACCACTTTGAGGGCCTCCGAGATAACTTCCTCTACATTCCAGCCCGCTTCAGAATTAGCTTTAATCCTTATTTCCCCTTTCTTAATGAGAGAGAGGGAGATTGGCGGCTCTTTCGACCGGGATTGCGGTACCTCCGCTTTCCCCGCCTTCCCCTTTTTACTCTTCTTCTTTTTCTTTTTGCCTCCATGTCCACTGATCCCTCCACTTTTTTCATGGATGGGGCCTTCCCTCCACTTGGTGGTCTTGGGGGGGGGGCACGGTCATCTCTTTGATTCTGGTTCCGAAGTGGCTTTTGGGGCGGCTTCCGGCACCACTCTCTCCATCAGTGGTTCGATCTCCATCTCTTCAAAGGAGCTCTTTCCACATATTTCCCCTTCTCTTGGCCCCCTCTGTTCTTCGTGAGAGGGGCAGGGGTCATCGGGGCCGAGTCCTGGGAAGGTCCTTGCCTCTTAATAGGCGTCTCCCCTTTTCCTTAGGAGGACATTTTCCTCCTTAAGCGCTGTTTCTTTCCGCGCTAGCTCTTCTACTTGTCGCTGAAGGGAACCGCATGAGCCCTTCAGTTCCTCCACATCCCTTCTCAACTTGGTGTTCTCCCCAATGAGAACACCAAACTGTCCCTTAGTCTCGTCCAACTGCCTCTTAACTTCGTCAGAGGACATACTCTCTCTGCTGGCAAGAGTAACCGCCTCTGCGGCAGTCAACAGGACGGCCTCTTTTAGCAGCCTAACGAAGTCCCCCTATTCCGAAAGTATTAGGATAAATAATTTTTCGGATACAGTTTATGTGTGTCACAACCAAATTCTGAAACAATTACTAGGTAAGCTATTTTTAATCTAGCATTATTGTCTAAGCCTATTCTTTTATATTGTGCAAGGATATTTTTTCCTTCTACTGATTCAACTAATATCTTATGGATATACTAAACAAAGAAAAATATATATATATATATATACAATATATATATGTATATATATATATACATATATATATATTTTTTATGAGATTCAATATTAAAAAAAAAATAAAGTAGTTCATAAAATAATTTAAATTCCCACATATACAGATTATAAAAGTGTTGAGTCAAGCATAAGAAAAAAAACTATGAAGAAAGCATGATCCTCATTTCGAATCCAGAAAATCATTCTAACAAGTTAAAAATTACATATGTAACTTTAATCTTACATTATCTTTATAGTCTAATTTTTTTTAGGTTACATGACATTTTTGAAGGTACATTTAGAGAAGTGGTATCTTCTTTTTGTTTTTCAATTTGATTATCTTTTTCATTTAAAAATATCACCGAGTTTACATTAATGTCATTAAGAATATCACAAGTTCCCTCTGTATTAACTTGATGGTTTAGCCTTTTGCGGACGGAGCCTCTAATTTCTTTCAAAGGAAACGGGACTGTTTAATCTACTATACCCATGCGTATCTTATTCAGAAAGATAGAATTGGGCGGCTAGATGTTGACACGCGTCCGCAGTTTTAAACAGAATTGGTCGACTATTTGCCGACACTCGTCCGCAAAAAGTTAGGTTTAGAATAACTGGCGTTTGAAATGATTCATCAACAGAGTCGTTAGATTGGTTAGAATCCACTCTTCTTCTTTTTAAATCTAATTCTAAACTACTTGAAGTCTCATATAAAAATTATAAGAAGATTTTTAAATATAAAAATTATTTGTAAACATAAAAATATAAATTGTAAATATAAAAATATAAATGCAAAAATACAAAAATTACCTGTCCATAAGAAGTATTGAATTTCTTCTCAAAATTCATTTGATCAATCGTCTTGGGCATTAATTCTTTCAAATATTTTCCATTGTTTTCAAAGAGTTGTAAAATATTTTTTTTTTGTAATACCATTTTCTAGAAGCAGATCAAAACCAACAAAATAATGCTACTTGACAAATATTCAATTCATGTCATATATTTGCTCATTATAATTTTCTAAGTTATGTGTATAAGATGTAACGAGGCGCCCCGTTACTAAGTTCCCGACCGTCCGACCGTCGGAAGTCCGCTGCCCGGCGAACACCGGCCGGGCACAAGCGGAGGCGCAGGGCGCCCTTTTTAACGCAAACATAAACACCCGCAACGGGTAAACCTCGGCGCGCCCGAGATTAAGTCCCACTCGGGCACCGACCGACCGAAGCCGAAAACGCCCGAGCGCGAGACGAGATCTCGGAGCCCGCCGAAGAACCGAGCCCGGAGACGCCCGATCGAGACGAACCTCGAGTGAGAAGGGGAAGCCATACCGGTATAAAACCTGCACAGCATCCACGTTCGAGACCAGATCTCCGAATCCAGTTCTCCGAGACGGGTCCCGCCTCAGAGAATATCCCAACATCCCGAAACGAATCACGGAAGCACCCGCGGTGGAGCGTACTCCACCACTGTCGAGAGTTCTCGACACCTTCCACGACTCTTCCTCTATAAACCGTAGCAGGAGCGAGCGGGAGTGGAGAGTACTCCGCTTCGGTCGAGCGTTCTCGACGATCGCCACTGCCGCAAATCCATCCCCTCGTAGCCAGGTCCTCCAAAATACGGGAGACAATCACTGTCTCGGGATGGAGAGTGAGCCGCCTCCGACGAGAGTTCTCGTCGTCGCCCGATCTTTCCCCGCGAATCCTCCGCGAACCCTTTTCCTAGCTCACGGGGTGGGGGGACTCGCGATTAAATCGCGGCCCGCCAAGCAGCAGACGGAAAAACGAAAACCGCCCGAAGAAACGGGTCGGCACGCGCCGTCAGCATACAGCAAAAAGCCAAGAAAAACCAATATGCGCGTTACGGAAGAAAAACGCTCGCGGCAAAAACACCGACACTCAAGCGTTAGCGCAAAAACGCGACCGCCGAAAAACCCGGCACCTGCCGCGTCGCTAAAAATAGCGCCTACCGCCGCGCCCACCAGTGCACCGACACCCGCGCGGCCCGCCGACCGACACTCCGCAAGCATTCACTGTATCTATTCACTCTGTATATAACGCTCTCACCTGCACGCACACCCGCACACAAACACACTCTGTACATAGCGCTCTCACCCACGCGCACACTCGCACACAAACACACCTCTGTACATACCCTATACAATAAATAATTATACCTTACAGCAAAACCACACTCGCAGTGTCTATTCTCACCCCTCAAATCGCGGACCCTGATCCCGGCGAACTGTCCGGTCAAAACTTCGAGCAAACAAGGGGAGGGGCGTTACAAAGATAATAAAATATAAAATATTTCCCTGATGCAAAAATTTCATAACAATATTTTAAATTAATGAAAATAATGATTACAATTTAAAAATTTTAAAATTAAATCTGTTCCACAAATTACATTTTTTTACTTTAAATAAGCAAACAAATATATTTATACATACAGTACTTCTTTAACCATACTTCTTTTCATTTTTTACGTGTTATATTTTAAAATACTTTATTTGATTTAACAAATAATATGTAATATTTCTTATTTAAATACAGAATAAAGAACGTAAATCTCTCAGATTGCACAATGTGAAGCAGAACTTTTAAAATACATATGAATGTTCTCATACTCAGTATATTCCACATAATGTTTCTCTATATTTTCTTTGAATCTTAGATATTAATTTTTATTTTTTTCTTCAAATACTAAATTAATAATAGAATAAAAATAAATCCATACACATTTTGTTTATAATTATAAAGAAAATCTTTATTATATTTAAATTATGCAGAGTATTTATGATAAAAATAATGTAAATATAATATAGATTTAATAATAATATTATTAAATATTGTTTCAAACAAATCTTTTTACTTTTATATAATGAAAAATGTTTAAAATCAATTTAAAGAAATGACTTTCTATATAGAGAACTTTTGGACATAAAATTGAAAAATATTATAGCAACTTTAAGTTGAATAATCATGCAATTCTGCAATATATACAAAAATATGTAAATAGAACACATGTTATTAGAAGTGGAAAAAAATTAAGCATTATAATATATGCCACATAAAATTTTAACTAATTTATCTTCTTAAAATTAAACTAATCTTTTCTTATATATTTTTGCTTATTAAATGTTTCTATTCTTAAAAATATATATATAACGTCATGTTTTTTAGATAAATAAAATGGAGAATTATATATTTAAGAAAAGCAACATGATATGTACTTTTGAAGAATAAAAGTGTATTCTGGAAGCAAAATTTATATATATATATATATACACAAGAAAATGTTGATTTAATAATTTTTTTAAAGAAAAATTTTGTGTTATGCTGCGTTATAAACAAAAAATTTTCCCAAACAGATAAGTCTGTTAAACAGATTTTACAATGAATCTGCTGATAAATTTCGATAATAAGTTACAAATTTAATGCAAAATCTGTTAAATCAGATAATGACAGAATATTATCAGAAATATTATAGAATCTGTTTACAATACTGTTTATCCAGTACTATATGTACTTAACAGCAAATTGACAGAAAAATAAAAATTTACGTAGCATAAAGTGTAGAATAGCCTGGAAAAATAAACAGCTACAATCTTTCGTTAAATTAGGTTAAGTAAGGATATGTCGACAGACTCTGTTGACAGAACACGAGTTTAATATGAACATGATTGTTAATGCATGCTAATAAAATCTCTAAAAAACTTTTTGCTGACAATCTGCTTACATATTATTGCTAACTAGGTTATAAATTGTAACTTGAAATTGTTTTATTTTGAATGTTACTTACCTCTGAAAATTTGAATAGCGTCTTCAAATCCTATGCTTTAAAGATAAAGCTCGCAAGCTTTATCCATAACATGCACAAGAAGGATCCACAATACAGTCTGACCTCTTATCCTACGACATTTTCAGTCCGGAATCTTCCCCTTAAACCTCTGATCCTACGACAAAAATTTGAGAGTGGGGGGTATAATTCCCCTTTCGCGGTCGTAGCATGAGAGGATTTTTTGTCGTAGGATAAGAGGTTTCGTAGCATAAGAGGGTCGTAGGATAAGAGGTCCGACTGTATACACAAATAACACACACACTTTTATTCGATATTTGACGGTAAGACGCAATGGCGATGAACTGAACTTTTACACTTGGTGCTGTGCAACCTTTATCCTGTACATCTCTCAACCATATTCTTTTGTTTTACAGATTATATTGCAAAGATAGCAATAATCCTTCAGTTGAGGCAACCAAATATGAGAATATTCTAACCGAATGTTATTTATCATAAAAATTATAATCATGGGAACGTATAGATGGGCATATCTTAACAGTTATATTTAATGTACTAACAATATAACTTGAACTTACATACATTTCTTTTCCAACCATAGAGAATGTTGTTGTGGCAACCACAGTAATTTTTTCCGTGAAAGGATAAAAGAAACGTAAGTAAGTAATCAATATGGCGTTCTACAATGAAAATGATATGATGGAAAATATACAAATAGCAGAGATAGCAGAATCTTCTGATGAAGAAGATATAATCATGATACCACCAGCGGAACCAATATTAGATGAAAATGATCACTTAAAATAAAACTTATAACTAATTATATAAAAATATTAAAAGATTATAACCTATTCTACTGTTTATTTTTGGTTTATGTATGTCGCCACATTGAACTGTACTGTTACACCACTTCAGGACACAGACTTCTATTAGAATAGAAACCTGTGTGCCTATCCAAGACGATCGTGAGATTATTTGTGAGTTATAACATATCATACATATTATCTTAAATTAAATTATTAAAATATCATAATTATTATCTTATATTAAATTAACTTTTTCATATAGTGACTATGTCATGAAAATTTAGTATAATTAATAAAAATTATAGTAATTATATAAAAATTCATGAAATATAATTTTATTTCTAGAAGACAAATCTTTACTTCTTTGATCATTTGTATAATTTAATATTATGGAATATATATATATATATATATATATATATATATATATATATATATATATATCTAAACAATAAAGACATCTAGATAATTTTATTTAAGTAACGGAAAACTCTGTATATATATATATATATATATATATATATACATGTGTGTGTGTGTGTCGTAATAAAATATTTTAGCGATGAATTAACATTGTTTGATTCTTCGCGGAATATAAAAGACTTATTATATCGTTGTTAATTGTTCGTACTTATAATTAGTAGTAAAATATTAGTAAAGATATGGACGCTTCTGTTAAATTTTTTCCTAAACGCGATTGTGACATATATCAAATTAAAATTCACTATATGACTACAGTTAATAATTAATTATCTTTTAATAAACGACATAAAACTATATCGCAACAATAAATCTGTATCCAAACACGATCATTATTGCAAATAAAAATTAAAGCAATCAGAATAAAAGTTATTCTAAATTATCATTAAATTACGATCTTATTATTATTATTAATTCTTACTATGAATAATATACTTATTTCTCTAACAATATATATATATATATATATATATATATATATATATATATATATAGAGAGAGAGAGAGAGAGAGGGAGTCATATATATGTATATATATTTTATCCAATGTTTTAAATTTTGCTAAAATACGAGCATATATATAAATTAATTCCAGCAAATACAGAAAAGAAGCTTATCATAGATGAACAAATACTTCATTATGAGCTCCTTACCTGATCAAACAGTCACAATGGAACACTACATACACCAATTAAACCGTTTGAACTAAGCTTAAAGAAAATATGATTGCGGGCGTGTCTTTAAACAATGCGAAGTCAGTTTGCTCCATAACAAACCGAAATCATTTTTCATCCAGTATTTTTAAGATATTGCGCTGATTATCACTTGTTTCTAGTCAATGCACAGCCTCTCCGATGTATATATTTAAAATAAAGAACGGTAAAACTTATTGTTAGTCAGTTTATAATCGTAATAAATATGTATGTATAAGCTAAGTAGTAATGGGGCAGGTATGGCCCGTCAAAACAAACCCCCACCACCGCGCTCTCGAGCACCGCGGGGGGGTCTGGTGTTTTCCCCCACCACCACCAGGACTGAAAGAAAAAAAAAGTAGTGGTTGGAGGGGGAAGGGTTCGCGCTCAGGTAAGAAAAATTTATTTTTGGAAAAATTTTCTGGTTTTCTCGGGACTTGAACCTGGGTCCTTCGTATTGCTGATCCTGGTCCTGGTGTGCTGAGCTAAATAAGAACTTACTAGAGTAAAGGTTAGATAAGGTATTTATGTTACGTAGTGGGGCAGGTATGGTTCTTGGGCCGATATCGGTTACGGTACTGGTGAAGGGAGGAAAAAACGCTTTGACGTTCTGCAAGCGGGGCAGGTATGGCTCTTGGGGCGATATCAGTTACGGTGACGGTGGTGGGACAGAAAAGCGCGTTCTGCACGTGGGGCAGGTATGGCCCGTCAAAACAAATGACGTCACAAGGTAGTTGACCATGTATAACGTCATGCCTGTGAAAATGAAAAAAAGATAATAACACAGGAACGTGCAGGTTCTGTCAAACGCGATGGTATGACGCAACGAAAGAAATAGTATTATCGGTGTCTTATATTACGATGAGCGCCTATTGTTGAAAGAGGTTGCGCAACATCCTCTTTCAACAATAAAAGTAACGGAACTACTCATATATAAAATGGGAAAGAGGAGTGGGTGAAAGAAATATATGATTAAAAATAAAATTGCTCACATTTATTGATGCAGATTTTTATTACAAAAATCAATATTCTTATTACATATAATTAAGGTAATAATTAATTTTTATTAAGTAATAGTACAATGTATTTTTTTATATTTTATTACACAAAAGTTTACATGTTTAAACGTTACATGTCGGTATGTTTAATACGTTTTTCATGAAAGAAAATTTTATTAAATAATCGTACAATCAAGCGATCGTTCGCAATCTTCGATAAAAAGAGTAAGAAACTGTTAAGATCGTAACCACTACACATATAATATAAAAATACGCAGCAGTATTGCCCGCAAGTTTGAGAAAAACTTCCTTGTAATTGCTGGGTGTTTCAATAGTGGATGTTGAAATTTCGCCGCAGTCGGAGTAAAAATCCGGAATACAAAGAGGGTAATCCGTAGCTATCGAAGTAAGTGCCTGTACCGTATTTATCGAGGAAGAAAGCGACCCAATGTTCTCCAGGTCGAGTATGGTTGTCGGTGTTAGCAACGATGCCCGTCGACCTCGTTCACACCTTCGGAATTTTGTCGGCAGAATACACTCCCACATGTCTGGCATCGAGATGATGGACTGCTTGCAAAATTTCGCGAGAGTTCATTTTTTTCCAACAAAGACGAAGTACGGTATTATTTGAATAACGTCGGTTTTTACCTCTTTGGATAATGCGATTTTATCAATATCGGCTTTCGGATTTTCAATGTCGGTTTGCGTAGAAATGTTATGTTAATGTAATTTTGAACTTGTTTTCATCCAGTAACGTCTTTGATTTCGTCAATTTCACAAATCCCTCTTTTTCTTCTTTTTCAATTAGATGTTCGATTTTTTGCAGATTTTGTTTCTCTATTTCATTACTCGATTTAATATTTTCATTCATGTCACAAAAAACATAACCTAACCTTTGCTTTCGATTTCCTCGGCAATTTCGTCGTCTGTGTTCTCGGAGTATATTTCACAATCTTCCTCAGTACTACAACTAACTTGAGTACTAAACGTAACGTCGATATCACGATTATTTTGTGTGACTATCCAGCATTTTAGTTTATAAGCATTGTGTAATGCGCAACGGAAGATTCCAAAATTCCAAAATCCGTGGTGAGAGCAATATCATCCGTCTTCTTCTTTTGACGATAGGTTTTTAAATGGCGGAGAGATATCTTCCAAATTATTTATATCTCTGGAAAGTATATTCCGCAAGTAGCTTGCCTTTTCGTTGCCTCTAACGTAAATGTAACGCACACGTCTTGTAATTTCGCGCAAATGTGAAATAAAATATTTTAGATTAGTTTTACCGTCGAACCACTCGATACCGTGATAATTTTGCGAGAGCCAATTGTTTTCTCGTCTTGCTTTTGCGGATAATTCTCCAAATGAATGTGGAGACATCATAATCCAATGGCCGACGATTGGGGCGTCAATCGAGACAATAGCGACTTCCTTTGGGATAAATTTATCGTTGACATCACGGAAGCCTTGTATGTCGATGACTATGTCCATATTGTGAAAATTTATGTGCTTGCAATGACAAAGTATAACCTCTTCACGAAACGCTCGCATTCACGTCTTGAATGAAACTAAATCTTCTTTTGTTACAATACACGTTTTTGGAAAACACGGCGATATCGATATTTTATTTGAAAGTGGAGGGGGAATTTTTAACCGAGTATTACACTACGAGGCATAAATCGTGCATAGATAAACTAGCCGGAAAAATCGACGATGACTTGACGTGACGCGTCGATTTCTATCACATTATCGAACTCTGCGTAAACAATACAGTTAACGGTCTCGGCGAGAGCTCTCTCGAATCACACTTCTAATCGCAAACTTCCATGTTTCACAAGATTCCAATGGCCGGCACAATTAGCGGACAAATCGGGTGTAAGGTCAAAAGCAAATAACGTATATCCCTTGAAATAATCCTCTCTGCTTATAGAATTTTCTTCATTAAAAAAATGAATACCTGTCCCCGAAAAAAGCGTTTGATAAGCTTCAACATAAAGCGGTTCTTCAACCGAGAAAACCGGCTGTAACAGCCTACTGGGAATTTGCATACCATCGACATACATCGAGAAGAAATTTATACCCCAATTTTTAAAATTAAATGGATTTAATTTTCTGTCACCATTAAATGCTTTATTATTGACAAAGCCGACTATTATTCGTTTCGGTAGTTGACCTAATATTGCATTATCTATTGATTCCGCCATTACCCCGCTATGAATCGTAAAAGTTTTAACCTCGACTCTCGTAAGTGGATACTTGGCAGTAACTTTACTCAACATTCTAGCGTGTGCGAGTAACACCCCGGCGCTTATTTTCGCTCTTCTCACAAGTAAGCTGGCATCCAATATATGAATTTTCGATAAACTGTTACTTTCCATGAGACAAAATGAATCTTTCGAGCGTATGAGTCGTAAGCGTATTTCTACTCCGTTAATTAAAAATTTATCTTGATTGAAAACGTCGCAATGAAGATGTCCTATAAGATCTAGCGCTCGTTCTCCGTGAATGTATCGAGCTCGTCTCACGAGCGCGGCGTTGCCTTTTGATTCCAATAGATCGTCCATGTATCCGGGTGTATCCGCGTCCCACAGACTCGAGGTTAGATGGGTAGTTTTTGCGGGTGAAGAGTAATTTAACAACGTCTCGATGTACGCGTGGTACGCGTTGTTCGGAGGCGACACGAGCTTTTGATTGAAATACATGTCGATCTGATTGAAGATAGAGTGGAGTAAATGATTTACGGGCCCTACTTTGACCTCTGTGGCGGCGGCGGTACCTCTCTTTCGCGGCGCGAGGTCGTCGTTGGTTTCCACGCGCACTCGAAGACTCAGCATGGTATGTGTGAGATCTAAATATTCTTCTCCATGGCCTGGGATGACGAATTCTATCGGCGAGTCGTCTGAGAGCGAGCTGACGGGTTTGTAATAGATCCATTCTGAACTTTCGATGCTAGTCTGCGTGGGTGGTAAAGAAAAAAGATCGAATTCACTTTTTAAACACTCGCTCGAATGCGTATTAAGAAAAGACATGATTATTTACCGTAAATTTTTATCAATATCTTTTACCGATATTTTTGTTGTCTACTGTGTTTAGCGTGGTATCATTTAAGAAAATATGTCGGATACGGTGCGCTTTCTAGAAATTTTACGACATTTCGTGGAGGAGTTAAGTCTTTTCTTTGACTTGCGATTTTTCTTCCTCCCCTTGCTTTTTAATGTTTTATTCCGCGCTTTGGTTTTTTTCGGTAATCTTTTCTTATTTGATCGCCGACGTTTACGTGACGACGTTACCGCGGGTTTAACGATACGCGCGTTAAGCCCAGCGAAAGGAAACTGAGCTGCGTGCATTTTCGCATCTGTCTTATATCCCGAGCCTTTCATCAGACTACTTATTTTTTCTTTAGTTTTTCTCTTGAGATTTTCGCGCGATTCTTTAAAACGGTTTTTGGCCAACACCTTTAGCGGTATATTATTTTCAATATCACCGATTATATTAACACCTGCTTGTAAAACTTTTTTCCCTACTGCACGCGCTCCTCTACTTAAATAAGGTAGTATACGTCTAAATAATCCTCCTAGAAAACTTCCGATTCCATGACCGCGTTGATAAAGTGCGCCGACGAAAACGGAATTCCACCACCTCTGCTTTGTAAATTGTAATACTCGTAGTAGTCTGTCATGTTGCATTTGAGAACTTAATTTTTATCTTTTTCCCTATGATACCGACGTTCGCAATACTAACGGGTTCGCCTAAAGTGTAACGCCACAGTCGATGTTCCGGATTCGAATGCTATTTTTTTCCGAACTCTTATATCGATTTCAATCCTACTGAAATTTGTTCGTCGTAACGGGATATAATGCAGAGAAGAGAAATGTTTCACTTGATTCGTTCCGTACTCGTAATCGCGACCATGCCCCTCGACCGACACTATTCGGAGAAGAGGAGACTGCACAGCGCCTGTTATGTAAGGTTTGCAAATATCACAATAAACGAATAGTTTATCGGGAATACCGCGAGCCAAACTACAGGGTTCGTAACTAAAGAATCCAAAGCGTCCCTTTTCAAAACCGAGTTTAACAAAAATTGATGTAGATTTTTTTTTTGAATCAGGATTATACGTCGTAAGCATAGTATAGTATCGTCCTTCCCGCTTAGGAGCATTATAAAGTGCATCCCCTAAACCGAGTATTCGTAGAAGTTTATCGGAAAAGTTTACATAATGATTTAGTTTACATTTATTTTCATCACACTCGAGGTAAAACTCTATACTACCGGCGGATAACTCCCGTCGATCCAGACGAAAATGCGAACCGACTCCTTTACACGTCGTATTAATCGCGTCGAGAAGTTCGTCCATATTTTTATAAATGCCAGTCTGTATTTCGTGTTCCCTCGAAATTATCACAGAATCTTTTTCCTCGTTACCTCGAATGTCAACATCGGCGAATGTGAGTATATTCTCACCGCGTTGTATATGAAAAAAAGTATTGGGAAATTGAATTTCGCTGAGCGCGACTTCCCATTCGCCGTGTAACTGTATCGATTGAGGCAATTCCATAATAAATGACGAGGTAGTATTGTCCGGAAAATAACGCATACTGCTGTTGCTCGGAAGAACCAGTAGAAATTGGTCCTCCCTCATCTCAAAGATTTGTTAAACTTGAAGCGGGAATCTAACTATCGAACTTGCTAGGATAACCACGCCAGCTAACTAACAGCTGTTTATTATCACCACGTCCTCTGCTCTTTATCACGCGATCGACGATAAATTCTTCCTCCTGTAAATTTTTCTCAACTAGGGCTAATTCTTGCTCGTAAAAATACCGTCTATGACCTCGTCAGCTAGTCACTTAGTTCGTACACTCGCGGTTTTCGCCAATCAAGAATCCAAAGAATTTGAAATATCTCCTCACTCCACTTTGCTTCGTATCCTTTCTCGAAGGTGACTTTTGCTCTACTGATCCGCACGAGTTCGCCAACGCGATATTTAGCCTTTTGTTTTTCGCATTTCTCGTTTTTCCAACGAAGAGTTATATTTTCGCGCGCGATGCGGGCATTTTCCCGCGTAACGACCGCAGGTTGCATTTTGATACTGGAATGACGGGTGTGATTATAAGCGTGAACGATATCCTGCAAAACATTTATGTAACGTCGTGTATTTTTATGCGTAAAATAACGCCACATACGTTCCTTGAGTGTTCTATTAAAACGCTCCACTATAGCTGCTTTAATATCAGGATTGCGAGTTACGCGAAAGCGAATGTCTTTTTCTTTTAAAAATTTTTGTACAGGACGCGCTATAAATTCTTTACCTTTGTCGGTTTGTAGGCAAACCGGTAGACGACCATTGCTTCTCGAGAATATACGCTCAAAAGCTCGTATTACACAGATACCTGTTTTGTCACGTAAAGGTTCAACCCATACAAATTTACTAAGCACATCGATTACTACGAGTAAATAGGAATAACCGTCATTATAGCTCTTAAGATTACGGAGATCAATCAAATCAGCTTCCCACAAATCGTACATTATAATGTAAACGCGGAAATTTTCGTCGTACCGGTCGATGCAGCGTGTTGCGATTTAAGCCAGTCGAGAACATTGTTGCGACTAAAATTCGGTTTAACGGCGTTAAATTGTCCACTGCGGAATACCCTGCGTAGTGCGAGGGGTCGTAATACACTTTTTCGAATTCCGACATTAGAGTCTTATCCAATCGAGTTTTTTCCCTTTCGACGGAGAATCTTCGTTATCGTGTGTTAATGTTTCATCGGCGCTGTCTTCGCCGGCGGATACAAATATCGTGTTTGCGTCGGACTCGTTTAATTTGTTTAAGTGTATGATTTTGAACGCAGAGTTTTCTTCGGAGTGGAGCTCCCGCGAGGTAATGGATTTTTAATACAATGAACTCGTAACAAATCGCGATTACCTATGAGATTGGAAGGCGTATTTATATCATGCAGTAATCGAGCAAACTGAATTCTTCCGGTTGCTTTTATGGTTTTTCTTTCCCGTATCGCGTCGTTTATGAGATCCGAGATATTCGATCCCGTTACGACTATACCGTCTATAGTCACAACTCCGCGTCTATCCCAGCTAATCTTAGACTCCGGGGTGTCTACCAAATATTTCAACACAGCGCGTGCTTTGTCGCGATAAGATTTCGGCACGGAGACGACTATTTGTTTTAGCATTTCCACCGATTGAGCGCGTTTTTTCCCGAAACTGCTATTAGTATTACTACCGCTAATGTTACCGTCACTGCTAATTAAAGTTTGCGTTTCCAAAAGTTCATTGTTATCGTCATCATACAAATCTTTTGTTTTCGTTTTGCTCTTCATCTACCTCGCCATTATCTTTGCGTAAACGTTTTCTCGCAGCTCGAACAAAGTGAAGATAACGTTGAAGTACTTCCTTATACATTTTTTATCTTTCCCCCTCGTCGCGGGGAGTCGCGAGATTAAGAATACGGCACATTTTAGTATCGAGTCGCGATAAAGTAGTTCCAGGCGTCTGCACCGTATTATTATTTTCGTTAACATTTTCCAGATTTTTTTTATTGAATTATCTGACGATGTTGCGCTGGGTACTATTTCCGAATGATGTTGATGTTGTATGCGCTGCATTCTCTCGAGATTTTCCGTAGAAATTAAAACCATTTTTTTAGCTTTTTCCATTATTCAAATATCGTAATCGTTAATGCTTTACTTTTTATTCTGAAAAAAGCTGATATAAAAAGTTGTATAATTTTTCATTTCCCGATAATCCGTGATAATATAACCTCGAGTAAAGGAGCAATAAGATAAGGTAAGAATCCTCCCCGTTGTACCAGTAGCTTTCTTCTGCCTCTCCAATTACCTTGTTTTGTCGCGACGCGTCGTAGGATGATTTTATGCTTGGCTAGTCGTCTTTTTTCGTTACTTCCAAGCGGTACGTTTCTTTTGAGCGTATTATAAGCGCACTCTTGTATGCACTTTATTAGTTTATTATCTGCAGTGCGTAAGAAAGACACTCTTTGATTTTTTTTCAGATAGCACAAAGTTTTCAAAAGACATGCGTTTCGCTCGTCGATTGATCGTCTAGCAGTTTTTATTGCTCCGTCCGACGAATTCCGCGACGTCAGTGACGAAGGATATTTATTTTCTTTTACCATTACGATGTAATAGCGCGACTGGTAAGATGCGTATGTAATCACCTTCCTTTTATATACCCCCTCCTCTATTGCTCGATCTACGAGGTACGTAGACGTAATGCAGCGAATCGTCGGGAAAGATACACGCCCGAAATCGATATTCGTTTGGAGTCGATTGTTTCAAATCAAGCAATAAATACCATGCGGTCTCGAGGTTGCGTCGTAGTATGCTTCTTCCATAAACTTTGGGTCATCGGGATATACTTGACGTGCTAAATGACGAATTTGGGCACTATCACGCGGATTTTTGAAAACAACTATATAATTCGCGTTGAAAGATATATCACGCTGTCCACGCCCCTGATGGAACAGATTTTGCGAGATAAGAATAACACTGAGATTCTTATGATGGCTTCCTTTCGTAAACAGATCCACGATAGCGACGATGATGATTCTCTCATAAGATCGTCGATTATTACCAATTTCGGAAAAAGCGAATCGTTGGAATAATCTTCCAAACGCGGCAATCCCTCTCGAAATTCGATTATATTTTTTTTTTCGCGTTTCTCAAAGTATTATTACCGCTAAAGTATCCGCTTCTTCGCGCGCTTTTTTCTTCTACTTCTCTTTCACTCACAGCGTGTTGTAAGCGCTGATACGCATCGTGCCACTCGGCGTAATAAAATAAAATTCTCTCGAATCGTACATCGGACATGATTGATAAACTTCGAAGGAAAGTTTCCACGAAAATCGTTTTTCCGCATCCCGTAGGACCGCAGACGATCGACGTCCAAGGATGTTTCCAGCGTACATCCATTTTGCAAAATGAGCGATTGAGCATTTATACACAAATTTATAAATGAAATAAGTTCAGCGTCACCCTTACAAATAATAATAAGCTTGTTAAAAATGCGCATGCGCGATAAATTTTTAATGTTAAACGTTGGAATGCAGAGGAATAAGCTTATCAGCGCTTCGGGGTCCTCCACCCGCGGCGGTCGCGTGCTCGCGCTAGCGAATATCTCGGTGAGCGTAATGGCGCGGTGATAAACTGTAACTTTAGTAAAAATGCTCTCACCAGCATATATATGCTCGCGATAACAAGGGATTGAGCGTACGCGCTATTTTTAAAAAAATTATTGTTTTACTAAATAAAAAATATACCACTTAAAAACTAAATTAATAAAACTAAAAAATATAAAAAGTTGGGAGGAAATAGGAGCAGTATTTTAATTAAAAATGAATTTTTTATTTTTATATATGCATTTACATAGCATTTTTCTCATTAGCTATATTTACATTTTCCAACTAAACTAAGATTTACATTTTATTATAAAAAAATTACAGCTATATTTAAAACTAAAATTTTATTTTACAAAACTTTACATTTTGACAATATTTATATTTTACGCAGGGTGGGCGGAAAACGTGCGCAATTCTATATTTTTACACGCAAAGTTAGAGGAGTGAACAGGAAAGTATGCTAATATCTATCAAGTTTCTGATAAATACCCGTACGGTAGAGAATATCGTTTTGTTTTTATAAATCTTCGTTTTAATAGCACAGGCGCACATCTTTTTGTTTCATCACGCGTAATTATATCATGAAACACTATGCGCCGAATGGCTTTAAACCGAAGATTTATCCTCGATTCAGGGGTTGTTTCTTCTACTTGTTCCTCTGCCTGTTCCTCTCTTTCTTTTTGTAATAATAATTCTCTAATGCTAATAAAATTAACTAAGCGCGAGTTTTCAAAATTCAGAGTTATACCCTTTACTTTACAAACTTCGCGATTGAGTCCATCGGGTGTACGAACCACATACGCGTAAAATTTCGGTTCACCGGATACGAACGACTCTATGTAGCTACCCTCGCCGTAGTTTGCGAGTTCATCCGTCATATCGCCTAAAAAATTACCCGTACGCGGTTCGTATTCCTGAGGATCGCCGGTATTCACGTGTATACATGAATCGGTATCATAATATAAAACGCGGCTTTCTAATTTTTCTAAATATCCGTATAATTTTAATCTTGCTTGTGCCGTTGTGTAAGCTGCTATTACTACATTAGTAAGGGACGATGGTACGATTGCTTCTTGTCGCATTCGTGACGAAATATATATTACCTCGTCGTTTACGGGCAATATATTGGTTATTTCGTGTTGCGGGCTAGTGAGTAGGCTCATTAATTTCTGCTGCGTTTTAACGATGTCAGTATGTGGCAAGTTTTCGCGTTGACCAAATTTTCCCCAAAAAGAATTTAACGCTAGTTTCGCGACCGAACGTAAACCGGGGTTGTGTACGATGTTATTTTTCTCAAGAGCAATACCTTCTGTTTCCTCGTACTCACGAAGATATCGCTCTTTAGCATCGTCATCCGTGCATTCGCTCGGCTAACCACTAGCCTCCTGCTTTAATTGTAAAAACGTGTTTATATATCTAGCAAATAGACCTCCCTGGCGCGTGGTGTGATTATAACGAGTGACATTATACTGCCAAATCTCACTAACCTCTGTCACAAAATAACCTTTCTCAATAGCTTTCTTTAATTTGCATGATATCCATGTACCTTCGAATTCGCGTTCGGAAGGTTCATAAGCGCACACGGATTGAGAAAATGTTTCGCAACAAGCACGACACGCGCTGTAAAAAGATCTTTCTAAAAGCCATGCACGCTTGTCTAAGAATATCTACGTCATTACGACAGTAATCCAATATTTCGCGTTGAAAATCAAACACGTAGTTCGCACGCGTCATCTCCGAGTGCCATGCCAAAAATTTTTCGCGTTCTTTCACCTGCATAGAATCAGGTGAATAATATTGTACATCGAGCAGTGGACCGACATAAGATTGATTATTGATAGTATTAAATAAGTGAGGAAAAATACCTTTATTCGAAATATCCGAAAGCCTTGGGTAATTCGGATAAACGCATCGGCATATAATTAACACTATCGATAAATTTTGTACGTCCCACCGTTAATACAACTATTTTTGTTCCATTTAAAATTATTTGCGGCTCTAACGAGATACGGTTTTCCACGATATGATGTAAAATAAATTGAGCATCAAACGATTTAGCGTTATGTGCGATACAAATTATTTGTTTAAAATATTTTGTCGGACGCGTTACAAAATCTACAAATTCCTGTACGGGATTACGATGAAATATATATTCCCGAATCCCGCACCAACGACATCGCACCGAGGTTTCATTTATTTCCGCGCATGACTCACAAATTTGATGAGCGACGTAGAGCGAAGGCACGTGAATTTTTACATTCGTGGTACCTTGGAGCGTTTCGTCTTGCCTCGTCTCAAAGTCGTAAAACACGAATGCTACGCGGCTTTTTTTACGTGCGGGTATACAATTATTTTCGCCGCCGTTCCTCCGTTGTTGTTGCTCCCCATTCTCTTCGATAAATTCCGCACAATAAGGATTGGAATTATCGCCGCGCCGAATAGGTAACATATAACAAAAATGGTTCAGCGATTGTAAAGAATGACACACGGTACAATAAGCCATGTCGCATTCGTGTTGTTTATTTCTTTGAATTAACCGGCCGCAATCGTCAATTTCGCAAACGCTTTTTTGCGATTTTCCATCGTATGATTTCTGCGCATGGTGACGCTCCAAGCACTCACGATCAAAAAATCTCCGTCAACGATTATTGCACCTAATATGTGGCGTATCTGTTTGCTCGCACGGCGGCATCGCGTTACGTCGCGAACATTTGTTAGAGCATCGATGCTCCCTCTTATCGGAGCGATAACTTAAATTACACGGAACGTAGTATCCTCGCCCACCCGCGGCGGCCCTTAAATTTAAAATTACATCGAAATGCTTTATGTCCGGATGAAATAATATATTTAAGCACGTTCTTGTCTCTCGCTGTAGAGACGCTAAGAATTCAACCCCGTTGTATAACGGTTTACCCGCCCCGACCAAAAGTAACGATATTATATATCACTATAGCAATATTATCCCCGGCGAGATATTGTTGAAAGCGTTCGATTTCGGGAATTCTGCTTCCTTCCTCAGGAATTGTGACACCTACATTCCTCGTAAGTTGCAACGCTAAGTCGCGTTGTAACACAGAGTTTTGTCGTCTCACTGCGTTCCATTTTTCATGTAACTCTCCCGTGCGCAAATTTCCACGCTCGTTAAAAATTTGAGCGGATACAAGCGTACGAGGAAGACATAAATTGTCCGAATTGGAAATCGTTAAAATTGAACGCTTAACAATAATATCCCGTGTAAGTGCGTTACGTCCGCGTCCCTGAGGAAGAGTAACTTTAGAAACGCGGATATTAAACGCTAGAGCTATATCATGACCGTCGCAACTTTGCGCTAACGAACTTACAAGATTCCAAATATTCTCGTAAGTCAAGTCGCGAAATGGTCGGAACGATATACCTGCGGATCCACGCGTAAAATTTCCGGAATCAAAAGTCATCCCGACGTAATCACCTGGTACGCACGAACGCGTTACGTACGAAGTTCCCCAAAACGCGTTCTCTAGCCAGTTATATACATTAGCCCCCTTGGGTACGGATCGGATACGAAAACTAATTTTGCGTCCCTCTATACCGAAATTTCTAAATTGGCGCACGTTTTCCGATAATAATACAATATTTCTAAAATTATTTTCTATCTGATCGCCAGTATATACACCCTTTTCTTCTCTTCTCCGGGCTCGTTTTCCACAGCGTCAAGTGTTTCTTCATCTGCATGCGAGTGATTTTCTTCTTCTCCTACGCGTACTTGTTGATCTTGTTGACGTTGTATTTCGCCACTTTTTCCACCCCCGATCTGTACTGTGAAAAATAAGAATAATTAAATTATTTTGATGAAATATTTCGTAAAATATTTCTCTCTTACGTTTAAATTTTGTTAATAATGTAAAATTGTTACGTTATTATTTATGTTAAGCTAACTTACTCGTTTTAATCTTCTCCCTTCAACCTTCTGTTACGCCGGTATATCTTTAGGGATCGTACACCGGCGTGTATGAAATGTCGGAGACGATAGTTGTTGAGTAAAAGTTTCTTAGTAAAATTTTTTCAATTAAAATAAAATTTAAACGTAAGAGAAGAACTAAAGAATGTGTTAAGTTATTACCTTCTTCTATCATCGACACGTCATTTATATCATTTTCTTCTTCTTCCTCCTCCTCGTCTTCCGCTTCTTCTTTTTCTTCTCTCATTTCTTCTTCCTCTTCTCTCATTTCTTCTTCTTCTTCTTCTTCTTCTTCTTCTTCTTCCTCAGTCATTTCGCCCGATTCTATTTCTGCCTCTTCATTTCCCTCCATCAGGTCTTCATTCCGTACTTCTTCGTTTGCTGCGATGTAATCTAAAAAATATTGTATTATTTCTCTTGTTTAAAAAACCTTTCGCGCTATTTTTTATTCGATGTAATATTTTTTACTTACTTGCAATCTGGGAGAATATGACCACTTCGTCAATCGAGCTAACTTCTCCGGAAAGCAGTTCCTCTGTGTCCCCCTCCGTTAAATCGATAACAGGAGGTTCTGGAGTTAACACTATGCGTGCCTGTTCTGAAATGTACGGTATTTTAAAATTTGAAAAATAATATTTTGTTTTTCATCACCGCTATAAAATATGTGTTAAAACTTACGTGAAGGTCCCGCCTCTGGCGACGTGTCTGCTTGTCGTCTCCTGCGTAAACTTAATCTACCGGTTCGATCTTCGTTTATTCGAGAGAGACGATTTCCTTCGACTCTCGCGATCGCGATCGGACGCGTTGAGTCTAAAAATTGTTTGATTTAAATAACATATTTTATAATTTTAAACCCGATAAAAGTAAAAATAAAAACTTATCATTCGAATTCTGGAGAAATCGATGAAAATGCAGCCGAAGAAATTCTACGTGCCCACCAGCATCGCTCTCTTCCTCACCAAAACAGATCCGCGATTCGATAACTTCTCCGGCGATATTCAAAAGTTCGCGAAAATTGCAAAAATGCCCTAAGCGGAATAATACCGCGAGCACCACGCTAGGACACTCGCCAGCGAACTTTCCGAAGACGCTATAATTTTTTTCGTCGTCGCTTGTTAATCCCGATAACAATTTGTCAAATTTCTGGCCGCATAAACTCTGTGCCAGTGAAAGGCAAATTTCTACAACGTTTTTAAGATTCGACATGATAATTAATTATTTGCACTGTAACTCGCGTGATGGATAAAATTCAAATTCGGAACTTGAAATGTACTTTTTCTAATACGGAGAACCATATTTATACATTTTAAAGAAAACGCTTCTTTAGGAAGAGGGGAAAATTCTTTGATTTTGCATTGGTCGGATTGTTAAACAAAATGCGATAGAACAATACAATGCAAAACTTTTGAAAGAATGTTTTATTATTATATTTTCTTCTTTTATGATGGATTAACGGTAAGTTCAAAGAAAGTTTTGGAAATAATCTATTTTCCACGTTTACATTTCTTTTTTTTGTTACGTACGATAATAAACGAATATTCCTTTTTTGTTACGTGAAGTAATCTTTATTATTTTCTTTATTTCTCCGGCGGCTCGTTATAAGAAATGTGTCGTGAAAAAATTTCGGTAATCTTTATTATTTTCTTTATTTTCTCGCCGACTATTTATAAGAAATATATCGTGAAAAAAATTTCGGAAAAACCAACAAACAATAAACGTTTATTCCTTTTTTTTTTTTTTGTTACGCGAAGTAATCTTTATTATTTTCTTTATTTTCTCGGCGGCACGTTATAAGAAATATGTCGTGAAAAAAATTTCGGAAAAACCAACAAACAATAAACACTTATTCCTTTTTTTTTTTTTTTTTTGTTACGCGAAGTAATCTTTATTATTTTCTTTATTTTCCTGGCGGCTAGCTATAAGAAATATGTCGTGAAAAAATTTTGGAAAAACCAACAAGCAATAAATAAATATCTTTTTTTTTTATAACTTTTATATGTGACGCAAGGTTTTGTTTTTTTCTTGGCACTCTTTAGAAATTCTTTTTCTAAATTTATATATTGAATACAATTTTATTTATATATATATATATATATATATATATATATATGAAAAATTTTCTTTTATTATAATTTTCACGATTTTTATAAAACTACGTTATAAAAATATTATTCTCTGAACTTTAGACGCGACACATTCAAGCTATGGAGAGTAACGTACATTTTTATAATCTATTTTTTAAATTGATTTAAAATTCCATACACATATAATTTTTTATTATTTTGCGCGCGCATTTTCCCCACCACTTTTCTATTTCATCTTTCTAATTTAAATATTCGGGAAAATTAAGTTCAGTCGTTTCCTGCCATCCGAACTAAGCAAGTTCAACTGTAAAAGTTCGTTGTTTTCGTTTGTATTCTGAGCATGATTATTCGAACTTTGATTTTCTACGCAGAAGCAGCTATCATGGACAATCATAAGGAAATTTCAAATTTCAAGAAATCCTTGTATTCAGTCAGCGCTTCTAAGTCAAAATGCAATTTCGTGAGAAAAATCGAACTGCAACGTATGTTGTTATCTACAACATATAGCCTGAATTCATCCTATACGAAGAAAAATCATGTGGGCCTTATGGCGTCGGATGGAGAGAAACTGGATTTTCTACCGATTGTTAAATTATCATCTCATAGCACTGAAGGAATTTGCTTCGATATGGAATCGTGGCAGAAATTTCAAGAAAACATGGAACAGATGTCTTTGTATTTAAACGGTGATAAAATTAAACAGAGTACGATTATCATCGACAAAATAATTATAAATTTTACTACCGCATATGGTGCTAGAGCTGTGCTAGTAGCGTATCGCGAAAACATGCAAGAAGATCTTCCTTTCGAAAACATCGAGGATACGAACGCAAACGGACCTACACCGAAGAAACGGAAAACTTACAGCTTTGCGATAGTAATGCAGAGAGCAACCTTTCTGGGACTGGAAAATATAGTTGGATGTGTAAACGCTCGTTTGAATCAACTAAATTTAATTTCCAACAGTGTCAACGAATGTGCGCGATATCTAATGAACGAAATAGAGATAAATCTTCCTATCAATAGTAACATTAATAGCAGTATTATAAAACTTCTGATCAAGAGTAATAGCAAGGAAATAGAACGTAACGTTCGCATTCAGCTAAAAGATTTATCATTTCTCGATATATACTTTGAAATAACATTTTTAGAAATAATCTCGCTTTACCTCAATCAAATTGTACATATGATAGTAACAAAACGAAAATTATAATCATTATCCCAGGAATATTTTCTTCAATTATTCATTTTGTAAAAACTTCTTGAATAATTTTGATTTTGTAAAAAATTTTAAATATAAACGTTACATATTTGTACATTTAAATCTATTATCGATTTCTTTCACCCACTCCTCTTTCCCATTTTACATATAAGTAGTTCCGTTACTTTTATTGTTGAAAGAGGATGTTTAGCAACCTCTTTCAACAATAGGCGCTCATCGTAATATAAGACACCGATAATACTATTTCTTTCGTTGCGTCATACCATCGCGTTTGACAGAACCTGCACATTCCGGTGTTATTATCTTTTTTTCATTTTCACAGGCATGACGTTATACATGGTCAACTACCATGTGACGTCATTTATTTTGACGGACCATACCTGCCCCACGTGCAGGACGCGCTTTTCCGTCCCACCACCGTCACCGTAACCGATATCGGCCCAAGAGCCATACCTGCCCCACTACGTAACATAAATGCCTTATCTAACCTTTACTCTAGTAAGTTCTTATTTAGCTCAGCACACCAGGACCAGGATCAGTAATACGAAGAACCCAGGTTCAAGTCCCGAGAAAACCAGAAAATTTTTCCAAAAATAAATTTTTCTTACCTGAGCGCGAACCCTTCCCCCTCCAACCACCACTTTTTTTCTGTCAGTCCCGGTGGTGGTGGGGGAAAACACCAGACACCTCCCGCGGTGCTCGAGGGCGCGGTGGTGGGGGTTTGTTTTGACGGGCCATACCTGCCCCATTACTACTAAGCTATAATCATACAGTGAAGGTGAAAGGTAAAATTTGCAATACTTGCTTTATTGCATTGTAAAATAAACTTTCATCTACAGTAAGTCATTTATTTCATTTTCTTTGGACTTTCTTTTGTATGTGTTACATAAAAATGAACATTGATTATTTTCTCTCCAAAAAAAGTGCAAAGTTTCATGAGAGAGAGAGAGAGAGAGAAAGAGAGAGAGAGAGAGAGAGAGAAAGAGAAAGTTAAGTGTCTCAATACAATAATTGAAATTTATTTATATTTTAAAAATATAAAATAGTTTTTTAAATACAACGATTATGCGTGTCGACAATAAACTTATAACCAACTGGTTTAGGAAGCCTACATGGTCGGGAAGATACATTAACTTTCATTCTAACCACCCAACGAAGTATAAAATAAATACTATATATAATCTCGTTGATCATGCCTTTTTACTCTCGGATGCCAGATTCCACAAAGAGAATATAAATATAGTTCGTAAAACGTTACGTAATAATTGTTTCCCTGAACAATTTGTTGAACGACACAACCAAAAAAGGATCAATGTTCTGAAAAACCATAAAACCATTAATGCCCATGAATCTACGGGAAAATTACAGCCGAAAACCTTTTTTATGTTACTACCTTATGTTAAGGATTATAGTTATTGTTTGCGCCGGTCAATACGAGATACCGGTCTAAATGTTGCTTTGATAGTAACCAATAAGCTTAAGACATTGATAAGACGTGGCAAAGATATGTTACACATTGATAATAGAACTAATGTCGTATATAAAATTCATTGTAAGGATTGTGATGCGTTTTACATAGGTCAAACAAAAAGACATTTACGCACATGGCTTAAAGAACATTGTAAAATATTAAATTGCATCCTTCGTGTCAATCTGTAATTAGTAAACATAGATCAGAATTCGAACATGAATTTGAGTGGGATAGCCCAGATATTTTACACAACGAGAAATTTGTAAAAAAGAAAGAAATAGTCGAAATGTTTTTTATCAAGAAATTTAACAACAACACAATAAACTTACAAAGGGACACAGAAAATCTAAATAATATTTATGACAAAATAATAAAGATCGTTTAAAATGTTTTTTTAAAAATCGACAGTTCAGTTTCGAAATTTGTTTTGACAAGACGTGTTCCGTCACTTGTTGGTTCGTCTTATTAATATCTACAACAGCGAAATGTTTAATTAACTTCCACTTGTACAACACATTGTTATACATCTTTGTTTCACTCGAATGTATGTACCAAGTTAATTTGTTTTTGATTGATTTGTCGCGTTTATCCTTTGTGCTCAATTTATTTTAAATTTGTTATAGTGACACTTGAAAAGGACCACAACCAAATGGTCGAAACGTCGTAATATTAAATAAAGAATTTATTGTCTAGTTGGTCGTTCTACTCATATCACCTACTATTTATATTTCATTATTACTCGATTAGGCTTTTTCAATTAATTGTAATACACCAACATCTCCAGCTAATAATACAGTGTCGCCTAAATAGAGGAATTCACATTAATTGAAGTTAATAAATAATAGTAATAATAATAAATAATCTCAAGTTATGTGTATTGTTTTTTATCAGATGACATCAGTAAACTTTATATTATATTGGAATGGCTATTGGTATCGTGTTAAAAGAGTCTGTCTACCATAGAGGTAGACATAGATAAGTACTATTTTTTTCTGTCTAATTGTTTTCTGATTGATCAACGATTTTCTATTTTTCTTATTTTTTATCTATGCACATATAGCACATTTTTCTACTATTGGACAGAAAAGGCCAAAAATAGGAAAGATAAAAATGTACATATAGTACTTATTTTTCCTCTTGCTCACAATTAGCGCTTTTTTCCCATTTGAGTAAACATTCCAGTATAGCATAGAGTTCACTGTGTGACATAGAAATATGTACAAACTTGTTTGAAAAATTTGAGTTGCGTTTTTAGCACCAACAATACAAGGAAGACCGTATGACTTATAAGACCGCCCAATTCTGTCACGATTCCACCTAATAAGGGAAGTATAGACTCCAAGCAATGTGTGATCAAAATATCTCCATCTTGTATATTTTTCGCCTCGGATAGATCTGTTATCACGCACGCTCTGCCTTCCACAAAACCGTTACAAATTGAAGTACCTTCAATCTTTGTACATCCTTCATAAACTGTGGTGTCGAGCGTCTTCTGCAATGAGAGATATTGTAAATATTATAATCTTAGAAATATTAATAACAAACATAAACACAAGAAAATAGATTGACGAATTATTCAATCTAGATAACACATACAATGGAAATAATTATACAACAATTATATATACCTGTACTGGTATAGGCATGCCACTACTGAATTCTGGAAATTTTAATTTTGCTGCTTGCTGATAAATCTTTCTTCTACGTAGTGTTCTGAAAGATGGAAATAATTATACAACAATTATATATACCTGTACTGGTATAGGCATGCCACTACTGAATTCTGGAAATTTTAATTTTGCTGCTTGCTGATAAATCTTTCTTCTACGTAGTGTTCTGAAAGATTTCAAATAAACTCATGCAATAACGAGTATTATAATATAATATTTTACGAGCATAATAATAATAAGTAAACGATAATATTTAGACTCACTTTCGCACGAGTGACAAATTGTGATCGTTCAAAAGTTGCCCGATCTCTTCATGCGTAAAAAAAATATAAGATTTTCATCAGGTATGCAACTTTCTGCAACCATTAAGGCACAGAGACGTTTGTATGCTAATCTCAATGTATGTACAGTAGATACAAGTATGTTTTTGACATTTCTCTGCGTGTAACCGCTTTTCGGCAAAGAGGTGTCATTTGTTGCAGAAGCCATTTGATGAACGATGACATTGGCGTCCTCAAAGCTGCGATAGTTTCCTGTATATTAAGCATTTTGCTCTCATAATTCTTTTCGACAGACATTGCTTGTGTCTGAAAACAATGTGGATGGAATATATATTATACATATACACAGAAACTTTATTAAAATATTTCTTAATCATTTTTCGATGCGATATTCCTTTAAAATATGTATTTCATACCTGAATCGTGCTAATAATATAATCGGACTTAAATATCCAAGGTTCGGAGATTAAATCTAATTCGTTAATGCTTGTGACCGTGCTTGTCAAAGAAGGCACGTAGTTCTTCTACAGCCGGAAAACAATTCGATTTTAACCAATCTATAGCTTTCGCGGATTCGATTTTACTAAACTCTTCCGCTTTGCCGATTTTTTTTATATACGATGCTATTTTACCCAGGATTATGGGTACTTCGGTGCTAATGACATTGGTACACGAACTTAGCAAAACAGCAATATCCGCAAGATGATCGGATGTAATATTGTTACTACCCTTTGTTAGAAGCGACATCGCTATTATGTGGTAAGAGATGCTCGTCATAGTTGCTGCGTTGTGGCACTGTGTTAACTGAAATATATAAATGTTTTAATAATAATAAAGATCCTTTTTGTAATCCGTTAACAATTTAAAATACATTAAATTCAACATTTTTTCTCAATGAAGACATTTATTATTTTTTTTAATTTGATGAGATAATTTACTAAAAAGATTTCTTTATATTTCTTATCTAGGACGTTGTACAAATTACGAGATGTATCAAATTCGTTGGCGTTCCAAACAAATTTCTTAAATGTGTCGGTCGCTACTTTTATTATCGTATCACTCATCCATGCTGTTTTAAACATTTCATACATCAAATACATTTTCCGCCATCTACTTGTGATACCGTATTTTTCTATCGCGGACCGGTGTATTTCAGGCGTAATTACTATGCGTCCGGATATGGCTAGGTCTGTCATTTTATTCGATAGATGTTATCTCTTTGTCAAGCTCTCGTAAAACACACTTAAAAAAAAAGAATTATCAATCAGTTTACTCATCTCACAAATGCGATAGATGCAAATACTTACGTTGGAGTAATTTATTGCATCTCTCATATTAACCATATGAAAAAACGTGCAATCAAGATTATATATAGAGGCATTTGCCAAGTTTAGTACTTTTACAGTGGTAGAGTTCGACAAAGGACTAATGGGATGTGGAAACACTTCCTCGATGTTGGCAAAAGTTATTAAGTCGACATCGGAAGGAACCTCCGAGTCTAACTCGTGCATTAGCTCGAAGTCTATCCATTCGTTAATAGTAGTGATGGGTCGTGCTTGCAAAAGGAAAATTTGCTCGCCGACAACCGCTCATTCCACATCTCGAGCGGATCCAAAAAACGATTCCAAATGCAATCCTATTTTAGCTAATTTCAGAACGATGGAATCAGATATCGATATCCTCTTACTTTCCTGTTCGTTCAGAGTGCACCTAGTCACAACATCATCCTTCAGCGATATTTTCTGTTTCTTACTCCCTATCACAGAGGCGCCTATAGCTAAAGTGTTGTTCAACTTCCTATGAATAGTCAGAGTATCAGGCTCAACTATGTCTGACTTTTTTGGTCCTCGAGATTCAAACTTATTGTTTCTATAATTATCAACCAGTACCTTACAAACTATCTCTTACAAAAAATATATATGTATATATATATATATATATATATTTATATTATAATTAAATATATTTTTATATCTTGTGTGATATAATGTAACATTATTAATATTTATGCGACTGTTTTAGTGGCTGGAAAAAATTATGACGCAATTATCAATTACACAATAGGCGATGCAATTACCTATTACGATGATCAATTCTGGGCGTATACAATCCGTAATCTGCATGTAGAACTAAATGGAAGCAGAGGTACGTTAACGATTTAGAAGCCCTGTAACTGTGCCAAATTGAGACTTACATTTCCCAAAAGAACAATCTTAAATCTATCTTGTTTAAGAAATTGTACGAATGTACAATTATAGGTACTGGATTAATTATTGTATGCTGTCCATATACTAGATCGAAGCAAATCAAAAACTCAGTAACCAAAGTTCAATATTTGACACAACCTAACACATTTGAACAAAAGGATAAATATATTTTACATTTTGCTGATAAACAATGTCAAAATGAGAACATTATCGGAGGAAAGGCATATTCCCTTGCAGTTCTGACATCTATTATCACTGATGATGTACGAGTATATATTTATAATGCACTTGAAAAACGACAAATTCATCATAATGAAAATATAAACTTTTATTTTCTTTTCTAGTTTATAGTACCCCAAGGTTTCTGTGTAACGAGCCTCGCTTTAGAGTGGCAATTGCAACATCACAAACAATTGCAGGATTTGATCAATGATATAATAGATATCAGTCGTGACAAAAAGAAGGAGGATCTTAAAACTTATTGTGAAAAGTATGCGTCTAATGTTTCTACTTTTAAAATTGTATTGTGGCTGTAAATCTTCTTTGTTTCTCAGGATAGTGTCCATTATTTAAATTATTCCGGTTGAAGAACAAATTAAACAAGCAATATTATAAGGCTTAGAGGAATTAGAAAGGTCTGTAAATGAAAATGATATATACAACCTGTACGCCGTAAGATCGAGCACTGTTGGAGAAAACAGCGAGGGAACTTCGGCCGCTGGTCAAAACTCGATGTTAGGTGTGAAGGATGCAAATGACATTATCAAATGCGTTGCTAAATGTTGGGCAAGTTTATTCTCGTATCAAAGCGTCGAGTACGGGTAATTACGGGTAAAATACTTTTCTATCCTGCCCAGAGAACGAGAGAAAGAGCAGATTTATTTTTTTGATGATGATGATTGCATATACAGACGGCAGAATGGACTACCTATAAAAGTATCTATGGGTGTTTGCATTCAGAAAATGATCGATGAGGAAACAGCTGGCGTTATGTTTACTAGACATCCTACAACCGGTGATCCATCTAGCATCATTATCACAGCTAACTATGGTTTAGGAGAGGTATGTCTAATTGATATCAAATAGATGTACTACTCTGCATAGAGTATATATATATATATATATATATATACTCTATGCATACTGTATTTATATATATATATATACACTACTCAAAAGAAAATAGGGAACACTTTTCATACGTCAAAAAATAGGCTATTTTCAAACTATTGTAACTCAGTGAAAAATCATCGTACGCAAATTTAAAAAAAGCATTTTGAAGCTTGAAGTTTCAACTTTAACATGCAATCGATAATTTTAAAAAAAAATTTTATCTTCTCAGTGCTATCCCTTAAAAAAGCGCGCACAGTTTTCTTTTTAAATTACGTATTTTTGACGCTCTGTAGCTAGATAAGAAAAATTCTCTCGACAATCTTAAGTCAATTTCCATAAAATACAATGTTTTACCTACAAAATGCTTTTTTAAAAATTTCATATGATTTTTTTTGGCCGAGACATGACTTTAAAGCTAAACTTGCGTTTTTCAGAAAAATTGACGATACTCGGCGAAAAATCATCATACAAAAATTTAAAAAAAAGCATTTTGAAGCTTGAAGTTTCAGCTTTAACATGCTATCGATAGTTTTAGAAAATTTTTTTATCTTTTCAGTGTACCCTAAGAAAAAGAAACACTGTTTTTTTCATTATATTACTTATTTTTTACATTCTGCAGTTTTATAAAAAAATTTTTCTTAAAAAATTCAAATCAATTTCCACAAAATATAACACTTTACCTACAAAATGCTTTTTTAAAAATATTTCGACGATTTTTTTTTGCCGAGTTACATGACTTTAAAGTCAACCTTAAATTTTATTGAAAAATAACATTTTCCACCGGCATTAGCATTACCCAATATGCACCACGTGGAGGTTACCGGTCGGATTTTGCACATCACGTGTATGTATGTGTGTGTGCGTGTGCGTATGCGTGTACGTGTGCGTGTGTGTGTGTGTGTGTGTGTCACAGCAGAGATAAGGACCCTGCAGTTCGTCACTTTCACAGTATTTAACGACTCTAAACCCTCTCTGCTGTGTGTATATGTGTGTTTGTGTGTGCGTTTAGTATTGTGTATTCCTCCTCTTTGCTCAATTACCCCTTGTAGACGCTCTCGCATATTTATACATCTCTCTATCTAAATTCTGCGGAGTTTCGTTCCAAATTTGTGTTAACATGTCCGCTAAATCATTTAAATTTTGCGGCTGTTGATCGCGACGTCTTAATCGTCGTTCCATTTCGTCCCATATGTGCTTGATTGGATTTAAGTCCGGACTATTAGCAGGATGGTCCAGCAATATAATATTGTGTTCTTCAAGAAAACGGCGAGTTATGTTCGCCGTATGAGCACAAGCGTTGTCTTGCATAAATATGAAATTGCGATGTAAACAACGGATAGGCAAAACGTGAGGTCGCAGAACGAGCGTCATTACTGTAAAGGTAATGATAAAACCGAGAGGTGTATAAATATGCGAGAGCGTCTGCAAACGGTAATTGAGCAAAGAGGAGGAAATACACAATACTAAACGCACACACAAACACACATATACACACAGCAGACAGGGTTTGGAGTCGTTAAATACTGCGGAAGTTACGAACTGCGGAGTCTTTATCTCTGCTGTGACACACGCACGCACGCACGCACGCACACGTGATGTGCAAAATCCGACCGGCAACCTCCACGTGGTGCATATTGGATAATGCTAATGCCGGCGGAAAATGTCATTTTTCAATAAAATTTAAGGTTGACTTTAAAGTCATGTAACTTGGCAAAAAAAAATCGTCGAAATATTTTTAAAAAAGCATTTTGTAGGTAAAGTATTATATTTTATGAAAATTGATTTGAATTTTTCAAGAAAAATTTTTTTATAAAACTGCAGAATGTCAAAAATAAGTAATTTTATGAGAAAAACAGTGTTTCTTTTTCTTAGAGTACACTGAAAAGATAAAAAAATTTTCTAAAACTATCAATAGCATGTTAAAGCTGAAACTTCAAAATGCTCTTTTTTAAATTTTTGTATGATGATTTTTCGCCGAGTATCGTCAATTTTTCTGAAAAACGCAAGTTTAGCTTCAAAGTCATGTAACTCGGCCAAAAAAAATCGTAAGAAAATTTTTAAAAAAGCATTTTGTAGGTAAAACATTGTATTTTATGCAAATTGACTTGAGATTGTCGAGAGAATTTTTCTTATCTAGCTAGAGAGCGTCAAAAATACGTAATTTAAAAAGAAAACTGTGCGCGCTTTTTTAAGGGATAGCACTGAGAAGATAAAATTTTTTTTTAAAATTATCGATTGCATGTTAAAGTTGAAACTTCAAGCTTCAAAATGCTTTTTTTAAATTTGCGTACGATGATTTTTCACTGAGTTACAATAGTTTGAAAATAGCCTATTTTTTGACATATGAAAAGTGTTCCGTATTTTCTTTTGAGTAGTGTATATATATATATATATATATATATATATATATATATACACTACAGTATGCATAGAGTATATATATATATACTCTATGCAGAGTAGTACATCTATTTGATATCAATTAGACATACCTCTCCTAAACCATAATTAGCTGTGATATATATATATATATCATCACATATATATCTAATTTATATATATATATATATATATATATATATATATAATATATATATATATATAAATAAATATAGTATTTATAATATACAGGGTACGCCAAAAATCTGGATACACCTAAATATCTCACAAACGGTACATTTTAGAAAAAAATGTTTCAGATAAAAATTGTTTGGTTTCGAGGGGGCCATAAGATGATACCATTGGTTTGACCTTGAAGAGTCACGTGAAGGTCATCTTAATTTTTTTAAATGCCCCCCCCCCTATTTTTTATTACTTATTCTTGTAGCTGACCTCGAGAGCTTTCCACAACACTTATTATAAATCCTTTTTCAATAAGAATTTTCTGAGTTATGAGTACTTAAAGTACCGCCGGCATTAGCGTTATCCAAGATGCACCGCGTGGAGGATGCACACATTACAATTGAAGTTTTTAAGCGTTAAGGATCGACAAAGGTCGGGTAGGCTTAGGATTGCTAAAGACTGCGAATGAAGAATTTATCAATCTCTTCGAGATAGATATTACAGTTATTGATTTAATTGAAATGGTCCTTACAGAAAGAGAATATATAGTTATGTTGATGATGCGGGGATACGGAGATCGGGAACGGTCTTTCAGAGATGTCCGTAATTTATTTAATATTAAGTTTCGGTCGACAACAGATTTCTGCAGCCACTGTTCAGAAAACATGTTAGCGTTTTTGAGATACAGGAAGCGTTAAAGATCGGCTAAGATCGGATAGACCTAAGATCGCTACGAACGAGTACTCTTCAATAGAGATATTACAATCATTCATAGAAGACCCTAAACTCTCTATCCGAAAAGCCTCACAGGCACATGATATTAGCGAGACATCCATTCGTCGTATTCTCAAAAATGCAAAATTTCACCCATATAAAATTAATCTTGTTCAGGAATTAGTTGCACATGATTTTGATCGTCGGGTATTAGAATTTTGTGTAATTATGATGCAGAAAATTGATGAACATCCTGAATTTATAAATAAGATTGTTTTTTCAGACGAGGGCACATTTTTATTAGACGGTGCAGTAAATAGACATAACAGTCGATATTGGAGTGATTTTAATATGCATTGAATGAGAGAAAGAAATTCCCAATATCCACAAAAACTAAATGTATGGCGGGAATAGTTGGAACGCACATAATGGGGCTATTCTTCATCGATGGAACTCTAACGGCTGAAAAGTATTTAACTATGCTTCGAGATGATATTGTTCCTAGTATTCGCAATCTTCGGTCTAAATTTTGATTCAGTTTGGTTTCAGCAGAATGGTGCCCCTTCACATTTTGGATTAGAAGTGCGAAATTTTTTAAACGACACTTTTACTAAAAGATGAATAGGAAGGAGGGGAGCAATCGAGTGACCATCTCGATCACCCGACCTAATCTCTTTGGATTTTTTCTTTTGAGGTTATTTAAAACACCGAGTTTACAAAACAAAACCTCGAAATTTGGATGATTTGCGACATCGAATTATTACTGAAGTGACATTAATTACGATCGATATGTTAGAAAACGTTAGTAGCAATTTTTATCAACGATTAGCTCACTGTCAAACTGTACAAGGTCAACAGTTCGAACATTTATTATAAACGCATACTCAATCACTTTGTCACTCACTCACTCAGTTGCTCGCCATTTACTTACTAACTCACTGACTCACTCATTTACTCGCTTGTTCATTTGTTCACTCTCCCTTACTCACTCACTCGCTTGCTCACTCGCTCAATTATTTACATACACATGCGCGCGCACGCACGCACACACACACACGAGATGTAAATCTGACCGAGCAACCTTCACGCGGTGCATCTTGGATAACACTAAAATAAAACGGCGGTATTTTAAGTATTCATAACTTAGAAAATTCTTATTGAAAAGGAGTTTGTAATAAGTATTTTGGAAAGCTCTCGGTCAGCTACAAGAATATGTAATAAAAAATGGGGGTGTCATTTAAAAAAATTAAGGTGACCTTTACGTGACCTTCAAATGACTCTTCAAGGTCAAACCAATGGTACCTTCTTATGGCCGCCTCGAAACTAAACAACTTTTGTCTGAAATATTTTTTTCTAAAATGTACTGTTTGTAAGATATTTAGGTGTATCCAGACTTTTGGCGCATCCTGTATATTATTAAGAAGAACAAAGAGTCTATGAACATATATGTAACATATTTTCCTAATTTTGCGTGTTTAAATGACAAGTTAAGCAAAGTACGTTTTATGTAAAAAAACAAACCTAATAGCTATTTTCTTGTGGGTGCTCTGATATATCTATATCAATCAGAAATATTACTACCGTTAACGGTCATACCACGTTGTAAAGCACCAGTTCTCGTCCAACACATGTACCTCGTCAGAGTGACACGTTGTGTAAGAGAGACCGCGATATTAGATAAAGAAAATTGAGTGTAATCCTAAGTAAATCATAAGAAAACTCAAGACCGAGAACATTGAGGAAATAAATAAAATTACCACACTTGGAATAAAAGGACATAAAACACAGAGAAAGAAAGGTAATCTTACATCGCCGCCTAGTGCGGCATGCAACGAAACTAACCTACAGCAGCAAGTAGATAAAACACATGGCGCTAAGAACAGCTTCAATGATTTGTTCGAGATAACAAATCACACGAGTAAAAAAAAGGAAAGCAGTAGAATTACAACAGGTAAAAGCAAAAATGGCAAAACAAAAATCATACCCTATCGAAATAAAAAAATCGCTTTGATGCGTTAAGAGAAACAAAGAACACAGAAATGGAATACGATAACTATGATAATAATACAGATGACCACTACGTAGAAGACAATCTCGGAAAATCGAGCACCACTACAAATTTAAGCGGTAAACAAAAGCCTCCACCAATAATTATACATGGAGAAGTAAAATCACATAGGGATTTTACAAACAAAATAGAAGACATAATTTCCAGCAAATTCTATATAAAATATCAAACTAATCGTACTGCCATCTACACTACAACTCAAGAAGATTATCAACAATTAATGCCCTAGATACAAACAAAACTCAGTATCACACATTTACACTAAAGGACAAGAAAGTCAAAGCATTTGTCATAAGAGGATTACCCAAAAAGATCGACATCGAGGACATCAAAAATGAGCTGAAAGAACAGGAAATTCAAGTAAATAACTGTAATGAAATGAAAGGTACGCACAATCCACTATATATGGTGACAATGATGAGTATTATAAATGTTGAGATATTAAGGCATCAAATTAAATACTTATGTCACACCAAAATTGAATGGGAGAAATATTAGGCGTATAATAAGAAAAAAGATAACGCAATGTCATCGTTGTCAGGAATGGGGACATGCAACAAGAAATTGTCATGTCACACCTAAATGTCTCAAATGTGCGGAAGAGCATCTAACAAGAGAATGCAAAAAACCCGTAATCACTCCAGCAAAATGTGTAAATTGTGGCAAGGCTCATCCAGCTAATGCTACTATCTGCGAAAAATATATTGAAAAACTTGAATGAATTACAAAATCGCTAGCGCCAAATAAACAGTCAACAAAAGAAAACATCATAAACGCCATGAATGAGAAAGTCTTCCTCAGGCTGACCAGAAGGACATCAATCAAGGAAACGGAAATAACCAATCCCTGGACTCAAATGAATAGGTTACATAAACAAACAGTTGAAACTCAGGAAAAAGTAAATAGCAAACAGATACATTCACACTTTACCGTATTAGTAAGTGAATTGAAAATGTTAAACAATCATATTAATATTAAAGAAATGCTTAGTGATATTAGAAAACTTAATTATAAACTAACAAAATGTACGTGACATGTAGGGAAATTCGAGATGTTCTATAATTTTACATTAGAATCAGAACAGAAAAATGACTAGTATAGTAATATGTAGCTGGAACGCTAATGGCATTCGAGAGATAGCAGGCTTGATAGAATTTTTAAACAGATGTAAAATTGGCATAATGTTGATTAGCGAAACTAAAATAAATGAAAAAGATAAATTAAAAATTAAAGGTTATAATTGTATTAGAAAGGATAGACAAAATAGAGCAGGAGGAGTAGCTATACTAATTAGACAAAACATACCGTTTCAGGAAATAACTCTGAGCCCAGAAATTTCAGTAGAACATATATGCATAAGATTAGAAAATAATATACATATTATTGCTGCTTACAATAGACCATTAAATAAATTCACAAGTAGGGACCTTAATATAATGCTTAGCGTGACTAACAGAGTTTTGGTGGTAGGTTACTTAAATGCTAGGAATAAGAAATGGAACTGTCATAGAAATAATAGAAACAAAATAACTCTAAACAATTACATATAAAATAACAATATCATAGTTATACAAATGCACCCCATATATTCCAAACAACGGTGGCACTTCCACTACAATAGATATAGCAATAAATAAACACGTCACAACTGCACATATATTCACACACTTCATGAACTAGATTCAGATCATAATCCTATGTTTTACTCTGACAGATTTAACACATAAAACGTACGATTATAAAAATACTGACTGGAATAAATGTAGAACAATTATTGATTCACACATAAAAATTAATAATAAAATAAATAATAATAATTAGTAAATGACTCAGTAGTCAAATAAATAATGAAATAATACTAGAGGCGTAAAAGAGCCGAATATAAACAATGTAATTAGAATTAACTAAATAATTAAATAATTTATTATTACATAAATGAGCTACAATATATAAGAACAAAATAATAACTAAACGAGCGCAACACAAATTTTTAAATCAAATATTCGTACAGCATTAGTGAAGTACAATTTAATTAGATTAATGCGAACATTTCGGCCTAATTTTTCAGGCCCTCTTCAGCGCAACAAAAAGGTGGAAAGTCAACGCAAATTAAATAAAATATATAGTTGAATTATTTTTAACGCAGAGTAGTCAGAAGTATAAAACTCTTTAAATAATTATAAAAACTAAGGATCAAAAAACTTCGTCTCATTCCGACGGTATGCGCGGTGTTTAATATTGTGATAACGTGCAGTAATCATCTCGAAATAGATGGTAAAAAAATGACGCGCCAAATAGCTTTATTGATGTAAAAGTCTGAAAAAGTTGGAATCGGTAATACTAAGCGCTAATCTACATACGAGATATAAAATTTAAGTAGAACAGCAACAGTAATTTGCAAGTTAAACATCGAAATTTAAAAGTTAAAACATTAAAAATTGAAATTAAAACTAATAAATTAATAGAATTGAATATAATTAAAAATCAATTAACTTGAAAGCATTTGAATAAAATAATGTAATAAATAAATGAAATTGAATATAATTGAAATATAACTTAACTTACATAAAGAGTAACTAATATAAGGCCTGGGTGACAGTAGTCCTGCTCGTACACAAATAATGAGAACCGGCAAACAAATGTCGCTGCTCAACTGTACGTATGTTATTTATACCTATCATCAACGGCGTGGCGGGGCAGAGAGTTTCTTAATAATGTTATTATAGATATTGGGTAGATATTCGGTATCTGTCTGCAAATTGAGGCTGTTATATTGTTTTTTAATATGGAGCATTTCAGAAACCAGTCGCTTATTATAATGGGGTTCTATATCTAAGATTTCAGTCTCGTTCCAATTAAAATCGTGGTTAAAATTAGTCTTATGGTCAGTTATGCCGGATTTAGTATTGGTATTTCGATTCATGTGTTGTCTATGTTCCTGAATTCTGATATTAAGCTTCCTGCAGGTCTGTCCCACATAAGATGCATCATAGCCATTAAATTTAATTTTATAAACCACGTGGGTACTAGAATACTTTGGTATCTGTTCCGTAATACTAGTGTGCGTAGGAAAGAAATTCACGCACTGCGTCTTCGTATCTGGTGTAATATGTATTTCTTTATTAAATTAATGTCATTCTTTCCAATTAATATCACTCATATAACTCGCTCGCTTAAGAATATGTTAACTGTTCTGTGTCGCGGACGATAATGCCCATAGGAAGAGAAATCTTCCGGTACAGTCGTGATCCTCGCTCACTGATTCGCCCGTAATATTGGTCCGCTATTGGTGCGCGTTATATCAAACGAGTCGCAATAAGAGACAAGACGCCGCGAGATCTATACAATTTCGGATCACAATGGCTATAGATACCCTTGTTGTACGCCGCATAGTCCGCGGTAACTTTCATGTTTGACTTGTGTACGTATATGTATAAACGCACGCATATGTGTATACGTATGTATGTCGTATATATACATGCATGTGTGCATGCTATGTTTACGCATATATGTGTCGTGCACGACTTCGATCTCTCTGTCGTTACATCCTCTCCCCGTTGAGAGGAATCGATCAACTATGATTAGTGTAACGATTACGCATTAAATCGGATGATTGTAATGGGGCTATGACATGCCCTTATCCTACGACAACGCCTAGGGGCCGCTGCCCTGAGTCCAGGTGCGACGACGCCTCAAGACCTTGATCTTGGGTCGCATTTTTAATGTACCGACTACGCATGAGATATCGAATAATGATTGTGATGGAGCTGTTATATGCACTCGTCCTACGACAACGTCTAGAGGCTGCCGCCCTGAGTCGATATGCGACAACGCCTCAAGACCTTGATCTTGGGTCGCATTTGGATTCGTGCGCTCCTATTAGTTTTGTTATGTGATATAGGTTACTATTTTGACAGTTTTTGTAATCATGAACTTATGACTATTTAAACAAATTCACGACTTGTCGGTTACATAAAAGACGTATCGCATTTGTATAAATATGCGTATCCCATTCGCATGTTATTGCTCGATTGGTAAAAGACAGAAACTTCTGTTCTTTTTACTTCGTCATTTGTGGTCTTGACGGTAGCGGCTCTCACTATCCCATCCTCGCCTGGATGAATCTCGATTACTTTGCCTAGCACCCATTGAATATACGGCAAATTTTTGTCCTTTATTAATACGATGGTTCCCGTGTTTAAATCTGGTCCGTCTTTAGCCCATTTATTGCGTACTTGGAGCTCATTTAAATATTCGAGATGCCAGCGAGCCCAAAAGTCCTGTCGCATTTTGGATATATGTTGCCACGTAGACAACCTATTGGCTGGAACAGATGTCAAGTCGCCCTAGGGGAGAGCGGTTAACGGTTTGCCGATTAAATAATGTGCAGGAGTCAGTACAAACAAATCGTTCGGATCGGAGGATATTGTTGTAATTGGTCGGGAATTTAAGATGCCCTCGACTTCGACAACGAACGTATTCAGGTCTTCGAACGTAAATAAAGATTCTCCTACGACTCGCTTAAAATGATGTTTGAATAATTTTACCGTAGATTCCCACAAGCTCCCAAAATGAGGAGCTGCCGGTGGTATGAAGTGTCATGTGACGCGATGATCGATCGCGAACTTGTTTATTATATCTTTGTGTTTCTCGGAATTGAGACACGCGTATAAATCCTTTAAATAATTGTTAGCACCGACAAAATTGGTTCCGTTATCTGAATATATGTGCTGTGGTAACCCTCGTTTTGCGATAAATCGTCGCAGCGCCGCGAGAAATCCCTCTGATAACAAATCGCTAACTAATTCGAGGTGAACTGCCTTTACTATCATACATATAAATACGCATACGTAAACCTTTATTCGTGTTCGATTACGGTATTTCCTTTCTTTAATATAAAATGGACCGCAAAAATCTATGCCAGTATTTGCGAACGGTGTTGATTCACATATGCGAGCTGCTGGGAGATTTCCCATTTTGTATTCGATCGTGCTATTGAACCGGGCGTATCACATGCAAGTGCGTATGATTTTTCGCACTTGGTTACGCCCATCGATTATCCAAAATCTCTGTCGAATATTGTAGTGTGGCTTGGATGCCGGTGTGATAATATTTCTCGTGCGTTTCGCGAATGATACGATCGGTTAGACTATGTCGACTCGGGAGTAAAATCGGATGTTTTTTCGAAAACGTAGTTCGATTTTTGAAGACGTCCCCCAACGCGAAGTAAGCCGTCATCATCCAGGAACGGGCTTAAATCGGCGATTTTTCCTTGAATGTTGGGTTCCGTGCTCTTAAGTTTTTTTATTTCGTCTGCGAATTGCGTCGCTTGTATAACCTTCAAGATTTCCCGGCTTCGTCGATTTCCTTTGTACATAACACACCTGTGTGTTCATTGGCCGGTCGAAAACGCTGACAATACGCAACGATTCTCGTTAATTTGGAATAAGAAGAACAGCTTTCTAATATATCGGTATCTTTAGACACTATCGTCAACAAACGTTTTTCTTTAATTCGGGTACTTCAATTGATTGTACGAATTCGTCGGGCCATTCGTCCTCGTTCTCGGATAACCACTTGGGCCCGGTAAACCATATTTTATTCTGTAAAAACGCACGCGGCAATTGACTTCTTGATATTGCGTCCGCGGGATTATCGTTCGTCTTGACATGTCGCCATTTGACTGGATTGGTTAATTTTTGAATTTCCGTGACGCGATTTGCGATAAAGGTATTTAGTAGATGGGGTGACATTTTTATCCAATGTAATACGACCATTGAATCGCACCAAAATATTGTTTTGACAGGCGCGGTGTCCAAGGCTCGGATTACTTCATTGTATAATTGTGCTAATAATAACGCGCCGCAGAGCTCAAGACGTGGTATGGTGATACTCTTTAATGGTGCGATACGTGACTTCGCACACAATAATTTAACGCTTACGCTTCTTTCATTCCTTGCGGACGGACGTACATAAATACACGCGCCGTATTCAGTATTACTCGCATCGCAAAATCCGTGTAACTGAATGTCTTCATATTTCCCGGCTAATATCCTGCGATCGAATGAAATCTGATTTATCAACTCGAGCTATTGCGCTAAATTCAATCATGCCGTGTGTATATCCTGAGACACTGAGTCATCCCATTTTAACTGACATCGCCATACGTCTTGCATTAATTTCTTCGCGTATAATATAATGGGCCCCAACAATTCCAATGGATCGAAAATTTTCGCGATTTCGGCTAATATATTTCTCTTCGTTATTCTTTCCGATCTTAATGACTCGTACGGTATACTTTATTTCGTCCGTTCGCGCGCACCAAGTAATACCCAAGGTTTTTAGGGAGTGATCTTCGTCAAACACAAGATTTGCATATAACGTATCGGTTGCGAGGTCATTAACGATCCGTTCCTCGATGGAAGCCCATTGCTTGATATTAATGCCCCCACGATGCAAAAGTGCTATCAATTCATTTCTAATTCGCTTGAGCTTCGTTAATGCTCGGTCCCAGTCAGTAAATCGTCTACATATAAATGCGTCTTAAGAATCCTAGCCGCTCTAGAATATGCATTAGATTCATCATCGGCTAATTGTCGTATGATACGAGTCGCGAGAAAAAGTGAGGACGAGACGCCGAATGTGAGCGTATTGAACTAAAGCGTTTCGACTTTGTCACCAATACACCAGAGAATTCACTGATACTGCCTATCGTCTTCGTGTAAAGATATCTGTAAATACATTTTTTCAATGTCGGCGGTGAGAACGTATCGATATGCTTGAAATTGAATCAAGTGTAAGAATAATTTATCTTGAATTGTTGGTCCTACTAACAGCACGTCGTTTAGTGATACGCCATTACTAGTTTTTGCGGACGCATCGAATACTATTCGTACCTTGGTAGTATTGCTCGAATCTTTAATTACCGCGTGATAAGGCATATAATATCCGTCACCCTCGGGAGATTTTACTATCGAGAGGTAGTTTAATTTCAGATATTCGTTTATTACCCGAGTATATTCATCTTTTAATGGGATGTTTGTGCTGAGTTTCCGTTTCAATGCTAATAGTCTTTTGAGTGCGATGCTTCGCGATTCCCCGAGCCGCTTGTGTGTTTTGTCGAACGGTAACCGAACCGTATAACGTCCGCGATTGTCGCGAGTAACGGTTTTCGAGAAATGCATCTCGTTGTCGTCTCCCTTTCTCGAAATCGGTGTATTTGTTGTTATTTCCTCGACCGTCCAAAACCTTTCTATTTGAGTCTCTAGTTTTGTTAAATGGCATTTTTCAGAATTTAAAGACGCTCGTGATCTCACACCGCCGGCTACCAGCCTAGACGCGTTTTTTGTAGGTACAAATCGTATCTTTCGCGCGACAAATTAATCTGATCGATGGAGAATAATGATAGCATTGCTCTAGACCCGATTAATAATTCTACGGAACGTGATAAATGGAATTCAAGATCCGCTAACCTAATGTTCGATGCACCTATGTTGACAGAATTCCGTGGGAAGATTTCAGGCGGAGTGAGATCCGTGATAACCGGTACTGTTAAACACGTTATTAAAATCGTCATATATCGACTGAACTGTAACCTGTACCACGCCTCTTGATTTAGTGCTGGTTGCATTAATTACATTGATTGGTGTCGATCGTGTTATCACGGATAAATGTAACCGTTTGACGAGGCCTTCGGAAATAAAATTAGTGGTCGCGCACGTATCTAGCAATGCTCGGCATCTTATGACGTTATTTTTACAGTCGCGGACATAAATCATTGCGCTCGTCAATAATTGCGGTGCTGTTCTATGTGATATGGAAGTGAGGGTGGTTGCTTGACTGCTGGTTGGGGTGGTTAGTCATGCAGTTTGAACCCCTTCAGCATCCATTGCGCTTGATTTATTTGAGCTCATGTGTTCTGATAGATGCAATAACGTGTTATGTCTTTTTTGGCAAATTGTGCAATTCGAAAATTTGCAAGGGTGTTCTCGATGGGATCGGAGGCAGTTGTAACAAATTTTCGCGTTCTTAACTACTTTGATGCGTTTGGGTACCGGCAGTTGTTTAAATTTATCGCATAGATAGAGAGGATATCTTCTCGTTTTGCATGCTACAATTGCGTGACGCGCTCAGCGCAAAAGCTTTGTTTGCGACCTGTATACCGGCTTTCTTTTAGTCAACGGTTCGCCTGTGATTTTTTGCGATTCTATTGCCTTCGCTCTTTCTCACTTTGACGCGCATACCGCGGTTCTATATAAAAATTCATATAATTGGTCGAGTTTTGGGAACTCGTCTCTATCGAATGTAGCTTCCCATCTTTCTAATCTTTCTCATCGTTCTCTTTGGCAATTTGCTCTCTAGAATGTAAATAATCATTTCATTTCCGACAGAGACGCCTAATGCGCTTAAGGACACGATATGTTGTTACATGTCATCCGCGAGCCTAGATAAACCTTTCGATGTTTCTTTATCTAGCGTTGCTAGATTTATGATTGACGACAAGTGCCGAGATATTAAAATTCGTTTGACTTCATATGACCGCACTAATAATTCCCACGCGTGAGAATAATTTGTTCCGTCGACCATTAGTATTTTGATTTTATTGGCGGCGTCTCCGACTAACGCTGATTTTAGATAATGTAGTTTGTTAACGTCTGACAAATCCGCTTGTGAATCTATCATGTTACGGAATGCATTTTTAAAAGACAACCAATTTTCAAACTTGCCGTCGAATGTTGGCAACTGCGCTTCCGGTAGTTTTATCCGTCGTTTTTTTGTCAATGTCGTAGTTTCGGTATTATTAGATCGAGATTCGTTGTCCGATGCACTTGTACTCGCACGCGGTGCGTTCGTCGCGTTTACGATGGTCTCGATTTTAGCCGCGAGAACATAAAAGCGTTCTTGTATATCTACAAATTCGGCCTGATGCCCATCATTCGAATCTAATATCATGAGTTCATCATTAAATTCTTCATACGCATGATATAAATCGGTCAAGCGAGCGGCGCGTAATTTCAACGTAACGTTATCTATTCTGTTTTTGTCGATCAAATTCGTCAAGGCGGTAATCTGGGATTTCAAAGATGTTCTCTTTTGGATAAGGATTTTAACTTTGTCTGCTATCTTAGTATTGGGATCGAACGATTTACTTGATGTAGTTGTAAATCTGTACTGACTTTGTCTGCTGTCTCGATACCCTTCCTCGGCTTGTTCTCGTGATGACGTCTCAATCGGCTGAATATCACGTGGAGGCTTTTGACCTCACAGGAGGCACCAAAATGTTCCGTAATACTAGTGTGCGTAGGAAGGAAATTCACACACTGTGTCTTCGTATCTGGTGTAATATGTATTTTTTTATTGAATTAATATCACTCTTTCCAATTAATATCACTCGTATAACTCGCTCGCTTAAGAATATGTTAACTGTTCTGTGTCGCGGACGATAATGCCCATGGGAAGAGAAATCTTCCGGTATAGTCGTGATCCTCGCTCGCTGATTCGCCCGTAATATTGGTCCGCTATTGGCGCGCGTTACATCAAACGAGTCGCGATAAGAGACAAGACGCCGCGAGATCTATACAATTTCGGATCACAATGGCTATAGATACCCTTGTTGTACGCCGCACAGTCCGCGGTGACTTTCATGTTCGACTTGTGTACATATATGTATAAACGCACGCATATGTGTATACGTGTGTATGTCGTATATATACATGCATGTGTGCATGCTATGTTTACGCATATATGTGTCGTGCACGATTTCGATCTCTCTGTCGTTACAGTATCTTATCCTTGTGTACTTTGATATAGATAAACAAATTTATTGATTCCCCTTGGGGTTTTCAATCTCTTACAAAGTATCCTTAACCTATCTTACCACTATAACTTATCTTAACTTAACCTAATTGTTTTTTGGAGAGCCTGCGATCGTGAGTGACCCTTCCATGATTTGATTATACTTTCAGTACAATGTCATTTATTATTAATCTCTCTAGATTGTGAATAAATAATCTGCCAAGTGTCATGCACCATACATGGCGTTGCAAATGGAAAGTATTATAACAACTATAATGAAATGAATTGTTAGGTTAGGCAACCGTATATCGGTAATAATTTATTACGAATATCATTTGGATAATAATATTAAAATTGTATAATCATTATCATGTAAATAAATAAATAAATTTTGAACTTACGAATGATGTTTCAGTATCCGTGTTCCGCTGAGACATCGTGAGATTGGGAAATTTCGTACTTTCGTGAATGCCACAACGTAACCAAAAGTCTAGCAAACAGACTGTCGCGTCGTGTAAGATCTCGCGTCGGAAATGACGTCATAAAATGAAACGTTTTGATTGGATAACTCATGACGCGGCGTCGTGACGCGACGCGTACAGTGGGAACGCAGCATAACCCTGTCCCTCACCTGCGCCTCCTGTTCCCCATTCCTCTGCAGCGTATATCCTAAATATTTATACTCCTTTACCTCCTCCACCTCCTTCCCCTTCCATCTCCAGTTCCTCTTTGATATCCTTCCTACCCTCCCTCTCCTGAATTTCATGATCTTCATCTTCCTTATATTCTTCTAACCCCTTTCTATCCATATCCCCTTTCTTATCCATCATGCTCCTCATTCCTTCTTCTTCCGCCAACAGCACCAAATCATCCGCATACGCCAGCGTGTATATTTTCTCTCCCCCTAGTGCAACCCCTCTCCACTTTACTTTACCCATCTTTTCCTCCAGATCTGCAATCAGTATATTAAATAACATCGGGCTTAATAGGCATCCTTGTCTCAACCCTCTTCCCGTTTAAAAACTCTCTCCCATTCCCTGTTCTACCCTTACCCTACTTTTTGTTTCTCCCAGTACCTCCTCTATCCTTCCTATCAGTCCTTCTCTCACACCCCGCCGTCTCATCATTTCCACTACTATCCCTCTATCCACCGAACAAATGCTGCTCTCAAGTCAACGAATAATGCCACCATCCCTCCCTTTCTCCTCTCCAATTGCCTTCCTATTAAATAGTTCAATACGTATACATTATCCATTGTCCCCATCCCCTTCCTGAATCCCGTCTGATTTGGTGGTATAATTTCTTTCCCTTCCACTTCTTCTCTCAGTCTCTCCGCTAGTATGGCTGCATACACCTTGTATAATGTCGGCATTAATGTCACCCCTCTGTAGTCTCCCACTCCCTCCCCCTCCCCCTTTTTTACTATCAGAACTATCACCTCCTCCTTCTACTCCTCTAGCCATCCTTCTACTCTCCATACCCTATTACAAAACTCCCATGCCCACTTCTCTAACCCCCTTCCCCCGTATTTCCACACTTCCCCTGGAATCCCATCTATTCCTGCTGCCTTCTCATTTTTTATTCTGTCGTAACCCGAGACACTTACCTGGAAAAGAAAAGTAAATACATAAAATTAAGAAATAAGAAATTAAAATCAAGCAAGCAAAGCAAAGTATTAAAAGAATTAAATAGAAAAATTAAGAAAGAAAAATAAGACGTGACTAAAAAGAAAGCAAGTCACGGTCAAGCTGAATAAGCATTACGACACCCGAGCACGGAGCACGTCCCGCGCTCCGACCCGGTAAACCTCATCCTTCCACCCTCGAAATTAAAACGATATATAAACCGATCGCGAGACCCATCGCGGTCGCTCGTAAGAAAGTAGCTAATAAGAGAGTCGCGCGTAAATAACTCTTTGGGCGAATATCCCGGAAGACCCTATCCTCACGGCACGGGCACAACATTAATTGGTGGCAGCGGTGGGATTCGCCAGCAACAGTGACGCAGAAGAAATAAAAGACGTCGTGACCAAACACACCCACTACAACGAAGAAGACAACCAGGAAACTTCCTGAACATCTGGTACGCTGAGACGACAGCCGGACTGCAACCTGAGAAGGCACCGACCTACCTCAAACAGCGAGAGTGAGCGATCAAATAAAATGCGGTTCATCATACTAATGTAAGTCGAACGAAAAATTTACTATTGTAACGCGTGAATATCGGAAGGACGAAACGAACGACCAAATAATAGAGCTAACGCATCGTGGCTACACAGTGGATCGGCGGAAAGAGCCATAGCCAATAGTTTGATAAGCTCGAAAAAAATAGCAGAAACCGCGCTTAGAGACATTAGTAATAGAGTGCGCAAACATTTAGAGGCATATTACTCAAGCGAAAGTTCTCCTGAAAGCGAACCCGGAGTGAACGTATTAGCAGAACGCGAACTACCGGTCAACGAAATAGATCGTAGAATAATCGCGAATCAAGACGGTCAGTTATCTGACGCCGAGTCAGCGATAAGCACACCAAGCCGTGTGACACACCGACGCGAATTTTTATTGACGTCCTACGACTCAAGTATTTTTAATCCGGAATTAAAATACCGCGAGAGAAGAAACATGATCCGAACACCTCCGGTAGCTCAACCGAACGTCACTGCCGACGAGGTCGATAGGGAAATCGAACGCTTACACAACGAGATAAACGAGGAATCGGCGGAACCACGTGCACACAGACACGCCGAACCAAGATCCGGAACAAGCGCTACAAACGATAATAGTAGAGAGATGATACAAATGCTGATGCAGGAAATTCGGGACTTACATCTTGAAATCGCGAAAGACAGGAAACGCGAAATAACAGAAGCCTAACGCCAACAAATCATAGACGCGAAGTTGAAGAAGAATACTCGCCCGACGATGTACGATACCGTCGAGGACGCGGAAGTTTACCCTTGAAAGAGGCACGCAGCCTAATACCAGAATTCGATGGATCGCCAAATAAACTACAAGAATTTTTAAGCGCGACAACATACGCGGTCGAAAATATTGACCCATTAGACGAAGTCACTCTGTTAGGTGCCGTACTATGTACCAAATTAAAAGGCAGAGCGATGCTAGATTTTCAGACGCGAAAGATCCGAAATTTTGTACAATTAAAACAAGAACTAGAAGCGTGCTATGCTAGTAGAAAGAGCACGACACATTTGCAAATAGAATTCAATACGCTAAAACAGAAAACCGGCGAAAGCGCGAGAGTATACGGACTGCAAACAGACAAACTAGCAATAGAACTATACGAGTCGATGCTAGATGGACAAAATTATGCGACGGAGCACAAGCGGATAATCTTTAAAATAATACAGCAGTAAGCCTTAGAGAATTTCCAAATCGGATTACACGATGACATTAAAACCGTGGTACGTTCTCGAGAATACATGACACTGCAAGAAGCGATATCAGCTGCGAGCGCAGAAGAGAAGGTCAAGGGATCGGCATGTGCCGGCGCACGACCAAAGAACGCTGCAACGTCCGCGTATAATCATGATAATAAAAGAACTGCACAATGCCAGAAGTGCGGAAAATGGGGCATTACGGACGAGAATGCCGGACGAGTCGATACGCGACGCGATTTTCATTACCAAAACCAGAGCGACCCTCGCGCGTGAATACCGTAGATAAATATTACAACCCTTGCAAAAGGACCGGACATAGGCAAGAAGAATGCTGGATACTACACGGACGACCGTATAAGGACCAGCCTAACCGTACAAAACGAAATCAGCCGCCACGGAAAATTAAAAATCGGTATAGCAATGAAAGAAGGAAAAAGGGATCTGATTCCGCTCGAAGTAACGACGAGGAGGAGAAAGAAGATAAGAAGCAACGTCGACCTGCCGCCGAGTATCACGTATCACACGTAAGACAAACGCCTCACTCACACACAGGCCTAGACTTAGTTGCATTACCCATGCGAGAGGCAAAAGGAGGAAAAATAAATTTATTATGCGATACAGGAGCAGCCATTTCTCTTATCAAAGTGAGAAATCTAAAAGGAGAAACGATGATAACCGAAGATAAAATAACCTTCACGAGCGTGACGGGACACCAGGTATATATCATTGGACGAATAAATGCGACGATAAAGTTGCGAAATGAAAAAATAAAACATAGATTTTATGTCGTAAAAGACGATTTTCCGATTGAGTATGAAGGGATAATAGGAATAGATTTTCTCAAAAAACAAGAAGCGATATGCAATTACTCAACGAAACAGCTAAAAATCGGACGAAATATTCTGAGACTATACCCTTATCAAAAGATCACATTACAGCCTCGGAGCGAGACGATAATACAAGTGGCAACGACAATCAACATGATGGGAGTAACCCGAGCAGAGGAAATAATACCAGGCGTATTTATAGAGAATTGCCTAGTCAAACCCAAAGAATTCTTATGCCCTGCGAGCGTAATGAATACAAACGAAAACGAAGTCGAAATTACAACGCCACAGATAACAGTTGAGAAAATTGAAGCCGAAGACGCAACGGAGATAAATCTCGCACATTCGACAACGGCGGAGAAAAGCCTGCGACGAACCGAGAAAATATTAGAAGAGCTCCGCACCGGACACCTAAATAAGGAAGAGGAAAAAGCGATAAGAGATATTTGCGAGGAATACAGCGACGTGTTCCACACCGGCGGAGAGCCACTCACATGTACGAACGCGGTGACACATCAAATTGCAACACGAGCAGACAGCGCATCGGTTAACGTACGACCATATCGACTGCCAGAAAAACAAAAGACGGAAGTCAATCGACAAATGCAAGAGATGCTGAATAATGGAATAATTAGGGCAAGCATGAGTCAATGGAACGCACCTTTAATAGTCGTTCCGAAGAAATTAGATGCATCCGGAAAACAAAAATTTAGAGTGGTGGTAGACTTTCGAAAATTGAACGACCTAACAAATAGGCGACTCATTCCCTCTACCGAATATTACGGACATATTAGATCAATTAGGGAACGCAAAATATTTTACTACCCTCGACCTGGCATCAGGATATCACCAGATCGAGATGGAAGAAAGTGACAAAAGTAAAACAGCGTTTTCCACGCCGTACGGATACTACGAATTTAACAGAATGCCGTTTGGATTGAAAAACGCACCCGCCACATTCCAGCGATTAATGAACGCCGTGTTAAGCAGATTGCAAGGGATAAAATGTCTAGTCTATTTAGACGATATTGTAATTTTTGGAGCTAGTCTAAAGGAACACAATAAAAGATTAATCGAAGTATTAAAAAGATTACGGGAAAAACGACTAAAATTACAGCCCGACAAATGTGAATTCCTGAGAAAGGAAGTGACATATCTCGGACACATAATTACGGAGAACGGAATATCACCCGACCCAATCAAATTAAAAGCTGTAAAAAATTTTCCGACGCCAAAAAAGGTCAAGGATGTACAAGCATTTATAGGATTGGCCGGATATTATCGGAAATTTATTGAAAATTTTTCCAAAATAGCGAAACCACTCACAAAATTAACCAAGAAAGAAAACAGATTCGAGTGGACGCAAGCGCAACAAAACGCCTTTGAATTACTAAAAGAAAAACTAACGACAGCACCGGTACTGAAGTGCCCAGATTTTACGAAAGAATTTATAGTGACAGATGCATCCGACTATGCAATCGGAGCCATATTATCGCAAGGACAGATAGGACAAGATCGACCCATAGCGTACGCGAGTCGAGTACTAACAAAGGCAGAACAAAATTACAGTACGACAGAGAAAGAGTTACTCGCTATAGTATGGGCCATTAAACGTTTTCGACCATACTTACATAGAACCAAATTCACGGTCGTGACGGACCACAAATCGCTAGTATGGTTATTTAATGTCACTGACCCCGGATCTCGATTGACCCGATGGAGACTTAAATTAGAAGAATACGATTATGTAATAATACATAAAGCCGGAACAGCGAATAGAAACGCTGACGCGCTGAGCCGACACGTAGCGGATATCAACGCGATTAAAGAGGAAGAGGCACGCGACACGAGAACAAGGCAAGAATACACGGAAGATGAGAAGCAAAAGATATTATACGAATACCATGACGCCCCCCTAGGAGGACATCAGGGAATAGAACGAACGATAAACCGAATTCGACTAATGCATAATTGGAAGGGAATAACAAAAGACGTCGAAAATTATATAGCGAAATGCGAACTATGCCAACGAAATAAACTGTCAAGAAAAAATAAGGCACCGTTAATAATCACGGACACTGCCGATAAGTCATTCAGAAAATATGCACTAGATATAGTCGGACCATTAACAATTACAACTACTGGAAATAAATATATCTTAACCTTCCAAGATAATCTAACAAAATTTAGTAAAGCGATACCAATAGCGAACCAAGAAGCCACAACAATCGCCAAAGAATTTGCAACGAAAATAATAATATTCGAACACGGTATTCCAGAAAAAATACTAACCGACCAAGGAACAAATTTCCTAAGCGAAATGTTCAAGAACACTTGCAAACTATTAAAGATCGAAAAGATACAAACGACAGCGTATCATCCGGAGAGCAACGGAGCGCTGGAAAGATCAGATCGTACACTAGCCGAATATCTACGACACTATATAACACTAGATCAAACCGACTGGGACGAATGGATCCCATACGCAATGTTTACGTATAATACTACCCCACATACAGCGACAGGATTCACACCGTTCGAACTAATTTACGGACACAGAGCAACCCTACCGACAAGTCTATCGCAACCGCCAAAATCTACATACACGTACGAAGACTACGCAAGCGAACTGCGAGAAAAGTTACGCGCAATGCAACAAGTCGCAAAGGAGCACTTACGTAACGAAAAAATAAAAGTGAAGGAAAATTACGATAAGAAGACACGCGAAACTACATTCAAAGTAGGAGAGAAAGTCTTGCTACACGAGAAAACGGTTCGTAGAGGACGATCAAAGAAGTTAGATTCCCTATGGCTCGGACCCTATCTAATTACCGAGAAGAATTTGGACGTAAACTATACAATAAAAATGGGAAGGACGATACGCGTACACGTAAACCGATTGAAAGCGTTCATCGAAAATTAGAATAGTAAACGGTGACGTGCGCGGAAGAAGGCGATAGAGAAGCGAAGAAAAGAAAAATAAATAAAATAAATTCTACCTTAAAAGAGGCGACCGTGGCCACGGCCGCGAACGGGACGATAAAGGCTCCCGTAATACCTGAAGGCACCCCGGTCCCAAATGTGGCGGTCGCGCCCTGACAGCCACCACCGGTGAGGAGGCACCGAGGTAAACGGCGCGTTCGGGATAGGCTCAAAGACCACCTCGGAAATACAAGGCACCACTCGCGGAATAAAACTGCGAGAAAAGTGGTCTTCCGCGGGCTCTTCGCGAGAAATAAGATCACCACTGTCACGTGTAACCTGCTGGGCACTCGAAAAGTGTACTTCACCCGCGTTAGGAGCCATGAACACAACCGAACAGAGGGAAGACAACGCGGATAAACTGCACGGGATCGCGACTGAAGACTAACTAAGAGCAAGGAAAGAACAGCGAACGCAGCCACATATACAAAAGCGCAACGCGAATAAAGAATGCACGAAACATTCTAAGAAAGCGCAGTGATATAATATGATACTATTTATATTACAGGAGTCTAATTACTTGGAGCACAGTCAGGACAGAAAAAGCTGACACCGACGAAACCTGGGAGATAGAAAGATTCTCACAGGAACCAGGCATATATTTCGAGAAGATAGGAAAAATCAATCAAGTAAAGTCCACATGGAAAATGGTAATCAAAACGGACATTTCCGTAATAGATCACCGACAAGAGCAATTAGCAGGATACATGGCGCAAACGAGAGCGTTATGCTATGACAAATCTCTGGAAGAAAAAATGAAAAGAACTTGCAGCCTCTTACTGCAACTGATAGAACAGGAGTACGAAAAATCAGTAACTCTATTAACACGTCTAAGAACGACCTATCGGTTAGCAAGGAAAACAAGGAGAGAACTCGTAGATGGACTAGGAACCATAGCCAAAACGCTATTCGGCACGATGGATGCCGACGACAAAAAAGTAATCAACGAACAATTGAAAATGCTAGAAGGAAATCAACAAACACTACAGCATGCGTTGAAGAATCAAATTAAAGTGTTAAACGTAACCATTGCACATGTAGAAGAATCAGAAAAAATAATACAAGAAAATGAAGACAAGTTTTTAAATGTGACAGAGAAAATGCGACAAAGCTGGATACAGATGAAAACAGGATTCGGACACAGAGAAGAGATGGACGAACACTTCATCGTATTAAACGCGATCATCAGAAGATTAATAACGAATATTACCGATATCGTAACGCATTTAAATAGCGCGAAAAGCGGAATAATAAACATAACAGTACTACCGATCGAAACCATAATAAATAATCTTAAGGAAATCGCGGCACAAATACCGCAAGGAACGCACTTTCCGTTCAACATTGCACCAAAAAATTGGGGAGAGATCGAGAAATTTATAAAAATAAGCGCATACTACGATAGTATAGGAATAATTACGATAGTAAGATTTCCATTAATAATGTATCCTACATACGAGATAATAAAAGCAATTCCTCTACCCGTCCATAAACAAGACGACACATTTATATGTATAGAAGTAAGCCAACCGATAATAGCGACAGACACCAATAGTCGAACGTATTTTACAACCACGGAAAGCAAATTAGAAAAATGTATGCGAAACGACAACCAATATGTATGCGAAAGAAGTCATCCGACACATCACATAGACAGCCAAGCGTTATGCGAGGTACAAACATACGTACGAACAGACACACATACAAACAGCTGCAACACACGACACATACACGCCAACTCAACGATATGGATAACGCTGAGTGACGTGAACTCGTGGATATACTCCGCTAGGAAAAGACAACCAATAGAAATAACATGTAGTAACGGAGTAACAAAGAAAACCGAAATCAAAAGGTCAGGGCGAATAACAATAAAAGAAAAATGTAAATTAGTAACGCCCGACATAATAATAAAAGCGAACAAACCCGCCATAACAACGTATATAAATACAAAGATACTCGACTATAACTTGACAAACATATTGAAAAAACAGACAAACGAACCAAAAGACAAGGTAGAAAGCATAAAATTACGAAAAATAATACGCAACCCATCCGAGTTAATGAAACTGAGTAACACACTGACCGAGACAGATAGACAGATAAATAAAGACAGTCTACTAATACGAGAACATGTAATCTATCCCGCTATCAGGTATCACAGGAACAATAATTATACTCAACATTGTAGTGTTAATTCACCTAGTAAGAAGAAGGAAGCAAACGAAAAAAGAACAACAGGACAAAATAAGCACAATTCAAATAAGCATACCACGAGTACAAAGAGAAAAAATTTATGACAAACCTTACCAACCCGACACAACACTAGATGACGGAAATAACACAGCCATGTTATATTAATAAGACAGACTATAAAAACATAGACTAAGAAGCGAAAATAAGGTAAAGAAAATTTACCGCTAGTAAATTTTCTTTTCCCAAAAAGGGAAGGATGTCGTAACCCGAGACACTTACCTGGAAAGGAAAAGTTAATACATAAAATTAAGAAATAAGAAATTAAAATCAAGCAAGCAAAGCAAAGTATTAAAAGAATTAAATAGAAAGATTAAGAAAGAAAAATAAAACGTGACTAAAAAGAAAGCAAGTCACGGTCAAGCTGAATAAGCATTACGACACCCGAGCACGGAGCACGTCCCGCGCTCCGACCCGGAAAACCTCATCCTTCCACCCTCGAAATTAAAGCGATATATAAACCGATCGCGAGACCCATCGCGGTCGCTCGTAAGAAAGTAGCTAATAAAAGAGCCGCGCGTAAATAAGTTATCGACCTATCTACACGGTTCGTCCACACGACGACCGAATACGCGAGTTAACAGAAGTGTGAGAATAGTGTAACAGTACGACCGAAATATATTCTTTTACTAAATAAGTACGGAGTGCGTTTATTTGCTGCCTGAGTTCCAACTCTTTGGGCGAATATCCCGGAAGACCCTATCCTCACGGCACGGGCACAACAATTCTCCCTATTCACCCCTCTAAATTCTTCCATGCCTATCTCTTCCTCCTCCTCCTCCCCCTCCTCCTCTTCTTATATCCCCTTATCACTCTTTCCTCAACTCCCCCTAGCAACCTCATAAAGTGTTCTCTCCACTCATCCATCTCGATATCTTCATTCACTTTCTTCTTATCTCTTCCTTTCTCTATTTACTAATTCCCACACTTTTCCCTCTCTCTTAATTTCCCTTGCCCTTTTCTCCCATTTTTCATTATCTTCTCTCCTTTTCCTTTCACATAACTCCTTATACTCCCCCTTCTTCTTCTTGTACCTCTCTCCCTCGCCTCCTCTCTTCCTCCAAACCCTTAGTTCTTTCCTCACCTCTCTCTTTATTTCCCTACACTCTACATCCCTCCAACCTTCTTTCCCTTTATCTTCTCTTCCCCTTTCCTCCTCCGTCTCCTTTATCGCCTCCTTTATCCTTCTTTCCATTTCCTCCCATCCTTCGTTCTCCTTTCCTCTTCGTTCTATCTCTCCCATCTTTTCTCTGAACTTCTTTTTACCCCTCTCATCCCATACCCCCCTCCAAAACCTCTTTCTCCTTTTTCTCTTCTCCCTACCTCTTCCTTCTCCTATTACCCATACTTCTATCGGGTGATGGTCTGAGTCTATCTTATCCCCTACCCTTAAGCTCCCTATCTTTTCTTCCACCTCCCTATCTCCTATCACATAATCAATCACCGCGTTCCCCTTTCCTCCTGTAAATGTGAACTCCCCTTCCTTGTTCCCTTTCACCCTTCCATTTAGGATTCCCAGCCCCCATTCCTCTAAAAATTCTATCAAACATCTACCCTTTCTATTCTTCTTCTTATCTTTTGAACGCCTACCCTCTCCTCCTTCTCCTCCTCCCCAACTGCTATTCCTCCCTCCTCCGCCGTTCTGGCGTTGAAATCCCCCCCTATTAACGTTTTCGTTCCCTCTTCCGCCACTCTCACCCATCTCTCTAATTCCTTTGTCATTCTCCCTACCCCCTCCCTCACGTATACTCCTATCACCCTCCATCTTTCTTCCCCCATCTCACCCTGCCCACCATCATACCTTCCACTCCCCCTTCTATCTCACTTCCTTTTTTCATCCACTCTTTCCTTATACCTATCAACATACCTCCTTTCGGCCTCCCTCTCTTTCCCTCCCTTTTCGCTAATTGTACCCCCCATTTTAGCCCCTTCGGTAACCTATTGTTCATTCTCTCCCAACCCTTCTCGTCTAACCACGTCTCCGATAACACCACCACATCCCACTTCCTCAACCCTTTCCAGAATTCTTCGTCTTTTTTCTTCAAACCTGCCACGTTCCAAAAAATCACTTTCCATCCTTTCTCTTCCCCTCCTCCCCCTTCCTCTTCTTCTCTTCTCTCCTTTTCTGCTTTGTTCTTTTCTTCTTGTTCCTCCCCTCTTCTCCTCCCTTTCTCATTTATCAAGTCTCCCTCTTCCTCATCCCATCTCCACCATTTATCCTCTATCATCATTCTCCCGTACCCCATCCTTATCCTTTTTCCTGCCTTTTCCTCCTTTCTCGCAATCTCTTCCATTTTCCATCTCATCCTCCTTTCTTGCCATGTCCAGTCTTCCAAAATTCTTTCTTTCCTCCCCCTCAGCCCACTCTTTTTCTTCCATATTTCCCTTCTCTGTTTCTCATCCTCTAACCTCACTAAAACCATTTCCCTATCCTTTTCCCTGTCACCTCCCAATCTTTTTACCTCCTTTACCTTTACCTCCGCCCCTATGTACCTTAGAATCTTCTCCACCACTTCCTTCCTTTTCCCTTCCTTTATCTTCGCTCCTCTTATTATTATTTTTCCTTCTCTCTTCCCTATTTTTCATCTTTATCTTCCTTTCCATCTCCTTCACCCTTTTCATCATCTCCCCTCCTTCCTCTTTTCTATTCCCCCCGTCCCCTTCCTACCCTTTTTCTTTATCTTTTTCTAATTCTATTACCCTTTTCTCTAATCCCTTAATATAATTCTTTAATTCCTCCCTCTCCTCCTTCCACCTCTCTTCTATCCCTCTCAACTCCTTTCTCATCTCGTCTATCCATCTTTTCATTCCCTCTCTCATCACCCCCTCCATTTCCTCTTTCCATCTCCTCATTCCCTCTAAACTTCTCTCCTCCTTCCTATCCGGTGATCTAGCTGTTTTTCTGCTTTTAATAAAAATCTCCTCATTTCCCTCCCAATCCTGCCTCTTCCTCTTTATCCACTCCTCCATACTCCCCTCGCTCCCTCTTCTCTCCTTTCCTAGTTTCCCGATTCTCTCTATGCCTTCCGCCATTGTTATTTCTCTTTCTTTTTTGATTTCTCGCTCCTTTCTATTCTCTCCTTACGCCCCCTACGTTCGCGCCTTAACCGCTTACTAACCGTCTTATCCCTCTGTCTACTTCCTCTTCTATGCCTGAGCGTCTTGCCCGCTTGCCCTTCTTCACTACTCTCTTAAACTGTCACTACTTTCCGTTACCTGTTGATCCTCTTTTCCTCCCTATATCTCACTCTCTCTGCTCTCCTCACTTTTACCCGTTACTCTCACTCTTCCTCTCTCATCCTCTCACACTCTCAGCCCTCTTCTCTCACTATAATCCCTGTACACTTCACTCGAAACAAACTCTCACTCGCCACGTATCGTCACTGAACGCCGGGAAGCGGAAGTCCCTATTACCAGTAGTATTTCTATTATTATGTCCATTAGTAATATCACTGTAGAGTGTTTTTACTGTTGTTTCTTCTACCCTTTTTAGCGTGGCGATGTCATCCGATCTGTTGTTGACGAAGTTATTATAGCTCTCTTGGGGTCTCGACGAGATATTTCTGAGATTTGGAAATTGTCTTCTGTCAGTAACATCAGACTGTCTTGATACTTGTTGATTTCTCTAGATTGTTATTTTGTTGATAAAGTATATGTTTATTTTCGATAATTTTTAATCTTTTTTGATATTCTTGACATATAGTGGCGTTAGCTGGGTAATCTTGTCCGCAGTTGACACATTTGGCTGGTATATCTATTGTCTTATTGCAATCTTTAGTAAGATGTTCTTGAGCACATTTTAGACATGCAGGTTCAGCGTAACAGTTTACTGTAGCATGTCCCCATCCTTGACACTTTCAACACTATATGATTCTTCTTTTATCAATAGATACTGTTCCCAAGAAATTCTAGTGCTGCATATATACTTAACCTGTTGGTTAAATTTCTTAATTTGTATATTGCCCATGAGTGTAACCATGTGTTTAGTTTGGTATTTTTCATTGTATTGAGATTAACTACTTGATAGCCCTTTGATTCCAAATCTTGTTTGATCTCATTAATAGCAGTTTGACAATGAAGATCCTTAATAACGAAAGTTCTTCTTTTGTCAACTTTATCTGTGTATGTGTGAAAGGTTATTTTATTTTGCAGCCATTTTTCCTTTAATAGTGAATATTGTTCATAATTTGTCGTAAATACTTCCGTAAATTCCTCATGATATTTGATATGATAATTCTTTTTACTAATGTCCTTTAAAGCCTTCATGAATTCTGCATGTGTTTCGACTTTTCCATGTATAACTAGAGGTGGTAGTCGTTTAGTTTTTTTGTATCGCCTTCAGATTTTCTTTTCTTAGCTTTTAACTAAATAACTCTTTTAAAGTCATCTGTACTTACACCCTTCAAGAGGGCCTCTGATTGATTTTCTAGGTTATCCTGCACTTTCTCGTTGATGCTTGTTCTTTGTCGCAAGAAGAGTTGATGTTTATTAGACTTATGTTATATTTATTTTTTTCTATACAGTACGAGTCTGTTTGTTATTTATGTTACGTCAAGCGGGGTCGCGGCTCCTAAGAGTGCTCGGACCTTTCGCCTGACCGGTCGCGTATTTCAGAAGCTAAGCTTCTGGGGATTCCCCGCGACTAGGCCTATACAGACGATGAATGTTTTTCCTTACCAAAGGCAATGTATTAGGGATATGGCAGTGGTGTTACCGTGTATATGATGATGCTGCAGTGTCAAACAAAAAGAAAATGGCAATTACCGATTAAGGGAAGTTGTGATGTGAACCCCTCGGGAATGGTTCCGCTAACGAAGACTTTAATAGGGTCCGCTAACGAATAATAAGAGATGTTTCTATTTCTTAAACCTCTGAGGAAATCGGCGTAAGTGTTAACGCACCGGTCGCAGTCGAACGGGAAAAACTCTGCTAGGTTACGAAGGCAGGCCGTGCAATATACGCCGGAATAGCGCGTGCTATCGGTCGCGTGGTGTACGTTGAAGTACGCGTAAGAGTCTCTATCGATATTGTCGGAATTTACAAGGCAAGATGCGCAATACGGAGTAAGTTCTAATTTGTGAGCGAATCCCGAGATGTAGGTGCAACGGACGTTTTCTAATCGGTGACACGCTTCGACGGTGGGAGGGGAGGGCCTCCTATGCGGGACGCAGTCGTCCGTAACACATGCAGGTGTGTTGTCAATAAGTTATGGTTAAATATTATTATTGTTATTGTCCGTATAAATCGTTGTTGTTAGTTGCGGTCGAAACAAGGAAGGAGTACAAATAATTAAATAACGAAAGATAGGTTTCTTGTATTTATTCAGGTTAGATATTGACTGTTTACAATTTAACGAATAAAATAAAACGCACGTTATACATTATTTGGAACGAGTTTTAATTTGGAAGCAAGTATATTTTCGGGAAAATCTCGACAAGAGAGAGAGTGGTCAACGCGAAACACAGGAAATAATAAAAAAAAAGGATCGGTCGTAAACCGACCTCGGCAGCGCAAAGCGAAAATACTATTTCGGAAGGGTTTAGCCGAAGGCGAGCTGGCCCAAGCGAAGCGCAGGAAGCAAAAAAAAATGGTCGGTCGTAAAAAGTGTCGGCACGAGAAAACTCTGGGTTTTTCAAGTTTCGTATGCTACTACAAGATATTATTATATTTCGTTCCGCGTAATGTTAATCTATTATTATCGGTTGTTTCGCGGAATCCCAGTGGTCGGGGGTGGAACACCCGTAGTTTAGGTATAATATCTCGTCACGTATCTGGAGGTAGCGGGTCTTCCTCGGATCTCCCGGTACGTAATTCGCGGGCGGCAGAGGGGGGAACAGTAGCTGCTTGTCCAACGGTATTAGTTTGCGCGGCCACGGGAAATATCCCATAGACTTTATGCGGATGTCCGTCCTCAGAGGTTTGACCTGCTTCGCTCGTAGCGCCGGATTAAAGTACGCCTCGTATTTTAAGTCAAAATATAGGCGATCCGTCCCGAGGAATTCACTATCCGCTTCACTGACGGGGGCGTTGAATTTGAATTCGTAATATAAACGTCGCGCGTGGAATTTGTGTCCGCCTCTTCTTATTTTCGACATTTACAAAAGATCAAATTAGTTTCGCGTGTTCGCTGGGTTCGACCATTGGGTTTGAGATAGGGAGGTGGCATGTGCAGAATATTAGCACGATGCTATCAGGAGATGGTATAAGCTTTGGTCTTAGAGTAGGAGTGCCGTATGTGCAGAATCTTAGCACGATATCGGCTGGGTAGGGGTAGTAACGAGCGTGCAATCGTCTGCACCGCTACGTCGTTGGTTTGGTTAATGGTCGAAACCAGGTCTGTTGAGGGTCGGATTGGAACTTAATATGACGCCGAACGTAGAAAATGCGGACTGGGTTCAGGTACGTTTCGGTATTAATGCACAATGAGATTTCGTAAATATATGTATATTTTGACTAAACTTACATTGGATGGTTACAGTGGTGATGCGTGAATATGAATCGGAGAGCTATCGGCACGGAGAACTGACGCAGAGTGTACGGACGTAGTATAATGAAGTAACGATATAATATGCGCTCGCGTGAGGTAGAATGACGTTGAAATGGAACTGTATGGAATAGGATCGCGTACTGAAATGGAAACGAATGTGGATATGGAAAGCGTGTTGACTTGGAACAGGGTTTGGAAATGGAATCACGTATCGAAATAGAATTGCAAGGATAAGGAGCACTTCTAGAGAGAGAAGTACATCGCTCAGAGTCTCGAATTGATGTGTCGATTTTTGGGACTGTTTCGAGGTCCCTCGGTTTGTGCGGGTCAGGGTTGAAAAGTGGGGTGGACGCGTAGGAAGGGTTATCTAAGGGTTCGGAATAGCGGGGGAGTCCTATGGTGGTGGGAGAACGGCTATTTTATGATTAACGTTTCGTGCTGTCGGCTAGAGTCGGTAACGGTTATAATGGGTAACTTGTCTAGTGAATAACTTATCGGCTAAAATGTAGTCGATAACTTGTTTGGATTTATATTATAAGTTTGGTGTTTCTTAAAAGTAAATGGAAAAAATTTTGGTGCTGGGACATAACACTTAGTAATACTTCTATCTGTATTCTAATGATATAAATGTAATACAAGAATACGGTGTGTGCGCGCTTCGTACGAAAGGCGGACGTGGACGAGAACTCGAGAACGAGAACTGGTGCTTTACGTGGTATGACCGTTAACGATAATAATATTTCTGGTTGACAGATATATCAGAGCATCCACGAAAAAATAGCTATTATTAGGTTGGTTTTTTTTTACATAAAACATACTTTGCTTAACTTGTCATTCAAACACACAAAATTAGGAAAATATGTTACATATATGTTCATAGACTCTTCGCTCTTCCTAATAATAGTACATTATTTTAATCGAAAGATTTTATGAAACATTCTATATGTATATTTATTTATAATTTAAGAATTTCAAGATAACTATTAATAAAATTTTTTAATTTCCACAATAATTTAAGTATGTATTTGAAATAAAAAGAAATATATCAATATTTAAATTTGCAAAAAAGAGAAGTGTCAACAGCACATGGTGTTTCCAAGCGGTCACTCATCCAAGTACTAACTATGCCCAATGTTGCTTAACTTTAGTGATCGGACGAGAACTTTTTTAACTTTTAAATAAACTTTATTCATATTATTCACAACATATACAAGTAAATGCATATTTATTTAAATTGTATGGTTTCCTAGGTTGCATTAATTGCTTGAAGTCCCTGCCTCTCTAGCTTAATCTTCAGTTATGTTATGTTAACATGGTATAAACGTTTACGTTTTCCTTTATGATACAATGTGTGTTTTTCTTTTTACATTTTATGCTATTTTACAGGAAAATAAGTTTAAAAAACCTGTTTATAAAGTTTTGTGCTGAGTTTGTTAACAGCTCTTATTTCATATTGCTATGTTTAATGTTTATATATATATATGTATTTGAATCTAAAATACAATGCATCAGTCTTTTATTCTGTTACATTTAAGTTTTCGTAAGCTAATTTGTACTTTCACTTCTTTGGTCTTTTATTCTTATCTAGATACATTATTTCTTTGCCTATTTCGATGCCATTATTCAATAACCCCGTATAAAATCTTTTTCCTAATTCGTTAGCGTAATCCTGTATCATGGGTATATTTGCTTCATTGTGCAAGTTTATAATTTTTTCATATCTATTTTTGTTTAGTATTAAGCGTAAACATTTGTTCTGAAATACTTGTAGTATTTTAATATTAGTAGGCGCCGCAGAGCACCACACTGATGCTGCATATACTAGTATTGGTCTTAGGATTACCGTGTAAATAAGTCTTTTGTTTTTTGTACATAAATTAGTTTTTTACCATTAATGAATACAATTGTCTCATGATTCCATATGATTTTCGAATTGCTGTATTGATGTGAGATTTATAAATTAGCCTACAATCTAAACGCATTCCTAGATACTTGACTGTATCTTTTATTTGTATTGCTTGTTTGTATAATGTTATTGGAGTCAAGAATTTTCTAGCCTTATGTTTTTTAATAAAAACTATAGCTTCTGTCTTATTGGCATTTAAAGTTATTTTCCAATGTTTGTAGTAATGTTCAAGTATGTTTAGGTGTATTTGAATTTGCTTCGCCGCGACAATGGCACTAAATGAGTGTGCATATATTGCAGTGTCGTCTGCAAACATTGCTAATTTGGTTTTAGGAAATTCAGGTATATCATTTAAATAAATGTTAAATAATATAAGTCCAAGAACAGAGCCTTGCGGTACTCCTGCCTTAATAATTTTTACATTGGATTTGCTGTTATTGATTGTTACTTTAAATTTTCTATTATTTATATAAGATTGTAACTTGATCAAATGAATGGGGTATTTTTGTTTTATCATTTTATATAAGAGTCCATCTATCCATATTTTATCCATACTTTATCAAAAGCTTTTTCAATATCTAATAATAGCATAACTGTGACTTTATCTTTGTTATAATTCACACGAATGTCGTTAACAATTCTTGCAATTTGTTGGACTGTGTTATGTTTTTTCCTAAAACCAAATTGTGTTTCTTTAGTAAGTTTGTTAGTTTCTGCATGTTTCTGTAACCTAATGAGAATTATTTTCTCAGTTAATTTACTTAATGTGGCTAACAGACTTATTGGTCTATAACTAATTGGTAATGTTTTATTCTTTCCTGTTTTGTGTATTGGAATAATGTATGCGGTTTTCCATATTTGTGGAAAATAGGATAATTTAATAATTGCATTAATGATGTATATTGTACTAATGATTTTCTCGACGAATTTTTTAATATTATATTTTAAATTTTATGCGGTCCAGGGGGTTTGTGTGGATTTAGATATTTAACCTGTTCTTTAATTTCCCTAGGAGACATTATATGTTTAGTCCACTGATTGTCTTGTTGTTCTGTACTATTATTTAGGTATGTTTTAATTTTTGTAACGATTACATTTTATTCAGCAGTATTATCTGTATTAATAATGTGTACTTTTGCGTAATGTTCTGCTAACATGTTAGCTTTTTGTCTGTCTGTTATAGCTGTACTTGTTTTTTAGAGTAGGAATAGCTTCATAATTCTTCTTAAGAGCCTTAGTCATTTTCCAAATAGAATTATCTTTAATGTTTAACTTTTGAAGTTTGTTGCTCTAGATTTCATTTTTATATCGTATATTATTTTTTATTTTATGTGATAGGTCATTAAGGAGTTTTAGTCTTGTATACTGCCATTTTTTCCTGATTTTTTTATATTTTATTTGTGTAATGATATTATCCGGTAATTGTGTCGCATAATTCTTTCTAATTCTGATTTTTACTGTTTGCTGCTGTGCTTTTGAATCACAGCAGTAAATTTATTTACCTCTAGATCTAATTCTTCCTGGTTATTTATTTTATTATATTTTTTTATACGCATTAAAATTAGTTCTTAATTTAACATATTTTTCATTTAATGGTTAATTTACCGCTAAACTTTTGGTACCCCTATGGATTCCCCCCTTTCACCTATTATATCGGACATTGTTCTTCAGGATTTGGAAGAGAGAGCATTACAATCGTTACAGTTCACTCCACCTTTTTATTACAGATATGTAAAGGATATAATTTTAGCAGCTCCTTGTGACCTTATAGACCACACTCTTACCATGTTTAATTCGCTACATCCGAGACTCCAATTTAGAAATTGGATCGAACAAAATGCTGAATTTTCTCGATACTACACTTATAGTTGGTAATGGCTCAATAATGTTTGATTGGTTTCAAAAACAAACTTGCTCAGGTAGATATTTGAACTATTACTCTCAACATCCGAGCTGTCAAAAAAGAGGCACTATTAAAGGACTGATTGACAGAGTGTTCACTTTATCTAACCCGCTATTCCACTCAAAAAACATATCATACATTGTAGATACATTGCTAAAGAATGGATACCCATTAAAACTCATATTTGACACCATTAATGATTGCTTAAAATTTTTGTTTCATAAAGAAAATAATATTCTTAAAAATAATGAATATAAAAAGGAAAAAATTCTTTTTTCACGATTCTTTTTTTATCCCTTTTAACGGATAAATTTAATAATACCATTAGAGACACCGGCACCACAGTCTCTTATTTAAGTTTTAACAAACTTAATAAATATATCAAAGTACACGGACTTCCGCTTCCGATGCGTTCAGTGACGATACGTGGCGGGTGAGAGTTTGCTTCGAGTGAAGTGTACAGGGATTATAGTGAGAGAAGAGGGCTGAGAGTGTGAGAGGGTGAGAGAGGAAGAGTGAGAGTAACGGGTAAAAGTGAGGAGAGCAGAGGGAGTGAGATATAGGGAGGAAAAGAGGATCAACAGGTAACGGAGAGTAGTGACAGTTTAAGCATAGAGGATAGAGAAGTGAAGAAGGGCAAGCGGGCAAGACGCTCAGGCATAGAAGAGAAAGTAGACAGAGGGATAAGACGGTTAGTAAGCGGTTAAGGCGCGAACATAGGGGGCGTAAGGAGAGAATAGAAAGGAGCGAGAAATCAAGAAAGAAAGAGAAATAACAATGGCGGAAGGCATAGAGAGAATCGGGAAACTAGGAAAGGAGAGAAGAGGGAGCGAGGGGAGTATGGAGGAGTGGATAAAGAGGAAGAGGGAGGATTGGGAGGGAAATGAGGAGATTTTTATTAAAAGCAGAAAATCAGCTAGATCACCGGATAGGGAAGAGGAGAAAAGTTTAGAGGGAATGATGAGGAGATGGAAAGAGGAAATGGAGAGGGTGATGAGAGAGGGAATGAAAAGATGGATAGACGAGATGAGAAAGGAGTTGAGAGGAATAGAAGAGAGGTGGAAGGAGGAGAGGGAGGAATTAAATTATATTAAGGGATTAGAGAAAAAAGTAATAGAATTAGAAAAAGATAAGGGAAAAGGGAAGGAAGGGGACGGGGGGAATAGAAAAGGGGAAGGAGGGGAGATGATGAAAAGGTAAAGGAGATGGAAAGGAAGATGGAGATGAAAGATAGGGAAGAGAGAAGGAAAAATATAATAAGAGAAGCGAAGATAAAGGAAGGGAAAAGGAAGGAGGTGGTGGAGGAGATTCTAAGGGACATAGGGGCGGAGGTAAAGGTAAAGGAGGTAAAAAGATTGGGAGATGACAGGGAAAAGGATAGGGAAATGGTTTTAGTGAGGATAAAGGATGAGGAACAGAGAAGGGAGATATGGAAGAAAAAGAGTGGGCTGAGGGGGAGGAAAGAAAGAATTTTGGAAGACTGGACATGGCAAGAAAGGAGGATAAGATGGAAAATAGAAGAGATTGCGAGAAAGGAGGAAAAGGCAGGAAAAAGGATAAGGATGGGGTACGGGAGAATGATGATAGAGGATAAGTGGTGGAGATGGGATGAGGAAGAAGGAAACTTGATAGATGAGGAAGGGAGGAGAAGAGGGGAGGAACAAGGGGAAAATTAAGGAATAGGGTAAGCGAGGAGAAGAACAAAGCAGAAAAGGAGGGAAGAGAGGAAGAGGGAGGGGGAGGAGGGGAAGAAAAAGGATGGAAAGTGGTTTTTTGGAACGTGGCAGGTTTGAAGAAAAAAGACGAAGAATTCTGGAAAGGGTTGAGGAAGTGGGATGTGGTGGTGTTATCGGAGACGTGGTTAGACGAGAAGGGTTGGGGGAGAATGAACAATAGATTACCGAAGGGGCTAAAATGGGGGGTACAATTAGCGAAAAAGGATGAAAAGAGAGGGAGGCCGAAAGGAGGTATGTTGATAGGTATAAGGAAAGAGTGGATGGAAAAAGGAAGTGAGATAGAAGGGGGAGTGGAAGGTATGATGGTGGGCAGGGTAAGATGGGGGAAGAAAGATGGAGGGTGATAGGAGTATACGTGAGGGAGGGGGTAGGGAGAATGACAAGGGAATTAGAGAGATGGGTGAGAGTGGAGGAAGAGGGAACGAAAACGTTAATAGGGGGGGATTTCAACGCCAGAACGGCGGAGGAGGGAGGAATAGCAGTTGGGGAGGAGGAGGAAGAGGAGAGGGAAAGGCGTTCAAAAGATAAGAAGAAAAATAGAGAGGATAGATGTCTGATAGAATTTTTAAAGGAATGGGGGCTGGGAATCCTAAATGGAAGGATGAAAGGGGATAAGGAAGGGGAGTTCACGTTTACAGGAGGAAAAGGGGACACGGTGATTGATTATGTGATAGGAGATAGAGAGGTGGAAGAAAAGATAGGGAGCTTAAGGGTAGGGGATAAGATAGACGCAGACCATCACCCGATAGAAGTATGGGTAAGAGGAGAAGGAAGAGGTAGGGAGAAGAGAAAAAGGAGAAAGAGGTTTTGGAGAGGGATATGGGATGAGAGGCGTAAAAAGAAGTTCAGAGAAAAGTTGGGAGAGATAGAACGAAGAGGAAAGGCGAACGAAGGATGGGAGGAAATGGAAAGAAGGATAAAGGAGGCGATAAAGGAGACGGAGGAGGAAAGGGGAAGAGAAGATAAGGGGAAAGAAGGTTGGTGGGATGTAGAGTGTAGAGAAATGAAGAGAGAGGTGAGGAAAGAGCTAAGGGTTTGAAGGAAGAAAGCAGGGGAGGGAGAGAGGTACAAGAAGAAGAAGGAGGAGTATAAGGAGTTGTATGAAAGGAAAAGGAGAGAAGATAATGAAAAATGGGAGAAAAGGGCAAGGGAAATTAAGAGGGAGGGAAAAGCGTGGGAATTAGTAAATAGAGAAAGGAAAAGAGATAAGAAGAAAGTGAATGAAGATATCGAGATGGATGAGTGGAGAGAACACTTTATGAGGTTGCTAGGGGGAGCTGAGGAAAGAGTGGTAAGGGGTATTGGAAAAATAAATACGTTATATAAAACAAACTAAACTGTCGCTTCGTATTCGGAAGATTTTTCTTTCTTTCGCTATGCTATATCCAATTACACACTCGTCACTCTCCCACGCTCGTCGCTCTCAGTACGTCTCCCCTCGTCGTTTTCTCCCTTCATGCGGTCCGAACGCACGATCCCAGCGGCACCACCAATTTTGCGACGCGCGGTAGTTTTGAATCGCCAGTTTTCTTACATTCGGCCTTTCCTGTTGTTGGTGTCTGTCCTCAGACATAGTCCCTTGGTTGCACAGGTGTTCCTTAACTCCTTTGTAATCTTCCTTAGCTATGACACCCTGGATTTTGTAATTGTATCCTCAAGTAACCTGGATAAATACCGTCATCAAGTTCGTATCAACTGGTTTAGGAGAAGTCAGTTCGTAATAACCATCTAGAAGACAGATCGTAATGACTGGCCCAAACAAACACCGTTGTGTTGAATGAGACCAGTTCGTAAATACTAACTCAGATGAACACCGTTGTGTCAAATGAAGCTAGTTCGTATCAACTAGTTCAGGAGAAGTCAGTTCGTAATAACCATCTAGAAGACAGCTCGTAATGACTGGCCCAGACAAACACCGTTGTGTTGAATGAGACCAGTTCGTAAATACTAACTCAGATGAACACGGTTGTGTCAAATGAAGCTAGTTCGTATCAACTAGTTCAGACGGGCACCGTTGTGCCTACCGAACTAGTGCGTAGTAACGTGAGTGACGTCTGCTTCTTGGATAGTAATCCAAGGTTTCATCCTGTCGGCTGCCACAACCGTTCGATTCCGTCGGCATCCTTCTCGTAAATCCTCTACTTCGTAACGATCGTTGATAAGAACCTTATATACTCGAAACGGCCCTTTGAATTTGGGATTTAGCTTCCTACTACTGCCCGTTGCTGGTTCACTAGTGATTTGTATTAATACCAGATCACCTTTGGCATAATTTTTTCGCGTCTTGACGTAACTTATCGTAGCGTTCCTTTTGCGCTTGCCGATCTCGACTAATATGCTTCTTAATATCAGCACGCAATTCGTCCAAATCCAACTGATGCACTATGTCTTAGATTTATGTTAATAATGGTGCCTCGGTGGCGCTCTTCGGATCCAATAAGCACCTTCATCGGACTGGTATTTATGCCCTTGTTATGAGCCGTTTAAAGCGCTCTACACTTGTTTAATGACAGTGTCTCAGTCACGTGCATCTCGTCCTGCCATTGTAGTAGATAATGTCTGTACAATAGTTTTGTTGTACCTTTCACATTGGCCGTTGGCTCGGGGAGTTGCTACAGCATTCAATACATGTTTAATCCCATAGTTATCACAAAACATGTGAAATGCCTGTGACGTAAAAGCAGTCTCTCTGTCACTAATAATCCTGCTGGGCCCTCCAAACAGATAAATTAAATTAGTTAAAACCTTTATGACATAGGATGCCTTTTGACTCTTTACTGGCTCTATAATAACAAATTTCGTGAAAGCGTCTACTATTACAAAAAGAAATTTGTGCTGTTTGCGACTTGTTTCTAACGGTCCTACGTGATCTATGTGTAGGGTGTGAAACGGTATCGGAACCTTCTCAATATTATTTAATTTACATTGCTTTTTATCGCTCGAATGTTTATAATATGCGCAATTTAGACAACCGTTCACATATTTCGTTACACAACGTCTCATACCGGCAAACCAATAGTTACGTTTAATTCGTTCTAGTGTCTTTTCAGTGCTTAAGTGTCTTTTTTTTTTTTTACGTTGGGAAATGCTTTACGCATCCCTCTGGGCGCGGGGACTCCCAGAGGGTATGTTAGACTCACCCGATCAATTAGTTATGGTCGGGCATACCCATTAAAACCCAATGGTGGTCCACGCTGCGGTTATGGACGGGCCCCGGGGTCGCGTTCGCATTCAACCGGGACCCGCCCCCGCTAGGTCCTCCGTCCTTCGGCCCTGTTAAGGGTCCCTCTTCCGCGCGGGCGGCATCGGGCATCCGAAATATCCGGTGCCGCGCCGGTGGCGACGTTGTGGGACCACCACGCTGGGTCGCGGTGCAATGGGGCGCAGGTGTCCACCGCACCTGCGCCCCGGCGACCCCGGAGAAGGAACACTTAGGGGGGTTAGAGGATGCGGGCGTTGTACGTTTCTTAGAGTTTGCGCCGCCGAGCCTGGAGCCTGAGCCTCACTACTACCCTTGGTGGCAGGGGTCCCGATACCTCCGGGTCCGGATCCTCACGGCGGGCCACGCGTACCCGATACATCTCAGCATACGCGCCCGCCGCGAAGACCCAGGGCAGAACCCCCGCCACCAGGCACGCCGCCTCAAAGGCAACGGTCCGATACCCCCGTATGACGCGGATGGCCAGCCTTCTCTGCATGCTCCGAAGAGCATGCAGATTCTTACTGCTAGCCACTACCGCGCTATGCCACACGGGGGTTCCGTACATTGCTACGGACTGAACCGTCGTCATGTACAGGCGGCGAGCCCCATCTCCCGGCTCCCCGAGATTAGGCATGAGTCTGCTTAAATCAGCAGACACTGCTCGCACTCGGAGAGCCAACTTCTCAAAGTGAGGCCCGAAGCTCTACCGACTGTTGAGGATGAGGCCCAGGTACTTCAACTGGCTCCCAACCTCGACCACGACACTCCCGATCTCAATTTTGGATCTGTTTTGAGGCGGCTTCCTTTTACCGACAGGGGTGAACCACATCGCCTCTGTCTTTGGCAGGGCCACCTCGAGACCCATCCTTCTTATGCGGCCGACCACGTACCTCGCACCCATTCCAGCGAGGCGGATGGCGCTGCTCCAGTCGTCCCCCCAGGACAGGACCAGTGTGTCATCAGCGTAATACACCAGCTCCTGCCCCGGGAAGAGGGCCCCTCGCAGGATCCAATCATACCCTAGGTTTCACAGGAGTGGTCCTAAGACCGACCCCTGTGGAACCCCACGGTGGACCTCCCTCTCATGTGTTCTACGGTACCGTCCCGGATACATGATTTTTCTGTCCCGGAAGTAGTCTCATATCACATCCTGGGTGTACGCGGGAACCCTATGGTAATTTAAAGCCCCGCGCACACCCTCCCAGGGGAGGGTGTTGAATGCGTTGGCGATGTCCAGGGACACCACCACCGCCACCCCTCCCCTGGCCACTGCCCGTTCCGTGAGAGCCTTTACCCACATTATCGCGTCAATCGTTGAAAGACCCTCACAGAACCCAAACTGGCGTTCTGCCAGGTTGGGACCACTCCAGGACTGGCCTCCTCAGAAATGCCTCCTCAGGCGGGCAGCTATCACTCTTTCGAAGAGCTTGCCCGCCTCATCGAGGACGCATATGGGATGGTACGCAAAGGGAGAGCCCACCGGCTTTCCTGCTTTAGGGAGCAGCACCATCCGCGCGCACTTCCACTCTTATGGGAATCTTCCCTGTTTCAGGCACTCATTGAAGAGGCTCGACACTAGCTCTAGAGTGACCTCAGCGGTCAAGGCCAGCACCCTTGCGGGGATTCCATCCGGTCCCGGGGCAGTTTTTTTGCCCCGGATTTTCCTGATCTCCCGCATGAGCTCGTCCTCTTTTACCCGCAGGTCCTCCGTCCAGAGGACACGGCCGACCCTCGGATATCTGAAGATATCGTCCGTCTGGCCCGCGCCCCCCGGGAAGAGGGTGGATACTATCCTCTCCAGGACCTGCGGGTCCATCCCCTCGGTGATCGGTGGGCCGCCCGCACTGAGTTTTTTCCTTACAATTTTGTACGGGCGCCCCCACGGATCACCGTCAACCGATTGGACAAGCTCATCCCAGGCGCTAGCCTTGGCCGCTTTAATGGCCCGCTGCAGAGATTTTTTTGCATTATTATATGCTTCCCGCAGCAGTGCCGCCGTTAAGGCCCCGTCCCGCCGTCTCATTTGACGTGTGTACCGGCGACGCTCCCTATTGTATGCCGAGCGAAGTTCGTCAAGCTCAGGTGTCCACCAGTACACGCATCTTTTAGGGGGAGCGACCCTTCTCCGAGGCATGGATGCATCACATATTTCTGTGAGCACCCCCCGGAGCCGGGCCGCACCCTCGTCAACATCCTCGACGGGACGTGCCATCTCTTCCGTCGCTGATTTGGCGACGGCGGCTGTCATTATAAGGTCTGTATCGAGCCTCTTCACACCATCCTCTTGGTGGGGGCGTACCCCTCCGTTCGGTGGGCCTCTCCGGCATGGCGCCCATGGACGGGTCGGAGACACTGAACCTAATATATCTGTGATCAGACATTGTCTCCACCCAGTCCATGATGTGCCACTCGGAGACCATGCGCGCAACACGGGGGCATCCAAACGTTACATCGATGATGGACCCTCCGTTGCCGCGAACGCATGTGAGGACCCGACCCTGGTTCAATATCACCAGGTCGAGCTCTTTGGCTCACTCCTCTAGGGTCGTGCCTCTTGCATCTGTCACTGAGGAACCAAGCCCACGATTTGGCGTTGAGGTCCCCGGCGACCAAAACCGGACGGGGCCGGCACCGCCTAATGATGTGCCCCACCCCGTCCAGCACCCTTTCCAAGTCGGCACGACCCCTATTAGGTGAGGCGTACACCCCTACCACGAGTACTTTTCCCCACGTGGCGGCCACAAAGCTCCTCCCCCACTGGTGCGAAGAGAAGCCATTGGACATCATGACGACCGAGCCGCACTCATCCCCCGCCCAAATTGTTTTGTGCGGGGGAACCGAGTACGGCTCGGTCGCCACTACCAGGTCTATGGACCACTCCGCCGCGTGCTGGCATAGCATATCCTGCGCCGCGACGGAGTGGTTCAAATTGGCCTGGAGAAGCGATAGACGGTCATTTACGACGTGTCCATCACTTCCTCCAGGCCTCTACTCTCTTTCTGGTCACTCTTCTCCTCCTCTCCCTTTCCTTTAGGGGGGAGGGCGATGGCCTTTAAGTTGTCCTTCCCTTCTATAAAAGGGAGGGCAACAGTCTTTGATTTGCCCTCCGGATTCTCTTTCCTTTGGGCCTTGTTTTTTGTCTTAGGTGTTTCCCCCTTCTTGGTTTCGGGTTCCACAACCTTACTCTTCTTCTTCTTTATCTTTTTTGCCTTCTTGCCCCATTTTCCTTTGTATAAAGGGGATAGAGGGCAGGCGGGTCCCCCCATTCTGTGTATCGCATCATTACCTTTGGCGACACACAGTTGGCATTTTGGGGGGGACTCACAGCTCGCTGCCTTGTGCCCCGAAAGACCACACCTATAGCAATTATCGCTATGATCCTCCGGAGCACTGCACTTTGCCTTTACATTGCCTATGCCAAGACATTTGTGGCATTGAAATGGCCGTGACTCCAGCAATGTTGCTTTCGCAACTGACCACCCCACTTTAATCTTTCCCTCTTTAACTATTTTAATGGCCGCTGTTTTGGGACATTTTGCCCAAACCATTCATAAGCTAGATGGGGCCTTCTTCAGTTCTCCCACTTTAATATCCTCTTTTGGGATCCCATCTGTTTCTGCCATCGTTGCAGCCACTTTTCCGGCCGTTGCCGCATCATCCAGGTTGACAATCCGGATTTCTGCCATATCCTTTGGCCTGGCTACGCGAACGTCAGTTCTTCTCTCTAATGCTTCAAGAATTCTTGTTGCAAGGAGATCCGCTTTTTGTGCGCTACCTTCTCCAGGGATTTCCAATATGAGCCCGCCAGTTTTGGCCCGTTTTGGTTTAAGATACTCTATCCCTAGATCTCTTAAATCAATCTTTCTCGTTATCTCCTCCATGACTTGGAGATGCTCTCTTCCATTGCCTCGGTCTGAGGAAGAACATGAATAGTGATCGCGGCTGTCCTATTTCTGTTCCTCCTCGTTCCTTTCCCTTTCTTGGATGAAACCCCCTCCTCCCTCGGATTGAGCCCACCACCTTTGGGGGTGGATGAGGCCCTTGCGGAGGAGGAAGGACCACCCTTCTTGAGGACATCCTTCGCACCTCCTTTTCCACTTCCCTTGCTTCCTGCTACCTTGGCCCATGTGGTTTCGGGTTTTTTTGAAGCCTTAGTTTCTGCTACATTTGTGTTCGCAGCAACTATCTCTTTGGTGACATTTTCTTTTTTCTTTCTCTTCTTCTGCCGAATTGCCGAGGTTGCGGCTTTTTCAGAAGAAGAGGAGATCTTATTACCCGTTTCTTTCTTTTTTTCACATTTTTGGCTTTTTTCGGACTTCTGGCTAGTCGTCTTCTTTAAGCCTGCTTCAGGAACGGGTACGGGTATCGAAACTTCCAATTTAGGATTGGTTGTTTTCCTAAATTGTTTCGGATTTTTTGGTAACAGCCTGTCTTCAAATGTTTCCAATCTGGCTGAGATTAACTCTCCAGTTTGACGCATTACTTCGCCCATCCATTTTTGAAAAGTCTCCTCCATGGTTGCCGTATTCATTGTTTCCCTGGAGGGGCTGGTTTCCATATTGTCCCCTCCAGATCCTTTCTTCCTGGTTCTGGAAGGACGTTTGGAGAGGGATTCTTCCCGATTAGATGTTGTATTTGGCTGTGCGAATCTCAGTTCACTCAGCCTCTTTACCTCATCTTTTACTTTTTCAAGTTCAGTCTTGAGAAAGGTAACTTTCTGCTTAAGGATTTCATTGTCCATTTCAAGGGCTCTTACCTCCTCAGTGGCGGTAAGTGTCTCCACGTGCGTGCTGCTTCCCTAATTTTTACAGCATTCCTTTTTAGAAGACCCGCGAGAGATTCCTTGAGGCCCTTTGAGATCTTCGAGAGTCTCAGACAAGTATCCGCACAGTCCGATGCCTATTTCATAAAAACTGCACGTCTTGCCTTTTTAAATTTGATTGGATTCTGTCCAGCTTCTTTTGACATGTATAGCTAGAGCGGTTGTAATTTCTCTGCTGGATTTGTCACTGTCCAAGATCTCTTTCTCTGCCTCGATAAGGATTTCTTTCTCTATTTGATCATTGAGATCTTTTTTTGCTGCAGCCCACCCGACATATTCTCCCGTCGTCAGAGGTTTGCCTCTCTCGTTGTTCCCCTTCTCTTCTTGCCAGAAGCAGAAGCCTCTCCCAACGGTGCCGCGCCATCGGGCAATTGAAGTCGGGGCTGCCTACCCCTACCAGCGATTGGGATGACACTTTAAACCACCCCAGAGGGTAGGCGTCATCCCTGAGGGAGTCGCTGGGTCTCCCCTTGTACCCTTACTAAGGGTACTGTGCGCTCTTAGTTCTCCTTCCACCCTGGAGGTTCACCTAACTTGGCCGAAGCCGTGTGGGTGTTCCATGGGGTTTCAGGGTTAAGCCTCCTCACCACGACAAGGTGGCGCACGACGAGGAGGGTGCTTAAGTGTTCTGCGTCATCATGGCACAACATATCTGCATCCGCGCATCTTGCGGCACCACCCATGCAGTTTTATTATCATCTAAACGTCTATATATTTTACTGTCTTTAAGTACATATTCTTCGAAATAATGCTTTGTCTCGTGTGTCGGTTCGTTTTCTAACAATATAGTTCGAATTCTCGATAGTTGCTCATCCTGTAACTGCGCTGCTAGAATCCAGTCGCCATCCGTCAAATCTATTTGCGTTACTACTAATGAAATTGGTAGGGGATTGCGACTGAGTGGATCTGCATGCGTCATTTTTGATCTCGCGCGATACTCAATATCAAAGGTATATTCCTGTATTTCGAGCCACCATCGACCAATTCGAGGTAACAAATCTCTCTTTGCAAACGTTAATCGCAATGCATTGCAGTCAGTCACCACCCGGAATTTTATGCCTAACAAATACACTCTAAAATATCGCAATGCTAATACTACCGTCATTGTTTCCAGTTCATATGAATGATAGTGACGTTGGTCTGTCGTAGTTTGTCTACTGTAATAGGCAACCACCGCCATGTTACCTTCGACCTGCTGTAATAATATGACCCCGACACCGATTGCACTTGCATCTGTGTGCACCTCGGTGAGTCTATCCGGATCAAATATTGATAGTACTGGCCGCGTAGTCAATTTATCTTTAATTGTACTGAATGCTCGCTCTTGTGAATCCTTCCATTCCCAAGGTACGTTCTTCCTGGTGAGTCTGGTTAATGGTTCCACAATAATTGCAAAATTCTCAATAAATTTCCGAAAATAGCTGGCTAATCCCAGAAATTGTCGTATCTGCTTCACAGACTGAGGCTTCTCCATGCCTAACAGCGCCTCCACTTTACGTCGTCCCGGTCGAACTCCTTGTTCGCTAATTTCTCGACCTAAATACTCTATTGATCCTGCAAAGAACAAACATTTCTCCAAATTTAGAGTTAAGCGATGTACACGAAATACCTCTAATACTTGGCGCAATCGTATCGTGCCTTCCTCCACGGTCTTGGAGGGTACAATGACGTCATCTAGGTAAGGGAAAGCTATTGAGTTCTTTAAGTTTCCCAGTACTCTATCCATTAACTGCTGAAAGATTACAGGAGCGTTGGTTAACCCGAACGGCATGCGTAAGAACTCATAATGTCCCTCTGGTGTTATAAATGCCGTCTTTTCTATAGAATCTGCCTTTACCGGCACTTGATAGTATCCGGATGCCAAGTCTAAACCTGTAAAGTACTTATTCCCTTCTAGTTTATCGATTTGCTTTTCAATTAAAGGCATCGGATATTTATTTTTTACCGTTATCGCATTGAGCTTTCGCAAATCGACACACATGCGATATTCGCCGTTCTTTTTCTTAACAAGCAGTATAGGACTCGCGTACGGTGAATTTGATTCTCAGATAATATTATTAGTCAAAAGTTCTTGAATAATATTACGCAATACTTGTTTTCCGTTCTCAGCTAAACGATACGGCCTATAAACTACCGGTGTCAGATGTACAGCGAATGTTTAACGACACCGTATCAGTTTTCCCTAAATCTTTTATTGAAAATGAAACGCAATCTCTAAAACTCTATCAATTTTGTACATTGTTGTTTTTCCTCTTTATTAATAGCTCCCGTATTTATTTTAATTATATCGTCTCTTTGTACACTCAAAAAGCTAACATCAATAATATCTTTGTCCGCGTCGTTAATCGCATGCAATTGTTTAAATATTAATGTATTTTCTCGTTTGATCGTAACGATATGCTTTTTTTCAAGGAAATCGCGTCCCACAATAATATCATATACAAGATAAGCGTCCGATACTACAATCGTATCTACTTTTGCCGTCGCGTCCATAATTTTAATTTCACAAAGTGTCGACTGATTACTTGTCGCTACTTGTCCGGCAAATCCTCTCAAAATCTTATGCGGTGTTACTGATACGATCATATATTTTTCAACTATGGAGGCTCGCAATAACAACTACTTACCGTGTCAATCAGTCCTTTAATTTTATGCCCGTTAATAAATATTGGTTTTTCGTATAAATTAGATGTATCATTCACTTCATTTATAGTATTTACGTCTTTTTTCATAGGGCACTTTTCAATACGATGCCCCAAGCGATTGCATTGTTCGCATTCTATTCGTGGCATATTACATTTTTTTGCGATATGTCCTGCTTTTCCGCAATTGAAACATTCAAAACGCGATCTAATTTTACTCGTATTCTTTTCATCCGTTTTATCATCCGCCGGTTTAGCATTTTCATCACGCGACTGATTTGAAAATGACGGTTTTAACACGCGATCCTTTCGATCATTTTTAGTATGCAGTACATGTTTATTTTTATCACTCTTGAACGGAACATTGCCTAACGTCGTCATATATGAGTATAGTTTATTAGCATCGCGATGCTGCGCAGAACGCACTGTTCTTGCGATATTTTCGTCCGTAATCCCGCCGATTACCGCGTCAATTAAATATTTATCGGGAATTTCTATATCTAATTTACGCATCTTAGCGAATTAGCAAGGAGGTGTCTAGAAGAATTAAGAGATAGGAACAAAGCAGGGGAGGTGGGGTCAAAGTGGGAGGAGGAAAGAGAAGGGTTTTTTAAAGATAGAGGGATAAGAGTGGAGGAGATGGAAAAAAAGGAGGAGACGGTGGAGGACTGGTATAAGGGAATAGAAGATAGAGACAAAGAGAGGCAGAGGAAAGAAAGAAGGGGTAGGATGGAGGAGGCAAGATTTAATAGATGGTATAAGGAGGTTAAGGGGGAAGGGATACCGGGATATTTAAAGAAGAATTGGGGAGAGAACAGATGGAAAAGGGTGGCAAGATTTAGATTGGGAGGGGAGATGAAGGAGAGTAGATACTGGGAAGAGGAGGGGAAAAGACAATGTAGACTGTGTGGAGGGCAGGAGAAGACGTGGGAGCATGTATGGGAGAGTTGTAGAATCTGGAAGAGAGGAGAGGGGAGTTGGCAGGATAATGTAAGATGGGTTCTGGGAGAGGAGGAGGAGGGAGAAGAATGGATAAAGGAGGTGGAGAGAAAGAGGTTTGAGAGAGAGGAGAATAGTAGGAATGAGAATGAACGAGGGGAAGAGAATGAGAATGAATGGTAGGATGAGAGGAGAGAAGGGAATCGAGGGGAAGAGAAAGAAAAGAAAAATGAAATTTTTTATAAGGCAAGAGAAAGCGGAAGTCCGACGGAGAGAGAGTGGTGTGTGTGTGCGGGGAGGGCATGCAATTGGGGGGGACATGGAAGAGTCACTCACGATCGCAGGCTCTCCAAAAAACAATTAGGTTAAGCTATTGTAAGATAAGTTTAGTGGTAAGATAGGTTAAGGATACTTTGTAAGAGATTGAAAACCCCAAGCGGAATCAATAAATTTGTTTATTTATCTACTACTGGTAATAGATCTATAATAGACACTAATCAAAACTACACATACGCATACACAAATGATTTAACAGACTTTATAACTCTTTCTAACGAAATTCGAGAATTAACTAAAGTTTTTAATGTAAAAAGAATGTTGTCTGCTGTTAGAGATTTTAAAAGCCAAATACAACAGTGCACTACACTGAAAAAGCTCTAGAATATTCGTAGCTATGAAAAGAATTCCGATGTAAACTATACAATAAAAAGGGGACCAAAAATAGTACGGCTACACATAAACAAACTAAAACTATTTATAGAACAATAAAGAAAAGACAACGACATAATATGAAGCCCTTCACATTACAGGAGTATTATTGCCTGGTGTGGCGAAGGACTAGGAAAATTGGAATCTTACGAGATCGAGCAATTTCAGCACAACCTAGGCATCTATTTCGAAAAAGTCGGAAACCTGAACTATGTAAAAGAAACGTGGAAATTAGTGATAAAACTAGATATAACGACTCTTAATCAAAGATACGAGCAAATCATGCAATATCTAAAACATACGGAAACGATGTGCGAAACCGCCCGATTCCAGCACGACCATTTCAAAGAAACATGTACAAACTTAGATATAATCGCGAAAAGAGAAGCGAAATATTTAAAGGGGATAATAACACAAATCGAAACCATATATAAACAACCGACGGATAGACGTAGAGGTCTAGTAGACGGAATAGTCTCATTAGCGAAATCTTTATTCGGAATTGTGGACGCGAACGATGAAAAACGAATCGACGAGCAGATAAGTTTAATAGGAAATAATCAAAAAGTTTTACAGCACGCGGTAAAACATCAATTAAAAATAATGAACACTACTATAGCGCACATCGACGAATTAGTAAATATAGTAGAGCGAAACGAAAGACTCCTATAAAAAGAAATAACAAAGTTTTTCGAATGCGACGAAATAAACGAACATTTTATAATAATAACCGCGGTCATCACAGATTTGATACGTGACGCAGAAAATACGATAGAATATTTAACATATATTCGAAACGGAGCAATGCATCCAAAATTAATGCCGGTAGATGACATTGTCACGCAGCTTAAAGAAGCCACGCAACAACTATCGCAAGGATTATATTTCCCATTTAGAGTTAGCTTCGAGGACTGGCTAACTATAAAGAAGCACACACAAATAAATGCTTTTTGCAATAAAAATAACATATTTACGATCCTATGCTTTCCCCTGATCACATATCCAAACTATGAAATCCTCAATGTCATCGCCCTCCCCGCACCTGATTATAATAATATACGAACAGAAACGGAGATCAATAACAAACTAATCGGGATAGATAAAGAAAAACTAACATATATTACACCGAAAGACAGCGAACTGGAAAAATGTACAAAAATAAATTCAAGATATATATGCCAGAATACGATATCTATATACCGTGTAAGTCAAAACGCATCATGCAAAGTACAAATGTACATACAACGAAAAGGTTATCATAATAACTGTAGTACGAAGCATACGATCGCAAAGCATTCGATCTGGATCCCATTACAACAACCAAATACCTGGCTATATTCGATTAAGGGAGAACAACAAATTTCAGTAGAGTGCGATGAACAACACGAATAAGTAAGAACAATAAAAAAGACGGGAAAAATCATTATGAAAAGGAATTGTAAAATAATGACCGGAGAAATAACAATACAAGCAAAAGAAACAGTACACGAAACTGACATATAGACATACCTACCTAAAATTAATATGACACTATTACGCGATCACAAAACGCTGACACAAGACAATGACACATTCGAGGACATACTCAAACACCGAGCAGAATTAATACAATTAAAAGCCAAGCTAGAACAGATAAATACTAGTTTAGAAAATAATAACCAAAACTACTTCACCCAAAAACAATTCCTATTTCCAATGGCGACCAGCGGAATAACAACAATAATACTAATAACAATCATAGTGTATATAATTATAAAAAATAAAAATAAAAAGATAGAATTATCGCCGCGCGAACAACGCGAAATGTACGAGTATACACACCACGCGTATATAGCTCACCAAAGCCAATATTAAAACGTAGCATAAGTACACGATTCTAATTGTAAGATAATTATATTTTATATTATGTTAACTGTAAAACTGTAAACTGTAAAAAATACAACTAAATAGATGTATAGAGTAAAACAGGTATAGATAAACTATGTATTTATAGGTATAAAGAAAACCCGTAAGCTTTTCTTTTCCCTAGGGAGAAGGGATGTTATGGCCCAATAAGCTATAACCGAAATATTGTGAAATAAGGCGAGGAGCTCCACATACCGCGAATGCAGAGCATTGACTGCGCGAACTAATAACACAGTGATTCTCGCGCGAAACGATTGTGAAAACCGGAACACCGCGACGACAATTGCGACAGGGTGCAAGCAAAGAATTCCGACCTTTGGACTCGCTACGCTTGCACCCGATGTAGGTTAAACGACTCGTACGAATTTCGCACAAGTACACAGCACGATAAAAACCCGCCCGCGCTTAGACACGCAGGCAGTCGCGAAATTAAGTTAGTAGTATCAAGTGCCGTACCGATCAATCGAAAATCAACAGTAATAAAGCGAGTATCCGACAACCAAGCAAGGAAGCGAAGAGAGTCGTGTAACCCACCTTGTAGAATTAAAGGACGCTTATTTGCTAAATCCGACTGAGTCTTTCTACTTCACGTCTTGGAACTCCTCTGGTCCGTTCCTTCCGGCAAATCCCGAACCCGTGTCACTCAACCAGCGGCACAACACAAGATAAAATAACACTATATCTCCTAATATTAATACTCCTAATATTATTAATACACAAAACCTGGAACATGAAGTGCATAAATTCACAATATTTATACAAAATTGTATCAAGCAAGTCATATCTATCAAAACAGTTCAACAGCTGCAAGACAAATTACCTCCTAACATATTACAAATGATATTATATAGAAATAAAATGCGTAAAAAATGGCAGGTCACAAAAAATCCTAAATATAATTAAAAATAAAACTAAGACAATAAGAGAAGCCATAGCTAAGCACAGAAATGACACATGGACTAAAAAGCTTGAAAAATTTAATCCCCGAGACAATTCTCTCTGGCGAATGACGAAAATCTTCAAAAAAGATTACAGTACAATTCCTGCACTTCTTTCAAAAAGGAAAGAAGCAATCACTGATCTTGATAAAGCAAATATATTAGCCAACTAATTCGAACAAGTACACAACATTGAACTAACTGACAACTCAATTAAACAAAAAGAAATTATTAATCAGGTAAAAAATTATTTAGACGATTCATCCAATGTTAACTGGCCTAAATTTATGTCTTCACCAAATGAACTTCGTAACATTATTAGGAAATTGCCGGCACGCAAAGCTCCAGGTATTGATAATATTCAAAATATAATTCTAAAAAATTTTTCTAAAAAATCTCTCGTCCAACTAACATACATTATTAATGCCGCTATTAAGCTTCCTCATTTCTCAACTCATTGAAAAATTAGCAATATAATACCAATTTTAAAACGTGGTAAAAATCCAATAGAACCAAGTAGCTACAGACCAATCAGTCTCTTGTCAACAATGAGTAAAATAACAGAAAAAATTATCTTTAAAAGATTGAATAACTTTGAAACAAAAGAAAAGATTATAGCGGAACATCAATTTGGTTTTAGGAAAAATCATAATACTGTACAGCAGATAGTCAGAATTATTAATGATATTAGTATCAATTTTAATAAAAACTCAGTAACAGTTATGTTATTGTTAGATATCGAGAAAGCTTTCGATAAAGTATGGGTAGATGGACTAATATTTAAAATGATACATTATAATTATCCTCCTACACTAATCAAAATCATATTTAGGAAATAAGCACTTCAAAGTTTCAGTAAACGGCATGCACCCTTTTAAACATATAATCAGAGCAGGAGTACTTCAGGGATCTGTGCTTGGGCCTAAATTATTTAATATCTACCTAAATGATATTCCTACTTTTCCTAAAACCAAAACAGCATTGTTCACTGACAATACAGCACTTTATGCTCACTCATTTAGCGCAGTTGTAGCAGCTAAACAAATTTAAATTCATAAAAACTTACTCGAACACTTTTACAAACTTTGGAAGATAACACTGAATGCAAACAAAACAGAAATCATTATTTCCACTAAAAAACAAAAAGACTCAAAAATATTTCAACCAATAAAAGTTTTTGAACATAATATCCAACCTGTAAATGCTATCAAATATCTTGGAGTATATATTGATTCTAAACTAACTTTCAAACAACACATTAATGAAATCTTGCGCAAAGCCTATTTCATACAAAAAAAGGTATATCCACTTATGGCTAGGGGCTCTCCACTCTCACAAGCAAATAAAAATTTATATATACAATGATAATAAGACCAATACTTACATATGCAGCCCCTACTTGGTGCAGCGTAGCTCCTACCAATGTTAAATCATTACAAATATACCAGAATAAATGCCTGAGGCTGATATTATCAGAAGGAAGATATGCTAAAATTAGCAACATGCACGAACATACAAAAAGGAAATATATCATAGACTATATTAAAGAACTATCCAATAAATTCTATAACAATAAATTAAAATTTAATAAGCTAACAGACAACATAACTAACATTAGAAGTCACAATTTGCCTTTTAAATTAAAACATAAACTGCCTTAACAAAGTCTTGATATATTTCATGAAGTAGAATAAGATACTCTAGAATATGAATACAAAGTGAATATATGTGTATGAATATGTATGCATGGATGTGAATGTGTATATATATGTATATCAAATTAGATTTATAATTAAATAACTACATATGCTTATTTACATATCGCAATAATACTTACCAGTACGCATCAATCTTCTGATGTTATAATGCAAAGAACTTTATTATTTATTATTTATTCCTTTTTTTTCTTTTTTACATAGAGACATGCAGGTTTTTTCTTATCCTTGCTTTTACCAAGTTATGTTTTTCCTGTACTTAACTCAGAATAGATAAACAACGTTAACTGCATTCGTTCTTACATATTCCAATGCATAACGAAATATTTAGAGACTATATGTATAATTGTATAATGTTACTGTGATAATAAATAAATACTCTGAAAAAAAGTTCTCGTCCGATCGTTGAAGTTAAGCAACATAGGGCATTGTCAGTACTTGGATGGGTGACCGCTTGGGAACACCATGTGCTGTTGACACTTTTCTTTTTTGCAAATTAAAATATCGATATATTTCTTTTTGTTTCAAATACATACTTAAATTATTGTGGAAATTAAAATCTATTTTATTAATAGTTGTCTTGAAATTCTTAAATTATAAATAAATATATAGAATGTTTCATAAAATCTTTCGATTAAAATAATGTAAAAGGAGGTGATCGGATCTTGGATGACCGGTAAGTATTACTGAAGAATTGTATAATAATTGAAAATAAAGTATATTCAAAGACAACTCTATAACGTTTGAATTACAAAGTATTCGACTCGACGCGATTCTCTTTTTCTAACTTCGACTATCTCTATTCCGGTTCGACTCGAGAATCCTTCCTCGCTCGACCGACTCGCAAGTCGTACCCGCTCGCAACTCCCACTCTCATCCCTCCCACTCCGTACTTTAGGGTCACCCTCTATATTGGTGGGATTAGTCGCTACCTTTGTTACCGGCCGTGCCTTACAACCCGGCCGTCCTGAAATCGACTTCGTCTCGAAGTTGGTGGTAATGTATGAACTATCGATATGTATATTGCCCATAACTATCGCTTACAAACTATAACAATTATAACCGCGACGCATTAACGCCTCTATCGTAAGTACGCTTACTAGTAATTTATTAATTTTATTTCTAGTTTCGCTTATGCTTATAACGTTTAGTATGCTCTATATGTATACTTATCTCTATATATATTTCTATATTATTTCTAATTATTATTTTATAAATTTTACCAATTATTTTATAAATTTTATATAAATTAATCTATATAACATATATACATTAGTTTTCATTTAATTTTTCAGGTACTTTAATCCAATATTTTATTCGCTCTGACGGAAGAATCGTATCCATCGGTCTTGGTCCGCTGTTGTGTGTATATCACCTGGTATATCACGGATGACATATCTGTCATTTCCAAGGCACTTCGCTACAAGATAAGGACCTTTATACGCAGTTTTTAATTTATTGTTAGAGTTAACGCCTTTTACTGGCTTCTTATTTCTAATCAGTACGTAATCGCCTTATTTATACGCAGTTGGTTTTTTTGTATTTTTATCTTTATATTCTTTATTATATTTTCTAATCAATTCAGTTGTTTGTGTCGCTAACTCTTTATATGCATTTCTTTCTTTTTCTAGATCAAGGTCTATGCTAACTAGGAGTTTTACAAATTGAGATAAAAATGCATCCGCATGGCTACACTGATCAAAACCAAATAACAACTTTGCCGGTGAAGCTTTCACCGTAGAGTGGTACGTATTGTTTATAACATATTGAATCTTGTCGATCCAAGATTTCCACTCATCTGGAGTGTTAATAGTCTTTATAAGGGATGTCGCAAGAAATCTATTAACTCGTTCCGCAATTCCATTTGTTTTTGGAGTGGCTACCGCTATCTTCCTATGCTTAATCTGCCATCGCTCCAAAAATTCTTCAAATTCTTTGGCAGTGAATGCAGTTCTTCTATCGGAGACTAATTCCATCGGCTTGCCAAGCGTAAAAATTATCGAATGTAAGTATTTTATTACTTCTTTCGTGCCTGTTGATTTTGTTGAGCATAGCCACGTGAATCTAGTGAACGTATCTATTATAACTAATATGTGTTTAAATCCGTCAATTGTTTCTTGCAGGGGACCGTAATGATGTAGGATCTATATGTAGGATTTCCATGGGAGACTTAGGAAGTGGATAAAGATGTGTTTCGCCTTCAAAACGATTTGTTGAACTATTCGACACTACACAGGTAAGACAATTTTCTATGTGATCCTGTATTTTCTTTCGCATGTGAGGGAACCAATAATTTTGCCTAATTCCATTATAGGTTTTCTCCACTCCACAATGCGCCATATCGTCGTGATAAGCCCGTATCACGTTAGATATCATTGACTCAGGTATTACGAATTTAGATTCATTGTCTAATTTCCTGTACAACAAGCCATCTATTAATTCAAATTTTTCATTATCTGCGAACTCTAATTCTCTGCTTATCTCTATTAATCTAGGGTCGCGAGGTTGTTTTAATTCTAAGTCCCTTTCTAGTGGCGAAGCATTTACATATGCTACACTACGGCTAAGCGCGTCTACGTGGCTCTTTCTTCTACCTGGACGATGTGCAACCGTGAATCGATAATTTTGTAAAGTAAGCGTCCATCTTGCTATACGCGGATTTATGTTTGCCTTATTTATTGTATGTACTAATGCGTTGCAATCGGTTATTATTTTAAAATGAATCCCGTATAGATATAAATGAAATCGCTCAACTGCTCTAATGATTGCTAACATTTCCAACTCGAATGAATGGTAATTCATCTCGGCCTGATTTGTTGACTGCTAAAATATGCAATCGGTGCCCACGAACTATCTTTTTGCTTTTGCAGGAGTGTTGCTTCGAGGCCTAAGCTACATGCATCGCAATATAATTCTGTCTCGGCTTTCGGATTATCCAATCGAAGAACCGGTGCAGAGGTAAGCTCCTTTTTAATGTCAAAAAAGATTCTACGCATGCTTTATTGAATTGATATTCCGACGATTTCTTGAAAAGATTTTGTAACGGCTTTGTCTTTAATGCGTAATCCTTTATAAATTTTCTAAAATAATTACTTAATCCTAAAAATCTTTGAATTTCGTGGATATTAGTCGGCTGCTTAAACTTGTCTATCGCCTCCGTATGCTTGCGACTTAGAGTAATTTTCCCTCCCGAGATAATATATCCTAAAAATTCTATCTTTTTTCTTAGAAATTGACATTTTTCAAAATTTAATCTAAAGTTATATTTTCTTAATATTATAATTACTTGTTCTAAAATTCTAAGGTTCTCTTCAACGGTTTTGAAAGGAATCAGGATATCATCCATATAGACTATTACTTCGTCTCGACGGATTAAGGGGATGCCGTACTGTCCTACCTTACCGATAAAACGCTAATATTTTTTAAACTCACCGATATCTTTGTTAATTAAAATGATTGATAAATCCTTTTCTACGATTGAAGTATTTTTAATAACAATGCATGACAGCTATATTTCAAATAAAAAATCAAACATTTACAATTTTGTTATGACTTTCTTGCGTCAGGTCACAAGAATATTTATCTAATGTAAAAGTTCTGCAGCTTATTCATGCAGCAAATGGTTGGCTCGATAGGGATAACATAAGAAAGTATTAGTGAGCTTTTAGAAATGAGTTCGGAAGTCTAATAAAAAAGATAAATGTAGTTGAAATTTTCGTGTATGTCACTCCGGGATCCCCTTATGTGTGCGTGAGATCAAGGCAAGAGAGAGAGACAGAACGATAGAATAATCGATCGGTATTATCGACAATTTTAGTTCCACTAAGAAGAGGGCGCAAATCCGTCGGAGTTCGCCTGTCACTCCGGGATCCCCTTAACGGTTTTAATATTTGACGCAACCGCTTATAAAAGTCGGCCGGCGCTTCTGAATAACCGAACGGTAAATAATTGTATTCAAATTGTTCATCCGGTGTTGCAAATGAAAAATATTTTTTCGAATCTTCGTGTACTTTTATTTGATGGAAACTGTCTTTTAGATCAAGTAATGTAAAAATTGATTTACCATTTATTTGCAGGAGGCAATCTTCGATTATTGGAAACGGATATTTTTGCTTATCTATTCGGTTATTCAAAGGCGGTAAATCCATGCAAAAACGAATTTCACCGCTTTTCTTTTTGACTGGCACTACTCTAGCGCAATATGAAGATACACTTGGTCTAATTATGCTTCGTTTTAATAAGTCATCGATAATTTTTCTTATTGCTATCCGCTCGCCATATGCATATCGACGTGGTGCATACGCGTATACCAAGGAGTCCAAATTAACTTTTACTGAATACCCGTCATCTAGCGGAACAATATGTTTATCAAAAATATTTGTTATTTGCTTTATCAATTTCTCTTTTGTATTGTTATCAAAATCTATTTGTATGTTTTGTAAAATTTGTTTTAGGTCACCCGATGACCTCATCTTCCACATAATATAGAAGAGATAAAAACAAATTGACCTGTTTGCCATTCATATTTGGTTCGTAGATTAATGTAAGATTTTGTTTTTGTTAAAAATCGCGACCTAATATTATGTCACTTTCAATAATATTTTCCTCTAGAATATTCAAATCAACGGTAAAAATAAAATTTTCTATACAATTTAATGTCAAAGATGTTTGAATAACTCCTACAATTTTTAACGGATTATTACTCAAATTTTTAAAATTTTTACTTGACGGTTCTATTTTTAAATTATTAAACGGTGCTATATATTTCTTATATACCGTTTTTTTCACAATGAAACTGGACTCCCATATCGATTAATGCAACCAATTCGCAATTCTTATCCTCTAATTTAATATTTTAATGAACGGATTCTTAACTTCTAATCTATTTGTAGACTTAACTCTCTTTTCCTGGATCGCCGCTACCGCGTCCGAAGGATCCGCTGACACGCTAGCCGACGTCTGGGTTGATGCGGGTTGAGCTGGGGCGCTCTTTGTCAACTTCTTCTTCAGGGTTGGGCAGTCGAATTGACGATGACCCTTGGCCTTACAGTAGAAACACGTCGTCTCAGCCCGGCATTCCTTATGTAAATGCCCCTTTTTCCCGCAGTTTCGGCATGTTCCGTCCTTGGCCTTCTGTACCTCGAACGATCCTGGTTTCTTCTCAGAATCTGGAACACTTTCGCATACCTTTCTTATGATTTGTAGAAACTCGTCCAAGGTCTCCGCCTTCATGGATAGTGCCACCGCGCGCAAGGAAGTCTGTGAGATTCCTCCGATCAGTAAATTGATAACGTCCTTGGTCAGAAGTTCCAGCCGGTGTGTCAATGCTACCTTGTCGATGGCGTACTGGTCGAACGACTCCTTGCTCGGCACCCATTTCTTTGCCTCGACCTTCTGAATCGCCTTGTAAAACGGCACCTTCTGCTCGAACATCCTGACAAGGTCATCACGGAAGCCGATCCATGATCCTAACGCTGCACCGTTCTACGCTTCGTACTATCGGCGGGCTGTTTTCACTAAACGGCTTGAAGCGGCTAGCAAAGTGACCCCGTCTGATGTCTCGTGGATCTGGAACACTTTCTCGACTCTCTTGACCCAGGTAAAAACGTTTTCATCGTCCGTACCTCCGAATTCTGGAATTTGCGACGTTAACCAGACAACCATATTTCGAGCCGGCACCGTCTCCTGTCGGAGCTGAGTCCGTCCGGGATTTGCCGGCGAGCGAGGAGCGAGAAGAAGACCCCGTTGACTGGCCGTTGTTTCCCGCAGCAGAGCCGGGAACCTCCTGGGCTGGTTTGCCGGTTCCTTCATTTCTTCCGCTCAGCATGTGGGTCAGCTGAGTGAATTGTTCGAACTGTTGCTGGATGAATTGTTGCTGCTGTCTCTGTATCTCCATTTGCCGTCTGTGGAGGTCAGCCGTCACGGAGGTCAACACCTGCCGCAAACGCTGTGCTATAACCGGCCGATTGTTCTCCAATGAAGATAAGCCTTTCAGCAGCGAATCCACTTCCATATCTTTGTTTGATGCTGCTCCACCTGTTTCTAAAAGATCTGTGACTGGAGCGTGTCTCTCTAAATGAGACATGATCGAATCTATTAATATGTTTCTATCGGTTGACAACGGCAATCGATATTGAGCAGCTTCTTGTTGTAGTTGCTTGACCGACAAGTTCTGCAATTGTTTTCTCATCATCTCTTCTTCTTCTTCCAGAAGGATCGACATTTGAAAAACAACGAACGAAAACACGCATCTCCTTGAGAAGGATATCGACGGTTGGAGAAAAACGAAAAACCAAATTTTTAAAGAAAAATGGATTTTCATCCCACTTCTGAGATGTAAAAGGAGGTGATCGGATCTTGACCGGTAATTATTACTGAAGAATTGTATAATAATTGAAAATAAAATATATTCAAAGACAACTCTATAACGTTTGAATTACAAAGTTCGACTCGACGCGATTCTCTTTTTCTAACTTCGACTATCTCTATTCCGGTTCGACTCGAGAATCCCTCCTCGCTCGATCGACTCGCAAGTCGTACCCGCTCGCAACTCCCACTCTCATCCCTCCTACTCCGTACCTTAGGACCATCCTTTATATTGGTGGGGTTAGTCGCTACCTTTGTTATCGGCCGTGCCTTACAATAATATAGTACTATTATTAGAAAGAGCAAAGAGTCTATGGACATATATGTAACATATTTTCCTAATTTTGCGTGTTTGAATGACAAGTTAAGCAAAGTACGTTTTATGTAAGAAAACAAACCTAATAGCTATTTTTTCGTGGGTGTTCTGATATATCTATATCAATCAGAAATATTGTGGTCATACCACGTTGTAAAACACCAGTTCTTGTCCGAGTTCACGTCCGCTTTTTATATGCGCGCACACGTCGTATTCTTGTATTACATTTATATCATTAGAATATAGATAGAAGTATTACTAAGTAACAAACAGACTCGTACTGTATAGAAAAAGATAAATATAATATAAGTCTAATAAACATCAACTCTTCTTGCGACAAAGAACAAGCATCAACGAGAAAGTGCAAGATAACCTAGAAAATCAATCAAAGGCCCTCCTACAGGGTGTAAGTACAGATGACTTTAAAAAAGTTATTATAAAAGCTAAGAAAAGAAAGTCTGGAGGCGATACAAAAAAGGAAACCATGAAAAACAAAGTATTTTTGAAACCAAGTACTAGTAAGTGATCTCATTTGCACTAACAAATATACTAACTGACAAGGAAAACGACAATGACATGGATTATATTTCCGATAACGAAGAAGAAGAGAGCAATCAAGAGCAAAATACTAACAAAAATAAAAACACAAAAACTAAACGATCACCATCTTTACACGGAAAAAAAGTAGCTGCCGTAGCTAAAAACTGCGTGTAGTAACTAAAAGTCAGGTGTAAAATATGGACTACTATCATTTTAGCTGCAATACAGATTTAATTTAGTTAAAAGAATTTAGCTATCTGATACACGATGTTTAGCTACATGTAACACTACATCTAAAATATGTTCTGCTAAAAGTATGTTAGAGATAGCTACACTAATTAGCAATAGATATCAAACGGATTTTGCTATGATTTAGAAAGGTTGTGGGAATATGGGATGCTATTAAGAGCTGCTGTTCTATACATGATTACCGATAGTTATCTTAAATATTATATAAAATGCATATATGAAGCAAAAATGGAAACGTTAAAAAATTATATTTAATATATAATTTTATAAAAGAAAATTTTTTTAGTATTTCCATTATATATTTAGTATAAATGTGATTTTTATATAATACTGTCTATATTTTTCTGAAATTATAAAAATATTATAACTAAATTATAACTGAAATACTTATAAACTGAAATATTAGTGAATTATAATTAAAATACTTATGACTCAAAAAATAGCACTTTTTTTACTATAAAAATAAAATATTGTACAATTTTTTTGTGATACACAATAAAAACACATTCAGGATCAGGGTGTCATGAAAAATTTAAAATTAAACGTAATAATGTGAAATAACATATCGTTCACCATTTCCCATGGTATAAGCGTACAAAGGGAAAGCATTGATTAAATCTTCATATTTAATTGAAAGTCATTTTTTACCCTTTCACTTCGAAACCACTAATATTGCTATTTAAACCTATATTTAAAAGAGAGCAACAAATAAAAAGTGGACTTTTATTGTGAATAATGATTAACTGAATTTCCACAAAAATAGGACAAGAATTTTCATCCATTTTATAAAGCAATATCATTCTGGGTTGATATCGAGTACCTTTATAATCAATTTACAACAAAACATGTATTATAACTGATATCATTTGTAACGAAATCATAAAATCGTTGAAATTATTATTTTTACTAATATCAACGAAATTTCCTGATCCTGTTTGGATATTTGGAAGAATACTTTTTGAGTCATAAGTCTATAACAAAATAAAAACTGATATCGAGTAGCAATTGAAAAAATAATATTTTTCCTTCACATGACAACTTTAGAAATTTTTTTGAGAATTTTATGAAAACCTTCAAGCCTAACCACAGATAAGAAAACAAGTGGTCCACACTGCATCATGACTCTTGCATAGTGAAGAAGATTATGATGTTTCGGTTTTAAATTCTGCTTTGTATATTTCATATACTGATTATGATGTTCTTCGACTAATATTCTGAATGCAGAAGCTGATTCTTGTGAGACTGATTTAGTAAAAACAAAATCAAGTATTTCTTTTAATAATAAGAATAATTTCCAAAATGGGTCATTATATGTTTTCACATTATATCCAATAATTACTCTAAAAAATCTACAAAAGCTAACATTTCTGAGGCTGTCATTTTTAACTTGGTTTTTGTTGCAAAATTATCTGTAATACAAGGTGCTTTGTTTCGTACACTAGGACCGTAATCGAACATTTGTAAGCTATAATTGAGAGTTGATAAAGTAAAATCACCAATTTCAAGAAAATGATTTATTATAGGAATCATATCATAATGAGCGATACCTTCTAGAATATCATGCATAATATCATCATAAACATTATCTATAACATGAAATGAAGGTATTGCATTGAAGACACATTCTTCTTTAATTCCTCTAAGTGAGCTGTTTGTTAAAGCTAATCCTGATTGTACCATGCACATGTTCTAATATCAGATTCATTTTCAAGACAAGTAGTCACAGAAAGATTACGATGAATTTTACAAATTCTACATGTATAATTAGCTCGAAGGCTTTCAACAAAGCCACACATAGCATGAAGGCCTAAGTTATCGCCCATTAGCAAACTTAGCACAAAATAAATTTTATGATGATTTCCATTAACATTAATTATTATTCCGACCTGTTCTAAAAAAATCAATTCTTCAATTAAAGGTGCAAATGTTCGTTTGTTTCCAAATTCTTTACGATCTTCTGTGTTAAACAATAGAGTTAAAAAGATATTTTCCAATTGAGACACACATTCAGGTGGCAAACATGGTATGCAACAGTATACTCCTCCAAGAGAAGTAGAGTGAGAGCCTAGAGGATTGTTTACTTCCTAATCATCATAGTATATGAACAATGGGAAAACAATAGCATCATCTGCGAAGCTTTTTTTTTTCTCTTGCCAAAGTTTAGATTGAATAAAGTTTCTGATGGTATCAGAACCTTTAAACGAGTTAATATAATGCATCGTAGCAGTAAAAGCATCAGGCAATTCAAAAAATTTTTTTAATATTTCCCTTAAAGGTATAAAATAACCGCAAACATCTTTTACATGTTCTGCAATAAACTTTCCAATGTTTTTAGGTACTCTTCTTTTACCTATGCAATATTCAACAAGAACTATATAATTGCCACAAGATTTTAAATATTCCATACGTTGATACTCATTTCTAAGGTGATGGAAAGGATTCTCTACTATATCAAACATTGCTGTGATTTCTTGTATTGTTTGTTTATTAATAGAATGAGGTGCATTCAACTGTGAAAGAACTTTTTCTTTAAATATAGAAATATAACCATTCGACAAAAAAAATGTACTATCATCAATAATAGATTGAATATGATTCCGTGGAATTGAAGATTTACTGTACAATTTTGCAATAAAAGCATCACTTTGATTTCTTACAATAGATTTAAAGTCATTAAGAGTTATCAGTAAATCTTTGTTAACAGTATTTTCTAATGAGAATATTTCACAAACACTTGTATTTTCATGAGAATCAATGTATGGAATTAAATTATCGTTCTGTTCTATATTAGTAGATTGTATAAGTTGCACATAAGCATGTTCTTCAGTAATAGGCCACAGAGGAAAGTTATGATTTGGACCAATCAAATGTTTTCTTAACGAATTCCAAGTAGACCATTCTCTAATGCATCCATGTTCGCCACATTTAAATGTAATAAATGAATATGTATAATATTTAATATTAAAATGCGTGTGTAAACTATTTACAGCATATACAGTCTCTTTGCACAAGAAGCAAATAGGCATGATGCGTGTTTCCCTTAACAGTTTAAGATTTTATAGTGATTTATATTCTTGAATTATTGCCAGAACAGAAGAAGTGAGCTGCGAGTTTTTATATTTATCTCATAAAGTTTCAAATTCGTATATAGTTTTTTGTAAAAACATGAAAAGTTGTCCTACTTCTAAGGGATATCTTATATTTAAAGCATTACATGATTTGAAGACTAAGTCCACGGTTTTTAATGGTGTTTCCACTTCATACCTGAATGTATTGATAACAACAAAACATTACTTAATTTCGTCGAAAGAAGGTCCTACTATCACTGCAATAGGTTATGAGGGGTGACCAAAAGATTGTAATTTTTCCGTTCGCTCCTGCAATCTTGCTTTAAGATCTGCGACGGTCTACGAAAGAAGTTATTAATATTAACATTTATTTCTATTTTAATATTGAAAATTTTAATTCCATAAATATATTATATATATATATATATATATGTATATATATATATATATGCCTTTGGTATATTTTGGGGACATTTTAAAAACCTTGTATACATGCATATATTTAGAAACAGTGAACATTATTTAATCGATATAGCTAGTTATAGCAAGTATCTATATGATTTTTTACAGAACTATAAACGATTTAATATGTATGGTCTACTTCAGGGACATCTATACATGAACAGTTAATGGTTCATTTTGAGGACATATATATGTTTAAGTATGGATTATTATGAAGACACAGATGTATAAAATTCAATATTTACGTTTTCCATTACAATTTGAACCCAGAAATATCAACTGATAGCTATAATTGCTAACTATAGTGTATTTTGCATAAAATTAACTGTATTATATGGATGATTATTTTTGAGGACATTTAAAATATTGTTATATATAGATGAGTATTTTTGAGGATTTTAAAAATATATATATAAAAAGACTAACTTGACGCTTTAACTCATGTTGACTCCTTATCATACGTATAATTTTGAACGGTTGGTAAATTTTAGAGTAGGTATTTTATTAGTGGGTCTTCAAAATTTACCAATCATACTTATAATTTTGAACGGTTGGTAAATTTTGAGGACAAACTAGTAAATTAAAAAAAATAAATGTGTGATGTTTTTAATATGATTCTTTTATACTATCTCTTTTATATACATCTTTTTCCTATAGTTTTTTATCCAATAATTATCTTCATTTGTCCTTGAATCATTCATAATTATAAAAAAGTATGTATAAACGAATAGTGGATATTTAGAAATGATTAGTGGAATGACAATGCAAGAAAATGATAAGTAAACAGTATGTCTCACCTATAAATGATCTCGTCCTTTTCCCCTTTAAATACAGACCATAGTAAATGTACATATATGACTTAAATATCAAATTCATTTAATATCATACGCTTATACATCAATACTTTTAAAGATGAAAAATGGTATCACTTCTAGATGTGACAGGTTACATAAAAATATCAAATTTAAAGTACAATAAAAATAGTACATAGAACATGGCCTAGAAATGACAAATGGAACAAGGTTGCAGGAAAAACTTATATATAAAAAAGCTATGTATAAGAGGATTATCTTAAAAACATTAAACATTTATTTTTTTAATTTACTAGTTCGTCCTCAAAATTTACCAACCATACTTATAATTTCGTACGTTGGTAAATTTTGAGGACAAACTAGTAAATTAAAAAAAATAATTGTTTGATGTTTTTAAGATAATCCTTCTAGGCATACCTCTCATATATGTATATGCGTTTCTGCTGTCATCCTTTTCCATTAGTCATTTGTATGCCTTGCTTTAGTATCAGTTTTATTTGTAAAAACGTACGTATATACTATAAATGATTAATGAAAGACTTCAAGAAAAAAAAATGTAAACAGTGCATCTCATCTAAGAATGATCTCGCCTTTTCTTTTTCAAATTTAGACCATAGAAAATGTACAAATATAAAATTAAATATTCTATTCATTTAATATCATATATGCATATGCGTTATTGTTTCAAAGATGAAAGGAGGTACCTATTCTAGATAGGACATGTTATATAAAAGAATCAAATTTACAGTACAATAAAAAATAGTACAATATGTACTTTACTACTGAGTCCTCAAAGTTTACCAAACATACTTATAATTTTGAACGGTTGGTAAACTTTGAGGACAAACTAGTAAAAATAAAAGAAATAAATGTTTGATGTTTTTAAGATAATTCTTCTATACATACCACTTTATATATACATTTCAACTGCAATCTTGTTCCAATAGTCATTTCTAGGCCCTCTAAGCATATGGGGACGTTAATTAAAATTCTAACTCGTCCAATTGTCCAATGGAGAGGAGGTACTAATTCTAGTACTTTAATGCGAAGAGTAATGTGCCGCGATACCACTACTGTTCGAACTCTCGTGCTCGGTACCATTTTTTTCTTCGACCTCGACTTCGAGACGCGGAATTAATTATTCTATCTCTGATATTAATACTTCGGGTGAAAACAACTTTACCTTTTCAAATCCGCGACATGCGCTTCGGCTCCGATTTAACGCAGGACTCCTTGTGAAGTGGTTGCGTGCAAGTTATAATTTCAAGGCAATACCAAGTGTCAGACATTTTTAAGTGATTGTGTCATCCAAAATAAAGGATTACACCGCTAACCAGGGTTGTTACCGAATTCACACACCGACGTCACGAAATGCGCTGTCGAGATCCCTTTCGGAAGAAACACCGACGTACTCAATAAGTAGTGAGTACCGAATAAATAATTTTATCTGTTTGTTTCACCTCTCCCAGTTAAAATTTCGTTATTATAATTATAGTGAAGCAGTTCTTGATTTTCGTATTATCATTGTTCGATCGGTTTACTTCCTACTTTTTCCCTTGTCATTATAATTAGTTTTCCTTTTCTTTGTTGTTTATATTTATTTCCCATTCTCTTCATTTTCATTTAGTTTTTCTATTTCTCTCTGCGGGCACCTGTGTATTTTGCAGAACCGTCTCATATACTGGCGCAAAATACAATTAGGCAGAACCTGCAAATTCTTTCTATTTTTTGCTGCAGTTTGTGCTGATGGATTGGCTGCACATCAGTTATTAGGCTTTTTAAGTCCATTTGCTAAATATTTTTGTAGACTTTGCATGATCAACAGAGATGATTTCAGGAATAATAAAAATTTACAAGTTTCTTTACGTACAAAACAGTTGTATGAAAAACAATTGAAAGAAATACATACTCAAGAAATATTAAAAGAAATTGAAAATTCTAAAACAAAGCCAGGCATTTTAGAAGAATGTGCATTACATACTTCTCGTTTTTTTCATTGCACAAATAATTTTGTTTTTGACCCTATGCACGATATTTTAGAAAGTATCGCACCAATGGAATTAAAATTGGTTTTGCACCGTTATAGTACCTGCGATGATTATAAATTTGACATAGACTTGTTCAACAACAGACTAAATTTATTTCAATACGGTTTAGTAGAAAATAAAAATAAGCCTTCCGCAAATTTTTCTTCAGCTTCTATTAAATATCAAAAAAATTACAAACTTTCACAAACTGCTGTACAAATCTGGTGTTTATTAAAAGTTTTTCCCTTTTTAGTTTCCAATTTAATACCTTACAATGACAAATATCTATCCCTAATTTTAATAGTAAATAGAATAAACGAAATAGTATTTGCTCCAAAATTGAGACGCTCTATTCTACCATATTTATCGGAATTAATTGAAGAACACAATTATTTATTTCGAGAATTATTTCCAGCTATAAGTCCAATTAATAAGCATCATCATTTAACTCACTATCCTCAGTGTATATCTTTTTCTGGTCCTTTACGCTGGTTAAATTGCTTACGATTTGAAGCAAAGCATAATTTTTAAAAAAAATATGGATCTATTGTATGTAATTATAAAAATATTACGAAAACATTAATTCATTATTATCAGTTATCTCAATGCGCAGTTTGGGGTACTAATGAAGAGCCGAGAATCAAATAAAAATATTTTAATAGATCAAAAGTTTATGTTGAAAATACTTCTTGCTGGCAGCAATTATATGACACGAAATATCAAGGCAAAGACAAAGTTATTAAAGTTGATAAAGCAGAGATAGTACAGAATAAAGAAAAGGTTTGTTTGTTGCTATTAATAGTAGAGTACAAGAAAATAGTACAATTACATTTGGTTATATTAAAGAATTAATAATATTAGAAAATGATCAATTGTGGTATGGTGTGAAGAATGGCAGTATCTTGGTTATAATGAATCATTAAATGCTTATCATATAGGTCCTAAACTAAATTCGTTTATAAACACTGATGAGTTATGTGATCTGAAACCATTTGCATTATGGACTGATTTTAAAACTAATTTACAGTATATTGTTCTTCATCATATATTATTATAAATTTTATAATTACAGCTTGTGTACATACAATTTAATTTTTTTTATTTTATGTCTTATATATCTCACATTAAAATTGCAAATAAGCATCTTGTATATATATGTTATATTCAGCTTTTGATTTACATTTACACTGTACTTATATAAAAGTATATATTATAAATAATATGGAGTTATGGAGGTATCAGGATATGAAAAATATATATAGAGGCTACATCAATGTATATAATAGTCAGTACACTGTATTTATTATTTAATTGTTGTGTATTAAATTTTTTTAAATATTTTTGTATAAGCCAAATTATATGTCCATATTTTAGATGAAGGAGTTGATGGTCATGCTTTTATGTTGCTAACTGAAACCGATTTAAAAGAACTCAAAATTAAGACTGGTCCAAGGAAAAGAATATTAAGTTTAATTAGTGCTTGCAATAATGTGGTTAGAACAAAGATTATTCTTATATATATTACATTTAATACAATTTGTTAATCATATATATAAATTAAAGATTTCTCAGGAAATTTTACTTGATGAAATATTATTAAAGTCAAATACTACACAAAATGAAGCATGTAACAATGACAATGTACGAGAAACGGGAAATATTATTGTACTTGCAACAGAAAATACTAATTTGTCTTCTAATAGCAACAAGGTAATTTAATTTATATTGAATATATACATGTATTATTTATATTTGATATTCTCTATAAAATAATTATTGTTTACAGACACATCAAGATTCAGATGCTTTTGATATTAGAGGTTGGATTAAAGAAAACGAAAAATATTGTAAAACAAATCCAGCGCTAATTAATGTTTTAGATTCAGGTATTATTCGCCCCGTTGATAGACAAGAATTTATAAGAATTTGTTGCGCAAATTTAATAAAAATTAATAATAATAACTTGTAAGTAACAATATTCTATTGATGTATAGATTTCTTGTAGAAATATTACTCATGTGATATTATATAGATAGACCATTTATTTTTCATTTTAATTTTTTGGTAAAGATATCCATCGAATGAACTAAAAACTAAATTAGCAAAGCAAATTGTTAAACAGTTTCCGAAACTTCAATCAACTCTGTCTGAAAAAGGCTACGTGAGTATTATATAGTAGTTTTTATTTCACAACATTGGAATACATAAACCTATTTTGTTATATATTGATAACTTTATATTTTAGGAACATTTTTATGATAATAAAACAAATCAAGGTTTTATAGAATATCGTTTAAAAACTATGAGAAAATGTTTAAGTCCATCAAAGAAAAAAAGATCTAATTTTATGGAACCAAAAGTAAAGAAACAAAAGATGTTAAAAACAATAAATCAAAATGAATATTAATTTATAAGAAGAAAATATATTTAAATTAAAGGTAAATACAATAGTTATATACAATTAAAATAATGGAACAATGTATAGATCAGTAATTGTCACTTGTTATAGGTTGCTGAGCTTGCTACAAAAATGCCCAATGAAACAAATAAAAAAGATATATTTCGATTAACCGAAGAAACGAGATGTAATCGTCAAAGACAGGTGAAAGAATTTGATAATGAATTAACATTAAGTGAAATTTTAAAAATATATCCACGTTTTAAGGATTATAATGGCGAATTGGTAAAATAATTTTCTATCTTAATTATCTATTAGTTTTTATATAAAAATGTATTTTATTATTGTTTATTTTATCATTTTCTTCTCTCAGATTCATAGAGAATTTCTAGCTGAATTTCCAAATAATGATACATTTTTGGTACAATTTACATCTTTCTATGTGCCAAGAATTTTGCAATATTGTTCTATAAACTTACCAAACTTACTAATGCATGTTAAAGATTTTGAAGGTAAGTAAATAACGAAGAAAATCTACAAAGTATAATACTTTCTCTGAATGAATATTATTAGTAACCATTACTTAATTTGTACAGATAATATGAAAGCTTTGATTTTGTTGCCGCATTTATTGCCATCGCCTAATTACATTAAACGTAAAAAAAACGTAAGTAATACACACATACATATTGTGTGTGCGTGCGTGCGTGCGTGCGTGTGTGTGTGTGTGTGTACATACACACAATATGTGTGTATATGTATATATATAATATTCAAAAGGAAATATTTTTAATATAAAGATTTTATATACACATCTTAGGTCAAGGAGACAGCATCAGGAAAGAAGATCAAATGCTCGCAATCAATGAGACCTTTTTTATGTCCACAATTAACAATTCCACATAAAAGTTTACTCATATTTAAAAATGTATGTATATGTAATCATAAAAGTATATTATTTAATTCACAATTAGTAAATAATTTTTAATTAATTACAGAAAAATATTAATTAAAATATATATTTTTTAGGCACAAGATAATTTATTTTCAAATGAGTGTTCACAAACTAATAAAAAGAAAAACGTGCAACCTTTAATATGCAATAAAATTGGTGAAGAAAGAAAAGGAATGTATTACATTAAAGCAGATGATCACTTAATAGAAATAGGATATAACGGCTTGGAAACATTTGATATTTTGTTGAAGCTGCACTATTGTTTTGACATACATTTTTCTGCAGATTTAATTAATTTTTATGATTTTATTACTGGTTGTATACTATATCTTGTACAATCGAAAACATGTTGTGTCGCATTTGACGTTACTTTAAAAAATTTAGCAACCGAAGGAAGCATTAATTTACATACGTAAGTAAATAGATATTAAATATATGTAATAGATAAATATATTAGGAGTTTTCAAAAGTTGATCGTATTTTTTATTTTAATTTATTTATAATAACAATATATAAAAAAACCGTTCAATTAAAGTATTTGCTGTCGTTAAATATCCCACATTTTTGGTTACTACAGGTTTTTTTATTCCGTATTTATAAAATCATTTAGTTTAATTTTATTCTTAAACTTTTGAGAAGTCTCATAAACTTTTACAAACCCCTATATAAAAGAGATATTTTATATGGAAAATAATAAATTAATTACTTTTCTAGATCTGATGATGATGATGATAATGACGAGGAAAGTTAAAATACATTTATATTTACTCCTATGTAAACATTTTTAATTTTGATATAATTATTATGTAAACATAATTTTATTTTTATGCCTATAAAAATGTTAATATATGTGCGATATATATTTTATTTTCATGCGTACAAGAATTAGTACGTAGATGTTATACTAATTTCATATCTACATATATATATATTAATATTTAATATCTATAAATATAACCATATACATATATGATTTATAATTAGATATAAACATTTTTTTTCTTATAACTTGTATTTTCTCCAATTTATTTTTCACTTAATTTGTTCAATTGTAAAATAAAAATATTTTAGTTTCAACTTTTAATCTCTCATTGTCGTTATTTTGATAACAAAAGTAAGAAAATACATTACAAAATAATATTTCTATTAAAATGACAATTGTGCAATCAGTTGAAAGATTGTAAAATATATTGATTTTTTGCTTTAATAATTAACAAATAACTATAAAATTAATAAATAGCCTATTTTTACATGTTATTTTATCTCTTTAATATTTTATTAATTGGAGCACAACCCAAAATAAAACTTTTTTTTTATTAAAAATATTTTTAGTTTTGTATAAAAGTGTAAACATATTTTTTCTTTTGTTTTTTTATGTCAACATGTATGTGTGTGTGCGTGCATGTTTCATGTATATATATGTTACAAATGAACAGATTCACTTAAGAATCTAATGTAAGTCATATATATATATATATATATATATATATATATACATACGTATATATACATGTATATTACTTCATAATATATACTAAAGTGAAACAAGATCACGCACAATTAATAGTATGTAATAAAACATTAATAAATGTATGATATGTTTCGTATTTTTGAGATCCATGATTGTGGATCTAGCATAAACACGAACTACAAAATTGTGGATCTAGCACGGACTCGAACCAATCGGTCGTTTTATCATCGCGTTGAAAAGTGGATCCAGCCATGTAGTTACACTTTTCTATAAAATGGATCCAGTTAGCGCACTGTACGGCGGAGAAAAAGCGTCGTAAGAAAATCGACGGCGTGGCGTCTCTCAGGTTTCTCTCTGACTTTAAATTAGAGTTAAAGGCCGCAGCACACACTTTTGCATAATGTATTATGCATATGTATAAGGAATTCGATTGGTTAAATTCTTTATGCATGTGCTTATAGGCCAATCAGTTTTCTTATGTATTTGTGTTATGGGTCGACAAGACCAACGAGAAAATTCCAACGTCACTGTCACCAACATTGAGAAATGAATTTTTATTCAATGTATTGGTGTATGTCTGTATACGTACAAACATCATTGCATTTCAAGAGAGACGAAGACGACATTATTGTCTTTCATTGTCTCTCCTTAGTAAGCGGTGCTGCCAACTTAATTTCTTACAATTAGCTGCACTTGCACTTTAGGTACAGATACAATATTCTATTCGGTAATATTTTGCCTAGAAGAAGTTATATTTCTTTATAAAACTTTTTTTTGCTACATTCCTTGTAAAGTTTATTACCCCGCTAAAGAGCCGGATTTTGCATTTTGGCTTTTAAAAAATTTATAATAATTACAATCGATGCACCTGCTCTATATACTTCATTCACGATCAGTATACCTTATTCATGTCAATTTTATGAAATTTTATTTTATGCCTTTTTTCCAAAAAATCGCTCTTTAACGGGCTGCGAGAAATCCTCTTGAATAAGAATATCATTGTTAAATATGATTCTTTCTTAATTTATAGCCGAAATATCGTCGAAAAGAATTTATAGTTCCGAAGTCTCCGCATGAGGTCTCCACCGTGAATCCTCTCAACCCTTATGCGTTATAGAAAAATGTGTGCTGCGGCCTTAAAGGCCGCCGCACACACTTTTACATAACGCATAATGCACATACATAAGGAAACTGATTGGTCTATAAACACATGCATAAGGAATTCAACCAATCGAATTCCTTATGTATATGCATTATGTAAAAGTGTTTGCGGCGGCTTTAAGGGTCGACAGGAGACACTGTGAAAACTTCTATCGGTCGGCTGCAAACTACTGTTTCGCAAGAACAGTTTACAGCCAAAATACAAAGAGAATCTTAATAAAATTGTGTGTATTCGTAATCAGTAGGATATTTCGCAGTCGCTACAGAGCGATTTTTTGAGAAAAAGATCGAAATAAATTAAGAAGTAAGTTCAAAAACGGCAATAGAGAGCAAAAATTAAGTCGTGTTAAACGAGTTAGATAATAATTTAACAATCATATAATAATTAAACAGATTAAGATGTATTATAATTAATATCAGAAATGTCAATAAATCTTACATATGTCGCAACCTCTTCAATGATAAATTAGTAATAACTATATTATATAATGCATTATCGCAAACGCTAATCAATCATCGATATTAAAATGACAAATGTTAAGCAAAGATATAAAAACGACAAATGTTACGAAAAATTAAAAATCATCGAAATAAAATTTCCAAAAATGTGCTGCTGATCGCGAAAGTTACCGCGGTCACAGATTAATAGACAGATAGCCAAAGGCCCCTATAAAGATGAGACCTCCATTTTCGTGCGACAGAGTTTGCCCCGACATACTTTGCCCCTGGTTTGAGTCCGTGCTAAATTTCGCAAAAGATTTTGCCCCTGGTTCGAGTCCGTGCTAAATTCCGTTGACTTTACCAAAATACTTTGCCCCTGGTGTGAGTTCATGCTAAATTCTGTTGATTTTACCAAAAGACTTTGTCTCTGGTGCGAGTCTAGGCTAAACTTCTTTAATTTAGAAATAAATAATAGCGAGTCAGGCGAATCATATATAATAATTATATTGTTATTGTTTTACAATAAAAATTTTATAAATAACAAATTTTATTATATATTAATAAATATTTTTATTGTACTATTCTGTAAAAATTTATGTGAATATATAAAAGTTACAAATATAAAATATTTATTGTGTTATTTATAATTCACATATTCTTAATATATTTATAACCAAAATATTTTCATTTTTATTATCTTAATATGTTGTATGTCAGCAATAACAAAATTGTAAAAAAATAAGAAATTGTAATTGTTTATTTATTGATCATGTTTATGTATAACATTATATATATATATATATATATATACATATATATATATATATATATATATATATATATATACAGGGTGTCCCATAATTCGCAAACCACCTGTCAGGTGCAGGTAGAGTAGGTTAAACTGGGTAAAAAAGTTATGTATCATTTTGCAATTTTTGCAATAGTTAATGAGATATTAATTATAAGAGATCAGCCAATCGGCGCTCGGCAGGAGCGCGCGGCACGAAGAAGCCTCCCACTGTTACTTGATACTAGGCGCGCCGATATGTGTGTGACTCTTCAGGTTGTCAATGCAGAGGGTTCCTCCCACCGCTTCGTCGGCGCGCCTAGTATCAAGTAACAGTGGGAGGCTTCTTCGTGCCGCGCGCTCCTGCCGAGCGCCGATTGGCTGATCTCTTATAATTAATATCTCATTAACTATTGCAAAAATTGCAAAATGGTAAATAATTTTTTTACCCAGTTTAACCTACTCTACCTGCACCTGACGGGTGGTTCGCGAATTATGGAACACCCTGTATATAGAAATGACATTTTATATAGATATACTTAAGAGTATTATATGACTATACAGTCATTCTTAAAACAAAAATGCTAATAATAAATAAAAATATCGCGATAGTTTTAAAATGAGAAAATTATATTTTATGAATGACAGAGCTGAGGTTGCGCGTGCTCAGGCACGACGAAATGACAAATAGGTAGTAGCATATATAATAATAACCATTTTCATGATAATTAATATTGATTTAATTACAGCTGAAATCAACATATCGCAAATTGCTTGTAGAATCATTTTTTATGTGTTTATACATACATTATTTGTAAAAAAAAATGTACTATTTTATACAATTCGAAACGTGGAAAAACATATAATAACAATGCTATTGTAAAATAAATATTATATTATAAAAAGAGCACTATTCATAAATTTTATAACTTGTCATTTCATTATATCTAAACACACGAAATTTCAATCTTGTGATTTGTGAAATATGATCATTTCTATTTAAAAACTATATAGCTTTATTTTTGTATTAGAATTTTCGTTTTAAAATATTCTAAAGAATTTGCCGTAAAAAGAAAATGACAGCACTTTAAAATATATCCTGTAAAAGAGATGAAGAAAAAAATTAGTCCTTTTAATGTATCAATGTAATTATAAATAAATGATTTAATTATTTTAATTAATGAATAATGAACAATTCAACGAATCGATTTAATTAGATATTATCAATATATGATCGAGATGGATATTGTAAATAAATTTGAATAGATGTAAAATAAATGTTCCTAATAGATTCGAATATATAGATTTGAAAAGAACAGTTGCAAGCGGGAATTATCTCCCAAACAGAAGAAACACGCATTTGCGTGTTGTTTCATTTATCGCTTGTTTTCGCTCAACCGCTCGACGCTCATACACGTTCGGCGTTCTCGAGTGATCATATCGAGTGTCTTATTGTTAGAAGTGTATTGTGTTACTGAGCTTTAATTTAGTGATTTTCAGTATTTTACAATTTTTTTATTGTAGTTACTGAAAAGTTACTGAAAACTATTCTTGTGATTTTTTTAAGTGTGGTGAAAAAATCACGAGATTAGTAAAAATTCGCCGAAATTTCTTTTTCGGTGTTTTTCTGTTCGCGGCCGGAAAGTTGTTTTTTTCAGATTATTTCAGGTATTTTCGTGAATCAAAATGGATAGTGACAAAGATTACGGTATTTGACAGATGTGCATATAAAAACTGTAATAATGTCAAATCAGAGAATTGTAAACTATTTCGTTTTCCACAAAGGACTGATATCAGATTTGACATTTGGATAAAAATCTGCGGTAAGTAAAAAATCAATACCAAAAATATTTAACAATAAATAAATAAGACTGAATTTTATTTTTAAAAAACAAAGAAATGACTGATAAGTCTAAAAAATTTCAAGCAATTTTATGTAATAATTTAAACTTTTTAAATACATTTTAATAAAATAACAAACAATATAATAATTTTGTTAAAAATGTCCTTATTTCGAATTTCTGTGGTAGTATCGTGTAGGATTTAAATATAATTGCGTTATACTAATTTTTGATTGTACTAAATTTGTTCATGTTGTACATACTGAGGAGATGTCGCGAAATACGAAATTGAATGAGCTGTAGTACATTCGATAGGGGCAGTCGAGGGTATAAAAAGTTTGAAAGGATTTAGGTGCATAGGCCTTAGCTTCTAACAAGGGGAGTATACGACGTGGTGGTCACCGATTCAAACGAGGATTTTTTTATGTGTAGTACTTAATTAGAAACAAGTTCTGTTAAAGCGAGAGAATGTGCTTCTCAAGCATTCGTCTAAAAAATATGTTAAAGATTTGCATTTCTTAAGACGTTGCGATGAAACATTATCGAAACTCCCCGGTGGCTCGGTTGGTAGTGTTCTTCTTTTGTAACTGCAAGATCCCTGGATCGAATCTCGCCGTATGTAACTATCTTTTTTTTCTTTTATTTTTGTGTAATTTATTTTTTTTTGTTCCTAGGAATATTTTATAACATTAATAAATAAATATTACAGTTTTTTTTAATAATTGACATTTTATTTTTAACATTTTGTTCCATATATTAAAAGAAAATTCGAATGCTTTCTGTCAAAAATATAATATAAGGAAATGTTTAATATACGAGAAATATATTTACTAGACTACGCGATATCAACTTTTTTTTAACAACTATTATTCTATATTTTTTATTTTTCTATTTTTCTATGTGACTTGATAGCACTCAACGTAAAGATGGTGTGGTTTGGGTATTTGGGTCCGTATCTATCACGCTGCGAACTAGATTTCCGTCGCTACAATTTTTTTCTCGTTTTTTTATTTTTTGTATATAATTTTACTACAAATATTTATTTATCTAAAAACAAATTAATTTGTTTTTAGATAAATAAACAAATTAATTTGTTTTTAGATAAATAAACATTTGTGGTAAGATGTTGTAAGATTATGGGAAATACTACAATTTTCGTATAATATGTCATCTTAATGTAAAAAATAAAATTTTTTTATTGCGCATTTTATCGGTTTGGAAATAATTTTAATGAAATTTTTGTGATTAAAATGATACCAAATACAATATAAATCGGATATTTAATTAGAAAGATATTCATAATTATGACTATTGATTAATTAAAAATTATCCGATATATGTCGTGTTTGGTGTCATTTTAATCGCAAAAATTTCATTAATCCATTAAAATTATTTTCAAATCGATAAAAGGCAAAATAAAAAAAGTTTTATTTTCTGTAGTGAGATATATGATACGAAAAACAATGGATAAAGGAATCCTCGCGAGCAAGACTTCGGAACCCTTTGATGTCGTTCATCTCGCTTACTTCTTATTTGTTCTCTCTCTCGCTTTCGACGACTCACCAGTCTCGTGGAGATGTTATCTTATCTAAAATATAAATATCTTATAAAATAAAAATTCAAACTTTTGTTTCGTATTTTATCGGTTTGAAAATAAATTTAATGGATTAATGAAATTTTTGTGATTAAAATGACACCAAATACGATATAAATCGAATAATATTTAATTAGAAAGATAATCGTAATTATGACAATTGATTAATTAAAAACCATCCATCATATTTCTTTTAAATAAATTTTCTCGAAAACGGCTGAAGGTTACGCCTTTACTCAAATACTGTTCTAATAGAGTACTATACTAGAAAAAATCTCCGATCAAAATCAGTGGCTTTAATTTCGCGCCTTCTCCTTGTCAGCCACGGCAATCCATGCTTTAACGACGCTTTCAAAAGTACTTGAGCAGAGCTCGGCAAATGCTTAACTTTATATACAAATTTCTCATAAATTAAGACCATGCACCCAAACCATCTTAGACTTTTTTTATACCCTAGACTCCCGCTCTCTCCCTATCAAATACACTGTAGCTCATTCAATTTTGTATTTTGAAGTTCGCGGCATTTCCTTGAAATTCTATTTAAATCTAAATCTCTTTATGGAAAATACGAAAAAAATAACTTGTTTCAGACATTACATATTTATTTATATATTACAATACAATAACAGAGTGTATGCATACATTAAAAAACAATAAAATTTTTAATTAATTAAGTTTCAATGACATTTTTTAATAAAAATTATTTTATTAATAAAATTAAAGTCATTTACGCAATGTGATTGGAAATGTGTAATGTTTTTTCCTAGTGTATACATCGTACATAAATAATATTTAAATAAATCTAATGTATTTAAACAGGTAATGAAAAGTTGCTTAAGTGGTCCCCGGCATCAATTCAGAAAGCAGGATTATGTGCGGATCATTTTAATAAAGAAGATTTTATTAGCCGTACAAGATTACATATTGGAAAAAATCCCATACCATGGGTTTTAAAGGAGACTGCAAATTTTTCTGTCATTTCTGAAGACAATGATAAAAGCATTGCAGAAACAGCTGGAATTATTAAAAAAATTATACAGGACAATGTCGTTGACCACTCATCACAATCAGATAATAGAGATTGTACTCCGATGGAAGTCGATTACACCGACTTTTAAATAGACACCGCAGAAAGTACCAGAGACAACACAAATGAAGAAGTCGCAATAACAGTGACAACTAAAAAGTGTTACCCTTCTGGAAAGGAAGTTTTATGCAATTTTGGAAGTAACTTCACAGACGACGAGGAATGGCTCAATAAGGAAAATCTATTTCCATTATTTATTGACAATTACTCTCAAGGAGAAGTGGAAATAAAAACAAATGTGCAAAAAAAGCGAAAAAAACTGCAAAAGAAGTCTGCCCATCAAAAAATGTATAACGAAGATGAAATCACTGAAATCGAAAAATTAAAGAAAGAAAATTTGAGATTAAAAAAACTTCTTGAGAAAAAAAAAAGAAAACAAAAAAATATCATTGCTATGTTGCAACGTCGCAATTCTGAAGTTCGAAAAAGAAAGAGTGTTTGCAAACATAGTGTTAATGAATTTTTGGATGGAAAGAAGTGTCAAAGGTCACTTGCGAGAACAATGATAAAACTTCAATTACATAAAGGAACGTCAGAATATACAAAAGAAAAAAAAGATCTTGCGAAACAAATGTTTTATTATTCAGCAAGTGGATATTCACGGATGAGAAAGGCTGGATTAAATCTGCCATCAGTATCTTCTGTCAGAAATTGGATTTCTGAAACAGAAATTCGACCAGGATTCTGCGAGGAAATATTTTCCAAAATTTAAGAAAGTTTATCTAAACTACCATCTTCTCAAACAGTTTGTTGTTTGAAATTTGATGAGATGTCGATAAAAAAATTTGAAGAATATAGTCGGAAATATGATCTCATTGATAGATCTCGGACCTTTGGGACGAAGCAATGAACCAGCGGGACATATTCTACTATTTTGTCTTGATAGCATTAATGCAGAAAATCCTTGGCGGCAAATAGTAGCATACTTTTTGACTAAAAGTTCAACACATAAGGAGATTATTGAACTCACCGAGATATGTTTGCAAAAATTAAAAAAAGTAGGGGCAAATGTACAGATAATCACATGTAACCAAGGTGGAGCAAATAGAAAAGCTTTTAATAATTGGAAAATTTCTCCACATGAACTGTCTTTTTCATTAAACAATGAAATTTATTTTGCTTCTTTTGATTGACCCCATCTTATCAAACGGTTAATTAGCCAGTTGAGATCTCATAAGTATATTTATGTAAATAGCGAAATCATTATGTCTTTTTACGACTTATTTGCAACATGGCAATTTGACAGAAAATTAAATACTTCAAATTTATTGAATCACATTACCTACGCACACTTTTACCCAAACAATTTTGAATTCATGAATGTGAAAAGAGCATTTCAAATATTAAGTGCAAGATTTGCTGCAGCAATATCAACAGCAGGTTAATACGTTAAAAAGTTCTTCATGGAAAGCATCTGCGGAATTTGTTTACAAAATGAATAAAATAATAGATGCTATGAATGTATATCACATAAATAATTGGAAAGGAAAAAAGGGTCCGTTATCAGATGATAACGGTGATAATGCAATGGTTGAAGAATTATTAACGTCTTTCATTGAATGGTGTTCGAAGTGGAGTACTTCCCTCAACAAGATATCGAGACCTCCTTGCTTTGATGGAATGATTATTACTGTGGAAGCAATTTTATCAACGTATCGTTCCATCAAACAACATTATCCGGATTTCAAGCTTGCCACTGCACTATGCAACCAAGATTCTGTTGAACATACATTTGGAAAAATTAGAGGACGTGGAGGATTCAACCGTAATCCAACTGCCAGAATGGTACGGTTAACGTTGCGGCATATTTTATCAAGTGCATATATTTATGGAAGCGACAGAGGAAATGTAACTTGTCAAGAAACATTTTCATTGACGGATGGTACACCGGTAGTTCATGATGAAATAAAAAACAACAATATTCCATTACAAGAAGAATTTATTTGTTTAACTGAAATGGATGACGACTCTGATAATATCATTGCGACAGCCTTTGAAGAAATTATTAAATATTCAGAACAGAATTCCGACTCTTCAGATGAAATAACAAAGACCAACAAGGAGAACAATTTAAATTCAGAGGCATATGAAAGAAATGCAATTTCATATTTCGCAGGATATATTGCTCGTTACGGTTACAAGAATACAAAGTGCGACAGCTGCCGTGAAAAAAATTTGAAAACACCGATGGAAGAATTAAACAATGAAATCTATATTCAGCTATGTGAATATGAACATCAAGACGAAGATGATCCTGAAATAGAATGGCTATCAAGGCCAACAGATTCATTTTTGAAGATTATTACTCTACAACTTGAAGCAATAAATTTAAGTTACAAGACGTATTGGCATTTTAAAGATGTAAAGAAAAAGCTCTTTGAGATTTGTGTAAAGCACGTCCAGCATGCTGGTGAAGATTGGTTTAACCAGAATAACGAGTGTTATCCACATAGAATTCAAATGTTAGACTTTATATTAAGAGTCAAGATATATGCAATTACAAAAAAGAATAACAATGGAGGAAGAGAAGAAATAAATATAACATCTAAAAGATCAAAAGAAATAAAGACAAAATGTCAAAAACTGAAGAACATAAAACATATGTAAAATCACTATTACATATATAAAAAGATCGCGGCTCTTCGAGCGGTACGATCTAAAACTTATTTTACATTTACTCACGGCATTTAATACGGAATGAGTAAAACGATCGTGGCTCTTCTGCATCGTCTACAATGGCAGCAAGCAATACAAAGTATAAAAGTATTGTTCATTTTGTTACTCCCGACGAAATGAATGAATCTCATTTCGTACTGCTTACTGCTTACTCTATACTCTGTACTACTTGCTGCTATTGTAGACGACGCATTCGAGCGGTACGATCTGGCTTATGTTACATTTACTCGCGGCATTTAATGCGGAACGAGTAAAACGATCGCGGCTCTTCGAGCGGTACGATCTGGCTTATTTTACATTTACTCGCGGCATTTAATGCGGTACGAGTAAAAAACATGTAAAAATTCGCGGCCTTATGGCGGATCGAATAAAATGGGAGATAGTTAACTCTGAATTTTTTAAAATTGAAACATAATTTTTTACTTTTTTTATATATTAATTGTAGGTGCAAAATATTTACATTTTTTTATTTTAGCAAATATTATATTTATATTTTAAAGAATTTTGAGTTATGTGTCAATTGGCCTCCACGTGGCGTCTCCTGGAAATGCTCTATAAACAGCTAACAATTGACACTTTAAGATTATTGTTTGTAATATTATAAATATATATATATTATATTTTAGTTACTTTTTTTATTATTTTTTTGTACATAATATTATTATTTTATTTTACTATATGAAATGTTATTTTTATTTTTTATAAATATAAAAAATATGTGACTTTAGAAAATAAGTGATTTGTTTTATGTATACCTAAATATATGTCAAATAAAAATTATTTCTAATAAATAATACATATTATATCTACATCAAAATAGTTAAAAAATAAAATAACAAAATAAAAAAACAAAAAAATTAAGTAGGTAAGTTTCGATCCTGTGTTCTCCCTATTACTAGTCTCGCGCTCACTCATTACGCTATACGATACTACTCAATAGCATCTTTTAGTTTATGATTTACTACATACACTATCGATCGTTTTTTTCAAGTATAAAAAATATCACTTATAAGACGCATTGGACGAAACGCTCGGACACGGATCAGCTTATTTTCCATCTAGATTAAGTATGTGCAAAGAGATCAAAATCGGTGATTAGTCAACCGTAATTTCTTCTTGTGAGGGAAACAATAAGAAAGATTCTGATTCTAATGTGTATCTTTTTGTTAATTACTGTATTAATTATTTGCATAAAGTTATTTAACTTTTTGAGGAAGTGTCAGTTAATTACTTGTGAGCTAGTTGAGTGTAGAAGTTTGAAAGTGAAAACGAGATATCGAGATTGATTGCATCCGCGGATGCAATACAATTACTTATTTAATAATATTTATAATATATATTAAATGACAAATAAATTTAAAAATAAGTGATTTTCTACAAGTAATCTGCAAAAAATAAAAAGATAATAAATGCACATTAAAAAATTAGGTAGAATTATTTTTAAAATTTATTTATTATATATTATATAATATGCATACATCTAATATATAGTATAATATATTGCAACAAAACTTAAAAATTATAAAAAATAAATTGGTTTTTTCCTCCGCCTCTTTCTCCCATTCCTCCAAATCCTCTTCCCCTTCCTCTCATTTCTCCACTTCCTCTTCCCCTTCTCATTCCTCCACTTCCTCTTCCCCTTCCTCTCATTTCTTCACTTCCTCTTCCCCTTCCTCTTATTCCTCTATTTCCTCTTCCCCTTCCTCCTCTAGCTATTTCTCTTTCACCCCTTCTTATCATTTGTTCTTCTCTTTCCCTTCTTTCTCGGTCTCTTTCTCTATTTTTTTGGCTCCATTCGTGCCTTCTGGCTGACCACCTATATCTATAAAACAGCAAACAAATATATTAAAAAGAGAAATATTAGAATGTGTATAAATCTGGAACTCGTTCATATAATTATGGAAAATCTCGTAAAAAGATGTGTAAATCTTAAGATATATATATTGCTACTAAAATATATATACAGGGTGTCCCAGAACAACCTTCCGTCCGTAAAATGACGTATTCCTGAGGCAATTTTAAGACAATTTTTCCTTTACCAAAATTTGATTTGAAGCGTAGTTTTTGAGTTATAAGCAAAAATAGTTAGCAAATCACATGTCGAGTATAGAAGGCAGGCAGGAGCGACGCGGCGCACCGCGAGCTCCTGCAATCAGCTGATTGCTACACGCGATGTGTGTATGTTTGAGTGTGTGCGTAAAAGAAAGGGATAGAGTGAGTGAGAGAAACAGAGAAGAGAAACGCTCCTTCGATTGTCATCGACATTGTCGTCGACGACTTCAGATCGATCGATATATGGATTTTCCGGCTCAGCTGAGAGACACATCGCGTGTAGCAATCAGTTGATCGCAGCGTCCGATGTTATTTTAAGGAACACTTATTCCTGACGTAATTATAAGACATTTTCTTCTTTACCAAAATGTTATTTAAAGCATAATTTTATGTTATAAGATAAAATAGTTAGCGACTCATGCGGCGGTAATCACTCGTCGGACGATCAGCTGCGCCCGCGCTCGCGGTGCGCCGCGCCACTCCTGCCTGCCTTCTATACTCGACGTGTGATTTGCTAACTATTTTTGCTTATAACTCAAAAACTACGCTTCAAATCAAATTTTGATAAAGGAAAAATTGTCTTAGAATTGTGTCAGAAATACGTCATTTTACGGACGGAAGGTTGTTCTGGGACACCCTATATATATATATATATATATATATATATATATATATATATATATATATAATAGTATATACATATATATATAATATAGTAGCCATATGTGAATAAAATATTTATAATGGATTGGTCTTATTTATGATTAATAAAATTATTTTATTTTAATATTATTATAATTATAATATAATTATATAAAATAAATTATAAAAAAGTAATTACAAACAATATAATTATAATAGAGTTATATATATGTAATAAATATATATCTTAAGAATGTAAATATATCTTAAAATTTACACATTTTTTTGCAAGACTTCATAATTATAAATGTGCTCCACAAATTATATTTATTTTAATTTTATTTACTAGTATAAATATAAACGTGCATATATTGTATATATCTAATTATACTATTATATTGTATTATATATTCTATTGATAATACAAAATGACTAATTAATTACATAGTATATCTCATATAATTCAAAATTTAGTAAACATACCTCGCATCACGTTCGGCGCGTCTTACGCCAGCCCGATGTTGGTTGTTAATATTTATTGGTTGCTGGTTTTCTTTTTCCTCTTGTAATTGAATGTTGCAATAAATTTGAAAAAAAATTTATATCATAATATTAAGTATATAAGTAATATATAAATGAATTTAAAAATAAGATTAACATTTTTGTAAAAAAGTATGTCCAGTTTTATTTTATAGAATATGCTCAATTTTTGGCGTCTCTGATCAACAGCATCAGATATAGCTAGAATTGTAGAGCATCAAAAGAAAATTCAAAAGTTATGTAGGCACAATCTTGTTACAAATAAATCTCCTGAGTTTAATCTATGTCTAAAATTCACTATTATGACTATTTATGACTGCTCAATTTCTCTGTATTAATTATAGGCAATTATAATCTATTGTTTTGTAGTTTGTTAGTGCATTCCTCAATCGATTTATATGTATATAACTCTGACTGTTCACTCGGGGCCAAAAACTGAGCATAGTTTTTACTATAAATTATATTATAAATATTTTTATTTTCAGAAAATAGACTTTATATATATGAATATAATGATAAAAAATAAATAATATTTAAAGTATAATTATTTTAATATTATAGCATAAATACCCTTCTTCGATGTCGTCTGCCTCGTCATCGGCGCTGTACTCATTTAACAATTCTTCTAATTCTTTTTTTCTTTTACTTAACTTTTCTTCTCTTTCTGCCAGGTACTCTAATTTTCTTTTAATTTCTTTTTTCTCCATTCTGTAATTAAAAACTTTATTATATTTCTGTTAGTATTTATGCATAATTTTGTATACACATATATGTATAATATATGAAACGCTGATGATAACGCTATTATTATATATTTGTTAAAATGTGCATAATTCTTTTACAAAAAGGACGTTTGATTGATTGTGAAATATTTGCGAGATGAAGTTGTTAATAAATATGATCTGGACTTATTAATAAATATGTGAAAATGTAGAAAAGTTGAAAGAAATGTAATTTACGTAACATTCCTCTACCTTAAAATATAAAATTAAAGATAAATAAAATATTTTAACTTAAGAAAACTATAATATTAAATAATATATAAAACATTAAACATCTCTGGAATATATGAAACTGAAAATATATTTTTCATTTTTATAATCTTTGTCATGTTTAAACTTCTTACATTAGATAAAAATGAAATTATAAAACTACTATATTCTGAGAAAAATGAAAAACGTTATCATAATTTTGTTCAATTACACATATATTTTATTTTCTTTTTTCGAAAATTATTAGAAAATTATTCATGTTAAACTGACATTTTATTTATAATGATCTAATCATATACAAAAATAATGTAAGACTAAAAAGATTTCATAGAACTTTTAATTAATATATTCTATATATGAACAAATATGTGAGTCAAAGAACATACGAGTAACATGATCTAGCATCAAAGAGTTCCAAAATTTTGTCGGAAATGATTCACGAGCTTGCTTATCTTTGCGAATCGTATATGACTTGCCGAACGCATTATAAGAGCAAGATATAACAGAGAGCAAGCGAGAGCTTTATCAAAGAGTTTCGAAACTTCTCTTACATACAATAGGAATTTTTTCTCAATAATTCGCAATTGAGTATATGTGCGTTAACATTTAATAAAATAAAAATTAAAATTAAAGGTCAAATATAATTTTTGAACACAAATATATATATATTAATTCATTATAAAACATATACGTAGTATTTCTCTCGCATAAAAATAACTATAGAACAAATTAAATTAATTATAAAAAAAATTAAAAATTAATTAAATGACAGATTTAGGTGATAATAATAATAAAACATTTTATTAACAAAACAGATTCAATAAATAAAGGTACATGTTATATATAACATATATAGGTCAGGTTAATTATTTATTTATTTATTTATTTATTTATAATATCATGAAATTCTGTCCTTTTCGAATTACGCGAACACTACGCGTAAAAGGTGAAACCTCGTACTTGTCGCCGAACGAGACGCTCATCATTAGTAAGACAAAGCTAGAGCGATGGATTTTTTATCCTTGTCTGACTCATCTGTTTATTTTATCTTGGGAAAGTAGTTACTGTATTGGCCACTACTACGGCATGGCGCTGAAATCAGAGAAATGCCGGTCTCATCTTTATATAGACCTTTGGCTATCTGTCTATTAATTTGTGGCGTGGTCAGGTGTAATAGCTGCACCTTGAATTTGAAATCAATTTATTATACATTTTTTAAAGTCAAAAATGCAAAATCTGGCTCTGTAACGATCTACATTATTATAGAAAGAATATATAAAAAAAAGTTTTACGAAGAAATATAACTTCTTTATGAGCTAAATATTGTCGAAACGGATATCGCTATCTACACCTAAGGTACAGTTAATGAATCGATGTTGGTAGCACTGCTTACTAAGGAGAGACAATGAAAGACAATAACGTCGTCTTTGTCTCTCTTGAAATGTAATGATGTTTGTACGTATACAGACATATACCAATACATTGAATAAGAATTCATTTCTCAATGTTGGTGACAATGACGTTGGAATTTTCTTGCCGGATCCTTAATATCAGTAGAGAGAAGCCTTCTCTCTGATATCAGATAGAGTATTATTTAGCAAAACGAAATATAAATATGCCGCTGCAATCGTCATATTAAGTACCGCATCAATTAAAACGATGGACACAGTTGGCGTCTCTCTATTATTTAATACTCTAGATATAACCATAGTATTACTCTTTGATATAACTAGTATGGGCACTCTTTGTCGACACTTTGATCTTTTTGTCTTTGATCACGTGGTATTCCGCCATGTTTTTGGACTAATATTCAGTGGCGTATCAATCGTTCAAGGAATCTGCGTTATATTCGTGCCGTGAAAGGAATGTATAAAGGAAGGTATAAAAATTTTATAAATTTTTAAAAAATTAAGAAAAAGTTAAAAAATTATGTAAAAAATTTTAATATATATAATATTTTAAATATTTTTCGATGTTTTATATTCACAAATATATTATAGTATAACTTCTGTGATGCACTCTCACAGATTTCACACTACCACAATTGTCTGATTGGTTCCTCCCAAAAACATAGCGGATGCGCAGAACGGATCGACCATCGACATATAGAATGGACTGAGCATCGCGATAGCTAAGCGGGCGCCCGCTATCGAGAGAGAGAGTTTTAAAATTAATTAATATTTATGAAAAATTTTGGAAATGTCGAGTTCTGGTAAAATATATCAGAGTTCTAATTTTAGCTCAATAAAATAAGGGAAGCAATAAAAACCTTATAACGTTTAATTTGTAAATATTAAAATGTTTTATTTATTTTGCACGTAAAACGTGACCCTTGATAGTCTGACAAAAACTATTAAACTCGCAGAAAAATATTATACGTTATGCGGCATTATAGATTATAAAAGAAACAAAAACAAATCTTTTACGACAATAGGTCATTACACGGCTGTAGCGTACACAGGTTTATCATGGTACGAATATGATGGTCTTAAAAAGAAAAAAAATTACGTTCCATCCGAAAAAATTGTTACACCACACACAATAACTTACGTGCAAAATAAATAAAACTTTATAATTTTAAAAAATCGATATTTTGGAAACTATAAAAGGTAGGAACATGCGGTTTGCGCGAGAATACTTGTCTTATTGAATGTAACTCAGAACTCTAACATTTATGGCCAGAACTCATGATTTTCCAAATTTTCCATAAAAGTTAGTTAATTTTAAAAAATCGATATTTCGGAAACTATAAGAGGTAGGAACATGCGGTTTGCGCGAGAATACTTGTCTTATCGAATGTAACTCAGAATTCTAACATTTACAGCCAGAACTCGTGATTTCCAAAATATCAATGATATTCGAAGTAAGTTTTTTAAACTAAAAACAGCAGAACGCTTTCAAAAAAGTATCAGGAACTCCGTAACTATTCAAAAGAATACCAGAACTGTAGTCAGAACTGTTTTATCTCGATGTGTCAAAAATCGTGAAGTTGGCACCCCCATTTTTCGAAATCGAATTTTAATATCATAACAGGCAGAACTATTTTTAAAAGTGATCTAGAACTCTTTCTTTTGTTTTAAATAACTCAGAACTCTTAACAGAACTATTGTATCGTGACATAGGGATGCCAACTTCACACATCCGTAAAACTATCAAATTATTTGAGAACGCACATAGATAGAATCATAATATCGAAAATATTTTACTGAAGTGCTCGATGTTTTCATTGCAATGGAAAATAAAAGTATTCATACAAATTTTTCAAGGTAAATAGTAATCACGAAACTTCTTTCTGTGCTTCTTTATGCATTGTAGATTCGTTTCTTAAACACACTTAGCTATAAAAATCATCGCGAAATATTTATTTACATACGTTTGTACCGGCATCATTTTTTATTTAAATAATAGGATATCTAATCCTAATTTTTTTAATTTATTAATTTTTATAATAATTTATTTAATTTTTAATATTTATATATATTTCACCACAAAAAAACTAAATTAAATTAATCATTATATTTCAATATTCTATTATATTTTTATTATAATTAAATAAATTTATTTTTCATCTAAAGTTTAACCGCAACTGTGGCACTTTATTTATTAATAATTTTATAATTTTCTATAATAAATTTTCATTTAATTAATTATTTTAAATATTAATTATTAATATTTATATTAAATTATTTAAATTTATATATAACTTTAATTTTAATAAATTTTATTTATATTATAAATTATAAAATAAATTTCGAAAAAAATTAATTTTTAATTTTATTTAAAAATACTTTAAATCAATTTAATTAAAATAATTTAGTTAAAATTATTAAAATTATAAAATCTGATTTAAATATATTTATTTTTTATAAAATAAAAAAAAATTTTCAACTAATTATCACCATTTATGTTCAAACACATAAAATCTTTTAAATTCTATCTTATATCTATTTAAAAATAATTAACCGTCAATTAATTATTTTTATAAATTACATTAAATTTTTTTATTTAAATATAATTTTTTTTGTTCTTTTTATATAATATTATTTATAAATAATATATATTTTTAATAATTAATAAATAATAGTAATTTATACTATATATTCATGTTTTTTATTAACATGCATTTTAGTACAATACTTTATGTATAGAAGAAAACATTATTATAATTGAAACGTTATTAGAAAAATAATGAATTGCTAAAATCACAAGTATTTTTGCTTAAACATTATTTTTCATTGTCGATTGCTACATGGTTATAGAAATCATTATGTTGACAATACGTAAATAAAACATGGAAAAACTTGTATTATATAAATGAATGAAATAAAAGATCTAAATCTTCGAAGTACGCATAAACAGTTTCACGTAAAAAAAAAAAATAATATTTTGAACAAAGATGTTACATATACAAGTGAATAATTCAATAAAAAATTACACATACCTCCCAATATTCTTATGATATTTGATTCCACGTCAGCTTTCATATTCCACGAACGAATAATGTTTACCATTTTCTCACTTGACACAATTTAGCAATTTGTATACTCAATTTAATAATAGACACCACAAACGACGTTTTCTTCTTGTTGTAACACGCACTATATTATTACGAAGTGCCGGCGCTTTATCCGTGCGAGCTCGGCTAGCGCTAGCGACAGTAATGCCAGACTGGAGCTGGAGATCGGATATCGGATACGCGACTCACGGTCACGGCCCGTGTAACGCACACACAAGCGCGAGCCGTGTCATGTGAGCTCTGCGCATACTCGGCGCCAAATACACATGCCGCTGGCGAGGCCCACCCTTAAATCGCCAGGTTAGGACACTTGTAGAGGTTTTAGTTGGTATGCTCGTTAAATAGGGAGAGTCACACATATCTCCGGAGGAGTTCCCGATCCTCCGGGAAATGCTTGACGCATTTCCCCTACGTAAAAAAAAAAAAAAAAGTAACAAAAAAGATGCTTGCGCAGTGATCAAAATTGAAAATTGAAAATTGAACAAATTCAAACGTTGAAATGCAATTTCATTTAGTCGAAGGAAACACATCAAGTAGTTGATATTATATGATAATGATATAATATTTAATCACGCTCTTTAGTTGTTTGTTAAGAAAAATATTTGTTTTCACCTAAATCATGTATCAATCAACTGAATTTTTATTTAGAAATTTTATCAAACAGTTTATTTATTTAATTTTCGATAATGTTTGACTCATTTATTAAAAAAATTATGAAAATATACAAAACTCTTCGTTACTTTGAAAAATTAAAATTGATAAAATCTGCTGTTTGTTTTAACAAAAATTTTGTCGTATTTAATTAAACCATTCGATTAATAATACATAATATTTATCAATCCTCATCGTATCGTTTAGTAAATTCGATACTTGAAATTTAAACAAATATATTATCTAGGTAACTAAATGGCACGCAAAAACAAGTAAATACTACTATTTTGAACAAAATAATTTGATTGAATTGATTTAGTTCATTTTTCATTAAACATTATTGATGGTGACATAAGTAAACTATATCTTTTTTAGTACAATTAAATAATTGTTGAATTAACCATTGAATCAACCAACTATTTCTTTATTTAATAGCTTCTGCCGATATTCAGTAGTGGTTTCTCCATCAGCTTCTAAGAAACCATGTTCTTCTGTCAGTAATAATTTCGCTCGAGCAGATACTTTTTTGCATAGTGAGTTCTTACTAAATCTCTACATCGGATCCAAGATCTGTCGATTTCCAAACGATCACTTTCACATTAAGTTATTTATATTTTTTAATTTAATTGTATATATGTATAAAGGAATAGAAAGAAAATAAAGATTATAAAAATTATAAAGGATAATATATAAAAAAATAAAAATTTATATATTAATTGATACGGATAATTTACCAACTGTCTATCACGATATTGTTGGCGCTCTTCCTAAAATTTAGTGGTGGGAAAACATTACATATAAACATATAACTTGTAGTATACCTTGACATTTACGATCGAACTCCACAGTACACGAGTCAACAATTTGTTCACCAACCGTCACTAATATTGTTAAAGAGTGAGTGAGCTTCATAACAGTTTTTGAACAGTGATCATCAATACATAATTTAATTAAATATATTAAAAACATCACCCATTCTTACAGATATCAACGAACATTGATATTCACACACAATATTATCAGGTCAGTGGTTTCTTTTATTGTTGACTATGTTCGTCTGTAATAAACATCTATCGGAGTAGGTTCACACAACTAAGACAATAGCGTTTTACATTTATACTCATAACATATTATTAAATATTCTCGTTTTAATTTATAAATTTTTATATTTGTGATTTAATTTTTGCGCTGATGAAGACTCAAAGATTGAGCTCGAAACGTACGCATCCAAATAATTATATTATTGATTTGTAATTTCTTGTTAACATTTGTCGGTTTAATATCTTCGTATGAGTAGAGTTACATAAATGCGATATAAAGATTCTCTTAACATTTGTAATTTTTGATATGAGGATTGATTTGCGTTATAATAATGCGATATAGAACACCGCTAATAGTAATTTTATTATTGAAGATTATGCGACATATGTACTAATTATTGTCATTTCTGATATTATCTATAATATACCTTATTATTGTGTTTTAATTATTATATGATTGTTTAATTAAGACCTAACTCGTTTAACACGACTTAATTTTTGCTCTCTATTGCCGTTTTTAACTTATTTAATAATTTATATATTAATATATAAATATAATATATTTATATATTAATATTGTAATTATAATATATTTATATATTAATATTGTATTTAGTATTAACATTTTTTTTATTTACGATTTTCATAATTCAGATACTTTTTTCTTGAAATCTTCTATTAAATGCGTAATATTTTTGTAAATATGACTTTCTAGATGACAAACATACGAACTTCAATAGTAGTTTTGTATTTCCGAATGATGGGGTGCAAGAACGACATGATGGTGATAGTATAGATGCAATCGGTACACATTGCGATCACAAGAGACAAACCTTTCGCGAAGATGTTCACCGAATTATCCCGAAGAATTTGTGAATAAAGGAAAATTAAAAATTGGACCAGTCCCTCCTCGTAGATCACCCCTCTTCTCCCCAATCGTCCAACCGGGGCCGTGAACATGGGAGTCCTTGGACTCCCCTCGCCCCAACCCGGCCGGAGAATCCACGGCTAATTAGAGGGAGAAATTCAATTGTGGTGATCTACGAGGAGGGACTGGACCAATTTCTCTCCTTAGATTGATTTAATTAAAATTTTTGGAACAATACCTATGTTACAAAAGAGTTATTATTTTGAAATAATTTTCATGGAAGTTTCTTTTGTATAAATATATAAAAGGAACACCAATTTGCCCCTGGTTTCAACGAGTCCCGGTCTCTCTTAAAACTTTTAATGGTTAATTTATAAACATTTGTAATATTGTTACGTTCACTGGATCGATATATAATGCAACGCGCTCGACGTAATCGTTGGGCTACTATCGGACTTGTAAATAATAAACAACACACACTTTAATAATGAAAACAGAAGCTAACCAAAACGAAAATTATATAAAAGTATAAAATATAAATAACTAGGACGGGAAGGGAGGGTAAGAAGAGATTGGTTGAGGCAAAAGAGAGGGGTCGAGAAAGGATGATGGTGATGGGGGAAGGGGCGGGGAGGATGGATGAGGATGGAGGAGCGGGGAGAAGGAAGGAGGGAGTGGGGGAGAGGGAGTGAGAATGAGAAAGAGATCAAAAGAGAGAGAGGGAGATAGTGAGAGAGAATGAGTAAGGGAGGGAGCCAAAGGGAGTAGAAGAGAGTTACGCAAAACAATCCGGCGGAAGCAGAGGTCCAAAAGATTTTGAATTCGAAGCTAAATATTAACAATTGAGATTTGGATTCGGATGAGAAATTAAAGATAAATATAACTTTAAATTTAAGATCCTATAGATATAAGATAGATTAGATTAAGTTGTAAGTTAGTGATAACCCAAGTAGCACAAATTCGTTTCAAAAACGTTTCACAAATGCTTCTGCGAAACGTTTTAGAACCGGCTTTTAAAAATCTGATTGGTTAAAATGTCCACTTAAAAAACGTTAAGGGAAACGTCATTTTCTATAACAAAAAAAAAAACGTTTAAGAAACTGTCAAAATATGGTTTTTTCCTTTATTTGTAAAAAATTTGTTTATTCAAAAATTCAATAAAATAATGCATATATGGATATAATCCATCTATTTTCATCATGTTCTGAATCTCTTGTCGAGATTATATCAGAAGTCAAACTGACAAAAAAGACATAATTTAAATTATACTTTTAGTATCTGTTCTTTTAGGCTTTATATACATGTTATGAAAACTTGAATACGAGTTATAGTTAAGTCTGAACACGCCACGTAGTGGCAAACAAAGGAACACGTATATTATAAAATAGATCTTTTTTGTCTTGTCGAAAAGATGATCAAAAAGACATCTTTTCGTCGACTAAAATTAATTATGACTTTTAGAAGACATCTTTTAAAAAATTACTTTTTTTGTAGGTAGAAAGATATTTTTTTAGACATCTTTTAGCCTTGTCAGAAAGATAACTTAAAAAAGACATCTTTTCGTCATCTTATAATTTTCTGTGCTAGGGATTGTCTTAATAAGTACAGTCTTAATAATGTGTATGTATATAATTTTGAATTAAAAAATTAATTTTTATTCTATTTATAGAAATGTAAAAAATACGTTTTTTAAACCATGATTTTAAAAATGTTTCTGTTGAAACGTTTCTTATTGGTGCTTGACGGTTAAAAAATATTGGATACGTTTAGAAAACGTTTATAAAACGAACATGTGCTACCTGGGAAGTTAGTTGTAAGTAGTTGTAAGATAAGACGTGTTAAGGAAAGAGAGAGAAAGGCTAAGAGAGGCGTGCGTATGAATTGGCGAGCGTGGCGTGTCAACAACGTATTATAATCATAACTACAGACTAGGCAATGAGAGCCATGCGCGAATGCTAATGCGTAAAATTTTTTTATTAGAAATTAATTCTTCTCGTGAAATTTGATTCGTGCACTGAGCACATATTTTACTTGATGTATTTCACTAAGTAATAGATTCTCATTTTTGAGAATTCTATATCTCTCTTTACCCCCCTAAAGAGATGTAGACGAGAAAAAATATCGGGGCAATTTCTCTCTCTCTCTTTCTCTCTCTTCTCCTCCCCCTCCCCCTCCCTCTCTCTGTTTTTTTTTTTTTTTTTTTACGTAGGGAAAATTCACTACGCATCCCCCGGGGATCGGGAACTCCCCGGGGGTATGTGGGACTCTCCCTATTTAACGGACATACCCACTAAAACCCCTACGAGTGTCCTATGCTGACGATTATTGGGGAGGGTGGGCCTCGCCATTGGCACTATCCTGCACCTCCCCTCTCTCTCTGTTTGTCTCTCTCTCTCTCTCTCTCTCTCTCTCTCTCTTTTAAAGAATATGTTACCAAATCAATTAAGAAATAGAATAGAAATAGTAGGAAATGAGATTGAAAGACAAACACGACAAACCGGGGACATTGCAATACAACTTCGTAGAATAAGAAGCGCGCAAAAGAGATTGTTCTACGAAGGAATGAAAATGTATAACGCGTTATCAGCCGAAACAAAGAGTAGTGAAAAAATTGAATCATTTAAGCGTAGGTAAAGAAATATATATATAATAATGTAATTTAAATATGTAATTTTATGTACTACAAATAGCTGAAAAAGCTAATAAAGATCAATCAATTTCTCTCTCTCTCTCTCTCTCTCTCTCTCTCTCTCTCTCTCTCTCTCTCTCTCTCTCTCTCTCTTTCTCTCTCAGAATTTTGCTTTTCAGCCCTGTTCCACGCACAACGAATCCCAATGGAAGGCAAAGCTCGCGCCGAAATTATTTATCTCGCAGCACAACGATGCAATCGACACGTTTCATTCCCTTTCGGTTTCGGTTGTCATACATGTATAAACATACAAATTAACTGACGGACACCATTACGTGCGATATTCGTTTCACATACTTACTCATGCGCGATATTGATCTCTCATCATATTCAGAGGCGTCATTACGATTTTTCCCGAGCCCTGGTCAGTCAGTACCTAAGGGGGGGGGGGGGGGAATTCGAACTTTAAAATAAGATGTTCACTTTTTAAATTAAAAATTTTTTTTTTTTAAATTATTTTATGTAGAATTATAAATCTAGGAAAGTGTGGCGATACGAGTCAGTCGCAGTTGGTAAGGCGCAAAAAATTTCTTTAATCAGTATTAAAATCAAACAAACAAATTTAAATACATATAAATTGGTTTGACATATAAATACAAAAATTAAGACGTACATTTCGGCCTTCTCTTTAGGCCATCTTCAGCGCAAATTAATCGGAATAAACATTATAGTAAATATAAACATATTCGCGTCAAACTGATGTAAAGTAAAGAACAGATAGTTACAATGATAAAGTACGCAATTCGGTCACTTACATAAATATTATGACGTTGACACATGTTGGAGAAGAGTACAAGTCGAAAACGCAGAGTAGCATTCTATCGAACTAATTATTATCTTATAGTTTGTATTGTATTTATTATCTTGTAGTTTGTTGGTGCGGATATATTTATAACAATTGTCTGAACATCACTGGTTGGTAGGCTGATCAAATTAATTAATAAAAATAAAAATTAATTGAAAAATAAAACCAAAGCGGTTAGTCAAATTAATAAAAATGATAGTGATAATGTTGATGAAGTTATATAGTAAAAAATGAAAATTTAAACCAAAAGCAGTTAGTCAAACAAATAAAAATAAAAAAATGATAATAAATAAAAGGAAAATGTAATAAGATAAAAAATAAATAAATAAAACATAACAGTCAAACAAATAAAATTAAATAATGATAATAAATAAAGGAAAATGTTATAAATTTAAAAAAAATTAAATAATTAAAACATAATAAGTTGTCAAAGATAATTACCCAATGATGCATGACATTGTCAAATCTGGATTGGAAATTTGTCTCATTAAAGTTGCTTATAACACCGAGAACTTGGGGTAACAGCATCTCAAGTGTCTCAACAAAGACTGATACAAATAAACAGATTGCACCTAAGTATAATCTGTGTCAATCATATTGAGAGTCAAAAACAAGCTGTTTATTATTTATTATATTATGTTTGATTTAAAATTTAGGAAGTTTATCTACAATTACCGAATATATTTCATCTAAATTTTCGGTGTCCATTTGCAAATTAATACCTTCTTTTTGTTTTTTTATGTAGATCATTTCAGAGATGAGTCTCTTATAATAACAGCGTTCTTTATGCAGGATCCTGACATTATTCCAATCAAATTCGTGGTTAAAATTAAGTTTATGTGTCGATATCACTGAACGGTTATTGCAATTCTTTTTGATATCGTTGCGATGTCGGCAATTCTAGTCTTAAGTTTCCTTTTTGTTTGTCCAACGTATGATACGTAGCAGTTAGAACAATTAATCTTATACACCACGTTCTTTTGATCTTCATAATTCAGTTTATCTTTGTGTCCTTTTATGAGACCCCGTAATTTATTAATGCTATAAAATGCCAACCTCACATCAGATTCCTTCGCAATTTTTAAAAAACAGTCACTCAAGGAGGGGACATACGATAACACGAAAAATGTGGAATTCTTGTCACCATCAGTATCATTGTTATTATTAGTCGATATTGTATTAGTAATGTCCGAATAATTATGTCTGTCAAATAAAAATTTCAATTTTTTTCTAATCGTTTTAAAAATGAGATCTAAAGGATAACAATTATTCAATAAAGTGTTAATGACAAATTTGAAATTCTTTTCATAGAATACTGGGTTCGACAAATGGAAAACTCTATCAACTAGGCCAATGATTGTGTCTCTCTTTTGATTCAAAGGGTGTTGGGAGAAAAAATTAAGATATCTTCCAGAAAAAGTCTGTTTGTGAAATCAATCTATCGTCAGGCAGTTATGATTTAAAATTAAGGTCAAATCCAAAAAGTTTAGTCTATTTTTGTCACTTTTTTCTAACGTAAATTGAATTCTATGATGTAATGAATTAAAAATTTCCACCGTGTGCTCAATCATGTTACTAGGCACTATCATGATAATATCGTCAACGTATCTGTAATAAATAAGTGGAACAAATTTTAAAGAACTCAAGGTTTTCTCTTCAATATCTTGCATTACAATCTCCGCTATGATAGGAGATAATGAAGAACTCATAAGAGTACCGTAGGTCTGTTCGTAAATGTTGTTGTTAAAAGTAAAAAACGTAGACTTTAGTATAAAGTTGACCGTTCCCAAGAAATCGTCTTTTGGAATCGACGTATTATCAGAAATAAAATTCCATCTGTTTGCCACGCTCTCGATTGCATTCTGTAACGGGATATTAGTAAAAAGTGACACCACGTCGAGAGATATTAATTCTGAATCATTGTGAGTGATATTTAGGTTGGATAATAATTTCACAAATTGAAAACTGTTAATGACTTGACTTTCTTTTTTTGGAAAACTCTTATTTAAAATGTCATGAAGATAAGAAACTAGGTCGTATAACGGAATATCCACGGATGACACAATTATTCTAAAGAGGCAATTTTGTTTGTGAATTTTTGGTAAACCGTATGCCTCGTATCGCCACACTTTCTTAGATTTATAATTCTATTTTTAACAAGTCTTATTATTATTGTGATTGTTTATTTTATGTAGATTCCGAGGTCTGGAATTCCATACCCTAACTATAGTGAGCCCTGGTCAGTACTAGGGCTACCAGGGTCCTAATAACGCTCCTAATCACACTTGCGGTCAATGTGTCTCGCGACTTGCATTGGAAAATTTGAATTGCCAGAATATAACTGATCTTTAAAGACGAAATATTTAACGTCAACTATTTTTTCATTATTTATTTTTTAATAAAAGGCTATACTGCACACACACACACACACGCACACGCACACGCACAAGACTTTTCCTAAAATTGACAATTTGAATCATATTCAACACCATAGTTTGACTTGTGAAAGTGGTGAATTAATCAAACCAAAGAAATTTTAACAAATTTTGAAGGAAGATCATTCCCGATTAAAAAAAAAGAGAAAATAATCAACCCAGCAAGTAGTAAGTCAATTTTTATTTTATTAAAATTAAATGTGTGTATATATATATATATATATATATATATATATATATATTATGTATATATATATATATATATATATATATATATATACATAAGACTATCGGGAGAAGACAAAGATCATGAGGTGTAGAAAGGGAGGAGGAAGATGGAGAAAAATAGAATGGAAAGGGAAGGAAGTAGAGGAGGTGAGGGAATTCAGTTATTTGGGGTATGTAATAAGGGGTAATGAGAAAGACAGGATAGAGGTGAGAGAGGTGAGGGACAGGTGAGGGAGAGAGTGAAGAAGGCGGCGGCAATTTTAGGACAGGTATGGAGGTTAGGGAAAAGGAAGTTTGGAAAAGATTGGAGCAGGTTATGGTTATTTGACAAGTTGGTATGGCCGGTGGTGGAGTTATGGGGTAGAGATATGGGGGTAAGGGAAAGGAAGGAAATTGAAAGAATACAGGATAGATACTTGAGGTAGATGGTAGGAGTAGGAAGGAGTGTACCGGGGTATATGATAAGAGAGGAATTTCAGAGGGATTTGCTGAGGGAAAGGGCAGGGATGAGGGCTTGGAAGTACGAGAGAAGGCTAGAGGAAGGGAGGGGGGAGTTCTGGCAGGAGAATGTCTGAGGGAATTGAGGGAGAGAGCAAGAAGGGGAAGAGCAGGGAATGGATGGAAAGAGGAAAGAAAAGAATTTTGGGAAGGAAGAGGATGGAGAATGGAGGAGGCGGAAGGTTTGAGGGACGAGGAAGGTCTGAGAGGAGAAGACATATATGAGAGAGAAATGAGGAAGCAAAGGGAGGTAAGCTGGGAGAGGATTAGAGATTCAAAATTTAATAAATGGTACGGGATGGTTAAGGGGAAAGAGGTACCGGAATATCTAAAGAGAAATTGGGGAGAAAGTAGGTGGATGAGATTGACGAGGTATAGATTGGAGAATGAGATGAAGAGGGGCAGATATTGGGAGGATGAGTCAGGCAGTAAATGTAGAGTGTATGGATGGGGTGAAGAAACATGGGAGCATGCATGGGAGGAATGTGAAGGTTGGGGGGACGGGAGGGGGTGGCAGGAAGTAGTGAGGGAAGTGTTGGGGGAGGAGGGGCAGGGGGAGGAGTGGTAAAAGGGTTTGGAAAAGATCAAGAAAGGGAAGGGGAATAATTGAGAGAATGAGGATTAATTGATATAAAGGCGTTTGTAAACGGAAACGGAAGTCCTTGAGGTGTGTGTGTGTGTGTAGGTAGGGGCAAGATGAGACGAATAGTTTTAAGTAGTTTTAAGGCGTATAGGATGTAAGTAGAATAAGTTTTTTGTAAAAATAGATTGTAAACCCGAAGGAATACAATAAATATATTTATCTATCTATATAAGACTATCGCAATAATAAGCCAAATCGATCGTCTGATTAATGAGTCGACAGATATGTAGTTCATATAAAATTAATGTTATTTTATCCGAGATTATTTCGCGATGTTAATGTATTTAAATAGTTTAGAACAATAGACACGAAAAACTTACATGAATATCCGTGTTACAAATGTACAAGATTGACAGAATTCGTTCATCGATCACAAGAAATGATAATTATATAGAATAAGGGATAATCTCCCGATGTCAATGATCTTGACATATATTATCAAAGTCATGACCCTGAGTAAGGTTCTGAAGGTTTTAGCTGGCGTCCGTTGTTTATTAAAACGTTCAACCGCTGTTCCAATCAACTGCTGTCAATGGTGAAATATTAAGTTCTTTTTGTAGAGCTATTTTATTTGTCGAGGACTATTCATCATCATAACGTAACAGATCAATTAACAAGCGACATCAATACTTAAATATCCATGTGAAAACCAAGTTTCCTTTAAAGCACTTATTTTGAAATTACAAATTATACGTTTATGTCCTTTGGTTTTTTTATAATAATGTTGCATACAATGAATAGTAAATAATCGATTATAGTTTAACCGTACAATATTTTCGTAACGTGGATATTTTATTTTTTTACGATATACATTCTTTGCGCACAAATATTCTAACAATTTATCATATTTTGTTGTCAAGGCAAGAAATTCATAAAATTTCATTTTCTAATATTTTTATGTTAACAGTATAACGATTTCTCCTATACTGATCCATGATAACATTCTTTTTAATGTCAAGTTCGCGAATATCAACAATGTAGGAGTAAGATATTATTAATTGAAATTGCTGAAAGTAAAAAACTCGCGCGTGTGTATCGTGTGTGTGTGCACGAACATAGAAGTAAAATTTCAAGAAAAAAGATAAAAAAAGACGACTTATCATTCTCAGTGATACAATATAACAATATAATATAATACGAAAACATGAACACACGGTGTCCGAAAATTATATATTGTTCATTATACATTTTTTTGTTAATAACTTTTTAATAAACAACGAGCGCCAGCTAAAACTTACTCAGAAACTTACTCAGGATCATGAATCTCGATAATATATGTTAAGATCATTGATATCGGAAGGTGATCTCTTATTCTGTATAATTATCTACGAAATTTCGCTCTAATTGATATAAATTAGATATTAATTTATTTATTATATTTACGGGGATATCGCTTATTCGAAACATCAAGAAAAAACAAGTATCATAAAAATGTTTTGAAAAAATGTATGTAGAAGTAGCTTTTGTAATTAAAAAGTGAAAGAAACTCGTCAGATAGTATAAGGATAGAACACAACGCGTCAGTGTCACTGCAACTATGTAATAAAAGTCAAATCAGTGAAAGCGATTTGAAAAAACTGAAACTTGGTATAACGTTAATTTATTGAAGATAATTTAGAAAAAAAAAAAAAAAAACAGACCTCGTTTAGATAGAACCGACGCCACGCCGTTAGCAATCGATAAAAGAAAAGATTTAAAGCGCGCGCGGTTATAATGCAGTCACCAGTCAAGATTTATTTTTTCACCTCTGATATTTAATTAAACAGATAATAACAAGAAGAAAATATTATTAATAAAATGTATAGTAATGAAATTAAATTCTAATAAAAACTCAAAAACGACGGTTGCTTTCATTTGTTTTAAAAGGAGCAGATCTACTCAAGAACGTCAGTTGTTAGAGAACGCGTTGTCAGTGTTAGAGAACGCGTTGTTTTTTCAATATTTTGAAATAATATGGATCAAAGAACTAGTCCTATCTGTGTAATTTTCACTAAAAAGCAATTTGTTTTTTAAACTTTGATTATCGTTACAAATTCAAAGTTTTTAATGGAAGAGTTGTGAAAACTATCGATGAAAATTTTACATACACAACACACGAAGAGGCCGAAACCAAAATTATTCATCACGTTTGCAATATTAATTATGATGCAAATGTATTGATTTAGTGTTCGGATACAGATATCCGATATTCTTATTATCATGCTTGGGAATATGCAAAATGTGAAAAATAATTTGGATAGAAGTCGGTGTTGGAAATAACCAACGAATTATTAATGTAACTGAGTTACATAAAAGCTTAGGAAATTCTTTATGTGCTTCCTTCTCTTAGGTTTTCATGCAACAGATTGCGACTATAATCCGACATTTTTCAGAAAGGGGAAAAATAGATTCGGTGGATTTTTTAATTTACTTAAAAAATCCACCGAATTTCAAGAAGCTTTTATAAATATAAGCAACTTACATGATAATAACTTCACAGACGCTTTTGAAAAAATAGAAACATTTGTTTGCCTTTTATATGGTTAAAAAAAATAAATCTGGGGGATAGGGAATAGAAGATATGGAGAGGATAGGAGAAAGAGAATTTGGCTATTTGACGCATAGTATGATCGGTGTTGGGATACAAAGTGGAGATTGGGGTTGGAAAGAGAGAGAAGGAGAAGACTGCAAGAAAGATATACGTTAAAGATATAAGTTTAACATATTACTTTTAGTTACAAATGATTATTATAATAACTAAATTATATAATATTATATAATTATATTAATTATGTAATATAATTATATTAATTACATAATATATTATAATTATATTAATTACATAATATATTATAATTATATTAATATAATTATAATATAATTATAATATATTATGTAATTAATATAATGTTATTATGTGTGATTATAATAATTATATATATATATAATATATCAAAAATAATTATTTTATTTTTGATATTTTTTTAAAACTATAGTTTAACATAAAATTTTAAAGTTATTAGACAAATTTATTGTAACATATAAATCAATAAATTTCCAAAAGAAAAAGAATATTTGAAAAAACCATTAAGAATCGTTCTCTCATAAATAATAATAAATGATACAATAACTGCTGTAGAAAGCAAGGACACGAAATAAAATAAATTAAAATGGATGACATTAAAACAACATATCATATAATTCAAAAAGGTTAAAATATAAATATGAAAATAATTAGTACAGAACAATATATAAAATTATCGTGGGAATCGCGAACGTTTCGGGCTCCGATTTGACCCTTCTTCAGCGCAATACAGTAGTCTTAATGAAAAGTCAAAAATATAAAAATTTATTAAAACTTAAACTAGTCAATTCACAACAAAATAGGCGATTAAGAGCCGTAACGCAAATATCAGAGCGTGTGGAAATAAAAATACGTAAATAAATTAATAGATTGAACGAACAGAAATTTATTCAGACGTTTCGATTCTTCCTTGGGATCTTCTTCAGTAGAGAAAAGAAAGAAAAATTGAAGGAAGGATCGAAACGTCTGAATAAATTTCTGTTCGTTGAATCTATTAATTTATTTACGTATTTTTATTTTCGCACGTTCTGATATCTGCGTTACGGCTCTTAATCGCCTATTTTGTTGTGTATTTTATTGTGTTAGAGCCTCTTGTTTTAATTTTAATTTATTTGTTAAACTAGTCATATATATATATTACATATAACACACAACGATACGATCGATACGTTACGACACGTTTCGTTCTCTTCCGTCATTCCCTTTTCGCTCGTTTCGATAGCGATGCACATATACGCTTCACGTGTATGTGACGCTTTCGGTTGTCATACACATATATACATACACATTAACCGACGGACACCATTACGTGTGATATTCGTTCCATATACTCACGCGCGATATTGATTTCTCACACACTTGCGGTTAACGTGCCAAATTGCCAGAATATAACTCATTTTTAAAGACGAAATATATAACGTCAAATATTTTTTCATTATTTAATATTTTTTAATAAAAGGATGTACTGCACACATACACACACACACGCACACGCACACGTACGCGCGCACACACACACACACACGCACACGCACACGCACACGTATACGCATACGCACACGCACACGCACACGCACACGCATATATATATGTATATCGCTTATATGTCCGATGTAAGAACATTTGGTCCGTTAGACAACTTTAGCGCTTTTCGCTTTGAAAATTATATATGTCATATATTAAAAGACGATTACGAAAACATGAGAAACCATTACAACAATTATTTAAAAGATATCATTAGATTGATAATTGTAATGTTTTTTTTTTACGTTCGAAACATGATAGCAATAATAAATCATATTTATGTCAATATTTGCACAACGAAGGTCCAATACCTGATAATTTTGATGTTCAGCTTCAATATCTAAAGATATCAAATGAAAAATTTAATATAAATTGCAAAGGTTGTAATAATAATTGTTGTCTATTAAAAAATGGTACATATATTCTGGTTTTGAATATCACAAGAAAAAAATAAAGATATGTTTCTTATTGGAAAGAAACTTAAATATGTAAAAGAAGTCTATAAATTACCATGTCAGTCTAGTGATTTTAGTATTAAAGTAATGAAATTGAATTATGATACCATTATTTCTTGGCCAATTAATGATTTATTGTGTAAAACATGGAAAATTCCTTATGGAAATGATCGAGATACATTTGCAATATTTTCATCTTAACCATCAAATATAATTTCGTGGGTTATTTAATAAACATTTCTTAAAATATAATACAATGCATATTTACTATAGGATTCCGTATATGTATATAGCATAAAGAAATGGATGCTAGATATATAATTGCGAAATTTCAAGACGGGTTGCAATTAATACTTGCAACTTGATATAATAAAGATAACTCCTCAAGTATATGGCCTAGTCATTTTAAAACGAAATAGCGTATTAATAGAGTTATGACAATTACGACAAAAGAGATGCCAAAAGAAAAATCAGATTGGAAAAAGCTAAAAATTAAAAGTCTTCGGCATTGCAAATAAATGAATATAAAATACATAATACATTTTTATTTGTTATATGGAACATTATTTTTTTGTCTTATTTTAAATTTTTAGATACGTATTTGAAGAAGACATGGAAAAATTAGTTCGAGCGGAGGATACATCTAAAATAGATGATGTATCATCAAACGAATTGAGAGAAAGAGAAAAAAAGAAAAGACACTTAAAAGCAAAAAGATATTTTTCATCTTCTGAAAAAGATGATTTATATTTTTCTGGGGATAAAGAAAATACTCAACAAGATAGAATCCTACCTGCTCTTCCGAAAAAGAAGCATTTTGTTTCAAATAAAAGTCAATTACTGAACACACCTATACAAAATACAAGAAATATATTACATGAAAATACTTCCATTAACACAGTGAATAGTAATGGTAAATATTAAATATGATATACATATATTAGCATGACACGATATTCGTTATACTATTTATGCTTTATTTTTTAGATCTAAATATTAATAAGGACACAAATAATATATAACACACATGGTACGCAAAATTCTTTTAATAATAAACAACCTGATGTTGGTAAGTTTTTAAAATACTAATAATTCTATATACATTATTTACACGTACTAAAGAAGTATACAGTTTGTTCTGTATTGAACAATAAATTTGTAAATAGTGTTTCAAAAATCATCCTAAACAAGAAAGTTTAGATATATACTGTAAGTTAATTCAGCTTAATTAACAAGGTTATTTTATTGACTAATGTATTTTACTTGTTTCAGATTTTAAAAAGCATATTCTATGGAAATTAAATAAAATATTATATAAATTGGATACTATTGAAGATAGATTCGATATATTGCAGGAGAAAGTGCAATCATATAATCAAGTTTGCAACAATCCAGAAATTGATAATTTACTTCCGATATGTACAATTTCTGATTTGACATCTTTTGAAAAGCAATTAAAGAAAAACAAATTTTTATGATGATGTGGTATGTACGACATATACAGAGCACTGACTACTAGAGAAAATTAGTATTAATATTATTTATATAATACTAAGCATAAAAAAGTCGAATACAAAAGTCATGTACTTTCCGCATTGCGTGATTAAATGATAATTGCTGATTATAATTAAATTAGTCAGCTTCGTTTGTTTTTTAGATAAATATACATTTATTATACTTCTGATAATGTATAAAGGATGTAACAAAAAGTGTTCACACACTACCAGATTTAGAAATGTTAATGCGTTCATTTAAACACGATGCTGGCAAATTGATTTTTATCAACTTTTCAAAAGGGGTAGTGTTATGTAAATTTTATGAGCGTAAATTATCACTACATACCATGTATAAATATAATTATTAAAGTATTATTTAAAAAATATTCTATTTTTTTCAGCTAAATCTTTTTAAACTTATTGGTAGAAGCACTGCGCATATTATGATATGCAATATATTAAAAAAAAAGCCATAATAGATAATGCTAGATAGTTAAACATTTTAGTTGGGCCAGGAGAAAAAGTAAACAAAGTTTCAGGGATTTAAAACTATCAAAAATTATCATTCGTAAGTAAAATTTTCATATAATTTGATGTTCATTTTATTTAATTGGGTTTTAAAGAAATGTAGCAAATTCGATAATATATATATTAGAATGCTTAAAAATTTCAAATAAATGTACAAGTAGAACATATTAATTTGAATATACAGAGTGTCCGATAGCTCGCGCAACACCCTTTAAGGGTTAAAATTTATATTTTAATAATTATTGCGCAAATCGCAAAATGGTAGAAGACTTTTATATTCAGTTTGACCTGCTCTATTAGTCCTAGAGAGGTGGGATGATTATTACAGGACACTTTGATATATATAATATCGTTCGCTGAGCGTAAACAAAAAAGCAGATAACATAATTTTTTACCTAACAGTTTTTATAATTTCATACTTTGATTGAAATACAGAAGACATTACAACTATCCAGCACAAAAATGAGAATGAATTGGAAAAATCGTCGACGAATACTAATTTTTCTAAAATGAAGAAAAAGGATGAAATATATTATAATTTAGTTGCTGATAATAATGAAGATTATTTATATAATAATTAGATATCATTTCTTTTAAATATGTTTATGAAATATATTTCTTTAATATATTTATTTTTTTTTAATTCTTTAAAAATGTATTTAAATTATTTATATTATTTTTTCTACAGAAATAATTGATGAAAATGAAAGTTTATTATATGAGTCCTTTGATAAAGTTATAAAAGTAGTAGCAATGCTAGCAACGCATGTAAGTATTGATTTAATTTATGACATCATATGCTTTATACAGGGTAGTCCATTCTATGCACTGTAATATCTTAAAATTCATAAGTTTAAGATAAAAATGTTTGGTTTCGAGAGGGCTATAAGAGGGTACCATTGGTGTGACCTTGAAGAGTTATTTGAAGGTCACATGAACGTCATGTTTAATTTTTTAAATGGGACACCCTATATATTATTCCATATTCTTGTAGCTTATCTCGAAAGCTTTCCAAAACACTATAATCAAATATTTTTTTATTAAATACTTTTCGAGTTATAAGGCTTCAAAGTTGCAATATTTTGACATAAAATACAAGATATCTCGTAAAATATTCATTTTTCGATTATCTTACTCTAATACTTTTATGCACAGAATAATGAGACAAATCAATTGGCGTAATTAAAATACATAATTATGTTAAAGTAAAAATGTGTAACTGCTAGCAAATTCAGATTTTTTCTTAAAGATAACTATGTGTTTTCTTTACAGAAAAGAAAAAAAATAACTATATAAATTTTTAATAATTTATAAAAAGTCCCCTCACTTCGCGAACAGTATTTTTTAAAGATAGAATTTTTTATTTAAATTGTAAAGAATTTTTTTAGTGAAAATGTGAGGCGTCAATAATTTTTGAATTATAAGAGATTGAAAAAAAATTTTTTCATGAATTAAACTAAAAAATTAGATTTTATATGACTATAGCCTTTTGTTGATTTTAGAGAGATGAAGTTTATTTCAAAAAAATTTAAATTGAAATATATAAAATGTTAAAAATATTTATTAATTAATGTTCCTAAAAATAAAAATTGTAATCAAAATATATGTAAACTTAATTTAATTAGATAGAGAAAATAGAAAATTATACGTATTATCAATGAAGTAATTTTTTGTGTTTATTATTTGTATTGAAATACACAAAAATTAACTCCTTTTAGGAAAGATTATGGTTTATATTTATTTTCTACGATGTACTTAACATTAAATGTAGGAAATAAATATAAACTATAAGACAGCTATTCGATTATATTATTACAACACATATTTTGTAGAAATATAATAATGAATTTCTGTTCTGGACAAATTTCTGTTTTTTTTTCTTAGGCAACATAGGCATGTTTATTAAGAATTCTTTGTTATTTTATGAATACTCGTTAAAAAAATTTGTAATCTTCTTTTCTTAAATATTCTGTATACGCATAAAATATGTATACAGGATATTTAAAAAAAAAAAATTACAAACTTTAAGCATAGAAACTCGTAGTATACTCATAAAATAACAAAGAGATTCTTATATAAGATTCTTAATAAGCATATACTTTCTAAAACTAATATTTATTAAAATAATAAGCGATGATAAAAATATCAGTGTATCAAATAAATACAGCCTAAAATTCATTCCATATCGTGAGTTTATTAAAAATATGTCTTCTTAAATAAACAAAGAATGTTTTTGTTGAGAATATATCCCAGTTAGATATTCCTGAAATATTTATAAAATGTTCCTAAAATCTAAAATGAACATCCCAAGATTATTCCAAAACATTCCGGAATATTTAAAGAATGTATAGAAAATGTTCAAATAAGCACAAAAGTTTTGATTTTTTATCATTTTGCATACTGTTTTATTCTATTTTTTATTTCTTTTTTTATGTTCTATATATATATCAAAATTTACACTAAATGTTTCTTATTAAACATACAGGTAATGTTCATAGAATATTCTGAATATTTCACAATTATTTGAACGTTGTATGAACATTTTTCTACTATTCCAGGATATACAGTATACGAATAAAATACGAATGGAATATTTCAGGAATATATCTAGCGTTTACTGTGGAATGTAGCGGAAAATCTATTAGACTACATTAATATATTCCATTAAATATAAATCTATGAAAGTAATCGATTTTACAAAATCGAATATACAATATCCTTATGATATATGTATGAATAAAAGTTGGATTCTTTTAAACTAACAATAAGCACATTTTTTACGCATTTATTTCAACAAAAAGTTGAGATTTTCATTGAAGCGAGAAGAAATAACATAGAACATATAGAGCTGAAACAGTACATATTTAAAAAAAATATTATATTTAAAGAAATATTATATGTATATTAAAAAAATATTGATTTTAGTAAATATTTTTATTAGGATTTTTAGGTTTTAGATAAGAAGTTATTATATGTGGTATACATTTGTATTAGCTTTCAAAAGTGAAATTATAGGTATAGATTAACGTGTCTGATGAGGAACAATATCGTCTTGTTATTTGTGTCAAAGATGATCACATAAATATGAAAAAAATCGCGCGACGATCAATCTCTCGTCAACAGACGAGCTTTAAATTTCGAGAATCTGAACTTCGAAAACCAATATCTCTCTTTCCCTCTTTCTTTAATCAACGATTAGACACCCGTTCCGCGGTATTTATTTCGCACTTCCATCTCCCTCCTTCTCTCAGAACGATGAGTCCTAGACGCGACTCTCCCCCCCCCCCCCCTCGCAACCTCCTCAACCGCTATGGTGTCCACGCGGAAAATCATGACCCTCTCATTTGGATTGGTAGATCGCGATTGTCGGATAAGACTATCACCTGGTACCGACCGCCATGCTGGTAAATTGAAATTCAGAAGGAAAAAAAGTGAAAAAACCGCGATATGCGTATATGTATATGGCGTGTCCTGTAAGAGAAGATGAAAAGAAGGTTAAGTCAGAGCAATATTGGCGGCTTACGAGGGACGAAGAAGCGAAAGGAGTACGGGAAAGGGGTAGAGACGCGAGGAAAGAACTTGTTCGCGATCCTCGCGCCCGAAACTGAAAAATTATAATAATTATTTCAAAAATTAATGGGCACCTCTCGCAGATGATCTGATTCCGCGCGGCGCGCGATCGAAAGGGATTTACGTCGAGGTGGAGTTTAGTGGCGAGACAAGGTAGAAAAAGGGGGGGGGGAAGGAACGCACGGAGGCGGACGAGGCCGCGCCTACCGTGCGCGACGTCACGCGTAACTATTATGCGCGTACAAACTACGAACTTCGTACTACGAAGACGTGTTAGTGGTCACTCTGACGCGACGGCGACGGCGCGACGTATCTACAGTCGAGCGAATCCTTTAGCGAACGTGTCGATATCCGGAAGTTAGTTTCGCGAAAAGATAGTTATCCGGCGAAGTACAGCATTAAGTGATTACCTGTGAATAAAACGATTGTTATGTGAATCGGTCTGGTTTACGTACCTGAAGAACGCTCTTTGCGATATCCCGAACGATCCGTTTTCCGTGTCCTTCTTCCGCATCCTTGTGATCCTGATTTATAATCAACGTTAATTATACTTACCGTGATCGGGTGTGACCTCCGGGTGAACGCGGTAAAACAATAAAAAAAAAAATATAAACTTATACTTCTTAAGCGCGCCTTATCTATGTTATCGAACAGTGCGGGGGTAGGGGGAGAGGGAAAAAGGATCCACGATTGATCACAGAGACGCAATATAATCGCAAATTTCTATCCGCGACTATTTTACGTCTTTACGATCAATCGTGGAAGTTCTCTTTGAGACGAGAAGATCGCTGAAGATTCGCTTTTTAGCGGGAAAAGGATAGTCGCAGATTTCTATCCGCGAAGTAGTGGCGGCGACGGCGACGGCGACAGCGGTAGCAGCAACGATGACAGCAACCAGAAGTTGCCTTTACTTCCACTTTTTCGATCGGGTCAGTCGACATCGTATACGTGAGCGATTGGGGCTAACTCTATCGAATAAGTGGAAGTAGAGATCGACGAGGAAGATGGAAGCCGAGGACCATCTAGCGAGGGACTACGTCCAGGAATTTGATCTTCATCATCTAAACGACGTCAAACGAAGCGTGCCACAAGAACGCTTCTGAAAACATCTCTATTAACTGCACTCTCTGTGAAATTGGCTCGATTTAAGAAGATAGAGAAATATTTTATTTGGTTGCATGCAAATTTTTTAACAACATGCACAGGATAAATCTGTTTATTTCTTCTCATAATTTAGAATATAAAAAAATAGTAGAAAAAAAATTGAAGGATTTATAATGATTCGTAATTTCCAGCGATATAACATAGAATATTATAAAAAATTATTTGTGTATCGGACTGTTTAACATATATGTATACACACATAAATTAAAATTTTAAAACTATTTTTGTTTTTAATATGATAAAAATCTTATACTTTTTATCATATTAAAAACAAAAATATTAGTTTTAAAATTTTAATTTATGTGTGTATACATATACGTTAAACAGTCCGATTATATATAGATAAAATTATAAATCTTTAAATTAATTTTAGTTACCTTACATGTAAAAAATAATTTATTTCTGTTTTTTTCTTAGATGAACAAATTCTGCGATGTACTCCCTCGCTAGATGGTCCAAGGCTGTTAATCTCTACTGCCACTTTATTGCCCGCTTTAGTTACATTTGCTTGCTCATGTAACTGACGCGGTCAAGGATGTAGAAGTAGAGGCAACTCCTGGTTGCCGCCACCGCTGTCGTCACCGTGGCCGTCGCCGCTACCGCCTCCATCGTCGCCGGACACGCGCCGCTCATCCAGGCATTATTGTCGCCGCTGCAGCTCCACCATAATTTCTCCGACCGGAAATCAGGCGAAGCTACAGTGACGACGATGATGCCGAAACGACCAGCGTGTCCGGCACTGTTCTATTATATGTTTCGAATTTGGTGATTCTATATTTTTAATATTTAAATTTTCAATCAATCAGTGTACGGTTCCTCCCGGAAGGACATACGAAGAGTCCGACGAACTTCCGGCGGGGGGTGATTCCTTGGAATCATCCTCCTAGAGGAGAGGTTTTAGTGGATATTATCTGGGCCAACTTCCCAGATTGAGTCCCACATTACTCCTGGACCGGCTCAGGGGTGTACGTAAATGTATTTCCTCCTCCCGCGCCAGGCAAAACAAAAAAAAAACAAAAAAAATTATATACACAGAAAAAAAGTAAGTGTCGAATCAAAACTTATATACTCATATGAATACGTTCATTGTTTCTTACATACGCAACAATTTATACTCTTCTTAGAAGAATTTAAAAATCTTAAATTTCAACAATATGATAGTCATATTCAATACTATAATTGTCATCTTAACAATATAATATAATTATTTTTACAATAAAAAGTTTTCTTTTAACAATAAAAAAAGTTGTATTAAGAAGATGAAAGTGTTGTTTTGATTATATTTCTTTTTATAGCAACTATATGTTAAATTTTTCTCAATAATATTAACATATTCATTTAACTAAATAATAAAGTTATTTAAAATATATAAAAATGTCAAAGCAACATTTGATGTTATATATTTAAGAGTATCGTTTTGTTAAACGAATAAATTTTCTTGTCATTACAACACTTACTATATTTAGATAAACAAAAATATTCTTTTCTCAAGAATATAATATTATACATTTAATACTATTAAGTCTTGAATCAATTAATTATATTCTTAATGTCAAGCAATATTTTTCTTGAATGAAGGTGTTCATATAGTTAGTGTAAAATTATATTAGCTTCAGAATAAAAAATTAAGGTATGCTTAACGCGTTCTCATATTCTTAAATTAAAAAATTTTGTATCAAGTTTAGATTTATTTATAATAAAAAAACAAAATTAGAATTTGAGTTAATAATTTTTAGTTGAGTTAAAATTGCTCAATAATATATTGTACGTAGAGACGTTTAAACTTAACTAAAAAATTATTAACTCGATTTCTAATTTTGTCTTTTTTTATTATAAATAAATCTGAACTTAATGCAAAGTTTTTTAATTTAAGAATAAGAGAATTAAGCATACCTTAATTTTTTATTCTAAAACTAATCCATATACATATATATAAGAAATAATAATTATCTATACTATTATCTATACTAACTATATATATTAGAATGAATAATTATTTTTAAGAATATTATGTTAAATATTATTCTACATAAAAGTATCAAATCATTAAATACTGACAAATTTAAACATTTTATTTTTACAGAAACATAACTACAATATATATATATATATATATATATATATATATATATATATACACATGTATATCTTTACTTATGTAACATATGTATAGCTTTCCTTATTTATATATATTTATTATATATATATATATATATATACATAAGGAAAGCTATACATATGTTACATAAGTAAAGATATACATGTATAAAGATTTTAGAACAAATATATTTATACATATGACACATTTTCTTTTCTTGGTAATAGATCAAATAAAATATTTTTTATTTTATATAGAAAACGCAATGCAGAACAAAAATAAATATTTGTAAGAAGTAAAATACGTTGATATATTTTTTACCATCTTGTAATATATGAATATTTAATGGAAGACAAGTCTCTATTTCAAATAAAGAAAAAAAAGATTATCTGAGGCATCCACAATATAAGCTTTATAATGTGAACTGTATTGAACAGCTATCAATTTCTGTACATGACATAAAAAAATGCATTCAAATTTACTTTCAGAACAAAAAATTTTAATTATTTTAAAAAATACAGGAATATTTTTTTTAACATCGAAAAATATTACATTAAATTTATTGAATCTTATACCATTTTTTTCAATCCAAAATATTTCATAATAATCATCTAAATTACAAGACAAATCGAGTATTGGGCACTTTGCATTAATATTTATTATTTTTCCAATCTTTACTTTGTCTGATAAACCTACTTTTGACATACATCTATAAAGAAAACTTAATTGATTTTTTTTAGCTAATGTTAATGGTAAGTTTTTTCTATTTTGTACATTAATTGCATTTTTTTAAGCTCTCTATGATTTGCTTCAAAACGCATACAAGATAAATGTATGAATCGTCCAACTTTTGTTATTATATCTGGGTAATGTAGTAAAAAGTGATGCTTAGGTTTCAGAGATGCATTAAATAAAAAAAGATACATATCATGATTCACTTATTAAATATGTTAAATATTGTAATGTGTTACTTGATATCTGTGTCAACGTAATAATATCATTTATTTCTTTAAGAACTAAATAAAATGACTAAACTTTATCTTTTTCTGGAATTAGATCACCAATCATTAGATTGAAATTTCTTACTAGACATAACATATCTGATGCCGAAAAAATAATACAACCATTTGTTAAATGTTCCTTAGTTATTGAATTGTTATGGTTTATTTTTTTTCATAGCTATTGTATAAAAAATATTTAATTCTTAAGTTTAACGTTATTAATGAAAAATATTTTTCTTGCACAAAATACTGTATAATTAAAACCATGTCATAACGATAAACACCTTCAAATAAATCATGCATAATATCGCAACATATATTAACATAAATATAAAAATGATTAAGATCATTCCATATGCATTCTTCTTTTATTCCAAACTTTTGATTTTGAACATGATCTGTATAATCTGTTAGTTGTCTGACAGAGCCTACTTTTAAATTTATTTGTTTTTTAATATCTTCTTTACATTCAGTACAAATTCAACAACAGTAATTTGCTGAAAAACTTTCAGGATAACCAAAAATAGAATGTATTCCTAAATTATCTCCTATAACAAATACTATTACAAAAAACACTTTTAATGTTGCGCCATTTAATTCAATAGATAATCCTTCACTTTCCAAATTTTTTAATTCTTTAAGTAAAGTATTAAAAACTGATCTATTTCCAAATTCTGTACGATCTTGACTGTGAAACAGTGAAACAGTAGTGCAAGAAAAATATTTTCTATTCGACTCGCATACTTTGAAGGCACTGAAGCAATAGTAAAATATATTGCACCTAATTTATATATGCCTGCGTGACTTCCAAGTGGATTGCACGTCTGAAAGTCATCAAAATACAATATTAAAGGTATTACTATTTTATTTGAATATTTTGAAACAATTTTTTTCCATAATTCACCTTGAAGTATAGTAGTTAAAGAATCATTTTGTAAAATCTTATTCTGAGATTGCAGAATTTCATCAAATACGTTGGGAATTTGCAAGAAATTTTTTAAAGTTTTTACTACAGGAATATAAATGGTTGTACGATTTTTCAATACCATAGTTTCATTATTTTTTCTACATTCATCAGTAATAATTCCAATAATATATTCATCTGGTGGAATAAGGTTTTTATGATTTAAAAAGTATTTAAATCGTTTATAATCTGTTTTAAACTCTTGCAAAACTGTTATTAACATTAGTATCATCGTTTTTATTTTTGATTTAATATTTATTGTGTAGGTATCATTTTTTAAATTGTCTATACAGTTTGTTATAATATTAATGAAACCTGAAGAGAAAAATTTTATCAAATTTTCGATTATATCTTGAACTATCGATCGATTTAACGACATATTAGAATTAATTTTACCAATAAGATCTACAACGGATTTATGTAAAATATTAGTGAATTCATTAAATTTAGATTGTATGTCAAAAATAGATTCGTTTTGAACGTTTTCAGTTTCATTACTAATTGTAAGTAAAAGTTTATTAGTAGAAGAACAAATAGGAGGTGTAAATTTTTCTTCATTTGTTTGAGATAAATTACTATCTTTTTGAAGACTTACTAATTGTAAGTTATGTTTAGTTCTAATATGGTTTTTATATATATGTCTTTTGTGAAAAGATCTTCTACAATCTATTATTGGACAAATATAACTATTTTCAACATTATGCATATAGTCTAAATGAAAAACAAATTTATCTAATTTAAGAAAGTTTTTTCCACAAAAATAACAATCCATTATTTTATATTTTATATTTTAGTAATCAATAATCAAGCATTCAATAATTAAACTTTTTCACACACTTTTAAAATATCTTCTATATAAGGAATTGATTTATCAAAGTCAGTTTGAATTTTATAAACTGATCTTTGTATAAGCAGATACAAATGTTCTGCTTGAACAGAATAGCACATATGAAAGGTGTGAAATAGTTTAAATAGTGTATCAAATGCTTTGATTACGTTTGAAAATTGATACTTAATAGTATTATCTATAATAATAATAATAATAAAATTGTTCTTATCTCGTGTAAAGACGGCCCCTCGCTAAGTATATGTACGGCTGAACCGTATAGGATTCTTTTCTGTTAACAGATTTTTCTCTTTGTATGTTCACTGTTCGTTCGATATTATTTGGTGACTGAAAAAATAATTTAATAAATTAATAAATAAATTTAATAATAAAGTTTTAAAATTATTTATAATATTATTTATAATTTATTTTATTAATTATATTTGTTTTATTATTATATATAATTTATTTTATTTTATTATTTACAGTTTATAAATATTTATTTATTTATATTATTAATTATTTTTAATTAATTTTTGTATTTTATATATTTTTATTTTATTTTATATAATAATTTATATTTATTTTATTATATACAATAATTCATTTATTTTATTATTTATTTATAATATTAATAATAATAATAAAAAATATAATATTATATATGTAATAAATATTTATAATTATATGCCATTAATATCTTTTCTGTGAAAAAAATTAATTTTTTTAAGAATAAAAACATAATTTTTTTAAATAAATTTTAAAAAATATTTGATTCAGTCTAATTATTACCCATACAGCAGTAGAGATCTGTGGGTTATATCTATATTAAATTTATCCTGTATATCCCAAATATATCTGAATTTCCTTAAAATATTATCAGTATATTGTATACGTATATTACTAAAATGCTCTCATATACAAATTGAAGGTATATTTTAATAATATCTACTAAGATATATGGGAACTAAGATATATGGGAATTCTAAAAAAAAATCCATATGATAGCTTAATAAGAGATATATAGGAAATCTAAAAAGAAAATTTGCACGATATCTTGAGAATATCTTAGACGTTATAATAAAAGCATATACGATAGATGGTGACAGTTATTGTCTATGCAAACATTTACGTGCGGTCATAGTTACGTAGTTACGTGGCGAGTGTGTTTTTCTTAGAAAAATTAAAAACAGTTTTTTATACTCACTATACTGCTGCATATAGGTAAGTAAATAAAATAAATTAAAATAATAGTAAGTTTTAGAAACTTGGTTTCTTATCCAAATGGTTTTTTATAGTTATAGTAATAAACATTACACATCTAACCTCTCTTTTTTCTTCTCACTATTGCATATTTATGTGAGATAATCGTAATTGGAAGCACATAAAAAAATTCTCATTATTGCACCACAATGATCCCAGGGAGCACTGTTCGTTTTATAAACGTTTTCTAAACGTACACTGAAAAAAAAAAAATAGTTGCAATTATCATAATTTAACTATAATTCTTAGTGAGTTTAGGGGACAACTACATTTTTATAGTTATTTTAACATTGCCAAATTATAGCAGACTTAACTTTAAATTCTTGTTGATATAACTTTACATACGTTAAAACAAACATATATATGGTTTTATATACTATAATTTGTGGTTTGTATATAGTAATTTATACTAGGTAATATGATAATAATGACCATAATTAAATGATTAAGAAACCATACGTCATAGTAAAATGTCCTACTTAATATTGTACTATATATATATAGTACAATATTATATACATAATATGGTTTTATATACTATAAATTGCGATTTGTATATAGTAAGTCATACTATAAATATGATAATAATGACCATATTTTAATGATTAAGAAACCATACGTTATAGTAAAATGTCTTATTTAACATTTTACTAAATGCTTATGTAGTTCCATAAGTTTCAGTTTGTAAAGTTTATCCAACTATAAAAAAAGTTTTCTTTAAGGCTTTTTGTTATTGTATTATAAAAATAATATAGAGACGAATTTAAATATAAATAAATATTTTTTTAAGTGTTTATTTTAGGTTGATGACATACAAAAATATTGTACATATCATTTTTTTATATGTATTTTTCAGTATAATCCTTTGTTTCATGTGACAATGTATTTTAGAAATAAATTAAAACTGTAACTAAAAATAATGTAGAATTATACACTTTGTGAAGTATAAATTTGTTAAACATAAAGATACTACTGTTACATCATTATTAGATTAAAATTATAAAACAAATTATATAATCAATTATATAATAAACTATATAATAAATCAAAAATTAATCAGAACTTAAACTGCACAATACTTAAAAATAAACTATTATATATATTAATTATATCGACGTTATATTAGTTATTGAAAAGTATAACTGTAACATATAAAATATATATATTTAAAAACAAAATTTTTCATAAAAATCTTAAAATGTAAATTATTTAAATTTAATAACTAATATAAGAGTTATCATCTGCTTTTCTAATTAAAGTATATACTTTAAAAAATTGTACGCTGTCAAAATTTATAGCATCATACTTTTCTGAAATGTTTATGACATAAGCTTGGTAATGATTATCATAATACGTTGCAAACATATATTTGATAGTAGCACTGAAACATGATGGTGTTAATAAAGATACATTTGATTTGGTTTTAAAAATATCTGCAATTTCAGCAAATAAAGGGAAGTCGTCGTTAATTCTTACTAAGATAATTGATCCTCTTTTAATCATTATATTTCCAAAACGGACGCTTTTAACTTTAGTAAAATTTCTATGATTTTTTAATATTTTTTCGTAACAAACTAATGAATTTCCTTTTTTATATGTAATATACGGTAAATTACCCGACTGCAATTTTATTAATAAATTGCTTAACATTATTTGCTGTTTAATTGCAATACTGTAGCATACGTTTCTTCTACTACTTATTGCACGGGCATATTGTTTTAACGGGCGATGTTTTGTTTCAAATCTCATTGACCATAAATAACGGAGCGGTCCTACAATTTTCATAACGCGAGGATAATGCAACATTAAATGATGCTTAGATTTTAAAGTTTCTCCAAACAAATTTATGTATAACATATGATGTTCGTTAATCAAGTTTTCAAGCAAATCTACTGTCGATTAATACTGTATTGAAGTGTAATAGAAATAATTTTTCGCAATAATATGTAAAGTTCCCAATGTTTGTCATTAGGATCAGTTATAAGATCACCAAATAATAAACCAGCATTTAATACGAAATTTAGCATTTCAGAAGCACACATTTTTATAAATTTTTTTTGTAATTGTGAATTAGAAATTGTAGGAGGACGATTTAACATTGGATCAAAACTGAAAAACTGTAACCTCCAGTTCAAAGTATCTAAAGTAAAATATTTGTGTTCCACGATACAATAATACAAAATAAAACTCATTTCGTATATACATACACCTTCTAATAAATCGTGCATAATATCAATACTATAATTTTCAGTTACATAAAAACTTGATAGAACATTAAATGCACAATTTTCTTTTATACCCGAAATTGTTACGTTGTTAATTGCTATATCATTCGCATAATTTACTTTATTACGCAATATTTTGACATCTTCGCAACATAACTTCCGAGATGTATTTTTTGATACTTTACAAAATCGACAACATTTATCCGCAGAGAAACTTTCGACGAATCCTAAAATGCCATGTAATTCTAAATTATCACCGATAATTAATGCAAGTTTAAAATATGCCTGAATATTTTTAGATCCTATTGTTAACTGAATACCTTCTGTTTCTAAAATCTTTAATTCCTTAATTAAATATGAATAAATTTTTTCTTTTGGAAACAATTTCGAATCATCTGAATGATACAATTGAGCAAGAAAAATGTTCTCTAATTTTGAATACAAGTCTAGTGGTAAACATGGTATTGAAATATACATTCCACATAATTTATATATACCAGCATGTGATCCAAGAGGATTTGCTATTTCGAAAGCGTCTTCGTATAAGAATAAAGGAATTGTTATCGATGAATTACTTGAAATTTTTGATTTCCAGAAATGAGTCTGTATTATATTACATATTTCGTTACTATCATCTTTCATCAATGTGTCGATATGCTCGTAAGTTTATATCACCTATTTCGAAAAATAATTTTAATACTTTTTTTAACGATATTAATTGTCCATACACATTTTCAGTATTTAATACATTTTTATTTCTTACATCTATAGTTCCAAAGAATATTCGTTCAGGTTCAACATAATATCCAAATTTAGTTAATAGTTTATTTCGTTTGTATTCAGTATCAAGATCACCAAAAATATTTTGAAATATATCGAATTTTTCTATTACATGATTTGAATTTGCTTCCATAAAAGATTTTTTTATATCATTTATATAGTTTGTATTTAAAAATAAATGAAACATACGCGTAATCCGATCAATTTGAATACGAGATAATGTTGCATCTGAGTGTAGTGAAGAAATCATTTTCAGTGTTAGTATACAAAGTTCATTTTTTGAAGATTCAATGTTTGAGTCTTTATCAAAAATTGTATTATTTTCAGATTTAATCTCGTTGTCATAAATGTTTATCATTTTGAAACTTGTTTCATTCAAACTTGACTTTTGGATTCGAATTTCAGATTCGATTTTAATTTCACCATTAAAATCATTTTCTATTTCTTCTACATTTACTGTGGATTTTTCAGATATTTTAGATTCTAACATTGCTTCTTCAAAATGTTTGCAACGTATTTTATGCTTATTAAGTGTTTTCTTGTCTGAGTAAAAACGATTGCAATTTTTAAATTGACAAACATATTTAATAGAATTCAAGTGTGTATGATGCTCAAACTGCGGTTTTATATATTTTTTAGAATAGATATTAGAACAGAATTGGCACTTTATCATTATTAAGATTATATGTATCGACGTTAAAAAATATAAATATTATTATATAGATATTAAATATATGAAAGTAAGTTATATAAATTTTTATAAAATAAAGCAAAGAATAGAGGAAATCACTTTTCACTCACTCAAAGCAGCCATCAGTTCTTGCAGATCGTGCCAAATAGTGTCTACAGATACAAAATTTCGAGTGTATTTTGCGTCTTTAATATTGTATACATGGTACTGTAAAAAATATCACAGCATTTCCGAATCAACTGGATACTTTGCATCCAGTGCAAAGAATATTTGGAAACACAAGTTCACTGCATTAATTAGACTCGTTGATTCGTATTTTACGTTATTTACGACAACGTAAAAAGAAGTTAAATTTATAATTGATCCAATCACAACTACCATTGGTTGTAGTGGTAATCCAAGCGCTTCCAGTTTCTCCTTTCGTTTTTCTAACTTAGGTTCCAATTCTGCTATATTCTAAAGAAAATAAAATAATGTTAAATATTGAAATTATTTTTTAGATATAATAATAAGATTTTCTAAAAATACATAAAAATTTGCTTACAGGAATGCGACAAATAAAACTTTCTGCTATCTCTGTTTTGGAAGGTTTCCACTTTTTTTTGTTGCCTGTTTTTACATTACATGGGGAAAATAAATGAGGTAGTACAAAAAGACTTAATGTTTCAGAGGGTATATCTGAAATTATAATATATATGTAAATAGTTTTAAAAAAATATTTAAAAATTTTAAATATTTTATTTTTTATATAAATATTTTTTTAATTATTTTATATTATTTATATTATTTTATTTTATATTATTTTTTTATAAATATTTGATTTTTATTATTTTATATATTTTAAATATTTTAAAAATAATTAATTTTTATAGTTTTTTATATATTTATATACATATATACATATACACACATATACATATATAGATACATATGTACATACATATACATATGTGTGTGTAAGTAATGAAACAAATTTAAAAATTTAAACAATAATTTTAAAAAAGACTAATAAAATAAATGAATATAAAATGTTATCGCAAATTCGAATATTTAGCTGCAGAATAATTATTTTATAACAAAAATATATACAAATATATAAAAATAAACACGCACGCACGCACGCACGCACGCACGCACGCACGCACGCACGCACGCACGCACGCACGCACGCACGCACGCACGCACGCACGCACGCACGCACGCACGCACGCACGCACGCACGCACGCACGCACGCACGCACGCACGCACGCACGCACGCACGCACGCACGCACGCACGCACGCACGCACGCACGCACGCACGCACGCACGCACGCACGCACGCACGCACGCACGCACGCACGCACGCACGCACGCACGCACGCACACACACACACACACATACCATTATGTAGCTCACACAACGATGGGCAAGCTTCTTTCTTTATGGCAAGATCTAATATATATGAGGCAATTTGAGACCACTTATTTGGAAAAATATGCGCATCTATTTCCGTTTCTATTTTAAAATCAATTTGCAACTGCAATAATTAACAATAAAAAATATTGTAAATTAGATAATAGCTTAGAAAGATATTTATGAGTAAATTATAGAATATTACAATTTTTTAGTAATTACCAATATTGCACCGAAAGAAGTTTTTAAGATAGGATATTCTTCATAATAAGCATTAATCGAAGTTTCTCTATTCCTTGCTTTATATGTTTCTTTCCAAAGATTTTCCAGATTAGGATCATCCGGTTGAATTGCCCGCAATTTGAGTAATACTTTTTGATAATCAGTATTTTCAATGTTTTCGTCCTCATTTGCTTTTACTTTTTATCTTTTAATGTATTTTTTTAAGTTATTATATTTATCCCAAAGTTTACCGTTTGCAAGACGTCTGAATTTCGCATTAGATGGTACATAGTATGTTGATGTTTTTTCATATTTGAAAACACTGACTATTGCTACAGACCATTTTTTAAATTGCTCAGAAGTTATTCTATAATATTAAAATAAAGTAATAAATAAAATGAAAGAAAGTACTATATAAAATTTTTGTAAGATATAAATAACATACTTATTAGATTCGTTAAGAAGTTTGTCAATAATCAAATGACAGAGTTTACTGCGATCTGATGGAGTCAATCGTGTTTGTTCCAAAATTTTTTTACTACAGCCTGATTTAGAAAGTAAATCTCTTAAAATCTAAAAGAAAAACATAAAATATAAATAAAAATTCTTAGAATTGCTTAACATTTTTATGTTTAATGATATTTAATATACATTACATATTTTAAAAATTGACTATAATTTTCATAAATAAAAATAAATCAATATTTATACAAACAATATACATACTTTTATTCATTTTATTAATCAGATTTTTAAATATGTTTTGTTAATATAAAAAGAGAATGCTACATAATTTGTGTGTTATAATTCAGTTTCTTAAATTTTTAAATTCACAAGTAATAAAAAACTATTATTTTTTATATAAATCAAACTCCTACTAAAAAAACAATACTACTAGTAAAAGTACATAACAATAACAAGAATGTTGCAAAATTTATATAAAATATTATCTAATATAAAAATAATAAAAAACCTATATAAAATTTACCTTTCCATGATCTTGAAATGAGTTTATCGAAGAACGACTTGCTACACTACATGTATCCTTAGATTCACTTATGTCAAATTTATCTGATTGTGAATATTCCTAAATCAAATAATATTCATAAATAAATATTTTAATAAATTAAATAAAATATTTAATTATAAAATATAAAACTCGCAATATATATTTATAAAGACTGTCCAATTAAATTTAATTTAAAATGTTAGAAAACTTAATAAAATTATTATAGTGTTTCGAAAGATAATATTTGGAAACAATTGTGTGTGTTGTTTACTAATTATGAAAATACAAAAAACTTTTATTTAATTATGTAATATATAACAAATTCAATATTAATATTAATTTTTAGAAAATTATAATTGATTTGATAAAACAAATACAAACAAAAATTTCTTATTATTTTTGATACAAGAGATTTACTTACAGATTGTATATAACTTTATAATATTAAAGAAACTACAACCTTTTTAATAATAATAATAATAATAATAATAATATTAACTTTAATTATACGATCAATGTTAATTATGGAAATTAAAATAACATTAATATTTGTCTCTCTCTCATTGTTTCAAAATAAGATGAAAAAAAACACTTTCATACAGTAAGTGCAAAAAATGATTAGATGTAAAAAAATAGAAAGATTTGTATATAACAAAGAAAATAATTCTTTACTAATTCCAACAAAATAGAATATATATATAAATCAACTTACCAAATATGAACTTTTGTCTTCACTTTCAAGTAATTGTTTCCGATTTTGTAAAAAACAAAAACGTTTTCCGATTATAGGTATCAATTCTTTAATCATAGATTCAGGCATGTATAAGAATGCCTCCTTATCAATTTGCTCATCTAAACAAAATATAGACATAATTATCACAGTCGTATATTAATAAAAATAAAATAATAACTTTTAAATTTCTCAATAAATTCCTGAAAGCCCCACGTTTCCAACTTCTCTTCAATAAAATTTGACATGATTGTAATTTTAAAAATATTTAATCAATATATTTAACCTAAAATATATAAAAATATATAAAAAAATATAAAAAAACGTAAAACAATAATTGTCATATTTATATGTAAATAGCGTGCATGTTTAAACGAGATCTATAAAATTTTTCGAAGACGTCTCAAAAATCTTCGAAATGTATTTGGAATATACGTATTAAGTATCGATAATGGTAATTATTCATTAAAAGATAAGAATTTTCCACTGTTATTTTATATTACGTTATATTAAATAGATAAAATATTTTCTTGTAATTGAAAAAGAATATTGTGTGCTATTACATATACATTATTATCAAGTTTATTCTCTTTGTAATTAGAAGTACTTACCTTTTCCAAATGACGAATTTTTGTGTTAAATCTTTTCACGTATGAATCTTCTCTTTATTGTCTGATAATAGCGTATTTCTACACGTTTTTTGTACGAACACGAACGTACATGTACGTGCACGTGGACGTTGCGTTCACGTGCTGAGTGCCGGACCAAGTGTAACGTATAACGGACAATGGACAATGCCGCAAAATAGTAGACTGTTGACTCTGAATTTGTTCGCGACACTACGATGTGCATACAGTTTGAGCGTAGACAAAATAGATCCCGCGATATTACATGGCAACGACACAATAGCGATTAAATCTTTAAGATACGTATTCGCTATGTACGGTAGGCGTGCGCGAACATGTTGTGACGGTTTTTTCGTAGCGCCGCGCGCGGCAGCCAAGGATCTACCGTGATCAAACATGTTCGCAACACGTCTACTATATTTTCTTTGTAGATTTTATAACATCTTCAGTAAATTTATAGTTAGAAATATAGTCATATAAACTATTAATATGGTCATAAAAAACAAATATTTTTAGTTATCTTTTTTTTACTTATTTTTTAGTTTTTAGTAATTAGTACCATCAGTAAATAGTAGAAATTATATAAACATTATCGTCATATTTACTATAATTATAATTGTGATTATAAAAAATGTTTGTTTAATTTACCATTTGTAACTTGATATTTTATTATATTTCAAATTATCATAATTTATAGTTAAATTTTTATATTATTTGCCAGAACTATGCATATTAAGTTACTTTTACTAATGTCATAGCAATAATAACTATAAAAATGAGAATCCCAACTATAAATTAATTTACTATGCAATTATAGTTGCAAATATCACACACTTTTCTCTCAGGGTATCTAATACGAAAAGATACGTTTAAAAAACAAACATGTGCTACCTGGGACGTTATTATTGGTGTTACTAACATATATATTAATAATGTAACAATAGTACTATTTGTTTCCAGTTTATCATATCCTGCTTTCAAAATATGAGTATATTTTACACTATAGAAGACTGCTCGAAACTGAGAAAAAGAAATGTTGTACTCAAATATTTTCTCTTTCAACTAACATTTCAATTAATGATGATAATAATTTCATTCATACAGATGAGTCACTTTTTAATGAAATATTAATAAGCAGTAAAGAGGAAGAGAGAGAAAATAAAACTTTTACATCTGATACAATTGCATTATATTCTATTGAAAACTCAGTTACTTACGCTAATGAAGATATAGGTTCAAATATAGAATCTGCTCAAGAAAATATCTTATCCAATACTGAGAAATTAAAATTCTTTCTGAGAAATTGGGCTATAAAAAATCAAATCACCTTGGTCTCGCACGTGGCAATTTCGTATTCGGTGCCACGCTTGCTCCGGATTAGTGCTGATACGATATGTCCGGAAATGGCTCGATACATCTCGCATCGCTGTCGATTTAATATCGCATTAATATCTTATATAAACGTGTCAATTCCTGTTGCAATTTTTATGTAGTAGTGTTATAGTGGGGATTCTAAGCCATGGGGCGCTGAGGGGGGTGCGGGGGCGGGGGTATCTGGGAGGCGCGAGGGGTCTGATGTTAGGGAAAGGGGGATGGGGGGTGGGGGGGAAGGGTCCTACACACGTTCGAAAGTAGATGTTTATCTTTGCGGTTGATTTTATAGCCGGGGGCATTTTAGAAGTCATAAAATTGTTTTTTTTCTAGTTTTATGATCATTTTATGGTCATTATATCATTAGGATTTTAAGCGCCGACGTTCGGCAGCTTTGCACCCTCGCGGAAAATCTCCCATAAAACTGGAGCGAAACATCTTCCGAATTTTTAGGGAAAGAACTGCAACTGCAAGGTGTTTATCTTTGTGGTTGATTTATAGCCGGGGGACATTTTAGAAACCATAAAAGTGTTTTTTTTCTTTTTTTCTAATTTTTATGATCATTTTATGACCATTAGAATATTATGGAAAAAGAGATTTTAAGCGCCGGCGTTCGGCAGCTTTGCACCCTCGCGGAAAATCTCCCATAAAACTGGAGCGAAACATCTTCCATAATTTTTAAGGAAAGAATGCAACGCATCAGCGCCAACATTCGGCTGCTCGAATTTGAGAATCTGTCTCCGCGTTAAAACGTATTCAACAGTCGTCGAGTGTCTTTCGATTTAGTGCTAAAATGGATATAGAAGATGTGATTGTCATCGAAGACAATGAAGATGTGGTTATTATCGACGACAGCGATGAAGAAGTAGAAATAGTGAATGACTCTGATTATGAGAGTGATCCGGAAGACTATTTGAATGAACAAGTAGTGCCGTTAGTGCGTGAAGATTTACGAATTATAACTGAACGGCAGGAAATGTGTAACATCATATTTTATTACGAAGTAAAAAAGTATGACAACGATGAGGAAAATAGTGAAAAATTTTGTTCGGGATGTTTCATCGAAGTTCAAGATTCATATACACAAGATAAAATTGTGTATAAACATGAAACAGGACAATATATTTATCACGGTTGGAACTCGTGTAATAATTGTGGACACTCACTGTGCCAAGTAATAGCATGTAGTGTGTGCCGTTTTTGTGCGCAGCAATAAACTTTTGTAGACATTTGCTAGGATTAAGTGCTGTGAAAAATGGTGACCGAAAAACTATTGAATGCGGTGGTGGAGTTTCAACGAAATCGCGAACTTGACATAAAAAATTCCTCAACAGTGATCTTTAAACTACAAAGTTATATATGGACGAATGAAAACAACAGACTAAGGGGAAAGCCTTGCGAGAATTGCTGTTTACCAGGCAAGCATGTCCTGAGCAGTTACAAGAAATCCATCGGGAAATCCGTCAACATATCGATAACATGTTGTATCTACAACATGTTATCGACAATGATCCAGATTCCGATACTGATTCTGATCAGTAATTGTAAGTAATCCTTGATGTGTAAGTATTCTTTTTCAAATTATGAAAATATTAATAAATTTTTTTTTTTTCTGTTATGCAGGAGCCCTACCTGGACGCCACCACGACCGCCCGGTCATCCCCTCCAGCGCCTCGCAGCAGCAGTCGCCGTCGTGCCGTACCGCTCGACCATCGGCATGCAATCTCTTATATATATTTTTTTTTTTATATCTTTTTCTTTTTATTTTTATTTTTAAATTCACACACACACACACACACACACACGCGCGCGCGCGCACGCACGCACGCACGCACGCACGCACGCACGCACGCACGCACGCACGCACGCACGCACGCACGCACGCACACAGATTTTTGTAAATAAACACACACTTTTTAAATAAAAAAAAATTATGTTAAAACACATATAATTGCTTGCTTGCGCTTCCTTCATATATCCCATCCTTCTTCCTTCATATACTAGATATAATTAGATATAATAACTTAATATTTAATATAAAAAAAAATATAAAAAGAAAAAAAAAAAAAAATAATAAAAAGGAAGAAAAAAATAATAAAAAGGAAAAAAAAAATAATAAAAAGAAAAAAGAAAAAAATTATAAAAAGAAAAAAGAAAAATAATTACTGTTTGCGTTCTCGCTTTCCTTCACCTCGCGCTATCTCCTTCTTTCCTAGCGTTTACTCTCTCGCTCTCCTTCGCCTCGCGCTATCTCTTTCTTTCCTAGCGTTTACTCTCTCGCTTTCCTTCACCTCGCGCTATCTCTTTCTTTCCTAGCGTTTACTCTCTCGCTCTCCTTCGCCTCGCGCTATCTCTTTCTTTCCTAGCGTTTACTCTCTCGCTCTCCTTCGCCTCGCGCTATTTCTTTCTTTCCTAGCGCTTACTCTCTCGCGGTCCCTAGCTTCGCATCTCCCTTCCCAGCATGACGTCATTCCCCGCAACGAGCTACATATGAGAACTGGGACTGTTTACGGGTGGGAGGAAGCACGGATGGGAAATGCGTGCGAGTAAATTATATCATGATTTAAATTTAAAAAAACTTTATTCTTCTCTTTTATATATATATTTTTTTTTTTATTACATATTGTGACTAAAAACTAAAGCTACCAGTTCGCAATCGACGAGTTGATGTTTATTGAAGGCGTCGCTGGCGCATATTACATTTGACACTTTTTTATTATCCGTTATAGTGGACGCGATATTGGAGAATTGTGTAAACTTAGTATCGACTGTCTCGGTGATTCTAACCAATCGATCAAAGGTTACATCGATGCATTGATCGAGATTAAACATACGGTGTAACGTCGGTTCAATCATCATCATGCGTACGTTTAAAGATTCGAGACTTATAAGTTTAGTATCGTTAATCGTATGAACTCGCACTGTTAACGGTCCAACGCTTATAAAATTATAGGTATCTTTAGAGTCCTTTCGCAGTAAATCGTGAATATTGCGACGTTGCTCGTAGAGTCCCTTCCACGTTTCGAGAGATAATACCAGTTCCTTTCCTTGATGATCTCCTATGACAATTTCCACGTAACTCGGTGTACCCACGTTGATACCAATTTCAAGGAATTTGAATTCCGTGGTTGTCAATGCGTATCGTCTACTTAGTATACGAATCGCACGACGCTTCAACGAAATGCTGTAGAAAAATAAAATTAAAAAATTAGTTTAAAAACAATTTGTGAAAAAATAGAAAGAAGTTAAACAAAAACTTACTTGTCACATTTGTTCTCAAACGATGGAGTTTCATAACGATTCGGTACGTAATTATTCACGCTTCTGCTGGGGCCGCCACTGCTTCTTTCGACGTAGTACATATTTCCAGATTTCAAAAGTGGACCACTTTCACGAACGGTTAACGCAACACTGACCGTATGAAGAATCAAATATACGTGACATCCCGTTTTTCAAAGTAGTGGGAGATTAGTGGTAAATGTGGTGGGAGATTCTAGAATACTTTAGTGCTCTGAAATTTTTAGAAGGGAGAGAGACGATACTCGGATAAAAAGAATTCTTAAATGACTCGTGAGGGAGGGAGGAAGGGAGGGAATGAGGAGGGGGAATAAGAAATAAAACATATTAGTGTTTAAATATTTTATTTTTCCAAATCTTGCAATTCTTTCTGGCGTTGCGACCACCAGTTAAATATTTTGAATACATTTTGTAATGCGCAATTCTTAACATGTTTTTCACATCGTATAGTATTTTTAACATCTAGATTATTTAGAGATTCGATATCGTCGTAATCAGCATCCAAGGTCTCAATGATTAAATTTTCTCTCGCATCGTCGCCGAGCATATTAGCAAGCCATTTTCGTTTCTGGCATCCTTTAACGTATACGATACACTGCATTTTATCATCTTCTTCTTCAACTACAGCTGTTGTAATCAATCGTTTCGCCATGCTGTACGCAACGATTCCATCCTCCCATTGTAGTCCATGATGATTCGCCATCAACCATGAAGCTTGACATTTTTCGGATTTTGTAAGGAGATGCCATGGTATAGGACTCCGAAAAATGTAATGTGCGAGAACAGTTCTTCTTCTCAGCACCGCCACCTCCTTTGCGATGAATTTATTCGAAACGACAAATCCTTGCAGATCGACAAACGTTGGTACAGACATGATGAGATCTCTTTTCGTCAGTTAAGAAGAATGACAACCATCTCGTAACACTCGGATTTATATCCAGCTTTCCCTCTCTCTAAATTATTGTCGCAAACACTTAGGTAATTTTGCGCAACGTTGGTCAACGGGTTGTACTGGATTACGCGATCATGTATGATGAGACAGTACGCAGTCGTATTATTAGCCACATTCTCCTTACACTCAAATTCCAATCGCACATTCACGGTTGCACTCTTGACCGATTCGTTTTGTCGAGAACAATCGATGATCACAAACGGACCGTACTGTAGAAACAGTGAGACAGTGAGACTCGGTTCGAGGTACTCGTATCCGTAATAGTTTTTGCAGAAACGCGCGTACGTGTCGTACAGAATCGACCATCTGTTTTTATCGAAATCCAGATTCATGTCATCGTACGGATAACATTCCGAGTTCAGATAGAGTTTCACGTTTGTTAATTTACAGTCGTCGAATTTACTCGCATCCTCGGACATAACATTCTTCCGGCCTGTCTGCAGAGCAAAGGTATCGTGGTTTCTCCAGTTGAGTCGTGGTCTTAATGGCCCACGAATGTTTGGTTGTACGCTGCAACAGCGGAAACTCGTACAGATCCCACGAGCGAAAACCCATGCTGAGGTAGCGTCCGCTTTCCAGAGCGCGCAGCATAGACAACTTTTTAATTTCACTCAACAACACATGTGGCATTCGCCATTGTATCTTAGATATGTTGATCACAGGCTCCAGCGTCGAAGCTCCAAGCAGACAATTGTTGTCATTGCGCGATCGTATTAAGATCAATTCGTGACGAGCGTTAATTACTATGCGTCTGTAATCCTCGCAAAATCCCAATAACATGTAGAGCGGTACGCAAAAATTAAAGTGTCCATCCACAATAGTTGGCTCACTCCAGCCAGCATTTCTCATAATCACGCTTCTATCGGATGATATTGTTACATAGTTTTTGAGCATACTTGTTATTCCCACGTTTCTATTTCGATCAATCTCCACACCATCGAGTTCATATCGAATCTCGTCAAACATGAATGCAACGTAATTATTTTGCAGTACCACATTGAATCCTCCAGCTGGCTTTTTTATCTTTAATTCTCCCTCGATGTATAAGAAACTCTCGTACGGCAATGTATACAGATCCTGTTGTTGTATGGGTATTCTTATCTCATCACTGTGTCCGAACGTTGTGTTGGCGAATGGGTTATAGGAGTGAGTCTCAATCTTGACGATGCGATCGTCAAAGATTGGCTCATCCGCGATGTCGAGAATGTCAGTCATCGTTTAAATGTTTCGCACCACGAATCCCAAAGATTGTAAAAACGCAACGTTTGATGCGTTCAATTTCTTTTTCTTAGTGCCGGATGATTGGATATTAGCAAATGTCGATGTTGTTGTCGCTGACGTCGTAAAGATTGTATTGTCTCTCACGTCTTTCGATCCGTTCAACACGAGCATCACACGCTAATTTTACCGCCGTCGTACATGCAATCTAATGGTGATCTCTTCTCCTCGAAAATCGAGTAATCGTCCTTCCTGGTCGACAACGCGTAACGTTAAATCCGTAATGCACCGCACGATGATCGGTAGGTAAATGATGTGCGCCGGTGTTTCCGATATCTTATATCTTGGTGGTACCCTCGGTGAAAATTCGTGTATCGTATGAACGAGTTTGCCGTTGTTGTACGCACCTGCGGTCACATTACATTCGACGCGGATAATGTTCACGTTGATAATGTTAATCGGCACGTCCGACTCGTACCATTTTCGCGGCTGCAGTATACGGTTCGAGAATCCTAGCAGCGATCCAATATTGTTAGGCTTGCTAAAATTTAATCTGTAGGCGCATTTGATTTCGCTCCTCATCGTATTGTAATTAGCGCGGAGCACTATAGGCCATTCTCCAGCCTCAAAGTTATCGTCGTCGTCAGTGTGTTTTTTATCACCATCACGAACTGTGTGTTGCGAACGTTTTTGTAAAATTGTATGTTTCAAAAATTCATGTATCGCTTGCAGCTCGTACGATCCCTCGGGAATCGTAATTTCCGCATCGTCTTTGCCAAAGTAAAATTTATTATTCGAAGAATTCACGTTCGATATCGTGTGATAACTTTCAAAATCCGCTAGACCAAGCTCATATTCACCGTCGCTTAAATCTACGTTGGGAAAGTAGTTTGCCGCGAGAACGCTGCTCTTTCCAGTCAGCGTGAATGTCATAAACATGTTGGCCAAACTGTTTAACGAATACTAAGTTAAATAGCGCAATGTATGTCTTTAAATTCGCGTGCATCGACCGTTCGGAGAAACTGCAAGCACAATTGTCCACAGATGCTTTGATTATAAGTTTGATAGGATGTGTGATTATATTCTATTTTTGTCACATTTAAATATCGCACCAATTCATTCGGCGGTCGAAGATTGCCAAAACTGTCAAAATATATAGCACAATTCCCCCTCTTTGCATACGCTACCCAGTGAGTACCCGAGCCTTTAGCGTTATCCAAATTTATGATCCCGCTCTCGTTTCGATATATACCACCGATCGGTAATGAGTTACGCATAAAAACACCTCTAAAATATGGAATGTGCATACGTTTTGCTAGTTGCAGCAATTGTACGTTGGTAGTTACGCCCTCTGGCATTTTTAGCGTCTCTTTGACGTTTTTTTTTTTCTTCTTCTTTCTCATTGAGACTCCTCGTCCGTATTTGTATGATGCGAGATACAATCCGCGACCTTCCATGGCACGATTGTGACGTAGCATTTCTTGAAACTGACGTTGTGTAGCTTTTCCATCGTTCACCATCTTTGCTACACCAGCCGCTCCACCAATCAGAGATCCGAGAGCGCCCAACAATGGTAGAATCGGTAATACACCCCCGCGTTTCGCTACCAGAAGTATTCGTTTTTTCACCATCTTTTTCTTCGTTTTCGTCTTTAGACCCATACCGAACTTCGTTTTGGTTTTCATCGCTGTCCAGACAGCTGTGGCTGCGGCTCTCTCACCGAGAGACGAATCTTTCGCAGTGATGCGAGTTTGCGCCTTTTTGGCGAGTATCCTATCCGCCGCGTGTCTTTCGGCAAGATCGTTACTCCGAAAGTACGCTATATCGTGTTCACGACACGCTGCGTCCAATGGGTTGATACCTCGATCACCTCTAGCCAATCGTTTTTCTAGCCGCGTGCCCGGACCGCAAAATTGGTATCCAGGAATATGTAATTCGATAGGAAGCGCGTTTATTGCACGATTTAATAGACCTCTGCTTATTTGCGTTGACATTCACGACAATCTTTTATCATTGGCGCTGGACCGTCAATGTGCGTTTGTTGCCACGGTTGATTGTAATGTTCGAAACAGCGACGATAGGTCTGAACCTCCGAATCCGCCTTTATGTATTCCGGAAGTTTGTCCCACACGTAGTGGACGTGATTGCCACACATTCGCAATAAAACTGCTTTAGATACAAACTGTAGCTGTTCGGCACTCAAATCGAGAATATCGTAAGAACTTGATAGCAGGACAAACATTTTTTCGTTACTGAACACTTTGTAGTTCCACGCAGCTATAAATAGACAGGCGTGCGATCCGAATCGGAAGTGGGAAAATGAAATTCGTGCGACAACCTTTCGCGATACGCGTGACAAATTACGACGTCAGATTACGCTCGATGGGTGACAATGCGGAGATGCGTAGACACGGTACGATGCTGCCGAATACTATACGCGCAATCGTTTGCGGCCCCTCGAATTGCGGTAAAACTAACGTGTTGATTAGTTTGATAGAAAGCCCGCACGGCGTCCGCTTTGAAAATGTGTACGTGTATTCAAAGTCACTGCAACAGCCAAAATATCAATATTTGGAGAATTTGTTAACGTCGATCGATGAAATCGGCTATTTTACATTCTCCAATAACAGTGACGTCATTCCACCGAGCGAAGCACGTCCAAACTCGATTTTCGTTTTCGATGACGTGGCATGCGACAAACAAAATACGATAAGAGAATATTTCTCAATGGGACGCCACTCGAACGTCGACTGCTTCTATCTCTGCCAGACATACGCGAGAATACCGAAACATCTTTTACGCGACAATGCGAACCTGCTAATCTTGTTTAAACAGGATGGCACCAACTTGAAACACGTGTACAACGATCACATGAATACCGACATGTCATACGAGGATTTCAGTAAGTTATGTCGTACTTGTTGGCAGCAAAAGTATGGATTTCTCGTGATAGACAAGGATAGCTTGCTTACAAACGGGCGATACAGAAACGGATTTAACGTGTTTGCGATACCACAAAACGATATCGCGGTCAAGACCCATTTTAAACCTATTATCGAGCCGCTGCAAAAGATTGTCGACAACTCGTTCGCGGTGAAAAATAAGTCGGAGAGTAGCGCAAAGATTAAAATCAAGCGATACAAGGAGGATGAGAAGGAAGAGGCTAAAGATGAGGAGGTAGAGAAAGAGAAAGAGGAAGATGCGACACCGAAAAAAAGGAAACGATCGGACGTTTTACTGTATGAACCGTCGATAGCCTCTACGCCGTTAACCGCACCAACAAGCGTAAACGAAGATGTTTTCGAAACCTCGGGCAACATGCTCGAATCATCGTTTATTCGAAACAAGTTACAAACGCCGGAAGGTCAAGAAACGTTGCGGGAGTACTTTGGGCCACTTGGGCAAAAGTACATAGGCGCTTTGCTCAGTGGCGACAAAAATCACGAGATTGATCATGTGTATGGAATCTATTTCGACAGAAAGAATGAAATGCGACTCGGCAACAAACAATTCAACATCAACAAAGATGACTCTATTATCATAGACGACGTGCGGTACATTGGAAAGCCAGGATTGTACGAGTTGATCTTCAAGAGAATTCCCGATGACGAACTTTACACGAGGGGGGACGATTTGGAAAAATACAAGAGCATATTATTGGTGACGAACGCGCATAGACGCGATTATGATGCGCAGGGCCATTTGAAGGGTAACAGGAGGTACAAGTACAAACATATAATTGCACCGTTGATGTCGCTCGAATCGAAAAATACAAAATCTGGAGGGGAGATATCTATGCCTCGCGCTATGACGCTAACCAACAATATGATTGATTACGTGTACTGGGACGATCCCAACGAACTAGTGGATCGGCTACGATTGCTCAACGCTTCGCGCCAAGCTGGTCACAACGCTCACGACAACGAGATCCAGTCGATCATCGAGGAACTTCGTGAAGCAGGAATTATTATAAATTAAATGGTGTCTCGACAAAACTAATCAGTCGATCAGCGTTGCGTGACACTTTACGAAATATCAGAAAAAATGCCTATCAACAAATTTGGATTATTCGATCCAAGAAATGATGCAACCGGCACAAACGGTTCTTGGGATAGATTGGTAAAAAGTTATGTGCACGAAAACGCTTTGTGTCGCGTCGTTACAGACTTCGATGCAAGGTCACGTAAGATTCGCCGTGTAGCGCAACCAGAGGCTGACACCGATGCCGTCAAGAAACTGTACGTGGAGTCCTGCGTTAAAAGATTAATGAATCAACAGAAAGAATCAGACGAGAAGCTGATTTCGCTTGAGAAGGACGTGCGAGCAATACAGATTGTGCTAAACGAACTTCAACGCCCGGCTAACGCTAACTCAGAAACAGCTATCAACCTAAATGAGCATCAGTGAACGGGTTAGGAGCGGCTATCAAACGGTTATCGAACAGCTACGAAGGATTATAGAACGGCTGCGAACAATTATCGAACAGCTACGAAGAATTATCGAACTGCTATCTAAACTACAATGAGTGGCAGTGGCAGTGGCAGTGAACGACCTAGCAGCAGCTGCAACAGCTTCGAACGAGGCTATCAGCATCTCAAGCAGGGCTGCGAACGAGGCTACGAACACGTTCTTAACGGCTACACTCAAGGTTACAAACAACTCAAGAACTCCTACGATCGGTCAAAAGACGTCTGTGAACGAGGCTACGAACGGGTCAAAAGCGGCTACGAACGAGTCAAAAACGACTGTGAAAAAGGCTGCGAACGGGTCAAGAACGATTTTCGAATGGGTGAAGGACGGCGGTGAACAGGTCAAGAACAGGTTAAGAACAGGTCAGAACAGGTCAAGAACAGGTCAAGAACGGCTATTAAAGGCGATAAACGAAAATGAGTGAAAAAAATGCGAACAACAAACGGACATCGAGAAAAACTGACAAAGCAAAGAATCAACATAGTTTGGAGAGACGACAGTTGGTGAACGAACTGCATGCGCCAGCGAGAAAAAATTTTCCCCGAAGACACGTCATAGTGCGGATCATACGATGATCTGTGGCAAGCCGACATCGTCGAGATGCGTTCGTATTCTCGTTTCAATAAAGGTTACCACTACATACTCACCGTCATCGATGTGTTGAGCAAGTATGCATGGGCTGCACCACTCAAGAGTAAAGGTGGAAGGGAGACGGCTGATGCAATCGCCAAAATAATTCGAGATAGCAAGAGATGCCCGAAAAACATACAAACTGATAACGGAAAGGAATTTTACAATACCGATGTGCAACGGCTTATACAGAAACATAACATTAATCACTATTCCACATATTCGGTATTGCTCGTCTGTCGTCGAGCGATTCAATCGCACGCTGAAGAACGACATGTGGAAGATGTTTACGCTGAACGGAACTTACAAGTGGATCGACGCGCTATCTTGACTTGTTGCAGAATATAACGCGCGAAAACGTCGCACTATCAATATGAGACCTATCGATGTTACTCCCACGATCGCTGATAGACTTGTAAATACAGTATATAACAGTATAAAAATTGCTGCTCCTGCAAAGTTTAAAGTAGGTGACCTGGTACGCGTTAGCAAATACAAAAAACTTTTCGAAAAGGGTTACACACCAAATTGGACAACCGAGGTGTTTAAGATTGTTAAAGTGCAACATACTAATCCCGTAACATATCTACTCGAGGATTATCGCAAAAAATCTATCGCTGGAGCATTTTACGAGCACGAGTTGCATCGCGCGAATTATCCAGATGTGTATCTCGTGGAGAAAGTACTGCGCAGGAGGGGTGACGAGGTTTACGTGAAATGGTTGGGATTTGATAGCTCGCACAATTCTTGGGTACATAAGGATCATGTAATTTAATTTTATAAGAAATACAATGTATTCAATATAAAAATATATGAAATATTTGAAATATACAAAATCTTTATTAATACATCCTTTCTAATCATTACAATATATAAAATATGAAATATACATACAAGAAAAAATCACACATACATTATATTTTATAAAGATATCTTATAATGTCCCCACGGTAACGTATCAATAGTTGTAGGTACGATATACCGCTTGTCGTCGTACGGACTTAGAGCAATTTTTGTTTCGCGAATGGTGTATACCTTGTGTAATTTTGATCTTATACACGATTGACTACGCGTTATTTCAATCTCTTCGTTCAAACACCGCGTGTAATCGTCAAACGTTATCGTTCTCGCAACAACGTTACTCTTGACGCCTTTTACCTTTTTCGTATCCTTCTTATCATCCACGCGCAACGCATACATTTTTGCTCTAAGCCCGACAAATTCAGTCATTATGGTACTGTTGTTTTCATCCTTCATTAGACCCGGTACCTTTTTATTCACGAGCGGTATACCGTACGCATTGTCTATCGCATAGTCGCTCGTATCAAATCTGCTGATGTCGCGTTTCATATTCTCGTACACATCGTCGCACTCAATGTGATATATAAGACTATCCGTATCAGTGTACATGACTTTGCATCTCTCCCGATACATTGGTACCATATAATCGTGATGAAATTCGTACAAACATGTCTTGGATATATCGAGAATACACATACCTACGTAAATTGGTTTGTAGAATTTCACCTCGAGTTTACGTAATTCTACAGCGATTAGATTTTCCGAAAAAATGCTTCTGCTATGAAAATTTGGTTTTGCAATCAATGTCTCTGCGCCGTACCTTTCGTCCCATTTTGTTAAAAGTTTAACATCTACGCGATTGCGCACATTTTCCATCGTTTTGCCAAACACTGCATTATTCATTAGTTTGTACAAATTTTTTTCAAAATCATTTTTTGCCAGTGTTCTAAATTTTGTGTTGAGTTCTATATAAGTACGGAGCCACGGAGATTGAGTGAATTGTAATATACGATGAATTTTTGTAACACGAAGACCGTGACGTGAACATTGCTGCAGGTTGCGGTAGTGTATCACGTAACGCTTCTTATCGTATACGGTTGCGAGAAGCTTGCCCTCGCGCTTGCCGGGTGGTTTGTCGTGTGTCGGACAAAACGGTAGGTCAGTGTGCGAATCGTGAAGATGCTGCGGATACTCGAGATAGACTTCGAGGATGTAGCCTGTAGACGAATCGAGCGCGATCGATGATACATCAAAATTGGAAACATTATCGACCCACTGAAAATCGGCGTAGGACAATGGTTGACACATTGCCCATCCGTATAAATTATTAACATCGAAATACATCAAGTACGTTGATGGTTTTGATAAGTCATACGACTGCATGTACTTGTTATTAGCACGCGCGTACCTGTTGGAACATTGACTCAGACCACCGCGTATACCTCGTTCGATAAACATAACCATGTCAATGTCTGTGAGTAATTCAAATATAATTTTCGTATACTTTAACATGGCGTCCCACGTGTAACCGGGAAGAGTATAGTAATACGCGGGGTCGAGCCCATAACTCTTGATACAACTCTCTCGGAAATTTTCAAAAATGTCTGCTAATAACAAAACATCGATTTTTAAATACAGATCGCTATATTCGCCTAGCGTTCGAATGGAGAATCGCTTCCACACAATCTCAGCGTGCGCGTAATCGCTCTCAGATACTGTGTTACCTGTCAAGGAACTGTAAAGTGATTCTCGTGATGGTAAACACGCATCTTGCAATTTATCTACGCAATCAATGTACTCGTACGGGAAGACACCTTTTCTTGTTAATAAATTGAAATCTTCGGCGGATAAATTTTTATATTCCGATTGTAAAATTTTGAGTTTATCCTTGCTCAGAAAAGACGCCAATTTGTCGAGACTTGTTGTGAGAAATTTATATGAATCTATGAAACGTAATTTAATGTGATTTCCCAATTTGTCTTTCGTACCCTTAACATATTTTGTAAATGAAATATATTTTTCTTTTGTTATCGGAAGTAAATCGATTCCCCCTTCGAACGCTGTGGCTATTTCCTCGATTATAAAGTGAGAATCATAACCGGATAAATTGTGAAATACTATTAGAATGCAAAAAGATTCTTTCTAATTTAGATTGCAATTTGAATGCGCGGGACCTCTGTACCGCCCGGTCAAATGACAATGATCGCGTACGCGCGTATCATCTTCTACGAATGGTTTCTCACATATATGACACTGAGTCGCACTTCGAAATTCTTTCCATTCATTTTGCGTTAAATTTACCATGGGGACATTGGTTGTTAAAATATTTTCTACATGTTGCGCCAAATTTTTAAGTTCGTCGGTGAACCATGCAACGCAATTGGCTTCGCGACGAGAATGATACGCGGATAATGAATTATCGTACGAGCAATGTACATAATAAGCCATACTAAATACTTGGTGATGTTGATAAAAATTTTCTTCTTCTTTTTTCACCAAACGCACTCCAGGTCGGCGTACACGACGAAAGGTAGTCGCTCCTTCCTGTTGTAGTTGGTGAATGCGAGCCACTTATCCTTATCGCTCGGTAATCGGATAGCGCAGTCGTTCATCTTTCCACAGTCTACTGTATGTGATTGCAATTTCTCGACCGAGTGAAAATAGTGCATGCATCTGTAAAATAAAAGTTAAAATTCTTATATCCTTGTTTTAAATATTTTTAGACAGTTTTATTAAATATACATACCGATCGCAGATATATTTTTTAGTTTTGTGTTTGCTGAGTTGCATACTAACAAGTCTAGATAGATTCTTGATCCATGCAAAATGTCCGATATCTTGCGCATCTTGCACGTAGAGCAAGTTGATGTGCTTGTCTCTCTTTTGCTCCGTAAGGTGAATAGGGACAATGTTTTCGTTTTCAAAACTGTACACGTTGATTGAAATGTCATTATAAATTTCAAATTTTTTAATTTGATTAAGAGTGATTGGAAACTCAATACCTTGGAGATTTAGTACTGTTGTATAATGCGGGTACGATGATTGTCGGTGTGTGCATCTTTCAGCTGGATACAGAGCAGCCACTACCGCCCACGCAAAACATGCATTATCTTTAGATTGCACGTTAACCACTGCTCGTTTCATTATTATCTTTCGCGATAATTGCACGTAACATCCGGCGCGCATAGGATTATATTTATTTATATTTACAGTCAAATTTAGTATATGCGATAATGCCCATCCGCTATCGCGTTCCTGAAATTCTTCGAGCGATGCAAGGATTGGCTCGACGACTCGCCGCTCATACCACTCACGTAAATCGGATGTATGTAAGAGTTCACAGTTTCTCGTATTGATTGATTTATTGGCATGCTTATCGCCCGCCACAAACTCGCCGTTAAACACTGTATTCACTTTCACACTGTTATGTTTTTGCATAACGTCTCGCACGTGCTCGAGCACAATGTCACTCGCATCTTCCAAAAATTGACGAGGTTCGATGTGATTATAATTTATAACCGCACCAGTCAAGATGCGGCTCTCAAATGCCGTATCAATCTCTCGCCATATGAGTCTCTCCGAGTTATTTTCACTACTATAATCACCACCACTGGGTATAAACTGTCTCTGCAATCGAGTTTTTGCACCGAGTCGCGCAATTCTTGTCACCAAAGATTGTCTATTTCCGATTGAGAGTCGCGGACGCTTGACATGGCTGCGTTCTTCAAGCTCTTCGATAAACTCCTCGCAATGCTGCAGCCATCCAAAATATTCACCCAATGTGGTGACTTGGTGGGAACGCTCCAACAAGTCGCGTTCTTTCTGCTGCACGTTTTCCATTTTTTCTCTCTCTATTTTTGTGTGCAAACATAACACATATTACGCGACATTATTATATGTAATAAAATTTGACAGCTACTGCACTATCGCATATCCACCTCATCGGGCGATGTAACTTTATGTCTCCGTATTTCGTATATTAATCCGATGTCATCTCGAAAGGTGTCCAAACACGAAGCACAGAGAGCTAGAGCACCACCCGTTGAATAATAAAAGTGTATGGCGCAAATCTTACGTTGATTTTGCGCACGGAGTTGTTCATTTTCTACTACGTTGTCGTCAAAATCGGTATTACTGCAATCACTAATATAATTACTATCGTCCGACAACGCATGCTCTTCGTCTGACGACTCGTCTATTATCGCTTCGAAATTAATATTTTCCATTTATTCACTATTCACTGTCACTAACAATTCAAATGCCTGATAGTAACCACTCAAATTTTTTTTTGTTTTTCCACAGTTTCCTTTATGCCTTTTCATATCGTACTATGGTTTGACGGGGCTCTCATTCTTCTTATATTTCGCCTAATGCTGTCTTAACACATCCTACCGAACGTCAACGCTTTTGCATCTATAAAAACGTTCCGACATGTTCGTCGCAGCGTCGGCCAAAATTTCTATTGTTTTCCCACGACTTTTATCCCTTCTAAAATGTCCCCCGGCTATAAATCAACCACAAAGATAAACACCTTGCAGTTGCAGTTCTTTCCCTAAAAATTCGGAAGATGTTTCGCTCCAGTTTTATGGGAGATTTTCCGCGAGGGTGCAAAGCTGCCGAACGTCGGCGCTTAAAATCCTAATGATATAATGACCATAAAATGATCATAAAACTAGAAAAAAAACAATTTTATGACTTCTAAAATGCCCCCGGCTATAAAATCAACCGCAAAGATAAACATCTACTTTCGAACGTGTGTAGGACCCTTCCCCCCACCCTCCCACCCCCCTTTCCCTAACATCAGACCTCTCGCGCCTCCCAGATACCCCCGCCCCCGCACCCCCCTCAGCGCCCCATGGCTTAGAATCCCCACTATAACACTACTTTATGTCCAATCGATTCATTATTTTCAATATGTTGCTGTATCCTTTATTGAAGACACATGCAGCGATGAAAGAAGCAGTTTGGACGATTTTTCCCGCATTCAAGAGCTTAGGAGCTAGACGCCACACAGTAGAGTTGAAACTTTCATTAGAATTTTGTGTGTGTCCGCTTAAGCACCTTGTCAGAAGGTCATCATTTGATAAATCTTTATATATAGGAAGTTTTTTAGAAGAGAAAAAAAGAGAAACGCGCCGCGCGCTCCTGCCATAAAATCAATACCTGCCCGACGCGTGACCCTTTTTAAAGCTGTAACTGGAAAAATATTTTAAATTTCAGTTAAAACTTTAAGGGAATATTCTTCAGGAGTGCTACTATCGATTAAAATAACTTTTTCAAAAAATCAATTTTTTTGACCCTATAAACCAGGTTCCCCCCTTAAATACACAAGTATTCTAAATGTAAATATGTGTATTTAAATAATACTTGTGTATTTAAATTCTCGCAATATATTTATATAAATATCTCCACATTATAAAAAATTTACAAATGTCGATTAATTACATGTAAGCTTTTCTTGTGTATTTTTAAATTGTTCTGCAACTTCATTTAATGAGGATGATAGGCGACGTTTTCCTAAAACAACACAAATTTTGATAAAAATATATGCTGCATATATATATATATATATATATATATATATATACATACATATATATGCTACATATTTTTAAATAACATATATTACATGAAATTATTTAATTCAACAAAACAATATTTTTTTCAGTCAATAAAAATAATGCTTAATATAACATAATATTGTTTGAATAAAATGAATATATATAAACAAATGTTTCAAACAAATCGTTTTGTGTATATAAATTTTATACTTACTAGATATTGGAGGAATTATTTCATTTTTTGTCACTGAAGTTAGTTTTGACTTTGATGTTTTTATTAAAGACTTGCTAGTTCTAACAAGTATAAAGTCATCTTCATTTTTTTTGGAATGAAGGCGTAGGATTTGGCGTAGGACTAACAACATTGTAAGTGACAATACAACAGTACTTTTTTGTACTGTTTACAGCATCATTAATAATAATACTGCTGTACGCAGTTTTTATTACTATGGATTTCTCAGAAAGTCCTGTGACAATAGATAAAATTGATATAAATAATAAATATTTTATTCATGATAATGATGCTTTCTGGGAAATCCATAGTAATAAAAACTGCGTACAGCAGCATTATTATTAATGATGCTGTAAACCCAGGTACATTTATTTCGGTTCGTTTTCATTGCTTAGTAGAAAAGAGATAGAAAACAGTACATCTGTCCTTTTCTATTATCCGAAGCTAACCAAATTTCCGAGGACACACGTACGCGGTTCGCGCTTGTGTGCATCATCCCTTCTACCGGCGTATCCCCTCTATTTGGCATGATGCGCGCCCTGAATCTGGTTTCTCTGGTTGCAGCGCGGAGGAGTCACATCTCCACGCCGCGCCCTCTCGGGAGGGGGTTGATGTCTCTTTTGGCGAAACAGGAGTTCGAATCTCCTGTTTAAACCCCCATCCCCCTTCCTACATGTTTTTGCACCTCATAGATACGATATAATGAAAAGTATTGATTTTTCACAGTTTTGCGGCCAGACATGCGTGTGCATCGTCTAACGTATTTCACTGACATTATCAATTTTACGTATAAAAATAATTTTAAATTATGATATTAATGATGTCCAATATAATATTTACGATTTTCAGGCGAGTTGTGTAGTATTAAACACAATATCCATAAATACGAATTTCTGTCTTTAAGAGGATAACGAGTACGTTGAACATGTCCGTTTAGGCTAAAATCAACTAAATTTAGTTTCTTATGTATTAAGAAGTAGTTCTGATGATTTACAACAAAATCATGAGTGGGCCGAAATCGGGCCTTATTGACTCTCCTCCTTTGCCTCATAATAACTCTTAATAGTTATTAGGCAAATTTATATATATTATAATCATTTAGAAAGGAGATTTATTTTTGCGCTATTTACCTCGCGCGCAGCTCTTCTTAATCTAGTTTTATAATATTTATCCTAATTTGTAATATTCGGAATCTTTATTTAATTTTGTTTGTCGAATGTTATACGTGTTACACGATGGCTACACGTGCGGTCGGTTAGGTAATTAACTTTTCTTCTTTTACAAAAAAAAAGTACCATGCGTACACGCAACGGCAGAAATGGTGTCCATCGGCAACTTCAGGATCACACGCATACACATGAAGTTAGTGCATATGTATACGTATGATTTCTGTTGTATGTGTGTAACGCTGAAGTTGTCGACGGACACCATTTCTGCCGGTACCCGTACACGCACCGGCATAAATAGTGTCCGTCGGTAAATGTGTATGTACGTACGTGTATGACAACCGAAAGCGTCACATACACATGCAGCGCGTACGTACGTGTCACTTGAAGCGCGGCGGAGTTTAGCAGCGGAGAAGAAAAAAGTTGGAGGCAATCCGATGTTGCATCCTTAGCGCAAGCCGCACGATCGAGAGAGAAAGCATGACAAGACGTGATGCCGATTAGTGGTGTCCTATAACTCTGTCTCACTCACTCTACGCATGAATGAGCAAAAAAGCTATAGGACACCGCGTTGTCTCTATATGCGTCTTGTTCGCTCTCGCGCTTATGTCATGTTTTCTTTCTTATTCCTTCAAGAAACGTGGCTGAGCCTTGCGGATCGAATACCGGCATTCATAAAATTTTAATTATAACATATTAATATTAGAAATTGACCGGTTTCATATATAGCAAAAAAACATATGCTCCTTCTAATTAATTATTTATGACTGCGTAATTGATTTTCTTCTATTGTGTAAAAAAATTGGTAAAAAATTACATGTATTATTATGAGTAATTTTGAGATTCACTAGAACAGTAATTGTAAATTTGCACCCGTTTGTAATTAAATTTACAATTAAATATAAATAAATGTATAGAAATGATAATTCGTGATATATTTTTCTGTATAATCTGTATAATTATTATTTTTATAAACACCGTTGTATATTTCAAGAAATCTCCTTTATTGCGTGTGCGCTTTATTGCGAGTGTGAATAGTAAAGTCGAATATTTGCGTCGCGCACGTTCGGAAATAATATCGATAATGTTCGGCTGACGTAACAATATAAATATATTATAAAATTGGACGGGGTGTTGCCCTGTCGTGCTCTATAAAGCATGGTGGACGAAATATTAAAGTCTGGGTATGTTTCTCATAGGCAGGAGTAGAAAATCTTGTCAAAATCGATGGAATTATGATGGCAGATGTTTATATTGACATAATTAATGAAAATTTAGAAGAGTCTTTGCTGAAGCTCGGGCTAGAAGATAATTTTATTTTCCAGCAAGATAACGACCCGAAACATACAGCAAAGAAAAGTTTTTCAAGCTTTTTTTATTCCTGCCAAATCAAACAGCTTGAATGGCCTCCACAATCTCCAGATTTGAACCCGATTGAAAATTAATGAGCGATTCTGGATAATAAAGTAAACAAATGGGGAATAACTAATAAGAATTTCTATTTTGAAGCGCTACAATCAGCATGGAGGGATCTGCACTCACAACATTTGAAAAATTTAATTGAAAGTATACCAAGAAGGCTTGAAAAAATTATTAAGGCTAAAGGAGGTCATATAGGCTATTAAGTAAAATAATATCGTTGTCTTTAAATTAAAATTATATGTAAATATATTAAATGGCTGTTTTTATTTTGTCACTCTTAAATATATGATTTTTGAGAATAAATATTGTATTAAATAGAAAATTGATTACTTTTTAATTAAAAACATCTAATTAATAAATACATTTTCAATTTTAATTATAAAAAGATCTATAATATATTTTATTTTATTTGGACAAAGCAAATTAGCCTTATATAATAGATGAGGTGTGGCTTTTTATTTTTCAGTCACTGTATATGAAATTAAATGGCTTGAACTGAACTTATTGCAAGTATAGTGATTTATTACAAAATTTATCTGTATTGCATAATTTTATTAATCTGTAGTACATAATTTTATTTAAAAAATTGATAAAAATCATGCTATTAATTTAGAAGATAACAACAGAGCTGAAGATCATATAGCATTGCAAAATAGAAGCGTTCGTGGAATTGACGTTCGTGGAATAGACGTGGAAATAGTACGCGAGTATCATTTATAGTAAGAGGAGAGCTTTCACAAAATTTTTTAAAACTTTTCAGTTGGATCTGTTATATGGCAAAATGAAACAATTTTAATTTAATTAATGCGACATGTAATACTGTACGGACAAATATCAATACGCGTCAGTCGCCGTGTAGCATTACACGACACTTTTATTTTGCAATGCTATATGATCTTCAGCCCTGTTATTATCTTCAAAATTAATAGTATAATTGTTATCAATTTTTGTAATAAAATTATGTAACACACATGTTGCAAGTATAGTAAAATCAGCATATTCGGGTTTGACTTGAATTCGGCGATTATAAATTCGAAAACGTTGTGTTAAAATTTCAAATGCATTTTCAACTACCCTTCGAGCACGCGATACTTATATATTCTTTTATCATCACTATCTAAATGCTATTACAGCTAAGCCATCTTCCGACAGATTTGCCATAATTACGTACGTCTGAAGACTGAAGTTGTTTAAAAAAATCCACGAATGCAATTCGGATATGTGTAAACGATCAAATACGATTTTGCTGATACGGATTGGGGACGGATATGTATAAATGGATCGTAATAATAGTAATAATTATATCAAATAATTATAACCAAAATTTAAAAATTTTATAAAATTAAATATAAAAAATAAAGTTAATAAAAGTTACTAACAATAAGTTATTATTTAAGTTTTAGTTTATCAAGTTTACGTTTGTGTGGTTTATGCCAATGTGTCATATAATTTATTAAGTGTCCTATAATTATATTGATTCGTAAGTTTTCTAATTATATTTTTCGTATTCTGAGCATCATGAATAAATGACAACATGACATACGTCAACTTCTAATGCACAAGTTAGAAGTTGGCCATATATCGCAGAAATTATATTGTGCAAAATTATAATGCGTCCAACAGCCAGATTCTTCTTTCCCTGTCTTCCCTATCTTCTTTTCCCTATTCCACAGTATCGAATCACACCATGATCTGCCCTAACACCGCCTTCCTCCCCACTTTATCCTATCTTGCACTTGCCCTTCCTGCTTCTCATTTTTTTGTATTACATACTCCGGATACTTATATTCCTTCAAATTTCAAAATGATACAAAAAAGGATTAATTAATTTTTTATTTTTACCTTACAAATTGTATCTATATTTCGAATATTGTAATATATATGTTTTATTTTGTTTTATTTTATCTTATTTTAATATTTGAATTGTAACCGCTATCTAAAAGATAAAATAAAATAAAATAAAACATGCACGCACGCACTCACACAAACGCATGCACACATATACACATGATGCGCAAAATCCGTCCAACAATTTCCCCGTGGTGCGCATCGAATAATGCTAATGTTGGCGGCAACAGGCATAAAAATATATAGGTCACTTTGATACGTTATAGGTCCGCGAAAAAAAATCGTATTGATCTCAATTTTTCTTTAATTTGTAAGGAAAAGTCCAAATTTTATAATCATTATCATGATACTTGTGAAAAGAATGCATTCCACTCCGTGGAGTGCGTCAAACTGTGTAAATTTTCCGAGATAAAGAAAAATTTAAAATCTGACAAATGCTTCTTAAAGTAAAGGCTTTAATTAACCTACCAAAAATTAAAAAAAAGTTTTTAAATATACGACAATTTTTCGTGCAATTGTGATTATCTGAAGTTATATGAAATTTCGGCATAAATTTTTATTGCGATAATTTTGTTGCTCAGTATATACATATATATATATATATGTGTGTATGTATATATTTATCAGGTCCGCTCACTTCTGTAGCAAACGAACAATTATTTAGTTTTGCTGGGCACATATAAGCAGCAAGGCATAATAATTTATTGGGCAAAAAGCCTAGAAACTTTTATTTCTCTAATTCGATAACATAATTCCTTAAAGACAACTAAATTTATTTAGAAAATATTTTAAAATTGTTTGATATATTTGTATTTATAACCAATTGGTGCAATGGTATTACCACATTATATAAAAACCGTAATATTTTAAATAAAACGTGCTTGAAAGATTTTTAATTATAAAGTCATGATGATGATGTTACATGCCATTAATATTGTTAAAATACAGTTTATTTTATTGATTATGAGTTCATTAATTAAAATGTTTTATTGAAAATAATTATATATATGCATATATAATATATATATATTGTATAAATGTAACTAGATAATATAGCCAATCTCCCGTCCTGTCAATGTCAGTCTCCTTCCTCAAAAATTGATTTTACGCTCCGTCTAGATATTTATACGTCAATGCTCAGGAGACTGACTGAGTAACAGAAAACAAGATCGTTTCCCCCATAACACTTATTTTTTATTAGATGCTTTTAATTTGCCGCCATGCAAAGCAGTTTCAGCGTGTTGCGTATGTACATATATAAGCAAATATTTGGAGAAATGCGCATAAAAACATACCCACAAAAAATTAATGCCTTATTTATAATAAAATAGAATAGTATCAAATATTCGTAACATATAACAATATATTGTTTTATATATATATATATATATATATAAATGTGTGTGTGTGTGTGTGTGTGTGTGTGTGTGTGTGTGTGCGTGCGTGCGTGCGTGTGTGTGTGTGCGCGCGCGTGTGTGTGTGTGTGTGTGTGTGCAGTACATCTCTTTATTAAACAATATTAAATAATGCAAAAATAGTTGACGTTATATTTCGTTTTTAAAAATAAGTCATATTCTGGCAATTCAAATTTTCCGATTAAAACTCGCGAGACACGTTGACTGCAAGTGTGATGAGAGATCAATATCGCGCGTGAGTATATGGAACGAATATCGCACGTAATGGTGTCCGTCGATTAATGTGTATGTATATACGTGTATGACAACCGAAAGTGAAAGGGAATTAAACGTGCCGTAACGTATCGATCATATCGTTGTGCGTAGCTGCTGCGAGATAAATAATTTCGGTGGGAGCTTTGCTCTCCATTAGGATTTGCTGTAGCGTGGAATAGGGCTGAAGAGCGAAATTCTGAAAGAGAGAGAGAGAGAGAGAGAGAGAGAGAGAGAGAGAGAGAGAGAGAGAGAGAGAGAGAGAGAGAGAGATGATAATGATGATGATGAAAGTCATTTATTAGCTACAGTAGCTACATCATAATGATGAAACAGAAATACATAATGCAATTACAAGTACTTACATACTACTTCTACACTCCTAGTTTTATTTCTACTACGCATTTGCTTTTCTCTCATTCGTTACAATAAACCGTGTTAACTTCTTTCTAAAACTTAGTATTTTTTCTTCATTTTTTATATCTATTGGTAGTGCATTGTACATTTTCAATCCTTCATACAATAATATTTTTTGTTCCTCACTAGTCTTACATCTATGGATATATGTATTGCCTACCTGTCTAGTACCGAATCCTCCTATATGTTGCACTCCTCCTATTTTATTCTGCAGATATTTCGGACACAAACCTTTCTTAATTTTATACACAATTATACAAACATTATATTTTATTCTTTCCTGAATTGACATAAATTGCAATGTCTCCAACATATCAACGATTTTTACTCTTCTAATTGCACCTAAGAATAATTCTCATGCCTTGATTCTGTAATTTCTGTAAATGTTGTATATTCGTTTTACTAACACCCACCAAAACTGATCCACAATAATCAAACATCGGAGCAATCATTGCTTTATACACTATACATCTCATATAAGTCGACATATCCCTACCAATTCTTCGCATAACACCCAACTTCGCTCCTATCTTTTTACTTATATAATCAACATGCTTCGAAAAATTTAGATTTTTGTCAATAATTATTCCTAAATATTTAATTTCTGTCACTACTTCTAATTCTTTAGATCTTAACTTAATTTTTATATTTTCCTCATTTATTTTCTTTCTAACTCCTCTTACTAACATGACCTTGATTTTCTCCACATTTACACACAACTTATTTATCTTTATCCACTTCCTCCATTTGCTTATTTAACTTATCATTAATTTCCCTGCTAGAGTACCTTGCTGTATATATTAATGCATCATCCGCAAACAATCTTATTTCACAATTATTACTAACAATCTCTACAATATCATTTATATATATTAAAAACAATAACGGTCCCAAAACCGACCCCTGCGGAACCCCTAATTCAACATTTGTAGGAGCCGATAATATCCCATTAAACTTTACTCTTTGACTTCTATTTTCCAAATAACTTTTAAACAAATTTAATACTACTCCCTTTATCCCATATCATTGTAACTTCTTAATCAGAATTTTTCTATCAACTACTTCAAAAACTCTTTTTAAGTCTAAAAATACTACTCCAATTATTTTTCCTTCCCCTATATTTCTCTTCCATTCGATTGTCATCGGCATTGTCGTGGACGATTTCAGGCCGATCGATATATTGATTTTTCGGCTCAGCTGAGTCAATCAATATTTTTAAAAAACGCGCGCTATTACGTTTTCGAAATTATTGCATTCACGATGTGAAGAAAAAAAATTGGGAAAATTAATTTTTATTTTGCTCACAATGAGATGTTTCAACGTGAAAATGTATTGGTCGCTCTGAAAAGAGCAGATTAACTAAAAAAAAATTTTAGAGCAGATGCTCGAAATGCCCGCCGTCCATCCTAACACAAGCTCTTATGCGTGTTATTTTTCTTTCGACGTTCTCCATTATTTCTTCGTCGATATTCCAAATAGCAAATCGTAATTTTGTCTTCGCTCTAAAAGTGCACAGTATGCACATTAAAAATTCCTTCTTGTGTGAATAGTGGTTCATCGCTGAATATCACGACGTTTCGTAGAAAATTTTCGCAAAACGTTCGTCTTGCAGGGTAATCTGCTGGTCGTAAATGTTGCACGCGTATATAATGAAACGCGTGCAATTTTTCTTTTTTTAATATTCTTTATATGGTTATACGAGATAAATTTTATTCTCGAGCAACAATTCAAATACTCGTTTCGGGATTATCCTTCAAAACCTGACTCTCTCCATGTTCTGTACAAGTTTAATTTTTATATTCTAGAACAGATGATGCTTTATTCGCCAACTTTTTTCATCTTTATGTGCTTCCCTCCCTCAGGTTTTCATGCAACAGGTTGCTATAACTATAATCCGATATTTTTCAGAAAGGGGAAAAATAGACCTTTTAATTTACTTAAAAAATCCACCGAATTTCAAGAAACTTTTATAAATATAAGCAATTTACATGACAATAACTTCACAGATGTTTTTGAAAAAATAGAAGCATTTGTTTTCCTTTTATATGGTTTAAGAAAAAATAAATCAGGTTAATGAAGCTCGATTTGCTATTCTTTCAAAAACGTATACGTTCAAAGATGCCAATGATGTTTTTAAAGTAAAAACGAAAAATATAAATGCTTCTACTTTGTCGACATGCAAAGCAGAATTAAAAAAACAGTTTCCACGTGCTGCGTATGTACATTGCAAATATTTGGAGAAATGCGCATAAAAACGTACCGACAAAAAATTAATGTCTTATTTACAATAAAATAATATAGTTTTCAATTGATATTTTGATTAGAATTTAATTTCATTATTATATAATTTATCAATAATTTTTTTTTGTTATTATTTGTTTAGTTCAAATATCTGTTTAATTTACATATCAGAAATCAACTATTCCATGTTAGAACAAATCTCAATGGAGCGCAAAACTCTCGCCGAGAATGTTTATCTCGACGTAGCTACGCACAACGATACGATCAATACGTCATGACGCAGTTTGCGACAGGACAAAAAAGCTCGAAATAAACCCCTCTATTTGGCATGTTGCGCGTCCTGAATGACCTGAATCTGATTTCTCTGCTATCCCCCAGTATCGATCGGGCACCATGAAAGTCATGGCATGACTATTAAAAATCCTATTAACCGGGCGATCCTATTAAAAATATTTTATTTTCGATTTACCTACTTATATCCTCGAATATAACGAAATTTATATGCAAAATAAAGATCACACCTTCCTGTATACGAATTTCAAGGTTCACAACGTTTTACCTGGCCTTCAATGCTAGGCAACCTTGCTTTAAAAGTGTAAAAGCTGTATACACGTATCGCTTTCAATATACAAACTTACTTAATTCAATAATCAATTCTTATAGATTTTGAATTGGGAAACACAAATTCGTAAATAAACACTCGATATTACCATTATTTGTCAAGAAATTTTATTTGGTTTAAAAATTTATTTGATTTTTTTGCAAATATTTTAATAAATATGTAATTTTCAATATAATGTAAACATACTTTTTTGTAAGTTATTAAGTTCTCTCGCAGTTTACTAAAAAATAAAATATTTTTAAAGATATAAACAGAATATAGCGGAAAAAGGACAGTGATAGCATTCATGTGTATATATGTATGTATACCTACATATATATGCACATATACAATATGAGTTACTTGGGCAGACAAAATTATTCATGTAAACATAAATTTTATATTATTTTATATTAATTTTTCTTTATTATGTTATATAAAAATATGCATATAATGAACAATTTTTTATTTAATAAAAAAAATAATTTATAATTAATTATAATAATCTCAGATATTCTTTGAATTAGTGATTTTTTCAGAAGCATATTTATATCAATTCCCTGCTTATAGACAATTTTTTTGTGAGTTGTATCTGACATGGTTATAACTATTTCATTTATTGTATTTATTTAAAATTTTTTCTTGAAGATGTTGAACTGTGTAATTCACGAAAATTAGATTCAGAAAAATTACCATCGGCTATTTATAATAACGAAGCTTTATATTTCAAGTATAAATCCTGTAAGAAATGTACGTTTTTCTTTTCTATTATTTCATAATAGAAAATGAAAGCACATAAAACTTGTGTCAAAAGATTGTTTATGTTTATATTGAATGTTATTGATACCAACTTGGCATGTGGAAAATATTAGTCCACGGGACGTCACCTTTATTCTGCGCCTTATTCCGTTATTATCATATAGTCAGTAATAATCTTGGAGACTATTCAAAAGTGTTTCCCGTTGAAATTGTTTTTTGAAATTATCTTTGCGAAGATGAAGAGTTGCTTTCTTTGTGGCAAAACAGAAAATGTAAAAACATTTTCTAGTGATATATTGAATAAGTGTAGGTATCACAATGATTAAATATCGCAAAACTAAAGGCTTCAAATATGCTGATATTCAACTTTCCATAGACTCCATGGATGATGTTGGATGTCACTTATTGTTAGATTGTTACAAGAAGAAGATAACAAATCTAAAAACCCGATATAGAGAAGAATTTGCTAATATTGTGTTAGAACAAAATGTAAGTACAAACAATTTGACATATATGTATATTTTAGAGGTCAAGTCTTTTATTATGGTAAAGTCGAGTTAAATCTGCTCATAGTGACGTAAACTTGCATTTATATTTTAAAAATATTATTTGACCTTTTATTGAAGATTCAGCTGAGTACATCTCAATCTCAGTCGACGGAGAAAGAGACGCCAAGCTGTGCCCTGTGTTTCTCTATAGTTAATCTTTATTTTAAATACAATTATCTCCTTGTGTTTTATGACGTAATACTTTTTACAGTTGCCGCTCCGTCTATTAAGGAATATAAGTATCCGGAGTATGTAATACAAAAAAATGGGAAGCAGGAATGGATAAGTGAAATATAGGATGAAGTGGGCAGGGAGGCGGTATTAGGGCAGGTCATGCCATGACCATGAGCGTCATGGTGCCCGATCGATACTGGGGGCTGGGGGATAGCAGAGAACCTAGATTCAGGGCGCGCAACATGCCAAATAAAGGGGATACGCCGGTCGAAAAAATGATGCACACAAATATAAAGCATTATAGCACACAAATATTAAGCATATATAAAGCATTTCTTTTATATTGTATTGGTATGCAATCCGCAACACATGTAATTTCTTTTACAACATATGTGTCATCTTCTCTTTCTTCATCAATTATTCGTTCTACTTCGGGTATATCAAATACGTTTTGAAAATCTAATAATACTTCTTCATCAATTTCATACTCTTCTTCATGCAATTATTTAAGTATATTTTCAATTTTCTCTTTTGTTTCATGTGCTCGGAGATTCTACTAGCTTCAGATAATAGAAAAGAACAGATGTACTGTTTTCTGTCTCTTTTTTACCAAGCCGACAATGAAAATGACGGCAATGCTGTTCTATTCTATTCCACGGTCGCTTCTTGATTCTCCATACGCATAACAGTTAACAGGGTGAAATGCTTTCTCAAGAATTATTTAAAAAATGATTAATAATATGTAAAACATTAAAATTCGAACTATAAATTATAAATTATATCATTAAATTAAAATTAAATTAAATTAAATTTGAAATTAATATTAATATTAATATTTTTAATAAATTATTTAATTGTTAAAATTGATTAAATTTTTAATTCTATAGATAAAAATTTAATAATTGAATAATTATAAATAATCTAATATTAAAAATATTAAATAATAATAATAATATTAATATTAACACATCTTGCGCGGGAAGCGACTAAAGTCGTTTTGTACGGGAAAACACCCGCGCAAGATGTGTTAATATTAATATTTATTGTGTTGTCCCGGACGGCGTATTGAAAAATCAAATTTACAGTTAATCACATTTTGTAAAACTACGATTCCGGTCGTCGGTTTCGTTAAAGTACATGTATGTTACGGCGATATTACAAAAATATTAAATATGTATATCACAAATTCAGATAGAGAACCGTTAATAGGACGTGAGTGGCTTAGACAATTAAAGATTCAGTTATCCGATACAATTAATACATTAAATACATATATTTCAAAAGAAATAGATACGATGATACAAGAATACAAGCAAAAATTAGACCCGTGTTCGACTAAAATTACTTAAAGAGCATTCTAATTATAATCTGTATAATTACTATTTTTATAAAGATCGTTGTGTATTTCAAGAAATCTCCTTTATTACATGTGCGCTTTATTACGAGTGTGAATAGTAAAGTCGAATAGTTGCGTCGCGCGCGTTCGGAAATAATATCGATATCGTTCCGCAGACGTAACAATATAAATATATAATAAAATCGGACGGGCGTTGCCCTGTCGCGATTACCGTGTTCAAGTAGTTGTCGCGATTATCGTTCGAAATAGCTGTCAGAAAATTAACAGAAAATCAAAGATTCCGGCCACGTGTACAGGCCGCCGCGCCGCGCCGTTATCGTACCGTTTCGAGTTTAGCGAACGGCTCTCATTCCATGTTCTTTGTTTGAAATAGGGAAGGCTTCCTCCAGTATGTTATAGAGTCCAGTGTATAAAACTAATTGTAAGTAACGTATTATACTGTAAAATACCATGTATAATACAATGTTTAATATCTCATGTATAATACATGCCCAATCCTGAGTAGAACATATTCTAGCGACTTTATGGTTCGTTCACGATGAGAGAGAAATGGAAAATTAAAAAAAAATTTTATATTAATTTTAATATTAATTTTTTATTAAGGCTCTTGAGTACTCGCCGCGAAACTTCGATATCGACGGTGGCGACATATAGTTCTGTCTCTTTCTCTCTTTTGGGAAATATGTCAGAAGCGAGAAATGACAGCCTAATTTATGTTGCAAGCTACGTCGTAATTATTTGCTTTTTGCTAGTGTTGTGATGTGCAACGTATTTATGAAACTTGTGAAAATGTACGGCTGCCAAACTATGTAAGGAATAAACTGTGTAAAGTAACATTTTCCTCTCCTTTCGACAGCTCTTAAATCGCGTGTTTTTCCGCATTTCAAGGGTTCATTTCGGACTCAATTTACAGTTATTTATCAATTGTCAAGAGAAAAGATTACCAGCCGTATATTTTTTCAGGTGTGCTGAAGAGATTGGTAGTATTATTTCGTTGAAATATGTTTTCATTTACAAGTCAGTTGCAACACAAATCAGGGTGTCATTTCTCGCTATTTCTTGCTTATGACGTCACGATTTCAATATGACCGCGGTGACTACTCGGGAGCCTTAAGCAATTTTATATATACATAAATTATAAATTAAAATATGATAAAATTATCATAAAATTGTTCTTTTACGCATTTATTTCAATTATCGATTGAAATAAATTTCTCACTCTCCTCTAATTGGCCGTGGATTCTCCGGCCAGATTGGGGCGAGGGGGGTCCAAGGACTCATGTTCACGGCCTCGGTTGGATGATTGAGGGGAAGAGGGGTGATCTACGGGGAGGGACTGGTCCAATTTCTCTCCTTTGATTGATTTAATTAAAATTTTTGGAACAGTATTTATGTTACAAAAGAGTTATTATTTTAAAATAATTGTCATGGAAGTTTCTTTTGTATAAATATATAAACAGAACGCAACGCCAATTTGCCTCTGGTTTCAACAAGTCCCGGTCTCCCCTAAAACTTCTAATGGTTAATTTATAATCATTTGTAATATTGTTACGTCCGCTGGATCGATATACATATATGCAACGCGCGCGACGAACCGTTCGGCTATTACTTTTGGACTCGCACTCGTAAATAATAAGCAATACACACTTTTATAATGAAAACCGAAGCTAATCAACACGGAAATTATACAAAAGTATGAAATATAAATAACACGAATAATAATTGGCGGTTGGAGCATAAAGAAAACAGTTTTATTAAAGTAAATAAATTATACCGAAATGTAATAACTATATTTTTAATGAACATGAGCATATGACGTAAAATGTGATAAATTTACTGTGGTCCGATATTTGCTCACGGTGCTGACAATACGCAACGTTAAATATAGATTTTCAGCCCTGCAAACGCATGTAAGCGGATTTCGAACCGCAGTCTATATAATATAAAATACACAGGATAACTTGTATTTATTATGTCGTGATAACTGAAAATGTGTATGTACATAATTACGAAAAAAAGATTTAATTCTATATTTCGCGAAATAAAATTTCGCATCTATAATGAAATATCTCGTGAAGTGTCGAATAATGAGATAATAAATTTAAATACTTTATTTCTTTTTTATGACTTGAATATTCAATTTATATGCAAATATAACATTTAAAAATAATAATAATAATAATAGCCTATTATTCTCTAATAATATGTATCATAGTATATAATCAAACTATTTTGAAGAATAATATAAGATATAAAATTTTAACTTTAAAAATTTCTTACTTTTATGATTTTAATAATATAACATATATATATATATATATATATATATATATATATATATATATATATTCGAATCTCGTGAAGTAGTCAACTTGAAGGATGACCTAATTCGTCCACACCGATTTTTGATGGAATCCTGCGGTCCGTCATCCCGTCACCCTTATAGACATTATTGACTAAGACTTGATTGAACAAGACTAGAATTGAATACAAAGACTATGATTGAATAAGACTATGATTGAATAAGACTAACAATAATTTCCATATGTATTCTTTTGTTACATGTGTGGTAATAATACGTATGTAAATGTTAATGAACCACTTATTCGAAACTGTCTATTTTGTCCTGGAGAAACGAATTGACATAATGTGTCGGTGACCGTGTCAAACGTTATATGTAAAATGTGAATTCGTAAATATATAATAAATAATAAATATTCTTTTCAAGGATGAATTACTTAAAACTTTTGATTAATTTAATAAAATCGCGAGTGGTCACAAAATAGGGACATTTACCTTAATCCCTTAACTTTTTTTTTGCAAAAAAAAAAAGTTTCCCGCGTACAATCGCGAGCAAAGCCCGAATCAGAGTCAATCATTAAGTGAGAAATGATGTCGGAGATGAATAAACGATGGTAGGTTTTTGAAATTTTTGTCGGAGTAATTTAACATTTTCTATAGCACTATTCCAACATCTTCTTTCAGTTTCTAATAATATGATATTGTTATATAAATCGTGAATATTATTATAAATATTAGTATTATAAATACTGGTAAGATTATCATGTATATTTGCGGTTTTGTCTGTTTTTAACTAACTTTTTCAATCAAAGGTATATTTGAAACCTACATAAGAACGGCATACTTCGATGCCTATAATCGAGCCCCTCGTCCAATCTCAAAATTGAAACGTCAAAAGTAATTATACCGTGTCCATTAAATAATCAAAAATTTATAACATCTTAAAAGAAATGATGAAAAATAAATCGAGTATTGATATGTTGATTGACGTTTTCTCTCCCTTCATGAATCTTCTCCTCCTTCTCAAAATTCGTGTTTTTATAAAATGCCTAGATGTTTTATAAAGTGCGGCCACATTCTTAAATCGTGGTTATAATTTGAAATATTTTACTATCTGGCTAAGAATTTTAGTCTTTTTATAAAATACTAACAAGCGATCCGCTACATTATCAAATACAATGATTTTATATATCGTTTTAGATTCTGAATGGTTTATTTCAGTCGTTTTATTCAAACGTTGTCTTTGTTATAAATAAAAAATGAAACGCAACAGCCGTGTTGTCATGCTGCCGGTCCCTGTTCAAATAGGTAAACATTTTAATTTTTATAAAATTTAATAATATTATTAATAAATATATTCATATAAGTTTAACAATTTTCTTATTTAATAAAATACACGAAACCTATCACTTTGCTATAAATAAGTGGCTATCCTATAAACAGTTCATAAAACAACTTGTCTTTATGCTGGCGGACACGTGTTTTCGACGTACGTTCTGTCTGTCCTACATATGACGCGTCTATTGATTTCTTTATATAGATCGTTATATATGTCTCTCTCTATCAAAGGTTTAATTTCTCTGAGATATATGGAACAATATAAGGTAATGAATTAAGAAAATCGTTGTTTATGTCCTTTTTTTGAATGTTGTTTAAGTAATTATTATTATTGTGGAATACACGGACATAAATATACATATATATATGAATTTGCCTAATAACCATTATTAAATTTATATGATGGTTATGTCCCCTATGCCCCGTATATGTCCTTGTGCCGCAATGTCGTGCCGCTCGATGTAGGATAAATTTGCCTCGTAATAACTCTTAATGGTAATTGGGCAAACTTATATATATTACAATTATATAGAGAGGAGATTTATTTTTGTGTTATTTACCTGGCGCGCAGCTCTTCTTAACCTAGTTTTATAAGAGCGAAATTTGTTTACGTTACGGCACGAGCCTCGAATGTTACACGATGGTTACACGTGCGGTCGATTAGCTAATTAACTTCTCTTCTTTTGCAGAAAAAAAGGTAAAAATATATTTACATATTATATATTTACATTATTACATTAGTCATGTAATCTTTTTACATCATCTATTATTAGTCTAAATTAACAAAATTTTTTTTTACAGTGAAACAATATAATTAGAGATAATGTGGAACTCATACAATGCAAATCGCTTGAAGTTTTGTGCAAAGAATAGTCTATTATTTTTTTAAATTATTGTTATGATAAATATAAATAAAGAAGTATAATCTCACTTTTCTATTTTTAATAACAGTTTCAAGTTAATCGTCTAACATCTCAAAATTACGCAAAAGATAATTTTCCGATTATTTTGACTTAAAATAGATCTTTAGTTTGCTTTGGACATCTTCACCGCTCTCAAAACGTGTCTTTGAAGGTCTAATTTTTATATTCTAGAATAGGTGATGCTCTATTCGCCAACCTTTTCAACCTTTATGTGCTTCCCTCTCTCAGGTTTTCATGCAACAGGTTAGGTTGCGACTATAATCCGATATTTTTCACAGAAAGAAAAAAATAGGCCTTTTAAAAAATAACATTATAAAATAAGCATAATAGGAGCAAAATAAAGTAATCTCAGTTAAAGACAAATTCTTGTTAAAAATATAAATATGATTAAATCGGAACGAAATTAAATGAGTAACATTGTCGCAATAATATAATCAAAATAAGTAATAATGTCACATTTATATAAATGAATAAGCAGAAATATAAAAATATAAATAGAAATAATAATAGTGGCGGACGTTTCGACCCAATAATTCAGGTCATCTTCAGCGCAGGAATTAACAAAGATATTACATGTTTATATAAAAAAAAAAAACGGATGTTATAAAAAGACCAAAAGTTAAATACAATTTCCGCAAAAAAAACATGAAGAACGTATAATGCAGATGGTTGGTGACTGTTCATAATATGTCAAGTTAGAGACGCAACGAACGTATGTTGGCGAGAATGTAACAGTGGACCACATATTTACTCTTAGATAATGTAATTGGTCTTCTCTAGTTCGATAATTAGAGGGATCAATTATTCAAAAGGAATTGTCAAAATTAAAACGCTGCAGTTGCATAGGCCTTTTAATTTACTTAAAAAATCCACCAAATTTCAAGAAACTTTTATAAATATAAGCAACTTACATGACAATAACTGCACAGATGTTTTTGAAAAAATAGAAGCATTTGTTTTCCTTTTATATGGTTTAAGAAAAAATAAATCAGGTTAATGAAGCTCGATTTGCTATTTTTTCAAAAACGTATACAAAGATGCCAATGATGTTTTTAAAGTAAAAACGAAAAATATAAATGCTTCTACCTTGTCGACATGTAAAGCAGTATTAAAAAAGCAGTTTCCACGTGCTGCGTATGTATATTGCAAATATTTGGAGAAATGCGCATAAAAACGTATCCACAAAAATCAATGTCTTATTTACAATAAAATAATAATTTTCAATTGATATTTTTATTAGAATTTAATTTCATTATTATATATTTTATTAATAATTTTTTTTTATTATCTGTTTAGTTCAAATATTAAAAATCAACACTACGCTACAACAAAAACCCCAATGGAGGACAAAACTTTCGCCGAGAGAGTTTATCTCGACGTAGCTACGCACAACGATCAACACATCAATTTGACAGGGGGAAAAAGCCCGAAAAAAAACTGTCTCTCTTAGGAGCATTGATGTATAAATATCTGGCCGTATTATCTAGCAACATTAGTACTGCTCCTTTGTGGTAAAATAATAAAATAATTGGAATTCAACCAAAATTTTGATTTAAAAAGTTTTTTTTTTTCGATTTTGGTTACAGCCAATTTCGGTCAAAAATCTAGGTTTTGGCTTGATACACAGAATACATGATCAGACAAAACTCGCAATTTATTTTTATTTTTCTTTGCGGATATCTGTGTATTTTTGCAAAACCAGTATCTCACATACTGGTGCAAAATACGCGTATATAGGTAATACCCGCAAAATCTTAATTGTCCCTCTTTTCTTTTCTTTCCTTCCAAATAATGATTTATTAAAATCTCAATATTCTCTTCTCTGTCATTCTTCATAATAAAACATCAAGATAATTAATAAAGAATTGCTCAAAGAGTATATAAAATTATCAATAAATAAATAAATTTTGTGACTCGGGCTTGGTGAATATTATTTTTTTTATATTTACCTTTTATTCAGATGCATGTTTTAATTATCTCATAAATATCAAACTCTTAATTTTAATTTAACACACATGTGAGCGGCGAATACACTTCTGACCATTATCAATATACACTTTTACATTTAGTCACTTATACATTTTGATATTATTATTTAAATTTCTTTTTACTGTATTAATTATACATTGTAATGACCAGTCAGAACCTAAGATTTAACGTTAGAATTTCTCCCGCATTTTTTTGACTGTTGACCTTTGAATTTATATAACACTCGAAACGTTCGCATTAATTTATTTTTTATTTTTACCTTACAAATTTTATCTATATTTCGAATATTATTGTTATATATGTTTTATTTTATTTTATTTTATTTTAATATTTGAATTGTAATCGTTACTTTTACATCCTTGCTCTTTTGTATTTTTTTGAAAATCATTATTCAAAAAATAATGAGATGTAGGGAGGGAGAGAGGGGGGAGGTTAAAGAAAGTAAATTGGAGATTGCAAGGGAAAGAGGTGGAGGAAGTTAAGGAATATAAGTATTTGGAGTATGTGATACAAAAAAATGGGAAGCAGGGAGGGCAGGTGAACGATAGGATGAAGAGGTGAGGGGAGACGGTGGTGTTAGGGCAGGTTGTCCGATCGATCCTCCTCGATGGCGCCATCTTGACGTAGTGGGGAGGCTCTGTCCCGAAGCCCCGGGAAACCGGAGTGGAGGGATAGCTAAGAGCGCACCTTCAGCCGGATTTCCTCTTGGACCCCGGCTCGGGCAGGATGCATAGCACCGACATGCATGTACTGGGTGTCGGACGCGTACGAATCGGTCCCTGCTACAGGCACGATGGTCGCGGCGGAAATGATGGTGAACGCCACATAGGTGAGAGACATTCTCACTTCCCCAGGGGCCAAAAAGGGGTGGATGCGGGAACACCCACTCCCCATTGTACCTTTGCCCCAACGAATAATTTAACACACATGTTGCAAGTATAATAAAATCAGCATATTCGGGTTTGACTTGAATTTGGCGATTATAAATTCGAAAACGTTGTGTTAAAATTCCAAATGCATTTTCAACTACTCTTCGAACACGTGACAAGCGATAATTATAAACTCTTTTATCATCACTATCTAAATGCTATTACAGCTAAGCCATCTTCCGACAGATTTGCCATAATTACGTACGTCTGAAGACTGAAGTTGTTTAAAAAAATCCACGAATGCAATTCGGATATGTGTAAACGATCAAATACGATTTTGCTGATACGGATTGGGGACGGATATGTATAAATGGATCTTAATAATAGTAATAATTATATCAAATAATTGCAAAATTTAAAAAATTTTATAAAATTAAATATAAAAAATAAATTCCTATATTAATCAAGCTCTTCATAAAATTAATAATCAATTTGGAAAACCATAGGCCATAAAAGCTTAGTGACAATTGTTACATATACAAAATAAAATGTAAAAAAAATAAAAATAGATAAAGATGAAACTATGAAAGATAGTGAATAATTAAAGGTAATACGGTAAACAGTTAAAGGCAATAAATATTAAAAATTAATGAATTAATCTAATAAGAATAGAATGTATATTTTTTGTTCCATTAGGTACAGAATAATTATAATTGAGGAACAAAACAACTATATCTATAAAGTGGAACCATCGCTTTATTAACAGGTGTGAATTTGACATTAAAATGTTACTAATATGTATATGCGGACGTTTCGACTCCTTTTTTGAGTTGTCCTCAGCGCAATAGTAAAAATACAAATGAAAATAAGTTGTGGATCTCGCAAAATGTTCGCAAAGACGTTATATAGAACAATCGGGTCTTAACATTCGGCTATTCGATGTGTGTTACTTTTTGAAATCTCTCGGAGAACAGTTAAAGACCGACAGTAGATATTAACAGACGTTGACATATTCACGGTTCCCTCAAAGCAACATTGAACCGATTCCAACTTAAAAGTTAAGAGGCCCAAAGCTGAGACTAGGTCAATTGATTGTCTGTAAAAAGCACCACGCGAGCAATGTAAGCTTCACCAAAAAAGAAAATATTCTTAAATTATCATACAAACCCTATTGCGCTCACACCACTAGAGGGCATAACGGTATATTTTTCCTGTAGATAGAAAAACCTCTTGCAAGATATAAGAACCCCAACCCAAGAGAGCTCAGTATCGGGGCTCTTAGCCCTGAAAATGCAAACTGCAACATTTGCGAAACGTCATTGCGTGCATTAGGCTGTTTAATCACGCGGCATCCTTCCGGAAGTCCCCAGTTTAGATTCTAATTCTAATGGCCACGAAAGCCTCAAACTAGAAGTGTATATATTCTTACATATTAAGAATATCTAATACTTTTCTACTTTCTAAAGGATTTCTGTCTTTAGTTAAGAAAATCCTCTTGGCGCCTATTTTAGAGGAAGATATTCTAAAAATAAGTGATATATTCTTAAAATGAGAATATGATTTTTTCGGTGTTTAATAAAGGCCTTCTAATTGCGAGTTTGAAAATCAGTGTCAAAGGCATAGAAAAAAAGAACAATGGCAAGCCCTTTAAAAGAACATTTCTTTAATCTTTTATAAAAAAAAAGAAAAACCGGAGGATTGAGAAATTTACAGTTTGAAATTAAAAAATCTATTTATATTATGAAAATACACCATGCATCGTTATATTGTGACTAAGAATGAAGTCTAGTCAATTAATCGTCAAATGAAAAAATTAATTAATGTGTAAAAGTCTTGATGTGAATGTAGGTAGTAACAATTAGCTAAATCGTAATATGTTATGTGTAACAACTTTTTTAAACGTCAGTCAATTGTCCAGTGGGAAATTAAATAATGCGTAAAAATTATGATGTAAAATTAAAATATTTAATAATTACATCAGTCATAATATGATATTTATAGTAAGATTTTTTTATAATTTCGTTTTAATAAGTGTATAAAGTATATATGTATTTTACTTGTGCCAGATATATATGTTACTTTGCAGCTATGGAGCAATACGCAATAGTAGAATTTTGCGATGGATTGCAAATGATTCCTTTTTCATGGGTAACAGAAGATAAAAAACATGCATATTGGCCTACTTTTACATCAAACGAAAAATGTAGGAAAGTTGTACAGAAATGTATGTCAAAAATGAATGATTACATGAAATAAAAAGAATTTTAGCAACTGCAAGTAAGTAACCGTAGGAATTATAAAATAAATAATTATATTAATATAGAGAATTATTTACATTTTAATTTTTTTATTGCTTATTTATTAACAATGAAATATTATAATATTAAATTTAGCATGATTGTTATATAATTTATAGAAAACTTAAAAAAAAATTATTTTTATAATTTATTTTTAAAATTTATTATTCCCATTGTAGTCGTGCGACTGTTGTCTACATTTCTCTATGTTTACATCTCGATCCTAGCGGTCGCATGTTTATTGAGCTCTCGTTCAAACCGATCGTCTCAAGTGTGCGAGTCGAAATGCGGAGGTGTCAACCCCCACCAACGCACTGACATCGAAAATAGATAGGTAATTGGCCTGATTTTTGAAGGGGGGAAAAAAGACTAGGTATGTATCGTATATAAGGAGGCGATACGCAGAATTCGGGGCTCTCTCGCAATACTTTGGAGAAAAGAAGAAGATTGAAAAAAACATCATCATTATTAAATCATCGCACCCGTTTCGTAAATACATATCATTAAAAAACGTTGAGAACAAAAAAATTTATACACCCGTACTAAATACATCCTGACGAAACGGACAAGGACACCTTCTACACCATTATTTCAGTATTATAAATTGCAAAAATACTTACATTAATTGTAAAAGTAGAATTGTAATTAACAAGCAACTTTATTTAAAAATTTTTAATATTTTTTTCTTTATTGTATATATCTATTTATAATTTTTATTTGTTCTAATATTTTCTTTTTTAAGATACTTATGAAAAAGGAATAAGGAAATTAAAAAAAGCACAATTTATATCGGATTTAAATTCTGACAGTAAAGATTACGACACTTTAAAACAAAGTAGAAAATATAGGACAAAAACTATTATAAGTAGTGAAGACAGCTATAGCGAGGAGGAAAATTTTGTTCCTGTACCTTCTTTCCCAAAAGTACCTCCAAAAAAAATCTTAATAAACAAATACATAGTTCATCAAGTAATATATTATTAAAAACTTAGTAAAATATAATAGAAAGATTTATATAACATATGCATTATAATAATAATAATTTTCTTTTCAATTCATAGATACAAATATATCAAAACGTACAGGATATGAAAATAAAAGTTCATTAAATGTATCACAAAAAATAAGCGCAGAGGCATATAATGTTCCAATAAACAATGATCAGGTTTTATGTCACACAATATTAAACTAGACCCGGTAAAAAATTTCTCATATATAATTATATATAACAATATAAAAATATATAGAAATATATGAAATTCTGTATAAGTTAGTTATAGTTATGTATAGTATGCATAATTTTGTATTATCGTTGACTGACATCTAGCCAACATTAATATAAAATTATATATAATTATATAATAAGTCATATATTATGATATATAATTATACATAACTTATACAAAATTTTATATATTTCTATATAATTTTATATGGTCATATATCATATATAGTATCATTATACATAACAAATTTTTTACCGGAGAAAAGAGTAGATTAGAAAAATACATCAATAAATTTGGCATGATATCAATAATATAATGTGTTATTTTATCATACTTATTTATAAAATAGACAAAAGAATATTATTAGAACATGATTTTAATCAAAACAATGTTAAGGAAAGAAGTTCGACATTCGACTTTGAACATTTTAAAACTGATTCCATAAATACTTGTAAGTATCAACTTGTATGATTTTTATTGTTTAAATTTGCATGTATTATATGTTATACTCATATATGCCTATTATTTATTTTTGTATAAAACATATTTTTTATTATTTTATAATATAATATACATATATATATATATATATATATATATATATATATATATATACTAAAATTTACAGCAACAATGGATTTTCAACGATATGTTGTACGCAAATTGTTGAATATGGATTTTAAAATTTCAACAATTCATGAAGGACAGAAAAATATAAATACTAAGTTAGATAGTATACAAAACCAGATTCAAACTTTTGTCTTAGATGACGGAATAAAAAAGAAAAATGTTGAAGTAGATTATATGGAACTTTTTCCATTACAGACATTAGAAGAACTAGAAAAAATCGAACAATCACTAATTGATAAAAAAATTAATCGAAAGGCATTAGTATGTACATATTAAAAAATAATTTTTAATAATAATAAAAAAAATTTTCTATTTATTATTATAATTTAATTTAAATAATTATAATTATATATATTTTCTTTTTTATTTATATACAATAATTCAATTTATTAATTATTTATCTTTTTAGATTATGCAAATAGCACGAATGGTTGGAACGGACATTAAATCCATAACATTTAATATTTTACGAAGAATTCTAAGTGATTCTGTTGGAAGCATGTTTAGTTATGTTGGTGGAAAAAAAAGACGTTCATTTTTTGATTTACATCTAAAAATAATATTTGGTAAATATATTGCTATGTTTATTTTTAATATTTAAATTACTAAAAAAACTTTCCAGCAAGATACTGTGCAAGATAATGTCCATTATTGTGAGAGAACATATCGCAATGTATCTCATTTATGCTTGCGGACACTGTATATAGTGTCTTGCTGGAAAATCTTCTAAAATTACTATTTTAGATATTTTTATATATGTAAAAAATATTTTTAATAAATTCAATTGTTTTTTAAAAGATTATTTTATTTATATTTGATGTTAATTAGTATTTTACAGTAATTTAAATTTTTTTAAATTAATAATTTAACTTTATCTTATTTTACATAGCCACAATTTTAATTTTTTCTAATAGTACTTTGTTTTTCTTAAATATATTCATATTTATTTTAAATATTCCTCTTTCAATAATCTTATGTATTAATTATAGGTGCTGTACGAATTTTCTTCCCCGAGGCTACCGAACTAAATGTTTCAGAACCAATTAAATGGTTAAGGCATGCAAATGAGCGTATGAAGAAAAAAAGATATGCTGCTTTTTTATTTTGTTATAAAATTTATTTTATGTTTTAATATTTCATATTTTAAATTTTATTATATAATAAAATAATATATAATTATTTAGATTTCTAAATTATGTTAAAGAAATGAATTCTCAATAGAAAAACATATGTTCAAGTTTTTAAATAATATGCAAATAAATTTACATAAAAAATATATTACAATGTAAGTCATCTTTTTGTATAAATTTTTAAAAAATTTTTTACATATGTTTTTGTAGCGTGGATAAGAGAGCAAATACAACTTCCATAGAAAATGATCAAGAAGATGATGATGAGATGATGATTGATTCCATCGTTGATTGATTAATGGACTGGTCAACTTACGAATAATAATTTTATGTGCAATTGTTTAGTTTCATATTATTTTCAAAAGTATTTGTTTGATTTCATATGTTTCAAATTTATTATTATATGTTTAATATATTATTAAAAAAGTTTATATTTTGTCTTTCACTACAAATATACAATATTAAAATTAATAAAACAAAATTAATGTATATATAAGCCCACATTTATTGTTAAAATATCTTATACCTTTGTAATATTTTCTGGATTAATTTTGGATTATGGACACCCTAAGCCATCTTAACGTCTTATGGACATCTTATGGACATCTACAGAACTATAGGCTAGAATGTCCTAAGGACACTTCTAGGTATTGCATGAGGCGCTCATTTGCTATTCCTCAGGATATCCTGAAAAAATCTGAGTATAATAGGATATCCTCTGGATATTTCATTTAAGAAAATAGGACGTCCATAGGATATCCAAAAGACGTCCCTGTGCTTATAGGGTAGTGTTGATTTCTGATATTTGAACTGAATTTATTTAGAAAATATTTAAAAATTGTTTCATATATTTGTATTTATAACCAATTGGTGCAATGGTATTTCCACATTATATAAAAACCGTAATATTTTAAATAAAATGTGCTTGAAAGATTTTTAATTATAAAGTCATGATGATCATGTTACATGCCATTAATATCGTTAAAATACAGTTTATTTTATTGATTATGAGTTCATTAATTAAAATGTTTCATTGAAAATAATTATATATATGCATATATAATATACATATATTGTATAAATGTAGCCAGACAATATAGCCAATCTCCCGTCTTGTCAATGTCAGTCCCCTTCCCCAAAAATTGATTTTACGCTCTGTCTAGATATTTATACGTCAATGCTCAAGAGACTGACTGATTACAGAAAACAAGATCGTATTCCCCATAACACTTATTTTTTATTAGATGCTTCTAATTTGCCTGTGCACGCGCACGCGCACGCACGCACGCATGTATAGGTATACATACATATACACATGGATGCTATCACTGTTCTTTTTCCGCTGTATTCTGTTTATATCTTCAAAAATATTTTATTTTTTAGTAAACTGCGAGAGAGCTTAATAACTTATAAAAAAAAGTATGTTTACATTATATTGAAAATTACATATTTATTAAAATATTCGCAAAAAAATCAAATAAATTTTTAAACAAAATAAAATTTCTTTACAAATAATGGTAATATCGAGTGTTTATTTACGAATTTGTGTTTCCCAATTCAAAATCTATAAGAATTGATTATTGAATTAAGTAAGTTTGTATATTGAAAGCGATACGTGTATACAGCTTTTACATTTTTAAAGCAAGGTTGCCTAGCATTGAGGCTACATAAAATGTGACGAACCTTGAAATTCGTATACAGGAAGGTGTGATCTTTATTTTGCATATAAATTTCGTTCATGTGTTCGATGAGATAAATAAACCGAAAAAAAAATATTTTTAATAGGATTGTCCGGTTAATAGGATTTTAATAGTTATGCCATGGCCTTCATGGTGCCCGATCGATACTGGGGGATAGCAAAGAAATCAGATTCAGATCATTCAGGGCGCGCAACATGTAAAATAGAGGGGTTTATTTTGGGCTTTGTTTCCCTGTCGCAAACTGCGTCATCACGTATTGATCGTATCGTTGTGCGTAGCAACGTCGAAATAAACTCTCTTCGTGAAAGTTTTTTGCTACAACAAACCCCCATTGGGGTTTGTTGTAGCATAGTGTTTGATTTCTGATATTTGAACTAAACAGATAATAACAAAAAAAAATTATTGATAAAATATATAATAATGAAATTAAATTCTAATCAAAATATCAATTGAAAACTATATTATTTTATTGTAAATAAGACATTAATTTTTTGTGGATACGTTTGTATGCGCATTTCTCTAAATATTTGCAATATACATACGCAGCACGTGGAAACTGCGTTTTTAATTCATTAACCTTGTTACGTCCTGTAGACTTCATGATTCTTTCTTTTCGAAGGGAATACATAAACATTTAAAGACAGTGATTCTGAAAACGCTCTACGGCGAAATATTAAACCGTGAGAGCTGTCACTTTAGCCACACTCCACGAATCTTACGTTACGTGGATAATAAAATTTTAACAAACCTCCGTAAGGCGAGACCAACTCTAAATAAGATAATTAAAGAAATCTTAGAAATTGAATAGAGCATAAACACTCAACGGCTTTCTAAACTCCAAAAGAATTTTAAATAAAACAGAGTCACCGTAACTCGAAGCAGTTGTTTAGAACTGCAATCGTAAATTTGAAACGGCAACGAAAACTTAAGAAGCATTCGATAAGAGAGCTCGCCTGACGGACCACCTAAAGTGACAGCTGTTTATAATAAATTTCTAAATAGCGATAAGTGACTCTGACGGTACCAAACTCGTCATTGGCCAAACGGAAAAATCTCTTGAACCAATAGAGAAGAATTTTTTGGAACTCGAAGTCGAAAGAAACACCCCTCTAAGCATATGGCGGCATTAATTAAAATTCTAATTTATCCAGTTGTCCAATGGAGAGGAAATACGAATTTTAGTATTTAATGCGAAGAGCAATGCGCCGCGACATCACTACTACGGTTTGATCTCTCGTCCACAGTAACAGTTATTTTTTGACCTCGGCTTCGAGATACGGAACTGATACTCCATCTCAATTATTAATTCTTCGGGTATTAGCACTTTCGATTAATACTTCCGAACTCGCGACGTGTGTTTCGGCTCATAACTAACTAGGACTCTTTATGAAGTGGTTGCATACAAATTAAAAGTTCAAGACAATAACGAGTGTTAGACATTGTAAGTGGTTGTGCCATCCAATACGAACGAGTAGCCCGCTAACCAGGGTTCCTGTTAACTTCCTACCGACGCCACGAGATCCGCTGCCGAGGTCCTCTTCAAAACCAAACCCATCAGCGTACGCAATAAGTAGTGAGTACCGAGCGAATAATTTTATATGTTTGTTTCACCTTCCCCAGTTAAAATTTTGTTATTATAATTAGAGTGAGACAGTTCTTGATTTTTTTTTATTATCACTGTTTGATCGGTTTACTCTCCATTTTACCCTTGTCATTATAATCAGTTCTCCTTTTCTTGTTGTTTATGTTTATTTCCCATCCTCTTCATTTTCACGTAGTCTTTCTATTTTCTCTGCGGGTACCTGTGTATTTTGCGGAACCGATATCTCGTATACTGGTACAAAATATAACTAGGCAGAATCTGCAAATTCTTTTCTCTGCAGAAGCAAAGTTCTCCGGAACTCCATTTTTCCTCTGGTCCTCTAAACATTCATTATAATTTATTCATTACTTCCTTCCTTTTGTTTTATTACCTTCTTTTTTTTCTTCTCTCTTCTCGCTTCTTCCTATATTATGTGTTTCAAATAATATAATTTCATGACTTAAACTATATTAAGAATATTATAAATTTTACTAATTAGAACTGTCTCGCCAAAAATAAACTTTAAGTTTTCTTAACACTTGCATGGATTCATAGTGGAGCCCGTTCACCCGAAACGCCTAAAGGCTAAAGCGAAACGTCGCCGCAGTCTTAAGAACCGACGTGCCCGAAGAGTGTTGGCTCAGGCGACAGCAGGTTATACTTTTAAAAGCGATATCTCTAATATTAATATAGAATTAAGAAATCAATTTTTCCGCGAACAATCATCACACACAAACGCAGAGTCCCATCCTCCCCTTCTTCCTTTAAGAGAGCCGGAATCACCCTTCTCACCTGACCCTTCTTCTCGCACCTCTGTCGATCCCCTTTTCCTTTCACATCCCATAGTATCATCCTCTCACGTACACCCCTCCCCATCTCCTCTCGATTTACCGGGCCATTCCAGAGAAGCTCCCTCTACCTCTGAACCCCCTTCACGTCCACCCTCCTCAGCCTCTACCATCATCTCGGGCGATTCACCCCCATCTTCCCCTCAAAATTTACCTGATTCTCAAGAAAAGTCAGATAAAATTTGGGAGACTCTTCGTGAGGTCGCCGAAGTAGTCGACGACCTCGAGAAGGAAAATGCAAGTTCCACCGAAAGAGAACTATCCGATAATTCCGAACATCGAAAAGCTCCTCGTCCCGTTCCTCTAGATCCTCTCCAATATCTACTCAATAACCTTCCAGAGATCCGCCATCCCCTTCCAGACGGCTCGTATACAATCGGGCCTGGCCCCGTCGACTTAGAAACTCTGTACTCCGTCCTTACATCCAACCCTGCGGGATCCGTTATCCCGTTGTTCCTCCCTGGTTATAGATACCCCCTCGCCGTTCCAATAGAGACTCTCTGGAGGAAATTTCCCCCTTCCACGATTAGCTTTCAGGAATTATAATTCCTTCCCTGCCCTTTCCCTTAAAATTTTAAGAATTATTGTATAAATACCAGTCAGGTAATAAGTCCCTCTTAGCCCACTTCCAATTTATCTGACTGTCGTCCTTCCGAATTAATGTAACACCCGTGAACTTCCACACACTCACGACACACACACACTCAACCCATTAATAAGTTAGATTAACCTAATTATAATGTTAATAAATTTTTTAATCTTATATATCTATATTTTCATTTTTTATTAATAAATGCATAAAATTAAAATTTTAATCTCTTAGAAAAATTTATTAACCCTTTCAAAAATACATACCCTTATTCCCAGATCGCACAAGGTCCCGTCCCGTGTAATAAGGATTAAATTCTTTTACCAGAAAGGGACCACCAAACGAACGGCTTACTGACCCAGTAAAAGAGACCCTCGAGGTCTTTGACCGAGTCAGGCCTTCCACAGTTTGTTCGAGTCGAAAGCGTTTAAGATTGTAACGCATTTCGGCAAGGGTAAGTTCCGTCCTTCCATTACCTCATCCTTTTTCCGAGTCTAGACGTAACAACCTGATTTATTTTTTTTTAAACCATATAAAAGGCAAACAAATGCTTTTATTTTTTCAAAAACATCTGTGAAGTTATTATCATGTAAGTTGCTTATATTTATAGAAGTTTCTTGAAATTCGGTGGGTTTTTTAAGTAAATTAAAAGGTCTATTTTTCCCCTTTCTGAAAAATATCGGATTATAGTTATAGCAACCTGTTGCATGAAAACCTGAGGGAGGGAAGCACATAAAGAATTTCCTAAGCTTTTATGTAATTCAGTTACATTAATAATTCCTTGGTTATTTCCAACACCGACTGCCATCCAAATTTTCAAATTATTTTTCACATTTTGCATATTCCTAAGTATGATAATAAAAATATCTGTATCCGAACACCAAATTGAGCTTTGAGTTATCGAGATATATAATTTTATATAATTATCTCAACTGTATTTAAATTTATTTTATTTATTTTTGTTTTAGTATACTAGTAAAGACTATACTAAACGGTGAAAATAAACATGAGCAAATGATAACCTAGTGTGTAAGTAGAACGTAAATAAAACAAAGATTTCTTATAAGAAGTCTTGTGTACCGCGCTAAGTTTTCACTTGCTCATGTGTATACTTGGTGTTAGTGTTAGTGTCGGTGTCGGTGTCAAACAGTCCCGCTAGTAAATCAATTGTAAGATTATTATTTTAATTTTAATTTTAATTTTATATATATCATTACGTCCCTACATTTCGATGCCGCGATGTTTGCCGCTCGATAAAAAGTATCGACGATCGTCTTTGGGGACAACGAGAGAGTCCTTTAAAAATAATAATTAGAAGAAAGAGAGATTTGTGTGACAGCTATCAAGTTGAACAGTCGCGATATTTTACATAATAAGATTATTGATATTTCTGTGTACTTCTGTGTTCATGTTTATTATAAAGTTATTTTATTAATTTAATAAAGTATATTTTATTTACGAGTATAGTTTGTTTACGGTCCGCGAGTAGAAGTTGCGTTGTGTCACAATCGATAAATATCGATTCCGCGAATGTAACAATATATATATATATATATATATATATATATATATATATATATATATATTTTTCAATTTTATAAATATTATATATATTTTATATATAAAATATAGTATGGAGAGAACAGGGGAAAGAGAATTTGATTATTTGCATGATCGGTGTTAGGATACGAAGTGAAAATTGGAATTGGAAAAAGAGGGAAGAGGAAGGCTGTAAGAAAGATATATATCTCCCACTCCTCGGACATGCTCCCGTCGTCGTCGTCTTCAAAGTATCCCAACAAGCCTGCAACTGCATTCACATTCATCGCAATCGATTCGTGCAAAACTGCTGGACTTCTAATAATTGTATCGTTGCTCGCTTGACATCCTTCATTATTTATATTTTCTTACCGTCTCAACAATCAATCTCTCGACGTGCTTGCTACCAAAAGCTCTCTATTCATTAACTTTCTTTCCCTCTGAAAAAAATTACATCTCCCGATATCGAAGATATGCGTTATTAGAATTCTGAAGAATCGTTATTAGAATTCTCGCCCAAGCTCGCCTTTTGGGAATTCTCGTCTTGTTCTTCCTCTCTGCTCCTGGGCACTCGCAACATACACTCATTCGCCGGATTTATATCCATAAGCCTATACCGAAAAAAAATCATATTCTCATCGGCGAGTTTGGACGAGAGTTCTAATGACGATTACGGATATCTTCGACGGGAGATGAAATTTTTTCGGAGTAATAGTCGAACGCGGCGGTTATGTCGCGCGCGTTGCATTATAACATATATATATTGATCCAGCGGACGTAACAATATTACAAATAATTATGGGGAGGGACTGGTCAAATTTCTCTCCTTTGATTAATTTAATTAAAATTTTTGGAACAGTACCTATGTTATAAAAAAATTATTATTTTGAAATAATTTTCATGGAAGTTTCTTTTGTATAAATATATAAACAGAACACAATGCCAATTTGTCTCTGGTTTCAACGAGTTCCGGTCTCCCCTAAAACTCCTAATGGTTAATTTATAATCATTTGTAGTATTGTTATGTCCGCTGGATCGATATACATATAATGCAACGTGCGCGACGTAACCGTTTAGCTATTATTTTCGGACTCGCACTCGTAAATAATAAACAACACACACTTTAATAATGAAAACCGAAGCTAACCAACACGGAAATTATAAAAAAGTATGAAATATAAATAACTAAGGCGGGAAGGGAGGGTGAGAAGGGATTGGTTGAGACGATAGGAGGCAAAAGAGAGGGGTGGATGGTCGAGGAGGGATGATGGTGATGGGGTAGGGGCAGGGAGGATGGATGAGGATTGAGGAGAGGGAGGGAGGGAATAAGGGAGAGGGAGTGAGAGTGAGAGAGAGAGATCAAAAGAGAGAGAGAGAGAGAGGGAAAGCGTGAGAGAGAATGTGTGAGGGTAGCAGCCAAAGGGAATAGAAGAGGGGGAGAATTACGCAAAACAATCTGGTGAAAGCGGAGGTCTAAAAGATTTTTAATCCGAAGCTAAATATTAACAATTGAGATTTGGATTCGGATGAGAAATTAAAGATAAATATAACTTTAAATTTAAAATCTTATATAGATAGATATAAGATATTGTAGATTAGATTAAGTGGTAAGTTAGTTGTAAGTAGTTGTAAGATAGGATATGCTAAGGAAAGAAAGAGAGAGGCTAAAAGAGGCGTGCATATGAATTGGCGAGCGTGGCTTGTCAACAGTGTATTATAATGTATCTTATTTTATTTTTCTTTCTTTGCATTATAGTTGTATATTTTTATATGTGCTATATTTCCTTTATATCTTATATATTATATTGAAAGTTTATTTTTGTTAGTCTTCGTTGGTTCTTTATTCTAATTTTTAATTTTTATTCTTTATTTTGTACTTACTTATGTTATCTAATTATCACTTTGTACAATTTTTAGTTTTTAATTTATTTTTATTTTTATTGAATCTTATGTTTTACAACTTTTGTGAATTGATTTTGATTAATTGTATGTATACATATATGGGCGGCGAGATAGGAGGAGGTAGACGTGTAGAGGTTTGTAACTCTAAGGGGATCAATAAAGTTGTTACGCACGAGGCTCGAATCTTTTCCTGGCTACACGTGCGGTCGATTAGCTAATCTTCTGACTTCTCTTTTTTTGCACAAAAAAAAAAAGTTTTGCGCGTACAATCGCAAAGCTCGAATTAAAGAAGTTAAGTGAGAAATAATGTCGGAGATGATTAAACGATGGCAAATTTTTTCAACTTTTGTGGGAGTAATTTAACATTTTCTATAGCACTATTCCAACATCTTAGTTTCTAATAATATGATATTGCTATATAAATCGTGAACAGTGTTGTGAGACGAGCCGGGTTTTTTCGCACATGCACGGCGAACACCAGTGAAGTATCTCTATACATAAAAAGGTATACCATATTGGCCCCCGTATATAATTTTGCAAGTTTTTGTAATTTTAGGAAAAATTAAAAAATAACCAACAACAACTACTGGTATCCAACCTCTTTTCCTCCGTTGCACGTTCAGCCTGCCAAAATATTCACGCCTATAACATAACACTAATGCCACTAGCTTTGCTCCTCTGCAGATAAACACTTGATACATACCTGTAACGGCTAACCTAACCGACAACATGGCCGCCCATGCGCGAAAAAACCCGGCCCGTCTCACAACACTGATCGTGAATATATTATTATAAATATTAGTATTATAAATACTGGTAAGAGTATCATATATATTTGCTTTTTTGTCTGTTTTTAATTAACTTTTTTAATCAAAGGTATATTTAAAACCTACATAAGAATGGCATACTTCGATGCCTATAATCGAACCCCTCGTCCAATCTCGAAATTGAAACGTCAGAGTAATCACACCGTGTCACTGAGTAATCAAACTTTATAACACCCCAGGAGAAATAATGAAAAATAAATCGAATCTTAACAGGTTGATTGACGTTTTCTCTCCCTTCGTGAACATCCTCCCCCTTCTCGTCCTTCTCGCCATTATCTCATTTTGCTCGTTATAAAAGCCAATTTTTGACCATTTTTTTATGATTTTCACCATGAAAATAAAATTTGCGCCAATTTTTACTATCATATTCCTAATCAGCACGTTAAAATATGTAAGTAGTTTCAAGAAAATCAGACATATATCCTATTCGGAAGTTTATCCACGATTTCTCCTATACAGATCCATCATGGTTGTTAATTGTTTTGATATCTGAAATGTTACATATCAAACGACAAAAAAACAGCATAAATCTACAAACAGATACAAAATGTTTGCCAGCTATTTACGAGGATATAATAAACAAACTGCCTAAGATCTAATGTCACCTATCTAACTCTTTCCATTTTAAATGTATTTTTCGCCCTTGAGCTCATTATCATCTGTACCATCGTCATAACCACACGTTAAATATCAGTTGCGCGATATATATACCATAGATTCAACAACACGCATACGGAATGCATATCCTGTAAGCTTTTTCTGAGTTACCACCATTATACATAAAGTAGCGATAAATAACTTTATTACAAACAGGTATTTATTATACTCATTTTATTAATATAGACTTAACTCCTCAATCTAACTGCATACCTCCCGCGGTCTGGAAACCTCGGAGAATTGCCTCACGGGATTATTATGCAAGCCGTACAATAAAAGAGCCGAACAAGTTGGGTCGTTTTATATATATGTAATTTGCACAACTAACATACGACAAATGTGTACAGCTGTTCTCTCTTCATTGATCCATTTAATCATGCGAATACGACCACGATTTTTAGTTCACACATTGCTTACGCCTTAATTAGACGATGCGTTCTCATTAACCTCGTTTCTATCTATTTATAATTTACTCATTTATTTTATATATTATGCTGAAGAGGATTCAAAACATGAATCGAAACGTTCAGTTTTTTATTATAATTTCCGTCTTTTTATAAAATGTTACTAATGTAATTAATGTTAATATACCTGTGACACATTACCTATATAAAAAACTTATAATTTGATTCACATCTCTTCGCTCCTATTGCCTCTTTCTTATTTACTTATTTATATTTAATAATTCGGAACTCTTTCTGTAATTTTATTTTTTTAATACATGTCGAGCGCGGCCTAAAATCTTCACAACATTACTCAGGATGACCTTGATAACATATGTGAAGGATGTTGAAATCAGGGATGGCTCCATATAAGTAAATGATTACCGAATGGCTTTTTATAATTAATAAAGATAATTAACTGAGTTTTTTGCCGTTTCCCTTCCCACTCTCATTAACCTCCTCTCCCTCCCTCCCTCCTCTCTCTCCCCTTCCCCTCCCCCTCTTTCTCCCCCTTTCTCCCTCTTTTTCCTTCTCTCTTCCTCCTCCCTCTCTCCCTCTTTCTCCCTCTCTCCCTCTCTCTCCCTCTCTCTCCCTCTCTCTCCCTCTCTCTCCCTCTCTCCCTCTGTCTTTCTCTCTCTCTTTCTCTCTCTCTCTCCCCCCTTTCTCTCCCCCTCTCTCCCCCTTCTCTCTCTCTCCCTCTCTCTCTCTCTCTCTCTCTCTCTCTCTCTCTCTCTCTCTCTCTCTCTCTCTCAGAATTTCGCTCTTCAGCCCTATTCCACGCTGCAGCGAATCCCAATGGAGGGCAAAGTTCGCACCGAAATTATTTATCTCGCAACACAACGATAACATTGATACATTACGACACGTGTCATTCTTTCGCTTTCGATTGTTATACACGTATATGTGTATGTACAAGCACCGGCATAAATGGTGTCCGTTAGTAAATGTGTATGTACGTACGTGTATGACAACCGAAAGCGTCACATACACATGCAGCGCGTACATACGTGTCACTTGAAGCGCGGCGGAGAAAAAAGTGGGAGACAATCCGATGTTGCATCCTTAGCGCAAGCCGCACGATCGAGAGAGAAAACATGACAAGACGTGATGCCGATTAGTGGTGTCCTATAGCTCTGCCTGACTCACTCTACGCTTGAATGCAGGAAGAATGAGCGAGAGAGCTATAGGACACCGCGTTGTCTCTATATGCGTCTCGTTCGTTCTCACGCTTATGTCATGTTTTCTTTCTTATTCCTTCAAGAAACGTGACTGAGCCTTGCGGCTCGAATACCGGCATTCATAAAATTTTAATCATATCACATTAATATTAGAAAATGATCGGTTTCATATAGTAAAGAAACATATTCCGTGCAAATTTACAATTACTGTTCTAGTACGCACGCACGCATGCATGCATGCACGCACGCACGCACGCACGCACGCGCGCACGCACGCACACAAATATATATATATATTTGTGCGCGAAGAATGTAATTCGTTAAAAAATAAAATATCCACGTTGGAAAAATATTGTACGGTTAAACTATAATCGATCATTTACTATTCATTGTACGCAATATTATTATAAAAAAAATCAAAGGACATAAACGTAAACGAATAATTTGTAATTTCAAAATAAGTGCTTTAAAGGATACTTGGTTTTCATATGGACATTTAAGTATTGATGTCGCTTGTTAATTGATTTGTTACGTTATGATGATGAATAGTCCTTGACAAATAGAATAGCTCTACAAAAAGAGCTTAATATATCACCATTGACAGCAGTTGATTGGGACAGCGGTTAAACGTTATAATAAGGATCAACGAGCTAAAATCTTCAAAAACTTACTCAGGGTCATGAATTTTGATAATATATGTTAAGACCATTGATATCGGAAGGTGATCTCTTTTACGAAATTTCGCTCTAATTGATATAAATTAGAAACGATATTAATTTATTTATTATATTTACGGGGATATCGCTTATTCGAAACATCAAGAAAAAACCAGTATCATAAAAGTTTTGAAAAAGTAAAAAATGTATATAGAAGTAGCTTTTGTAATAAAAAAGTGAAAGAAACTCGTCAGACAGTATAAGGATAGAACGCAACGCGTCAACTTTCGCCGAGAGGATTTATCTCGACGTACTGTTGTGCTACGCACAACGAAACGATCAATACATCACGACGTATAATTACAACAGAGGAGAAAACCCCGAAAAAAAACTGTCTCTCTCAGGAACATTGATGTATAAATATCTGGCCATATTATCTAACAACATTAGTATTGCTCCTTTGTGGTGAAATAATAAAATAATTGAAATTTAACCGAAAGGCTATAGCCGGATAAGATAGTGAAAATGCCCCTCGCTTCAAATGGTGAAAAAGTATAAAAATTATGATAATCTCTCTGAAAAAACATTTTTTACAAGATTTTTATCCTCCCTGCCCCCATCCTTCTATCAGCAGAATAAAAAATCTGTTTTTTTGAATTTTATTTTATTTCTCAGCAAGTTATTATCGCACTTAAATGTAGCTTTGGGAAATTTTAGAGACAAGTAAGGTTATTTGACACAATTTTTGTTTTAATTTATTTATTGACGTCAAATTCAAGCTGAAAAAAATTTTTTAATATTTCAAAAAAATTTTTCCCTATTTTCTAATAAAGGTGACGTCTTGAAAAAATTCTCAATTGTAGAGATAGAAATGCTGAATATTTCAGAATTTTTTCAGATTTTTTTGAGTGCGCCATATTGAAAAAAATTAAATGCCTTATTTTTTAGCTATTTTTTACATATAAAAGCATGTAAACCTTCATTTATGTACAAATTCGTTTAAATATTTATCTTTTAATGATTATAGGACGTGCCACGTGTGTGAATAGTGTGTGGTTAACTTTTAAATAATTTTAAAGTATTTTGTGTTAAGCACTGGCAAAATTAATTCAGAATCTCTAGTTTTATTTTCTCGATGCTTTACTATGATCGGTGTTAGGATATGAAGTATAAAAAAATTTTTGTTTTAATTGCGTATTACGACATTTAGTATAAATGTGTCGTGCTGATGATTTTCGGCAGGTCTAACGGTAGTTCTCGACAGTTCTGCAAGAGTTCTATGCATTCTTTGTTAAAAATTGTTAAAAATTGTTTAAAAATAATTAATTAATTGGTGGAATATCGATTTGAAATTGTACATATATGTAAATCTCAATTAGAACTATGGGGAACTCTTGTAAAAAATAAGTGATGCTATATAGAAATCGAATTTTTCTTCGTTCCTTCCCTTTGCATCTGTCCTTTGCCTACGCGATATGAGATAAGGAGGAGGAACACCTCCAAGTACAAACTGTGTACATACATGCGCGCTCAGCCGTGTTCTCCCTCCACATCCCATAATGCGTAGGCGCAGATGAGAGCGGGCTACTATAAAAAAGCCGATTGACACTGCTCATTGTCAGTCGCGAAAAATTTTCCAGCAAAAGTGAGGTAATAATAAATTCGGCAATTGGACTTGGTTTTAACGATTACGTTTTGAGCCGGCCCTTCGACTTGGTCGCTCCTTGGCGATGACATCCTGATTACTCAAATAATAATCGAAGGGCTGACTCAAAACGTAATCGTAGAACGGATTTACGTGTGGGGGTTCTTCGGAGAAATTCTGGAATACGAGCTCGTCGACGAGCCCGAATCACCAGAATATATCCTAAGATTCGTCCGAATCATACCCCCACTTCACATAATAGAAGAGCGCCTACGACGCCTAAACCGGGAATTTCTGGATACCACGGAGGCTGCATGATTAACCAGCGTCTACGACGATTTAGTAGTTAAGGTGAGGTAATAATATTTTGTTTTTTTCTTTTTTTTTGTTTGTCATTTTATCGTAGTTTTTTTTATTTGAGCTTTTCTTGCTTGATATTTTCTAGATACCTATTATAGAATATTATATTTATATTATATTATAGAATATTATATTATAGAATATTCTAGATACTATATATTCAAAAAACACGTAAACGGAAAATACATTCTGTAAACATTTTTCTGAATTATGTCTAATTTATAATTTGTGTATATGAGGTAGCCGACAAAACATTAGTATAACCAGGTATTTATTATATTTAATTTATTAATATAGATTTTATCCCTTCAATCTAACTGCATGCCTCTCGCGGTCTGGAAACCTCGGAGAATTGCTTAACAGGATTAACATGGAAGCCTTTTGAATATAAAAAAAAAAAACCATCATCTGCAATAAAACAGCACTATAACTACGATCACATATAGAGTGTAGACACCATTTACATATACGAACGACGTAATTATACAATTATACATGCGATTAATATGTACAGCGGATTCAGGCCAGTGATCTATTTAATCAAGCAAATGCGAATATGATTTTTAGTTATATACTGCTTGCGTTTTATTCACACGATGCGCTCCAAAAATTCAATTTCTAATTATATATAATTACACATTTCATTTTAATTGTTATGCTGAAGAGGATCCAAAACATGGATCGAAACGTTCAATTTTTTGTATTACAATTTCCGCTTTTTTAAATTCACCAATGTATTAATGTTAATATACTATGTGACATATTATCTAAAAGTAAAAACTTATATTTCAAATTAAATCTCCTCGCTCCTATTGCCTCTTATTTATTCATTTATTTATATTTAATATTTAGGAGCTCATTCTTAAATCTTATTGATATTTTCTGTTGCCATTTGGATTTGCTTTTTATTGCTTGTAGCTTTAGTTGTACAACGCGCGCCTTCTCTAACTTTTTTACGTGTCTCTTCTTCGGGGGTCGCAGAGATGAGAGTGCGGGCGACACTCTCATCCCATTGCACGCGACCTCACCGCGAAAGCTGCGATGCGCGGTGGTTCCGCATCGCAGCTAAAGGTTCAACATACGGAAGGAAGCCCTCCCTCCCTCCCTTCTTTACCTGACTCGCTTTGCAGAGTCAGGAATGGGGGGATGGAGGGTTCTGGCGGGGACGAGCCCTGGTAGAGTGCAAGTACGATCCCAGGGCCCGTCCACTTAACCGCTCCGGATGAACCACCGTAGGGTTTTAGTCGGTAAGAGTCCGACATAACCCGCCTTTCTCTCCGGGGAGGCGGGTATCCGTATGATGGATACCCGCCTCCCCAGTATGATGGATTTCCCTACAATAAAAAAAATATATAAAATAAAACTATTTTTGTGGTACGTTGCAATACTTCATATATAATATATATATGATATATATGACGAATTACTTGTGGTGCTGAAAGAGGCATATAAATAGTTATTAAACATTCTTATAATAATGCCAAATACATTGTTTAACGTAAAATTTATGTATAACTCATGTGCAAGTCATGTACTCTAATATACTTATACTTATATTTTTATATTTGAGTATAATATAAATATGTACTTACAGGTCCTTTTTTGCAACATTGCTATTAAAAAAGTATATAGAAGAAATGGAATCTAATCAATCCAGCAATGCTTCGCTTACTAAACGTAATCAACCTCAACCTCAACAATTTAAGAAGTTAAAATTGATTGACGAGTTATCAAATGTAGAATATGTGATAGAAGTAGGAGAAGAAGATTATAATCGTGCTTATGAAGGTATACTTAATAATGGTTATACAGTACTAAATTTACAGTGATAGAGTTCATTGATTTAATAATTAACTAATTTCAGTAATACGACATAATTATACATTTTTGCATTATTTTTTCTTTAATTACAGTCTAATTATTATTTCTCATTTAAGTGTTATATATCTTTTAAAAATATTAATATATGTATATATATTATTTTTATAGATATTACATTTGCTAGTATGCTCCTAGAGAAAGCAAAAACATTTTCAAATAGTAAACATGGTTCTACTTCGATAACAGTTAATAAACCCAGTTGTTCAAAAACAGTTAATAATAAACCCACTTGTTCAAAAACAGTTAGTAATAAGCCCAGTTGTTCAAAAACAAATACTGTAGTTCAAGTCAACGACAATTTGACGACCTCGGATATTGAGAATTGTGATCAAAATGAAACAAACAATTTAACGATCTCGGATATTGAAAATTCTGATCAAGATAAAACAAATATGCCAAATTTAGGTGTATTTATATTAGAATAGTCAACAATGCAGAAAATAAGCAACATTTATTAAATATTTGTTTGTTTTTAGAACAAAATGATGACAAATGGTCTCACAAAGCAACACGTCTTCTCATATCCTTATATAAAGAAAAGGTTCATATGTTGGAAAAAGTTCCTCAAAAAAAATGTGGATAAAAATTTCCGAATGTATGCAGCAAAAAAAAATATAAATTTACAGTAACTCAACTATATAATAAAATGGATATATTAAAAAGACGGTACCGTCAGATTGTTGATCATAACGCGCAAAGCAAAAATGAAAGAAAAGAATGGATCTATTTAGAAGTAATAAATTATAATAAAATTAACATTCAGAATTATACAAATTTTTTAATTTAGTTATAAAAAATAAGATGTTTTTTAAATTAAATATATATATATATATATAATAAGACAAATAATTGATCTTTTAAAATACGTGTGTTTTAGTTATTAGATAAGATCTTTCATAATAAACCGTGGATAGAACCCTTATCCGTAGCAGGATCAAATATTCAAGAACCTAAAAAATCTTTATTTGATGGTGATAAAATTGAGTTACTAATCAGTAAGTAACTGAGAAAAGTATATAATTTCTTGCTGTTATTTAAATGTATAACTAATATTTTTTTTTAAAACAGAAAAATTTCATTAAATGAAGAAAAAGTTTACTATTTGCAAGTATCACTGGAAGAAAAGAGATTAAAAAGAGAGGAAGCTAATAATTATAGAGAAAAAAAATTAAAAATATTAAAAGAGTTGAAAGAAACTTTATCTAAAAAAAAATAATTAAAAGTGATAAATATTTGATAAGCGTACAAATAGATAAAAGTACAAATTAATTATAAGTAAAAGTTTCTGCAAAATTGCATAAAAAAAAATTGACAGTATTGCAAACATTATTAAACTGCTAATTAAACTTTAAAATATTTAAATAAACCATACTATTTTTTACTCAAGTTGTGATATTAATATATTATAATAATTAATACACTATAATATGGATTATTACTTATAAGTTAATAAATTGACTTTTATTTTTTTATTATAGTTGAAAAATATAGTAAACCAAATAATTTAGTTTCTATAAAAGTGAAAAATATAAGGGTAAAGTGTAAAACTTTTTATTTAAATGTTTAAATAGTCAATTTATTTACTTGTTTTTATTATTATTAGTATAATAAAAATTAATATTAAAAGATGTTTTGTTTCATGACGTTTTATTTCATTTTATTGTATTTAATAAATGCTATATTATATTGTGAAACTAATAAATTTCTTTCAGTCATCATAATTATTTGTAATTATTTCCATTAATCTATTTCTCTTAATATTTCCTTCTTCTTTTAATTCATTACTGATAGCTAGTGGTTCCATTATGTGTAACATATTATGTACAACAATTGATATTTCGATGTCATTATTTTTTAATAAACAAATGTTGTGTAATACACAACAACTAACTATATAATATGGAACTAAATCTGTCCTTGTCATTGGTAACTTATCCAATAAATAACGCTATCGTCCTTTTAATAACTCAATTGCTCTTTCCACAATTACTCGAGAAGATGACAAGCAAGTGTTAAATCTTTTCTGTCTTTTTGTTAAGTGACCATTATCATAGAATGGTACCATAATATTTTTCTGTATACTGTATGCTGCGTCACCTAATAAATGACTATCTTCAGGAAAATATTCCGCAGTGCAATATTGCTGTACGCCAGAATAAAGAAAAACTCGCATATTGTGAACACATCCTGGCATTCCGGCAAATACATGAATGAAAGACAACTTATCATTACAGATAACCTAAAAAGAAAATATTTTAACAAATAATTCACATTTTTCAAAGCATTATCCAATTTATATTAGTTTTGAGTGTTTATATTAATTTTTAGTATTTATTATTTCTTGAATTAGAGCAATAAACAAAACTATTTCTTACTTGCAACTGCACAGAGAATCTACTTTTTCTATTTATGTAACTAGTAGCATCTCTTTTTGGCCGGGCAATATTTATATGTGTTCCATCAATAATATCCAAAACTTTAGGGAATCCATATAACATTTGCATGTTAGTCCATGTTCTTTGAGCTTCTTCATGAGTAGGCCATCTGATAATCTTATTTCGAATGCTGTATATTGCTCGAACTACTCTTTTTACAGAAAACCATGCAGTTGATCTGGCAATACCAAATCTTTCAGATATGGAGCAATAAGAGTCTGGTGTCGCCAAAACATAAATAGTTATTAATAATTGTTTTATCACATCAACTTGTTCCCTCTCCTTGAATGGAAAATTTTGGTCCAATTTTGGTCCAATTAAATACAATAAGAAGTTAAATGTATCACGCTCCAGCCTGTAATAAATATATAATATCACTATTGTTAACATAAACATTTTGTATTTGCGAACGTAATAATAATAGTAATAATATGAAATTATAATTAAATGACAGCTAACCTGAAATGTGATTTAAATTCTATATTTATATATCTTACAACAACATGCTCTATATAATTAATAATTTTTGGCACTATTCTTCATTTCTATTGTTTTCATATCTATCGAATAAAATATTTTGTAATGCTTCATCATTGTCATCACTGTCTGTAGAAGAGGAACTACTTGAGGATGTGAACATGTTTTCAAGTAAAATACATTCTTCCATGACGATATATTGATTGTTTAATAGTAATGTTGCAAAATGGACTTGTAAGTACATATTTATATTATACTAAATATAAAAATATAAGTATAAGTATATTTGTATATGACTTGCATATGAGTTATACATAAATATTACGTTAAACAATTTATTTGGCATTATTATAAGAATGTTTAATAAGTATTTATATACCTCTTTCAGCACCACAAGTAATTCGTCTCATCTGCATCTGTATTATCGAAACTTATTTATTCTTTTATTGTCAGTTCCCAGTGAACAAAGTAATATAGCAGCAATGTAGTGGCAATGTAACCGAATATAACAGGTTATATTACCAGAATGTTACATGTAAATTACATGTAAGTTACTTTTTCCAACTCAGCAATATGATATGTTATATAACGTGTTATCTAACCGTTACATAACAATTAATGTAACTGTAATACAACAAATATGATAGCTGTTATATTAATATAATATAATAGTAGCTATAATTGTAATGTTACAGTTATATTGAGGTGATGAGCGTATTACAAAAGTTGAATAAATATAGATGGATTTAAAATTCTTATTTATTCATAAAATGTATGTATTACACTAAACAAAATAATTATATAATGTGTATCAAATCAATAAGATTAAAATTATCAAACTTAAAATCAAACTTAAAACAAACTTAAAACATTAGTAATATATTTTTTATATTACAAACATATATCTTTTCAATCAATCTAATATATTATATATCTTTTACATTTTCTGTAAACTCTGTCTATCGACTAGATACTAATAGATACTAAAATCGACTAGATACTGAGTGATGATGGCTGTGATAAAATAATACGTGGGTTCTTGCAAAATGTCGCTATCACAGTTACATATATAATAATACATCCCACCTGTTTATTACGCTGCATTATATATGTTTATAGTTTATATATTATTATTTGTATGTGGTGTCACGCATCACTCGTTAATTGCAGACGGCAATTGCAGACTTTTTTATTCCGCTGTATAGTGAATTTCTTTAATAACCTATAGATACTACTATACATAAAATAATAAATGTTTATATGAATAAAAAAAAGAAAAATATAAAAAAGACTTTTTGACAAAAGACACAAAGGCATTTTTTCATGGTACATGACAGTAGCAAGTGTCTTTATTATCTTTAACCTTGTTAAGAGTTTGCCTCATTTTCTCTTGTCTCATCCGTTGTCTTTCTTCTCTCTACTTTTTTCTTATCTTTTTCTGTTCCTCGAGTTCGTCGTTGTTTAGCAAACCGGAACCATTCTGTGATGATCTCTTCGAATTCAATTTCTTTCGTTGTCGGATATGTAAAATAGCATCTGTGAACAAATTAATATAATTAATAATGTAAAAATGTAAACACAATGTAAAACATAAAAACTAGATAATAATAATTAGAGTAAATTTAGATTTATTAAGATTGATTGAGTTAACTTCTAACAATGGATCGAGTTATTATGATAAACAATTGAATGAAGTGAAAAGTAATCAATGATTTTGCATTTTATTTCATTCTATTTTATTTACGTTTAGATAATAAAACGATTAGCATAAGTTAGCATAAATTATTGGGTTTTTAATAAAAATCGATCATGTTTGCAAGTCTAAATACAGCTCTTATATTTGTTCTTATTCTGAGTAAAAAATGTTAAAAATTAGATTTAAAATATAACTTTTGTGAAGGTATATTTATAAAATTTCTGTAACAAAAATTTGAAAAAATTCAACAATTTGACATTTTTGGCAAATATTAAATTCTCCACAATATTACAACGGAACGAGTAATGGTTATAAAATCTAATCCTTTCAAATAGTATCGCAAGAAATCATAAAGATAATTATATATTAAAAAGTTATTTTTTCGAATTGATATCGACAACGATGATTGAGAACACTTATTCCTATAATTATTATAGTTATTATATACATTATTGAATTGTCTGTTTGCAGCAAGAACATTTTTCAATGTTTCTGCCAAAAATCGGACAATAAAAAAAAGTAACCGTATTCTTAAATAACGTAAAGATGGTATTTTCTGGTGCTAAAATCTCGGATATTATATTACTTACCTTGCATTATTTTTATAATACATAGACCTTCAATGCAAAAGTTTCCCTTCCGTCCTTTCCATGAACATAACTCTGCGCAGGAATTTGTGAAGATCTTTGTGCAAATTCTTTGCGTGTACTCACGCGCTGTGTGACCTCCAATTTTTCGTACAAATGTATTCTGCAATAGAAATATTTATTACTATATTTGCAACAAATTGAATAAAATTTGATCTTTCTTTAATGATAAAGAATTAACAAAGATATTTTTCATGGGCTATAGGAGCTAAGATATAACATCCATAACTTAAGGTAAGACAAAATATAATTTTATTAACAAAAGCTTAAACCATCCGCATCTCGGACTCTTTTCAATGTTATCAAAAATTACAAATAACCCGGAAAGATTGAATATAATCGTACACGATAACGCTAAATCTATTAAACAGATGTTAGAAAATTAATGTTATAAAATTCGCTTTGTTTACATAATTAAGTGTGGAACTTATATGTGGATCCAACCGCTCGCAAATCAACATTATTGCATACGATTATATTTAATCTTTCCGAGTTATTTGTAATTTTTGATAACATTGAAAAGAATCCGAGATGCGGACTGAAACGTACGTTTGTTAATTTATTGTCAATTTATATAATTTATTTCAATTTTTGTAATGTAGTTTTTTTGGTTTAAGCTTTTGTTAATAAAATTATATTTTGTCTTACCTTAATTTATGGATGTTATATCTTAGCTCCTATAGCCCATGAAAAATATCTTTGTTAATTTTAAGGAGCCATCTTTTATATTTTGATAAAGAATTAACTTACAAATTGTTCTTTTATTTCCGGATTTTCATAGATTTTTTTCTCAAAGACTTCAATCTCCGCGATCGATTTTAATGGCAGAAGAGACGCTACAAGGCTGACATTTCCTGAAAATATAGGTTTTCCGCATTCGATTTTCTGGTGAAGCTCCCATAGTTGTACTTGAATTGATGCGAGCATCCGAATAATTATTCTTGAATATTCTACATCAGAATAAATGACAGACAATATTTAGTATTGAAAGTAATTAGATGTTCTTTGTAAATAAGTCCAATAAGTTCAGTGAGTTTCACCTTCCTGATTACGGTCCACCACTTCCATGCCATCGAAGGCTTTTCTAGTAAGCGTTGAAATTTCAGAAAAAATTTCTTTATTGCGAGTTTCTGACATCGCAACCGGACTTGGAATCATGTATGGGTTATCCACGTTTTCTACTTCCTCGTCTATGTCGCATTGGTTTTCGTCTATAGCACAACACAAGATATCATTAGGGTCTGATCAGAACGGCTGATTTATAATTTTAAGACCGTGTTTTATGAGAAACTAAAGACGGCAAGGCTTTGGCGATGATCTTGTTGTGTGTGTCAACAGGTCAGTTGAATCATATAAAGAAGGCCGAATCTTCTAGTGAAGCATGGAAAAGTCTAGAAGGATTGCACGAGTCAAAGGGACCTATGAGAAAAGCCACGTTGTATAAGCAAATATATCGCTAAAGAAAGATTCGAGTCAAACAATAACGGAATACGTGCATACATCTCAACGAAAACTTGAACAACTTGAAGAGGCTGGAATGAAAATTCCTCAGGATTTACAATCGGTAATGTTGTTAAACTCATTATTATCCGAATATGAGAGCTTCTGCATAGCTATCGAGTCACGTAATGATTTACTGACGGTGGAATCCTTAAAATCAAAGTTGATCGAGCAAGAGGCGAGACATCTTGAACAGGTCGATAAGAACGACGCTGATAATAACGCGCTGTCTGTGAAGGAAAAAAGAAGAGTTAACCACGATCCTCGACATGTGAGGAAAAATCACCCGAAGCAGCACATGCAAAAATTCGACGGAAGTTGCTATAATTGTGGTAAAAACGGACATAAAGCAATTGACTGCAGAGCTAAGAAAAAGGATAATGCAGTTAATCACGTGGAAGATGCCATGCCAGCGGTTGTAATAAACGCTAATTCGCTCAAATCAACAAAGTGGTGTCTTGATAGTGGTGCTACAAAGCACATGTGTTACAATCCGGAAAAATTCCACATTATTTCAGATGACAAAACGCGAAAAGTATACACCGCGACAGAACAATGCGTAAAATCTACCGGTTCAGGTGAGATAAAATTAAACGTGAAGCTTCAAGGCAGTGCTACGAACAAAATTAAACTGTGTGATACAATGCTCGTTCCCGAGTTTCGAAATAATTTATTGTCCGTATCTCAAATGACTGACCAAAATTATACACTCACTGCGTATGTTATTTGTTTTTAGTTTTAACTAGCGCCGCTGTGAGCCGCTATATACATGCGCATCAAGTGTTTAATATTCTTTTGTCATGTTTCATATACTAGTACGTTTTAATGGCGAATATATGCTGCGTGGAAGATACGTGTATTTTTGTACTTGTGACATAAATAAAACCCATAAAACAACAATTTTTCAGGCTTTTTTTAAATTCATTTTTTAAACAAATGCTGTCCAAAAACATTTATTGCAAAAGAAAGCCTCAGGAAACACGAGGTACTAGACCACCATCCAGAAGTCTTCATGGATAAACAGATAAAATTTCCTTGTGAATGCGGAAAAAATTTTCATAAAAAGTATTTATAATAATATTTTAAAATGTCCTAAAAATATCCTGGGACGTCCTGGATGTGTCAGGACATATTCAGGATGATCCTGAGGATATCTTGTGCTGTCTGGGTTCTCTCCCCTCTGAGCAGGCCAAATTTATAGAAAAATAATATCGGATTTTTATGAAAAAATATGTACTTACTGGTACAAAAATACGCGCATAGATAATCGGATATTCGCAAATTCCTTTTATTTTTCCTTCTTGCGGAAACCTGCGTATTTTTGCTGAACCAATATTTCACATACAGGTACAAAAATACGCGTATAGATAATACCCTCAAAATCCTGATTTTTCTCTCTTTTTCTTTTCCTTCGAATAATACAACGATTTATAAAAATCTCAATATCCTCTTCCCTTTCCATTCTCCATTGTAGAATACCAAGATAATTAATAAAGAATTGCTCAAAGAGTATATAAAATTATCAATAAACAAATAAATTTTGTGTATCTCATAAGAGAGGTACAACGTATTACTGAATAATCAGATTACTTTCTTAAAGTTTTCGGTGAAATCTGAACACATTTATCTTTTCTTAAAATCCTATAACATTTTTTTATGTAATATTTAGAAAAAGATATTTAAATAATTTTTTGCTTTTATTGAAGAATCGAGGAAAATAATTGTTTAATATTTGCATATACCATGATCTGCACATTTCGACGGATTTTCAAAAGTCAATACTTACCGCTTTACCCTTACATCTTGAAATCATCGCAGTTCCACATTCTCGTATACAGATGCACTGTACCTGATGCTGTACGCTTGATTACAGTTGTTACGCGATGATATCAAAAACGTAAAGGGAAAGCAATAGGCATTGACTCTCGAAAATCGAAATGTGCAGCTTGTGAAAATACACTGAATTAAATTAATTCGTACTAATTAAAATTGTGTTTTCCAAAATTTCATTTTTCAGGCTTTTTTTAAATTCATTTTTTAAACAAATGTTGTCCAAAAACATTTATTGCAAAAAAAAACCTCAGGAAACACGAGGTACTAGACCACCATCCAGAAGTCTTCATGGATAAACAGATAAAATTTCCTTGTGAATGCGGAAAAAATTTTTTTTATTTAACTAATTATTTAAATCACAGGAAAATAGTGCATAACGAAGAAATATTATTTTTGTCTCAATATTAAAATACGCATGTATTTACTGTAAGAATTATTTCTTGTCTATTAAATGTCTCTGTTATTTGCTTTACACATTAAGTGGGATCGACAACGTAGAAAGTTTGGGTGATCTTTTAAAAGAGTGCAATTTCCGCAATTTTGAACAATTAATTCCCTTTATTGTAGATCGAATAAGACTTCGTAAAAAATACATTGATTATGTATGTCTTATTTTCATCTTCAAATTTTATGACATTCAAAAATTTTTTATTATGTTTATGTTGTTATAATATATATTTCATTTATTGTTAATTATTGTTTTGCTTATTTAGATTCTAACATACGGTAAAATATCTGACTTACAAAACCTTACAAGTACTTCAAATTCAGTATTTTTCCAAATAATTGATGACAATCTTAGATAAAAATTAGAATAATGAATTATTAGAGATAGGAAATAAAAATAAATTGGAAACATCAAATAAAATATTAGAAAATCCAACACATAACGTTTGCGAAGCATTTCCAAAAAGTATAAAATTTGAGAAAGAAAAATTTTTAATTTAAAAGATATTTTGTCGAAAAATGCATATAGACAAACTCTTTTACAAATAAGTCATTATGATGGACTTTTCACTACAAGATGTCAATCATTATTGTGCCATTAATTGATATTCATCTTTTGAATTTTAATATCAGGTAAATACATATTACTCTGCACATCTTTTATTATAATTTGTGTTTTTTTAAATGTTTATTTCATATTATCAAATGAGAGATCATATAAAATTTCTTTAAAAGATTGCTCAGAAACGATTTTGAACAAACTTCTCATGAAATCGTACAACTCTTTCCGCATGGCAGCAAAGAAACATATTTTGTTCCCCCCAATTCGCAAAAAAACTTTGGAGAAAAATAAAACAGGTATTTCACAAAGAAAATTAGTAGATTTTATAATAATATAAAATTCATTAATTCTACTAACTACTTGAAAAAATAAAAAAATCAAGCTGAACAAAACATTTTTACCAACGCAGGTATTTTTATACAAAATTTGAATTATATTCAAAATTATTTAGAAACATCTACAAAATATTGAATTGAAGTTTGTTTCGAAATTCTTTTAAACATTGTAAAATTTGTATACGGACTTAGAAATTACGGAACAATACAGAATTTAATTAATTTATAATTGACATTCTAAGGATGAAGTAATTAAAAAGTAGGACGAGTTACACGAGTTACGTTTAAATGATTGCACGATACAAATTATAAAATGTATTAATGATATAATAAAAAAGTAGTTGATATTGACTTCTAATTTCGGATACGTATTGGTAATAATATGCTTAAGTTAAAAATACTAATCATGAAAGTGTAGAAATTTCGAATTTATATTATTAAATTGCATTCATATATGAAATGTGTAGCTGATTAATTTTTTTGCACATATTTAGATCGAAAGAGATTTTGATAGAAAATATCGGGGATGCAAAAATAGATTAATTTCATCATGGACTTTAAAAAAATTTACAAGCTTTTAAAAAAAATTTGTCAACAGGAGATCAACTCAATAAGATTCTCATGCAATCGAAATCTTTGAATATAGGTAAATATTTAGATTTTTTTTTGCTCAGCTATTAATTATTTATCTATTGAAAAGTGATTGTTATATGTTTTTAAATATTTGATATAATAACTTTATAGATAGTAAAACGGTTCTTTAGATTTGGATTTTAATAGCTATTTTAGCTCCTAAATCAACGAAAATTAGTATAAAATCTTCAGATCGCAGAAGAGTGTGGAAACCTACAGTTTCTGAAAGCCGAGATGACATTTTTGTGCATTGCAAAGTTAGTTTGATAATATATGTTTGTTATCAATATTTGTAGTTAAGAGATAATAATTGTAATAATTGGTTAAATTTTTATGTTAGTAAAATGCAATTTAGTATTTTTTTAATATTTCTTTTTTTAGATACCAGGAGATATTGAACAGATCTGTATTAATGAACAAAACAAAATGTCCCAAATGAATCTTGCATGAACAATGCAGCCGTTTATTATTGTTATTGGACCCGAAATAACTTTAATCAAAAAAGTATACGTGCGTTTCGATAAAATAATATATAAAATGTAATTTGTATTAAAGGCCGTTTTGACGTACTTTTTAAAATATTTATTATTTTCAACACATGTTATCCGAAAGATTGTGAGAATTTTTGGTATTTAATTCAATAGAGCATTTATGAATGTTTTACAAGATAAGGATGCCTGAGGATGGCTTGAAAGATCAAGCCGAAACGTATGCAAATCTTATATATAGACCTGTCTTATATCATGTATTTATATGTTTTTACTTCCGGATTTTCATTATGTATTTTTGATATCCTTCAATATGTACGATTTCGTTATAATTTAAGTCATTAATGTTTACTGTGTACACTGCTTAATTATCAGTGTTATGACTACATTTAATTTAAAGTACTTATCGAATTTCATTTTTATTATGTTTATTTTTTTCTCTGCTTTTAACAATGTATTAAATCACCTTATTATTTACATTATACGTTAACCGCTCATTTATTGTCTTCTACCACGTCTTCCTTTTACAAGATATTTTGTATTTTATGTCAAAATATTGTAACTTTTGAGCCTCATAACTCGAAACGGACTTAATGAAAAAATACTTTATTATAGTGTTTTGAAAAGCTCTCGAGGTAAGCTACAAGAATGTGCAATGAAAAATGGAAGGTTCCATTTAAGAAATTAAAGATGACCTTTATATGACCTTCAAACAATTAAAAAACCGTTAAGAATGGCTCTCTCATAAATAATAATAAATGATACAATAACTGCTGCAGAGAGCAAGGGCACAAAACAAAATTAATTAAAATAGACGAATTAGAAACAACGAATCATATAATTTAAAACTTTAAGATATAAATATGAAGATAATTAGTGCAAAACATAATAAAACAATTATTCAAGATCAAATCAGTGGTGTCATCTTATATCCCCCCTTGAAACCATACAACTTTTATTTAAAACATTTTTTTATAACTTTTATAGTTTTTGAGATATTTAGACGTCTTTCAATATAAATGCTTCACCCTGTATATAGAAATTACTTAATTATTATAAAAATATTATTTGTAATAAAAAAATTTTTTATATGTTATGTATCTTCTAACACTTATTATTTATACCGTAAATAAAAAGTTATAAAAATTGTATCAGTAATAACCCTAACCCTAAAAATCGATTACATCTCAATTTATAACCTTTTTTTGTTTACAATATAGTATGTGTTAGAATGCATCGAAATAGATTACTTTTATTGTGCAATATTTATTTATTCTATTTTTATTCTAGATATCACAACGGAAGAAAAAAGAAATATCAAAGGTTACAAATAGACCGTAGGATTGTTAATAATGAATATGCTAAGAAAAGAGAACAACTACTGCATGTTAATAAAATACAGCACTCTTTTAATAATGAAAAATTTATTATCGACGAATATCTTTTGCAGATAAGATATTTAGAAATGCAAAAAGAAAAGGTCCACAAAGCATTAGCTGCTACGAAAAATAAAATAGAAGTGTGCGAAAGAAAATTAGCTATGCACGGGTCAAAAGAAACGATGAAAACACTTATATTGTTTTAGACTGGAAAAAAGGAAATAAGTCAATTAAAATTAAATGATCATAATATAAATTCAATATCAAAAACTATAAAAATTTTCCAAAAATATATCTCTGAGGAGTTTTGTCGTCTATCAAGAGCTATAGAAGATGTAGAACATTGGAAAGCAACAGAATTTAAATAATTTCTTTTATATACAAATCCTGTTTCATTGCAGGGAAAATTGCCTAATATTCAATATAAAAATTTTTTATGCTTACACATCGCTATAAGAATTTTATGTTCATCAGAGTGTATTAAACTTAATGCATATGCAAAATCTTTAATTTGGTATTTTATTAAAAAGTACAAAAAAATATATGATAAGGAATATATTACATATAACGTGCATAATTTCTTGCATTTTTGCGATGATGTATTATTATTTGGAAAACTTGATAATTTTAGTGCATTTAAATTCGAAAGTTATATGGGTCAGATAAAAAGAAAAAAATGAAGAATTCACAATATCTCTTACAACAAATATATAACAGAGTTGTTGATAGAAAGCTAACATCTGCTAACAAGTTTAATTTACGTGAAAAAGATGACAGCTCTTTTATTAAAGAGCTTTGTAAAATTACAGTTTTCGAAATGAAACGCAGATTGTATAAAATAGAACTCCCTGTTATTATATTAAATTAACAAGTGTGGCTAAACCTATTACGTTTATAAGATTAATATTTAAAAATTCATGTAATTATTTATTAACAAAAATGAGAAAGAACGAAGAAACTCGATATTTCATTTCTCCACGATTGTTATCACGAAATATAGCAAAATATTAGACTGTAAAAATAACAACATTTTTCTCCGCTACCGAACTCTCCAACGCTTTCAATCGTTCTACCTCTCCTTTCGTTTACGTGGGTAGCATCCAATACCCATTAATTTTAATGATGAACGTGGTCAGTTTAACACATACCGAAGTCATTGTACCAAGCTTGAAGGCAATAATCATATTCTCTACTCACTGAAAAGTGGTTCAGATAAGTATATACATTATTTGGCACGCCTATATGGCTATTCTCATTCCCTTTCCCCTCTATATGTTTATATGTAATATACCAGGTAGTTATTGAACGTGATACCATTCTTAAACGCGATCCTGCGCGGGATTGCCAGCGGTTATCTACTCTGTTAAAAAGGATAATATTTATAATTTGTGTAATCTCCCTGCTTGTATTGTATTTTTGTACTTATTTATTCTGTCAAATTGCATTTTACATATTTATCTTATCGATATTATTAAAGATTCATGAATTTTGCAATTTACTTTAGCTTTTTAATGTGGAAAATAATATCATCTGCTTCATATGTATATATATAATCTTTAATTATTCTTCATTAATTATTATTAATGAAAATGGAAAAATTTATAGATATTATCAAAAAATGTCTTTTAAAAATTTTACAATATCACTAGCTCAAAGAAAATAACTGTGTTCTTTAAAGAAATTCTAATTATATGCTTATTTCAAATATTTATAAAAATGAAAGTAATGACATAAAAATAACTGGAGAATTTTTCAAAATATATCAAATTTCATAGAAAAGCCTTCATTTAGTTTAGCTATAAAATTCGTTGATATATTACATAAAACAACAAATACAGCAACATTTGATTGGAAAGATATACAAATAAAATGTTTAATTTTACCAATGAATGATAAATTTGCAATAATTCCAGTAGTTCACAAAAATTTGTAATATCTATTGCATATTAAAGTATTATGTTCACACATGTAAAGTTTAAATATTATTTTGACATTTAATAATTTTTTTCTAATTTATATTTAATTAAAAATGTCACTTTTTGTATAATTTTAATCGTAAAAAAATGTTATTATGATTAATAATAAATTAAATTTTAATAGTAGTTTAATATATAAGTACTGTATACAAAATAACAGTAGTAGTTATTTTCTCTGGTCTTTTAAGATAACATTTGTCATTAGTGTTATATAAGAAAGTATCTTTAAGTTAAGTATGAGTAAATAAACTGTGTTATAAGTATAATTAAATTCTTAAAATTTGCATTTTTAAACGATATATTGTTTGCAGTTACTTTATTCTGTTGTAAAATTTAATGCCGAGTACGAGGGAGACGAAATATATTTTATAATACCAACTATATGGTTAAAAGAAAATGACAAATATTCCTACTGGCCTAAAAAGGACACTCGGAATTGCATCATTAAATGTAAAAACCTCAGAATGATTGGATTATGCACCCGGTTACCGTAATTGATAAATATGGTAAGTATATGTGCTTACATAATTAAGTAAAGAGCAGCATACAAATATAATTTTATTATTATTTTGTGTATGTATTTATTGTATGTATGGCTGTATGTAAGTATATATGTATATAGGGTGATGCCAAACGGTTCAGCCACTTATGAACAAATTGCTTCTGATAAACATCCAGAAATGCTTTTATAAAAAGTTAAACATAGGTCTAAAAAAGGTTTAAAAATGTATTTGAGCGTTAACTTTTTCAAGCAATTTTTACACATGTTTTAAAGGAAACTTTCTATTCAGATTTTTTATCAAATCACAAAGTTTGGTTGGAACTATCTTTTAAAAGTGTTTATCCGTCGCAAATAAAAATTTCTAAATTTATAAAATTATCTAATTATATTAATAATTAAATATTATTTAAGGAGTTAGCAGTTAGTAATATATAGAAATCTGTGCAGATAACTCACCGGCACAACACACGTTCCCGAGAGTCCTGGAGTCCGACATATCCGTCCTGTTCCTGAGTTCATTGGCCCTCTCTGCTCGTTATCCGCATGGATTTCTCTCCCTCTCTCAGGTGAAATCCAGTTCTATAGAAATGCAAATTATAAATATACTAATTATAATGAAAAGCCATGTTTTCTAATGAAAATAAGTCAAGAAAAATTGTTAAAAAATTATAATCATTTATAGCAAATTAGAGTTTTATTTAATTTATATAGTTTAATATAATCTTTTTTATACGCATTTAAGTGATTAAATTCTTACAATTATTTAATTTCAGTTGCAATTTATGAAAGTTTAGTTAAAATTTATAAAGTTTTTAAAATATTTTATTATAAAATACTATACATGTATATACTTGTATATATATATATATATTGTATATATTATATATATTGTATATACAGATATAAAATAATTATTTTTTATTTTAGTATTATCGATATAATTATTTATATATTACGTAATACTTTAATATTATTGTATAATAATAAGAAAGATGTTTTTTTTGCTTCATCTATGTCTTGTTTCAAATAAAATATTTTTCATAGAGAGTACCTTTTGAATTTTCATAGAAAGTTCGTAATCTTCAATTTATCTTACTTTATGTTTTATATAAATGTTAAATTAAAATAATAATTATTTTAATAAATTGCGAGTTATACTTATACAATTAAATAAATAAATGTATTAATCCATGTATTATTTCATGAAGTGTTATTATTACGTCCATTTCAATTCCGATTATATATAGGCGATTATGTATAATATAATTGTTATTACTCAAAACTTTTAACAACATAACTTTGTTGAATTTAATCTATTTTTACATACAATATATTAAAATAACAATATATATTATACTTGAAAATAGTTTAAATCGGTATATTATGTAGTTAAAAGTTTTACTATTGACTATAAATATATTATTGTGTATGTAGCTATAAATATATTATAGTAATATATCATGGTAAAATTTAAATACTATTTCCACAAAATGTTTATGATACAATATCAAGAAATGTTTCTATAATGTTTTATATGTAAGTATCTGAATGCGGACATTAACCGTTTATGTTATCTTTCTAAAATGTTTCTATATACATCTCTAAAACAATTCACGTTACAAAGACACATTATTGAAACGTATTAAATACGTTACTTTGTATAGTGGGTTATTCCTACAATTTTTAATTCTCTTTTTAAAATAATAAATAAATAATATATATTTCTAACAGTGTGTAATAATATGAATTTATAACAATTTAGTTATAGAAATCTCGTAAAGGAGTGCAAAAAAAGAAAAAAACTAAGAACAAAGAATAAAAGCCAATTGAAAAAAATGAAAGGTCATTTCAACCAAACATCCAACAAAGAAACGATCTCCTTTAAAATGTTTACAACATTTATTTTTCGAGAAAAGATATTTTACTAAGACAATCTAAAAAAAATTAGAAACACAAAGAAAGATATACAAGGTTTCCCAGAACACCCTTAACAACGCTCGTGAGCAGGTAGGGCACAGTAAACTGAGCAAAAAGGGCTTATACCATTTTGCGATTTTCGCAATAATTATTAAAATATTAATTAAAAACGCTCAACGTATAATATGAAGTATATATATAAGTGTATATATATATATATACATATTATAAATATTAGTTATATATATATATATATATATATATATATTATAGATATTAGTTATATATATATATATATATACATATATATATAATTTATTATAGAGTAAATAAAATTAATATTTCATGAAAATAGAGGAATAAGAGTTCTTATCAACAAAGATATCTCCATTTAAAAGCGTAAATTTTTTCTGTCAACTCTTATTTATATAGCAAACAAATAATGAAATTCAATTTATATTCTCTCAGTTAGAGTGTCACAATTAATAGGATTCAAAAAATATTTAGAATAAATTTGTGTTTATAATGAATTTGTGGTAGACTTGCAAATATATATAAATTTATAAAATTCTTGAAACAAATAATATTTACTTCTAGAAAATAAATTTTCTAAAATTTAGTAATAAATTATTTTTTAAAAGTAACAGTAACGGTAACGCGTAACTTTTAAAAAAACTAAGTTCCCAACTCTGAATATAATATGCATTTTTCTACATCTAATATATGTACTTACATATCTCTTACATACTTGCAAAATATATTTTTAGATAAAGAATTTCTCAAAACATTTTATGTACTAATAAATATACATAATTAAACATAATTAAAATATTAAAGACTTAAAAAAACTTAATGCAAAAAGCTAGTTGTTATAATAATTTTCACAAAGTTTTTAATTATTTAATACAACATTTGAATAATATTAATAATAACTTTTCTTTATTACCGAGCAATTAGAACATTGCGGTACAAATATGATAATGGATAAATAGGTATACATATGTATATTTTAATAAGTATTTCCTAACTTAATTAAAAAGATTTTATATTGTTATAACAATTAATATTAACGAATGCGAAGGTCAATAAACAAAAAAGAGTACAAATATGATACACAACATATCCATGTAGAACGAAAAGTCACAATAAAAAGTCAAAATATGTCAAAGTGACAAAAAATGATAGGAAAATTTTTGTAATCATATTCTCGTCTTTTTAACGTTATTTGACTTTGCACTTTAACATTTCTATTAAAATAACAAATATTTAAAAAATGGATTCTTACCTGCTCGCGAGAAAAGCCTCTTTTCTCTGAAATTATCTGGCAGAATTTGTTTTTTTTCAGCCTAGTACCAGAAATACTATAGCAGGATGATAATAATTTGCTCCTCAATGCGCTCGCACCGTAAAGTTGAGAGGAATCACCTTTAAACAAAGAAAATATTACTGTCACTAACACTGTTACGATGCACCATACAATACAACCAGATAAAAAAATAATATTTATTCATATAAATGTAAATGAATGTAATATAATATAACCCAAAATTATTAAATTATAAAATTTCTTTATTTTGTAACAATTCTATAAAAATATGAAACTGTAAATATATTATAGTAATATATACCATAATAAAATTTAAATACTATTTCCACAAAATGTTTATGATACAATATCAAGAAATGTTTCTATAATGTTTTATATGTAAGTATCTGAATGTGGACCTTAACCGTTTATGTTACCTCTCTAAAATGTTTCTGTATACATCTCTAAAACAATTCACGTTACAAAGAAACATTGAAACGTATTAAATAGGTTACTTTGTATAGTGGGTTATTCCTTCAATTTTTAATTCTCTTTTTGGAGTAATAAAAAAATAATATATATTTTTAACAGTTTGTATAGTATGAATTTATAACAATTTAGTTATAGAAATCTCGTAAAGGAGTGCAAAAAAAGAAAAAAACTAAGAACAAAGAATAAAAGCCAATTGAAAAAAATGAAAGGTCATTTCAACCAAACATCCAACAAAGAAACGATCTCCTTTAAAATGTTTGCAACATTTATTTTTCGAGAAAAGATATTTTACTAAGACATTCTAAAACAAATTTGAAACACGAAAAAAGGTATATAAAAAACTATTAAAATTTTTTTAAAAGTTTAGAAAATGAACAAATAAATAAATGTACAAATTTTCAATTGCGGCGGAAAAGCATTTTTAAGAGATGACATCATCCTTCATATATATATAAAACGGCTTTTTCCTTTTCTTGCTCTATCTCGAAAATTATTAGAGATATCAAAAAATGTTTTATACAAAGCTTTTTTTCGTAAAAACCGCTTTATATATCGGGAGTAATTTCATTTCTTAAAAGTGTTTTTCTGCCGCAAATAAAATTTCTAAATTTATAAAATTATCTAATTATATTAATTATTAAATGCAGTTAGTAATATATAGAAATCTGTGCAGATAACTCACCGGCACAATACACATTCACGAGAGTCCTGGAGTCCGATATCTCCGTCCTATTCCTCAGTTCACTGGCTCTCTCTGCTCGATGGGATCTCTAGAATTCGCCTCAATCAAGTGCTCGCACCAGACTGACCGCGGATCCTTCTATCCCAGATCGATAGCCCGATCAATCCTGCGCATACGGGGTGCGTAATTATAGCCAATTATGTAGCGACACGTCATCTCGCTGGCGAGTCGCGTGCTCACGAAAGTATCGAGAGTGTACGCACCCCCGATTACGACACGCCAAATCTGTCGAAATTCCTTCGAAGGGCTTTTTGTTAAGGTCGGAATCTTCTATCTCGATCGGAAATATTATTAGGATCCATCGTCGATGATCATAGCCAGTCGTGACACGCCAACTTCTTCGCCAAAAAAAGTCCGCAGGACGCCTCTTGGGGGTGCGATTTCATACAGCCCTGGTTCCTTGCGCGAGGATCGTTCGACGGCCTGTGGATTTCGCGCATTCTGATAATTTTCCGATTACACCGTGTCGGGCTGATCCGCGCCAGTAAATCACTTTTTCATGTTATATATATATATATATATATATATATATATATATATATATATGCACACACACACACACACAAAATAAATAGCGCACGTTACGCGCGCTTGTGATGCTCTAAGTCTTCTAAAAAAATTTAATTATGTTAATAAAGTTTTAATTAGTAGAATGTAATGATTCTGTTTTTGAATATCTTCAACAAATAAAATCCAAAGATGCGTAAGGATTCTTGCGAATAATAAACAAATAACAATCTTTTCATCAGTTCATATTTTTCTTATAAATTTTCATTTTCGAACGATTATTTGTAAGAAAAATATATGTTAAATTAAATTCTATATATTTGTAATAATAAGAACTAAGAATACAGAACACAAGGGACAACAACTTAATAGAATAATCATAATTGTCTAAAAGATGAGTCCACAAAGCACTTCAGCAATTATAAGATAAGATATTAGCTCTTTATATAAATTGTCCTTGTTAATAAATAATTTGATAGCAGGCTAAAAAATGATCTCTTGAAGATGTGTACAGTAAATATTAAGTTAGATTTGCTATTTTAATACAGAGATGAAACATAAAAAGATGAGCAATATTGCCTTCTCTTTTTAAGATTCTCGTCTTGAGAATCAAATGGAGAGATTTATTTCATTTAGATGCTCCAATTGATTGCTATGTAGACTTATCTTCCAAGCAGTTAAGATTATTTTATTAATTTGTTCGTTGTGTTCTGTAGTCTTATCGTTGGCAAAATATTAAAGTTAACATACTACTATTTTTACAGGATGTTATTATTTTCCGCGCAAATATTTGTAAATAAATGCAAAAATAATTATCAAAATCGATTAAAATCAATCAGATAGTGGCAACAATATTATAATCACAAAAACTAAATTCTTTTATTAATTCTATTTTAATATACGATATACCCTTATATAAAAATGTGTGTAAAAATAACTTACTTTTTTATATTATAAAAAAATTTTAAAAAACAAGTTTATATATACAACTATAGAAATATAGAAGAATAAAAAAAATATTATATATATATATATATATATATATATATATATATATATATATATGTAATTAAATATATAAAATAATAAAAAAGTAATTAAAGTAAAGTAATTTTAAATATATCGATTTTTTCTTTCTTTTTTCATTTAATAACTTGAAAAAAATTGAGCTTATATAAAAAGTGCATGCTGTTTGCTAGTGTTTATAAAAAATTATTTTCTTATTTAAAAAATTTTGGACATTTATACGTTCGTATAATTACTGTATTGAATTATAGAAAAAACAAATAAGATAAAAGCCACAAACCAATTTTTTTCAAACTAATTCAGTTTCTGTGCTCAAGATACATAAAATATGTAAGTTTAGAAAGATCCATAAAATGGTTATTGAATATTAACGGAAAATAAATATTTGAATGAACTTTATTCGTAAATCAAGTAATTAAATAACTCTTGATAATTGCAAAATAAAAACCTTTAACAAATATATTTTCACTTTTGTTAAATTACTTTTGTAAATTAAATAATTAACTGTTAATTAATTGTAAAATTAATAATTAAATCATTAAATATATAAGTACACAGATCTTTATTACAAATATGTAAGCACAATCTTTTCCTGAGCCTCGTATGCGACTGCTGATAAAATCGAATATTCGGTTACAAATGTACGCGACATACCATGAGATACAAATTTGGCTAAATGTAAACATATTCAGAACGCCAGTACGGATGTTTAAGCGAAAAATTTAACATTTTGCGTGAGGAGCGACCGTTGTCTTTTCACACGCCAGTTTTAATATTTATCAGCTGTGAAAAGTAAGCATTTTTACTAACTATTATGTTATGCACAACCTCTACTCTTTTTTTACCGAGAAGTTACTTAGCCCCGTTGGAGCTGCCATAAAGTATCAAACCGTGGACGAGTAAAGATTCTAAAGTGACGTGTGCAAGTTTTAATGTCTTTTTACGAGATGCCATCATTAGTCGATCTTTGCTCGTGGATGGCGTCAAATGGCATAGTGGGGGAAGGATCTAGCCTTCGAATTGATAAGAATTGTATTAGACCCAATGGCTTTCAAAAATGTAATATATATAATATTTAATTTTTAATAATATTAATACTAATAATATTACTAATAATACTAATAATAATATTTTTTCAGTACGAGTCCCAGTCGGAAATACAAATCAAAGAGTTCATTAATATTGCAGACATGGAATTAAAAAGACGATTTCGGCGCTACCACCGGGAAATAGATGGGTGGATACGGAACGATCTTTGGGGTGATATCCCTGAAGCACGGCATTACGAGGAAATGAATCCGAAATTATTACGAGGATCACCTTCGGTTGCGGAGGTTCTTTGGGGAACTTCGATATAAAGTTTGGGAAGATGAGAAACCGTAGCTTCCCGGACCTCTACAGGAGAACTCCGGGCCATCGAGCAAGAGGCCCCGCATGAACTGTATGAGTATTTATTATTTTTTTATCATTTTGTAAGTTATATTTAATATGAATAAAATTGTGTTTTTCTGTTTCAGAGCTGCTGCCCGCTTTCCCTCCCTTACTTTGTATATTTTTTTATATTTTGTATTTCAGATTTTGGATTTTTATATTGTATCTTTTAGATTTTTATATTTTATATTTTATATTGTATTTTTTAAATTTTAGATTTTTTATATTTTATATTTTGTATTTGTAGGGGAAAATTTGATGGTTTGAAGTAAATGTCTTTATTGTTTTACACATTGTTACAAGGCTTCACTAGCCTATTGTCTCGTAACACAGTATATGCTTTTTTTACGCTTGCAGCGACAAGCCGAAGAAGATTCTCCATTTTTGAAAACAGCTGATCGGAGACAGCTCGAGAACGATTCCCGAGCCCCACACCATACTTCGTTTCTTCCACGATCGCGCAGATATCAAAACGCGCTAGCTTAAAGGGTAACACCACTCTAGAATTTTCAAAAAATTGATTTTTTTGCTTAAACAATGCTTTAAGGTCTTAGAAATAAGAAACATTTGGTTTCAGAGCTCGGAAAAATCTCTATTATCCTTTTTTCGTAATTCGCCTGCGGCTTTTGTCGGCGCGCTCAGAGCGCGTTTCGAGCGCCTTTGGTGACTCAACGCATCGCGCTAATTCAAAGCATTTATTTTGGTTGTACCTGCTTGTATCTTTTAAGAACTAGTTACCTTTGAGACTGAATTACCTCGGTGACTTTACTCAAAATAACAACGAGTCTTTCAACTGCAAGATCTGGACAATAGCTCCAAAAACGGATCCAGCGGTAAAGTCATCGTTGATGTAGCAGCAGACATTGCTGTATGTGACTTCATTGACGGGCTGATAAGTGTAATGCATATTATGCAAGTATTAGGCATTACAATTGGGTCGAACTGCTATAACTACTGCATGGAAGCCGACGCGCGCCGTATCAAGTTTCCCAAGCGAACGCTGACTAAGACCGCAAGAGAGACTTGACAGACTTTAAAAGCGGATAGAAAAGTAACAGAGGAGGAGAATGCTAATATAGAAGGCCAAATGTACGCTCCAGTCATAGTAGAATGAAGGTATATCAAAATTTTTATCTGTGAATGTTAGCTGAAACTTTAAACGCGTTTTTCTCGAAACTGCTTTTTTCAAACTGGACGGAAACAGAACTCAAACAATTTTTATCCGATTGACTTGAAATTTTGAGTGAAACTTTTTAATAACATTTTCTTTAGAAGTACGTACGGATTTTGCCATAAGTTGAAAAGAACTTTTTTTATAAACAATTTTGTGTGAAATTTTTTAGCGAAAAATGAAACTTTTTTTCTAACACGCACCATTTTTACAAAAAACGATATTTCGCAATTTCCGTATATATATATTTTTTTTTTACTAAAAAATTTTGCACAAAATTGTATATAAAAAAGTTCTTTAGCTGACCTCGAGAGCTTTCTAAAATGCTATAATCAAATGTTTTTTTATTGAGTACTTTTTGAGTTATAAAGCTCAAAAGTTGTAACATTTTGATAAAAATACAAAATATCTCGTAAAATATTCACTTTTCGATAATCTTATTTTACATGCTCCGATCAATCAAGACAAGATCCGAGCGTGATCCAGCCAGTCAAGGCACGGGGGTGAAAGTAATATCGAGAAGTGGGAAACACAGGCCAGGCAGAATCGGGGATAAAAAGTATGCACGCGCATCACGCAGGTACATGTCGCGGCCATCTTCCATGCGTGATCTCGGTTCTCGGTCGATCATCTCGGTGATTTCCTTATGATTTCTAATAAATAATCGAGAGAGAATGACCGAGCTAGATACGGATTAATTCGTAGGCCCTGAACGGCTCACCGATTTGTGCTTCAAGCTCATCTGTGAAAACTTCGACATCATCTCGGTAAAGGAAAGATGCGGCCATCGGATATTGCAAAAGGGAATAACTTTTCTGAGCGAGATCTGTGACAATATTATCGAATATGTGCAGCATAGCGAGGCGACGGAGGACGATGATTGTTTCTTCTCGAATCTAAGATTCTTTCAAGAATCTTACCGCGACCCGTTTGAAACACGTCAAGATTTCCAACTGCAGCCTGACCGACGTCTCAGGAAACACGCTCGTCAGTCATAAGCTCTACGAGCTCGAGCTCGAGCACCAATTGTAGTAATTTAATGGAACTTTATATCGAGGCTATTAATAACAATTCGGAGAATCTGCACAGTTTAGCCTTCCATGGGACTTCGATGGTTGTATCAACGAGCTTGAATGTAGGTGAGTTTCAGTTTGTTATTCTGTTCTGCAGTGTATCGTAATGATATATCTAACAAGTGAATTTTATTTTTAAACCATTTGCAATGTTTTATTGCAGTTGTTTCAGCCATCAATTACCTTGAACGAGGATATGTTTTCAAACACCAAATTTAAGGCGTTTGGCATTAGGATATGTGGGAATATCTGCATTTGAATATGTGCAGTACTTCTAAAAAGATTAACCAATCTCACGCACTTGGATCTGTCTAATAGTTTTGACATTAACACTTTTGAATTTTATTATCTAATACCAAATTTAGTGTCTTTAACTTTGTACAATGTCAAAGTCAACACAGATCCAAAGTCTTTTGTTAGAAACATCTGTCAGTTGAAGAATTTAAGGTATGTCTTAGTTGAAATTGTATAAATATACATACTTGATTGTATGTCAAATTTGGTAACGTGATAAATATTGTAATTATGTCATAATATTTTATACAGCTTCCAATACCAAAGACGCTTAGAAGAATTTGAAATGAAAAAAAGAATCAGCGAGAAAAACCTACTAGTAGAGATGCAAATATGAGATGTGAGAAAAAGAATTATGAAGTATAGTTGAGCGAAAAGAGGAGAAAATGCAGCCTAGTCATACAATAAGTAATATAATGTGATACGCTTAGGTAAGATAGGATTCGACGATCATATAAGTATTTCGATGTGTTTTGTGTTATTTGTAAGAAATCTTATCTTGAAGAAAAGGATAGAATCGTAAACTCATACGACAATAATATCTTTCTATTTCTTTTTTTTGAACATTGGATTAACTAATAATTTTTGTACACTGGACTGCCCGTTCCTATCAGTTTCATAAAATTAATATTGTCACTTCTCTTGTAATATTTTAATCTCTATTATTGGATTTTTCTCCGTTTTTGTAATTTGAATAGAAAAAAAACGTTTCTTATTCAATGATTTACTAATGCACACGATAAATAAACAAATTGTCGAATAGTATATGTTATGAAACATTAAATAACCTAATTAAAAAAAAAATGCGAATTATCGATTCAATTATCGACACAATAAAATAAAAACTTTGATTGAAATAGCATGACAAGCTGAATAAATAAGTCTGGGATAAATTTTACGCCACTGTTTAAAATTTTATCCGCGCATTTTTCTTATTTATATATACATATAGATATAATTAAAGTTATTTTATATAATGCAATGTTCAAAAAATTATTTTTCGTATTAAATTGTTACGTCCAGCCCCGTAGAGAGGATGGATCAGAGGAAGGGCGTAACAGGAACTGTTCCGATGTCAAAAGTCTTATCGACGAGTGACTCGGTCGAGCGAGCTGCAGGTTAGCAAACAGGTAAACGACGGGTGTCGTTATTATTCTGTTATGCGAACGCTCTCTCTCGGTGGTTCCTTTTTGGTAAGAGAATCGAATCTCTTTTACGCGGGACGGGACCACATTGTGTGATCTTTCGCGTGGAGGGAGTGAGGGAGTTAAATAAGTTTACCGATCATTTAATTTTTAAATTAACATTTATTCAATTGATCCCTACCATTATACATATAACTTTATTGATATTATCAAATCCGCCTTAAAATTATTTGTATGAGTGTGTGTGTGTGTGTGTGGATCGCGGGTGTTACAAAAGTACAGAGGTCATCAACCAGAAAAGAAGGGGAACGAGTGCGAGTCTAAAGATTTTATTCTGGTTGGTGTTTGTACAATAGTTTATAATAAGAAAAAAAAATAATAATAAAGATTTATGAACAGTGTTATGTATGTTACGGCGCGATTTCGCACACGGTCGTGTCGTCCGATCTATGGTCTCGGTTGGCTCGCGAGAATCGGCGGGTCGACGCGATTTTAGGCACTTTAAATAAAGAATAAGGTTGAATAAAGGGGAAGGGAGACGATGAAAAAAAAAAACAAACCAAAAGAGAAGGAAATTAAACTTACTACTTAGGCAGATTGGTTGCGTCCTAGCTGCTGGTGTAGTTGTGGTCTTACTCGGCGAGTCGTCTTGTTGAGTACTGACTCTAATAGTTTTGAGACGTAAACGGATAGTTTGAGACGTATCCCGTAGTGTAGATGAATTGCTTGAGTCAGCGAGCGACCGAAATGAATCTGATGTACTGTCAACTGATTTTAAATTTTGGAATGATGGTAATGCGCGAGTCTTCCCTTTTTATATTAAATCTTGAGGGCGTGTTAACAATTTGGGCGGGAGTATTTTTGAGATTTTGACGTGTAAAAGCTGTCGTTCGGTGAGATCCTTCTCCTCCTTATTTTTGATTGTTGCTGATTGGTGGGCTCTGTACGGCCTCTTAGGAAATTTGGAGATTCATTTGGTTATCTCCTGGGATTATGCGGCTGTTTTTATCCATTATTTATTTAGAGGATCTCGCTTTCGGTCCTTTTTGGTCATTTCTTTGAACATCGATTTCAATGTTTAAAACATTTTTTTCGTTCCGCGGCCCTCTTATGACTGGTCGGGCAATTATTGCTTTATCTTTATAGAAGGTAAAGACGTGAAGCCGACAGTGCGTAGCGGCATTATTTGTTTCTTTCTTTGGATTATGCAGCTGTGTTTGTTGATTTATTCATTTAGAGGATCTCACTATCGATCCTTTCCGGTCGTTTCCTTTGAACATCGATTTCAATGTTTTAAAATATTTTTCGTCGCGCGATCCCTTTTATGATTAGTCGGGCGATTTTTGCTTCATTTTCGTGCGAGGAAAAACGTGGAGCCGACAGTGCGTAGCGGCATTATTTGTTTCTTTCTTAAGATTATGCAGCTGTGTTTGTCTGTTTCGTTGTTTAGAGAATTTCGTTATTGATCCCTTCCGGTATTTGTTTAGATATCGTTTTTAGTAGGTCTAAACATTATTTGATAATAACGGTTCTTTTCTATTGCGCGACCCGTTTTTTTGTGACCGATCGGACGATTATTGTTCATTTCGTGGGAGGAAAAACGTGGAGCCGACAGGACGTAACATATGTAATGTTATATTTTATATATAAAAACCTATTCAGCAGACAACACACACACACACACACACACACATACACAAACAAACTTGCATAATATCATGTGTATAAAAGAATTAATTATTCTATAAATAATAACAAATATGTTTCATCCTTATGCATGTATATACTTCTGCATTTATGCAATTTCGTCTAAATAGATTCTAATTAAGCAAATGTAATAATTGTGAGATCTTTATTTATACACGTAAAATTATTTTGTACAAAAATTTAAAAGTAACAAATATTTAATAATTATGACAATAATTATGACTTTTATGTATTTCTTAAGTTTTTAACAAAATCTGTTAATGCACATTTATTTATGGTTTTATGTTTTTATGCAAATAGTACATGAAAGATAACATAACAACGAAATTTTTTAATATAAAACTTATTTAAAAAAAAAACAATTTTTAATTTAATATATAAATTTTATTCCTTTTAATAAAATTCTATAGTATACCGAAATAAATATATTCTTGTCTGATGTATTTTTTTGATAAAATAACTTATTGTTATACACTAATAATTTATATGTTTTATATTAATATATTTCATTTACTAATTTACATATTGTTATAATATTTACAGTGGATCATTTAAAAAGAATAACAAGAGAAATAGCGACTATAAAATACGATATGAGACAAGCACTGATCTTATTGGATATTTTAGTTGAAAAAGCTAACAATGATAACACAGAATGTAGGGGCACGAAATTTTCTTTCAAAAATACTGAAGATCGGTTTTCATTACAAACCGTAGCCCAATTAGCGGAAGTTGAGGAGATTTTGAAAACTGCAGATTCCCAACATAACACTAAAATAGTAAGTTAACGTATAATAACACTGAAATAGTAATTTACATATATATAAATTTATATATGTAAAAGTTTTACACTAAGATAATCATCTGAAATTATATTTTGATAATTGAATATATATATGCATATATATATATATATATATGTGCATATATATATATATATATATATATATATATATATATATATATATATATATATATATATATGTGCATATATATATATATATACATACATATATACACAACATACACGCACACACACACACGCACGCACACACACGCACGCACACACACACACACACACACACACACACACACACACACACACATATTCAATTATCAAAATATATTTTCAGATGACCATTTAGTGTAAAACTTAAGAACAATGTATATACACATATTATTAGTATATTTTACAATTACTCTCAAGTCAGTTTTTTATAAATGCATTATATAATATAAATCTTAGGTAAACTTTTCAAAATAGAAATATTATATGTTCTCTTGAGAAATTTTACTTTCTATTTTAATTTTCTGTATATAAATAATCTAAATTGAATAAAATTATAATTACGTCTATATAAAATAACTTTCCTTTTTGCTTATAAGAGATTATTACACATTTCAACCTTAGATTATTAATCATTTAAAATTGTAGGAAATGATTGAAGATTAAGAAAGATTTACTTTTAAGAAAAGATATTACTTTATTTAATTTAATAATATTATTTTACCTTACAGCGTGCATATATCAAATCTGTTGGAGGTACAACCGTCGATAATGCTGTAAAGAGAACGTTGTATAAAACGTTCTCAAATAAGTTGGCACAGAAATATAACTGGGAAGGCCGATGCGGAAAGGAGCCACTGCACAAACTAGAATTAATAAAAGTTATTTTCAGTAAGTTTATTTTATATATACAATGTTTGTAAACAAATTTAAAAAAATGTTTTCGAAGATACATACAGTAAGGTTGTGTTCCGATATCCATTACCAGTACTGAAAATCTATTAAATATATATAAGTAATGTAATATATACTATAGATTTTCAGTACTGGCAGTGAATATCGAGTCACAGTCTTACTTATATAGAAAAAATGTAGTAAAATAATAAATAAAATAATAACAAAGGACACGTTTTTTAGGATCCATACTTCGCAATATCCCAGATTCTGATCAAGGCAAAATTCAGAGAAGAGTAATGGAATGGTTCCGACACTCAAAGGCGAGATATGAAAATGAGGAGAAATGGACCCATAGATCCGCTAATTTATCGTTGGACGAGTAATCTGTGGAGAACAGAGAGAAATATAAAGGTATACATGGTCAATGTTAAAAGTTATAAAATATTTATCATATGTTAATTAATTTTAGAAAAATATTACATTTGTTTATTCTATTGCGTGCTATAGAATTGTGTGTTAATATTATAGAATTGTCATATTAAGTTAACTGTAGATAATTTCAATAATGTATACAAGTTTATTTTCAGCTTTTTTTTTTATCTAAAAGTTAATGATGAAATGTGATACACAAGTTTCCAATAATGTATCGCAATTTGAGACTTCTTAAAAAAAAATTTTAAACAAGATATTAGAAATAATAACTAAAGACAATAACAAAAATGGGAGGAGAAATATATTATTATTTGAACACACAATTCTATTATCGTATTTAGAATATTTACTATATTTTTTGTTTAAAGAGAAAGAGAGAGAGAGAGAGAGAGAAAGAAAGAGAGAGAGAGAGGGAGGGAGAGAGAGAGATACTCACCATTGACGCTCATATGTAATGAAATTATATTTGCGTGATATCCTATTTTTTTTTCAAGGTTACAGAGATTTAATTCCGACACAGTTCACAAATTTTCCAAAATTTACTCACACCGTCACAAAATTATACTGTGACCCATGGTCTTACATATTACGCTGCGTTCCACTAAACAATAAATGCTCGCGACTTGCGGTATTCGGGAAATGAGAATCCCTACCACTTGTTACCGAGACGTTACTGACTAACATATAAACATAGCGTGTAGTTTGTAGCCTACCGATGCCGCACGAACTTCGACTATATGTACATGCTATGTCTATGTGTTAAGTAAGGCTTCAGGATAAATATAGAGACTTCCATTTTCCACGACCAATCAACTGGTAGCTCTTTCGCGAGTGTTAACGCAGATAGAATGCAGAATCACTCGAAAACCATTAAAAGTTCTGCTTGACAAATAGATTTCGATTTTGTTCCGATATTCACTGCTAGTACTAAAAATCCATGAATGTTCCATGAAATATCTATGATTCTTCATAAAGTATCTATGATTGCTCCATATAATATCCATAAATACGTCCAATAGATGTCAAATGGAGGTATGAACTATGGAAGTCTAATAGACATCCATGGGAGGTTACATGGACGTCTAATAGAGGTTTCAACTCTCCATGGTAGACGTCTAGTGGACATCCATTAGAGGTTTTTGTTTCGTGTGGGGAGACTTCTGTTTGTCCTGCAAAAAAGTAATAGAAATGTTAAATTTTTCTTTTTGTTTAATATATTCAGTGTACATATCATAATTAATATATACATCTGTCGCATAACATATTAATTATATATTAAACGTGCATATTATATCTCCCATGTGTATAAATGACTTGCTCATAACTATTATTAAAAATAAGAAAACATGACAGAAATCATATTTTATTAATGAAGCACTTTAACAAATTTAACAATGTAATAGGGCAGTGACCACCATGATATTCACGTATGAATAATAATATAAGTTAGTTCTATCTTAATATTAATACATGTTAATATTAATACATTTTAGAGGGTAGATGTATATAAAAACTAGTAAAAAATGTACAAACGCTATTAATTTTAAGTCATTCATTTCAAATGTAGTGGAATTTAGAATTAGGCGAAGAATTTATGTTGCAATACGTGATTTTTCGGATAACAATTTTGCAAGATATTAATATTAATAAAGTACATCAACTTGTACTTATTTTTTTTGACAATGCTGCAATATTAAAAAAATTTTTAAGAATAAAGTATTTATAAATAAATTTTTTTATAATACGCAATAAAATAGACAAGTTTCAAAAATATGCGATTTGTAGGTTAATTTACAATAATACGTATATTTTATCGTAATCAAGTATTAACAAAAAATGATAAATATATCTTGAAAATATCTTTTATAGAGTTGAAAATTTCATGCATGCGGATTGGTCGGCCGCCATTCGTAGGATACTTCTGCTTGTAAGAGTGGGGAGTGGGTAAGCTTGGGTTAGGCGTGGGCAAACTCGCCATCATTAAGCTAACCTAAAGGCTATAGCACACGGATTTCCATAAAACAGCCATAATACATAACATAAGCTCAAGAACCAATCAGATAGTCGTTTTAGATTTAATATGCTAAAGAAACAGAAAATTACTAAAAATTTAAACATAAGAAGAATTTCAATCAATAGAAATTTTTACGTACACGAAATCTGTAGATGTGTAGGATGGTGACTCAAATGATTGTGGCACATCCATGTTCTATCTGATCAATGATGAAGAAAAGAAAAAGAAAAAGTGATATATATATATCATCTGATTGTTGATTAAAAAATGGAAGATCATAATACTTATTGTTCTGATAATTTTTTGAGGTTCTCTGAATTTATAGAGGATAAAAATTGTGAAGGACTTGATGCAACAATTAATTATGAAAAAGATACCTTATTAATTGATTTAATCAAAGGTTATCCTCATCTTTACGACAAAACTTAAAAAGATTATCGAGATCAATTAATGAAAGAAAATTCGTGGCTTGAAATTGCAGAACTATTGCAATTATCAGGTAAATATTTTTCCCCATTTAAATATTTAATTTAATTTTTACTGAATTTTTTATTACTAAAATGAAGTTCTTTTTATTCATGTTGATCAAAGTAACAATATTTCTAATCTTGTTTCTAATTTTTTATGAGAAACCGAAACTTGTTTATAATAAGAATAGTTCAACTTGATAGATCAATTTTAACATTCACAATATTTTTATTGCAATGATTAATAAATTAAAGATTCAATTAACATTTTTATAATTTTTAGTTAAGTGAACCAATGTCAACTTAGATGGATTCGTTTAAGAGAAAGATATATTCAAAAGAAAGAAAACAAAGGCGAAATGAGGCAAAAAGTGGAAAATCAAATCGAGTAGTATGGCCACTATATGAAAGTATGAAGTTTTTTGAAAAACATATAGCAAAAAGAAAGTAAGTTAATGCAATTTCGTAATACAATTTTGTTATTGACTCGTATCTGTTTTAAAATGAAATAAATTCAATCAATTTAATTAAAAATCCATTTAACATTGCTCTTTGTGCATTCTCAATCATAACATGATTTGAAATTAAACATTTTTCATTGCAGCACATACAGCAATCTATCACAACAAATAATAAACGATAAAGAAAACATACCGAGTTGCTCACGAAACATTCTAAGTTTAGAGAGTTCACAGAATAGTGCAGGAGCTTCAGCTATAATTCCATTTCCTAATTCTGAAGTTTCAATGCTTCAGCTAATACTTCAAAAAATATTAATGTTAAAAATAAAGAAAATGAGTGCGCTTACATAAAATCATTTAATGAAAAAAAGTCTGCCTACACAAATTCACAACTAAATAAAAATGATATAAATAACTTTTGGATAGAATATATACAAAAAGAAGAAAAAAGACGCGAAGAACGTGATGAAAGTATATTAAAAACCAAAAAAGAAGAATTAAAATTAAAAAAACATTATATAGAAATGCATGAAAAAGAATTAGATGTAAAAAAAACAGTTGCAATAAATAAAATAAAATCAAAGGAGAAAAGACATGACGAAATATTAGAAATCGAGAAATTAAAATGTAATTTATTAAGAAAACTGTTAATTGATAAAGAACAATTTAAGTTTAATAGTGACTCAGAATAAACAAAATTATTTTTTTTATTTGATTCTTTAATTGGTTTTTAATACATTTTTTAGTGTTTCTATAATTTTTCATAAATTTATTGTGATTTATATGATATGATACATGCATAAGTAATTTAGATTATTTTAAATATGTTGATTTTTTGTTGCAAATTCGTTGATGCAATTGAGCCTTATTGTGCATTATGTAATACACAAATGAGTATTATTATACAAAATACTACTCTAAGTATTATGAAAAAATTAAAAATTATAAGGAACGCTTAAAGATTATATAATGTTTGCAGAATTAAAGAGGCATTACGTTTTTGTTTTTATAATTTATTAATATAATTTATAAAAAATTTCTTAAGTTTTTCTAAGTTATATTTAAGTTATTTATTTAGTTATATTTAGTTCTTTATTTTATTCTTATAAATGATTATAATAAGCACAGTCGAAACAGGTGTGAATATAAAATTGTATATGATGTGTGATATATGTTACAATGCCAAAGTTTGTAGAACACATTTGTTACATTCTAACTTTAATTTATTTGATTTACGCCATCAAATTTTTTATTTTCTTGAATGTGCATTACAAAAAATTATTCAAACAAATAAGTAAAAAAAAGTTATCACATGAAGAAAAAATATTTATGGATAATAAATACTTAATTTTATTTAAAAATGCAAAAAGAAAATTATCACTAATTCTGTAATTTATTCCGCACTGATTTAAGCGATATTTTCTCAGTGCACATTAGCGATGCTCAGTTTTATTTTCTCTGTACAAATTAAATCAGTGTACATTTCGTGATATAAGTTTTATGTATTCACAACTAATAAATAACAACTGATTTTCATGTGAACTGCAAAAACAATTTAAATCGCTTCAACACGTCTAACATTTCACGAAAAAGGTATTGCAAATCAAAAATATTACAATAAGTATTTGAAAATTAAATCTTTACAAAATATTGAGCTTATATTTTATAGTCGTAATTTTATCATTAAATAAAATATAGATACAGAAATCTCTATACAATTTTTATATTTAAAAAATTTTTTGAGATTATTACAATACTCTTTTAAATTATAACACTCTTTTATCAAGATATACAGTTTTTATGAATATGTTCTGTAAATATTTACAAAGTACATAGAATAACATAGGATAAATATAGGAAACATTCTTATTGTTAGATACGTATTTTTGGTGTTACATAATTCCAAATTGAAAATATCAAGTTTAGCTCGAAAGCTCCTGTAATTTACAAACAGCTAAAACATGTTAAATTAATGACATTTTTTTTCCTTTAACTAAATGTATGCGTTATAATATGTATATACATATATAATATATATAAAAAATAATTGCTATAAAATAAAATTGTTACAAAATAAAACTGTAATATATTTTTCAATTCTAATATCTTTACATAAAACTGTGATTTAAGAAAATAATTCATTAAATAGCATTGTTCATCGATCCATCACATTTCTATTATTGACATTTTCATTAATGTTATCATCTATGTCGTTAATACAATCATCATCTTTATATTCATCAATATCAATATCAATATCATTTTCATTTATACAATAATTATGTAAAATGCAAGCAGCAACAACGACATTTGAAATAAAATCAATATGTCTATATTCAGTAAAAAATTTTATATGACGAAATCGTCCTTTTAATAAACCAAAAGCTTTTTCAACAGCCATTCTTGTTGATGATAGCATAAAATTAAATTCTGTTTGTTGTGGTGTTAGATGGCCATTGTCACGAAATGGTGGTACAAGCTATAATAATGACGGATATGCTGAATCGCCAACTATAAATGTATTTTAAGGAAATAACGCTTCTTTATTTTCATCTGCTATATTATAAAGGGAAGACTTTCTTAAAACACGAGCATCATGTAAAGATCCAGGTTCACCGCAATATACATTTGTAAACCGCATTTCAGAATCAACTACAGCTTGTAGATTAATAGAGAAATATTTTTTACGATTACAATAATGATCTACATTTACCACCTGCTTTACAGTAGGTTTTTTTATGCGTATGTGAGTACAATCAATTGCTCCTAATACTTTAAAAATTCCTCTTTTTAGAAAAAAGTGATTGCACACGAAATATGATCACCTTCTGGCCATTTAATAATATCTATTTTGGTTAAAATCCATTTAATCACTTGCCGAATAACTCGAAATACTGATAATATTGAAACATTAAAGCGATCTACGACTGTTCTTAATGGTTCTGTATTGGCCATAAACCATAAAAATATAAAAAAACTTAATTTTCCTGAGATTGGTTTTATTCCAAATGAATGATGCGGAATAAAAGGAGATTGTTCTATTTCATCTAAAAAAAAACATAATTTAGTTGAATTATATCATTTGTATATCAGATTTTTCTATCAAATAAATGATTGTATGTTTACATGTTTTATTTCTCCAGGCAAATATTTAAAGAAATATAGAAAATATGAAAAAATGTTTCTTACAAAAGTTAAATCAGTAATATCATCTTATATACCTCTCGAATATATTTTCCATATTTTTTGAGTAATTGCCTGGAGAAATTAAAATCTGTATATGTATTTCTCTTACGAATTAATTGATAAGCTGTTCTTCTTGATAATTGCAAGTGTTCTTTAAACTCTGAATCTGTCCAAGATTCTATAATTACCAAATAATTTTGAACCCTTGTTTTTCTCACTCCAAACATTAAAATTTTTATTAGAGGAAAATAAAGTGCATCTTCATCTGTCCAACTATTATTTTCTAATAAGTCACTTAATTCACTAATGTTACTAATTGAAGTATCACTATCGCTACTTATCTCAGCACTTTCAATTAAACAAAATATAATTTTACGCTTCATCATCTATAATTCACATAAAAATAGAATTAAAACAAAATTCAAAGTAGAAATGTTATTCTCTTTAAAAACAACAGTCTTGTAATTTGTGTTCATAACCTTAAAAATGGAGAACCGTAATGCTTTCTCTTTCTACTTTCAAAAATCTACACTATCCGTTCCAGCAAGAATTTTACACAGTGTAACATAGTGTAATTTAATGTGTCCTAGCTGAAAAACGGCCATGATCAGTACATGTACTTCTAACCTGCTTTCGGCCTCTAATTCTTGTCAGAACACATGTCGTGTTAGTAAAAAAAGTAAGAAATATAAATATTAAATTATGGGATACAAATGTGCAGTTATTTTATATCTTTTATATAAGCTTGTTTATCATAGTATGTATATATATGTGTGCAACACGCGCCTTCACAGCGCATGCGCAGAAAGGAATGTCATACATACTTGTTTGTACATAAAATTAGAGCTGCCTTATACATAAGGAGTTAGCAGTCTAGTATTATATAGAAGTCTCTGGATACAACACAACCTCGCTGCGTTTATAAAGACCGTACAATATCGTATAAGATTAAAAATTAAAAAAATTTTTTTGTTTATAATGACAGGCATTTATAACTTCTTGTATACTCTTTTATTTTAAGCAATATACGCACATATATAATAAAAAGCATAAAATACATTATTTTCACAATATTGTTGAAATGTTGCTATAACATTGTTCGAACTATATTGAAAATCATGCCTATACAATGTTTCTGCAATAGTGCACTGCAACGTACAATATTGTACCGTTGCTGCAATGTTGCTGCAACATTGCAACGTTGCTGCAACGTTTTGTGCTGTATGGGTATATTTAAGTTACTATTACTTATAAGCATGGAACCGAAAATTAAATGTGTTCATTTAATTTATTATTTTATTATCTATATCAATTTCTTGAAACATTTTACCAGTGACAAATAAACTATTTTGATAAGAAAATAAATTAATTTTATTTATACACTTTCCCACTTTCTCTTACTGTCCCCCCCCCCCAAAAGGCTTACACCCTTGCCCAAGATGGCGGTTAATAATAATAATTTTGTTCTAGAAATGCTAAAAATAAGGAAAAACGTAAATTTGAAGATTTAATGGGTCATTTGAAAGATAAAGAATTGATTTCTTGCGAAACTGCTGTTACTATGGAAATAAGTAAAAATATTAATTATATGAATATTTTGCAAACTATAAATACAAATACGAATTGCTCAATATTAATCATATAAATATTTTGCAAACTAATGTAATTGCAAAACATGAATACGAATCGCTTAATATATAAATAAAGAAATTGAAAAAAATTCTGCAAAGGTTTTTGAAATTTCAATTGTATATCTTTATATGAGCAAGAAATTTAATAATTGTGTATATTAGATCTTTTATTTTTAATTGACATATATGCATAAAATACTACAATTTTTGTATATATATTTCTATATATGTTCACGAGATGTTTAAACGAGTGAGCGCTGGATTAGGAACAAAGCAGAGCATCGAGAATAAAGCAATTGAGTCTCGACAGATGGGCTTATTCTTTAATTACAAACCACATCACATATAACAGTTTGACCGTATGTACAAATATGACACAATTTTGAGCCAAGACCGGAATCCCGGAATCCGCGAGTCGTCTTGAGATTGACCCTCGCGATGATAATCTCGTCGCGATTGACAAAAAAAGCAAGCTGGCGCAAGTTGGAGTCACGAGGATAGCGGCGATTAATCGATAATTTTGAACTTTGAGTGACACGGAATAGCAACTAAGGCTGAGACGCAAATATCGAATGTGTCTCAACGTGACGCGGTTTTATAGTAGCGACCCTTCTAGAACGATCGCGAAAGTTCTCGAATGTTATTTTATTTTGTTGAACTGTTTATCGACTGTTCTAGAAGGGCGCAAACTACCGTTGGTTGTTTGTTTTCGAGCCTCGCTATTGTTTATTGCCTCGAAAACAGTTGCGTCGGGTGGCGGCCCGTGATTGGCGCTCAGCGCTTGGCGCGTTTTGCGCGCGATGTGCGCACGCAAGTCTAATGTACGTGAAAACGCGCGTTGTTTATATGTTATCTCGAACATCCCGCCCGCCTCGCCAGAACTGTTGGCAAAAGTGATGATTGGTGGCCATGCGCGTGAATGATCGTGAATGATCCATCACTAGCCGACTAGCGTGACGTCACTGCGAGAGAATCGTACGTGCGAGTCGGTCCCAATGATTGTGTAGTGAAGTGACAGTGATTCGAGGAGAGGCAGAATGCCGGAATATTTGTGATCGCAGTGTAGTGGGTAAACGGCAGTAATCGCCGTGGGTGACGATAATGAGTGCATCGCCCTTGATGAGTGACGCCCCACGCCACCGAACCGGTCACCATTAATTAATCTTTCTTGTTGCAGGATCGCCACGTGCTCGTGTTCCGCAAATGCATGGGCTGCTGACCGGTGAGGAGGAGATGCCTACCTAGGGGGGCTAAAAAAGGCGTGCGTCGTACACGCGCCTCCTCGCACCCCTCCTCCTTCTCCAAGAGAAAAGAGCATCTGCCTCCCTCTCCCTTTCGGCCGCCTCCTTCCGGGACATAATATCCCAACAGAAGGAAGCGGCCGCCCTCCATTGATCCTCCCCGTCTACTATGGCTCGCATCATGGCAGACAGGGAGACCTCTTCCCCTATGGCGTCTCGGAGGACACGCCATTGTTCTTCCCACGCTGGACAGACCACCAACGTGTGCTCGGCCGTGTCCTCCAGGGCGCCACAGTGGTGGCACGCGGTCGACCTTTCTCTTCCTATGTGGTGAAGGTGACTCACCAAAGCACCCGTGGCCCACTGCATTGTTTGCTCTCTATTGTCATTATCAACCGTTTAATTTATTATAAAAGAGAGCCTTGATCTTATATATTAAAAATATCTATATTCTCAAAATGTTTTAAAATTATTCGCAAATATTCTATAAACGTACATAGAATGTACTATTCTGTTTTAAATGTTTCTACAAATATCTATAAATGTTGTATGACTATTCCCAAATATTTAAAAAAAATATGGAATATTCGAAAATATTTATAAAATATTTGTAGGATTATTCAAAGAATAATTAAAGAAATTTCTAGGAACATTCAAAGCAGGACATCGCACATTCTTTGCACATTCATAGAACACTCACAGAATATTCACGAATATTCTAAAGAATATTCACAGAACATTCATGAAATATTCCATGTTGTATGGGGTGTTTCACCTAAATGATGTTCATTGTCGTCTTGTTTACGAAACGATTCATCAGTGCGCTTTTAAGCATTGATGTTATATAAAATTATTTCGTTTTTATAATATTGACCAACTTAAATACATTTCTGAAAAGAATATTCTGTATGTGATTTTATACATTTTAAAAACGCACGTGCCGGTGCATCATAGACAAAACTATGTAATTTAATTTCAAAAATTTTTCCATTGAAAACGAATTCATTTTGTAATAAGTTATTTAATTCAGTTACAAAACTATTTAAATATTGATTAATTGATTTTGGCTTTGATTTTCCACAAAATAGAGCTATAGCAAAAGACTTACATCTAAAGTTTATAATTTGATCTTAAGTAGGCCACAATTGTATGTTAGAGCTTTTGAATAGAATTCCCTCTACATTAAAGCAAATTTCCAATTTTTCAAATAATCAGCAGTTCATATGTATTAAGACATTTTGTAATGCATTTTCTAATCCTACGTAGCAAAAATTGTTTGTATTTAAAGAAATTATTTTAGTAGATGGAGTATGTAATAATGTGCGACGAAACCGCCGGTACTTTAACGGCTTCGTCGAATCATATTTGACATTTTTCATTTCCAAGAATCGAGTGAAAAGTCGTTTGTCGGATTTATTAGTCCTAAATTTATCGCGCCATTCATTTTCATTTACGCGCACCTTTGACTTTAAGAGAACTTATTGTTAGTACTGTATCTGGAAGTGTCAAGTTAGCATTTCGACATAAAAATGTCATAGTTTTGATTACGAGTCGTTTTTCCAACATCGGTTAACTTTAATCTCGGTTAAAACTACATCTTCGTCTCTTTCAGATAAATTCAAGAAAAAGAGATCTTAGAATTTCATTTTCTTTTTGAAAAGCTTTAGAGTTCTTTAATAAGAAATATAAACATTGAAGAAACAGATAGAGCTGAGCATGGATGCAACAATAAACCAATTGTAATTATACAATATTAAATTATATTGAACATTTCTATGCCATGTTTGATTGTATTTTTCAGTAATCCGTAAACTGTAGAATGTAAAAATACAAATACCGTGAGTCTCGATTTTAGAGAATCAAAAAAGTTTCGGCAATTAACATCTTTATAATTAGCATTTAAAAAATAGAATGCTAACTTTACATTCGATTTTAAGATCAAATAGTTCTGAACAGCTCATTTTCTTTGTTTTTAAGTGTACTAAAATTCCTGATAAAAAAACATTGTTGCATATTACGTAAAAAAAATTATATGAATTCATTCTGATAACTATAATTACAATCTCTCTGCCGTTTCGTATGATGTTTAGATTTTCGCTCCTATTGTCACAATTTCAGAATATATGGTTTATTTTTATTAAAAAATTTTCAAGATAAATTATTATTCAATGCTTAACGCAATTCAAATAATTAAAGTTATTCGACTTAAACCTCGCTGCGGAAATTATTTTGAGGAATTTCAATAGTTTCCGCGCAAGATTTAGTTAGTTAGTATTTTAAGAGTTACGAAGATAATCCTATAAATTTATGATAACCCTAACTGTTAGAATTACCGAGATATCAAATTTTTTTAATTAATATACTTTTACAAAATAATTATATTTTATAAGATTTAAAAAATTAATACGAATTCTAATTTTCACGGGCTATCAGAGACAGATGCGAATGATATTACGCCAGTTTCATAGAAAAATAAGTTATCTATGAAACTGATTATTATGCACTGATATTTTTTGATCTTTATATCAACATTAAATAAATCTTAATTCGAAATTTTTCTTAAAAATCTCTCCTTATCCTCTCTTTTCTTAATTTATTCTGAAAGTAATCAAGTTCTAATCGATTAATGTTGAAGTTCTGAATTACATTTGATAAGACAGATATAGAGTCGTGAAAACTGCATGACCTTAGCTAGCTTCTGAAATATCAAATTTTTTAAATTAATACTTTTACTAAATATATACATATACATATATAAATATATATGTATACATATGCACAAATTAAAGCCATGCGATTCTCGCGACTATGGAGTAAAATTCAGAACTAGAATTTGCGATTAGAACTTTTAAAATACCTCGCAAAAATATACTGACAAGGAAAGAGTTAGAAGTGTCCTCCTCCGATTTTAATGAGCTTTGAATATGTTGTAGTCTAGGTCACAATAGGGGACACGTATTTTTTTATATGTGCTCTTACGGTCAAAAAGGGGGTGAAACACCCTCTTGAAAAAAATCGGTTTTTATATTTCTAAGTGAATACCGTCAAAACAATAAGAGATATAAAAAAAGTTTCCAATAAAAGTTTTATGGTTTTTAATGTACTTTAAAACGGTGCAATCAGAATATTCTAAAATGTCATATTTTTCGAAATCCTTCCCCCCTCCCTTTAATTTTTGAAAATTTTAAAATTTGTCTTATAGTAAAACTTATAGCTCATTTAACGACAAATTCAACCATATATGATAAAGTTGTATTCCGAAGTCGCATTTTTCAGAAATAAGCTAAAAATATCTCTATATACCACTATACGCGCGATTTATCTGCTTCATGACATTCGCTATTCACAGCAACGGTTTTTTCTTCGTAAACTCACAGGCAACCATAAATTATCAATAAATAATTTATGAGAATATATATTTATAAATTATAGAAAAATTATATTTATATAATTTATAATTATATAATATATATATAAATATAAATAATTATTATATATATTATGTGACAATAAATATATAATTTGCATAAGAAAACTAATGTTTTTATACATTAAAAATAGAACTAGTCGAACAAGGAAAATCTTTGACGATATGCCGAGATTAATAGACACAATGGTTCACATCTATGAATAAACAGATGCGTTTACGCAACCGCGAAATGAGTTGATGCAATATAGTTTTATTTATAACCGCGTGCAGCGGAACACGTACTATAAAAGCATCTATCGAATCAAGCAGCAGTTCTGTCTTGTGTGTATACATTATGTATATATTTTTTCAATTTTTATTGTTTTTTTACATATTTGAACTTTATTCAAAATTTAAGTTTAACTGTTTTGTTAATTTATTTAAATTATAATTAATATTTTATTAAATTATTTAAATTATTATAAATTATGTGATAAAACTATGTGTGCTATTTTTCAGAAACGTTCGAACCTCAACGTTTGTAAAACATTCAAATGTCCACTCAATCAAACGTTTGCTCACCGGTTATCAGAAACGTTCAATGAACGTTGTCACAAAACGTTTGCGAACCGTTTTTTGGAAAAATGTGTTTTACGACGATTAAAATATATATAAGAGACAGAAATGATAATGAAATTATTAAATAATAATGAATTCGATAATAAACCTTCAACTTCTACTTCTATTTGTCAAACTACACAATTGAGAGTTTCATACATAATGACGATATAGTATTAAGTAAATTTGCATCAGAAGAGTCATTATCGAATCAGGACATGTAGCCCCACGGTTCTTAACATTAAACAATTAACATTAAGCAATTGAAGAACAACACTGTTCCGCTGTTTCGTTCGTCACTGTTCGGCGAGCTGCTGAAGACGATAGGCCCTCGACATAGGCCTGTGATCGACGAACTCGAGCGGAAGAATAAGATACCGGTGAAACCGGACAGACGTCGCGGGAATTGTAAGGCCGCCAACTCGGTAAGTTCCCAGTAAACACTTTTATATGAATGTTATATAAAAGCAATAAAAAGAAATGTTACAAGTAATGTTATCAGTTTGTTACATGTAACTTACATGTAAGTTACAATTTCCTACTTAATTGTATACATAACATGTTATGTTACATGTTACATTGTAATAATAAGTGATATTGTAAATATAATATATGTAAATAATTAGTGATATTGATTAATAAAAAATTTGTTCTAGGTGGACTATTTTCATTTCTTGGACGGAGTAAATCCATTTGAATCCATAAATTTTATAATACAGAAAACATTGACGAATAATTTTTGTATGGATTTAACTTGGTCAAAACAAGTAGTTGGAAATGTTAGAACAATACCTATACGAAATACAAAATTATGTGAGGCATTTTATGATAAGACATAATATCAGATCTGTCATAACATTTTAACATTGTTTAATATTATTTTTTTAATAAATTTTATTGCAGAAGCATTGTCAAAAAATTCATATTACTCAGCTTTAAATAAGGGAGATCTTCAAAACTGTGTGACAGCAGCATTAAATAACAGAAAACTAAGATATAGAAATGCTCGTCTTCAAAACCAGCGGGATTCTTCCAATACATCTACTGGACAAGATAATGAAACTCGTAAGAAATAAAAATTCTATATATGTTATTCTATATATGTAAAATGTCCATATATTTTATTTGTAATCTAAATTCAAATAAAAATAGATAAAAATTTTGTGAAAGAGTACAATTATTGTTTCATAAAACATCTTGAATCATTTAATTTAATTATAGAAAGCAAATATATTTCTTTCAACGTCTTTCTCCATTTAAATATCCTGTAATTAATGCAGAATTGACATTTTATAATATCACATTGCATTGATCAATTATGGAGCTACAATTGATTTAACGATTTTAATTCAAAAATATTAAACTTGAGTGATGTAGGATTGAGCAATAATTGAGAATATTTATATTCAGTTTGGGAATGATTTAAAATTATTTTCTTTTGCGGATATACTTAGTTTGCCACTTGTTTATCAATATTCTCAATCATATATTCATTGTGTTACGCAGTTTTGCAAGAATTCCGGAGATATTTTGCTATCTGGGACTGTATGCCATCGATGAGTAAACAAATCGAGCAATGTCAGCAGAAAATGAGCCTGACGGAAATTTACTAAAATGGCATCAAAGGTATGGAACCTGAATATTAGCGATCTTAAGAAGATGAAAATGCAAGAAATGAGTGGCATGAACTTTACAATAAACTCAACCCAACTCAATTGCGAGGTATGCGCTAAATGCAAAATACATGTTCAACCATTTAAAAATTCCGCCCATCGCGAACAAGAAGTGCTGAAATTATGGTTCCTGCAGACCGGCGCGATAGTGCGACACGCGATGCGCGATTACGGGACCTTTTTTTTTTTTTTTTTGTTTTATCAGCGGAGAGGGGAAGAAATGCATTTAGGCACACCTCCGGGCGGACCCGGGGGTAGTGTTGACTCATCCTGCCCGTCGGCGCAAGCGCCTGGCCGATCCTACCAACTAAAACCTTCTCCCCGTGGGCGAGTGTTGAGACCCGCCCACTACAGGTAAAGTCCTGCTAGCTCTCCTAGTGTCCAGGACGCGGGTACGCGCGAGCATTCTTCCGCTAAACGAGACCTAACCTTAAATGCTAATAATGAACAACAAACAATGCAAGCAGTTTTTACTTGTATTATATATCTTCTACAGAAGAAAAATATAGAATTAAATACAAATATAAAGCTACTTTTAGCTGTTTGGTATGCTCGATTAAAAAAAGCTAATCATAAACAAAAACGCCGGTAGTGGGCCCGGCCTATCAATCACAAACGTTATCAACAAGGTGATGGCGATCATTTAATTGAAGAAATGCGACTTTATGACACAGAAGTGCAGTATACTCATCTTACCATTGAAGGTTTTGATAATTTATTACGCATAGTAGGGCCTAAAATAGAAAAGATATCAACCCATTATCGGGATCCTATACCGGAACGTAGTAGATTATATTTAACATTGAGGTAAGTTTTAATATTAATATATATAATTTATGTTTAAAATTTATATTTAATTTGAAGGTATCATATTTAGTATTATTATTGTAGATTTTTGGCTACAAGAGGCATTATGTCTTCGCTTGCCTTTGCTTTTCGGATTGGTTCGAGAGTACTGCTTCCATGATAATATCAGAGACATGCGAAAGAATCTGAATCGCTCATCGCGCGCAACAAATCTTCAAACTTGATCAACTTTCATTGCGACGTCGCACTCTACAATGCGACGAATATGACGTGCGGAAAAACTGTACGCTCATTGGATATCACGCATTGCGTCATTGCGCTGATTTGCAAGAGCCATTAGTCCATTCAGTTATCTGCGGACCCATAAACGTAGAATCTCTAGGAGGTGCTAAGTATTTCGTTACATTTACAGATGACTACACACGTCACACTGAAACTATAATGTTACGTAATCAAGCAGACATCCTTGAAGCTTTTAAAAGTTATAAACTAAAGGCCGAAAAACAAATAAATATTTTGATATAAGATTATACCATGAAGGTAGGGCTATTCAAAATTCTACGAAAAGAATAAGAACTTTACATAATCAATTAGTTATATTTGCTAATCAATAATTTCATTTCGTCAATGAACGCAGTTATTCAGTTATGTGCTTATAGCAGATTATAATATAATCCTCTTCACTAATGTTTCTTAAGCAGTTATTTTTTTTTATAAATAATAAATGTTGATATTTTTATTTTTAATAAGTAATAATGTTGAAATTTTTATTCTTTATAAGTAATAATGTTGAAATTTTTAATCTCTCTTCCTTAAAAATAGAAAAATAAAAGAAAAAAATAAAAATAAAGCTATTTTATGAAAATTCAGTTACTACAAAGAAATTTATCTATATTACACTATTTTAATTGATCTATGTTAAAGTTCTTATTCTAATTGTTTATGTCTATAAGATAATATATATAATAATGTTAATATAAATATTAATATAAATAATATTTTATTTTTAGTTTGGCTGTGTATAGAATCAAAATAAATTCATTTCTATTTATGCAAGACATACAATTTTCATTTATTTTACTAGCACATAGAGTTTAAATGTACGAAAAATTTATATGTACAAAAAAGTTTAAATAGTGTCTTTAATAAAATATTTTCGACAATATTAAAAATGTCTTATCATTGAACTCAATATACGAAACACCTTAATAATTAAGTTTATTAATATTTTTACTTACTTTCATAGTAACAGCAGTTTCGCTAGAAATCAATCCTTCATCTGTCAAATAACCCATTAAATCATCAAATTTTTTTATCTTCTTATCTCTACGTCTAATTATTCCTTGAAAAATGTTTAATTTTTGTGATGTTTCTTCGTAATATTTGCGAAATATTTCCCAATTACGATCAGATGTAAAATCATCACGATTAAAGTCTCCAACGTATCTCATAACATGACAGCGTTTACATTTTTCCTTATTTTCAGCATTTCTATAACAAAATTATTATTAGTATAAAAAATTATTGAAAAATGATATCATATTCTTTTCCTAATAATTTTGTTGTAGAAATAAATTTGAAGTACTTCCATCCTTTTTATATACCATTCCATCCACTAATGCGAACTTATTACTATCTACGTATTCTAATTCTCTACTAATTTCTTGTAATTTAGGATTTGCGAGTTGCCGATATTCCAGCTCTCTTTCCAGTAGAAGAGCGTTGACATACGTGACATTACGGCTGAGTGCGTCCACGTGATTCATCCGCTTCCCTGATCGATGCGCAACGCCAGTCCCCTCCGACTCTATGAAACAAAGGATTTCTGCGCCCGGATAATGACCAAAAATTTATAGATGGCGATACTTGTTCAGTTGGCCTATTGATATATATATATATATATATATATATATATATATATATATATATATATCAATAGATTGAATGATCAAATGGTTAGGACGGTTAAGAACTTTACGATACGTGGGATACGTGCGATATGTGTAATCCGTGCAATTCGTGTAATTAATAATAACAAAATAAATAAGTGTATATAGTTTGTGTATATAGTATTTTTAAGTGAATATAGTTTATTAATCCTCGCCATCCTCGCATAAAGGTCATAAAGGTACGTACAACTTGAGGTTAGTTTTCTTTTTAGTTTGATTAAATTAATAATAAGAAACCTTTGTATTACATATAAGCTAAAATCAGCTAAAAGAAAAAAGTGAAATGTATAGCAATTGGCTGCACATCGGGTTACACAAGTAATCCCGAAAAGGTACATTTTTTTCGTGTGCCCAAAAATAGAAGTGAAGAATGGCAAAAAGCATCGAGAAGAAAAGATATTATTTTAAATTCTTCACATTGCTTTTGTGAGAAACATTTCACAGAAGGTGATATAGTGCAGAAAAAAATACTGTACGACAAAAACGGCAAAATTATTCAAGAGGTAAGCTATAGAAATAGTTTTGAATAACACAAAGTCTTATTTATAATTTTTATATATTGCATTAAACATTAAATAATTAAATATGATTCTACAGTTTTATAAATTTTTATATATTGCATTAAACATTAAATAATTAAATATGATTCTACAGTTTTATAAATATTATAAGTAAGTAATACAATATAATTAATAAGTAATTAATATTTATCTGTGCAGATTCTGTTGAAAAGGCCTCATGTGAAAGAAGGTGCGATTCCTACATTATTTCCATGGACAGAATTTACAGAAAGTACTGCGATAGATAATACTATAAGCACTGTAAGTCAGTGCTCGGAATTAAATGCACATTTCGGGCCGATTTCACGCCTACTGTTTCCCCACTACTGCTCGAGGCTCGACGATCGAGTTCAGAATCAGGAGTGTCGCTACGTAAGATATACCCTGGAATATATTTCTCGCGAAATGTATAATTATAACTTTTGTAGCTAAATAATTTTTATTTTTATAAATAATATTTATAAATAATTATATTAAAACATTATAAATAATTAAAAAGTAAATAATTATGTAAATCAAAAATTTTCGACCACTGCTGTAAGTACACCATTAGAAAAAAATATGGAAAACAGTACATCAAGTAGATTAAAGAAAAATAATATGGAAAAGAAAGAAAACTCTGATATTTTTACAGAAGAGAAAGAAAACTCTGATATTCTTACAGAAGAGAAAGAAAACTCAGATATTCTAACATTTAATGAGTTGAAATGCAACGATAAGCTTTATCTTCCCATTGGCTGGACTAGAAATGTATTACCATTGGAAAATGCTCTCGTTATAATATTTAATAAAATGATATGTAAAAATATTGAAAAGGAAAGTCAGCTAATATGTATAAAAGAGATATGGATAACTGAGAACATGAAAATACAAGTAAAAGTTTTAGGAAAGTCTATTAATTTAAACGTATTTGGTATAAATAACGAGATTTTGTCATCTCTGAATATGTTGGAAGATTTAATTAAGATAGTCGAGATTTTTAACATCTGTGAAGGTTATCAAAAAAACTATGAAACTGAGTGCACTGGTGTTGCATTAAAAGAGAGCAATAATACATTGAGACATACAAAATGCCCTGTTGTATTAGAAAATGCAGCTCAATGTAACTTTTGTAAAAGTTTGAGTTATACTTTTGACAGAAAGAGAAAACGTTCAAATAATAGTGAAAGTGAAATAAAACGAATTAGAATGATTAATTTATCTCCAACAAAAAAGAAAATAATCGATAATATTAGAAAGCAAAAGGATAATTTCAGGAGGTGTAAAAATCGGAAAATATGTACTATTAATAAAATACAAATAGAAATAGAAAAGATACAAGAAAATTTAAATAAAAGAAATGAACAAATATTGGAAAATGCAATGGTGAAAAAAAATGTTCCAATTTACCAGCAAAAAGCTGTAAAAAAAATATTATCAGCTTCATTGAAAAAGAAATTTAATAGCAAGCGTTATTCTGATGAATGGATTTTACTATGTTTACTTTTTCATATGAAATCTTCAAAAGGATATGATTTTATTATAAATACTAAAATATTGCCATTGCCTTCACCAAGTACTATACGCAGATATGACTTTTAATAAGTATAGTTTTTAATTTTGAATAATTAATCTTTATAGTAGTGTTTATTAATATACATATGATAAAAGAATGGACACAATTATAAATACTAGTTATATACAAATATGTACTATCTTTTTAAAGTTTTTTTTCTTATTACAGATATTTGTCTTGCATAAAATCTTACTGTGGATTTGAATCAAGTTTTTTTGAAATGTTTAAAATTAAAATGATGGAAAGAAATGAAAATGAAAGACATGGTATATTATTGATAGATGAAATGACCACACGCGAAAGTGTGCAAGTCAGATCCAAAAGTTTCTTTTACTGGTCTTGTCGATTTTGGAAATGAAAATTTAAAGGCTGAAAGTTTTAACGATAAAGCAAACCATGGACTTGTATTCATGTATCAGCCACTAGATGCGTTATATGCAGCACAACCTATATGTGTGTTTGCGTCAAGAGGGCCAACTAAAGGAACAGTACTGGCAGAACTTATAATTAAAGATATAGTTCTGGAAGATATAGTTCTGGTTTCTTAGAAAATTCTGGAGCTTCACGGTATTGTTACTGATGGTGCAAGTACAAGTGGAAAATTTTGGGATGTAATGGGCATTTCAGGAAAAAAGAGTGAATTGAAAAGTTGGTTTACACATGTAACTGACTCATCGAGAAAAATTTTTGCATTCTCTGATATGCCACATCTTGAAAAAACGATTAGAAATCGACTATATGGCAATGATCTATAAGTACGTTTATGCATATAATAAAAATTAAAATAATACTTTATAATAATTGTAATATTAGTAGATATCGTGTTTTATTATTAATTTCTATATATTTTATTTTATTTATCAATTTTCATATAGATGAAACCAGAAGAACCTTTGATTTCTTGGAAATATTTTGAAAAATTATATGATATAGATCATAATATGCCTATGCCTATTTGTCCCAAGATAACGAAACAGCATTTAGAACTTAAAAATTCATCAAAAATGCGAGTTCGTTTAGCTGCGCAGGTATTATAATGTTTTGCATCACATTTGTAATGCGTTTGTAATAATTAAAAATTTAAATAATTGTACTTTAATGTAACATTTATCATTCCAGATTCTCAGCAATTCCGTTGCAAAAGGATTACGCTTTTACAGTTCATATAATCATGAGTTAAAAGACAGTACTGCCACTGCAGAGTTTTGGGATTGGATGAATTCTCTGTTTGATGCTTTTAATAGAAGAGAATATCACAATGGACTGAAACCAGGAAATGCAGATTTTTTAGTACGTGGTATTCTTATATATTTCTTTTGTAGATTTTCCTAAATCTTTGAACTTTTATATGGACATAATAAAATTATCAATTATTGTTTTATGATATTACAGTTCCTACAAAATGTTTTGGATAAATTAGATCAATAGGAAAATTTAATGGAACAAGGACTCATTACAAGCAACGAGTTTCTTACTCGGCAGACTGCGGAAGGACTTCGCGTAACTTTATGATCCATGATAGACATAACGCATTACTTAACCAACGAATTTAATTTCCCTTGTGTTTTGTCAGGGAACATAAATCAAGATGCTCTTGAGGTTTGTTTTATACAAGAAATGTTATAAAATAGCTTGTAATAAAAAAATGTAATTTTTGAGATATATATATATAATTTATAAGCAAGTGAACAGCAAATGGTTTACAGGTTAGATTTACAATGATTGCATATCACTGATATCATTACACATGCGCGAGTGCATATACACTCATGCACTCACACAACTTACTTCTTTTTTACTTTACATTTATAGAATTTGTATCTTTTAGAAAATGCTCATATTAGAAAAAAATTAGTAAATAGTTTTTGTATTTTTACCATTTTTACTTACAGCGATTTTTTGGTTGTGTTCGTCAAGCAGGAGGATCTAATGATCATCCTGCAACTCCAACATTTTTACAAATTTATAAAATTTTGTCTTCTTATTCCATTCTGGCTCCACCAAAATATGGAAATTGTTCAGTAGAAAAAGAAAAACAATTGCCATTAATTTCGCTGAATGATATTAAGTCTCTATATCAAAAACCAAACTGTTGTGCCTCCAGGAAGGGGGCACAGGATTTTTCGGGATCCGTTCAGGGAAGGCCGGGGATACCGCGGGCAGTGGCCTCTTTTTATTTTAATATTTTTAATTGCTTACTTTCTTCGATTTATTATAATAAATAACAGTTTAAAAGAAATCAATGGTTTGGTATTTTGTCACTGCTCCCAGCGTACGTATTTACACTCGTGTGTATTATCGGTTAAAGGGAGAGAGCGGTATCTCTCGTATACTCTGTCGTACAGATAGTCTGATACGCGTCGGCTTATCTCAGGCGCGCGTATATCTCTTAGTTATTCGTGTATCTCGTTCTATTTAATAACTGTCCGTGACGATTATTCCTCGTTAGGATCTAATCAACGACTGCCCGTCGCTTCATCACGGCGGGTGCTGAGCTTCCCTCCGAACTGCATGGTTTTTCGGAGGGGGTCCCTTAGCAACATGACCAAATATGGTTATGTTGCTGAATTCGCGTTTTAGTGCAGGCGAGGAAGTTCAAAGTCGAATTTCCTCGCTTGTACTTTTAGCAATTCGGCGACACCTTTCCGGTTTTGTGTTTGCACTCGGTCTCGGGCGCGCGTGGCTCGCTGCGTCAGCGGCTCGCGCGATTATCGCTTCGCTCGCGATGCATTCCTGCATCAATATAATTATATGTACATATATATATATATATTCATTAAATCTGTAGCCTTTTCTGGGGCTATAACAAAACGAAGAAACAGGTTTATTAATTGACACTATAAAGTCTAAGTTAAATAATGCAATCAGAGATGACGATTGGGATATTCATGATATATTTGAATCAGAACATGATTATACTACACCGGAAGCTTTTGATTGTATTATATATTACATTACTGGACGCGTTTGCCAACAATTGTTGAAATTTACTAAATGTTCTTCATGTAAAAAAGCTCTTATTACTAATTTTGAAAACTGTAACAGCAAAGCGAAATTAAGTGATATGCTCATAGAATGTTTTGTTCATCCACATATAGGTTTCTACAACTTTATAAAAAAGTTAGAGCTTTTATTTATGAAACATTGCAATAATATTAACGTTGCAGATGCTATTTTAAGCGATGTCATTAATTGTAATACGTTAACATTTCCCTGTAAAACACATAAATTGGATGTAATATCTTACATAGTGCATTATTATATACAAATACGTTTATCGCGATTATGTACAGAACTAAACAGCAATATAAAAAATAATCAACATATGAAAAGAATTTTGAAACATTACACAACATAAAAACTAATTGTAATAAAAATATAATTTATAATTTTTTTATTGTATTTATTATTTCGATCCTTTATATTGTATAAATTCTTTTTGTTTATATTATATAAATTCTATAAAGTCTTACTAAAAACAAGGAAATTATTATTTTTATTCACTAATGATGCGATACTATACTATTTTATTATATTATTTTGTATATTTTATATATTATTTTTTTATTCTTAAAATGTAATATCTTATAATGTAATTTGTTCAAGGAAAAATTATGATCCAAAAGATTTGTCTTTTTTTACTACTAAATAAAATTTATTTTTATTTGATATATACATATATATATATATATATATATATATATATATATATATATATCAATTTTATAATTGAATTATGCGAATTATACACACAAATGTGCGCATAATTTGTACAATTCAATTATAAAACAAATCGCAAAGTTTTCGACTCATTATCTATATGTATCAATAGGCCAACTGAACTAGTATCGCCATCTACAACTTTTTGGTCATTATCCGGGCGGGGTAGAAACTCGAGTTGGAGAGGGCTGCGCAACGCTAAAATGATCATTTTTAAGAGTGAGCGTCCATCTAGTTATTCTTGGATTTAAATTGGCTCTATTTATCGCATGACAACCAGTTATAATTTTAAATGTTAAATCATATAAATATAAATCGAAACGCTCCACTACTCTCATTGTCGCTAGCATCTCTAATTTAAAAGAATGATATTTTCTTTCAATTGGATTCGTTGTCTGGCTGAAATAAGCTACCGGAGCCCAGACGTTATTCTTTTGCTTCTGCAACAAGATCGCACCGAGGCCCTACTACACGCATCGGTATACAGTTCGATGTCCGTAGTCGGGTTATACAATCTCAGTACTGAAGGTGAAGTTCCTTCTTTAAATTTTCAAAAGAGTCTACACAAGATTCATTAAAATTAAATTCTATTGTTTTTTTAACAAGTCCTGTAATAAGCGAGCGATTAGCGCGTAATCTTTAATGAATTTTCTAAAATAACTAGTCAAGCCTAAAAACCGTTGTACTTCCGTGACATTTGTAGGTTTGTTTGTAGGTTTGTATTTTTCGTAAGGTTGAAATTCTTCCGGTTTACTTCTTAAATCCACCAATCATGAGCATTTTGTAAGTTATGTTGTATTCAATGAGAACGTTAAATTCATATAAAGACGTTTACAGGTTATAAATTAAACTTCAACAATAATAATTTTCAATCACGAATATAATGGTACATACGATAATGATTTTGAAGAGGATGATGTACAATATGTACATGAATCCGGAATGGGAACTTTGGAAAAAAGAAGTAATGAATTGTTGATAGATGCAATTAGAGGTTATCTACATTTATACAACTCATCTTTAAAAGAATATAAAGATGCAAATATGAAAGAAAATTCGTGGGGAGAAATTGCCAAAATAATGGACATGTCAAGTAAGATATTTATAAATAATTAATTTTTAAATTTTTCTTTGTAAACAAAATAATAATATTAATAAGTATGTATATGTTTGTATGTATGTAATAGTAATTATTTAATTTTAGTTGCAAGTTGTCAAAATCGATGGCTACGTTTACGTGATCGATTTTCAAAGGAACAAAGACTTCGCGAAGCTGAAACACGAAGTGGTAGTGGTGCTACTCATCGAACTCCATTTCCATTTTATAACAATTTGTTGTTTTTGGCAAATCATATAAAACGAAGAAGGTAAATTTAATTAATATACAGAATATATGATAAAAAGTAAAGTAACCTACCATTTATAATATCTATTACATCTATTATTATCTATCATATATTATAATATTGCTTAATAATAATTTGTAGATCATACTCAAATGTCTCTAATTCAACTGTGAAGAAACGATTAATTGATGTAACAAATACATCTCACTCTGATAGCATTAATACAAGTAACATATCATCTTGTACTTATGCAATTCATCAAACCAGTTCAAATAATAATATACAAAATTCTTTATTGAATTTGAACCCCTCTATTCCATCTAACATTTCAAAGGTATCAAACATTAATCTAAATAATAATTATGTATTATTTTATTTTGATAAAATTCTTATATATGTCTAATATATATTTGTATTTGTTTCTATCCAAATATTTAGGAAAATAATACACAGCAAATTGAAAATACAGTTGGCACACCGTTATCATCTGAATATGAATCTAATAATAAATATGACAAGGATGAAACATCAGGAAATTCAACATCATCTTCAACACAATCCGTCAATACAAAAATAAATCGCTCAAACAGAATAAAAAGTAAAGATAACACATAGTTAGAACATTCACTTACAACTCTGACTGACAGTCTTGAAAAGCGTATGGTTGATCAACCATCTCAACAAATGGTCAATACAAAAATAAATCGCTCAAGCAGAATAAAAAGTAAAAATAACACATATTTAGAACATTCACTTACAACTCTGAGTGACAGTCCCACATAGAAAAAGTTATAATATTATAAGTACCCACAAAATACTGTTATATAAATGTAACGTAAATGTTATAAAACTGATTGTTACAAGTAATATTGCATGAGTGTTATTGATATATTACTGTTATATTATTATTTCCCACTCATAAATGTAATATGTTACATAACATTTGTTATATAACAATTACATATTAAAGTTACATTTTTTTAAATATAAATATTTATAAATTTATGCATATTAAAAAATATTACATACAGCCCATACAGTACCAAAAATTACAGTAACATTGCAACAACGTTGCAATATTGTATATTGCAGCACAATGTTACAGAAACATTGTATAGCCATAAATTTGCAATATAGTTTAATATTTCAGAAATATTGAGAAAATAATATAGCAATGTTATAACAATTGTTACGTCGTCCCGACTGCACAATTCCTTCCTTCCGTTGAGTTTTAAGATTAACCGCCTACACAATAACAATCATTAGGACATGTTAGTGTGAAAGACGCAGTTTTTTGTATATTTTTAATAAATTTGTCTTTTAAAAATTCATATTTTGCATCCAACAGCTTTGTGATTGTTTTTCTGCTTGGTAGTGTATACAAAGGAGTGACTGTCTTCATTAATTGTTGAAATCCTTCGTTGTCTATTAATGACAAAGGAAAATTATCTTTCGCAATCATATATAGAATTAAGTTAGTTACATGGCACGCTAGTGTGCCTCCAGCTATAAAAACAAAAAACAAAACAATAAAGACACGAAATTATACTAATAAGAACAAATAATAAAATAAAGGAATAAAGAATTAAATATAAAATAATTACGCCCATATTTATGCACTGAATAGATTTAGATTGAAAATTAAAAGTAAAAAATAATTGAAATATTATTAATCAAAATAAAAAAATAATAGTTACTTTTCTCTTGATTACTTAAATCAATTTTTAAATTTTAATAAATTTTCAATTTATGATAATATATAGATTTAAATCCTTATTCCTTCATTATGTTCAAGCCCTAATAATGTTGGAAGATATTAATTAATCAAAATGTATATAGTACAAAAAGAATATGATGTGAAGGCCAATGAAGCATTCGAAACCTGAAGTGGTTAACAATACAATTGTTAAAAAACAAAAATTTAATACAATTTGCGAACAAAAAGAAAGAATTAAAGATGAGCGATACAATATTAATATTTCATGTCACAAATAAAAATATCAATATAGAAAATATATACATATAATAAATGTGAAGAAGAAGCGTCTGTGCCAAGACTAACACCAGAAAAATTCCAAAATTATTATCGTATAACAGCTACGCAATTTAAAGAATTATTACACTTAATGGCACCTGTAATCACTAAACAAACCGTGATTAGAGAAGCATTGCCTCCTGCAGAGCGACTATTTATAACATTGAGGTTCGTTTGTCCTTATTTATAACTGTATTATGTCATAAATTAAAAAAATTAATATATTTAGATATTTAGCGACTGATGATTCAATGCATTCAATGTCGTATCATTATCTTGCTGGAGTATCGACAATAAGTCACATTATAGGTGAAATATGCAATGCTATATGGAATTCTATCCGTCAGGAAGTGATCCCACTATCAAAAACTGTAGAGTTTTTAATTAAGATAAAGATAAAGATTTTTAAATTCAGATAAAACTGTTTGTACAAATGCTATATCATTTGAAAATATAAACCAATCAGTAGAATTATCGGAATTATCAGAATTATCAGAATTATTGGAAGAATTAGAGTCACAGTTTGAGAGCAACAAAGAATGTACGGACTCACAAAATAATCTGCCTACATTGACAGATATTTCTAAATGCAACAACGAGCAAAGTTTACGTGAAGATTTACAGAAGTTAAATAATTATAGAACGTAATATTTGTCACAATACTGCTAATGAGTTACTTAAAATATTAAGAAAACATGGTCATGTAGAATTGCCTAGTGATGTTAGAGTTTTACTTATTGTTAGTACACCACGTAACGTATCCGCAAATATAAAATGTATTAGTAATGGTCGTTATATACATTTTGGCCTTATTTCTGCTCTGAAACGAGCCATTGAAATTTATTTCAATTTTATTAGAACAAATAAAATTAAAATAAATATAAATATAGATGGCTTATCAATTTAGAAAAGTTCAGGTGGTAAATTTTGGCCTATCATGGCATCAATTAAAGATATTCATATTTATACATTACTATTTGTAATTGGTATATATCATTGCATGTGTAAACCGAGCGATGCAAATGAGTTTCTCTCCAGTTTTGTTAACGAATTTATATTTTTTTTCTGAAAATGGCGTAATTGTCTGCAATAAAAAATATAAAGTGAGAATTAACGCAATACTATGTGATGCTCCGGCCAAATCATTTATTACGTTTACGAAAGGTCATACGGGATATTTTCATGTTCTAAATGTGCACAAGAAAGCACTTGTGTAAACAATAGAGTAATTTTTCCTGAAATTAATAACACATTACGTACAGACGACCGTTTAATGAAACGGTTGTTGCAATTATGGATTAGAGGAAATAAACAAAACAGATTAAATGCAGAAAATATTAATTCGATTCAGAATATTGAATAAATATTAAACACTGCATTCCATCAGAATTTGCCAGAAAGCCTAGAACTTTAGATGAAATTGATAAATAGAAAGCTACGGAATTACGTCAATTTTTATTGTATACTGGAATAGTAATTTTGAAGTCAGCCATACCTCCAATTTTTTTATAATTATTTCCTTTCTCTTAGTATTGCGATAAGAATAATGGCTGATTTGCAAATATGTACAATATTTCTTACTTACGCACATTCATTATTATTATGGTTTGTATCTAATTACGGGACTATTTACGATAAAGAATATCTCACATAATGTGCATAATCTTATTCATATTGCTAATGATATAAAAACTTTTGATTGTCTTAATAATTTCAATAATATGCAGAAGATTTAAAAAAATGCATGTGGAAAGCCTTTAGAAGAAGTATCAAATCGTATATTTGAAGAATTACAGCAACCAATTAAACAATATCCCATTTTACATTATCCGATTGTTGTTCATAAAAATAAAAAAATTTCATACATTTAATATGAAAATTTCAAAATTGCAACAACTGAAAATGATAAGTGCTCTTTGCTCAATGATAATTCTGTAATTTTTATTTTGGATGTAGTTGAAGAGAAAAGTATGTTATTTTTTCGTCTAAAATATTTCTTAAATCCAAAATCTTTATTTACTGTGCTTCGGAAAAACTGGGTATATATTTAATTTTAAATACAACTATTTCAGAAATTATGACACTTTCACTTACTGATATAAAAAAGTGTTAGGAAAAAATGTTTTAATTATTTTTTAATTTCATATACGCGCGTTTTCTCAACCATGAGTCTCTACGTCGCTCAATATGTATCGTGCGTCATTTTTTGTCGCGTACGTTGTTGTGTGTAACGCCGTGTTTTATAGTTTATTTTTTCCGTTTATAACGTTTTTTTGATTGAACATATTGACTGTTTTTTTTGTTGTACAAGTATTATCAATAAAAAAACATCAACAAAAAGAAATGTTTAATGTTGAAATATATGAATCAGACTGATTCTTACGTAACAATATCACTTCTTCATACTAACAATTAGCTTCACATTTTTGTAAATGTATTTTCGTAAATGTTATTTTGTTTTATTGGTAAATAATTTTAAAAACTGAATAATGTAAATCATATCAATCTTTTCTTTCGTCTTAAGTAAATAAATATCTAAAGGGTCTTAACTAAATAAATACCTACAATTGTAAATGTCTTGTTGCCAGTTGTAAAAGCCGTACGATCCAAAGATCCAAGCTAACTTGACGCTAATTGAATTACACGGCTCTGGCAACGAGACATTTGCAACCCATTGTAGAATGCACATATATACCTGGAAGCATGCAAATTTTATCCATATGAAATTAAACATTTGTAAGATGAGTTGAGTATTTATAAATATATCATATTAATATTAAATTATATTTAGGTCATATTAATACTTAATTTCTTAAATCTTGCAATACTTATGTACTTACATCTCTCATGAAATTAGCAAAATATTGTAAAACTATTTTTTATTACCTGATAATTGTTAATATATAAAAAATTTTTCTTTTAACAAAAAATTTTTTTCATTTTTTAATTATTATAATTTAAGAAGGAAACTTTAAAATTACATTAATTGTACAAATTTTGGTAAATATTGACAATAACAGACCTAGTCCCGATCACCTTGACCTTAACACATGTTGTCAAGGTCACCCTCCTGAGTGACCTTTAGAAGGTTTTAGCCGTCGCTCGTTTTTTATTAAAAAGTTATTAACAAAAAAAGTTTCAAAAATTATACTTTTTTTCACATAAATACTGTAAAAGCTACTGCTTATTATATGTAAGATGTAAAAATTCATGTAACATCTTGAACTTTTTAACGCTAGCAAATTTTATGACTTGACACAGTGACGAATGAGAAATAACTGAGAAATATATCTCGTGATATTTACGTGTTTATGTTTTCGTATGAATCGTCTCTGTGTTTACATTAGCAAGAATACATCGTGTCCGCATACTATATGATCGACAAGTACATTTAACTCACACTTTTTCGTTGTGGCCACACACACACACACACACGGGGGGGGATGCAAAGGGGGGCTCCGGCTCTTCCCCTCCCGTCCACCTCGCTTCGCATAAAAAGTTGCAAACCCAAGTGGACTCTGCTTTGTCTTGCAACGTACATTGCACGTACGTAGCATGTACGTTGCAAGACAAAGCAAAGTTCACTTGGGTTTGCAACTTTTTACGCGAAGCGAGGTGGACGGGGTGGGTGCGAGAGGAGAAGGGCCAGAGGCCCTCCTTGCACCCCCTCTCCGTGCAAGCGTGCGTGCGTGCGTGCGTGCGTGCGTGCGTGCGTGCGTGCGTGCGTGTGTGTGTGTGTGTGTGTGATGTGTGTTATGAAAATAATTGTATTTAATTTATAATTTAATTTATAATTTGTATTTATAATAAAAAACTTCTATAGAGCAACGATTCACTGCTCTAGATTTATTTTTGTTCATATATGTATCAGTTTTATATCAATATTACTCATTTATGCCTCTTAATATTCAAAATAGCTGCTATATTTTCTATACTTTTTTTGTTAATAACTTTTTAATAAATAAGGAGCGACGGCTAAAACAGTCTGAACGTCACTCAGGAGGATAACATATGTCAAGGTCAAGGTAATCGGTGCTGGGTCCGTTATTGTCAATATTTACCCAAATTTTTTACATCTAAACAACTTTTAATTTTTTCATTTAAATTTGTGCGGGAATTTTCGCGGGATCGGATCTCTCCCGAGAGGAAGGTAAAGCACGAGGTTGTGACACACGAAAAGAAACGACACAGATGTTGTTAGTTATTGCACTCACGTTTATTCGTAATAATTGCGTGCTGTCGCGGGGGCGAAACAACACTTCGCCAAGGCGCGAGCAGCAGTCTCCGATATGTCTCTCGGAGTCAGTCTCTGCTTAACGTGACTTGCTTTTTTAACGCGTGCGGACTCTGACTCAATCGAGAACGTTCTCTATAAGAACAACGGTCCTTTTCTGAGGAGAACCCGGAAACAATTTACTATCGATCAAATCGGCCAATCGATCTTTGACACGCCGACAAGGCGTCGCGATCATTGGAGCAACGCGAGATCACGTGCGCCGCCTAATTGGACTAATGCGTCTGCTTTGCGCGTTTCGCGGCTTGAGTAGGATTCGAGGACCGCCAAAGGATGGCACCATCGACCCGATATTGATGCGACCGCGCGTGATCTCGCGCTCCTCACCATGGATACGCGCGAGCTGCGTGAGCTTTTCCAATTCCATCCTCGCGGATTCAACATAACGGAACAGAATTAATGTCTGTCAATATAATAGTTGATATTATTATATAACCTGTATTATTATTTATAAGATCACTTTTTAATTTTTGTTTGCAGAAAGAAGATGCCAGGTCGCAGTACCGATTATTGTAAAAATTCATCAACGAAAAGGTATCAAATGTATAGATTTTCACGAGAAGAAAAAAGAAGAAAAATTTGAACTGAAACTATGAATCGCCTGGACTGGGTTCCTGGACCAAATTCAACATTGTGTCATGTAATTAAAATAAACATAATTTTCTATCTGTGTGTCTAGAAAAATAAGTAATATGTTCTTTGTTTCTAAGTTTCTTTTCATGTTCTACTTTAAAAAAAAAATTCCTCTTGCAATTAAAAATATTTGAAACTAATTAAATAGAAAAATGTAATCTTTTTTTTATTATAAAATAAAAGTAAATATACTAAATATATTATTGTTGTTATAAGAATATTTAATATTTTTTTCAGGCCCATTTTTCAGAGATGTGGGAGAAAAAATTAAATAATAAACGTCGTCTGAAGAGCAATGCCATTCCAACAATCTTTGTTAATCGTACAGTAAAATTAGATACATGTATTGAACAAGAAAACAGTCTAAAAAACTGAGAATCATCGTTGATGCACCATGGTACATCACAAACGAAATCCTGCACCGAGACTTAGGCATACCTACGATCAAGGAGGAAATCAACAAAGCAGCGTATAAACATAAAACCAGACTGGGTGGTCACCCCAACATTCTGGTCACCAAGCTCATGACTGGGAAACGTGTTCGTAGACTAAAGCGCAAAATACCGGCAGATTTAATCTTTATATGAAAATTTCACTCACATAAAGAGTACACACATAATGTACAATTGTAATGTAGAGTGTGTCATTGGACATATACCGCGCAAGACATGAACTATCATCAACCTATTACTGAATGTTCTAGTAACAGATTGTAATAACATTAGGGGACAAAATAAATTTATTTGAACAGTTTGGACAAGAGAGATTCAGAAAGACGACTTTTATATAAATCTTATAAAAATCTCTATTTAAAAAATAGTTGTTTTCGAATTTTTAAATTTATTCTATATTTATATATCTGTTTATTATTGTACGTATCAAATATAAAATTCGGTGAGTACAGTAATAATTTTTTAAATATATTTTGATTATTTTAAGTTCTGCTATAATTTGGATTTTATATTCAAATTGTAGCAGATAATTTGAAAGGTAATATTTATATTCATTTATTTATATAAGTTTATTTATTTGCAGGATTTTCTGTATATAAATATAAATACATATGTAATTACATATTAATTACATTGTATATTGTAGGTTTTTATACTGCTACTGAAGTAGAAAAACGATAGACCTTTTTAAAAGACTGTTATAGAAAAGCAAGAAAGACATTTAAAGAGAAACAAAGGGTTGTGCAAAAGAGTGGTACAATGGCTATACCAAAGGATTATGAAATAAAACCATCTTTTCATCACTATGATATAATGACTTTCTTAAATGATACACGGAATATCGAGAGTAAGTTCAGAAATAATGATAATTATTTTGTAGTATTATTCTAACATTTATTTTAGAACTGTAACATGCTTACAAAAATCATCTAAAGGGCAAGCTTCCAACTTATCCAATAGCAGCAGAAGTAACAGCATTCCTTTCACATCAACAAATTGTAACTTTAATGGAGATGATAATATTCTTACTCCTATCAATAATAATTTTACATCGCTATCTCTTTAACATCATCGAAATCAAGTTAGTGTTTCATTCAATTTATTATTCAATGTTTATATGCAACTTTCATTAGCGAATAAATAATTAATTTATATACTTCTTTATTTTCTTTTTGCAGAGAGAAAGAGAATTGACTTGGATGAATACGAAGAAGTTCTTCTTCATTCTTTGACACAAAATACAGGAGCAAGTCCTATAGATGGATTCGTGTCACGTTTGGCAAAAGGTTTACATAGGCTCTCTTATAAATCACGAGCAAAATTAGAAATCGAATTTTTATTAAGATTATATGAAGTTGAAGAAGAAGATGAGAAATACAAACATAATAAGTAGATGTGATAAGAAAATATATCAATAAGACTGATCTCTTATATTTATAATATAATATAAGACTGATGCATATTCTGCGTTGCATTACTATTTGTCTTTCAGTTTTTATTTTGTTTAGAATGTTTTTGCAAAATGTCACTAGACCAATTCTACACACATAATGATACGCAATATTTAAAAAAGAGGTTTACTGACAATTTTGCACAACATTTTAGCTGGGTTGGAAAAAGCTAAGAAAAGCTTTCAAGATTTAGATCTTCCAAGAATAATGACACGTAAGTCAATTGTTACGTCGTCTCGATTGCACGATTCTTTCCTTCCGCGGAACTTTAAGATTAATCGTCTACACAACGACAATCACTAGGGCATACTGCCTCAACGACTCTCGCGAAGTCGTGGTAACGCCCGAGTGCGCGATAACAATTTATTATCATAAAAAACAGGAAAGGGCAGTATGACTCTAATCTATTGGAAAATTATAACAACGTGTTTAATACCAAGTGTTTTCACAAAACCATTAATCACATCCTGAATAATAAAAATGATAACAAATTTCTATATCACTTCCAAATGCAACGGAAGCACCGAAAAACAAGAAACGGGTTCCTGACAACATTAGAAGAATTTCTAGTCAGAACCGATAGAACTATCGACAGAGACCGTAGAGAATAACATAACTCAGAATCACATGAGCGATAATCTTGCTCCAAAAAAAAACATAAAAAAAGAAACTTTCGGGAACAAAACAGTCACCCATCAGCAGTCACCCACTCACAAGTTATTCACCATTCATAATTCAGAAGTCAGTGGAAGTCATCCAGCGAAAACCAAACGCTCAGCTAGTGAAAACCTGTCAGTAAACAATCCCAGACAAACACTTGGACGGCGCAACTCCGACTTCAATACGATCATGGAGGATTTCGAAACCATAACTTCCGGGCTTGAGGACCTAACTAATGGTTGCTAATAACAACCCTGTCGAACTCTGGGCATCGATCATGTAATTTTTCCTCTAGGGCGGAATGTGAAAAATGAAATATTTCACCTGAAGTTAACGATTCCAACCAATTATGTAACTATTTAAACCAAAATGTGAAACTTTACACGTGAATTTTTTCGCTATGAAATTTGTTGGCGAAAAGACGAAAATTTAGTGAAATTCTATAGTAATGTAAGTGTTTTTAATAGTAAATGACTATGATATATTTTCATCTTCTTTCCTCGTATTAGCTTATAGTAATAAGTATTATAATCTGTATTTATTACACTAATACGATGATGTTAAAATATTAAACAAAAAATTTATTATTTTTATAGAATTATTTAATAATGGCTGCTGCATGGTGAATATTACAACTTGAAAGGAGAAATAATAAAAGAAATTCATTAAGAATTATAAAAAAAGGTTATGTGACATAAGTAATCCCTTTGAAATATTGGAATCACAATTTATTACATTATATCGGTAAGTAAAGAAAAAATTTCAAAATTATATTATTAATCTAGTTATAATTATGTTATCATTGTTCCTAATTGTAAATATAAAAGTAATAATAAACATTATAAATAATATTTACAGACAGATTTAATGTTAATATTTTATATAAAATAATTTACAGGCTTTCAAAAGATACTACATTTACATTATGTGAAAATATACGACATACGTCAACATAAAGGTACATGTATTGGAAAAATATTCTCTCATAATGAGTCACGCGTCAAATCTTTAAGTCCTTTACAATCAATTCAAAATACATCAGACGAAAATCCGATAAAGCAGTAATCCGTAAACTGTAGAATGTAAAAATACAAATATCGTGTGTCCCGTTTTTAGAGAATCAAAAAAGTTTCGGCGATTAACATCTTTATAATTAGCATTTAAAAAATAGAATGCTAACTTTACATTCGATTTTAAGATCAAATAGTTCTGAACAGTTCATTTTCTTTGTTTTTAAGTGTACTAAAATTCCTGATAAAAAAACATTGTTGCATATTACGTAAAAAAAATTATATGAATTCATTCTGATAACTATAATTACAATCTCTCTGCCGTTTCGTATGATGTTTAGATTTTTGCTCCTATTGTCACAATTTCAGAATATATGGTTTATTTTTATTAAAAAATTTTCAAGATAAATTATTATTCAATGCTTAACGCAATTCAAATAATTAAAGTTATTCGACTTAAACCTCGCTGCGGAAATTATTTTGAGGAATTTCAATAGTTTCCGCGCAAGATTTAGTTAGTTAGTATTTTAAGAGTTACGAAGATAATCCTATAAATTTATGATAACCCTAACTGTTAGAATTACCGAGATATCAAATTTTTTTAATTAATATACTTTTACAAAATAATTATATTTTATAAGATTTAAAAAACTAATACGAATTCTAATTTTCACGGGCTATCAGAGACAGATGCGGATGATATTACGCCAGTTTCATAGAAAAATAAGTTATCTATGAAACTGATTATTATGCACTGATATTTCTTGATCTTTATATCAACATTAAATAAATCTTAATTCGAAATTTTTCTTAAAAATCTCTCCTTATCCTCTCTTTTCTTAATTTGTTCTGAAAGTAATCAAGTTCTAATCGATTAATGTTGAAGTTCTGAATTACATTTGATAAGACAGATATAGAGTCGTGAAAACTGCATGACCTTAGCTAGCTTCTGAAATATCAAATTTTTTAAATTAATACTTTTACTAAATATATACATATACATATATAAATATATATGTATACATATGCACAAATTAAAGCCATGCGATTCTCTCGTCTATAGAGTAAAATTCAGAACTAGAATTTGCAATTAGAACTTGTAATTTTTAAAATAACTCGCAAAAATATACTGAGTTTAGATATTTAATATATCGGAAATTACAATAGCTAGAGTCATTAATATAAAAAAACGTAATCTATTTTATTCACACAAAATATGTACTTAATATTTAATATCTTTTTAATAAATTTAAGATTTAAAAAAATTTTTAGCATTATGTTTAAATCGCATCCCTAATTTTTCAACGCTCAGCGTTTACTTTTATTACAAAATTAATGTATGTGTATAATCATTGGAATATATATATATATATATATATATATATATATATATATACATGTATATTTTCGAGTTATATCTAATATTTAAAATATTCTCTTGTGGTAATTGCAGCATGCCTCTATACGAGGATCAAGTCTCTTTCCGCGAGATAAAAACGCGCTTATAAAAACTTTTTCAATGCTACAACATAGGCTTAATAATGATAATTGTGACGATTATAAAGATTGCGCGAGCCAAGAAACTCTTCGTCAAACGAGATGTTATAGAAGTGTACTCGCTAGTAAACGAGAATGCGAAATGCAAATTTCGGAAGAAAGCATTGCTTTGGTCATACACTTGCTATATGTAAAGAACTTATATCTGTCTGTAGACTTATTTATTAAAATATTTATATAATTTTCAATAAGAAAAGTTTTCATACAATAATACTAACAATAAGAACTCACTTTCGCATCAACGAATCAGATTTAAAAAAAAAATTCCTTTACATATACAAGTCGTATAAATACAATATTAAAAATGCATCTTGTCAAATGTATAAATCTCAAAATATCTCGAATATCTGACGATCTTGCGAATTATAAAAAATATTTACTATAATTGCCATTCTTGCTGGCATCTTTTTTCGTTCTTAGACGATAAACTTTATTTAACTGTAGCTGTCTTGGTTTCTTTATATTAAAAAAGCAATTTATGCAATGGCCTCTCTATACGCCAGATAATCATCTTGATATATCGTTTGTGATATATACATGTATACGTATTTCTACAACGAATATAAATGGTGTGAAAAGTTTTTATGTAACTATCCTAAGCGCAGCCTGTTCACTTACTAATTGTTAACTATGACGGCAAGTAATACTACAGTTACTACTACAATGTTTACCTAGTTTCGAGACATTTTTATAAAAAAGTCTTTTTCTTTCCCTTCTTTTATTATAAAATTTTAACTATGTATATATTCAAAATTATCATATTAATAATGTCTTAGCACAACTTTAATTTATTAACATGTAAATATTCTTTTTAAAGTAATTTCTAAATTTTCTTCTAAATCATTTATTGTGGCTACAAAGATAGCTTGTTCCCGCCTCGTGGTGTAATGACTATTGGCAAACTGCAGAAAACTATTGGATAATCTTCTATATTGATCGATGAAATACGCTACATCCAGCGCATAGACGATCGAACAAGTCGATATGATGTGAGATAATATATTCGTTGTATTCATTATCATTACGCGCTTGAAAATTGCGTGCTCCAAGTTTAACTCAATGGATTTTGGTATCCGTTTTCTATGAAAATTCACCAAACATGATGTATATCGTAATCCGTTCCTTTTAATGATAAGGCGATGGATCCTTCGTCAAGAAGACGGTTGTAGACTGATTTATCTTTGTCAATTCGTCAGCAATAAAAATCTCGATGTGCTGATTATCCGGTGTGCCACTAGATTCTTCTTTCCTTTTCCTCTTCTCAGAAGCTGGTGGCCTTTCTGTATATGTATATTTGCGGTCCACAGTTTACTATTATCTTCCGAGAAGTGACGATCAAATGAGTTCGAAGTTTTTAATCAGATTTGAATCTGGGTTCTTCGACACAGAAGAAGATACACAAGATACTGTACCACAATCACTAATATTTATTAATTAATATTATTAACCAATATTAGATAGTCTTTATTGTCGTGCAAGATGATAACTTGACTTGAGTGCCACATAAATCAACAGTTGAACGAGTATGGCATTTTCGACATCATGCGCTACCGTAATATTATACTTTCCGCCATATTTGATTTTGAATGGAAAGTATGTTTCATAATAGATTTGTTGGTTGGCGACAATGCCACAATCATTTGCTTGTTGAAGATTGTTTCCGTAATAGAAATTATGTGGCTGATCGTCAATCACAGGACAACTCACAAACCACGAGACAATTAAATTGTCATTTTTATTTGGTGATGATGTTACTCCCAGCTTCTCCAATGGTGTGAGTTTGTTAAAATACGTTAGAACCATGATTGGTTGATATAAAAGTCCCGTGATTCCCGCTAATGTCAACGGCAAAGAAGGATGATTCACACACTTCCAAGTATTTTGATCGGAACTTTGAAATTAGTGATTTTTAACTTGTGAGCTTTAAAAGAAATTAAATGTATTGATAGTGAATAGTATACTGCAACTTGATCTAGGTACTCTTAGGCGGTACTCTCAAATTGTATTTGGTATACTATACAATCGGCTACAGGAGATTGAACTGATACTCGATGTCTTCGATCTACTCACTAACTAGTTGGTGCACTTGGCGCCTGGAATTACTCGAGCGATCGAGGGCAGGAACTCGAACATAATGTCCAATGGTATCAGCAACGATTAGAACAGGAAGAGGAGAGCTGTCGTTAATGATACAAGCAATTGTTCCTTGTATCAAATTCGACGACAATTACATTCTTCGGACCGTGCGTGGGCATCTCCATTTTGTTTTCGACCAAGTTGATTCGCATTATGTATTCTCTGGGCGACTCACAAAAAGTTTGGTCTTTTGTCCATTGGACATGATTTTGCCGGGCTCAAAGTTTCTCCGTAAGACCGGAATCGTCATCAAATATCTTCATGTCGTCCTTCTTGCAATTGTAAAACTCCCCAGATTTACATGTGTTTGGCGTAAGAATTATAATCAATTATTATAGTAATTAATTTGCAACGGATACAGTAATACGGATTTTCGACATGTATGAAACGCATTGATAATCGTTTGCATCGCACTAACAAATTAGTGTAGTTTTAATTAAACATAAGCAAATTAAATTATAATAATTTTTATAAAAATGGCACACTTTGAAACAAAAAGTTTTAAAATTTATATAAAAAAATAAGTATAATTTAGGGTGACAAATGAATAAATATTATTTTTTTTTAATTTTTATACCTTTAAATGAAACTACACGATATAAATTATAAAAACTATTTATTCTACAGGCTACTATAATGTGATTAAATATGTATGTTTAGTAATCAAAAAAAATTCAAGTTTTATCCAAAAATATATTCACATTTAAACTCTCAATTATATTTTATAATAATATTAATAATATTTAATGCAATTAATAATATATAATATTTAAATGAGTGTGTGTCTCGAAAATGACTCATAAAAAACATTCATTTTTCAGATTTCAAAATGTTGTTCTTCATAAAAACAAAGCAAATGAGCTGTTCAGAATATTCAGTCTTGACATCGAGTGTTAACGACAAACAAAATTAAATTCATTGAAGAATATTATCAAGTACGCCTCTGGATAGATTGTAATACGCATATATTACATATTTAGTAAAATGTGAAATGTATTTCTTGTTTTCTTTGTTTAGATAATGAAACCTTTGGCGCAAGCTTTGGACATATTACGAAGTGAATCAGGAATGTATATGGGATATTTATTACCCAATCTTAAAAACTTTACAGGAAAAATTAGAAAAATTTTTAATACTGCAATTATTCGATTTCAAGAATCGATCATAATTCCTCTTGTGTAGATTCGACTTCTTTCACCCTCTCATCATCAAATAGTAGTGATGAATTTTCTGAAGCAGACGAAATATTCAAAGATATCCCAAAAATTGTTCCGGAGAAACAAATAACGACTACACATACTAAAACAAAAAATGTTATGCAAAATGATAAAAATCTAATGATTAGCAACATAATAAATATTAAAAATGACTAGTTGTAGTGGCTAGATCCCGTAAAGCGTATATATGCGCGCATTTTATATAGTAAACTTAACGTGTACTATACGTAAATGTGCGCTTTACAGAATACAGCCAGTATATAATAAACTGAAATTAATTTATAGGAAATGCGAATGTTTCTTGTGCAAAAAAACAAGTTAAAATAAATAGAAATAAGTCTGTAATGGAAGATTTCGAACCGAGCTCTGAAGAAGTAACAACTAAAGATTCCCGTAAGTAAGTAGTAATGGGACAGGTATGGCCCGTCAAAACAAACCCCCACCACCGCGCCCTCGGGCACCGCGGGGGGTGTCTGGTGTTTATTGAATTTTAGGAAAAAACCTGCTAAGTTTTTAGAAGATGTATTAGGAATCCGCTCTAATGAAAGTTCTCCAAATCTTGGTGAAGACATCGACGATCAAGATGACTTTTTTGTTTTTAATCAACAAAGAAAGAAGTCGAATCTACACAAGAGGAATTATGATCGATTCTTGAAATCGAATAATTGCAGTATTAATATGCTAAATGATTACATTATTATTAAGAAATTCTCTATTAAATATAACCCGACAATTTCGAGTTTTGCATCTGTGGACCGTATGTTTAGCGTCGGTGGATCTATAATGACGCCATAAAGAGGTCATTTTAATAATGATATATTTGAATATCAAATTCTAATAAAAATTTTTATTAAAATTTTGTGACGGAATAAGAGAGTCCAAACAAATGAGACAGAGAGAGAAAGAAAATAGTGAACAGACAGATATTAAGTTTAAAGTAAAAAATGTATGAATCAATAATTTTCAGATACAGAAAAATGCATGTAGCGTTACGTTGTCATAAAAGTCTGATAACAGTATACTGGTTTTCTTTTTAGACAACAATAGCAGGGTTGGGAAGTAACGCGTTACTTGTAACGCCGTTACCGTTACAGTTACTTTTTTTGGTAACGAAGTGGTAACGGCGTTACTATTTTTTTCTGTAACTGTAACGGTAACGTAGTTACATTTTTTTAGTAACGGTAACGAATTTAAGAGTTACTTTATCGTTACTTTGTATCTATTTATGTCATATCTTCAAATTTTCGTATCGACCGATATAATAGGTTTATACTTTACATTGATATACTTGACCCTCTAACTACTGGCCAATCACAGCCAGTTTTCCTAGCATTGATTGGCATCGACATTTAGAATGGACTGAGCATTGCGATAGTCAAGCGCACGTCCGCTATCGAGAGAGAAAGAGACTACAGCTGAGGCCTCTTCTGTCTCTTTTGCTAGCATCTCATTGGTTATTTGTTATTGGTTATTTTGTTACTGGAAGAAGATAAAATAACCAATGAGATGCTAGCAAAAAAGACAGACATAGGCCTCAGCTGTAGTCTCTCTCTCTCTCTCTCTCTCTCTCTCTCTCTCTCTCTCTCTCTCTCTCTCTCTCTCTCTCTCTCTCTCTCTCTCTCTCTCTCTCTCTCTCTCTCTCTCTCTCTCTCTCTCTCTCTCTCTCTCTCTCTCTCTCTCTCTCTCTCTCTCTCTCTCTCTCTCTCTCTCTCTCTCTCTCTCTCTCTCAGTCGCACACACGCACGCACACACGCACGCACACACACCCACCCACACACACACCTACACCCCCCACACACACACACAGAATATGTATCACATAGAAACAAATCTTATTTATTTGTTGTTATAATAGATGGAATTCAACTTTTGATTCCTATTATCAATTGGTAACTCTTTTGAAAACTGGTTCAGAAAAAATAAACCAATGTTTGGATTATTGCAATTTACAGAGATTGACAAGTAACAAAATACAATTTTCAAATGAATATTGTCAGGTAAATATGCACATATAAAATTTAACATGATATAATATGAATAACAGAATACATGTATAAACGATAAAAAATGTATTTCTTCATGTATGTATTTTCTTGGATTAGGTGGTGGAACGTTGGCAAAGGCACTAGATATTTTACAAAGCGACATGGGAATGTATATGGGATATTTGTTACCTGTCTTGAACAGCTTACGAGAAAAATTAGAAAATATGACAAACTTGACGGATTGCCAGTCATTAGTTGCAGTCATTCAGCAAGGTTTGCATCGAAGGTAATTTGTTAATTCATTTCCCAGACAGCACATGATATTATTCGAATATTCTATTCTACTCATACTATGGATGTACGTACAGTATATAATATACTGAGAATATCTCTATAATATCTCTAATAGTATATCAATTTTTCGTATATTTTCAGAATGTTCTCAGAACATCTTTTACAGTATATTATTTCTCGTATATACATTGTATATTCTCAGAATATACTTTTACGTATATTATCAGAATATACTTTTATATATATTCTTAGAATGTACTGTGAACATCTTTTACAGTATATTATTTCTCGTATATTTTTAGAATATACTTTAGAATACGCGAATATATTTATATTGGCGGACATGTGTATATAGCATAGACCTATAGACTGCGCCTTCTTATGAGCGGCCGCACGATACATTGAAGGATATTGGTAGTAGGAAAGAGAAGGCAATAGCGTAGAGTATTCGTGTCTCTTTCACTCTTCTGTCGTATGCGAGAGAGAGAGCACTACTCCAGCTATTGCTTTCTTACTCTTATGTTGTCGTGGGCTCCTCTCATGGATGGCACAGTCTATACCTAAGTCTATGGTATATAGCAACGCCATATTGGATATGTAATTGCCGGTTGCCGGTATTGCCGGCGTCGGCACCGGTTTCTTCTTCTTCATCCCTTGTGCTCGTGACGAGTGTGTGACACGTGTGGTTCTTCATCCTAATTGTGATCGATTTAATTCGCAGGTAATTCTTTTTATTTAATTTAAAATGCATGAAATTTTCAAACTCTATAAAAGATATTTTCAAGATATATTTATCATTTTTTGTTAATACTTGATTACGATAAAATATACGTATTATTGTAAATTAACCTAAAAATCGTATATTTTTGAAACTTGTCTATTTTATTGCGTATTATAAAAAATATTTATTTATAAATACTTTATTCTTAAAAATTTTTTTAATATTGCAGCATTGTCAAAAAAAATAAGTGCAAGTTAATGTACTTTATTAATATTAATATCTTGCAAAATTGTTATCCGAAAAATCACGTGTTGCAACATAAATTCTTCGCCTAATTCTAAATTCCACTACATTTGAAATGAATGACTTGAAATTAATAGCGTTTGTACATTTTTTACTAATTTTTATATCTACCCTCTAAAATGTATTAATATTAACATGTATTAATATTAAGGTAGAACTAATTTATATTATTATTTATACGTGAATATCATGGTGGTCACTGCCCATTGTTAAATTTGTTAAAGTGCTTCATTATATTAATAAAATATGATTTCTGTCATGTTTTCTTATTTTTAATAATAGTTATGAGCAAGTCATTTATACACATGAGAGATATAATATGCATGTTTAATATATAATTAATATGTTTTGTTATGCGACAGATGTATATATTAATTATGATATGTACACTGAATATATTAAACAAAAAGAAAAATTTAACATTTCTATTACTTTCTTACAGCACAAACAGAAGTCTCCCCACACGGAACAAAAACCTCTAATGGATGTCCACTAGATGTCTACCATGGAGAGTTGAAACCTTTATTAGACGTCCATGTAACCTCCCATGGATGTCTATTAGACTTCCACAGTTCATACCTCCATTTGACATCTATTGGACGTATTTATGGATATTATATAGAGCAATCATAGATACTTTATGGAGAATCATAGATATTTCATGGAACATTCATGGATTTTTAGTACTAGCAGTGAATATCGGAACAAAATCGAAATCTGTTTGTCAAGCAGAACTTTTAATGGTTTTCAAGTGATTCTGCATTCTATCTGCGTTAACACTCGCGAAAGAGCTACCAGTTGATTGGTCGTGGAAAATGGAAGTCCCCATATTTATCCCGAAGCCTTACTTAACACATAGACATAGCATGTACGTGTAGTCGAAGTTCGTGCGGCATCGGTAGGCTACAAACTACACGCTATGTTTATATGTTAGTCAGACTCGGTAGCAAGTGGTAAAGATTCTCATTTCCCGAATACCGCAAGTCGCGAGCATTTATTGTTTAGTGGAACGCAGCGTAATATGTAAGATCATGGGTCACAGTATAATTTTGTGACGGTGTAAGTAAATTTTGGAAAATTTGTGAACTGTGTCGGAATTAAATAATTTCTGTAACCTTGTAAAAAAAACAGGATATCACGCAAATATAATTTCATTACATATGAGCGTCAATGGTGAGTATCTCTCTCTCTCCCTCTCTCTTTCTCTCTCTCTCCCTCTCTCTCTCTCTCTCTCTCTCTCTCTCTCTCTCTCTCTCTTTCTCTCTCTCTTTCTCTCTCTCTCTCTCTCTCTCTCTCTCTCTCTCTCTCTCTCTCTCTCTCTTTCTCTTTCTCTTTAAACAAAAAATATAGTAAATATTCTAAATACGATAATAGAATTGTGTGTTCAAATAATAATATATTTCTCCTCCCATTTTTGTTATTGTCTTTTGTTATTATTTCTAATATCTTGTTTAAAATTTTTTTTTAAGAAGTCTCAGATTGCGATACATTATTGGAAACTTGTGTATCACATTTCATCATTGACTTTTAGATAAAAAAAAAGAGCTGAAAATAAACTTGTATACATTATTGAAATTATCTACAGTTAACTTAATATGAAAATTCTATAATATTAACACACAATTCTATAGCACGCAATAGAATAAACAAATGTAATATTTTTCATCGCTTCTTCTGTCCTCCTCACCAGTCCCTCTCTCACCCCCCTTTTTCTCATCATCCTAAACAACACTTTCCTATCCATTAAATCAAATGCCGCCTTCAGTTCCACGAATAACGCTATGATCCCTCCTCTTTTCTTTTCCACCTGCCTTCCTATTAAATAATTTAAAATATATATATTATCTATCGTCCCCATCCCCCTCCTAAACCCGGTCTGGTTTGGTGGTATAATACCCTTCTTCTCAACCTCCTTCCTCAACCTTTCCTCCAGCACCGCCATATAAACCTTATATAAGGTGGGCATCAGCGTCACTCCCCTGTACTCCCTCATTATCTTTTTTACTATCGGCACTATTATTCCCTCTTTCCATTCCTCCGACCACCCCTCTCCCCTCCATACCCTTCTACAAAACTCCCATGCCCAATTTTCCAGCCTCTCTCCCTCGCCCCAGCCCCACTTCCATACCTCCCCTGCTATCCCGTCTCTGCCCATTGCTTTCCCATTCTTCAGCTTTCTTATCGCCCTCCTCACTTCCTCCATTCCCAGTTCCTCCTCTTCATCCTCCCCTCATTCCCTGTCCCTCCTGCCCCTAACTACTCTGTGTTCCATCCCCCTCCCAGTATCTCCATAAAATACTCCTTCCATTTCTCCATCTTAATGCCCTCATTTATCCCTTTCCTCCTCCTCCTTTCCCTATTTACAATTTCCCACACGTCACTTTCTCTTTTAGCCTCCATTGTCTTCTTTTCCCATCTCTCATTCTCCTCTTTCTTCTTTCTTTCGCACATGATCTTGTACTTCCTCTTCTCCCTTCTATACTCCTCTCCATCCCCTCCTACCTTCCTCCATCTCCTCAGTTCTCTCTTCACTTCTTTTTTCCTTTCTCTACACTCCTTTTCCCACCATCCTGTATCTATCCCTCTCCCTTTCCTTCTCCTCTCCACCTTTTTTATTCTTTCCTTAATCCTCCCTTTTACCTCTTTCCATTCCTCTTCCACGCTTTTCCTTCCCCACCTCACCTCCCTCATCCTCTCTTTGAACTGTTTTCTTTCTTCCTCATCCCATATCTCTCTCCTCCCGATCCTCTCTCTTTCTGTGCTCTTACTTCCTCCCCATTTCCCTCTTATCTACACCTCTACCGGTTGATGATCCGAGTCTACGCTATCTCCTACTCTCATTCTCTCTATTCTCTTCTCCACTTCTTCATCCCTTATCACGTAATCTATCACCGTATTTCCCCTTCCCCCTGTATATTCTCTTTCTTCATCTCCCCTTACTTTGCCATTAAATATCCCTAGCCCCTGTTCTTCCACGAAACTCACTAATAACCTACCTTCCCTGTTTATCTTTTTATCTTTTGACTTCCTTCTTCTTTTTTTCCCTTTCCCCCGTTCTTCGCCTTCCCTTTCTATTCCTCCTCCCTCATTAGCTGTCTTCGCATTGAAGTCCCCTCCGATTAATGTTTTTATCCCCTCCTCTTTCCGATCCACCCACTTTTCCAACCTCTCTAACATATTCCTATCCCTCCGTTCCTGTAAACTCCGATCATCCTCCATCTCTCTTCCTCACACTTTATCCTTCCCACCATCACACCCTCCTCCTTACTTTCTATTCCGCTCCCTTCCTCAATTAGTTCCTTCTTGATACCCATCATCATTCCCCCTTTCGGTCTTCCCTTTTACCTTCCCTTCTCACCCATTGCACTCCCCATTCCCATTCCCCTGCTAATTTCTCTTTTATCTTTTGCCACCCCTTCCTATTTACCCATGTTTCCATTAGCACCACTACTTCTCATTCTCTTAGCCCCCTCCAGAATTCCTCATTCTTTCCTCCTATCCCTGCTACATTCCAAAATACTATCTTCCATCTCCTTCTTTCCCCCTTTTCTTTCTTTTTGTCCTCTCCCTCTCTTCTCTCTCTCTTCTTTCCTATTCCCTTTCTCTCTCCCCTTCCCCCCTGTTTCCCCCTGCCCTCTGTCCTCCTCTTGTACTACTTCTCTCACCCTCCCCTCTTCATCCCTCAGCACCCCCTCTCCCCAACGCCACCACTGGCCGTCTATTCTCATTCTCCCATAGCCACCCACACCCTCCTTCCCATTCTCTCCTCCTCCCTCGCTATCTCCTCCATATTCCACTTCATTCTCCTTTCTTCCCATGTCCAATCCTCCGCAATTCTCTCCCTCCTCCCTCTCAGATTCCTTTTCTTCATCAGCACTTTCCTTCTTTGTTCTTCATTCTCCAGCCTTACTCAAATCATCTCTCCTCCTTTTTTCCTTTCTCCGATTCTTTTCACCTCCCTCACTCTCGCATCCGCTCCTATCATTCTAATAATTTTTCCCTTCTCTTCCCTTCTTTGACTTCTACTCCCCTAATTATAATGTTCCTCTTCCTCTCCTCCCTCTCCTTCATTTCCATTCTCCTTTCCACCTCTTTCACTTTCCACTCTACCTCACTCCCCCCTCCCCCTTTTTTTCCCCCCTCATATTCTTTAGCTCTCTGAGCTTTTCTTCTAATTCTTTTATACATCCTTTCATCTCTTCCCTTTCCTCCCTCCATCTCTCTTCCCTCTCTCTAAATTCCTTCCTTCTTTCTATTTCCTCTCTCAATACGTTCCCCTGCTCCCTCATCCCCTCCTTTACCTTCTTTCTGATCTCTTCTTTCATTCCCTTAAAACCTTCCCTCATCACCTCCTCAATCTCCACTCTCCATTTCCGCACCGTTGCCTCTATTCCTTCCTCTCTGCTTTCCTTCGACGATCTTATTGTTTTCTTACTCCTACTAAATACTTCCTCCCTTTCCTCCTCCCTCGACTCCTTTCTCTTCCTCTTTACTAACTCCTCTATGTTCCCATAGCTACCTCTCCTTTCCTTGCCGTCAATTTTCCGAACTTTCTCTCCGTCATTCTGTCTTCCCGCGCTACCTATCTCTCTCGATTCCCTAGCTCCTAGTTTCCTCTCTACACACTACGTCTTCCTTGCTTCAACTGTCACTTCGCTCCCTGCCGTATTTTCCTCTCCTTTTCCCTCTCACCCTCACACTCACTCACTCCACTTATTCCACTCCGTTGTTCCTCTCACACCGTTCACTCACGAGCTCACTCTTTCCACGTGTCACCTGTCTACGCACCGGAAGCGGAAGCCTTAAATTTATATATATATATATATATATGTATATATTAAAATAAAGATTTTTTAAATATTTTATATAAAATCGATTATATTTGTATATTCATTTAGATTTTGTTTAAATATTTGTCAAGATATCCCATGTGTGTAACTAGCTTGCGCATAACATATAAATCAATCACGTCTATTAAAAATGAGAAAATATGTACAACAGAAATCATATTTATTAATAATATTATTTGATTAATAATGAAGCACTTTATCAATTGGTAAAAATTCTTTATTTTCATTAAAAGACCAAACTGGCTATGATTATAATTATAGATCACTTGATGATCTACTATTATAATCATAGCCAGTCAGGTCGTTTTTAATGAAAATAAAAAATTTATATTATCACTAGCGATACAATCCATTTTTAATTGAGAAAAATTTTGATATTAATAATTTATATTATGTTATATTTTAAGTATTACTTTATTTATAATTAAATTTTATCATTGTCATAACATTTTAAGTAATACATTTTATGTAATAATTAATGTTTATATTATAATGATTATAATTGTGGGAAATAACGTTTATAATAATTTAAACAGAGTCAAAATGAATCGAAAGCGTTCAAAGAAAGACATCTCACATATATCAAAACGACAATTAAGTAGATTGGTTAAACAAGAATCAGAAATTATTTCTGAATCTGTATTAAATATGACTGCCATACCATCACATAAGGATAATAATAAACGCACAAACAATGAGGAAAATATCTTAGAAATTAATTCTGACATAACAGATATTCCAAGCAATGCACAAGTAATTGAAACCGACAATGTTTCTAATGAAAGGATCATCGATATGCTAGTGAATTCTAAACATTTCAATATAAATGAATATGTAAATGAACATAGTTTAAATTCCATGCAATACAATACAAGAATTCCTTGCGAAGAATAGCACAAGTGACATCTGAAAATGGTAACGTGACAAACAACAATTTTAAAAATGATCTTCTTGTTTGGGCTGCGGAATATCAAATTAAACATAATGCTCTGAAAGCACTACTGCTGAAATTAAGACAGCATTCTTGTTTCTCGACATTGTTGAAAGATCCACGATCATTTTTAAAAACGCCAAGAACACAAACGATACGTGTAGTAGTACCGGGGATATATTACCATTTTGGATTACTAAATGGTATATCAGCTGCATTGAAATTACAGAAAGAGATTATTGATTGTGTCAAAATAACTATAAACATCGATGGATTACCAGTGTCAAAATCGTCTCAACAACAATTTTGGCCTATATTAGGCTCAATCCTTTCTCATAACAAAGTATTTATCATCGGAATTTACTATGGAAATGAAAAACCAGCAGATGCAAATGACTTTTTACAAGATTTCATTAACGAAGCAATAGAAATATGTGAAAATGGTATTTACATTGATAATTGTAATATACAATGTAAAATTGAAGCACTGATATGCAATGCACCAGCCAAAGTATTTACTTTATGCATAAAAGGTCATACAGGCTATTCCAGTTGTACTAAGTACATTACTGAAGGAGAATACATAAAAAATCGGATATGTTTTCCGCAAACGGATGCGCCACTTAGAACAAATGAGGATTTTATTCAGAAAGTTGATGATAATTATCATAACTCAGATGTAACATGCAGCTTGTTAAAAATACCTCATTTTAAACCTGTCATAAAAGTTCCTTTAGATTACATGTACTTAGTATGTTTAGGAATTATGCGAAAATTGATATATTTATGGCTTGGTGGAGATTTACATTACCGTGTACATAAAGCAATAGAAGAAATTTCTAGACGTTTGATACAATTAAAACCATCAATACCTTCAGAATTTGCTAGAAAACCACGAGTTGGATTGTGTTAAGTTGTGGAAAGCCACAGAGTATAGATTGATACTATTATATACAGGGCCAGTGGCTTTTAAATCTATTTTAAAAAACAATCTATATACACATTTTATGATACTTCATGTAATTATCAGAATTATGTCTTCCAAAGATTTACATGGATATTTATCCTATGCGCAGGATTTAATTTTATTTTTCATTAAAACATTTATAAAACTTTATGAAGCTCACAATGTTTCGCACATTATAACAAGTAGTACGAAGATGTACTGAGAAAGAAATGAGCTTAGATATATCACCATTATGAAATAATATTTCATCAGATTTTATTTTAACACATCCAAATCTATTGTCATTACATTGTGATGGTCCACTTACATTTGATTGCAATAATCCGCAATATAAAGTTATTAAACATAGTGGAATTACATTCAAAGTTGGATCACTTGCAAATAATTGCTGTGGCTTAAGTGATGGTACTATTGTATGTATCGAAAATGTGGCGCATTGTAAAAAACGAAACATTCTTATGATTATAGGATATGAATTTTTGGAAAAAAAGGATCTATTTGACGTTCCTTGTTCATCTTCTTTGCTTGGAATATATTCTGTACATACGTTATCATGTTTGAAATCATGGCCATTAGAAACTGTGACAAGAAAATATGTAAAATTACCTTGTGGAAATAATAAATTTGCAGTTTTCCCACTATTACATATTGAAACGTAATGTGCTTATTGGTATGGTACTAGGATGGCTGAAAAAAAGTATTCAGTTGTTGAATTTGAAGATGGGGTCCAAGTTATTGCACATAATTGGTTCACCGCAGATTTAAAAAAAATCTTTTGGCCACATTATACAACTAATGGACGATATGATACAGCAGTTAAACAAATGGAACCGCCAAAATCTACTTGGTTGCAACACCCAGTCAAAAAAATATACGGGATATTTTGTAAGTAACTTTTTAATTATAGTTTTCTTTTTATTCTGATCTTTTCATTAGAATTAAATTAATATGTTGTGTAATATATATATTGGGTGCTTTCCATTTAGCGACACAAGTCGACACAAGCATCATTCTGTCTTTTTTTAACACCAGGAAAACAACAAAGATAGAATGATGTTTGTGTGGACTTGTGTCGCTAAATGGAAAGCCCCAATTGTGTAAAATAATTATATATAGATTTTATATATTGCAGCATTTTGTACGTTGTTTCTTTAAAGATTATTTTGGACTCTCAAAAAGAATAAAAATTTGTTTATTTGTTTATTGTATGATAATAAATGAAGGTCCAAGATATACACGAAGAAATATAGTGTTTTCGACTATACCTGTTTACTACAGCGGTTTACCAGATCCAGTCAAGAACGTTAATAGATTGATTAAAATAATATAATATTTTTCAGCTTGCTATGAAAAAGCGAGGAAAAAATTGAAGGAAGTTGAAGACTATTCAGATATAAATTCTTGTACAGAAGAAACAGAAGAATATTTTAAAAAATCACGAAAAATCAGAGCCGCTAAAGTAATGAGTGACTCATCATCAAATAGTAGTGATGAATTTTCTGAAGCAGACGAAATATTCAAAGATATCCCAAAAATTGTTCCGGAGAAACAAATAACGACTACACATACTAAAACAAAAAATGTTATGCAAAATGATAAAAATCTAATGATTAGCAACATAATAAATATTAAAAATGACTAGTTGTAGTGGCTAGATCCCGTAAAGCGTATATATGCGCGCATTTTATATAGTAAACTTAACGTGTACTATACGTAAATGTGCGCTTTACAGAATACAGCCAGTATATAATAAACTGAAATTAATTTATAGGAAATGCGAATGTTTCTTGTGCAAAAAAACAAGTTAAAATAAATAGAAATAAGTCTGTAATGGAAGATTTCGAACCGAGCTCTGAAGAAGTAACAACTAAAGATTCCCGTAAGTAAGTAGTAATGGGACAGGTATGGCCCGTCAAAACAAACCCCCACCCCGCGCCCTCGGGCACCGCGGGGGGTGTCTGGTGTTTTCCCCCATGACCACCGGGACTGACAGAAAAAAAAAGTGGTGGTGGTGGGGGAAGGGTTCGTGCTCAGATAAGAAAAATTTATTTTTTGGAAAAATTTTCTGATTTTCTCGGGACTTGAACCTTCGTATTGCTGATCCTGGTCCTGGTGTGTTGAGCTAAATAAGAACTTACTAGAGTAAAGGTTAGATAAGGCATTTATGTTACGTAGTGGGGCAGGTATGGCTCTTGGGCCGATATCGGTTACGGTGCTGGTGAAGGGAGTAAAAAGCGCTTTGACGTTCTGCAAGCGGGGCAGGTATGGCTCTTGGGCGATATCGGTTACGGAGACGATGGTGGGACGGAAAAGCGCGTTCTGCACGTGGGGCAGGTATGGCCCGTCAAAACAAATGACGTCACATGGTAGTTGACCACGTATAACGTCATGCCTGTGAAAATGAAAAAAAGATAATAACACAGGAACGTGCAGGTTCTGTCAAACGCGATGGTATGACGCAACGAAAGAAATAGTATTATCGGTGTCTTATATTACGATGAGCGCCTATTGTTGAAAGAGGTTGCGGAACATCCCCTTTCAACAATAAAAGTAACGGAACTACTTATATGTAAAATGGGAAAGAGGAGCGGGTGAAAGAAATAGATGATTAAAAATAAAATTGCTCACATTTATTGATGCAGATTTTTACTACAAAAATCAAGATTCTTATTACATATAATTAAGGTAATAATTAATTTTTATTAAGTAATAGTACAATGTATTTTTTTATATTTTATTACACAAAGGTTTACATGTTTAAGCGTTTCATGTCGGTATGTTTAATACGTTTTTCGTGAAAGAAAATTTTATTAAATAATCGTACAATCAAGCGATCGTTACGTTCGCAATCTTCGGTAAAAAGAGTAAGAAACTGATTAAGATCGTAACCACTACACATATAATATAAAAATACGCAGCAGTATTGCCCGCAAGTTTGAGAAAAAATTCCTTGTAATTGCTGGGTTTCCAATGGTGGATGGTGGAATTTCGTCGCAGTCGGAGTAAAAATCCGGAATACAAAGGGAGTAATCCGTAGCTATCGAAGTAAGTGCCTGTACCGCATTTATCGAGGAAGAAAGCGACCCAATGTTCTCCAGGTCGAGTATGGTTGTCGGTGTTAGCAACGATGGCCGTCGACCTCGGAACTCTGTCGGCAGAATACACTCCCACATGTCTGGCATCGAGATGATGGAGTGCTTGCAAAATTTCGCGAGAGTTCATTTTTTTCCAACAAACGCGAACGAACGTGCGGTATTATTTGAATAACGTCGGTTTTTACCTCTATTGATAATGCGATTTTATCAATATCGGCTTTCGGGTTTTCAATGTCGGTTTGCGTAGTAATGTTAGTAATTTTGAACTTGTTTTCATCCAGCAACGTCTTTGATTTCGTCAATTTCACGAATCCCTCTTCTTCTTCTTTTTCAATTAGATGTTCGATTTTTTGCAGGTTTTGTTTCTCTATTTCATTACTCGATTTAATATTTTCATTCATGTCACAAAAAACATAATCTTTGCTTTCGATTTCCTCGGCGATTTTGTCGTCCGTGTTCTCGGAGTATATTTTACAATCTTTCTCAGTACTACAACTAACTTGAGTACTAAACGTAACGTCGATATCACGATTATTTTGTGTGACTAACCAGTATTTTAGTTTATAAGCATTGTGTAATGCGCAACGGAAGATTCCAAAATTCCAAAATCCGTGGTGAGAGCAATATCGTCCGTCTTCTTCTTTTGACGATAGGTTTTTAAATGGCGGAGAGATATCTTCCAAATTATTTATATCTCTGGAAAGTATATTCCGCAAGTAGCTTGCCTTTTCGTTACCTCTAACGTAAATGTAACGCACACGTCTTGTAATTTCGCGCAAATGTGAAATAAAATATTTCAGATTAGTTTCACCGTCGAACCACTCGATACCGTGATAATTTTGCGAGAGCCAATTGTTTTCTCGTCTTGCTTTTGCGGATAATTCTCCAAATGGATGTGAAGGCATCATAATCCAATGACCGACGATTGGGGCGTCAATCGAGACAATAGCGACTTCCTTTGGGATAAATTTATCGTTGACATCGCGGAAGCCTTGTATGTCGATGACTATGTCCATATTGTGAAAATTTATATGCTTGCAATGACAAAGTATAACCTCTTCACGAAACGCTCGCGTTCACGTCTCAAATGAAACTAAATCTTCTTTTGTCATAATACACGTTTTTGGAAAACACGGCGATATCGATATTTTATTTGAAATTGGAGGGGGAATTTTTAACCGAGTATTACACTACGTGGCATAAATCGTGCATAGATAAACTAGCCGGAAAAATCGATGACTTGACGCGACGCGTCGATTTCTATCACATTATCGAACTCTGCGTAAACAATACAGTTAATGGTCTCGGCGAGAGCTCTCTCGAATCGCACTTCTAATCGCAAACTTCCATGTTTCACAAGATTCCAATGGCCGGCACAATTAGCGGACAAATCGGGTGTAAGGTCAAAAGCAAATAACGTATATCCCTTGAAATAATCCTCTCTGCTTATAGAATTTCCTTCATTCAAAAAATGGATACCTGTTCCCGAAAAAAGCGTTTGATGAGCTTCAACTTAAAGCGGTTCTTCAACCGAGAAAACCGGCTGTAACGGCCTACTGGGAATTTGCATACCATCGACATACATCGAGAAGAAATTTATACCCCAATTTTTAAAATTAAACGGATTTAATTTTCTATCATCATTAAATGCTTTATTATTGACGAAACCGACTATTATTCGTTTCGGTAGTTGACCTAATATTGCATTATCTATTGATTCCGCCATTACCCCGCTATGAATCGTAAAAATTTTAACCTCGACTCTCGTAAGTGGATACTTGGCAGTAACTTTACTCAACATTCTAGCGTGTGCGAGTAACACCCCGGTGCTTATTTTCGCTCTTCTCACAAGTAAGCTGGCATCCAATATATGAATTTTCGATAAACTGTTACTTTCCATGAGACAAAATGAATCTTTCGAGCGTACGAGTCGTAAGCGTACTTCTACGCCGTTAATTAAAAATTTGTCTTGATTGAAAACGTCGCAATGAAGATGTCCTATAAGATCTAGCGCTCGTTCTCCGTGAATGTATCGAGCTCGTCTCACGAGCGCGGCGTTGCCTTTTGATTCCAATAGATGGTCCATGTATCCGGGTGTATCCGCGTCCCACAGACTCGAGGTTAGATAGGTAGTTTTTGCGGGTGAAGAGTAATTTAACAACGCCTCGATGTACGCGCGGTACGCGTAAGCGTTGTTCGGAGGCGACACGAGCTTTTGATTGAAATACACGTCGATCTGATTGAAGATGGAGTGGAGTAAATGATTTACGGGCCCTACTTTGACCTCTGTGGCGGCGGTATCTCTCGTTCGCGGCGCGAGGTCGTCGTTGGTTTCCACGCGCACTTGAAGACTCAGCATGGTATGTGTGAGATCTAAATATTCTTCTCCATGGCCTGGGATGACGAATTCTATCGGTGAGTCGTCCGAGAGCGAGCTGACGGGTTTGTAATAGATCCATTGTGAACTTTCGATGCTAGTCTGCGTGGATGGTAAAGAAAAAAGATCGAGTTCACTTTTTAAACATTTGCTCGAATGCGTATGAAGAAAAGACATGATTATTTACCGTAAATTTTTATTAATATCTTTTACCGATATTTTCGTTGTCTACTGTGTTTAGCGTAGTATCGTTTAAGAAAATATGTCGGATACGGTGCGCTTTCTAGAAGTTTTACGACGTTTCGCGGAGGAGTTATGTCTTTTCTTTGACTTGCGATTTTTCTTTCTCCCCTTGCTTTTTAATGTTTTATTCCGCGCTTTGGTTTTTTTCGGTAATCTTTTCTTATTTGATCGCCGACGTTTACGTGACGACGTTACCGCGGATTTAACGATACGTGCGTTAAGCCCGGCGAAAGGAAACTGAGCTGCGTGCATTTTCGCATCTGTCTTATATCCCGAGCCTTTCATCAGACTACTTATTTTTTCTTTAGCTTTTCTCTTGAGATTTTCGCGCGATTCTTTAAAACGGTTTTCGACCGACACCTTTAACGGTATATTATTTTCAATATCACCGATTATATTAACACCTGTTTGTAAAGCTTCTTTTCCTACTGCACGCGCTCCTCTACTTAGATAAGGTATACGTCTAAATAATCCTCCTAGAAAACTTCCGATTCCATGACCGCGTTGATAAGGTGCGCCGACGAAAACTCTCGGAATTCCACCACCTCTGTCGCTTTGTAAATTGTAATACTCGTAGTAGTTTGTCATGTTGCATTTGAGAACTTAATTTTTATCTTTTTCCCTATGACGCCGACGTTCGCAATACTAACGGGTTCGCCTAAAGTGTAACGTCACAGTCGATGTTCCGGATTCGAATGCTATTTTTTTTCCGAACTGATCTCTTATATCGATTTCTATCCTACTGAAATTTGTTCGTCGTAACGGGATATAATGCAGAGAAGAGAAATGTTTCACTTGATTCGTTCCGTACTCGTAATCGCGACCATGCCCCTCGACCGACACTATTCGGAGAAGAGAAGACTGCACATCGCCTGTTATGTAAGGTTCGCAAATATCACAATAAACGAATAGTTTATCGGGAATACCGTGAGCCAAACTACAGGGTTCGTTACTAAAGAATCCAAAGCGCCCCTTTTCAAAACCGAGTTTAACAAAAATTGATGTAGATTTTTTTTTTGAATCAGGATTATACGTCGTAAGCATAGTATAGCATCGTCCTTCCCGCTTAGGAGCATTATAAAGTGCATCCCCTAAACCGAGTATTCGTAGAAGTTTATCGGAAAAGTTTACATAATGATTTAGTTTACATTTATTTTCATCACACTCAAGGTAAAACTCTATACTACCGGCGGATAACCCCCGTCGATCCAGACGAAAATGCGAACCGACTCCTTTACACGTCGTATTAATCGCGTCGAGAAGTTCGTCCATATTTTTATAAATGCCAGCCCGTATTTCGTCTTCCCTCGAAATTATCACAGAATCTTTTTCCTCGTTACCTTGAATGTCAACATCGGCGAATGTGAGTATATTCTCATCGCGTTGTATATGAAAAAAAGTATTGGGAAATTGAATTTCGCTGAGCGCGACTTCCCATTCGCCGTGTAACTGTATCGATTGAGGCAATTCCGTAATAAATGACGAGGTAGTATTGTCCGGAAAATAACGCATACTGCTATTGCTCGGAAGAACCAGTAGAAATTAGTCCTCCCTCATCTCAAAGATTTGTTAAACTTGAAGCGGGAATCCAACTATCAAACTTGCTAGGATAACCACGCTAGCTAACTAACAGCTGTTTATTATCACCACGTCCTCTGCTCTTTATTACGCGATCGACGATAAATTCTTCCTCCTGTAAATTTTTCTCAACTAGGGCTAATTCTTGCTCGTAAAAAATACCGTCTATGACCTCGCCGGCTAAGTCACTTAGTTCGTACACTCGCGGTTTTCGCCAATCAAGAACCCGATGAATTCGAAATATCTCCTCGCTCCACTTTGCCTCGTATCCTTTCTCGAAGGTGACTTTTACTCTACTGATCCCTCTCGAAATTCGATTATTTTTTTTTTCGCGTTTCTCAAAGTATTATTACCGCTAAAGTATCCGATTCTTCGCGCGCTTTTCTCTTCTACTTCTCTTTCACTCACAGCGTGTTGTAAGCGTTGATACGCATCTTGCCACTCGGCGTAATAAAATAAAATTCTCTCGAATCGTACATCGGACATGATTGATTAACTTCAAAGGAAAGTTTCCACGAAAATCGTTTTTCCGCATTCCGTAGGTCCGCAGACGATCGACGTCCAAGGATGTTTCCAGCGTACATCCATTTTGCAAAATGAGCGATTGCGCATTTATACACAAATTTATAAATGAAATAAGTTCATCGGCACCCTTACAAATAATAATAATAATAAGCTTGTTAAAAATGCGCATGCGCGATAAATTTTTAATGTTAAACGTTGGAATGCAGAGGAATAAGCTTATCCGCGCTTCGGGGACCTCCACCCGCGGCGGTCGCGTGCTCGCGTTAGCGAATATCTCGCTGAGCGTAATGGCGCGGTGATAAGCTGTAACTTTAGTAAATATGCTTTCACCAGCATATATATGCTAGTGATAACAAGGAATTGAGCGTACGCGCTATTTTAAAAAAATTATTGTTTTACTAAATAAAAAATATACCACTTAAAAACTAAATTAATAAAACTAAAAAATATAAAAAGTTGGGAGGAAATAGGAGCAGTATTTTTATTAAAAATAAATTTTTTGTTTTTATATATGCATTTACATAGCATTTTTCTTATTAGCTATATTTACATTTTCCAACTAAACTAAGATTTACATTTTATTATAAAAAAAATTACAGCTATATTTAAAGCTCAAATTTTATTTTACAAAACTTTACATTTTGACAATATTTATATTTTACGCAGGGTGGGCGAAAAACGTGCGCAATTCTATATTTTTACACACAAAGTTAGAGGAGTGAACAGGAAAAGTATGCTAATATCTATCAAGTTTCTGATAAATACCCGTACGGTAGAGAATATCGTTTTGTTTTTATAAATCTTTGTTTTAATAGCACAGACGCACATCTTTTTGTTTCATCACGCGTAATTATATCATGAAACACTGTGCGCCGAATGGCTTTAAACCGAAGATTTATCCTCGATTCAGGGGTTGTTCTTTCTACTTGTTCCTCTGCCTGTTCCTCTCTTTCTCTTTGTAATAATAATTCTCTAATGCTAATAAAATTAACTAAGCGCGAGTTTTCAAAATTCAGAGTTATACCCTTTACTTTACAAACTTTGCGAGTGAGTCCATCGGGTGTACGAACCACATACGCGTAAAATTTCGGTCCACCGGATACGAACGACTCTATGTAGCTACCCTCGCCGTAGTTTGCGAGTTCATCCGTCATATCGCCTAAAAAATTACCCGTACGCGGTTCGTATTCCTGAGGATCGCCGGTACTCACGTATATACATGAATCGGTATCATAATATAAAACGCGGTTTTCTAATTTTTCTAAATATCCGTATAATTTTAATCTTGCTTGTGCCGTTGTGTAAGCTGCTATTACTACATTAGTAAGGAGCGAAGGTACGATTGCTTCTTGTCGCATTCGTGACGAAACATATATTACCTCGTCGTTTACGGGCAATATATCGGTTATTTCGTGTTGCGGGCTAGTGAGTAGGCTCATTAATTTCTGCTGCGTTTTAACAATGTCAGTATGTGGCAAGTTTTCGCGTTGACCAAATTTTTCCCAAAAAGAATTTAACGCTAGTTTCGCGACCGAACGTAAACCGGGGTTGTGTACGATGTTATTTTTTTCAAGAGCAATACCTTCTGTTTCCTCGTACTCACGAAGATATCGCTCTTTAGCATCGTCATCTGTGCATTCGCTCGGCCAACCATTAGCCTCCTGCTTTAATTGTAAAAATGTGTTTATATATCCGGCGAATAGACCTCCCTGGCGCGTGGTGTGATTATAACGAGTGACATTATACTGCCAAATCTCACTAACCTCTGTCACAAAATAACCTTTCTTAATAGCTTTCTTTAATTCGCACGATATCCATGTACCTTCGAATTCGCGTTCGGAAGGTTCATGAGCGCACACGGATTGAGAAAATGTTTTGCAACAAGCACGACACAATGCGAATAATAATTTACCCTGCACGCGATAGGGTAATACAGGGTGAAAAAGATTGCGGGGAGGGAGTACTCTGCAACGAACGATTCCTTCGACCAAGTCGAAATTATATCCCGGCGATATTCCGCGCATTCCTCGCCTACGTATACCGTTGGATGCCTAATTGGAAAAGCACCGGTTTTCAACACATACAGGTACAGTGAACATACATCAACGTATCGTATCTTCTCCGTTCCCGTAATCTCGTAGCGCGTCACAATATTTTCCGTGCGCCCTCCGTAGAAGGAGTGTCGAGGATCGAGCGGTTCGTTGTCTAACATTTGATGACATTGTAAATATTCACGCATCTCAACATTTTCATTTATATCGCGATCAAAGTCGCACTCCCATTTCTCTATCACCCTGTATCCCCGTGTTCGAAGACGCGATGTCGTTGCGACGGTATGCTCATAACGTAAATCGATTGTATCTGTATGATCTGACGAAAACGGTTTATCGCGATTGACTCGAAAACATGCCAGAAACATCCGTGAAATTGTAACACGTAATATTGTGTTACCCCGTTTTCCGCAGACTCGTAGTACCCATCGACAAGCGTGCCATCGGGTAAACGATATGCTGCTCTGCTTCGCCCTGCGTGGAAAATGCGATGACCGAGCTCACGCTCCTTCCACACTAACCACTGTAGAGCTTTGTGCGACTGAATATTTACACGTCTGTAACTACCCGCAGGAATAACACCTATCTCTCTTTCGCGCAAAAAGTTTTTTCTGAATACTCTCATGCACGTAGAAGCAATAGTTGTACATTCCTCGAATGGACACACATCCCCGCGCTGTAAAAAGATCTTTCTAAAAGCCATGCACGCTTGTCTAAGAATATCTATGTCATTACGGCAGTAATCCAATATTTCGTGTTGAAAATCAAACACGTAGTTCGCACGCGTCATCTCCGAGTGCCATGCCAAAAATTTTTCGCGTTCTTTCACCTGCATAAAATCAGGTAAATAATATTGTACATCGGGCAGTGGACCGACATAAGATTGATTATCGATAGTATTAAATAAGTGAGGAAAAATACCTTTATTCGAAATATCCGTCAAACCGAAAGCCTTGGGTAATTCGGATAAACGCATCGGCATATAATTAACACTATCAATAAATTTTGTACGTCCCACCGTTAATACAACTATTTTCGTTCCATTTAAAATTACTTGCGGCTCTAACAAGATACGGTTTTCCACGATATGATGTAAAATAAATTGAGCATCAAACGATTTAGCGTTATGTGCGATACAAATTATTTGTTTAATATATTTTGTCGGACGCGTTACAAAATCTATAAATTCCTGTACGGGATTACGGGATGAAATATATATTCCCGAATCCCGCACCAACGACATCGCACCGAGGTTTCATTTATTTCCGTGCATGACTCACAAATTTGATGAGCGACGCAGAGCGTAGGCACGTGAATTTTTACATTCGTGGTACCTTGGAGCGTTTCGTCTTGCCTCGTCTCAAAGTCGTAAAACACGAATGCTACGCGGCTTTTTTTACGTGCGGGTATACAATTATTTTCGCCGACGTCCCTTCGTTGTTGTTGCTCCCCATTCTCTTCGATAAATTCCGCACAATAAGGATTGGAATTATCGCCGCGCCGAATAGGTAACATATAACAAAAGTGGTTCAGCGATTGTAAAGAATGACACACGGTACAATAAGCCATGTCGCATTCGTGTTGTTTATTTCTTTGAATTAACCGGCCGCAATCGTTACAAAATCGTACAATTTCGCAAACACTTTTTTGCGATTTTCCATCGTATGATTTCCGCGCGCGGTGACGCTCCAAGCACTCACGATTAAAAAATCCCCGTCCACAATTATCGCACCTAATATGCGGCGTATCTGTTTGCTCGCACGGCGGCATCGCGTTACATCGCGGACATTTGTTAGAGCATCGATGCTCCCCCTTATCGGAGCGATAACTTAAATTACACGGAACGCAGTATCCTCGCCCACCCGCGGCGGCCCTTAAATTTAAAATTACGTCGAAATGCTTTATGTCCGGATGAAATAATATATTTAAGCACGTTCTTGTCTCTCGCTGTAGAGAGGCTAAGAATTCAACCCCGTTGTACAACGGTTTACCGCCCCGACCAAAAGTAACGATATTATATATCACTATAGCAATATTATCCCCGGCGAGATATTGTTGAAAGCGTTCGATTTCGGGAATTCCGCTTCCTTCCTCAGGAATCGTGACACCCGCATTCCTCGTAAGTTGCAACGCTAAGTCGCGTTGTAACACAGAGTTTGTCGTCTCACTGCGTTCCATTTTTCATGTAACTCTCCCGTGCGCAAATTTCCACGCTCGTTAAAAATTTGAGCGGATACAAGCGCACAAGGGAAACATGAATTGTCCGAATTGGAAATCGTTAAAATCGAACGCTTAACAATAATATCCCGTGTAAGTGCGTTTCGTCCGCTTCCTTGAGGAGGAGTAACTTTAGAAACGCGGATATTAAACGCTAAAGTTATATCATGACCGTCGCAAATTTGCGCTAACGAACTTACAAGATTCCAAATATTCTCGTAAGTCAAGTCGCGAAATGGTCGGAACGATATACCTGCGGGTCCACGCGTAAAATTTCCAGAATCAAAAGTCATTCCGACGTAATCGCCCGGTACGCACGAACGCGTTACGTACGTGTGAAGTTCCCGAAACGCGTTCTCTAGCCAGTTATATACATTAATCCCCTCGGGTACGGGTCGGATACGAAAACTAATTTCGCGTCCCTCTATACCGAAATTTCTAAATTGGCGCACGTTTTCCGATAATAATACAATACTTCTAAAATTATTTTCTACCTGATCGCCAGTATATATACCCTCCTCTTCTTTTCTATTGGGCTCGTTTTCCACAGCGTCAAGTGTTTCCTCATCTGCATGCGAGTGATTTTCTTCTTCTCCTACGCGTACTTGTTGATGTTGATCTTGTTGAGGTTGTATTTCGCCGCTTCTTCCACCCCCGATCTGTACTGTGAAAAATAAGAACAATTAAATTATTTTGATGAAATATTTCGTAAAATATTTCTCTCTTACGTTTAAATTTTGTTAATAATGTAAAATTGTTACGTTATTATTTAAGCTAACTTACTCGTTTTAATCTTCTCCCTTCAACCTTCTGTTACGCCGGTATATCTTTAGTGATCGTACACCGGTGTGTATGAAATGTCGAAGACGATAATTGTTGAGTAAAAGTTTCCTAGTAAAATTTTTTCAATTAAAATAAAATTTAAACGTAAGAGAAGAACTAAAGAATGTGTTAAGTTATTACCTTCTTCTATCATCGACACGTCATTTATATCATTTTCTTCTTCTTCTTCCTTCTCCTCGTCTTCTGCTTCTTCTTCCACTTCTCTCATTCCTTCTTCCTCTTCTCTCATTTCTTCTTCTTCTTCTTCCTCAGTCATTTCGCCCGATTCTATTTCTGCTTCTTCATTTCCCTCCATCAGGTCTTCATTCCGTACTTCTTCGTTTGCTGCGATGTAATCTAAAAAATATTGTATTATTTTTCTTGTTTAAAAAATCTTTCGCGCTATTTTTTTATTCGTTGTAATATTTTTTACTTACTTGCAATCTGGGAGAATATGACCACTTCGTCAATCGAGCTAACTTCTCCGGAAAGCGGTTCCTCTGTGTCATTCTCTGTGTCCCCCTCCGTTAAATCGATAACAGGAGGTTCTGGAGTTAACACTATGCGTGCCCGTTCTGAAATGTACGGTATTTTAAAATTTGAAAAATAATATTTTGTTTTTCATCAACGCTATAAAATATGTGTTAAAACTTACGTGAAGGACCCGCCTCTGGCGACGTGTCTGCTTGTCGTCTCCTGCGTAAACTTAATCTTCCGGTTCGATCTTCGTTTATTCGAAGGAAACGATTTCCTTCGATTCTGGCGATCGCGATCGGACGCGTTGAGTCTAAAAATTGTTTGATTTAAATAACATATTTTATAATTTTAAACCCGATAAAAGTAAAATTAAAAACTTACCATTCAAATTCTGGAGAAATCGATGAAAATGCAGCCGAAGAAATTCTATGTGCCCACCAGCATCGCTCTCTTTCTCACCAAAACAGATTCGCGATTCGATAACTTCTCCGGCAATATTCAAAAAATTCGCGAAAATTGCAAAAATGTCCTAGGCGGAATAATACTGCGAGCACCACGCTAGGACACTCTCCAGCGAACTTTCCGAAGACACTATAATTTTTTTCGTCGTCGTTTGTTAATCCCGATAACAATTTGTCAAATTTCTGGCCGCATAAACTCTGTGCCAGTGAAAGGCAAATTTCTACAACGTTTTTAAGATTCGACATGATAATTAATTATTTGCACTGTAACTCGCGCGATGGATAAAATTCAAATTCGGAACTTAAAATGTACATTTTCCAATACGGAGAACCATATTTATACATTTTAAAGAAAACGGCTCTTTAGGAAGAGGGGAAAATTCTTTGATTTTGTATTGGTCGGATTGTTAAACAAAATGCGATAGGACAATACAATGCAAAACTTTCGAAAGAATGTTTTATTATTATATTTTCTTCTTTTATGATGGATTAACGGTAAGTTCAAAGAAAGTTTTGGAAATAATCTATTTCCCGCGTTTACATTTCTTTTTTGTTACGTATAATAAACGAATATTCCTTTTTTGTTACGTGAAGTAATCTTTATTATTTTCTTTATTTCCTCGTCGCCTCGTTATAAGAAATATGTCGTGAAAAAATTTCGGTAATCTTTATTATTTTCTTTATTTTCTCGCCGACTATTTATAAGAAATATATCGTGAAAAAAATTTCAGAAAAACCAACAAGCAATAAACGCTTATTCCTTTCTTTTTGTTACGCAAAGTAATCTTTATTATTTTCTTTATTTTCTCGGCGGCACGTTATAAGAAATATGTCGTGAAAAAAATTTTGGAAAAAACCAACAAGCAATGAACACTTATTCTTTTTCTTTTTGTTTCGCTAAGTAATCTTTATTATTTTCTTTATTTTCCCGGCGGCTAGCTATAAGAAATATGTCGTGAAAAAATTTTGGAAAAACCAACAAGCAATAAATAAATATCTTTTTTTTTTTTTATAACTTTTATATGTGACACGTTTTGTTTTTTCTTGGCACTCTTTAGAATTTCTTTCTCTAAATTTATATATATTGAATACAATTTTATTTATTTATATATATATATATATGAAAAATTTTCCTTTATTATATTTTTCACGATTTTTGTAAAACTACGTTATAAAAATATTATTCTCTGAACTTTAGATGCGACACAGACAAGCTATGGAGAGTAACGTACATTTTTATAATCTATTTTTTAAATTGATTTAAAATTCCATACACATATAATTTTTTATTATTCTGCGCGCGCATTTTCCCCACCGCATTTCTATTTCATCTTTCTAATTTAAGTATTCGGGAAAATTAAGTTCAGTCGTTTCCTGCCATCCGAACTAGCAAGTTCAACTGTAAAAGTTCGTTGTTTTCGTTTGTATTCTGTGCGTGATTATTCGAACTTCGATTTTCTACGCAGAAGCAGCTATCATGGACAATCGTAAGGAAATTTCAAATTTCAAGAAATCCTTGTATTCAGTCAGCGCTTCTAAGTCAGAATGCAATTTCGTGGGAAAAATCGAACTGCAACGTATGTTGTTATCTACAACATATGGCCTGAATTCATCCTATACGAAGAAAATTCATGTGGGCCTTATGGCGTCGGATGGACAGGAACTGGATTTTCTACCGATTGTTAAATTATCATCTCATAGCGCTGAAGGAATTTGCTTCGATATGGAATCGTGGCAGAAATTTCAAGAAAACATGGAACAGATGTCTTTGTACTTAAACGGTGATAAAATTGAACAAAGTACGATTATCATCGACAAAATAATTATAAATTTTACTACCGCATATGGTGCTAGAGCTGTGCTAGTAGCGTATCGCGAAAATGTGCAAGAAGATCTTCCTTCCGAAAACATCGAGGATACGAACGCAAACGGGCCTACACCGAAAAAACGGAAAACTTACAGCGTTGCGATAATAATGCAGAGAGCAACCTTTCTGGGACTGGAAAATATAGTTGGATGTGTAAACGCTCGTTTGAATCAACTAAATTTAATTTCCAACAGTGTCAACGAATGTGCGCGATATCTAATGAACGAAATAGAGATAAATCTTCCTATCAATAGTAACATTAATAGCAGTATTATAAAACTTCTGATCAATAGTAATAGCAAGAAAATAGAACGTAACGTTCGCATTCAGCTAAAAGATTTATCATTTCTCGATATATACTTTGAAATAACATTTTTAGAAATAATCTCGCTTTACCTCAATCAAATTGTACATATGATAGTAACAAAACGAAAATTATAATCATTATCCCAGAAATATTTTATTCAATTATTCATTTTGTAAAAACTTCTTGAATAATTTTGATTTTGTAAAAAATTTTAAATATAAACGTTACATATTTGTACATTTAAATCTATTCTCGATTTCTTTCACCCACTCCTCTTTCCCATTTTACATATAAGTAGTTCCGTTACTTTTATTGTTGAAAGGGGATGTTCCGCAACCTCTTTCAACAATAGGCGCTCATCGTAATATAAGACACCGATAATACTATTTCTTTCGTTGCGTCATACCATCGCGTTTGACAGAACCTGCACGTTCCTGTGTTATTATCTTTTTTTCATTTTCACAGGCATGACGTTATACGTGGTCAACTACCATGTGACGTCATTTGTTTTGACGGGCCATACCTGCCCCACGTGCAGAACGCGCTTTTCCGTCCCACCACCGTCTCCGTAACCGATATCGCCCAAGAGCCATACCTGCCCCGCTTGCAGAACGTCAAAGCGCTTTTTACTCCCTTCACCAGCACCGTAACCGATATCGGCCCAAGAGTCATACCTGCCCCACTACGTAACATAAATGCCTTATCTAACCTTTACTCTAGTAAGTTCTTATTTAGCTCAACACACCAGGACCAGGATCAGCAATACGAAGGACCCAGGTTCAAGTCCCGAGAAAATCAGAAAATTTTTCCAAAAAATAAATTTTTCTTTCCTGAGCACGAACCCTTCCCCCACCACCACCACTTTTTTTTCTGTCAGTCCCGGTGGTGGTGGGGGAAAACACCAGACACCCCCCGCGGTGCCCGAGGGCGCGGTGGTGGGGGTTTGTTTTGACGGGCCATACCTGCCCCATTACTACTTAAGTATAATCTCTTAAAAAAACACAGAAAAAATTGTTTTATCACATTTTTTTCTTTTAACATTAATGTAATAATTGTGCGTTTTTATATATTTTTCAATATGAATATAAATTATAAAATATAAGTGTTGCAATAATAACTATATGCAGGCTGCTTTTGTGACAAAATCAAAATGATCAAAATTAATGAAATTTCAGATATGATCAATTACAGTGCAAGATCATTTTAATATGGATCATTTTGATTCTGTCGCGAATACAGCCGCAGTAAGATAACTAATGTATATCTATATATTATATGCATAACGTCAATTTTATATTTTTATATATTATTTATATTATGCATTAGATATATTAAATCGTGATGTTATTACATTATATTAAATCCCTTTCGGAATTTGCTATTTAACGTTATATATATATTCATAATAATTAATATTATTACAATAAAATTTGTTGTTATTTTTGGAATCACAATCAGAATCACAAAACTTGTCAAGCAAGAATAGAAGCAAACAAACCGCCGATTTAAACGACGATGATTTAGGTATAATATTAGTAAATTATATTTTTTTATTACATTATATACATTGTATATATACATTATTATATTATATATTAATATTTTAACGTTGTAAATTCACATTCATAATTATACAAAATCTTTTTTGGCATTTGTTATCTAATGTATAATACATATATTCATGATAATAATTAATATTATTACAATAAAATCTTTCGTTATTTTTAGAATCAGAATCACAAAACTTGTCAACTAGAAGCAAGCAACAAACTGATGCCGATCTAAGCGATGATGATTTCGGTATTAGTAATTTATATTTGTTTTGTTATGTTTTGAATTAAGATATACTTTATAATATAATAGATCTTCGATATGTAATATATTCATTTTTAATATTGGCTAGTATTGTCATTTCGTATTGTGAATTTTTATAATTGTGTATATAAAATTCACATTTTATCTATATGTTTTTATAAGCATATAAGTACAATATTTTCATTGATTTACAGAAACTAAAAATTTTCGCCGATTTGTTATTAAAAAACTAACAGCTTTGGAGATAAAAATGAGTATTATACAAAAAAATCAAAAGTTTAATTCACAAAGACAACCAATTAGTAACTTGGATTTAGAAGAAAATCAAATTGATATTTTCCTAAATCTACCACGCAAAAATAAAGATGAACTTGAAGCAGTGGAAATAAAGTTAAACAGCAACTTAATTTATAGAAAACTAATGATAAGTTATATCTCTATTTTTTTATAAAATACCATCATACTGCGCCGGCTCTATATTGCCTTTGTATTTTCTTTTATTTATAATTTATTCGAAAGAATTTTTTTATTTGTTTTTTATTTATATAAAATAATTTTAAATATAGAATAATTTTAGTTATACTTTTAATATTCTACATAAAATAAATTTATGAAAATAATTGTAATTCAATAATATTATAAAACAACTGAAAAATATTGTGAATGTAAATGTTTATACGTTAAAAAAATGATATATAATATAGATAGATAAATATTAAGGGGCAAGAGAATTTTATTACAAACATTTTAAAGTCGCATATTATTATTACTTTAGGACTAACATATTAACATTTTCATAAAAGTTTATTTGTATTTAGTTTTCCACCATAATAATTTTCTACTTTTCTCAAGATTGCATTTCTCAAGATTTGAGTTTTCATCACATATCTCCATTTTAGCATAATTAATAGAAAGCTTTTTAAAGTAAAACTAAGTCATTCAATAACACTATAAAATATTCAACTGATATTAATAGTATAATAATATATTAATTATAGATTAAACAATTGGCTCGAATTGTATGCCATCAAGATAAGAAAACTTCATGCATTCGGCTTATGAGGCAGATTTTTTCAAACGAGTTGGCAATGAAGTACAGTTGGTATGGAGCAAAGAAGAAAAATATCTTCTCAGACCTACAATTGTGTAAAGTAATCATGTGTAAGTAAAATTAATTCATCAGAATTGCAATTTTGAATTATTTAACGGCATAATTTTTTATACTAATAATATATATACATTTATAAATATCTAGTGCAATTTACTTATTGAATTAAGAAACTTTTTTTTACAAATATTGATATTTTAAGCAATTTTTTTATATTGACATTGAAACAAATTTGTTCTTATATTTTGTAATTGAACAAATTGTTTTGAAAGTAATTAATATTTACAAATTACTAATGTTAAAAAATTAATACCTTTCAGATGTGATAAGAAACTCTAATGCAAATGCAACAGATGATCAAATATCAGCTCCGATAAAAATATGGTTGACTCACGCAAAAGAAGCTGCAAAAGAAGCTGCAAAAAATAATGAATAAATTTGAAGTCTTATTTTCAGTCTGCATTTTTGTTTCGGCAAAGTTTTAATTTTCATTTATTAAAAATATAGTACTTTAAAGTTTTTATTTGATATCATACACGAAGACTAAGCTAAGTTTGAAAAATTTCATAAAAACATTGATTTTATAATCGTTTAATATTTACTATAAACTTTTGATTTATTATTATAATAATCTTAGTTTTTCTTTGAATGAAGATCTTTTATCAAATTTATTTAGAAACTTTTATTTGAAAATAATTTTAAGTATATAATTATTTCTTTATTATTATTATTATTTTTCTTCTCCGGCCAGCGGGCCTTATAAGTCGCGGCTCCCCTCCTCCTCCGCATTCAAGCTCTGCAGGCTGTTACGCCTTTGATTCCTAAAGTTTTTCAACTAGTTAATATATACAGGGTGTCCCAGAACAACCTTCCGTCCGTAAAATGACGTATTTCTGATACAATTTTAAGATAATTTTTCCTTTACCAAAATTGATTTGAAGCGTAGTTTTTGAGTTATAAGCAAAAATAGTTAGCAAATCACACGTCAAGTACAGAAGGCAGGCAGGAGCCGCGCGACGCACCGCGAGCGCGGGCGCAGCTGACCGTCCGACGAGTGATTACCGCCGCATGAGTCGCTAACTATTTTATCTTATAACATAAAATTATGCTTTAAATAAAATTTTGGTAAAGAAGAAAATGTCTTATAATTAAGTCAGGAATAAGTGTTCCTTAAAATAACGTTGAACGCTGCGATCAGCTGATTGTTACACGCGATGTGTCTCTCAGCTGAGCCGGAAAATCAATATATCGATCGGTTTGAAGTTGTCGACAATCGAAGGAGCATCGCCGTCGCGGTGACGGTTATTTTTCTCTTTCTCTCACTCACTCTGTCCCTTTCTTTTACGCACACACTCAACATACACACATCGCGTGTAGCAATCAGCGTCCGACGGTCGGCGATCCGGAACAACTTCTGGTCATTAAAGTAACGTTATTTTAAGGAACACTTATTCCTGACGTAATTATAAGACATTTTCTTCTTTACCAAAATTTTATTTAAAGCATAATTTTAGATAAAATAGTTAGCGACTCATACGGCGGTAATCACTCATCGGACGATCAGCTGCGCCCGCATTCGCGATGCGCCGCGCCGCTCCTGCCTGCCTTCTATACTCGACGTGTGATTTGCTATTTTTGCTTATAACTCAAAAACTACGCTTCAAATCAAATTTTGGTAAAGGAAAAATTGTCTTAGAATTGTGTCAGAAATACGTCATTTTACGGACGAAAGGTTGTTCTGGGACACCCTATATATATATATATATATATATTTATCATAGATATATATATATATATATATATGTGTTCACTACGTGCAATATATAATTATATGTGTGTATTAAATATATACCATATATGTTATAAAAAAAACGATTAAATATACGCAATATGTTGTATAAAAACGATTAAATATACGCAATATATGATGTTGTATAAAAACAATTAAATATATGTGCAATATATGTGATATAAAAACGAGAGAAATTTTTTTTATTAAAAAGTAGATATTTTATATAAAAATAAATAAAATGTGAAATTTTTATCTAAAGCTTTGTTCATAAATTTTACTAAATAATTTCACATTTTTATTTATTTTTTATATACCTATATATTTCAACTATCTTCTACATATATGTATATTCATATAATTTATTAGTAATATGCTTAAAATATTCTACAAATATACCATTAATATACCAAGAGATATTCTAGTAACACTGGTTATATGATCAAAATATTTTGTTAATATACTTATGATATACCAAGAAATATTCTCAGTATATACTGAGTCGGCTTCTAGTGCAGACATTAGAACATCCTCCGTACATTCAAAAAATATCGTAGTATGTATTTCGAATATTAATGGGATATACGCAATCTACGTTTAAGATATCCTGTGTATATGCTCTGAATCTACCTATGCTGTCTGGGTTAATTATAAGTTAAAGACTAATAAAAATATACAGTATTCGTATCTTAAAAAACACATTAATAAGTATGCACATTTAGTATCTAATATATATATAATATATAATATTACATATTTTATTTTAAATTTTAGATTTTGTACAACATTTGAAAAAAAGGAATTAATAATTGCAAATTGCCCACATCCAAAATTCAAATTAAATTGGTTAACTGGGGGAAAAAAAGTTAGCTGAGAGCTTCTTGAAAGATTTGTTAGACATTCGCTCCAATGAAAATTCTCCAAACTTAAATAAAAATGATAATTACGACGATTTTTTTATCTTTCATCGGCAATCGACATCAATTCCGGAGTTTGGAGAAGAAGAACTTTAGCGATTTTTAAAATCAAAAAGATCTGATGTCAAACTATTAAAAGACTTTCCGAAATTTAAAAAATTATTTATTCAATTTAATACGGCTTTACCAAGCAGTGCATCTGTGGAAAGATTGTTTAGTATTGGTAATTCTGTATTATCACCTTATAAAGGTCGCTTAAACGATGATATTGTACTATATCAACTTTTATTAAAAATAACTTTTAATAAAAAATATCATAAAATATAAAACTTAACATATATTTTGTAATTTAGGTAAGTCTACATATCCTATATCCAGATAATCCAGATATAATTACATGCATTTTAAGAATAATTATAAGTTTAAAATTATGGTGATAAAATTTTTAAGCATAAAATTGAAGATAAATTTTTATTTGCTTTATTTCATTTCCCGTTAGTATTAAAAAAGTAACGAGAAAAGTAACGAATTGTTACTTTTTGAGTAACGGTAATGGTAACTAGTTACTTTTGATAATAAGTAACTAATAATGGTAACTAGTTATTATTTTAACTCGGTAACGAGTAACGGTATTAGTTACTTTTTAAAAGTAACTTTCCCATCCCTGATATATATATACAGGATGTTCGAAATCACTTGTGCTAACGCTCGTGAGCAGGTAGGGCACAGTAAACTCAGCAAAAAAATCTTATACCATTTTGCGATTTTCGCAATAATTATTGAGAAATTAATTTACAAAGATCGGCAAATCCGGCGCGAGTATCAGTCCGCCGCAAAAAAGATGGCGAGAAGGATGGCCCACTGCAAAAAAGATGGCGAGAAGGACGGCCCACCGCTAGGCCGGTCGCTAAATAATAATCACTAATCTATTGTTCTTATCAACGTTTCTCGTCTATGCCTCTGGTAACCGCGAGGCAATGGCGCCTATTTACGTCGCGCGCGCTTAGCGACCGTCCTTAGGACCGTCCTTTTCGCCATCTTTTTTGCAACGGGCTGATACTCGCGTCGGATTTGCCGATCTTTGTAAATTAATTTCTCAATAATTATTCCAAAAATCGCAAAATGGTATAAGACTTTTTGCTCAGTTTACTGTGCCCTACCTGCTCACGGCGTTGGCACAAGTGCTCTGGAACACCCTTGTATATATATATATATATATATATATATATATATATATATGCACGCGCGCGCGCACGCACACACACACACACCCACACACACACACACACACACACACACACACACACACACACACATAATAAATAGCGCACGTTACGCGCGCTTGTGATGCTCTGTCTTCTAAAAAAATTTAATTATGTTAATAAAGTTTTAATTAATAAAATGTAATGATTCTGTTTTTGAATATCTTCAACAAATAAAATCCAAAGATGCGTAAGGATGCTCGCGAATAATAAACAAATAACAATCCTTTCATCAGTTTATATTTTTCTTATAAATTTTCATTTTCTAACGATTATTTGTAAGAAAAATATATGTTAAATTAAATTCTACATATTTGTAATAATAAGAACTAAGAATACAAAACACAAGGGACAACAAGTTAATAGAATAATCATAATTGTCTAAAAAGATGAGTCCACAAAGCACTTTAGCAATTATAAGATAAGATATTAGCTCTTTATATAAATTGTCCTTGTTAATAAATAATTTGATAACAGGCTAAAAAATGATCTCTTGAAGATGTATACAGTAAATATTAAGTTGGACTTGCTATTTCAATACAGAGATGAAACATAAAAAAATGAGCAATATTGTCTTCTCTTTTTAAGATTCTCGTCTTGAGAATCAAATAAAGAGATTTATTTCATTTAGATGCTCCAATTGATTGCTACGTAGACTTATCTTTCAAGCAGTTAAGATTATTTTATTAATTTGTTCGTTTTGTTCTGTATTCTTATTGTTGGCAAAATATTAAAGTTAACATACTACTTTTTTAAAGGATGTTATTATTTTCCGCGCATATATTTGTAAATAAGTGCAAAAATAAATATCAAAATCGATTAAAATCAATCAGATAGTAGCAACAATATGATAATCACAAAAACTAAATTCTTTTATTAATTCTATTTTAATATACGATATACTCTTATATAGAAATGTGTGTAAAAATAACTTACTTTCTTATATTATAAAAAAATTTTAAAAAACAATTTTATATATATAACTATAGAAATATAGAAGAATAAGAAAAATATTATATATATAATTACATATATAAAATAATAAGAAAGTCATTAAAGTAAATGAATTTTAAATATATAGATTTTTTCTTTCTTTCTTCATTTAATAAATTGAAAAAATTAAGCTTATGTAAAAAATGCAAGCTGTTTGCTAGTGTTTATAAAAAATTATTTTCTTATTTAAAAAATTTTGAACAATTATACGTTCGTATAATTACTGTATTAAATTACGATTATATGAAAAACAAATAAGATAAAAACCACAGACCAATTTTGTTCAAACTAATTCAGTTTCTGTGCTCAAGATACATAAAATATGTAAGTTTAGAAAGATCTATAAAATGGTTCGAATATTAACAAAAAATAAATATTTGAATAAACTTTATTCGTAAATCAAGTAATCAAGTAATTAAATAACTCTTGATAAATGTAAAATAAAAATCTTTAACAAATATATTTTGACTTTTGTTAAATTATTTTGTAAAATAAATAATTAACTATTAATTAATTGTAAAATTAATAATTAAATCATTAAATATATAAGTAAAGTATATAAGTAAAAATAGTCAAGTTAAAAACATATTTCTTCTTTTATATCTCTTTATCATATTTGAAAAAATAATATTGATATTTGATAAAAAAGTGAACATATGATTACATATATTACACAGATCTTTATTTCAAATACCTATGTGAGTATTTCTGATGTAAATTTTATAAGCACCAATGTAGGGCTGCTAACATCATTAAGAATCATCGCCGCGTGTTAAAATTGCTGATTTTATTAAAATTTCCTGAGCGCCGTATGCGGCTACTGATGAAATCGAATATTCGGTTACAAATGTACGCGACATACCATAAGATACAAATTTGGCTAAATGTAAACATATTCAGAACGCCGATAGTACGGATGTTTAAGCTAAAAATTTAACGTTTTGCGTGAGGACAGTTGTCTTTTTACACGCCAGCTTTTAATTTTATCAGCTGTGAAAAGCAAGCATTCTTACTAACTCTTATGTTATGCACAACCTCTACTCTTTTTTTTACCGAGAAGTTACCTAGCCCCGTTGGAGTTGTCATAAAGTATCAAACCGTGAACAAGTAAAGATTCTAAAATGACGTGTGCAAGTTTTAATGCCTTTTTACGAGATGCCATCATTAGTTGACTCGATCTTTGCTCGTGAATGGCGTCAAATGGCATAGTGGGGGAAGGATCTAGCTCTCCAATTGATAAGAATTGTATTAGACCTGACGGCTTTCAAGAATGTAATATGTATAATATTTAATTTTTAATAATCTCATAAAATTCAAAAGACATCCAATATAATGAAAGAGGGTAAATATTCTATAGACATCCAATGATTATCCAGAGGACATTTATATTTTATTATAATACCTAAGATTTCGAAATTATATCAAATATGTTACATAATTGAAAGTAATCATGTATGCATATTAAATTTGTTGGAAATAAATCTACATTCGATCAACGCGCCAAATCACTGCGTACGTTATTATATATATTAGTTTTTAGTTTTAACTATATTATATATTAGTTTTTAGTTTTAACTAGTGCCGCTATGAGCCGTATATACATGCGCAGAGCGTCAAGTGTTTAATATTTTTTTGTCATGTTTCATATACTAGTACGTTTTAATGGCGAATATATGCTGCGTGGAAGATACGTGTGTATTTTTGTACTTGTGGCATAAATAAAACCCATAAAACCCAACAAGTTATGAGCCCAGAGTGATTCCACTGCGAGTCTGGTTAAAAATTAAGTAAAAACAAAAATGGCTTAAATTGGAAACATGAACAGTATCGGAAAATTAACCGAGACAAACTATGAATCCTGGAAAGTGCAAATGCGTAGCATACTGACCTGCAACGATCTATGGGATTATATGAGTGAGAAAAGACGGCGGAGAACCAGGCCACGTGAGAAACTAAAGACGGCAAGGCTTTGGCGATGATCTTGTTGTGTATGTCAACAGGTCAGTTGAATCATATAAAGAAGGCCGAATCTTCTAATGAAGCATGGAAAAGTCTAGAAGGATTGTACGAGTCAAAGGGACCTATGAGAAAAGCCACGTTGTATAAACAAATATATCGCTAAAGAAAGATTCGAGTCAGACAATAACGGAATACATGCATACATTTCAACGAAAACTTGAACAACTTGAAGAGGCTGGAATGAAAATTCCTCAGGATTTACAATCGGTAATGTTGTTAAACTCATTATCATCCGAATATGAGAGCTTCTGCATAGCTATCGAGTCACGTAATGATTTACTGACGGTGGAATCCTTAAAATCAAAGTTGATCGAGCAAGAGGCGAGACATCTTGAACAGATCGATAAGAACGACGCTGATAATAACGCGCTGTCTGTGAAGGAGAAAAGAAGAGTTAACCACGATCCTCGACATGTGGAGGAAGAATCACCCGAAGCAGCACATGCAAAAATTCGACGGAAGTTGCTATAATTGTGGTAAAAACGGACATAAAGCAATTGACTGCAGAGCTAAGAAAAAGAATAACGCAGTTAAACACGTGGAAGATGCCATGCCAGCGGTTGTGATAAACGCTAATTCGCTCAAATCAACGAAGTGGTGTCTTGATAGTGGTGCTACAAAGCACATGTGTTACAATCCGGAAAAATTCCACATTATTTCAGATGACAAAACGCGAAAAGTATACACCGCGACAGAACAATGCGTAAAATCTACCGGTTCAAGTGAGATAAAATTAAACGTGAAGCTTCAAGGCAGTGCTACGAACAAAATTAAACTGTGTGATACAATGCTCGTTCCCGAGTTTCGAAATAATTTATTGTCTGTATCTCAAATGACTGACAAAAATTATACAGTGACTTTTTATAAAAATTGCGCGAAAGTGAAGCGTCCAAATAACTCTGCAGCGATGATTCCTAAACGTGATGGTGAACTATATGTCATTGATGAAATTGAGTCATCGTCAAGGGCACATGCATCATCTTCAATTGAAATTCAACGACTAGACTCAAACTATGGCACGAAAGGTTCGGTCATTTAAATTTCAACGATTTGGGACGTGTTCGAAAACAAGTTCAGTTATTGCCAGTAAAACGAGTGCAGTTGGCGGCAGTGAAAATTACTGGTGCTGCGTTTCGATTCTACTGCCAGTAAAAGCCAGTAATGTTAAGAATAAAGGTAAGAGAAAACAGATGAACGATCTCAATAAATATAATTTTCCATTAAAGGAAAAGAAGTGTTGCAGAGGGTATATAAGTATTTATTAAATATTCTTAAAATGCTAAATACATTACGTTAAATTTATATATAACTCATACATAGGTGATATACTTACTATAAGAACAAATCTATTCTAACCTCTGATTTATTCCTTGTTTTCTTTCTCTTCTTTATTTTGTGTATTTAAAGTTATAAAATTGAGTATTTAAATATTCAATTTTAATACTTTAAATACATAAAATACATAAAATGATAATTTAACCAAATAACTATATTTTCTGTAAAGGACGTATACAAATATAGTTATATACCTAAAATGTGATTTAAATTTGATATCTGTGTACAACAACATGCTCCAAATAATTTCTAATTTTTTATACTCTCCTCTCATTTTTGTCATTATATTCATTATGATATCTAATACCTCTTCAAGGTCATCACTGTCACTTGAAGAGGCACTAGTAGAAGATTCGAAAATAACATTGTCGAGTAAAATATATTCTTCCATAATTATATTTTAATAATTTTTCCCAATATGAGTTAATTGATAAATTATTGTTTTTTATATTTAAGTCCTTTTCCTTTAATGAAAAATTATATTTATTGGAATCGTTCACCTGTTTTCTCTTACTTTTACTCTTAACTTTACTGGCTTTTACTGACAGTAGAATCGAAACGCAGCACCAGTAATTTTTACTGCTACCAACTGCACTCGTTTTACTGGCAGTAACTGAACTTGTTTTCGAACACGTCCTTGAAAAAAATGAACATAAACGAAATGGCGATTGGACTCAACGTAAATACAAGAGAAGAAAATTTCGACTGCGAGATATGTCATTTGGATAAGATACATCAATTACCATTTAAGGTGTCAGAAAACAGAGCGAAGGATGTACTAGGAGTTGTGCACTCGAGGAGAAGAGGATCCCCGTCGAGTGCGGAGAAGGAGTTTCCCCCGGCGGAGATGGTCCCAAAGGTAGAGATGACCCCTGTTGTGGAGTGGGGGGGTCATTTTGACGCCCCCCCAGGGGTTGTTGAGGTAGAGGCCACCTCCATAATGGAGGTGGTGGAGGAGTCCCCCCACCTAGGGGAATCTGGACCCTTTCATCCAAGCAGATGAGGGGTCGTAGGGGATCAGGAAGGGGCAAGACATAGTCTTCTCCCCCTCTCCCCCACGGGGCAGTGAACTCGGGGAGTCTTATAAGACTCTCCTCGCCCCAAACTGGCCTAAGATCCGGCCATTAGGGGGGGAGGTGAGAGTCACATTCTCACCTCCCCCAGAGGTCAACGGGGGGTGGGTGCGGGAACACCCACTCCCCATTGCACCTTGGCCCCAAGGAAGGCGGCAGCGTTGCGTGGTGGTCTCGCAATGCCGCCGATGATGCACCACTGAGTATTCTCAGTGGTGCGTCATAGAGAAAGGAAATCCCCCCCGACCATCTGGGGGGACTGGCGGGGGTGGGTCCTGGTTGAATGCTAACGCGACCCCAGGGCCAACCCACCATTCAATCGCCGAGTAAGATCACCGTGGAGTTTTAATGGGTATACCCCGATATATACGGGGGAGTCCCACATACCCCCGGGGAGTTCTCGCTCCTCGGGGGATGCGTAAAGCATTTCTCCACGTTAAAAAAAAAAAAAAAAACAAAATTATGCACTCAGATATGTGCGGACTAATGCGCACATCACTCGGAGGTGTAAGGTATTTCGCAACTTTCATTGATGATAAAACAAGGTACACTGAAATTGTATTTTTAAAGAAACGTTCAGAAATTCTAAATGCATTTAAAAATTATATGCGACAAGCCAGATTAGAAACGAGGCAGAATATAAAAGTATTGCGAACGAACAATGCTAAAGAATATTTATCACGAGAATTTACAGATCTACTGGAATCTGAAGGAATAAGGAGGCAGCTGACAGTGGAACACACTCCGCAGCAGAATGGTATAGCAGAACGTGCGAACCGCACGCTAGTTGAGATGGCACGCTGCATCAGTCAAAATTACCACTCAGTCTATGGGCAGAAGCTATAAACACCGCGAACTTTATAAGAAATAGATGCCCGACGAAAGCCCTAAGTAATAAAACTCCATTCGAGATGTGGAATCAACGGAAACCATATTTGGGTTTCATGCGTATTTTTGGATCAAAGACGATTACATTATAAAAGGAAATAAATTTGAAGCAAAAGGAAATCTCTGATGGTAGGATATTCTAGCGAGTCGAAGGCTATGGTGTCTCTACAGACTATGGTGTCCCAAAACAAAGACTATAATAAAAAGTCGTGATGTACGCTTTCTTGAAAGTGTGATGTCGGAAAAAGGAAGCACAACTGAAATATTGGAAGTTGAAAACACGAGTGAAATGTTAGAGATTCCGATTAATTCATGTTAGACACCAAAAAGGAAAATCATGAAGACAGCGAAAATACAGAAGTAACAGAGGTACCGGGAAGCGAATCAATAGAGGAGGATTTTCGTACTCCAAATCAAGATTTAATTGTGGATAACAGCGATGAAGAACTTCAGGAGGATTCTACGAGCGTGATAGAAGAGACGCCTATACAGAGGCAAACTAAAAAAGGTCCAGGTCGATCGAAAAAGGTACGAATAGGAAAACCCGAAAGGCCAAGAAAACTATTCAACGAAATATCAAATGAAGGCGAAGTCTATATACTGAAGAACTATCAAATGTGAGAGATATTCTATAGCGAAAGGACAGAGAATCATGACTAGCCGCGATGCAGACGGAATATAATACGTTGGTTGAAAACAAAACGTGGGAGCTAACGAACAGGCCAACAGATAAGAAGATTTTAACCAACAGATGGATATTTAAGCTAAAAAGAAATCAGGATGGATCCGTGAACAAATATAAAGCCTGGTTGATTGCCGGAGGACACGAACAAAGAGCGGGAATCGATTATGAAGAAGTTTTTGTTCCGGTGGCACGCTACGAAACTATACGCACTCTCTTAGCTGTAGCTGTGGAAAAGAAGTTACACGTGCATCAAATGGATGTTGTTGCGGCTTACGTGCAAGGAGATCTACACGAAGAAATTTATATGGAGCAGCCCGAGATGTTTGAAATGGAAAATCAGCGGAACAAAGTATGTCGGTTAAAGAAACCGTTATATAGACTAAAACAGGCAGGAAGAGCTTGGTACACTAAATTAGATAAGTATTTCTCAAAAATAAGTTTGAAAAAATCTGATATAGATCCTTGCGTATATGTATTAGGAGAAAATTCACGAGATCGCGTGATAGTAATTATCTACGTTGATGATTTATTAATAGCAGCATCTAATTTTAAAAATTTACAGAATATTAAAAATAAATTAATGATAAGTTTTAAAATGAAAGATTTAGGACCGATATGTAACATACTTTGAATTAATGTTAGTAGGGAAGGCTCAACCGGCAGTATCAAACTAACATAAACTAAATATATACACTCTCTAATTAATAAGTTTAATATGACAGAATGTAAAGCCGTAGCTACCCCTATGGAAATAAGTACCGTGTTGACGAAACGATCAGTGCCTCAAACGGAAGAAGAAAGAAGTCAAATGAAAAATGTGCCATACAGAGAACTAGTAGGTGCGTTAATTTATTTATCGAATGCGACTCGACCAGATTTAGCATTTGTAGCTAGTGCGCTCAGTCGTTTTTGTGCGGATCCTGGCCCTATTCATTGGAAATTAGCGAAGCGAGTGTTACGATACTTACAAAGCACATTAAATCATGGAATTAAATACTCTGAATCTGATAATAATAAGTTAACAGCGTACGTAGACTCAGACTTTGAATTTTCATAGAAAGTTCGTAATCTTCAATTTATCTTTATGTTTTATATAAATGTTAAATTAAAATAATAATTATTATAATAAATTGTGAGTTATACTTATACAATTAAATAAATAAATGTATTAATCCATGTATTATTTCATGAAGTGTTATTATTATATCCATTTCAATTCCGATTATATATAGGCGATTATGTATAATATAATTGTTATTAGTCAAAACTTTTAACAATATAACTTTGTTGAATTTAATCTATTTTTACATACAATATATTAAAATAACAATATATATTATACTTGAAAATAGTTTATATTATATAGCTATAAATATATTATAGTAATATATCATGGTAAAATTTAAATACTATTTCCACAAAATGTTTATGATACAATATCAAGAAACGTTTCTATAATGTTTTATATGTAAGTATCTGAATGCGGACATTAACCGTTTATGTTATCTTTCTATATACATCTCTATATACATCTCTAAAACAATTCACGTTACAAAGACACATTATTGAAACGTATTAAATACGTTACTTTGTATAGTGGGTTATTCCTACAATTTTTAATTCTCTTTTTAAAATAATAAATAAATAATATATATTTCTAACAGTTTGTAATAATATGAATTTATAACAATTTAGTTATAGAAATCTCGTAAAGGAGTGCAAAAAAAGAAAAAAACTAAAAACAAAGAAGAAAAGCCAATTGAAAAAAAAAGCAACCAGGTCATTTCAACCAAACATCCAACAAAGAAACGACCTCCTTTAAAATGTTTGCAACATTTATTTTTCGAGAAAAGATATTTTACTAAGACATTCTAAAAAAAATTAGAAACACAAAGAAAGATATACAAGGTTTCCCAGAACACCCTTAACAACGCTCGTGAGCAGGTAGGGCATAGTAAACTGAGCAAAAAAGTCTTATACCATTTTGCGATTTTCGCAATAATTATTAAAATATTAATTAAAAACGCTCAGCGTATAATATGAAGTATATATATGGGTATATATATATATAGATATTATAGATATTAGTTATATATATATATAATTTATTATAGAGTAAATAAAATTAATATTTCATGAAAATAAAGGAATAAGAGTTCTTATCAACAAAGATATCTCCATTTAAAAGCGTAAATTTTTTCTGTCAACTCTTATTTATATAGCAAACAAATAATGAAATTCAATTTAATATTCTCTCAGTTAGAGTGTCACAATTAATAGGATTTTAAAAAATATTTAAAATAAATTTATGTTTATAATGAATTTGTGGTAGACTTGCAAATATATATAAATTTATAAAATTCTTGAAACAAATAATATTTACTTCTAGAAAATAAATTTTTTTAAATTTAGTAATAATTTATTTTTTAAAAGTAACAGTAACGGTAACGCGTAACTTTTAAAAAAACTAAGTTCCCAACTCTGAATATAATATGCATTTTTCTACATCTAATATATGTACAACTTACATATCTCTTACATACTTGCAAAATATATTTTTAGATAAAGAATTTCTCAAAACATTTTATGTACTAATAAATATACATAATTAAAATATTAAAGACTTAAAATAACTTAATGCAAATAGCTAGTTGTTATAATAATTTTTACAAAGTTTTTAATTATTTTATTAATACAACATTTGAATAATAATAATAATAACTTTTCTTTATTACCGAGCAATTAGAACATTGCGGTACAAATATGATAATGGATAAATAGGTATACATATGTATATTTTAAGTATTCCCTAACTTAATTAAAAAGATTTTATATTGTTATAACAATTAATATTAACGAATGCGAAAATCAATAAACAAAAAAGAGTACAAATATGATACACAACATATCCATGTAGAACGAAAAGTCATAATAAAAAGTCGAAATATGTCAAAGTGACAAAAAATAATAGGAAAATTTTTGTAATCATATTCTCGTCTTTTTAACGTTATTTGACTTTGCACTTTGACATTTCTGTTCTATTAAAATAACAAATATTTAAAAAATGGATTCTTACCTGCTCGCGAGAAAAGCCTCTTTCTCTGAAATTATCTGACAGAATTTGTTTTTTTCAGCCTAGTATCAGAAATACTATAGCAGGATGATAATAATTTGCTCCTCAATGCGCTCGCACCGTAAAGTTGAGAGGAATCACCTTTAAACAAAGAAAATATTACTGTCACTAACACTGATACGATGCACCATACAATACAACCAGATAAAAAAATAATATTTATTCATTTAAATGTAAATGAATGTAATATAATATAACCCTAAATTATTAAAATTTCTTTATTTTGTAACAATTCTATAAAAATATGAAACTGTAAATATATTATAATAATATATACCATAGTAAAATTTAAATACTATTTCCACACAATATCAAGAAATGTTTCTATAATATTTTATATGTAAGTATCTGAATGCGGACCTTAACTGTTTATGTTACCTCTCTAAAATGTTTCTGTATACATCTCTAAAACAATTCACGTTACAAAGAAACATTGAAACGTATTAAATAGGTTACTTTGTATAGTGGGTAATTCCTTCAATTTTTATTCTCTTTTTGGAGTAATAAATAATATATATTTTTAACAGTTTGTAATAATATGAATTTATAACAATTTAGTTATAACAATTTAGTTATAGAAATCTCGTAAAGGAGTGCAAAAAAAGAGAAAACTAAGAACAAAGAATAAAAACCAATTGAAAAAAAAGAAAGATCATTTCAACCAAACATCCAACAAAGAAACGATCTCATTTAAAATGTTTCTAACATTTATTTTTCGAGAAAAGATATTTTACTAAGACATTCTAAAACAAATTAGAAATACAAAGAAAGATATACAGACTGTCCCGGAACACTTTTAACAACGTTTGTGAACAGGTAGGGCACAGTAAACTGAGTAAAAAAGTCTTATACCATTTTGCGATTTTCGCAATAATTATTAAAATATTAATTAAAAACACTTAGCGAACAATATTATACATATCTACAAGATGTTCGGTAATAATCGCCCCAACTCTCTAGAGCAGATAGAGCAGATCAAACTGAACATAAAAGTCTTGTATCATTTTGCAATTTTCGCAATAATTATTAAAATATTAATTAAAAACGCTCAGCGTATAATATGAGGTATATATATGGGTATATATATATATATATATATATATATATATATATATAATTTATTATAGAGTAAAACATTTTAATTAACAAAATAATCATTTCAAGCAACAGTTACCTGTATTTTAATTTTCGGCACACTACACTTTTTGCAACGTTCTTCCTAGACTGGGTCCGTGGGACCCGTAACTTTTTTTTCTATACACACTGCTCAGCAGCTGGGGCTGGACCAAGTCGGCTTGGATGTCAGAGTGGTAGAGGGTATGCCAGAGTTTCCCCTAGTCCGTACTCCCCACTCCTCTTAGTACAGAGTTACAGTAGTTACCTGTAGTACAGGTAGGAGAAAAAAGGTGTCGGGTCTGTCAGACCCAGTCTAGGAACTGAGGGTTAATTAATAATTTAATTAAATTATTTCAAAATTAATATCAGGAGTCTACTCGAATCTTTTCTTAATCTTCCAGATATTTTTATTTAAAATTTTAAGCAAAACGAATATTTTAAAGATTTTTTTGTAATTTTATAAAATAAATTTTTTTATTGTGTGAGTTTTCTAACATTTGTCACTCATATGAAAGAAAAAATTTCCCAGAATCTCAATAAAATGAAAATTCCCTGATCTTTCCAAATATAAAAAAATCACTAAAAATTTCCAGTTTTTAATATTTTTCCAGGAAATAAGCAGTCTACATATTTTGTGTTCATTATATAGATAAAGAAAGGAAAATTTTCTTATATTATATTAATAGAGAGACACATTACTTCGTTATATGACATAACGTAACATGCCTTATGTGTTTCTTACAAAGAGAATATTCAAATAAGGAAGACAATTTTTAAAAATAAAATTTAATCCGAAATATTAAGATATCGAGGGGATGAGTTTTTTAAATAGGTTTTTTGTTCTAGTCATATCTAGATAATTAATTTTCTTTTAAATTGCTTGTAACGTAATAAAAAGATTAATGTTGGAAAATGCTTTAGTTTATAGATTTTTTTTCTATTCTTATCAGCATGTATTATACAAAAATAATTTACAAAATTTAAACTCTTACAGAGAGAGAAAGAAAAGTTCACAAAAAAAAAGAAAGTAATAAAGCAAATTATCAAAAACTTTGTTGCTTAGATGTACGAAATTAACATGTTTCAAAAATTGCAAACTACGCATGTAATTAAAGTTTTGAATTAAAAGGAAATCTAGAAAAATGGAATAATAATAAAACCCTAATTTATAATTTTAATTTTACAAGCGCACTTCTCTTACATTATATGGATACATCAATAATATATAGGATATCCGTAAATTTTTGAGAAATAAAATATAGCATAAAAAAATTTTCAAAAAAGTATGTGTAATTGAGATTTGTAAAAATATTTGTAAGTATAGGATATAAAAGTATTTAAAATTATTTATTTCCAGTAGTAATTTTTACGCGATTATAAAGCGTAAATATAATTGGAATAATTACAATTTAATCACACACGTTTCATTATAAATATTTTAATCTTTTCTAATTTATTAATTTATTTTATATTTATATTTTTGAGATTTTTTAAGATGAGAAACGGACTTGTGTATAGGAAAAGTCAAGGTAACCTTTTGTTTTATGTTCCAACCTCTTTAGAAACAAGCGTTATATTTAAACATCACAACGAGATGAGTCACGTAGGCGTCGAAAAAATTGTTAGCAATATATTGAATAATTACTGGTTCCTAAATATGAGAGCAAAGGTCGATAAACACGTAAAAAGCTGTTTGAAATGTATCGCTTTTACTCCGAGAACAGAAAAGTCCGAAGGCCTATTAAACAATCTCTTTGTATAATTATTTTATCGATCAATTAACTTACCTATATATTAGCATTAGGAAGAATTTATATATTTTATGTATCTTTTGTAATGAATTTTAAAAAGTTAATTTTACTTATGCGTGTGTTTATTCGAATTATAATGTGTAGTCTGCGTAACTTGAAATATTTCTTTTATTTATTTATTCTTTATTATCATTTAATCGGGGCGATTAACGGTCAGAATGGCCGAATTGTAAGCCGTTATAATTTGAAATCATGACAAACCGTCGAGGCGATATTATTCTATTGATATGTATTACCGAGCGACCTATAATATTATTTAGATTTAGGATAATAGACGCGCAAACAACAAGACGACTAACAAAGGCGACGATAACTGACAAAAATAGGAAGATCGAGAAGGACCGAGAGAAATAAAAACAGGGACACAGGGTCCTGGAGTGAGAGTCGTAAATTCGGAGTCGGTTAGATCTCAACGAGCATCGAACACCAACGCAGCCTATACGCCCAGAGATTGTAATTATTAATAAAAGAGATTATCTCTTAATTTAATTTTCCTTAGAGTGATTGTTTTTATCTCTCTCTCCGCACACTACAATCTTTCAATTTATTTTCGGAAAGCATTTAATCGATTTTTATATTCGGCTAATTTTCTTACAGCTAACTCAAAACATTGTTTAGCAAGATGTGGAGTACAAAATAGCTCTTCTTTAATATTTATTCATTGTCTAATGGTAAAATCGCTAATTTCGACATTGGTCTTATGATGATTCCCTTGGTTGTAATTATCGTCGCCGACCGGGCAATGTTATTCGATTCAAGGTGAATTTTCTTTACGCGGCCCATCATCCAATGCAGCGGTGGCAGTCTCTGTTGTTTTATTAGCACCACTTGGCCGACCTTTAATTGCTTGCCCTTATTGGTTGACCATTTATATCGCGGCTGTAACTGATTTAAATATTCTTGGCTCCATCGGTTCCAAAAATGTTGTCGGAGTTGTCCACTCTTTGTCAATGCAACAATTTATTTTGATTATATCGGTTAATATCGGTCAAATCACGGCAAGGAACTCCACTCAACATATCACCAACCAAAAAATGCCCTGGCGTAAGATAATCTAGATCATTTGGATCGGAGATTAACGCTGTTAGTGGACGCGAATCCAATATAGCCTCTATTTCACACAATACAGTATGCAAGTCCTCGAATGTGAGATGCGCGGTACCTATACTGCCGCCTCCCAAGGTCCTCCAAAATGTGGAGCGGAGAGCGGAATGAAACACCACGATATCTTTGAGTCGCAGCAAAACTGCTTTATTTTACTTTGAGTTTCCTCAGCTTTGTGAAATTCATAAAATTCCGATAACTGACGCTCCCTTAAAGTTAGTGTCATTGTCAGAATAGATGTTAACCAGAGTTCGCCTACGAGAAACAAATCGCCTTAACAAGGCCAAAAATGAGTCGGTAGATAGATCACTTAATTCTATTTGAATTGCCTTTGTGGCAAAGCACACGAATATGCAAATGTAAGCTTTACTATTGCGGGCATTTCTTCGTTTACATTCTCGTATAATGATCGGTCCGGCATAATCAATGCCACACGTTGAAAATGGTCAAGACGGTCTCACTCTGTGAGTTGGTAACGTTCCTATTTTGATCTCAGAAACTAAAGGTTTACATCTAAAACAGGTGATGCATTGTCGGATGATTTTTCGCGCAATGGATCGAATTGCGCACGGGCAAAAATTTTGTCTCACCTTTGTTATAGTACCCTGTAGGCCCGCGTGCAAGACATTTACGTGCTCCTGTCGAATAATAACCTGCGTCAATTGATGATTCTTTGGTAATAAAATAGAATGCCGATTATTGTATGGTAATTGTGAGTTTTTTAGTCTTCCGCCGACTCGAATCAACTAATCATCTAAAAACGGCGATAATAAAACTAATGAACTGGAAGAACTAATAGGCAAGTTTTTCTTTAATTGCTCTATCTCACTAGAAAAAACTTCTTGCTGTACGAATTTACATATTAAATTCAATGCTCTTGAAATTTTGCCGTGCGACAAATTAATATCCGTTCTGTTAGGTGTTTAATAATACCTTCTTAGAAATGGCAGACAGTAGTTGTAGAAGAAAAAAAATACAAATACAAATAATAAAAAAAGAAAAAGAGGTAAATTCTACAAAAAAGAAAAAGGGGATTTATTAAAAATTCTCGAATATGAGAATTAAGTATATTAAGATTCTCGAATATGAGAATTAATGTAATTATTCTTGGTAAATATACCAAGAAAAATTCGTGCCCTGTGCACCAATCAGTTTGGTGGAAAAAATTTAATTTTCTACAAAACCGACGCACTACCATCCGCGATCAGCTCTTAATCGGCTTCTTTCTAATTTAAAAAGAAAAAGCTTTAATCATTTTATAAACCTACACATAATATAATATTATATATTATATTTATTTATAAATGAAAGATTACTTGTTTTAGCAGAGAGTAAAGAGGTACAAACAAATTTAACTTTGTTAAGAAATTCACCTAAAAAAAGAGAATTAAAGAAAAAAATTGTTATGCTGCGAAGCAAAATTAACAGGTTGCAGGAGAAGAAAAATACAGATACGAATAATAATAAAAGATAAAGAGGTAAATTTAATTAAAAAGAAAAAGCTTTACTCATTTTATAAACCTGCACATAATATAATATTATATATTATATTTATTTATAAATGAAAGATTATTTGTTTTTGCAGAGAGTAAAGAGATACAAACAGATTTAACTTTGTTAAGAAATTCACCTTTAAAAAAGAAAATTAAAGGGAAGAATTTTTATGCTGCGAAGCAAAATTAACAGGTTGCAGGAAACCAAAGAACAAACAAATAATAGATCAAAAGAAGGTACAGAAAAAGAAAGCAAAAGTATTATTTGGATATATTTTAAGAAAGAAGATGCTATTTCCTCTCGTTGTACGTATGCACAAAAGTTAAGCACAAAAGTTTTAAAGAGTGCTGGTAATACCACCAATTTGATATGGCATTTAAAAAGAAAACATCCAGTGCATCTAGAGTCTAACTCAATATCAAAGCGCCAAAAAATAAGTGTTTTGACAAAGCAAAAAGGACCCAGAACCATCAAGTTCAGCATCTACAGTTTCAATGACATCAACTCCTGATGCCGAAACTCCTGAATCAGAAAACTCAGCTTTTAAATGGTCCCACCGGGCCCATTCTCCTCCTCATTGAGGAATATCGAAAGCAAGAGGAAGATGTTACATTAAATAAGAAAACGATTGTTATTTATTATAATGATTTGAATTTGTGCATGACCTTTCTCACAGATTAATTGTTTTTTACAGGCAAAATGTCGCAAAAGCGAATATGGAACTCAATAAGTGATGTCCTTTGTAACCATAGACACGATGTTACTGGTCCACGGTGCCAAAGTAAATTTAATGACATGAAGAGAACATTCAAATCCATCAAGGACTATAATTGTAAATCAGGCAATAATCCAATATGATGATATATATCCTGATATATTTTTTTGATACATACGAATAATAAAGAAAACTAATTAAAGTACAATTTCATTTCAATTAAATAAATGTCTTAACTAAAGTACAAATAAAAAATGTAAAATTAGCATATTATATAATTTTATATATACCCAGAAAGGATCGATAGCGAAATCCCTTAGATAAATGAAACCAAACAACAAACACAGTTTCATAATCTTAAGAGACAAACAAATGGTGCAAAATAGGAATCTCCAAGTTTTCTAAGAAGCCGTACCGGGCTCACCAATCAGCAATATTCAAAAATAAGGCGGAAAAGGACCTCGCCAAACGACAGTTTTACACGTCGTAATCTCAAAAGTACTCCCGCCAAGGTGAATATACATCAATATATATTATAAAAAACTATTCAAAACTAACTATATTTTTGTATTAAAAAATATATAGTTAAATTACAAAGTAATAGTATAATTTTATGTTAACTAGCATTTATGTTAATAACTTTTTGTTCAAATAATTTATGAAATTATTAATTTGTTAATTATTATAATTTGATATAAAACAATAATTTCAGGTAAATACTTTAGATTAAAAACAAATAGAGAAATGCACGTCATTGTCGTATTATTGCGAATTATTGAATGTCTTTATACATATATTTTACTGAAACGTAGAAAAAGATAAATCAGATGGTTGCATAGGCGATGGCATACTAGACCGATCAAATGAAAGTTCGATATCGAGACTATGGGTGCTTTCCAGCAAGATACATAGGTGACACTGTGTAACACAGTGTTGACAAAAGTGCTTTCCAACTACGGCACAAGTCGACACAATCGTACACAGCTAAAATACTGTGTTTGACTGTCATCGTTTTGTGGCACTCCATAAGTACCAACATAATATTTTACATTTGGTATTATTTATTTTTTATATAGTGATATTGCGGTAGGAAATAACCAAGTTTGGATTGTGTATATGAGAAAGCTTTTGTTTATTTTATAATTTTCAAGTGAATACTGTGAATAGTAGTGATTGAACCAAAGGTTCTCTCGTCAACTAAAAAAGAACCAGCTGAAAAAAGATTTTCTTAAACCATGGAAAGTATTTAGTACATATTTTTAGTTCATATTTTATTTGTTAAAACAATAATTATTTTATTAATACAATAATTAATTTACTAACGTATTGACATATTTCTGCGTACTTTTACGTTGATTTAATAATAATTAATTATATTCGTTTATTTAATGCTACACGATTCTTATAGTTTATTTAATAATAATTAATCATTATATACTTTCTAATTACAGTAGAAATAGAAGAATATATATGCAAACACTAAATAAATTCATCTCTTCATTAGAGCTAACAACCGTCCATAAAAAACCGTTTAAAAAATAAAGAAATTTATATGGACAGCAACAACGTTTTATTTGCAAATGGCAATGATCTGGATATCAATGATGAACGTAAGTTTATTACAGTTTTATCTTACTTATTAAAGTTGGATTCCAAAATGTCCTCTTCAAGAAAAATTTTACTCAAAATACATGGTACATGTATTTTACTCAAAATACATGGTACATGTAATATGTACATGATTTATTGTATTTATACAATTATTTTTGAAATACACAATTTATATTTTTTACTTATTCTTACAGCATATAATACTTGTCAGAAAATGGTACACACAAACATAGAAAGCAGTAAACAATCTACTAAACAAAATAATTATATATATATATATATATATATATATATATATTAATTATATATATATATAAATTATTTTTCCATATTAGTTTTAAAAGTGCTATTTAATATTTCATAGGTGTAATGTGGACTGATAATGCTATAATGGCTCTTCTTAGTCTCTATGAAGTCAATATGCATATGTTAGATCATCCGAAAAAAAAACCAAAATTTGGGCAGCAATATCAGATGGCTTGAAAGATTTCGGAATTGAAGTAAGATAAATAATAGCATACTTTTTTATAAACATACTTAAATAATATTGTTTATATAAAACTATACTGTCTTTAAAGAAAAAAATATCTCGACTTTATAGTCAATCATAAAACAACATTCAAGAAGTTCAATTTTAGACACACACACACACACCACGCACACGCACACACACACAGTTTCTGAGTGTGCATTTATCCAGCCAAAAGGATGTAAATTGTGCTTTTAAATCGCCACCACTGGCTGAGACTGTATGTGTTTCTTTGAGTCCTAGTTCCTCCGCTTCTGCAGTTTCAATTGCCTCGCTATTGATGAATAATAAAAAAGTTCATCCCTGGCATGGAACAGGGTCGAACCTCGCAAATAAAAAATTAAACACTGAACAACAGTGGTTACAATTTTTAGAAAAAAAAGAACAAAGAGATACTGATCGTGAGAAGAGGTATGCGAAATCTGAAAAGAGAGCGACTGAAAACCTTATGTTGAAAAAACAAATAGTAAATTTAAAAAGAAAACACAGATAGAACAGAAAAAAGAATTATTAAATAAAAAATTAAAAGAGAAAGAAAATAACATGCTGAAATTATGAAAATAGAAGAAACGAAATGCAAATTGCTAAAAAAATTATTATGTAATGGAAATGTAAAAGACATCGATGATTCTGATGAATAATAGATTATTGTTACTGTTAAACTACACTATTCATGATTAAAGATAAATTGTCATTGTTTATGAAGTAACTTGAGAAGAACTCAAAAATATACTATGAATGATATTAATTTTTCAGATTCCGATCTTATAATTGAAATCAACTTAAGATCCCATTCTGCATAGCATATTTCATTGGTTGAATGGGATTTTAAGATGATCTTAAATATAAATTCGATTTATGAATATCATTTATAGCATATTTGTCAGTCCAATACCGTTCTATATGTGCATACTTGAAAAAGACTGAAAAATATTAAATAGAAATAATATATAGCGATGATGTACAATATATTTTTCTCTAAGTTCATTAGCTGAATTGTAATGCAGATTTTTTTACGACTCGTGCGTCATGGAAAGAACCCGACTGACCACAATATATATACTTATATTTTTCACCAAATATTATGCTTTACTTTTTTATTTTTTAAATTTAATAAAAATATGCTATTGTTTAATTGCAATTACGATAAAAATTTCTTGCAAATGCTCTATTGATTCTTTATTTCCAGTATATTTTGTAGGACAGAACCATGTAAACCGTGCGGTCTCGTGCAGCGGACCAAAATGATCTAGGTGAAGGATCTCTAGAGGTGATTTAGGTAATGGAAAAAGATGTTTCCCTCCCAAATCTATTAACTGAGCTATTAGACATAATAAAAGCAAAACAATTTTCTACATAACCGTGTACTCTCCTCCTAAGATGTGGAAATCAATAATTCTGATTAATTTCTTTTATTGTTTTTTCAGATCCGCAATGCCCCATCTCGTCATGATGAGCTCTCAATATATTTGTCACCATTGATTCAAGTACAACAAATTTCAAAGTACTTCCATCCTTTTTATATACCATTCCATCCACTAATCCGAACTTATTACTATCTACGTATTCTAATTCTCTACTAATTTCTTGTAATTTAGGATCTGCGAGTTGCCGATATTCCAGCTCTCTTTCAAGTGAAAGAGCGTTGACGTACGCGACGCCACGGCTGAGTGCGTCCATGTGATTCATCCGCTTCCCTGGTCGATGCGCAACGCTAAAATGATAATTTGCAGAGTGAGCGTCCATCTAGCTATTCTTGGATTTAAATTGGCTCTATTTATCGCATGTACCAACGCATGACAATCAGTTATAATTTTAAATGAATTTAAACCATATAAATATAAATGGAAACGCTCCACTACTTTCACTATCGTTAGCATCTCTAATTCAAAAGAATGATATTTTTTTTCAACTTGATTGATTGCCCGGCTGAAATAAGCTACCAGAACCCAGACGTTATTCTTTTGCTTCTGCAACAAGATCGCACCGAGGCCCATACTACACGCATTGGTATGCAGCTCGGTGTCCGTAGTCGGGTTATACAATCTCAGTACTGGAGGTGAAGTTCCTTCTTTAAATTTTCAAAAGAGTCTACTCAAGATTCATTAAAATTAAATTCTATTGATTTTTTTAACAAGTCCTGTAATAAGCGAACGATTAGCGCGTAATCTTTAATGAATTTCCTAAAATAGCTAGTCAAGCCTAAAAACCGTTGTACTTCCGTGGCGTTTGTAGGTTGTTTAAATCCGTTTATCGCTTTTGTATGCCACGGGCTTAAAGTTATACCTACCATTTTTCGAAATTATATATCCTAAAAATTCGATATTTTTCTTTAAAAATTGATACTTGTTGAAATTTAATTTAAATTTATATTTCTTTAAAGTAATCATAACTTCTTTTGAGTGTTTCTAAATTTTCTTCTACTGTTTCAGATGCTATTAACACGTCGTCCATATATACAATTATTCTATCCTGGCGGATCAAAATTAGAAAAGAAAAGAATCGATGATGTCGAATGTTGAATATAACATTAGAGAAAGCGAAGAGCAAAAGACAGATTGAAAAAAAAGAACCGAACACAAAGCTAAAAGAATTCGTGGAAAATGCTAACCACATAATTTTTTTTAAAATAGACATTTTTGGCGTGTAAAGTCGGACAAATTCAATAGCGAAATACTAACAATAACAATAGATACTAAGAAAATTTACTTATTGTTATCGTTTTATGTATTCTGACTAACCCTTTAGAAAAATAATTCTTTAAAAATCTAAATTCTATTATGTTTTGAAAAGTACTATGGACTTTGAAGAAGCTCGAGAACCTTCTAGCCATTATTTCGAGTTAAAGAATACATTCCAGGTTTTTAAAATAAATGAGTATACAAAGCCTTTTCGGCAAGGAGTACGCTACGACATACAGGTATTATCTTAAATGGAATTGAAAAGAAGGGATTTACAATACAAGCGAAAAATCTAGCATTCAAGGCATTTTCTACAATTCTACGTGCTCTACTTAATCTGTAATTAAAAATTCTTTTATCATAAGTCAAATCACGTCCAGGATATGGTTTCATAATGATCGATTTTAATGGAAAAGCGTTGTCAGCTATAATGACGTATGGTAAACGAATATTTCCTCCAGGTAGGGGACTCGGTTTTGGTAAATTTAGTGCGCCAGAAGAGAGATGTTGGAAGAAGACACTTTCTCGAAATACAGAAGAGTCGTGCATGCGTCCATTCCGACCAATGTCCACAAATAAAAACTGGTAATTCGCGTTTACAAGGGCGAGCAAAATGATACTGTCTGTGTTTTTATAATTTCGGTACATAGATCCTTCAACTCTTGGTGGTCTAAAATTTACATGTTTGCCATCCAGAGCTGCTATGCAATGAGAAAATTGCTATTGTGCATAGAATTGTTCTGCGATGGCTTCCCACTCTGAAGAAGTTGAAGGGCACATCAATATCTTCCTTTCTAATACTGTCACAATTGCTCTCAAAGTTTCAATTATTAGAAGCGATAAGGTATTGTGAGCAATCCGAGTCGAATATGATAATTCGACAAATGTGTTGCCTGTGGCAAGAAAATACAGTGTAACTGCTAATCTAATGCGTGGAGAAATTGCTTCTCTCATAACTGTGTCCTGTTTCTGTATCAGGAGTGTAATTGACACTAATCATTCTTTCAAAACTTCCTCATTTTTATGCGAGTGAAATTCTGGAACGCTTTTGGATTCTCAGGTTTATACGAAAAAAAATATTTAAATGTAAAACTATGCGTTATTTTCAATCGCATTTTTAATTATATTCAAAAAAAAGATAGACTATATTTACTTACCTTAGTTCTTTATATAACATGTTGATAACTCCAAGATTATTCTCCGTTCTTCTCGCTAACCATTTTCTCATCCACAATCTTCGTCGTTTTACATGTCTATGCTTTCTCTCTATTTCCAAAATTAATAAAAGAGCAAGTGCTCCTAGACTTTTTCTACGCAAAATGTCCATTTTTTAACAATTTTTAAGGAGCAATGCAGAAATTAGCATCGATTCTATCTACTAAGCCAGCTTCACACCTTACTGCGTGTGAAACGAAAACTTGCAGCGCGCCCAACTCATTGTCAGTTTCACTCACCGTAGAGCGCAAGGCAGCACACAGCAAATTACGCATCCTATCTAGCATGAAAAATAGCATCGTCTGAAATGCCCTTTATTTACCACGAGCGTATTATGAATTTATCACGATGGATAACGTATTTTTATTTTTTGTTTTTTTGACAATAAAATTCGAAAAACGTAAATAACTATCTTGTTTAATTTAATTTAAGATTCAATTTAGATAATCTCCGCTAAGCCGTCAAATGATTAATTCAGATTTTCGGTTCGTATTAACTTTCCGTTTTGCTATAATCCTCGCGGAATACGTAACATCGATCAATTCGAGAACAATGGCAGTAGCTTTAGAACAGCCATTACCACCGTAGCGAAATTCCATAAGATGTTGGACCTAGATTCTCTTCAGTCAGTGCTTATAACTTTCTCTCTGTGTGGTATCTGACAATTTCCTCGTAGCTTTAGCACCTATAACGCGTCATTTAACCCTTCTGTTACCAAAACGATTTTATCTGTCACAAATCTATTTTGTACGAAGATGAAAGAGGGCAAAACTCAACTTTTATTTTTACTTAATTTATTATAAGTAATCGTAATCGTGCAATTAATCAATCTTAAATAAATTAATTTTATAATTAATTATATAATTTTATAATTATTTTTAAATTACTTGAAATTTGTTTTTTTAAAGAATTTTTATTTTCCTATACTCCAAAAAGAGAAATTGATTTTTAGTAATTTTCAATAATATAATTTAACGGATTTTGATGTGTAGTAGTTTAAAAAGAAAAAATATATATATCTCCAGATTCAGAAAGCTTTGATATGAAATCACATTGTTAACGGTTTACATCAAAATCCTTTTTCTGGAATTAGTAAATTGAAGTATTTGTAGCTAACAAATTACTTACTGACGTGAAAAATTATCTGCCCACAAATCAATTAAAATGTTCTGATTGAATTATATGGAATATACAATAGAAACATATACAATAGAAGTAAATGCACATTATATACAGAAACATAATAAACGTGTGAAACAATATTCATTTAATTTCCGTTGGAAATATTTGTTGAATAAATAAAGATATTGAAAGTAATATAATGGTGGTACGAAGTTTCATTAATTAAATCTCTCATACACAGGCACGTACATCATTGATTTAGATCATGTTAAAATAATGTCATCATAGCACAATGTGCTTAAATGAAAAAAAAGAATGAATGTATATTCGAGTATTTTATTTAATCTGAGGATTATTAGATATCTCTATCTATAGAATTACAGATGATATAATAAACGTCCATTGCATTTGTTGTTTTTATATCATTATCTTTACGAATACATATATACCTATTATAAATCTAGTAATATAGTGTCTGTGTGTATACGCGTATCCCATTAATGAAAATTATCGCATCAAATTAAAAACGCAGTTAAATTATTATAAAACATTTTAATTACAAGGCACACATGTTATGTATGTGTTTGTAAGCCATACATCTTTCTATTATTAGTCTCGATTGAATTCGAAAATTGTCTTTTTTCGGTAGAAAAAAAATTAGACATTTTTTTACAGTCACATATCTTAAATAAAAAATAATTTATACGCGCTTTAAATCTCTCTCAAGTGCTCGTACCGAAAGTGGGTTACCAAATCTTGCGCGCCCATCACATTTTTCATTCTTCCGTGATCTAAAATTCCAGTTATTGGAGTTTTCGGCCGGATGCGTTTTTTTATCACATTATATTTTCCAGCAATCCGGAAAATCAATCGTGAAATTTTCGGACCTTAGGTATATCGCCGAGGAATGGTCCCGTTGCAGCGTCATCTGCGGCAAGGGTGTCAGACGTAGGGTGGTAAACTGCAAGATATTTCTCGAGTTTAGTCAAACCATCGCTAAACTGCCCGACAGCCAATGCTCCAGTCAGAAGCCCGTCGAAACGGAGAAGTGCACGATGGAGCCGTGTAGCTTACTGGAAAACAGTCTGTCCTACAGGATCGACACGATCGGCGATAGCGGATACGCCGAATCCAGTTCGACAGATACATATAGTAGATCATCGTCGGGCAGTTCCGTCGGAAGCGGACGACAGCAGCATCAAAGTCGCTCCAGGTAGCGATGTAGAGACTACATACTCGTGGAAGAAACTACACCCCCTGCAGCGCCAATTGCTTAGGAAGTAATGAACACGCGATTATTATTTGCCAAGATTGCGTCTGATATTCCAGGATACATCGAACGGATAAGAGATCTCTACCCGGGTGGTCCGGATTTCAAATTCGACACGTCATAAGAGGATTTTTGAAATGATAAATAGCTTTTATTGAAATTTGCTTTAAACACGTTGATCTTATATTTTGAAACGAGAATAATTTTGAAAATTATTAATTTATTTATGAAAATTTATTTACGAGTTCTTATATACATCTTCCACTCGAATACAATGTAAAATTCTATATAAATTCAATTATAAAGGTTTATAGAAAAATTAAATATAAAAAAGTTCAAAGTTACGTAAATTTTGAAACCTAAAATCTTATATTTTTACTACATTTTAATGTATATTTTCATTATTTCATATTTTTATTAAATGAGATATATCTTATAATTAGTATCTTTTAATTAGTTAAACAATTTAATCATTTTTCTTATCTTGATCATTCTGTGATTTTTTTATACAGTATTTATAAATGAAACATGAAAGCACTACAACAGTGTATGCAAAGCTGACATGAATCGTGTGCGTGTGCATGTGCGTGTGTGTGTGTGTGTGTGTGTGTGTGTGTGTGTGTGTGTGTGTGTGTGTGTGTGTGTGTGTGTGTGTGTGCGTGTGCGTGTGCGTGTGCGTGTGCGTGTGCGTGTGCGTTGCGTGTGCGTGTGCGTGTGCGTGTGCGTGTGCGTGTGCGTGTGCGTGCGCGTGCGCGTGCGTGTGCGCGCGTGTGTGTGTGTGTGTGTGTGTGTGTGTGTGTGTGTGTGTGTGTGTGTGTGTGTGTGTGTGTGTGTGTGTGTGTGTGTGTGTGTGTGTGTGTAATAATAAATTAATGTGTAATATTTGTTATTTTTTTAGGTGTGTGTGATCATAAAGCACGCTTTATAAATTTATATGTTGGATTGCCAGGACGCATGCACGATGCACACGTATTTAGACGTAGCAATTTATATCAGCAATTAACAAATGCAGAAAATCCATTATTACCAGTGGATTTACATTTTATTGGAGATGCAGCATATCCTTTGTATCCTTTGCTGCCAAATGTAATGACACCATTTAGAGACACGGGCCACTTAACAAGAGAACAAATTATTTATAATATGAAATTAGCAAAAATTCGTAGCATAATAGAGAGAGCGTTTGATCTTTTAAAGTGTAAATTAAGAGCACTCAAGTATAATCGTATTAAGATTAGTCTGTGCCGACTAAACGCGATACAAAGGGGCAAACATACGATCCAGGCGGGTTATCTCTAGTTTATAGATTATGTATACATACATCTCTTTTATAGGTGTTCAGGATCTTATTATAAACTGCGTCCGTAACGACACAGGGAAAACCGTGATGCCGCTTCTATGCACCACGGAAATGAAATCAGAGGCAAGAATACGAATTTGTAATGATCATCCGTGTCCGCCAAGGTAATTAAAACCAATATTGATTAACAGACATTGATTTAATGCCTAAATGTTAGAATATGCTTCACGTTACATAATGCTCGTTTAATCTCAGTTATATCCTGCTGTAATTTCATGCTAACTTGATTATCGAACGTATCAACTTTTGCTCTCAGTTGTAATACAAACAGGTTTTTTTTTTTAAATTAAATATTTAATTTTCTTCAAGTACATTAATATTATGTAGAATAAAAATTTAGAGAAGGAAAAAATTTGCCTGTTTCCACGATGCTATATATTGAATGCTTTTTTCTCATTCTAATAAATTCTTTATTTTCTTATCCTATCACATCCTAAAATATTCGAATAATATATGCTTTACACACGACATATATTATTACATATATTATTCTGTAAACTTGTGTACATATATGTGTGGTTGACGAAAAGTATAATTATGCTATAACGTATACAATTCTCGGACATATCTCCGCGTTATCTTTCCTGACAAATGTGTCATTATCTGCGTCCGCAGATGGAACTATAGCGAATTCTCTACATACATAAGTCCTTGTGGTATTGGTATACAGACACGTGACGTTACCTGCATCCACAAAGTGACACACGGCACCGGCAAAACAGTACCCGTTCCAAATTACATGTGTCCGCAATCACTACCCGCCGACAGACAATACTGCAATGTCTGGGATTGTCCTATCAAGTAGAGCACAGGGGAATAAGGCAAGGTATGTACACATTTGTGTCAGAATTTAACAATAAAGGGGAAAAAATTCTTTGTTACACACGAATAGGGAATAGTGGTGCAAATTATTCATCGGCAAATCACAATTTTATAGATGTATTTAATGTACAAAGATAAAAATACCTGTATTCATAGTTTTGTAAAAAGAAAAATCTCTCAAAATAATTAAAAATCTCTTTTAAAATAATTTTGCATGAAAATTGAAAAATTTAAAGAGTATGGATGGATTTTATTCAATTAATTTCTAGTGTTATTGTTCATAACGAATTTTTTTATTTTACATATTAAATTATCTAAAATTTCAAGATTACAGTTATCTGACGTATTATATTTATAATAGTATGTTTTAATAATTTATATTAATGTAAAGTACGTTTAAAAATTCTTTGAACATCTGCGACGACTTTAATGAGTTAATTTTAGTGTTCAAGAACGTGCGGCGGTGGTGTGAAGAAGCGAAATGTAGTCTGCAAACAAATAATGGCGCAAGGTTGCAAGCAGAGTCGCGAGAAAAGCGTGTGTCCAGCTCAAAAGCCACCCAGCGAGAAATCTTGCAATACCAGAGCCTGTCACGATTCAGACTTAGGTGTGCTGCCAATAATCACTAGTTTGAACACGGCGTACAATCAAACGGATATCAATGCGAAAGTAGACTTAAAAATCGGCGGAATCGCCAAGATTTTTCAAGGGACACCTTCTATCAAAATTCGCTGTCCTGTCAGAAAGTTCGATAAGTAAGTGCAAGCTTTAGAGTTTTATTATATAGAATAATATCTATGCGTTTATGATAGCTGCAACATAATAACGTTATCAGAGCGCAGATTATATGGACAAAAGACAACAAAGAGATACGGAAATCAAACAAGTATAAGATTAGTAGGAAAGGAGCTTTGAAAATAATCGATATAGCTTCTTCGGATTCGGGGATATATGCCTGTATTGGTAAGTGATCTGTCTCACCTGTCATATTTTATCTTTCATCTCAATTTCGATATAGATATTACTATGAAAAATGCGATGGTAATTTTCTAGCTGGAGATTCGCACGCAGAGACGCAGTTGATAGTGAAATTTCGCTTCAAAGAGCAGATAAGTAGTGAAGAATATTTACGACTCGGCAATTCCGTTCACCTACAACGAAACACGAATCTAGATTCTGCACCAGGCGATTTTAGGCGAAAGTTCTTACACTGATCATGCAGGTGATAGAAATATACGAGCTTTTATTTTTAAAAATACTTTTTACTTAAAAAATATATACAGCCTTATTTATACAAATAGTAATAGCAATACAAATTTTGTCAAGGCTTTAGACACTTCTGTCTATTTCAAAATATTATTTTGAAGAGATCAAGAAGTTTGAAATCATATCTATCTTTTGAAAAAAAAACTGCAATATTATAAATTCTAAAAATGATGAAAATTATTAATAATAGATATTTAGCTTCACAATATCGATTTCTTTATTGTAGCGGTCTACGGAAACCGTTTTGACAGCGAGGATCTCAGCCATGAACGTGCGTTTCCTAGCAAACCAACAAGAAAACCGCAAAAAAAACAGAAAACGAGTCGCACTCCATCAGATGCCACAGTGATGCAAAAAGAACACACTATTACCTCTTTCAATCAGGTATATGAGAAAAAAAGATTCTATTAGCAGAAATTGTCTCTTATTAAATTATTCTTTGCGTGTATCTTGACATTGCTTAACAAATCATGTACGCATGAAACTTGTTAAAACTAACTTTTTGGTGATGGTTCTATATTCTTTGCTTTGCACTCGTGGACTAACTTTCCTTGATGTCGACTATTCGATATTTGACTGTCAATCAGCCGGAATATCTGTGGAGTTACCCGCTCCGTCAAGTGCTTCTGCTCTTGTACCACACTTGAGCTATTTGATATCAGCGACAGCGACCACCAGCCGTATCAGCCGCCGAGCGACAGATGCAGCGTCAGCGAAACCCGAGCGGGAGAGCGAGCAAACATGTGAGCGATACCAATTCTGTAAGTTCGAAATTCATAATAAACAAATAATTTGCATGAATGTCGGAAGGACGCAACGTACCGAAACCGATAGTAAATAAGTCGTGGTTACTTAGCGAACCGGCAAAACAAGCGATTAGAAATTGCGCATTAAGTCCCGCAAGAGTAGCCGTAGAAGTACTCCAGGGCATACGCGATAGTATACGCAAAAATTTGGAAACCCAGTATTCAAGCGATAGCGATACTGAATTACCGGAGAAAGTTACTAAACGTAAATACACTTTTACAAGTTTTGATGCGAGCTTATTTATCGAAAAACCGACTGATTCCACTGACGAAATTCAAAACGCGACTAGACGGACAAGACCATACATTAGCTGAGCTCCAAGTCAGGTATCACTCCGTTGAGAATTTTCACTGATCTTTTACGAAAGCGAGATTTTTTACCCCGAGGAAATTTATCAGCAAATAGGAGAGATGGCTGAGGCTTAAAATTCCCGCGCATCTACTTTAGCGAACGTGTCTAATGACGCGGTAGACGTCGAGATTACGCGATTAGACAGATAATTAATCAACCAGAAATAAATATACCGGAGGAAGAGCATACGCCTCGATAAAGAAATATCCCGATTGCGAACGGAGATAACAACGCAATGTATGATTTCTTCCGAGAAATATGAGCCGAAATAAGTCTAATATGCGAACCAATAACACGGCTACAAGCTCGTGTATACGGACCAGTACATCAAGAGCAATTCTGCGAAAGCATAAATTACGGCCGGTCCGAACGTGATGTAAGAAACCGACGTAGCACCGCGGCGCGAGGAATACCGCTCAAAGAAACGAGAACAATGATACCGGAATTCGACGGTACCCGACATAAATTGCAGGAATTTTTAAACGCATACATTATTATAAACTTTTACTTACCGTTTGTCTAAATGGTACAATAATCAAGTTTAGTAGCGTAATTTTTTGAAATATATACTTTCTTATGTACATACGTTTTTATTTCTAACCACTTCTAACTGTCGTTACGTAATAGCGAGGGGTAATGAACCTCTCGCTATCATAGCGACACATAACGATAACTCATCGATATTTTTTGGTATTAATAGCGACGAAAATTGTTAACAATCGCTTACAGAATTGCATTTGTAGTTACAGTAACTTCTCTTTATACAACAAACCGAAAACTGTTGTTATGAGCATATAACGACTGCATAACGAGTTACAGAATCGCGCTGCTAGAGCGTTGACCGCGCGTACCGCTGACGCAGCGACCCTCGCGTGGAACTCGATTGCGAAAAGCCGGAACACCGTGAAAAAAATTGCGAAAGGGTGCAAGCAAGGAATTCCGACCTTTAGACTCTCTACGCTTGCACCCGAGGCGGGTTAAACGACCAAATTTTGCGCAACCACGCAGCGCTATAAAAATCCACCCGTGCTCGGACGCGCGGGCAGTTCTACATGACAAAGTGAAGAGTTAATAACCGCACGGGGCAGTCGCGAAAGAGATCTAAGTGCATCGGTAGCGATCAATCGATCATCAGAATCTAACGAGCTAACCAACAACCAAGCGTGGACAAAGGAGGGAAGATTGTAAAGAGAGAACGAATTGAAGTAAAGGACGTATATTTTACTATTCAAGACTACATCATTTGACACCAAGTCATCCAACTCCTCTGGCCCGTTTCTCTCGGCGAATCCCGAACCCCGTGTCGCTCTAACCGCGGCACAACAATTTTATTTAAACTTAATAGTATTGAAAATAGAATGGAGATAATGGAAGACAAAATGAAACGTCCCCATAATTATTCTAGCCAAGAAGAGATTGTTATACAAGTGCCTCTAACATTATTTGAAGAGTTAACTTCTTTTGAAGAACAAATAAAAAAAGTTGAGTTCAAAGACGAAGCGGTACAATATTTTGAAAATATGTTGTTTATTTTAATTTGTTGTTGAATATTTCTAACGTTCCAAAAAAATGACATAATACATTTAATATTTATCTTATCTCATAATAGAGAAAGAGAGAGAATACATGAATATAACATAAAACATAATTTTTTACTAATATTTATAATTTTATATATTTTTCAGATTAATACGATTAAACTTGTGAGTGGAAACACTGCGCACGTAGTAATGACACGCAATATTTAAAAAAAAAGGTTTAATTGACAATTTTGCACATTTTAGCTGGGCTGAAAAAAAAGCTAAGAAAAGCTTTCAAGATTTAGGTCTTGCAAGAATAATGACACTTAAGTCAATTTTTCATATAATTTTATCTTTCACTAATTTTTATATTATTTAATAAATATAAAATTAAATATATATCATACAAACAGGCACACGCACGCATACAATTTTAATGTTTTTAATAACTTTGTGTTTTAGAAGCTGTTGGTACGACATACCACCATGAATAGATAATATATAAGAGTTCTAATCCAGAGATCTGAGGGGGGTGAGGTAAGCGGGGAACTGATTACCTCACCCCTGGTACTGATTAGGGGGGGAAGGTACCAATGTCCCCCAGATTGAGGAGGAAGGGGGGGGTACCTAAATATCCCCCAGATTGAGCGGGAAGGGGAAAGGGAGGGGGTACATATGCCTCCGCAGATGGAGGAAGTGTCCTCTCCGACTGATTGCGGAGGTCTGATGGTGAGAGAGAGGAACTGTTGTAGATAAAATATTCACCCCACTCTGTTTTATCTATAATGTATATTTGCAATAAATAATTAGATTAATATTAATAAATTTTTTACATCCCCATGGTAACGACGCGATAGGCGTTCGCAACGTGGTATAGAGAGAGACAGTGCTATAGGTGTTCGCAACGCGGTAGAGGGAGACGGTGCTATATGCGTTCGCAACGCGGTAGAGGGAGACGATGCTATAGGCGTTCTATATAGTGTAGGACAAGGAGAGTATGACATGGTGTGAGAAGGAAAGGTAGGAAAAAGGAAATATGGGTGTGAGAGAAAAGAATAGAGGAAGAAGGATAGCGAGAAAGAGAAGTAAGACGGAGGCTAAGGCGTACGCGAGAAAAAGATAATTTTTGTATGTTAAGTTTTTTTTATAATGTTAAATGTTATCTTATTATATATCTTATTATCTAATTATATCTAATACAGAGGAAGAAGGATAGGATAAATGAAGAAGGCGCAAATAAGTAATATATATATAAATGAGTTTAATATAAATTTTTTATTTAAAAAGATTTGTTACAAGTATCATAAAGTATATCATTTATAGCACACGCTAACAATTCGCAATCTACAAGTGATCCGCTATCGAACGCGTCACTCTCGCGAATCGCTTTCACAGCATCAATTACATTAGTAATATCGTTACGTTGCAAAACGTTACAAAATTGTTTAAACTTTTCATTCACGAGATGTGTATTTTGGCACAACCATGAATGCATGATCGATACAATCTTCAAAATCGAATAAATGTAATAATGTTTGAGGTTGCATATACAAAGACTTATTAGATAATGTTAATTTAACAATCCTCGATCCGTTTAATGCAATCATTTGGATAGATAGATCGCAGATCCATAATGGCTGACTTTCAGTCGATTGTACATGTCGTTCAATGTCTGTACGTTTCTGCATCAATGAGTGCCAGAGTACGATAGGCAATACTACTCGATTGCCTCGGTTGTCACCAAGTATCAATTCCACATAAGACATAGCTCCAACGCTTATTCCAATCTCCAAATATTTGTAAGATGTCGGGGTTAAGGTATACCTTCTCCCAAGTATGCAAACCGCACGACGAGATGAAACGCTATAAAAAATATTAAAATATATTAAAAAATAATATTTAGAAAATAAATGAAACTTACATTTTCTTTAATTGAATTTCACCGTTCTCAATCGGAATGTAAAAATTCATCTTGTTGGTTTCTTTTGTGGAGCACATTTTTTAGCACAATCTTATGTACGGACAACTGATGCGATACTAAACTATTCAAATGATGAGGCGGAGATCGTCAAAGATCAAGACAGATGGAATAAACCGAATAACCGATTCCTTTATATTAGGTTTATTATTCAACTAATATAACATAAAGTGAAAGGTGGACTGTGCGTGTTAAGAAAAAGAATATATGTGTATATTGAATATAGTGAAGGTTGCAACTATACCGAGTTATAGATGGCGCAGTGTGATAAAAACCGTGTATTGTGTGTCGGTATGATCATTTTCAACACCCCCCCTCAATATGTGGTCTTGATGCATCTGTGTAGTTGACGTTCTTGAGTCCTAGTTGTTGAATGCATTTTAAATGCTTTGGTCGTGGCAGACCTTTTGTCATGACGTCAGATATCATTTCGTTCGTGGATATATGTTCAACCTTAATTAGTTCGTTACTTAAGGCTTCGCGAACGAAATGATGCTTCACGTCTATATATTTGCTTCTGGGATGGTAACCTGGGTTTTCGGCGAGTTTCTTCGCTCCTAAGTTGTCATTGAATATTGTTATATCCATTAAGTTGTCAAATCCTAGTTCGAGTAGGAAATTCTGTAGATAAATAGACTCTTTCGTTGTTTCTGCTAATCCCATATACTCTGCTTCGGTTGAAGATAACGCGACGGTCGTTTGCTTCTTGGCTTCCCAGGAAATTGCGGCGTTACTTAGGATAGTTGCATAGCCGGTGTATGAGCGTCTGTCGTTCGGACAATTTGCCCAATCTGAGTCAACGAAACATCTTAAAGGTTCTGATGATGGTTCAAATATGAGTCCCAGATTTATGCTTCCGCGAAGATAACGTAAAACACGTTTGGCGGCTGTCCAGTGATTTTCGTCGTAGCAATCGTTAAATTGGCTTAGGCTACTTACGGCGAAAGCAATGTTCGGCCTTGTGGACACAGCTAGATACATCAGTGCGCCGATTAGTTCTCGATAAGGAAGTTTTGTCCTTGTGACTTTCGATGTTGCGTTTGGTATTGTCAGCTTTTGACTGATGTCTATGGGTGTACTTACAGGGTTTGAATCCATCATTCCAAAACGAGTCAAAATGTCGATGATATATCTTCTTTGGTGCATGGCGATTTTGTTTCCTTCTCTGTTGAATTGAATGCTTAGGCAATGTTTAATTTCGCCAAGATCTCTTATTTCAAATTCTTGCGATAAATTCATTTTCATCTGTTCCATCCAGTTGATGTCTTTCGAAGCGATTATTAAATCGTCGACGTAAACTGCTATGAGGATTAGATTTTCGTTCTTTCCGATGCGATATACACATGGGTCAGCATTCGATGGAGTGGCGCCGTATTTTCTCAGTACCTTGTCTAGGGTGGCGTACCAATTTCTTCCGGCTTGTCTTAGACCGTATAATGATTTCTTTAAATGATAGACTTTGTTGTTCGTATTCAATTCTTGTAACATCGATTTTGCTTTCTCGTATAATTCACTACCCTTTCTTTCCTTTTCAATTAATGTTTCCAGGGATTCGATGATGTAATTGGGTGGCTCCATGTATATAGACTCTTGAATTCTTCCATTTAAGTGTGCAGTTGTTATGTCCAATTGATGAATTAACATTTTTTGGTGGACTGCAAGCGCTACTAGCAACCGAACTGAGCTCATACGAGCTACTGGTGCAAAAGTTTGATGGAAGTGTACTCCCGAACGTTGAGCAAATCCTTTGGCTACTATGCGAGCATTTTTTCTCTCTATTGTTCCGTCGGGGTTGAATTTGTTTCGGAGTACTATGCGGCTTCCTATTACTTCAGTATTTTCGGGTCGTTCTACCATTTGCCAGGTGTCATTTTTGATAATAGATTTCATTTCTGTGGCCATTGCGTCGAGCCACTCATTGGCGTCTGCACCGAATAGTGCTGTTTTAATTGGTATTTCTGAAAGAAATGCGTATTCAGGTTTTGTCGTTTCAATATTCTCCGCGTATTTTAAATTGAACAGTTTCCGCGGTCTCCCTCTGAGTCCAGTACGTTCGATTTTTGGTCTTCCGGGCGCTCTCCTAGGAGTGTCGGGTAATGCTTCCTCCTGTGCCATGTCTTCCTGTACTGCTCGATCGAAAAGTACCGGTTCGTCAATCTCTTCCAAAGGGTTTGCTTCAATGATGACGTCATTGCCATTCGAGTGATTGATTTCTTTACTGCTGTTTTCCGGAGTGAATTTCTTATAATCCTGCGATTCAACTTCTGGCATTTTTAGAAATTTTACGTCGCGTGTAATTTCGATCTTCTCGGAGGGTATCCATACTCTGTATCCTTTTGAATCTTCCGAATAACCGAGGAATATTCCTCCTTTGCTTCTAGGATCGCATTTTCCTTTTCCGGGTTTCGTATTTAAGCTAAAGACTCTGCATCCAAATTCTCTGAAGTAGCTTACATTTGGCTTCTTTCCAGTTCAGGCTTCATGGAGTTTTTCCATTTAAGCTGCTGGTAGGGCATCGGTTTCTAATGTAGTTAGCTGTTGAGATCGCTTCCGCCCAAAATGATGATGGCAGACCAGATTGTATCAGGAGACACCTTGCCATATCGTTTAAGGTTCTGTTCTTTCTTTCTGCGATACCATTTTGCTCTGAAATGTAAGCGATGCTGAATCTTCTTGCGATGCCATGTTCCTTCAGAAAATTGTCGAATTCATTGGATTTGTATTCGGTGCCATTGTCAGATTGTAAATACTTAATTCTTTTTTCTTTTTGATTTTCGACCAAGTTTTTGAATTCTTTAAATTTTTGTAGAACTTTGTCCTTGGATTTCAGAAAGCGTACTTCGCACCATTTCGTGTTATCGTCGATGAATGTAAGATAGTATTTTGCCTTTCCATTTGATTCCACTCGCATTGGACTACATATATCCGAGTGTACGATTTCGAGTGTTTCCGAGTCTCTTTCAGATTTCTTTGGGAATGGAGATCTTATCATTTTTCCTTGGAGGCAAATATCGCAAGTAAACTTGGCGTCGTCGTTTTTCAAATTTAATCCTTTCATAATCTCGTTACGTTGAGTATCCATTATATCTTTGACATTCAGATGTCCGAGACGATTATGCCACGTTATTAATGAATTTGACGATTTCTTCGGGGATTCTGATATTACGTTGCATTCGTGATGATAATTTTCGTGAACATAATATAATCCATCATGCCTTTTCGCGACTAACTTTACATTTCCATCTCGATCGACTATTGTGGCTTGATCCCTTTTGAAAATTACATCGTAGTCATTTTCCGTAATTTTGCCTACAGATAATAAATTTGTACGCAAATCTGGTACGTGCAGTACGTCACTCAGCTTGATATTCGTCCGTTTTCCGAATACTTTGTTGAGAAAGTAGCCGTCTCTTTTGCCTTTATTTCTGTCGAGGCGTTATTTGCCAAGTTTAACCGCATATGTGCTGAGTCAACCGTTTCTACGAAACTGTCAAATTTCTTACAGAAATGGGAAGTTGCTCCACTATCTAAGCACCACGCTTCTTGGCGATTCTTAATTTCCGCCCGTAATGCGACATTTTGTGTAGACGATTCTTCGGAGGCATATAAACAAACGTCCTCGGTCTTCTTCGCATAGGTTAACCTTTTTCATCTTTACTACGGCAATTTTCGTCATTACTGCGACAGTCGAAGGCTTTGTGACCGAACTTCCTGCAACGATGGCACTGAAATTTGAAGGGTTCACTTTTAGATTTATTTCTCCAGCCTTTTTCGTTACCTTGATTTCGACGCGTTTGATTCCGTTTGTTTGCGACCATGGCATTCTGCGTCACAGTGTGCGAATCGCTTTTGCGAGCGTCGCTTTCCTCCGTTATTTTAATACGAAGTATCTCCGGCGTTGGAAGTACGTCGCGAGATTCTATGACGCATCTAAAATTCTGGAAACTTGGCGGTAGGCTATATAGCAACATGATCGATAATAGATCCGGGTTGATCTCTACTTTTATTACGTTTAATTTATCGACGGTATCGAAAAACTTACGTGTATGTTCGTGCACGTCACCTCCGTCCTCCATGC